>NC_133387.1:178428997-179802122 GCF_047511655.1 Castor canadensis | reverse complement strand
AATTCAGTCAACTGAGAGTTTCTTAAGGGAAGTCTGGTTCTTTGGCCCCTCTAACCAGTCTAGAGCTGCAAATGACTTCCTATGAACTCTCAAGTGTAACCGCAAGTAATATACACTAGCCCAAGGAGGTAGTCTCAGCATACCATAGAGTGCCATGTGCTTCTCCACCTCGGATTAAAAAACGCTCATTGGTCCTCAGTTTCCCTTTATGTATGTCAGAAAAAGAAAACTGTTTTTCAAAACTATGAAGACGAATTCGATTTTGGTAGCCAAAAGACTTTAACTTCTTGGAAAAAGATTTGGGGCAGTAACAATAACCTCTTTCCTTGAATAAATTAAGTAAAATACACTTGTTCTATGAACTCTTGATTCATGCTTAGGTAACCTGATCTCAGTGGGTAACGACACTGAAGTTTCCATCAGACTTAATAAAGCCTTGGGATAAGGGTAGGACAAAAGAGTCCAAAGGGAGGGGGTTAAAAAAAAAGGGATTGAAGGGTAGAGCGATAGTACACTATCACTAACATTTTGAAGGGTTGCTAATCTGAGCTATCCCTTTTAGCACCCTCCTATAATTTTTTTTTAGGAGTGGGCATTTTACATGCCTTCTCATCCTTCCAAATCTATGCCAGAGCAGTGACTTGAGGGATCATTTTCTCTAAATCCTCATTATTCTTTTTACATAAGATTTCACACTAAATGAATATATATGTATACATGAACATATATCAGCATGGATTACCATACAATAACTTCTCTTAGAATATGCTCAAGAGTTTTATAATCTACTTAAATTTATCCACTGTCTAAAAATTATTTTTAAGAAAGTCCCAAATGTCTGTGGTTCACTTTAGCCAGGCTATATAAATGGAGTAGGCATATTTACAACCCTCTCCAAAAATAAAATTGGTGAGAAAATGGAGCATTGTCAAAGCCCCCTCTATAGATAATGTTCACATTTTTCATATTTGCTTATTTTTAAACCCAACTTCTTAAACATGAAACATCATCTCCAAGTGCCACCCCTTTGGCAATTTAATAAACCATTTTGTTTGCTTTCCCAAATATGACAAGAATAGTGTGTTTTTTACTGGTTGATTAACACTGTAGAAATTCTTCCTTGCTTGAGTATGTTTCATGCTTCTTGTGAGTACTAGGAACCCTAGATCACAAGTGAAATTAAATGAGCATTAATCTGTGGAGGCCTCATACAGTGAAGCAGTGAAAGGCATGCCATCCACTCAAAAAGGGACAGCCCCACGTTGTCTTCCCAACTGAGAGGAGGAAAGAAATTCTAAGGGGTTTAAAATGTGATCACTTTGAAAGATTGTTTCTGCTACTTAACAGTAGAGTGTTGATGACAAGTATGCTTTTGAAAAAGAAAACTTTTTTAGTTTGTGAGCAGCCTGGAAATGAGCTTATTGTTATTGGCTGTGCTCTGCCATTTTACTTTAAATCAGCCTGATCCTGAGTACATTATAAAGAGGAGTAAATAGTCACATTCTGTTTTATTTTCTATATTCATACATGTGATCTTTTACTTGATTCTTAATAAGACGTTCTCTTAAAATGCCTGAAAGTACTGCTTTTCTCTTTTTTTTTGAAAGATGTTTGTAGTTTTAGGTCCCAGGTGATATAAGGTACAGATATTTTGACCACACAGTATTTAATACATAAAATATTGGAGGTAGAATAAGCTTATTTTAAAGAAATGTCTAGGTTAGGTCTTCTGTCTGGTCTAAAAGTTTTCTGTCTACTGAAACAAATACAGACAATTGTGTGAAATATTTGGATTAATGTTTCAACTTGGACCTATACCTTTAAAATGTCTGGGGATCAATCTTGACCATAAGCTTAGTGTTCCTTTTAAGTTGTTCTACAAGAGGTTTGATATCTGTAGAGGGTATAAGCTAAGAAAGATAGGTTTCCTGAAAGTCTGCTCTGGTGGGTATGAGCTGTCCTTCCAGTTCCATGGAGAACCACGCTGGTTAGAAGTGCAAAAGGAACTCACTTAGACTGCTTCAATCATACAGACCCTGAGCTTTCCCTTCTCCTATGTCTCTTCTAGCATTTTAGTTGAAAAGATGGCCCAGCCTTACAATATTTCAGCCACCCCTCCTCGCCCCCCCCCGCCCGCCTGCTCCCCCTCACTGCCACTTCACCCACTTTGAGCTGATCAGAAGATGGTGCTCTCCATTTCTCTGTCTCTAGAGCTTTGAAGAAGTTAGCAATACCAAATTCCCCTTTCACAAAAGCTTTATTTAAATTTGACTTTGGAATCAGTCCCAAGTGACTTTAAAAAAATTAGAGATATATATATGTAACTGCATTACAGCTGTGATACACTTACATATATATTTCTTAAATTTGATTCTGATTCCTGGCCTAGAGCTGTTGTAAGGCTCATGCAGACGCATGCTGGAAATTAAACAGTAGGCTACCAGGGTGGCCGCAATTAAATTCAGACTTGCATTCAAACCATGGCTTGCTCTGCATTTCTTCAAGAACTTTACTTTCTATAGACATTTCAAACTGTCCTTTTACAAAAGAAAGGCAGCGCGGCTGGGCTTGAGTCTCTCAGTGAAGGCAATGAGAACGGGAAGATGAGAATGTATTTGCAGTGTACCAAACCAAATGTTCTTATACATGAGATCTCAGACTTCCAACTCAGGGTGTTTTCTTATAGAATCCCAAAGTTTCTCTATCCTCACATTGAGAGACAGACTGTGAGGATTATTGGGGAAGGAAGGAAACCCCAAGATCCCATTGAACAGCACCCCAATCAGCATGTGGTATAAAATGCAATGTCTCGAAAGAAAATATTTCCTCTGCAGGCAGATACATCCTTTTGACTTAAATACATTTGAGGACTGAAATGCTGAATATTTAGTAAATTCTGAGAAAGACTGGAGTCTTGGAGTCAAGCCAGAAGTCAGATGGCTTGAAGGGAAAAAAATGACCAAGTTGGAATATTTTTCTTCCTAAATAATTATAGATAGTAAAATATCTACAAGTCAGAAAATGAGAAAGAAACCGCAAAAGGTATGTGTTTGTTTTGTAGCTAAATGGTTTGACTATGAAGTTCACATATGAACTGCTTTTTCCTCTGATTCTTTCATGTAGAATCAGTTTAATCACTTTTATTTATTTGAAGAAATAAAAGTTGCCTAAAGTTAAAGTTTCTGGGGAAATTATCAGTATTTTCATGTTATGTCAAATGCCTGTTTGAAACACTTTCCTACTTATCTATTTGGTGGTGGGGGGGTGTGACTCTGAAACCTTTGAAACTTTGGGGGTTATCAGAAGTTGGCCTGTTCAGAAGATAATCACCTGTGCATAAATGTCACACCCAGAAGACCAGATATGTTTAAGGTACAAAATAACAAAATACCAAGACTTACAGCTATAAGGAACAATAGTCAGTTTTTGTTTGTTTGTTTTGTAATGTATATCAGAAAGTTACCAGGCAAATTTCACATGCAAACTTAAATGACCTGAGAAAGATAATCACAGTTTCAGGCTGAACTGGCTTCAACATTTGAACAAATCCCTTCTCTGAAATGTCTATCCAGTTGTGGTAGCGAACAAAAAAATAAACACATGGGAAGATTGACAAATGAATAAGACTTTTTCTGGTGATTTTTTAAAACTGAAAATGCAACCGAAAACAAATATCACCACAGAAATCCTTCAGAAGCAACTGCCTTTGGCATCTAGACTGAAGTGAGCAAGTGTCCAAAGCATTCCCCTCAGTCTCCCACCAGCATCCTCCACTCTTACTGTATTTTCTAGTTTTGTGGACTGCATTGCTGAGCTGTTTATCAAAACAGTGTGCGGTGAAAACAGCACCACTCTACTACTCCACTAACTCCTGCAATTTTCTCCCTCCTCCTGGACAGAGGCCACTAGGCAAAGAAAGCCTCAGGAAAAAAAAAAAAAGCAGAGCAGTGAAAGCAAAGAAACAATAGACAACCCTGGCTTTGACAATGCCTTCCCTCAGCCCTCTTTCTGCTCCTGCTGTGACACTTGCATTCAAGAGCAAGGGCGGCTGCCATCGGATACACGGACAATGGATTGAGGAATACAAGGCAGGGGGGAAAAAAGGAAATCAGATGAATTCTGAGCTAAGATGGCAGGGCTCTCACCTTTTCCGGTTTTTTGCGAATAGTCTGGATGGAGGCGTCCCGCAGAGAAGAAATAAAAAGGGTGTCTGAATTGTTGGATGGTTCTGAAGGCTTCTGCATTTGCAAATGCATTTAGAACTATTTGCAGGGGTACAGTTGCTGCCAGCCATCTCTCTCTCTCTCTCTCTCTCTCTCTCTCTCTCCTCTCTCTCTCTCTCCCCCTCTCCCTCTTCCTCTCTCTCTCTCTCACTCTGTCTCTTTCTGTCTTGTCTCTCTCTCTTCTATTTTATGTCCTGCAATCTTCATCACACCTCTATCAGTATGAAGACTTTCTGCCAGTGCGAGTGAGGAGTGAGCATTCCTTAATGTTTGAATGAAGACACACACGTCCGCATGCATTTCTAATCTAAGGAGCCTATAGCAGTTACTACAACCATCAATTAGTCAGCAATAGCTGAAAGTCTCACGCCTCTGAAGGAACAAAGGTGGGAAGACATGAAACGCTCCAGCACCTGGATCATACAACTTGTGGGCTATGCATAATAGTACCCTTTCCTGTTTTGCTTCTGTTTAATCCTCAAATCTATGTCATATTACAGGTTATTAATAGATCGAGCCGCATAATTAGGTAGGAAACGTCTATAAGCATGTATGTTCCTTTTGCAAAATGTGTTAAGCAGAACTAAAAGGAAATACCTGGTGACAAATAGAATTTATAGCATATTTGATCTTTGCTCCATTTTAGAGCCAAAATTAACTACCTGGTAGAGTTCTCTGCCTGTTTTACTGGCTTTTATGAAAGAAGCTGAAAAAATAGCTGTGAAGAAAAGGAAAGGGAATATTCAGCTGTAGAAAAACATGGAGGGTTTATTTTCCTCCACAGATGGAAGCATTTTGGTTTAAACTCCAGCTTAGATTTTGATTAACATTGGGAGGGTCTGGTTTGGGGGGAGGCGTGTGTGTGTGTGTGTGTGTGTGTGTGTGTGTGTGTGTGTGTGCGTGTGTGTGTGTGTGTGTTTAGTTCACTGTAAATAACAGCTTATATTGGACACGTCTGTGTTAGCATGAATTGAATGTATTCTGTGCTAACCACCTGAAACAAAATAAGGAATTCTTTTATCTCCTTTTCCAGAAAGCTCAAAACAAATAATCTTTTGTAAAACAATGCACTGCTTTTAGTGTTCAAGGACATCAAAATATAGCTAACTTGGAGATACAAGGAGAAAGAGGGAGGCATAAGTAAGAGTTAATCTTCCTCCTTTTAAATATGGATAATTTTGAATGAAATGGTGTTCTTTGTATCGGTTGTTATCTGTGATTTTGGTTCTTCCTTTCTCATGCATGAAAAATAGCATTTCTTTCCTCAGCACTTCTTAGAAGTGAAATTATTTCAAAGCAGATTTGGGAAAATGTCTTGAAGGTTGGCATCTCTCTCTAACTCTATACACAAGACAGTTTCACCTGGAGACAGGTATTTATGGTCAAGCTGTAGTATGGGACAGAGAGCAATCTCACCTAATTTTCTTCTGTCCTTTAATACCTTTCCTTGGGACTTTCACATCAAACAGCAATTTTTGTTTTCTTTCTTCCTAGACAAAATAGCTCAGCAATAATTTCACCCCTTTTAACATACAAGGTAACCATGAAAGCTAAGAAATTTGGAAGTGACACTCAAAGAGAAAACCCAACAATACAGCATAAAAACTGAGGTGTGGGGACACAGAATGACAGTGTAGCAAGCTTTCAGAACGTGCAGAGGTGTTACAAATCGGGAGAAAGAATCCTTATTAAAGCTAGCACAGGGGTAGAGAGGGGGCCCAGGCACCCCCACCAAGCCCTGTCACTTAACAGAGAAAAAAATCCTAACAAGGTTGAGCAGAAGAAAGGAAATGGCGCTAAATAGTCGGCGAGGTGACGAGGTGACCCACCGTCCTGTTTGCTCCTTGAATCTCACCGAGGGGAATAACAGCCACAGCAATGACAACGAAGTCCTAACGTGTCAGGTGCCACCTTTGCCCAGTGCACTCTACTTCCCAAAAAGGAAAGAAAATCATGCCTGAGACAGAACACAACAGGAACAAGCAGGCGCCACCGTCAAGTCACAGACCCCATCAGCACCGGCTGGTCTTTGAAAGCCTTGGATCAAGGGTCCCATTCAAAGGCAACGAGGAAGCAGACAATGGCAAATCAAAACCTGGCAGGGCTTCTGGGATAATTTAATTCCTCACTCCAGAATTTAGATGGGTATAGCAAGAAACACAGGCGAGAGCTCCTTCACACCAAGGCGAGAGCATATGCCTGCCTCTCCCGGATGTATTTTTAGACGCAATATCATGGCTAAGGCAGTCTGATCACTCAGCAGGAGCATTTGCTTCTCAACGTGGGTGCAGCCTCCTTTCCACTCTGAGAGCAGCTGACGAGCTGAGGAAGCAGTCCACATTTCTCACCAAGCCAAAGGTCAGGGAGGAGGACCCCAAACCATCACCCATTGTCTCTGTGCTCACACAGCATTCAATACATTTTCAAGATGTGTTCCAAAAATGAGGTCATGCCTCACTTCCTGTCTTTCCACATCTGAAAACACAACCAGAAACAGAACTCACACCTTGACAAAGACAATTTAAACACCATACGTAGACTGGAGGGTAAAAATATTGCACAGGGAATATATTATGGATAACACATACTGAACTCTTAAACTTCTCCAAATGGTACTGTTTACAAAGAGCAAAAGGTGGATGAAATTTTATGGCAGATTTAGATGTGCTTTAAATTTTGGCATTTCTCCCATTCATTTCAAGTCTCCAATATTTAAAATGATAAACACAACAGAAAATGAGACCGGTTCATTGAAATATGACAAAGTAGAAAGCAAAGACATAAGCTCTGCCTTTGCAAACAAATTAAAGATAATCTGGGATGTTCTTGTCTGATCTGGAGAATTTTTCCTTCACATAGAGATTAAAATATTTTAAAAGACTCCCTTAAATTTTCCATTTTGAAGTACTCATGCAATATGTATGTGGACAAATCTGTACATATACAAAATTTTCAAGTTAATTTGAATTTATGGGAGAAATCCAAGGAATAGTAGGACAAGCAATAAAAAAATAAGTAAAATAACCACAAAAACAAACCTTAATCATATACCAATCTCTCTAAACTTTCATTTACTCCTTGATGTGGTTGAACTGAATGGTGATAAATGAAAATAACATTTCAAATGCAATATTGCAAATAAAATTGCTTAAAATAAAGAGCAAAATGCCTGCCTACCTTCCAGATTTTTGAGTCAGACTTTGTTTTTTGTCAGACTGTTTTTAAAAATTGTCATAGATAGTAATTTATAAAAAGAGAATTACAGAGGATGGATTATTTCCAACTACAAATAAGCATCCTGAGTTTTGATTTTCCTTTAAGGGCAGAAACAGTTTACAATTTCACATTGTAAATCTCACCAGGACTGAATAATGCTCTCACAAGGATTGACAAAGAAAGAATAATTCATGTCAGACCAAAAGGCTTCTTTCAGCCCGCTCTACGCGGCTTTCTTCCAACAGATCTGGGCCAAAACGAATGTAGAACCCTGAGCTGAACTATCCATCACACTTTCTTGGGCTTTCAATTAATGACACTGCAATCAGATCGATAGAATGTAATAAGAAAAGAGCTTTGCATTTCTATACCTATTAATTCGCTGAGTAACTCCAGCAGTAAAACGTGACTTGAAAGGAAAAACACTGCAGGAACACGAATTCTCTTAGCATACCAAACAGTGACTCCCTGACCTGAAAATGAACGCCGGAGTTTCTACCTTCCAACCAGGATTATTAGGATCTAAAGATCGGATTGCCTTTCCAAGACAGAGCTTATTCTTTTCTTTCAGGAGGTTCTCTGCAATACACTAACATCACCAGAGTCATTTCTCAGAATTTTGGAGCAAACTTCCCGGATGTGTATGTTAGAGTATCTGGGAGAAAAGCTATTGTTCTTTACTCCCTAGGCCACCATAGCTACCAAATTCCTGACTTTGGTTTTCTGTGACATTCTGCACAGAGGACTTGGGTTTAGAAAAGGTGGAACAGGGAAAAAGTAGAGAGGTTGCTAGTTGAGTTCAGCCACATTCCAAGTCATTGCACTGGTTGGCAACCATATAACAGTGACAGACATGACAATGCAGAATGGTGTCTGTAACTCCATGTTTATCACCAGCGAAGGGACTGGGAAAACAGAGGCTGAGTTCTCTGTGGTAAGACTGAGGCACAGAGGGGCTGGTCTCAGTGCCCTCTACAATCAAGCACATTCTGGATTTTAATGTCACACAAGTTTCAGAATAACCCTTCAGTCATAAAAAGTAGAATCTTTCTACTAAATTGAAGCTATAATGTAGTTCAACCCACCACTGGTGTAGTAGAAAGAATGTTGGTTGTGTTGCCAGACAAACCAGAGTTTAAATCTCAATTCTATCATATACTAGTTAGCACCACTAATCCTCAGATTTTGTTTGCTTTTTTGGCAGTATGAAAAATTGAACCTAGGACCTTAAGCATGCTAGACAAGTGTTCTATCACTTGAGTTGAGTTACACTTCTAGTCCTTTTGGTTTGTAGGTTTTTGTTGTTGTTGGGTTTTTTTTGTTTTGTGTGTGTGTGTTGTTGTTGTTTTTTTGAGATAGGGTTTCCATAACTTTGGCTGGACTGGCCTTAAACTCACAACCTTGCCTCTGCCTTCTAATTAGCTGGGATTACAGGTTTACATCACCACACCCAGCTGAACCTTGGAGTAATATTGGTAAATAGGAATATATTGCTTACCTTAGGGACTACTATGAGGACTGAATGATATAGGCATATAATCGTTAACCATTTCTCCTTCCAATCCATGGATTTCCACATATAAACCAGCAATAAAATACAACCTTACTATATGAATTAGATAAAATGTTGTATATAGAGCCCACTACAAACTGTTCCGCACTACACAATTGAAGGGCATTATTATTGTTGACATAAGATGGCAAAACGCTTTTAAAAACTGTGCATGATACTCAGTGTAAGACACAAAGGATGAATAATATTATTCATTGGGCCAGGATCAATTATGTACTTCAAATCCAAGGAGAAATAGACGTCATTTCATTGGGAAAGATGTGCCATGTGACATGGCCACTAGCCTCCTAGTGGATTCTAATCTTGGTTATAGATGGCAGTAACACCCTTTGACAGGAAGAAATACAAGGACTTAAAGTGCCATCGTGAAATTACAAGAAGAAATCTAGCAATGTGTCAGAAAGATCTTTACTGAGAAGAACATCAGCTCATGCCCCCTATATTTATAATAAAAGTGGAAAGGCCGTAATTGTTCATTTAGTAAGTATTTGTCTACCAGTAACACATTCATAAAGAACAGTATAGGTGGGATGTGTAGAAAAAAAAAAACTTGCCCTCAAAGAGCTCACAGTCTAAAAAAGAAAGATTTTCAATCATAAAATGAAAATAATTACAAAGCGTTACATGAGAAAAAATGCTACTACTCCTGCAACAGTGTATTATGGTAGTTGGTGTTTGACATTTGCAATAACAAGTATTTTTAAAGGACCCTTTTTATTACTTTGTCATAATGATCAATAACTAATGAAATGAGACAATACGTAAGAGAGCTTAAAATAATCACTACAAAATACCAAGCTTTATTAAGACACCAAGTTCCTTGTCTACGCAGGATTGAAAGAAAACATTGGGAGGCTTATAGAAACTTTTTAAAATATAGGTATGGTTAACTGAAGAGAATGCCTGCTGTTTTTAGGGAAGAAAAATAATAGCATTTCCCACTTCTACAGTGCTTATACTGTGCCAGACAATTTGTGCTGTGAAGAGTTTTATGTCTAGCAACCACTTAATCTTCACAGCATCCCTATGGGGGATGCGCTTCAGTGATGATAACATTACTGTTTTACGGTTGAAGGAACTAAAGCACAGAGAGGTCAAGTGACTTGCCTAAGATCACAAAGCCAACACAAGATAGAGCCAATGTCACATCCAGACAATCAACGCCAGAGCACTTGACCACTCCCATCTTTCTTTGCTCCTTCTATGCCCATTAAACTGAATTTCAGTACAAAGTAGGACCACATGGCCAACAAGTGTATTCTATTTTTTTTGTAGTATTTTTTTTCTTTTATTATTCATATGTGCATACAAGGCTTGGGTCATTTCTCCCCCCTGCCCCCACCCCCTCCCGCTCCCCCCCTCAACACCCAGCAGAAACTATTTTGCCCTTATTTCTAATTTTGTTGAAGAGAGAGTATAAGCCATAATAGGAAGGAACAAGGGTTTTTGTTGGTTGAGATAAGGATAGCTACACAGGGCATTGACTCACATTGATTTCCTGTGCGTGGGTGTTACCTTCTAGGTTATTCTAAAACAAAAAAAGAGAGTCTGCAGACTCAAAACAAAACCTGTCATCAGAAACAGAATGCAGAGCGTGAAGTTATTCGTTCATCTAATGCATCCACTCTACAAATATTGCTGAGTACAACTCATACACAGCTGGTCCCCTCCCCAACGAAGTTTACAGGCTAGTGTAGGAGATGCCAATAAAAGGAATTGTCTCCATGGGGGACGATGACTCTGTATGAAAACCGGAGGTGACAATGAGAGCAGTTTTTCCATCTGAACTAGGAGGGAAATTCCATGGAATTAGAAGAGGCTTCAAATTTCCTAGAGAGGAAAAAGTCCAGTGTATGTTCTTCTGGTTTCATGGTAACAGCAATCAGCCCTTGTAATTATGGACTATGGAAAATACCTGAGGACTTTTTTTTTCCTGAATGTTGTACAACATGGGCAAATCACCAGGACCCCCTGAGTTCCCTGGAGACGCATGTCCCCAGCGTCTCAACCTGCCCCCATCCAGGGACCACAAAGGGCAAAAGGGCACTGCCTTTTCTCCACTCTGCCCTGGTGTTTAAAGGTGACTAAAAGAGAAAACTCCGTAATAATTCAAGTAATGCAGGTACACACATGTTAACAATGTCTGTTACTTTCCTGATGATAATAATAACACATATTTGCTACCAAAACTTTAGGGGAAAAATTACACAACCTCCCACACACACACAATGGCAGTAAAAATTATCCATAGTAACAATTGCAGATAGTCACTCAGTCTTGTAATAAATTTTTTCTTATCCTTTTCATATGTGGGTGTTTACCCATATATGCATGTATTTTTTTGCATCTTTATTAGCTTATATTTATAGCACAAGGGGGTTTCATTGTGATAATTTTATAGGTATGTACAGTGTACTTTGAACAAGTTCAATCCTCTATTATATTCCCTTAGCCCCATTCCTTCTCCCTCCTTTTTCAAACAGTATTTGATGGATGTCATCATATATATATATATATATATATATATATATATATACACATACATATATATATATTTGCATATATGTGCTTCAATCCTTTTCAGTACCCTCCCTTTCCCCCTATATTCTCCTGCTGATCTCCCCCAAATAGTCCCTTTTTACACTCCTGTCTTATTACTGTTATTATCTAAATTGCACAAGTGAAAATATCATATACACGTGTATTTTTTTGCAATGTTTGGATCATAACACAGATTCTCTCCATACCCTTTTAGTTGGACATCCCATCAAGAGCACTTTTGATATGTAAGTATATTTTAAACACATTTTAAAGGATTGTATAATATTCTATTGTATAAAAACAAGTTATTTTAACATTCCTCCAATGTTGGACATTTAGGATGCCTTCAGATTTTGAATTATAAATGGGATTATAAAAGACACCTCTTCACCTAAGTGTTTGACCACTTTCCTTAGAGATTAGGAGTAGGATTATTGAAATAAAGTGCCTTCATTTAAGTCCAAATGACCAAAAAAACACATGAAAAATGCTCACCATCCTTCGACATAAGGAAATGCAAATCAAAAACACACTAAGATTCCACCTCACTCCTGTTAGAATAGCTATCATCAAGAACACCACTAACAACAAATGCTGGCAAGGATGTAGGGAAAAAGGAACACTCATACACTGCTGGTGGGAATGTAAGCTAGTGCAACCACTTTGGAAAACAATATGGAGGCTTCTTAAAAAACTAAACAAAGATCTGCCATAGGATCCAGCAATCCCACTCCTAGGGATATACTCAAAGGAATGCGACTTAGGTTATTCCAAAGGCACCTGCACACCCATGTTTACTGCATCACTATTCACAATAGCCAAGTTATGGAAACAGCCAAAATGCCCCAGTACTGACGAATGGATTAAGAAAATGTGATATTTATACGCAATGGAATTTTACTCAGCCACAAAAAAGAAGGAAATTTTGTCATTTGCAAGTGAATGGATGGAACTGGAGAACATCATCTTAAGCGAAGTTAGCCAGGCTCAGAAAGCCAAAAATCGTATGTTCTCTCTCATATGCAGACTTTAGACCTAAAACAAATGCAGTAATATTACTGGACATGGGTCACACACTAAGGAGAGAATGTGCACAAGAAGAATAGGGAAAGGGAAGGAAACCTAATGTGGTTGATGTGCTCACTGTAGAGGAATGAATAAAGTAATCTTAACCTGTCAGAGACCACCTTCATGGGAAGGTGACCAGGAAGTAGTGAAGAGGTCTGATAGAGATGAACCAATGCAGGTTGTAATACACAAGCGCATGGAAGCAACGGTAGGAATCTCTCTGTATAGCTATCTTTACCTCAAACTAGCAAAAACACCATGTCTTCCTTATTATCTCTTTTGCTTTCTCTTCAACAAAATTGGAGAACAAGAGGCAGAACAGGTTCTGCCCAGAAACAGAGGGGGTGGAGTGGCCCAAACAATGTATATACAATAAATAAATATAAAAATGATAAAATAAAAGAAAGAAAAATAAATAAATAAATAAATAAATGGGACCTCATAAAGCTAAAAAGCTTCTGTTCATCAAAAGAAATGGTCTCTAAACTGAAGAGAACACCCACAGAGTGGGAGAAAATATTTGCCAACTATACATCAGACAAAGGACTGATAACCAGAATATACAGGGAACTTAAAAAACTAAATTCTCCCAAAACTAATGAACCAATAAAGAAATGGACAAGTGAACTAAACAGAACTTTCTCAAAAGAAGAAATTCAAATGGCCAAAAAACACATGAAAAAATGCTCACCATCCCTAGCAATAAAGGAAATGCAAATTAAAACCACACTAAGATTCCACCTCACCCCTGTTAGAACAGCCATCATCAGCAACACCACCAACAACAGGTGTTGGCGAGGATGCGGGAAAAAGGAACCCTCTTACACTGTTGGTGGGAATGTAGACTAGTACAACCACTCTGGAAAAAAATTTGGAGGCTACTTAAAAAGCTGGACATCGATCTACCATTTGATCCAGCAATACCACTCTTGGGGATATACCCAAAAGACTGTTACTCCAGAGGCACCTGCACATCCATGTTTATTGCGGCACTATTCACAATAGCCAAGTTATGGAAACAGCCAAGATGCCCCACCACTGACGAATGGATTAAGAAAATGTGGTATCTATACACAATGGAATTTTATGCAGCCATGAAGAAGAACGAAATGTTATCATTCGCTGGTAAATGGATGGAATTGGAGAACATCATTCTGAGTGAGGTTAGCCTGGCCCAAAAGACCAAAAATCGTATGTTCTCCCTCATATGTGGACATTAGATCAAGGGCAAACACAACAATGGGATTGGACTTTGAGCACATGATAAAAGTGAGAGCACACAAGGGAGGGGTGAGGATAGGCAAGAAACCTAAAAAACTAGCTGGCATTTGTTGCCCTTAACGCAGAGAAACTAAAGCAGATACCTTAAAAGCAACTGAGGCCAATAAGAAAAGGGGACCAAGAACTAGAGAAAAGGTTAGATCAAAAAGAATTAACCTAGAAAGTAACACACACGCACAGGAAATCAATGTGAGTCAATGCCCTGTATAGCTATCCTTATCTCAACCAGCAAAAACCCTTGTTCCTTCCTATTATTGCTTATACTCTCTCTACAACAAAATTAGAGATGAGGGCAAAATAGTTTCTGCTGGGTATTGAGGGGGTGGGGGGAAGAGGGAGGGGTGGAGTGGGTGGTAAGGGAGGGGGTGGGGACAGGGAGGAGAAATGACCCAAGCCTTGTATGCACATATGAATAATAAAGGAAAAAGAAAACTACCAGAGGAAAACATAGGGAATCTTTGATGATATAGGCAAAGACAAGGACTCCTTGCATAGGACTCCAACAGCTCAGGAAATAAGAGCAATTGAAAAAGGTGATTGCATCAAATTAAAAAACTTCTGTACAGCAGAAGAAACAATCAATAGAGTGAAGATTCGGTCAGCAGAATGAAAAAGTTTTTGACAAATGTTTAAATAACAGGAGATTCATATCAAGAATATACAAAGAACTCAAGAAATTATACACCAAAAAATAAAACATAAAATACATTTAAAATAAATAAATAAATAAAGTGCCTTCTTTTTTTCATGTACTACTAAAGAACTTTCTAGAAAACTTTTTACCAGTTTACCTAGTTACTTGGTAGAGTTCCCAGTTCTCTGCTGTCTCACTGGCCATGGGTTTTCCTTTATTTATTTTAAAATCTACTACTTATTAGCAGTACTGAGTAATTTTATTGCTTCAAATCTTAGTGAGATTGAACTGATAGTGCAAGAGTTCATTGACCATTTTTTCCTTCTTTTTTATACCTATGCATGCCTTTTGCTAGTTTCTCTATTGTGTTTGTATTATTTTTATTGATTTGTAAGACACACATTTATATGTATGTGTGGATCTGTGTGTACACAGCCATACCACCATGTGTACACTCATACTTACATTCTTGTGTCAATGATCATAAATACATTTTCTACTTTTGAGTATATTTTTTAATTTACAGAACTTTTATAGTCTATATAGGCAAACTTATTGAGATTTTCTTTTCTGATATCATCAGATCCTTTTATATTTCCCTTTGTGATATCATCAGATCCTTTTACATTTTGAAGTACTTTTTACTCAAAAGAAAATATTTGCCTATATTGTATTTAATAAATATATGTGCAATTATTGCATGTAATCTACTTGAAATTTATTTTGGTGTATTTTGTGAGGCTATAACTTAGCAGGGGGGTATTTTCTCTTTAACTGGTAAATTTCCTAGCACCAATCACCATTTATATTAATATTTTAAATATGATAAAGCTGAATATATACTCAAACCTATTTGAGGGCTACATATACTTTTAAAATTTATTTTTATTCATTTATTCATATGTGCATACGTTATTTGGGCCATTTTTCCCCCCCTGCCCCCTGTCCCCCACCCCGTCCTTCTCTCTCCCTGACCCCCCTTGCTTCCAAGCAGAACCTGTTCTGCCCTCTTCTCCAATTTTGTTGACGAGAAGACATAAGCAATAATTTTGCTAGTTGAGATAAGGATAGCTATACAGAGAGGTTCCTAGCATTGCTTCCATGCACATGTGCGTGCATTACAACCTGAATTGTTCATCTCTACCAGACTTCTTCACTACTTCCTGGTCACCTTCCCATAGTGACCCCTGTCAGTTTAAGGCTACTATATTAGCTCCTCTGCAGTGGGCACGTCAAACTCTTTCCAGTTTTGGGTTTCCTACCTCTCCCAATTCCTCCTGTATGAGGGCTACTTATTCTGTTCAGATGTTTGTGTTTAAATTCTATGTGGCAAAGGAAAGTTTGAAAGCATTTTCTATTTCAACAGCAGTAAGACTGAAAGGCTCTTGCCATCAGAGTGAGAGACAAACATATGCCATTGTTTAAGGATTGTGCACAGTTATATTGCTGATTTCAGGCGCAATATGACAGGTATAGAAACTTTCTGGGCCCAGGATTGACTATGCTGGCAAAGAGGCTAAAACTAAATTCAGGGAAATTGTAATTGGGTCAGAAAATTCCACCTAAAGCAGTTGGGAGAGCCAGAAGTCAAAGGGGTTAAGCAAATAAAAAATCTGCAGGGAAGAGTCAAAGTTCAGGTACTGAGAAGTGTGCTTACAAATTAAAGTTTGAAGAGATCAGACCTATCTTGTGTTCATCTTCACAGAAGCAGATGAAACAGGAACAAAAGCACACAAAGAGAAGAAGATGGAATATGTAGGGTAAAAGTTTAGGACTTTCAGGCCATCTCTGGACAAGCATATAGACAAGGTATGAATGAATAGGCTAGGTCAAGGCCAGGGAGCACAAATATATTTGGGCATCTTGTTTGCAGAAACTTTACTACAATCTATATTTCCTTAATATGTGGTGGATTTAATGCTGTGAGCTGACTTGAGCATTTGAAGTTCAGTTATTGTTCATTGGTACAAAGGTAGAATTTGGACTGAAGAAGACAGAGGAGGGCACTTGCCTCCATTCACTTTCTCCCTTTGTAGTATCAGGAGCCAGTCCAACTGTAAAGAATGAAAACTGAAACCTCTCACTCATCACAAGTGTGCTAGCATGGAAAGTGGGAGTCTTCAATTCTGGAAAGCAGGCCAATTGGATCAAATAGCATTGTCACAAAAAGAGCACTTCTCCTCTCCAAGATGTGACATGATTATAGAAAAACTTGTCTGCATCCACAGCTTCCTACTGCAATTTTGACGGGCCATTCACAGGAGGCACAACTAACTTAAGCCACAATGCTAGCCCAATGTACTGTTCATTCAGGACATCAACGAGAATGTGAGGAGTAATGGGTAGTGGCTGGAAATATGGCCTTTGGAAAAAGCTGATCAAAGCTTTAGCAATGCCAATAACTGGCTGTGGTCTTGAGTAATTTTCCTAACCTATCTGAGCCTCACCTATAACAGGGGCGTAATAATTGCATTCACCTCATAGGGTTATTCCAACAACTCAAACAGAGAATGCTACAAACTATATCTAGACCTGATGCATAAGTAGGATTCAAATAAATATTATAGCCTGTGTTAGGAAGCCATCTAAGTAGTTCAGGCTGCAGAACTCAACCTGGACTCAAACACTAACTGAACCATTTGTTTGCTCTGTTTCTTCATCCTTATTGCCTAACACAATGATACCCACTGCCTAAGACTGTTATGAAGACAAAAGGAAGCAATACACATAGGCACTTGTAGCAGGGCCCATCTCTGTAAAGTGTAGCTGTGTTATTGCTCTCATTTTAGTACCCAGAATGTGAAGTTAAAATCCTTAGGTCAGTAAGAAACTGAAGACATGAAATCAGGAGGAATGTCTTTTCCTTGGAAAGGGACTATAACTGAAGTTGATTTTCTGAGTTGCTTTTCTCCTCCCTAATGGAAAATTCACATTGCAGTAACACATAGTCCTGTGGCAATGCTAGTGGCATTCCATGTGGAATCACAGACAAAGCAGTCCCTTTAACAGTACAATGACAGTTTCAAGGCACTCTGAGTTCACTCAGAGGCCATGTGATGTCTTTCCTCCAGACTTTGACAGCAGGCATTCTCTCTCCACTGCTTTCTTGGGGTTCTTGGGGTGATTTCAGAGCCAGTAGCCAGGAGAGTTGGGCTATGATAAGAAACCAAAGGAGACCCCAGGTGTCCTGATGCCCAGAAGTACACATCTCTACCCACACATGATTTTGTTCTTAAATTCTTTCATCTCTCCATCATTTATTTTTGAACACTAGGTTAGGTATATTGTGGTTAACCAAACAAATTAGGACTCTGACCATGGGAGTTTAAGTTTTAGAGAGAGTCAAATATTAATCAGGTACCTACACAGGTAAATAAAGAACTACAAATAAGTACCACAACTGAAAAGAGAAGGAAACTAGGTACAGTGGTACATGCCTATAATCCTAGCTACTTGAAAGGCTGAGATTGGAAGGGTTGTGGTTCAGGCAAACATGTTCACAAGACCCCATCTTGACAGAAAACAAAAAAACGGGCATTATCGTGAGCACCTATCATTCCAACCACAGAGGGAACATAGATAAATAGATTGCAATCCAGGCCAAAAAAAGAGACCCCCATCTCAAAAATAAGCAGAAAAAAAATGGATAGGTGTGTGGCTCAAATGGTAGAGCACCTGCCTAGCAAGTGTAAAGCCTTGAGTTCTAATGAGAGAGACAGAGAAAGAAAGAAAAGAAAGAAAGAAAGAAGAGAGAAGAGAGGGAGGGAAAGAGGAAGGAAGGAAGAGGAGAGGAGGGGAAAGGAAGAAAGAAAGAGGAGGAGAAAGGAAAGGAAGGGAATGGAAGGAAAAGATTGGTTGTATCCATTTGCAAGGGAAGACCTCTCTGAGGAAGAGGTGCTTAAACTGATATAAAGCATGATATATAAGAAGTGACAGTTCAAAAAGTGTCAGCTTTCAGTGTAAAACATTCAAGAACAATGGGTTGGAAGAAGCAGCCCACCAGATTGAAGAATTTACTGAGATTTACCACCAGAAATTCCACTGCTGTATGAGAACCATGGTAGCCACCAGGGGGATCCTGACTACCTAAGCTTTCCCGCTCTTCATTACAGACAAGGTGAAAGCAAGCACTACTCTTGCCCTGCCCACCACAAGGAAGGCAGGCAAAATGGGCCAGTTCCTCTAATGGCGCCTGGTATGTGCCTCATAGAACAGGTACCTGTTTGAGAAAGACCAGCCCAAAGCCCTGTCACTAGAACAATGGAAGCCTTGGAGATTGGAAAACGATGAAGGTTGTAAGTGATACAATGATACAATGGTTCCCCACAACTTGCATAAGAGCAGTTTTGGGGGTGCGAGTCGGGAGTGGGGGTAGAAATGAAATCTCAAATTCCTACATAATCTACACAGAAGGTAAGGCATTTCTCCCAAGTGCTCTTCTTTCTATCAATTAAAATCCAATATTTTCCTCAAGAGCTTAGTCAAGACTGACTTTGTTGCATGACATCCCAGAGCACGTCACCTCCTCACAGCATCATACTTGCACTGCAGTGTGCTGTGTTGTCCTCTAGTGAATTCTTTTCTCGCTCATTCAATAAGATGATATAGTTCTCAAGGACTAGGACTGATTTCTTTACTTCTTTTGTATTCCCCAGAGCTCAGTTTAGTATTGTGCCCACTCTAGGCACTTAACATATCAATGCCTGTTGGATAAATGAAAGGTTTAATTGATCCACATATCTTTAAGATTTCAGTAGGTACAAAAAATAATAAAGGTAAAGCTTTGAGTATAACAAAATTGAGTCATCTGTGGCTAGGGCTGAATAGTCACTTTTAGAGGAGTGTTAAAAACTGTATACTGGCTCTTATTTAAGCAGAGGGCATAGGGTCTCCTAGCTGGAGATTTTCACCTATCTAAGGTAACTGAAGGTCATCTCAACCTAGCAACAGGTTTTGGTCTAGAGAGACCTTTCAATGCCCTTGCCACTTCTAATTCTGATTCTGTAGATTCTGATTTGTGACCATCTCAATCCAGAGAGCCCATGTGTGACCGTCAGCAAGTTCTTAAGAACAGTTCCTGACCATCTCCTTGAAAGGCTCTCTGAACACAGACTCCTTCTGCTCTGGATGGAACCCCGCAACCCCACCAAGTCAAAGCACATTCTTGGGGACCACCAAAGTGCAGCGGCTGGCTTAGTCTCTCAGATGCTGGACTCCTGTGCAGGAGTAGGGAAGAGAGAAGATTGCTGCATTAAACTGTTTCAAAACAAAATAAGGAAGATTGAGCACAAAACGCAATGCTGTATAGCCTCTTCCTGTCTTAATGGAGGATGGCGTTAGGTAATCTTTTCAGAAAGTCTTGGAGGGGCAACGTGATTTTATGTCGGCTTACAATTATTCTTATTCGGAAGACTCAGCATCTTTCTTCCCGGGGAGGATTAAAGGGCTCCTTTCTATTTACTTCTAACAAGCTTTAATGAAAAACACATAGGAACATAAAACTTGCTCCTCTAAAGGCACCAATAGCCCATCAAATCTGATGTCACTGCCTCAGAAGACGCTAAAACAAAAGGCCAGACGCCCCCAAGCCAGTCAACTTTCCCGGCCCAGCAGCAGCCAGACAGGAAGGTCTAAGCCTTACACATAAAGCATCCATCACTCTCTGGACTCACCCCAGCACAAAAGGCTTGGTTTTCTCCTGTTAGGCAGCATGGAATGCCCTCTTACAGACCCCTTGTCACACTCCGTGACCTCCTCAGTTGGTGTGGCCTTTGTTTCCTTTCTCATTTCAAAATGACTCAGCTGGCACCACATTGAAGCCTGGCCAAGTTTTCATTTTAAAAAATGGCCCCTGTCTTGAAAGTCTTGGCTGAGTTTCTTCATTAGGCAGGTGCCATGCTGTAGTTAATAAGAAGGCGTTGTTTTCATATATATTTTCTACCTGTAACAGGAAAAATCATGCACAGAATTTTTCCAAAGCAATGAACCTGCAATTCCCAAAACAAGTCCTACTAGCAAACCAGTTTGAAATTGGTTTTCTCCCTTTGGCTTTTCTAGTCCCAGTGAGCACCTTCTCCTATACACACCTACAATTCCACTTAGAGCGCAGGCAAATTGATTCACTGACGAAGAAGGAAGGTATCTAGAGACACAGACTTCCTCCATGCAGAGCAACTGGCAGCATACATCACAGGATCCCACAGGAAGGAGCAGTGAAAACAGCAGTGAGCATCTTAGTCCATTGTGAATTCAGCTTGGAATAATGACCGCTAATTAATTTGAACTACATTGCTCTTTGGTAAGGATGTCCTTAATCTCACTCTGAAGATTTCAAAATACTTCCCTGCTGTTACTCTTGCCTTTTAACCATAAAACCTGGCTCATTCTCTCTGTGTTTAGTCATTAATGTACTTGAACATTTCTCCCAACATAACCATCTGTACTACCTTGAACCTTTTTACTTTTTCACTCTGTCTCTGCTTTAGCTTGCTCTGCTGGCTCATTTGTGATCTTTAATTTCTCTTCTTTATATCTGGTTGCTTATGTTTTGGGGCAGACAATAGAGGTGATATAAGCCATTATTCATGAGTAGCTTCAAGGGTAACGTGAGAAATGCTTCATCTCCTGACCCTTCTTAGCATAAGAATTGCTGATAAAATTCTGAACTGAAAAGAGAAGTTTTTCTGAGAAAGATACTGGAGTGCTACTCACTCTGGAGCAGCTTTCTGGAGGAAGGACTTGGGAAGGGAGAGTTCCTAACAATGTAAAATAAATTACAATAAAACTGTTTCACACAAGGAGAATATTGACTATAATTAAGACCATCAATTCACTACCATCCATAACAGCCTCTAGGAATGGCAACACAAATTCAAAATAATAGTAAAGCATCATATATGACAGCCAAGAGTTTCATGGGCACACTTTCAACCTTAATAAACTAGGGATTTTTTCCATGTAGCTGAGTAGACCTTTTGATTTTCTCCCTCCCTTCATTTGATTCAACCTCAGATGAGCAGCGACATGGCAGAAGGTGAGCAGTAGGGAGAAAGAGCTCAAATTACCTCCTGGCTGCCTAGTAGGCAACTCTCTTCAGAGTTGCCAGTAAGAGAAGTGGCAGCCCCAGTGGGAAACCTGGAACTGTGGGTCTCAGAGGAGCTTTATCCTCAGTTTTCATTCATGGCATAAAATCTGGTAGTCTCTGCAGACACAGGCAAAACTAAGCAACTTCTCACATCCATTCTCTCTGTGCCATCTTTTTGTAGTTGAGGTTCCAACTCCTATCTACTTCACTGATATTGCTCATTCAGATTCCCTTTGCAATCCAAGTTGTCTCTCCAGAACACTGGACAAATCCTTCCAAACACCTGCTGTACCTCTCCCAGTAACTCCCAGGAAACTAAAATCCAACATGGTTGAAATGCCTCGCCACAATGCCTCACCCTGCATGACTGGTGCTAATGAGAGCCAACCATCTACCAAGTCACCCCAGCCAGAAACTTAGGAGTCACCCAGCCTCTTCCCTCTGAATGACTCTCCACTTTCAATGGCAGTCCCCCCAAATATATCCAAAATACCTCCCCAATCTAGGTCATTTTCCCGTGCCTTTGCCATAGTCTCAATGCATGCCCTGGCCAAAACAGTACTAATATGTAAACACTGCTTCCAGTAATCACAGGCTCCAATACCTCGCTACAAAAATAAGTATTCTCACTTAAGAAGATGACCAGGACATTTGTGTTGTTTGGAATCATACAATGTTACTCTGTGCTTTTAGGAGATATGCCCATTTCCTTAACACAGTACACACCTCCCTTCAGTCAACTCTTAACAGACCCAGGATCTGCCAGTCTCAGGCTCTCTCTGGGCTCCAGGTAATATGGAGACACTTGCATTCCCAGAGCATGCCATGGTCGCCCACAATTTTTCCTCTGTATACACAATTCCTTCTATTTCTAATGGCCTTCATTCCTCTGGGCTTTTGCCCAGATAACACCAATTCATCAGTCAACACTCAGCCCAAGAATAACTCTGCCAAACTTCCCTGGCACTTGGGTGCTTCCTTTCTTTTTTATGCATTCCAAAGCACCTTGAACTTGCTTTCATTGTTTACCTAAAATTATTTAATGCCTGGTCTAATGCTTATTTTTTATATAACTATCTTATTCACTACATGTGAGCACTCTGAGTACAAAGACTATACCATGATTATATTTTAGAGTCTCTCATGCTGACTGCAGGTGTGGTTCAAGTGACAGAGCATCTGCTTTACATGCATGAAGCCCTGAGTCTGAACCCCTGTCCCACCCATAAAAAATAATAACAGGTACCTTTTTGAATCCATCATACTCACCCAGTGTGGAACCCAGAGTAGGTGACTAGAACATATGGGGTGAATACATTAAGCATGGATACACCCACGGTTAAAGCCATGGTCCACCTTCCCCAGAAGAAATTCTCCTTCTTAGACCTTGAAAAAGCATGATATACTAGTATGAACGCTTCTTGATTGTAACCCAGGTTTGTCATCAGGAACTTGTGAGATCTAGAACAAGACACCCCCAACCAGCCAACATCAGCTCAGCATTGATTATGTGGCAGACTCGCCATTAAACATGCAGCATGCATGGTTTTATTTTCCTCACAGCCTCCTGACATGAGAGATACTAGTATTATGCACGCTGTACATGAGAAACCTAAGTAACTCAGATGCATTCAGATGCTATGTTCCTTCATCGAGGTTACAGGGAGATAAAACACAGCATGGCGTTTAAAAGAACTTTGTAACCACAGAGCCCAACAGAAACCCAAGTCACCATAATTACAGAAAACAGAAAAGAATTGTCTGGGTATCACTGATGCTTTTGTGAGAAAAGCGGAAAATGAGAATTGAGGATTTTATGAGATGAAAATCCATTTTAAGCACCCGAACTAAGAAGACTCAGCTGAACACACCTCCAAATCAAGAGGTATATTACGCAATCATAGTCCGAGGAGCTTAGTGTGCCCAGTCCTTTCACAGCTTGCAATGAAGGAAAAGCAATGTCTAGAAATCTGCACAGTTAATTTACAGATAACTCAGGTCCCCTCAGTCCATATCATGCTATTTTCAGCCACACCTTGGAGAAAGAGAATATGACCTTCAGAAAGATGAGAAGTAATAAAAACTAGTGTTTCACTCAGGGAGCACCTTAGCATTTCAGAGAAACCATACAACTGGAAACCTCTCCTGACATCTCTCCTCACAGACATTTTAAATAAGATCTGTCTTTACTATGCATACAACTGGTACCACATTCTACAGGGCCAAGGGATAAAAAGTACAAACAATAATTATCTAGGAAATTGAGTTTTATAATAAGCAATACAATGGAATAAAAAGAATAAAAGAAAGAGTAAAAGCTTTTGAACTCAACAGATGTGGGCAGAAAACCTAACTCTGCTTTGGTAACTTAACAAGCTAATATTCGGCGTTTTTATTTTCTGAACTATAAAATGCACAAAATTTTAAAATAAAATACAATGAACAAAATGATACCTCAATAACCAGGGAATAAAATCTTTGCTGTGATGTTCAATAACTCTTGGCTGTACTTTTATTCAATAAGGGGTATTGATACACTATATTAGCCTTAGCCAATTTGCCAAACCACAATGTATTTTTGTTTCTATTTTTAAGAAGTGACAATTCTTTTCTGATATAACCACATGTAAATATAGACACACCAAAGATATAAAATGTTTCTCCTTTTTCTTGTCATAAGTATCAAGTCTATATTTGGGCAGTTTGAGAGTGCCTAAAATATCCTTATTGATTGATAGACTTAGTGTGTGTTTCGTGATGGTAATTCTTCTGCACTACTCTTTCAGAAGTCTAAAAGGATGAACAAATGTGCCAAAGAAAAACTGACATCAGTTTTATAGCTTTTGATCTTACTGATTAAAAGAATGGGTTATGAAATCAAACTGACATAAGTTTAAATTTCACTTGAGCATATACAAGTTGTTACTTCTCTTTAGATGTAGAATTTCCTTATCTGCAGAAGGGACAGAATAATATAACCTATTTTATAGCTATATGATGAGAATTAAATAAATTAATGTAACAAAGTAGTTCGCACCAGGGCTGACACATGGTAAGTGCTTACAAAATGCAACGTGTTATCAATACATACTTTAGATTCTCTGTAAAATAGGGAAAGGAAATGTCAAAATAAGAGAAACATAAACTTTCTTTTATTGAAAGAGTTCTGTTCTTGTCATTTAGTTCTGCTAATTTAATAGCTGGTGTTTGGGACTGTGTGGTACTTTGTATGGGGATATGTCTCAACAATTTGGTTTGTTCACATGCCAGTCCATGTTTCTCAAATTGCATCATCTACCTCAGAAACTCAAATTCCAATCTATCTTTCATTGATTAAAAAGCCTGTAAAACACACCGCCAACCCCTCACTCCGTGAAAATTCCTGGAATCACTGAAGCAAAAATGACAACTTGTAACAATCATGCCTTATCTAAAAATGAAGACCCAAAAATGACTACTCCATTCATTTGAGGCCCCAGTGATGCACTTCTCTTTCATATCCATACATAATGGGACAACCTCCATCACTTCCTATCTGAAGCAGCTGTAGATCGGTGTAGGTCATTGGGAAATTAGAAGCTCAAACCCCAGCCCTCTGCTCACGTTGACTTTGGGGCAGGTGCTTTATCTCACTGGGCCTCATTTTCCTGACAGGGAACTGGGCACACATCAAATACTGCTTGAAAAAAATGGGGAGGAATGGAAATGAAATAGAGGTGATGAACTTGTAAAAAGTATACTGTCTATATGAATGGAATTATCACAATGAAATCTCCTTGTATTATGAATGCATGCTGATTCAAAAATAAAATTAAAATAAAAAAAGAAAGTGAGCATAATAATATCAAGACACAGAAAGGTTCTCATAACCAAAAAGAAATAATCTATCAAGCCATGGAAAGTCATGGAAACTTAAATGCCTACTACTAAGTGAAATAAGTCCATTTTATTTTTTTCCATTCACTTTATTTTTT
Source organism: Castor canadensis (assembly GCF_047511655.1). Lineage (NCBI taxonomy): Eukaryota > Metazoa > Chordata > Mammalia > Rodentia > Castoridae > Castor > Castor canadensis. The sequence goes on along the minus strand of NC_133387.1, from coordinate 179,776,528 downwards.
TTAATTTATTTTTTATTATTCATATGTGCATACAAAGCTTGGGTCATTTCTCCACCCTGCCCCCACCCCCTCCCTTACCACCTAGTCTGCCCCCAACTCTCCCCCACCATCCCCTCGATACCCGGCAGAAACTGAAATAAGTCCATTTTAAAGGCTATAAACTGTAGGATTCCAGCTATGTGACATTCTGGAAAATGCAACACTATGAACACAGTGAAAAGATTAGTAGCTGCCAGAGGTTAGGGGAGAGGTAGGGAAGTACTGGTGAACCACAGAGGACTTTTCCAGTATTGAAAGTGCTCTGTGTGATGCTATAATGGTTTATACCAGTCATTACACACATGTCAAAACCTATAGAACACACAACACCAAGAGTGGACCCTATGTAAACCATAGACTGTGGGTGACAAGGATGTGTTAGTATAAGTTCATGGGCTGCCAAGAGTTTCCATTTTGCTAGGGATTGTTGATAGTGGAAGGCTTTTGGAGAGAGGGAGAGGCATAGGGGAACTCTGCTCAATTCTGCTCTGAATCTAAATAAAGGTACTCTAAAAATAAAATTTATTTAATATAATATCACATGGGATTGCTGTAAGGAAAATGAAAGTTGATAAAGCATGTAAAGACTGCTCACAGAGCATCTAGAAAGAACACCATGAGAAAGAACGCCTTGGGTGTTTGCAAAATGTCAACTGAATCTATATGTTCCCTCCATAGATCCTCCACATATGTGGACTTAGATTTTAAGAAGGAAGGCACACAGGTGAGCAGTGCATCCTCTGAGCAGATTTTTAAATATGATTAGTCACTGAATGTTCATACTATGAGAATACTGACTACTACATGGTTTTGCAGGCTAGATGGAATGCATTCACCATCTTCTGAACCTGTGCTGTTTTTCTGTAAGTGGGGGAATACTTTTAATGATTTCACTTGTCACTGGTGTACACACACACACACAATACATATTAAAACCAAATAAATTACATCTGGGACTAAGATGAGTGGGGCTTGTCTCAAACACAAATGTAAGTTGGAGCCAAAAATTTCTATAATATAGATAAATAATATTATAATGTAGTATAATGGAAGGTCAAAATAGTGCAAAAATCATAGTTGACACAATATCATTTTTAAAAGAAAGAGATCAGAAACCAGGTGCTGGTGGCTCACTATAATCCTAGCTACTTGGCAGGTTGAGATTGGGAAGATCAAGGTTTAAGGCCAGCTTGGGCAAAAAGTTCACAAGACCTCCATCTCAACCAGTAGTTGGGTTCATCAGCAGAAGTCTGTCATCTCAAACTACAAAGGAAACTGAGATCAGGAAGATGAAGGTTCCAAGCTAGCCAGGTCAAAAAAAGTTCATGAGACCCCATCTCAATGGAAAAAATCTGGGTATAGTGGTGTGTACCTTTCATCCCAGCTATACCAGGAAACATGAACTAGGAGGATAGCAGTCTAGGCTGACCTGGGCAAAAAGTGAGACCTGACCTCCAAAATAACCAAGGTAAAAAGGGCTTGAGCTATAGTGTAAGAACAGAGCACCTGCTTAGCAAGTGCAAAACTCTGAGTTCAAACCCAGTACTGCCAAAAAAAGAAAAGAAAAGAAAGAAAAAAGGATAGGGATCAGAAGAACTGATTTTTTTTTTCACCCTTTGACTTAGGTTCCAAAATGGCATTGCACAGCACTGAAATGACACCTACATACCTGCCTCAGATAGTCCACAAAGGTAAAACTTAACAAGCTCTTCTTCAGGGACCCCACCTGCATCAATGGTACCAGATGCATCCATCACTGGCCCTTTGTTTTGAAGATTAGTTCACGTTCACACTTATGTCTGGAGTTTTCCTTAATCATGGCAGTGGTATCCACCAGGGGGCATGTTTTAGGTAGTGATGTTAATAAAACACTAAAAACATTAAGCTATTCATCTCCAGTTTCCACTTCTAGTTCCTACCCTTTTCCCATAGTATCATAGGATAGCTTACTGGCCTTTGTCATCTTATCACACCAAGACAACTATATGTGGTTCCATAATGCATCCTAGATCTTTGGTTTGGGCAAAGGTCAAGGGCTCGCTCAAGAACATGCACTGAAATGAGTGACCAGACGTTCATGGTTCATTTTTTTAATTGACTTTCCTAAAACACAATGGAAGCAGAAGTGAACAGGGATACGCAGATATAAGTGCAGGCAGGTGGAGGATGGGGGAAAGGAAAAACTTGAAGCAAAAATATCTGATAAGCTCTGTGAGCTCCTATTTCTAGAGGATGCCCAGCCTCGCTTGTCAACAAACAGTGTTACAAGGACAATTTGCTGGCCCACTCTCCTTCCTGTGGAGCTGAGTCAGCATCCATCCAAGAGATTTTTTTTTTCCCTGAGCACCTGCTTTCTGTACAGTACTAGGTTTCAAACTCTTCAGCATATGGAAGAAAGTTCTAGTATATAGAACACAGGTCCAGCTTTCATAAGACTTGCAAACTTAATATGAAAGACAAACTATACCAAGAGTCTCATTATTTATCATTTATAACACTTTCACCCAAAGGCATTTCACACTGGATCCTTACCTTACTCTAACAAAAGCTAATAGGTGTCACCATTCTCATTTCAACCATGAGGAAATCATCTTTGCTCATAATGATGAAGTCAGAGTTCAAACCCTAATATTCTGTCTTCTTCAATATAATATAATGTGGCCTATGACAAGTTCAAAATGGGTTGGATAAATCACATGAGTGATGTGTAGACAAGATTAAAAATGGTAAGATTATTTCCAAGTGGTGTAGTATAAAAGGAATCATGAAGTGAAAAAGAAAAGTGAAGACAGACAAAAGGATATGGGGAAAGAGACATAGTGTTGAGGAGATAAATAAAAAGACATTCCAAACAAGAGATGGACACAGGCCAAGACTCAAAAGTAGGCAGCCACAGGTGTGTTCCAGCTACAGTGAACAGTACAGATGGTTGTAGCAAAAAAACTTCTGCTTGGGAAGCAGTAACTTAGTGATGAACTAATGCCATTGGCAGATTGCGAAGCTGTACATACCAGACTAAGGAGTTTGACTTTCTTGGGTAGATAAGAGAGATTACGATATTACATAGAAAAGTGATATAAACATAAAATGTCAGGAAAGTCAATCTGCTTACGGATTTCAGTGTACTTTGGTAGAGAGAAACTCTGGATCCAGGAAATCTGTTAGAAGACCATTTCAGGGGTCTCAGTAACAAGATCCTGACCTGATAAAGGAAATGAACAAAAACCAAAGGGGATTGGTGTCTGAATATCTGGCTTCACTTCTCTTTTATCTCATTCACTACCAAATGGACAGTGGGACCTTAATACTGTTTGATTCATGTATTTATTAATCAAATATTGGAATTTACCATATACAGACAATATATTAGGTATCTTGATAGTGAGGTGAAAGGACAATTCATAGTCTTTGAAGCAGCCAGTAATGATGAGACAATGATGAAGAAAGAGCAATAGTGGTCCCAGGACAGTGGGGGCAGGCTTTCTAGAAGGACTGATGCCTGAGCTGATTCTTGAGGCATAATCAGTGCTATAGATGGAATTGACTCCCCCCAAAATCTACATGTTACAAGCTTATAACTAGAAAGAAGACTTTTAGGAAGTAATTAAGATTAAATAGACTATAAGGGTATGGTCTTAATCTAATAGGACTGGTGGTCTTTTAAGAAGAGGAAGATGAACTCCTTGTATAGCTATCTTAAACAAACAACAAAACCTTTTTTCAAAAATAGAGAGCACGAGGGTAAAACAAGTCCTGTCTTGGGGTTGGTACTGGTGGGAGGCAGGGAAGATAAAAGGAAAGGGTGAGTGTAGTAGAAATACTATGTACTCATGTATGAAAATGGAAAAATGAGACCTGTTGAAACTATTCCAGGAAGGGGGGAGGAGGGGCAAAGGAGAATGATGGAGGGATGAATTCAACTATGATATATTGTAAGAACTTTTGTAAATGCCACAGTGTACCCACCGTAAAACAATAATATGTTAATAGAAAATTTTTAAAAATTTAAAAAGAAGTAGATGGAGATCTCTTTCTCCTCTCTCTCTCTCTTTCTCTCTCTCTCTCTCCATATATACGTACCAAGAAAATGTCATGTGAAGGTACAGTGAGAAGGTGACCATTAACAAGCTGGGAAGAAAGACCTTACCATAAACCTACTCAGTAGGACTTTGATCTGTGACTTACCAGCTTCTACAAATATGAGAAAAAATTTCTCATGTCAAGCTTCCCAGTCAATTATTATAATATTGTTTTGGCATCTGAGCTGACAGATACAAGTGGAAAGTCTGCTAAGCAGAAGAAAATGTGGGAGTATACTTAATAAACAGAGAAGGGGTGTATGTGGAGAGAGAAAGAGAGACAGACAGAAAGACAGAGACAGAATGGAAGAATATTAAAACACAGGCTGAGTTTTAACTGGGCATAGTGAGGTACATGCTCATAATCCCACTTACTTGGTACTTGGGAAGAGGAGGCAGGAAGACCACAAGTTTGAGTTGGAGGCCAACCTGGGCAAAGTTAGGGAGCCCTATCTCAAAAATAAACTACAAAAAAAAGGCTTTGAGTGGGAGAGGGGGTGAATTCAAGAATGATATATCTGATACATTGTAAGAACTTTTATAAATGCTACAATGTACCCCCACCCAAAACAACAATTAAAAAATATCAAAAAATGGGGGCTATGGGAATGGCACAAGTGGTAAAGCACTTGCCTAGCATGTGTGAGGCCCTGGGTTCAATCCCCAGTGCCAAGAAAAAAAAATTCCATGTTAGTTGGTTTGGTAGAGCTGAAATAATGGTGAATTTGGACAAATAAGAACGAGCAGGGGAATGAGATGGAGCCATATTTTCCAAACTACAGTGTTGGGAGTTGATGGTGAAGAGGAAGTAAGGCCATTTAAGGATCTTAAGCAGGACAACGGCGTGATCACACAGTTGCCTTAGAGAAATCCTACAAGAGTGTGAACAACGGATGAGGGAGGTCGAGGCTAGAGGCAGGGAGATTGGGGGAGGAAATTTATTAACCATTCTGACAAAATCAAATGAGAAGGCAGGGTAGAAGAAGCAGGAATGAAGAGGGTGATATTTCAGTGGCAGAACTATCTATTCCTTAGGGACATTCCAAAAATATGTTCGCCGTGTAGAACAAATACCTTTTAACTTGTATGTCACCTTCAATCATTTGAAGTTAACTGGAATTTCCTAAATGACTTACTCGAATATCTGAGGCCAAACTCGAGTTCCAGAGGAAAAATGATCATTGTTATCAACTAGCATCCTGCCATGGCATGGGAGGGAGCCCTGGGGACCTGACTGCATTCCACCTTCCCCTGGAACAAGAGCGATGAATGCAATTTCTTCGTAGCACCTCCAGACAACAAAACATGGCTTCTCATTCTAGGACCTCACAATCCTGATCACAAAAAAATTAATCTCTGAAAGTCATTTTCTCCCCTCAGCCCTCTTTCCCAAACTGAGCACCAGTCATCTGTTTCGTTTTTCCTTCAAGGTCTTATTCTTCCTTCTCACATCTTCCCTCAATGAGTCCATCTGCGACTAACCAGTTGGAAGCCTCTCACCCATTCACCCTGGCTCCTCGCTTTCTTCCTGAATCTTATCAGAATAACTGTTGTCTGTCCTGCTTCACATTGACAACTGGCAAAACTGCAGAAGCCCTTCACCTTCTTACTGCCTGACACATGGACAGCAGACTCTGGACGTTTCTGTGCTCACCCACATTATTGTGTCCTGCTCTGATCATAGCTAAACCCTGCTAGAATTTTCCCTCCTGCTTCTTCTCTGTAAAACCACATCCTCCCCCTACTCCCAAGCTATATGCAAGACTTATTTGTCTGGGGAAGACATTGCTTCATGATATCCCTACTCAGCACACACACACACACACACACACACGTGTACCGTAATGCCACCACATCTTTAAAGCCATGCTTCACCTGTAGTTATACCTACAATGAAGGAGGGTATGTGTAACAGTTAAGAGCTTGACACTGCCTGAGTTGCAATCTCAGACCTGCCTTTTACTGGATCAAGTATTTATAATTCCCATAACTCAGTTTCCTCATCTGTGTCCTAGAGATCCTAAGAGTATAATATCTACTTCATTTGCTTGTAGTTTGAATGAGTTGATGTATGCAAACTGTTTGGAACGTTGCCAAGCACAGGACTAGCTGTAAGTCTCACCTTGTCCTATCATTGTGGTAGCTTGTGGTTAAGAGCAGGGTGTGAGACATTACAGAATCTCTCAAATTGTTTTTGAATCATTTACTTTGTGTTTAAAAATGAGTAGAAAATATGTGGAAAGATTTTAGCACATAGTAATCAATAAATTGCATTAGCTGTTACATTGGTTGTTGTTATAATTCAATACTATTTTTGAACTAAGCAAACTAGTACATATTTTGTAAAATGCCCAAGCTGTCAGGAACCTCAGAGGCTGTTTTCTCTTCACTTTACACAAGGGACTGGGCAAAGACAGATGGCATGAGGAAGTAAGACTAGAACTCAGTCCTGTGGACTCTCACCATATCCCATATTTGCCTTTTTCCTTCTCTGTATGCCCTTTGAAACAGCTCAGTGCACCAAGATTAAGAACTTTTTCTCCACCTTTTGAAATCCTTCCTCTCTGTATCTGTGTGCTTGTACCAAACCCTCAAGCGAGCACATGCCAAAGGCCTAGGCCAGCTCCCACCTGGCACATGCCCAAGCACTGAAGCAAAGTTCACTAGTGGTTTTACAATTTTCCTTTGCAATCTTATTATGGCAGTCTTTACACTCATGTGATTATGTAAGAGAATGTTTGCAACTTGGATGAAAACAACTGGCTTAGTCCTTAGTGTGGCATTCGGTGGCCTCTAGGTGCTGGCTAGCAGGGCCCTCATAAGCAATATTCAGGAGGCAGATACAACACCTTTTCTTTTTTTCCTGGGCAGTACTGGAGTAAACACAGGGTCTCACACTTGCTAATCAGGCACTCTACCACTTAAACTACACCCTCAACCCTTTTTGCATTAGGTAATTTTTCAGATAGGGTCTCGGCTCACAAGCTTTTTGACTGGGCCAGCCTCAGACCATGATTCCCCAATCTAAGTAACTTTGGTGGGAATTTTCATAACAGCTATGAGGACACAGTAAAGGAATGTCTGAAAAAGTGGATACTTACACTTCTACCTTAATCCCTGTATAGCAGATCAGCCAGAGATAATGCTAAGTACCCTCTTGTTTCAAGTGTCCCTCATCAAACGTCAGATCATTTCTTTCTCTTACATTGTCCCTACATGTATCACAATATAATATAGTCAATACTCTAGCCCATCTATCTGTATACATGTTATCCTGAACAGATAAACTATTACTTCTTGAATGTTAAGCTTTAGCTCAGCACCCAAGGTGCTGCAGGTACCCTGGAACAAATGCATGAATTAAATCATTGCTGTGCTATATGGTACTTTCTCTGGACTATAACAAGAATGTGGAAGAAGAAAACTTAGTACACATTGCCCTCTTTCCTTCATCGCTGAAGTCTAAACTGATTGATAAAGGGTCTGATTTTCACTGTCAGACCTAGTAAGAGACTCTGAGAGGCAACAGCAGAGGGGGGCTTGAGGTCTGGCTCTTTGCTCATTTGGAGACAAGCAAGCAAAAAACCAGTTCTTATCAAAACATTTAATTATCTAGACTCTCTCAGGGTATAAATTATTCCCTGAGATGTTTCTGAATGCTTCAAAAGTATTCAGAGTAGCAGCTTCCTACTGATAATGTCAGAAGTTTGTGAATGCTTAAATACTTTCTTTGGTCTAGAAGAATTTATATTGCTTCAAAAAGAAACTAACTTTCACTAGGAGAACAAATTTGACAGTGGGGATGTTATGGCTTGAATCTAAAAATGTACCTTCAAAGGCTCATGTGCTGAAGGCGTGGTCCCCAGTTGGTGGCACTATCAATAGGCAATTGGATCATAAGAATGTTAAACTCATCAATGGATTAATCCATTGATGAATTCATAGCTGAATGGACTATTAGGAGGTAGGGCCTGGTTGGAGGAAGTAGGTCACTGTGGGAGTGCCATTGAAGGATGAATCTTGTCTCTGGCCCCCTCCTGTCTGTTTCTCTTTGCTTCTCTGCTGCCATGATATTCTGCCTCACCTCAGGCTCAAAGCAGTGAGCCAGCAGACCATGAACTAAAACTATGAATCAAAATATATCCTTCTTCCCTTAAGTTGTTTATTCAGATATTTTGTCACAGTGACGAAAATTGACTAATACATGTGGAATCTATCACCAACTTAGGTGAAGGTTTATGAATGGTCACCCACTCAGAGAAACTCCCAGAGCAGAAACAGAGAAAATAATAGCTAGCACAATAATGCCTTCTTATTTGCTGCTTCACTTTCTACTGTTTCAGTTACCCACAGCCCACCACAGTTCAAAATACTAATAATTATTATATTTCATACCAATATTTATTTTGACTCTTTCAAGACAGGGCGACCCCATTCATATAATTGTTGCTGCAGTATGTTGCCATAATTATTCTATTTTACTGTGAGTTATTATTGCTAATCTCTTAGTATGCTTAATTTATAAATTAAAATTTATCATAGGCAAGATTTTATGTATAGGAAAAGACACACACAGTTCAGGCATCCATTTGGGGGTTTAGAATGTATATATCCTATGTGGACAAGGGAGATCTTCTATACTATGCTTTGCTACAGAATCGTTCAGTCTTCTATCATTTCTTCCATCTCTCAATTCAAAAATTTAGACTGTGAGGGAAGAGGCTAGATGATGTACAGAAAGACATCTTAATTTTGAAGCAGTGGGATTTCCTCTCTCTTTGAGTGCAATCTAACTTAGAACCAGCTGCAGAGCTGATTTGAAAGGGTGTTCTAACTCCCTAAGACAGTCCTGAAACAAGCAGGAAGCAGAGAGATGAATGTCAGAGAATGCAAAGAAGATTGCCTGTGTGTTGAAGCCCCAGGAGATCAGGAAAGGATATGAATTATAAAAATTTTTTGACTTAATGCAAAAATCTGTCCAGATGAGGCAGCCCTGTGACTCTTTCACAAGCTAGTGAAGGAGAAAATAGGGGGAAAGGGGAAGGGGACAATTTTCACAGAATCTCCCAGTGAGTACTTAAACTTCCTTGATTTCAATCTTTCTCTTTAGAACTGTTTTCCATGAACTCAGGCCTCGGAGTAGAGAAGTATGTACAAAGAGTTCATCTCCTGGGGGCTCAGAGACCTCTCTAGTCCATAGTCAAGCCAAGAAAAACATCAACCAAGAAAATGACCACCTTAAAGTTGATGGCCTCTTTCCATCATCTGTGTTTAATATCAGGCAAAATGCACATTCACAAAATCCCAGGGACCCAGACTGTATATCAATATCTTCCCTAGAGGAGTCCGGAGAGAGTTAATCATATTTTTTTTGAGCCATAGTTTGGCTTCCCACTCAGGTAGGGATACATGAGCATTTTTAGGTACTCTTTACATTAAAAAAGATTGTGGTCTTATATGCTTTTACTGGCACAGAATCTCCATCAATCCAAGCCCCCCAAATGACATCACTATAACAGATCACTCAAAGTACAAACAATGTTGTCAGCTGAAATGCTGGAATCCATAAAACTGAAGAGAAAATCATCATGGAAACAGAATTCTAGAGCTGGAAAGATCTCTAAGAAATGAGCCAGGTCAACACATAGCATTTTGCAAAAACAGGGTTCAAAGGTGGTGATTGATCTAATGTAATAGTCCTTTACAGAGAGAAAGTAAGAGAAAGTCACTCTGCTCTGATCTTAGTCTCAATGTGTACCTTTCTATAGCTAAGCAGAGCTTCACAACATTCACACAAGCAGAATTGTTCAACTCTACAAAGTAGTTGTACTTATAGCAATTAATTCTTTTTTCTGATTTCATACAGAACAGAGAAAAAAGGAGAAAAAGATGTTTGCTGTAAGTAAATCCTTGATTCCATAAGAAAATACTAAGGAAGTGTTCTTTAGATTGTCTGGGATATGCGAGCAATTAAAGGGGACAAGGAGAATTTTGTAAGGGACATGAAAGACTGATTGTCAAAGCATTATGTGAAACATCTCTTACATTTAGGATAATATCAAACAGAACATCTTCATGGTGATATTAAACTCTTTAAAACAGAATCAAAGTAAGATCTCATTAATTTGGGTCACATTAATTCAAAATCCAGGATAATTCAAACCAGATAGCTAAACTCACTTTAATACTGCCAATTCTCTTGAAAGTCAGTACCAACAGGAAAGGGGAAAAATGGTTTTAACATTTTTAGCAATGTTGACTTATATATAAATAAATGTCATATTATAGTTTTTTTTAATTTATGAAAAATTACATGAAACTTCCAAATTGCAGTAATTTGTCAGTACTAAAGAGAGCAGAGTCGAGTTGAGAACTTACTTGGGCCATATGTCAGCTGGAGGAGCTGGAGGGACCAAGTTGTCCCCCAGGGCTCCATGGCTTCTCTGTAAAAGGACACCTCAACGTATACTACTCAAGGACTAGGGCCCTTCTCTCTCTTTTTCTTTCTTTCTTCTCTCTCTCTCTCTTTCTCTCTCTCTTTCCTGTAGTACTGGGGATTGAACTCAGGACCTCTTGTTTGCCGAGCAAGTATTCTATCTACCTCTGGAGCCACATAACCAATCATTTTACTTTTAATTTTCTTTTTTTCAGATAGGGTCTCATGCTTTTGCCTGAGCCAGTCTCAGACCACAATCCTCCTACCTTCTCCTCCCAAGTAGCTGGGATTATAAAGTATGTGCCACTATGCCTGGCTTATTTTTTGAGATAGTGTCTGTCTACCTTTATGCCTGCACTGGCCTGGAACTCATGATCCTCCTACTTCTGACTCCTAAATAGCTGGGAAAACAGGTGTGCACTTCCATGTTTAGCCACCCCAGAGTTCTTCTTAAGCCCTTCTTCTTTTAGGTCTCTGATGGAAGTTTTGTGTAAATCATATTTCTTTTAACTCTCTTCTTTAGTTCAATTTTCTTATTCGTTTAAACTGACCTTCCCACACTGGCCAAGATTTTGCTGTACTACACATACAACTTTTAGGCCACAATCTGAAACATGTGTTAGCCGAAGGAATGTGCTTCTCTCAGTGCTGCTCTGAATACAAACAGACTATCAAACCAAACAATGTTTGATGGCAATGATGTACTTTGTTCTCATCTTGTTCTTGTCTGGGTCAATCTCTGCTATTCAGAACCTAGTGGGTTCCAACTAGGGAATGGGACCTAGTCATGGAATGACATTGCTTGTCTGCCCCTTTGTGATTTCATAGCCAATTTTTACTTTATACTTAAGAAAGTTATTAGTAATTCAGCTCTTATATGAATAACTCAAGTGAAACCTTATGCTAAAAAAATCTCATATACCAATAAGACTCACTGCAGGTTAGACCATGTTTCCTATGTACAGTTTCTGCAAATATTCTCATTCAAAACTGGGTGCCCTAATGCTGCTGCTATGTCCTAGAAAGTAGAACCTCTAATGAATTATGATGTAATTGGAAAAAAGGGAAGAAAAAAAACCATGGGATTTAAGTCATAAAAATGCTTTTGGAATCTAGTTGCCATTTTCTGACTGATTTTGTTAACTACATGGCTTTGGGCAAAACTTAACCTCTCTGTTTTTACTTTCTCTACTTACAAATTGGACATAATTATCTCCAACTTGCAATGAAATTGTACAGACTAAATGAAATAAAGGAAAAGACAGTGCTTTGCACATTATCAGGGGAAGTATTTGTAAGTAGAATTTCCCTTTCACACAGAATTACAAGGACTAGAAAAGTGGCTCAAGTAGTACAGTGCCTGCCTAGCAAGCATGAAGCCCTAAGTTCAAACCCCAGTACTGCCAAAGAAAAATAAAGCATCCAAAAATGCAGAAGCTCACAAAATGTAAGAGTGCTCATCTTTACCTGTTGATAAAACAGGGATCCTCTGTAAAACTTTTTTTTAAAGAGTGAGGCGTTTTTGAGAAGGTTTTCATTTATATTAAAATATCCATAAAGCCTATAGAGAAGAAAGAAGTTTCCTGACTGTCTTTGTCCCTGAGTGTTGTTTCCATCCACCTAGCTGATGGCTGCCTCCTACAGGATAAGTATAGGGCTTTGCCTTGGTGTCTTCTGTCATGTCTTGCAGAATCTTCACACATAGTATGAATATTTGTTGAGTCAAATTAATCTTAGAATTCTTCTGTTCATCAAGACTTAGATTGTTTTTAGCTGATACAGTATATAGATACAAAATGGTCAACTTCTGAAAGGGAATTGTACTGCTGGCTTTGCAGACCCTAGTCCAGTGTCAATAATACCACAATCTCCGTAAAGACTTTGTGACAAGGTTAAGCTGACAGCCTTGCTGACAGCCTGGTTAGCTGAACTTCCTATGTATCTAGAGTTGCAGCAGGAGAAACCACAGATCACCAGCCTACAAGCTGGCAATAAGAGAGAGCTGGTGGTTTTTCTCAAAAGTCCCTACCTGCAGCAAAGATGTGCTGAGCACAGAGGTGACAAAACCAGCCAAGAAGCAGAATCTCTGAATACATACTCCAGGTACCAGTGAACTTTGGAGGGAGGGGGAATAAAGGGGAGGGGAGCTAAAAGAGCAATAAAAGGGGAAACCCAAAGCATTTCAGCAGACTACTAGTTTCTGGGGCCCACTACTTGACTCTCCCAGCCTTTATTTTTGCTTTGTGCCAATAAAGACTTTCTTTGCTTTAACTTCAGCCCCAGTGGTCCTAGTTTTAATTCCATAGAGCTTAGAAAACAAGAACCCACAGTAGCTGAGTGCCTTGGACCTGTCCATCACTTCCATGACCCCAGATAGGTAAGTAGATAAGAGACAACACAAGAAAAATCCTCTGGACATCTATAAATTCTAACCAAGATTCTCATGTTTCTTGCTTTTGTCAAAAATTCATCACTGAATACAAAAGAAAAGGACAATATTCTACAGGCATGTTAGAGATTTACTATTTAGTCTCTCCCTAGCTGTTAGTGGGCATTCCATTTGCAAGTGACAAAAAGACTAGCACTGATTTATTACAGAAATCTGAGCAAGAAACCATTTTAACAAGTCATGCAACCCGTATCTTTCCCTGGCCTTTCAAGGACCCACTTCCACGGGAAGAGCTTCTGCCCTCAACCAAACAAGTACCCTTTCTTTTTCAAGTATCATCCAAACTCATATTAATGAAATTTTGATGATATTTGAAGACTATTCATTGATTCAATATAGATTTGCATAACTATTTAATGCTGGAGAATGTTCTAGATGCTGGGGATTCCTATGGTATGAATAAGACACACACACTTGTATTATACATTTTAGTAGAGAAAGGACAAACAGGGAACAAAGAAGTTGAATATACAGCAATCAATATTTAGAAGTGCTTAAAGAAAAAGGATGTAGGGAAGAGAAACCAGGAAAGCAGAGGGAAGTGAGCTCTTGAAAATGGAAACTTTACAGAAAAATGGCAAGCGTGCTAGGCATAAGTCTTAAGATTCCATGGTGGGTACAATAATTATTATTTTTTCTGTCAATAGTCTTTCTGGAAGACATACCAACTAAGCAAACATGCAAAGAATAAGCAGAAAGTAGGTTGATGATAATAAGTAACATATATTGACCATCAGGCATTGTAACAAGCAATTCCACATGTTCTCCTTTCATTCCTCTCAGGTCTAAGGAAAAGCTAACGTTCTCTTTTAACCACTAAGAGTAAATGAAGTCATTGTTCTGGAGTTACAAAGTTAGTGACAGAGCTGGACGTGTCTCCAGGCCCCTGTATCTTGCTACTGACTTACCCTTTGCCACAAGCTCAGTACTATTATCTGACAGATTTAAATACACCTCTCTAAGAAATATAGGGAATTTCTTATTTTCTACAACATAGAGCCTATTTTTGATGTCTGACTTGTAGAGAGATTTACTAAATTTAATCCTATCTCTTCACTCCAAGTTGCAGTGAATTGCATATGCATCTTTTGGAGGATCACACACACAGTACTCCAGAGACCTGAGCTCTTCCCTGCACTGCCATGTTCAAGAGAAAAGAAGCTGTGGTAATTTGCGAAGATGGGGCAAGACAAACCTGCAGAATGACTGCAGAGGGAGCTCAACAGGAAAGAAACACAGGCTGATTGGACCAAGGGTATTGGCAAAGACTTGGGAGGACTATAAGCCAAGACTGTCCTGTACCCCTGAGTATTCTCCAGCTTGATGAGTAACTTGCCAACAAGAGCCAGGGTCCGAGGGAAGACCAAGTGAGTGAAAGCAGGCAAGCTGACATGATAGTTCACCCCTTGACAGCAGAGAACAGCAAAGCAAAGCTCTCAAATTCCATGCTGGCAATTTAATTACATTTTAAATATTTATTTCTTGCTTTAGTCCAGAAATGATAAGATAAACTATATGTAGGAGAGAAAAAGAAAGAAGAAAAATATGGATAGCACCATAAAATGGAGACAGGAATGGAGTTAATACAGACATACACAACACATACAAAAAAAGACTTCTACATTCATAAGGAATACAAGGTGGGGTACAAATTTAGCTTGAAACTGGCTTGTAGCCAATAGAAGAGGAAAACCTGATCAGTGATACAACTCACAGCATCCAGGAGATAAAATATGTCAGTAGTCTTCATCTAAAAGGAACAGTTGTAAACTGATGTAGGGAGTTGGGACTCCCCACAAAGCAATCTGGTCCAATATGACAGAAGGCAAAAGAGGGTTGTATTTCATTCTGTATAAAAGGAGAGACAGGTTGGAATGGAAAGATGAACACAGATTCTTTTCTCTAGCAATGGTCCTGATCATTCTAAGGGCAAATAGCACCACTTTTGAGCAGTGCCTGATGGGATCTGACCCAGGCAGAGCCCAAGGCAGGGGCTCCACAATGATGGCCTTTTTTGTGAAGATGAAGATGAAGATGATGATGGTGGAGAGGAGGAGGTAGTGGAGATGAAAGAAGGAAACTCCTCCAAGAAATTCTAGAAGTTACTCATGAAGTCATCGTGAGGAAGTCATCATGACTCAGGGTTTTATATTGAAAACTGAGAAACTATTGTCTATTTTAAAGGTTTAATTAGAAAGCTCAAAAAGTTAAACACCAAAAGAACAAATAATCTGATTAACCAGTGGGCAAACGAAGTGAACAGACAGTTCTCCAAAGGAGAAAGACAAGTGGCCAACATACATGAAGAAATGTTCAGCATCTTTAGTCATAAAGGATATGTAAATCAAAATGACACGAAGAACTCATCTCATCCCAGTCAGAAGGGCCATAATTAAGAAAACAAACAACAAATGCCGGCAAGAATGCAGGGAAAAGGAACCCTCAGACAATGTTGGTGGGAATGTAAGCTAGTGCAGCCACTGTGGAAATCAGTGTGGAACTTCATCAAAAAGCTCAAAGTAGAGCTACCATATTACCCTGCAATAGCATTCCTGTGCATTTATCTAAAGGAGTGTAATCAGCATACAGCAGAGACACCTGCACACCCATGTGTATCACAGCCCTATTCACAATAGTCAAGTAGTGGAGTCATCTTAGGTGCCATCCTCTGGAGAATAAAGCAAATATGGTATACACACACACATGGAGAATTAGTCAGCCATAAAGAAGAATGAAGCTGTGTCTTTTGGAGGAAAAGGAATGGAACTGGAGATGATTGTGTTAAGAAAAATGCTAGACTCAGACAAATATTGCGTATTTTCTCTAATATGTGGAATTTAGATGTAAAAATGATATGCATGTAAAAGGTGACTGCTTGGGGAAGGAAATAGCAAAATGGGGAAGGAGAAAAGAAAAGGGTGATGAGGGGTGAGTATGATTGAAAAACATTATTTACATGTATGAAAATAGTACAATGAAGTCCACAAAAATTGTATAAAAAAAAGAAAAAGAGAGGGGTAAGAAACAACAATAGAAGAGGTGAAAGTGAGGTAACAGGTCAGAAAAGCATTTTTTAAATGAAGGTATCTTTCACAAGAAACACACAATGGCTAAGCTATCATTCTGAAATGGTGTGCTCAGAGCCCTATCCAGCAGGTACTTCTTGAGGCTTTCTCTCTGCACTGATAAAGAATGACTGAGTAATTTCTCCCAACATTTGTTCTCTCTGCTGTAGACATATTTGTTCTCTGTCATTTAAAGTCCTTCACATCCTGCTCCCTCCCCCTTAAACCAACCCTTTCCACTGCCATGCTTCACCTAGAGTCACCTGCCCACCCTTCAGGGCTCTTCTCTAGCATATCTTTGCCACCCCTTCCTAGCCAACTTGGTTCCATCTACAAATGGTCCCTGACTTTTGATGGTTTGAATTATGGTTTTCTGACTTTCGGATGGTACAAAAGCAATACCCAGTCATAGAAAACCATACTTGGAATTTTGAAATTAAATTAGATCTTTTCCCAGACCAGGAATATGCAGTTGGGTTCTCTCTCATAAAGCTAGGCAGAGGCAGTGAATAACAGCTTCCAGTTAGCCATATGATCTTAAAGGTGAGTAACCAATACTCTGGCAATAACACTGGTAATAATTCACTTTTCTTGTGTGTGTGTGTGTGTGTGTGTGTGTGTACAGAGGTTTGAACTCAGGGCCTCACACTTACTACATATGGACCCTACCACTTGAGTCATATCCCCAATGTGTTTTGCTTTTAGCTTGTTTTTTTCAGCTAGGTTCTCATGCTTTTGCCCAGGCCAGCCTCGAACTAAAACCCTATCTCTACCTCTGGTGTAGCTGGGATTAGAGATACATTTAGCCAATAATTCACTTTTCTTGTCCAGACCCTGTCAATGGACTATAAAGTCCTTGAAGGCAAGGACTGTGTGTCTTCTTTACCATTGTAGCTGTAACGTGTAGCCCAGTGCCAGCATACAGCAGGACCTCAGTAAATATTCACTGAATCATGAAAGAATAAAAGTAGATTCAAAACAGAAAAGATAGGGCTGGGAGTATAGCTCAATTGGTAGAGCACCTGCCTAGCCAGCACAAGGCCCTGAGTTCAAATCCCAGTACCACAAAAAAGGAGCCCCCCCACCCCAAAAGAGAAGATCATCCACCATCCACATGGTTCTTCCCTTTCTCCTAGGGTCTTGTGAAGCTTAACTGATAGTTGTTCTTTCTTGAACTGGAGATATAGCTCTCATACTCTCAGCTGGAATTAACAAGTGCTAGAAGTTCTGCTTAAATCTATGCTCGTTCAAGTTTCAAAGCCAAATTCTAAAAAACTCAGAAACATTAAAAAAATTAGTTTGGATCTGATTTTTTTCCATCCAAGAGAATTTATAAGAGTTCAACAAATCAGTTCAACAAACATTTATCTTGAATCAAGTCCTTTTTTCCTAAGCTTTTTACAGCTTTGTACAGTTCAAAAGAAATGTAATCCTTATATTATTCCTTCATTTGTTCATAAATCATTAATATGCTGGCTCGAATGAGCTTTTTGAGATGAAGAAAAAAATTACCCTCTCACTGAAGTTGCTGAAAGCAGATTTTTCCCTAAAACATGGAGGTCATTTTTTACAGAAGAGAAACCTAAATGTACTAAGATACTGCTGCCTCCTAATCTGTACTGTTTGAAGTCTTTGACTAAATATAACTGCCTATTACTTATCCATAATTTCTGGATGTACCTAAGATTGCAGTGGGCCATTCAAAGCCATTCAGCAAATGAGATATCAAAACCTTCAGACATTTTTCAGCAAATAGCAAAAGGGCATTCAATGTTTTGGTCATCCACAGCAACAAAGAGCTATAGGATGGAAAAAATAAAATTACTTGGTAGACTCCATGCAGCTAACACCCAACATGTGACCTTTCTCCCAAGCTTTATAAATATCCTTTCCCATCACAAGTGGTGCCAGAATTGAATAGAGAGCTTTAAAACAAGGCTGTGTGGAGACAATAGCTTTCATCCTCTAAGACTCAGCAAACTGGCTGTCAGCCAACCTTATATTTGGATACTCCTAGAAAGATAGAATATGACAGTTAATTGGTTTATGTGAAAAGAGTAAAATATCTTAAACAAAATATAACCCATGCCAGTCAAATGCTACAAAAGAGTATTTTCTCAGGAAGTCATGCTAGCAATATCAAACAGAAAGAGGCAGAATACACAAAATAATATTGATGATGTATTTTCTCTGGGGATTTTTCTCTTCCTTTACTTATGAACTATGAACAGTGCAGTTCCTTCCAATTGAACCAAATCACTGCAGTTGATAGATAAGTGATCTGATCTAATATGTGTACAATAAATTCCCCTACGCATATTACCCAAAATCCATGCTAAATTGATCTGTCTCACACAGACAAAATCTGTAAAAGATTTCCATGGTCAAATGTTTCAATTCAATCGTTTTACAGTTATGAAGTTGTGACTTTCCCTTGTCATGTAACAATGAGTATTTGCAGAGCCAGGCCTAGAATTCAGGTCTTTTGACCCTTAGGGCCTTTTCTACTACCCCAGGCTGAGTCTTCTATGCCTGATTCTCTGACACAGGAACTCAGAAGCTATACTATTATTCTGAATTTGTGTTGAAGTGCTTGTGCGCACACACACACACACACACACACCACACCCTGCTCTAAGGAACATCTACAGTTTGCTTGGTTAAGGAACAATTTATAAATGTTCCTGAATCCAACCAAAATGAGTATAGAAATGTGTTGCCTAAATGGGAAATATAGTAAAAGAAGTTTCTAGAAGCAAAATAAAAGACTATTACTTAAAGACTTTGTAAGTAAACTAATGAAAAGGAACTAAGTGTAGCCAGAAGGGAAGCCCATATCAAAGAAAGCCAAGGGTGTCTCCTCAGAAGAGTGAAGGTGCACACCACAGGCTGTAGCTGTAACATGTAGTCTGGTGCCAACACATAGCAGAACTGGTAGAGGAATGCATTCAGACAATGGCCAGGAGATGTTGACTGGTTTGAAGCTCCTAAAACAGAAAATTCTGAATATGAGGTAGAGCCTTCCCAGGATGATAGTCCCATGCATCTCACAGGCATTGGAGGAGGACAGGATTCCCTAGAGGAGACAATCTGGTCAGAAAATACTTCTTGTTCTCTGACATAGAGGAGCCTCCATTTGTGGTCACATCTCATTACTGTGATTCTGGAATGAATGGCATGATCCCTGCATCAATGAGTCCCAACTAGAAGAGCTCCCGCTCCAACTTGCAGTTTCAGACTTGCCATTATTCTCATTTCCCCTCTACTGAACACATCAACGTCCAAACACTAGGGAAGCCAAGCCAAATACTAAACCCAAGGACTTTAGGCAGAATGGAGTTTAAGGTTGCCAAGCCAAGCACTTGGAGACGGAGACAAACTGAGATCAGAGTAGGAACAAACCCCCAGGAGGACATGTTTGTAATGACAAAGGCAGGGAACTTATACAGCAGGGAGCTGGAAGTGATGAACGTAATAGGTATGTTAAAATGCAAGACAGGAAAATTTTTTTTTTTTTTTTTTTTCATTTTTCTTTTATTATTCATATGTGCATACAAGGCTTGGTTCATTTCTCCCCCCTGCCCCCACCCCCTCCCTTACCACCCACTCCGCCCCATTCTTCTCCCCCCCTCAATACCCAGCAGAAACTATTTTGCCCTTATTTCTAATTTTGTTGTAGAGAGAGTATAAGCAATAATAGGAAGGAACAAGGGTTTTTGCTGGTTGAGATAAGGATAGCTATACAGGGCATTGACTCACATTGATTTCAAGACAGGAAAATTTTTATTTATACTCATTCTACTCTACATTTTCAAAACAAATATGAATGTCTAGAAAAGCTAGCTGTTATGGATAGATGTCTTCTGATTTGCAATCTGCATCAGATAAGATTTCCAAACTCAATGAATATTTTTATTAATTTAGAGAAAAAAGATCACATTTAATTTCTGTACTTTCAGTGGTCTCAGTTACTTTCAGTAAGAATTCTAAATTAACCCAGACAGACATTCTAGGGTTTCTTTCCTTCTCTTCCCCCGATAAATCAGCAAGTCTAGCCCTCTTGCATCATCAACAAAATGAGGTGCATCAACTCTAAAGTCTACTCACCTCTCTCTGACTTGATCAAGCTGTAAATCTGGGAATTTATTTTGGATCTGGCCTCAGTATGTCTTTATGTAGGTATTTTATCTATCTTACTACAATAATAACTACCCACCCCAGATGGGGAAACTATGCTGAAAAACAACCGACTTTGTCACCACAAAGTATGGGTGTGGTAAAAACAGGCCACTAGCTATACAAATCAAAAAACATAATTAAAAAAAAAAAAGCAGATTCTGATAAGTGGCTCAAGCTCATGGCACACGACTAAGAAAGAGGAGCCTATGAAATAATCCATAGATGCAGAGCTGGTGTGCATGGATCAGATAGGGCAGTAAAAGAAAAACAACACAAAAGAAGGGAAAAGCTGCTCTTAGAGTGACTTACAGAGAAATGTTGTTAATTACTCTTCAGTGATTGATACTAAGTTTGGGTTTTCATTGAGGTGGCTTGGAACTTAACCCCATAATACATGGTCAAATCATATCACTGTTCACCCCAAAAATGAAATTCTGCATCATTGTGGAATGTGTGATTACATTTGAGGAAATTCTGAGTCATCAAACAATTACATTCGGTTTAGGGAAAACAAAAAAGGAAAAAAAATTCTTCCTTATTGTTTTTATGCTAGATAGGTACAAAAAAGAGAGAGTTCCAAAGAACACTAGAATTTTCATAATCTCCCCCATTTCCTAAAAAGGCTCTCATTACTTTTTCAGAATTTAGAATTCAAGAGAAATGATTTCTCACTCCCATTAAAGGACAGAAGAGTCACAGGCAGGCAAGTGACTTGGTCACCTGCCATACAGCCATGTAGGTGAAACAGACTTCTCACTTGGGCTCTAGATTTCTCTATATCTAAGACTGCATTGCCTGGCTTGGCTCTTGTTTGGAGCAAAATGCTAAGCACAAAGCTGCGTCAAGCAGCCTTTTGGCAGAAATCTATTTTTCTTGGGGGTGAATGTGTTGAGCCCCAATTGCTAAGAATAGCTCAAAGCGCCCTGGAAGGAGTGCTGGCTTCTAAAGAAATCCTCACTTGGGGAGTGTGCCTCCTTCTCTCTGTCCCATCTGTCGTTATGAATCTCCAGCAACGCGTCAGAGATCGTTCAATACATAGAAACATATTGAAGGTATTATAGATGTCAGAGATATCTCTTCTCATATTTCCATTAAAAACTCCCAGCTACGCCAAAAATTTCAGTAAGTGGATGATGGATGGAACTTAAAGAATCCTCTAAGGAAGGAGATTGCAAAAGGGAAGGAGAATTTGCCAGAAAAAAATTGCAGGCAGTCCCAAAAGAAGGATTTGGTTTTTTTTTTTTTAATATATACTAACTTTTAAAGTCTAAATCCTGCAAAATACAACTTTCACTTCATGTCACTTTTCTGAACTTCATTTCCTAAGCTTATAATAAAGATCAGAGGACCAAAAAGTGAGAAGTGAATCTTTGTGGGTGTGACACACATGCATAGGTGTTCCTGTGATTATCTATTACAAGTGGTATAATCATCTGAAAATTCTTCATTTCCAATTCTTTTTCAGACTTCAATGAGTTCAGAGTTTCATCATATATATGCAAGCTCTGAAGTACTTTTGGATTTCAAGGAAAACCTTTATCCAACCATTTTGAAGGTTTTTATTTACTCAGTTCCCACACTATTTCAGTTACGATGAGAGGGAGTAGTGACAACCAAAAGAGATCAAGTCTTGTACTCATGAAGTTTATTATTCTACAGATTTGTGAAAGTCAGAAAATCATGTCTTAAGGGGAACTTTTTACATATCTGTCAATGAGAGGGTTAAAGAGAGCCTCAGAGTCCTAGAGGCTCTGGGTAGACCAGATAGCCCACTCACAGCTCTAACTGTCCAGACAACTTCAAAACTTACACCTTGGAACCCTTGCAAGATCTGAATGCATTTGTGACAATGACACTGACAGAAAACAGACATACAAAACAACTTGGTTAATTCCTCCACCCATTCGTCTGCAACTACTCTTGTCCCTAAAGCCTTGGTCATTACGAATCCTGTGATTACTGTCAGTCCTTGTCTTGTTTTGTGTCACTCTTACATTTACTGATGGTGGTTACTCCTTCACATACACACAGCACTTCATGAAGTAGATGTTAAATAAATATGATTCATGATTTAAAAAAAAATAGGCAATACTAAAAAATAGAGATGGTATTTTATGGTAGAAAAGCATAGTCACAACACACTCATTTTTTAATTTTTAAAAAATTGTATTTCAAGTAGAACCTTTAGTAAATAATCATGAAGGTTTTTTTACTTACTGAATTCCTACTCTGTTTCACATATTTGTTTATTTTTGATAATACCCTTCTGATTAAAATCAGTGACTATTACAGGCCAGTTTATAAGCAATCCCTTCTTATTCTGCATTTTACCACCCCACTTATTCGATACTTCTTGAATGGTTCTAGAAATGCTGCTCAAGCACATGAGCCCCTGTCAGCTTCACTAATGGCTATCCAGGAATGCTGTACATTGTCATGTACCACAATGTGTCATAGACAGAGCACAAAAAATGCTAACAAAGTCAAAAATTAATTAATTCCCCTGCTCACTTTTAAGGCACTATCAAGCTTCTGAAGACTGTATTTATATTTTTCAAACCTTCCTCTGGCTCTAGACTCTATCTACCTGCACACCCACCAAGTTTCCTGATTTTAACTGTGTAAGGGTCAAAGAACCTAATCTCCCCCTCCTTTTCTGTCACTAGCCATGATTTCTATGCAGATGGTCAATATACAATGTGACCATACATCCACTGCACTCTCCATTTTATAGAAGAGACAATAATCAATCCAGTTCATATTTGTATATTAATAAGCCAATTTCTCATTATTATAACCTATTTACTACAGAAGCAGACAGGTTCTCCTAATTCACACTGCCACTGACTTTAGCCTAACAACATCTATAAGGCTCAGTTTATTCTTTCTACTACACTAATAGAGATTGAGACTAAGCTACATCATTTAAAAAATTCTTCTACATTTCCATCATTCTTTTTTTCTGAAAATAAATAAATAAGGAGTCTTGAACCACTGTTCATTCTGGATTTCAAATACCCCAAGTGGCCATCCTCCAATCCACACAGACCCCTCAGAACTATTTGTTCATCCAAAGAATGGAAACAGTTTTCTTCTTCCTCCTAGCAACAGTAGTTATATT
Organism: Castor canadensis; assembly: GCF_047511655.1. Classification (NCBI taxonomy): domain Eukaryota; kingdom Metazoa; phylum Chordata; class Mammalia; order Rodentia; family Castoridae; genus Castor; species Castor canadensis. Next base: position 179,753,160 of record NC_133387.1, on the reverse strand, counting down.
TCTTTCCTTTCTGTAAGAGAGGATGCACCTATCATTTCTTATTCTTTACAGATATTATGAAAACATGTTATTACACCCATTTTATCGATGAGAAAACTGATCCCAAGCAAGTATTGTGACTTGATAAGCTAATTAGTCAATATTAGAGAGCAAGGAATTCAATTCTGGTCTTTCTAGGTCTCACTCCAAAGCTGTCCCACTGCACAACCTGCTCTCCACATCCTCTTGGTCCACCTCTTCTTTGTCTAAAACACATGCATTCCTGAGCACAAAGCATCCTCTTTTCTTCCCCAGGAATTCCTCTCAAATTAAGCAGAAAAAGAGATGTCTTAAAGCAAAAACCTCAGAGAGAAATCACCAGGGTGCTTTTGTATACATGCTTTCTTTTGGATGCTAAGACGTGGGAGATATTAACCATTTCTCAAATGCTATCCATCCTTGGCATATTTGTGGAGGCACAACAGAGGATGAAAATATCAACCCAAGCATCACTGAAGCAGTAGCGTGAACACAGCTCTGTGCTCTGGGCTCCTGAAAACAGTCACTCTTCTCCTTCAACCTCATGGTCTCATACTGAGGCAAAGACTCCATCACAGTCAAGCCTCAGAGTTTTCTACAACTTGTCCAGGGGATCTCAAGTCATTTTATGTCTTCCTAAAACCATCACTTGTCCAACCTGATCAGCCCCCAATGCATATGGTGCTGCAACATTATGGTGAAAATGCATCATATCTCTGTCTTCATCTTTGTTGACAAACCCTCTTTCAAAAAGGACTGTAAAGTTAAAGAGATGCTCCAGTCCCACTTTCTTCCTTAAGAATAACTAATAACTGTCTCTCTGTACTCCCAGAGCATTTTTGTCCACCTTTTTCAAAGATAAATGTTATATTTGTCTCCTGATTTCTAAGTCTTGGGATCACATCTCATTCATTTCTGTGCTTTCAGTGCCTCCCTTAGATCCTTCTTCAGAATCTAGAGTATATATAGCTACTATTATTAAAAACTGTTGGAACATAATTAGATTACCTTTGTGAACAGTGGCATTTTTACCTAAAGTAAACTGGACAGCTGTCTAACACCTGGGCTCCGCAGTTTTACTAGGTCTCCAACATTGAGTCCATCACATAATAAACCTTCTCAAATTCACATAGGAACATTACTATCCCATAGTGAAGAAGCTGCAGTCTTATAACTAAATGCAACATGTGGGCCTCATTTGTTCCTGACTCTAGCTGACTTACTGGAAAAGCCACTTGGGGAAATCAGGGAAGTTTGAGTATAGATCAGAAAAATCAATGAATCTTACAACATGACAATACTCTATTTATAGCAATGTTAGTTTCAGATATGATTTAATATTGATATAAACTGTCCTCACGTATTCTTTTTAGAAGAGATTTGCTTTTTTTGGTTATCTTATATGCAAGTGGATAATTTATATGTATTAAGAAACATGAAAGTGGTTTTAGTGTACACTAAAATAAATTTCTCATGTAATCTTATTGCAAAGATGTCCCCTGTAAACTTATACCAGTGAGTATAAAGGACTGATTTCATACCATACTGACAATAAGAGAAAGAAAAGAAGGAAGGAGAGGGAGGGAGGGAGGAAAGGAAGGAAGGAAGGAAGGAAGGAAGGAAGGAAGGAAGGAAGAAAGAAAGAAAGAAAGAAAGAAAGAAAGAAAGAAAGAAGGAAGGAAGGAAGGAAGAAAAGGAAAGAAGGAAGGAAGAAGGAAGGAAGGAGAAAGAGAGAGAGAGAGAGAGAGAGAAAGAGAGAAGGGGGAAGGAGGGAAGGAGGGAAAGGAGAAAGAAACACAAGAATGCTAATCATATGCCAGTTCACAGAAAGCTCTTTGGCACTCACAGCTATTAGGATTTTGTGGATTATAGTCATCTGATTTAGCAAATATTTATACTATTTATTACAGATCAGAAACTATTCTATGCCTTTTCCAAATTTCAACTCACTTCATTACCAATAACTTTTGAGGCAGGGCCATGATTGTTACAGACAAGGACACTGAGGTAGAGAGGGGCTGAGTCTCATGGACTTTAAGCGTCAGTGTTGGGATTTAAAGCCAGGCAGCCTGGTTTGCATAGTCTGAGCTTTTCTCCTCCATACCATGGCATCTCTGTGTTAGAAAATCTAAACTAAAATTATTTCTGGCATGGCAGTTTTTAAATAACAGTGAGACATTAAATTATCCATTCTTCTTAACTTATGATAACTTCTTAAAAAAGTTGTGAAGAGCATAAAGCAAGAAGCCCATTTGAATTAAGTATCTTAATACTTAATTAAGTATTCTGGAAGAATTCAGCTTGCTCAGGTTTGACTTCTCTCCAGGATCCACCAGCTCTGCAGCCACCTTTGCTTTCACTGATGTCCTTCCTCAGGCTTCTTCCCTCTCCCTTTTCAGCCAGTGAGCTGCTCTTTTGAAATCCAGCCCCATCTCTGAAGATCCATCACCACCTGTACTGGGAGGTGTGTGTAGAGTCTGCCCTTCGTGTTTCTGAGTTTGGTCTAGTTCCTCATTCTACCACATCTCACGTGGCATTTCATTGCATTAGAAAATCCTCAAGAAGAGCATCTGTGTTTACATGGCAGTCCTTGGTTCACAATACCTTGTGGTCCCTCCGGGGTCATCTGAACATCTTGCTGATAATCTCTGTTTCTGTATGTTTCACCTGGACTGGGACTATGTACTGTCCTTATCTTCACCATCACTAAGTTCCTTGAGGACAGAGAAGATGCATTTTTTCCTGTAACTCCTATTGCACCTACCACAGTCCTTTGCTCATGGCTGATATTCAAGAATAAGTAATTATCAACAATTATCATTCCTCTGTAGAGGTGTGGAAGTGCCAGTAACTAAAATTCCAGCTGATGGAGTGACAGGTAGATCAAATATTTTTGATACGGCTCCCAAACAGAATGAAGTCTTTTGCCTAGGAATGGGAAGCTCCACCTTTAGGAGGTGGGTGTTTGCACCATCTTGGTGTCTCTGTCTCTTTTGGTTGTGGCTTCTGCCCATGAGACCTCCTTTACCTGAGCTGAGGTGAGAAGCTACAAGTATGAAAAGTAGCCCTTTCTTCATAAGAACACACCCACAGAAATACAAACATGAAAGACTGTTATGGAGAATGATGGTACCAAAGATTAAGAATGTGTAGAAACCATTAATGTGCAGCTACTAAAAATTGGGCTAAAATCAAATATGGTCCAATCATAACTACTGAGATCAACATTCCCATCATTCCTTAGTTCTTAAGTAGATCGGAGCTCAAGGTACAATAAAGCCTGAAGTAAGTTACAACACACTTGTTCTATGGTTAATTTCGGTACTAAGGGTGACCATCAGCGAGAACAAGTAGTCATGAGAAATTCTACATTAATCCTTTCCTTGCTAATAAATGTGAGAACCCATCAACATCCCTCCATTCCTGGAAAACAAGTAGTGCCCCCTTATCAATGTGGATACATTCCAAGATCCCCAGTGGATGCCTGAAACTAGAGATAGTACCAAACTCTATAGAAGCACTGTGATACCACCATCTCAATCCAATAACTTAAATGGCTACTAAGTGACTAACAGAAAAGAAGTGTATACAGCATGGATACACTGGACAAAGGGATGATTCACATCACAGGAAGGACAGACCTCAAAAAATGAAACTGTGGAGAAGGGAGGATGAATGTTCTTATCAAGGAAAGTCTTGACTAGAAACTGACAGTAATTTACATCAGATTTTGACTTTGTGATAATTTATTTGGAAATGTTCTTGAATTTAAAAATATTTGTGAAAACATTGTTGTCTATCCATGACAATAGACCTGTACTGTCCAATACAATGGTCACTAACCATAAGAAATGTGGTTGTTGAATACCTGAGAAGTACCTCTTACTCTAAATTAAGATGTGTTTTAAGTATAAAATACCTATCAAAATTCATAGTTAAAGCCAGGAGTACAACACATCTGTAATCCCAGCATTCAGAAGACTTAAGCAGAAGGTTGATAAGTTCAAGGCCAGCCTAGAACACATAGAAAGACCTTGTCTCAAAACAAAAAATTCATAGACTTACTCTCTAAAAATATAAACTATCTCATTAAGAGTTTTGATACTGATTACATGATAATATTTTGGATGTATTGGCTTAAATAAGATATACTACTAAAATTAATTTCAACTTTTTTTTTCCTTTTTAAATGTGGTTACTATAAAATGTTAAATGACCTATGTGGTTTACATTTATCTCTATTGGAAAACACTGCTAGAGACAACAAAGCAGCAGACATCCAGTAAAACACAGCTTCTGCTACAAATCACATTGCCTTCTTTCAAAATTCAACTGCAGGTAAAATAGCCCAGGATCATCTTAAGTATGCATAGTGAAATTCAGCACAACTCAAACCATAAAAATAGCCAAGTCTAAATAGAACTAAGACGATGTAGGGGAAATACAAAGGTATAGAAACTTTTAGACCCTAGAAAACAGCCAAACAGTGTTCCTCCATTGGAGACCCTTATTCAGACATTATCATTTCCCAGCTCAACTCTGCCATACTTACCTTCTTGTTTAAGACCCCCAGCACCCAGGACCCTTCTGGTTAACTGTCTTCAGGAGACACAAAACAGTGTAATGGAAGACAAACATCCCTTCTGCCACTGTGGTTGAATAGTTACTGAAGATCATTAATATCTGATATAAATTTCTAGATGTTCTTTATGGAAAGAACGGTAGTCTTTGGTCCTTTCAAATGGACAAGTATAACATATTTCTTATGTTTCCATTAGACGCACAAGAGGGGAAGCCTTGGGCGTATAAAATAGAAAGTTATTACCTTCCTTTTTCCTCCAACTTCCAAGGCAGGGAGGAAAGTTCATTGATGAGTATTTATTAGCTAATGATGAAAGAGCACTTCAAAAATGAAAATGGCCCTGAAAAGCACTGCATTATCCTGATTGCAGAAAATGGAGAAGAAAGAGAAAGGGCTCTCTATAAAAATGTCCTCTGCAATTGGCTCTGTCTCTCTTGAGCAGCTCAGATTCCTTTGTCCCTCCCACGATAATAACTTGTCTTCATGGTCATAGCCAAGAACACATTCTTTGTTTGGTTACATAAGCATCTAAAAATAGCAAGTTATCATGGAATGCTAAATGACCCTTGAATATAGCGTCTTGATGGGCTATTAAAGTTATTGCAATGCCTATTTTTCTTTTACATATTATAATTAAAGATAAAAATCACTTCTGATGCTTTTCAAACTTTAGAAGTCTATCATTTTCCTACTCTGGACATTTTTCATCTTGAAAAACATGAAGAAAGGTTTTTCTCATGGTCAAAAAAGTTCTACCACAGGCACGGAGATGAATACTCGCCTCGTTATTGAAGTCTGATGAAAAAGAAGAGACTAATTCAAAGTGTAATTTAGTTTTTCTGTCTCTCTAGTTAGATTTAATAAATGAATTCAAAGTAAAAGAATCTGGGAAATTAGCTAATACAATAGTTAAAGGAAACCTAATAATGCATTTCTCATTTTGTAAGGGGAGAATTTTAAAACTGAAAGTCTCAAGAAACAATCTAGTTGATGTCTCCCTAAAACCAGGGAGGTTAAGGTGCCTGTCACACAGCTGGGCCAGATCTCTGCCCTCTGTCCCAGAATATATTAACTATCAGTCACCTTGGCATCCAGAGAGTGAATGACTGGATGAACAAATGAAAGAATAAAAGAAATGACTCGATCAGAAGTAGAGTGGTCTTGGAGATAAGTGATAGCAAGGTGCTACAAAGGGATTACAAAAGCAGGAAAAACTAAAGAAATGAGGGAGACTTGGAAAAAAATTTGGAGGCTACTTAAAAAGCTAGACATTGATCTACCATTTGATCCAGCAATACCACTCTTGGGGATATACCCAAAAGACTGTGACACAGGTTACTCCAGAGGCACCTGCACACCCATGTTTATTGCAGCACTATTCACAAAAGCCAAGTTATGGAAACAGCCAAGATGCCCCAGCACTGATGAATGGATTAAGAAAATGTGGTATCTATACACAATGGAATTCTATGCAGCCATGAAGAAGAAAGAAATGTTATCATTCGCTGGTAAATGGATGTAATTGGAGAACATCATTCTGAGTGAGGTTAGCCTGACCCAAAAGACCAAAATTCGTATGTTCTCCCTCATATGTGCACATTAGATCAAGGGCAAACACAACAAGGGGATTGGACTTTGAGCACATGATAAAAGCTTTAGCACACAAGGGAGGGGTGAGGATAGGTAAGACACCTAAAAAACTAGCTAGCATTTGTTGCCCTTAACGCAGATAAACTAAAGCAGATACCTTAAAGCAACTGAGGCCAATAGGAGAAGGGGACCAGGAACTAGAGAAAAGGTTAGATCAAAAAGAATTAACCTATAAGGTAACACCCATGCACAGGAAATCAATGTGAGTCAATGCCCTGTATAGCTATCCTTATCTCAACCAGCAAAAACCCTTGTTCCTTCCTATTATTGCTTATACTCTCTCTACAACAAAATTAGAAATAAGGGCAAAATAGTTTCTGCTGGGTATTGAGGGGGTGGGGGGGAGAGGGAGTGGGGGAGTGGATGGTAAGGGAGGAGGTGGGGACAGGGGGGAGAAATGACCCAAGCCTTGTATGCACATATCAATAATAAAAAATAAATTAATAAAAAAGAAATGAGGGAGGCTTTTTTCTCAAAACTCACCAAATGTTTAAGACTTTATAGAGTCAGGAGTTAACATCATCACCAGGTTTTAATAGTATTTTTGAGTGAGGTGGAATGCCCACCAAATGACATCCAATAGCATTCTGCACTTGATATTATGGTGCAGTCACCACCTCTGGTTCCAGAAACTTCTAATCTCCCCCAAAGAAAACTCAACATCCAATAGCATTGCTTCCCCATTCCTCCTCCTTCTAAGCCTCAGGCAACCACCAGTTTTCCATTTCTATAGTTTTCTGGATGCTTCCTGTACATGGAATCACACACTAGGTGACTCCTTTCACTTGGCGTAATGTTTTCAAGGTTTATCCGGGCTGTGGTATCTCTCAGCTGTTTTGATATTGTAGTAAGTCAACATAACAGTTCTCATTATACTCTACAAAGCATCCCTAACAACAACACACTGAAGTGAGTACTTTCATCATTGTCTTTGTTTTAGAGATGAAGATAATTTCCTATTTATTTCACAGATGTAAAGCTGTCCAGTGTCATGGGAGGTGTAAATGGCAGAACTCCACCTTCCTGTCCACTACCCAGTACCAAGCTCATCCACTTGTCCCAAAATGATCCACAACTCTAGGCGTCAGTCATAAAATCCTTCTACAAACTAAAGTTGGAAGTAAGATTTTCACATTCATGTCAAGAATATGAGCAGGTTTATAAGCTGTTGTTTGAAAGGCTACCCTTGGAATAACTTCCCAAGCACACAATTTTATAAATGGTTTTTATGTTACATTAACCCACTAAAACAATCTCTAATCCATCATGTAGCAGACATATATTATTTCATTGTCAGGCTCAAACTTTAGGTGCGCTGGTGTTACTACTTTTAGAAAACATATTCCATTTTCAGAATAGGGATGTTTGAAACTCAGCACTCCTCCCTGCTGGAATACTTTTTGTTCACTGCCCCACTGCAGTCTCTCCATTTTGTTCTAATTATTGAAAAGTTTGCAAGAGCAGTGAAATGGAGGCCTACTGACCATGGGGTTGGAATTAAAGTTTCCCAGACAAACTTCCAGAGAGGAACAGTGGCAGATATGAGGGTTGAACAAGTTCAGAGCAAAGCTGCAGAGCACTTAGGAAGTAAAGAGAGGTAAACACATAGCAGAGATAAAGCCTGTGTTTCATATGTAGTGATGAGCGGTACATGAGTTGTCCCAAATCATAGTCCCAACAAAGTTCCAATATGCAATAGAGACATTCTAGAACTTCCATTATTATGATAGCACTGATAATTGAGATAGCAATGATTATATATACCTTAAGAATTTGGATAATGTACAGTGGGCACTGGTGGCTCAAGCCTGTAATCCCAGCTACTCAGGAGGCAGAGATCGGGAGGATTGTGGTTCAAGACAAGTTCGGGCAAAAAGTTGGTGAGATCCCTATCTCGAGTCACACACATGTAATCCTAGCTATACTGGAGGCTTAAGTAGGAAGATAGGGGTCCTAAGCTGGCTGGGGTAAAAAGTGAAACCCTATCTAAAAAATAACCTAAAGCAAAAAGAGCAGGAGGCGTGACCCAAGTGGTAGAGCACAACCCCCAATACCAAATAGCATCCAACTAGCAAGTGCAAGGCCCTGAGTTCAAACCCCAGTATCACACACACACACAAAAAAATCCAGTACTGTGATAAATTTTCCCCATATGCATAGTGCTTTCAAGTTTACACAACAATTTAACATCCAGTATCTTCTGCAGTTTTTCAACAGCCTTGTGATTTAAGCTAGACATTAAGCCTATTTTCCTGGTGTAGACATTAATAGTGACAATAAAATGCTATGACCACACAACTCATAAGGACTCAACTTCACAAGTCCAGGTTCTGTCTATAACACCAGGCCCCTCCAGACACAAGTAACTTCAAAAAAGTACCCTTCAAGTGTCCCAAGTCAGATTGTAATTAGAAAAGTAGCTAAGAAATAAAAATGGCTCCAGGCAGACGAAACAGAAAGACATAGTAGACACACTGCTGATGAGGAAGCAAATAAGACTTCTCATAAGTGTCCATTATTTTGTGGTTCACACTCATTCCCTCTCCAAATCATTAAGTCCTGAAATAGATGTTACCTATGAAGTGGCAAGAATATGACCTTCCGTATCTGAGAGGAAAGTACAGGTTTCTTTTCAAAGCCTAGGTCTTTTCAAAGCAAAATAAGTTCAGTTAGCTCATGGATATCCACAATTCTATTTGATTCTTAAATACAGAACAATTATTTTCATCTAAAAATTTACCCCTTCTTTTTCTCATAATAAGTGGTTCCTCAGGAAAGAAGCCTTTTCATGACACTGTTTTCCCACGTCACTAAAGATGGAATGACTCAGGTCTGGAGCCTCTTCCACTGGGCTGTTGAGCTCTGTGGTGGGTGCACATCCGTTGGTCAGGATGAAATGGCATGCCCTTGCCTACAGTTAGACTGGCATTGGCAGTCGAGGCTCCAGTCACGGGAGGCCCACCAGCCTACATTTGTGTTTTCCAGGACATAAAAGCCGCATTCTCCCCCATGGAAGGGGTCCTGTGAGTGCCTGGGATCTATAGACATGGGCTCCTTGAACTAGCCTCATAACTAATTGCTATTTGAACACCCAGCCTAGGATAAATGATCATTGATGGTAAATGATAGCTAGCCCCTATGATAGGTGGTAGAGTCTCTGTATTGCTCACCTGGCTGGGGAGGTGGGAGAAAATAGGTTACTGTGTGTCTCACTCTTCGTTCTAATGCTTCATCACACTTCACCTAGACTGACCTTGGTCACAGCTCATGGAAAGGGAAGCTTAGAAGTCTATGTTTCGTTCAGCTCTGATTCATTCCACCAGTGTTTTTCTAAGTGTTTGGGCAAATTTTAATGACCTTCTTACCCTTCAGCTTTCTGCTACTCAGTGCTGGGTGGCCATGATAAAAAACAATGTCCTCTGTACCACTGGGGTACCTTGAAATGCAACCTATATCAGAAGACCCCCAGATTTGAATCTTGGGTTTGCCACTTATTAGTCAGGTAGCCATCACAAGGCCACAGGGTGACAAACCAGTAATTTCTGTGACTAGGTACTGAAAATATGAACACTTACTTCTTAGTGTTGTTAAGGAAGTGAAATAAAATTATGTATATTTAAATAAACTTTACAATGCCATTCAAATATGATTTATCTACCCACTAAGCAAATGCAAATACTACCTGGGGGAAAATAATAATCTTCCACTTATTATAATCCACTTCCACTAATAATAATCCCTCCACTTATTACCAGATTTTTCAGTCATTTTTCAAAGGAAACATGAAGTAGACATTCAAAGAATTTTCTAGTAAAATCAGATCTTGAAAAGGTAAGTTGCTATGTTCTAGGCACTAAGTGTAGAGAGTTTTCTATCAAAGGTTCAATTTAATATCTCACGTCACTCATGGTAACTGTGGTTTCAGAGACTGATGCTCAAAATGCCCTGCTATTGAAAATCCTAATAGAGAATGGACTTCACTAGTTGCCTCCCTGCCCCTAGAAGTTTCCATCATTTTATTAAAAAAAGAAAAAAAAATTCCTACCACATACCGTTCAATATAGTGCCTGGCTCCCGAACAGCCAAGACGTTATTGTCAAACACATTCTTTCCTAGCTTTTCCACCTCCATGGGGCCTTGCTTTAATTCCTGGCCTTCTGAAACCCCATGGCTGTGGCTCCCATCTTACTGAGCAGATTTTCAAACAAAGTCGCCTTGCCTTGTACACAGAACTGCCACTTAGAGCGGCAGGCATGCCAGGAGGAGGCTCACATGCTGAATTTCTTTCTCACATCTTCAACATGGAGCTCTCTCCCCAGCCTCACTCCCTCCACTTACCACGCCTCCCCACCTCCTTGCTTCCTTCCTAAATCCTGCAGCCTTGACTGAAATAAATTAGCCACAGGTACAGGTCACACCTTGGAGAGCAGTAAACATTCTGTGGGAAATCAATAGAAAAGACAGAATTCTCCATCAGCTCAAGCTGATGTGTGGATGGCCACACATAAGCCAAACAAAGGGTTCCACTTATTTCATCACCTGAACCCCAGATGGCACTGCAGGAACACACATCCCCGGACACCTGTACTTCTTCCTCAGGAAGGCTAAATGTTACTGTGCATATGAGGATGGTTGAAAATTAACACTTGGTTTCAGATCGTGGGTGCTAAAACTGGAGTTCTCCCAGGTAGTTCCCCTCAGCTGAGCATCTGAGAAATCTGTCCCAGAGAAACCTGTCTTCTGAGACTGCTAACAGCAAAAGCCAGGAGGGATCACCTCGAGAGAATTGAGGAACTGGAAGTCCTGAAGGCACCAAGTGCATTGGTTTTAGATCTGGGCTCCATTCCTGGTCTCACCACTCAGTAACAAAAATGGGGAAGTTACATTTAGGAAACAGTGATAGGAATCCACCTTAGAGGCAACTATGCAGACAAAATGAATAACGTACATGAGTGCCTGGCCCAAAAGTGGTACTCAGTAAAAGTCTGTTCCTGTCCTTTCCCTCCCTCTGCCTGATTTGAGTTCCACAATTTCCCCAGCACAGAGCTTTCACAAAGGCAGTGGTTGGTGAAAATTTTAATTGGATTGCAAAATTCAATGTCTAGCAAAAAAGAGAGGCTCAGGAGGGTTTCTGTGACCCACAGTCTCTACCAGCTGCCATGTGCTACCCCAAATAAGCGCCCTAAGTTAAAGTTATATGCTTACCATGCAAGCGCAGGGTTGAAATGAGATCTTACCCCAAGCACCTCACAGATAGAAACTCTGAAATTTCCATTGCTGCAAATCAAGAGCCTATTTTTCTTCCTTTTTCTCTTAACCCCCCCTCTTTATTTTATAGCTTCCAAAAACTGCATTTATTGAATAAGTTTATTCTCTTTTTCTCCACAGTTTGAGCCTAATCTTCTTCCCTCACACAGCTGAATTTCAGTAATGGAACAAATATATATAACAGGAAACCCAGACACATTTCATATAATAGCATTTTTATAAGTTCAGAATTTAAAATTTTAAATTGTGATAAAACTATACATAATATAAAAAGTACTGGCTTAATCATTTTAAGTGTACAGTTCAGTGGCATTAAGTCCCCTTACATTATTGTGTTACTGTCAGCACCAGAACTTTTCATCCTCCCACAGTTGAAACTCTACCTGCTAATCTTAACCCGCCCCCTCTCCCCCCACTATTCTACTTTCTCTTTCTATGAATTTCATTACTCGAAGTACTTCATATAAGTGGATACATGTAATAATTGTTCTTTTATGACTATTTTATTTTACTTAGCATAATATCCTCAAGAGTGATCCATGTTATAGTGTGTGTCAGAATTTCCTTCCTTTTTAAGACTGAATAATATTCCATTTTATGGCTATACCATGTTTTGCTTGTCCATTGTTCCATCGATGGGCACTTCGGTTGCTTCAACATTTTGGGCTATTGTGAATAATGCTACTATGAGTATAGGTGCACAAACATCTTAAGAACTCTCAACTCTTTAGACATATATCTAGAGTGAAATTGCTGCATTATGTGGTAATTCCATTTTTAAAGTTTAATTTAATTTAATTTTTCACTACTGGGGATTGAACTCAAAGTCTCATGCTTGTGGGAAGCACTTTCCCATGTGAGCCCTGCCCTTAGCCCTTTTCACCCTAGTTATTTTTCAGAGAGGGTCTTGTGCTTTTGCTTAAACTGGCTTGGAACTTCAATCCTCCTACTTGAGCCTTCCTCCTATATAGCTGGGATTACAGTATGCACAACCAGGCTCAACTATTTTTAATTTTTTTAAGAACTGCCATACTTCACAATTCTATATTCTCACCAACAGTACACACCATTTCCAACTTCTCCACATTCTCTCCAACATCTATTATTTTCTTCTTTTTTTTCTTTTAAGTAGCCATTCTAATGAAAGTGACGGTTCTCCTAACTTCTCTGAAAGAATGGAGGAAATCTATGAATATCAACAATTGGCTTAGAGGCTTTCTCTAAGAAATGAATTTGCTGTTCATTTGTCCTTGCATAGAAAAATTTACAACCAATCAAGTTCTATTCTGGCTATAATTTCTGTCTAGTTTCTCTCTCTTACAAATCTTCCATCTCTTACTAATTCAGGAAATATAAAGTTAATTTGGCCAATTAAAAAGTTTTTGGCACTCTGATATAAAGCAGTTAGACTAACTCAGGTAATCACACTTCATTCCATTGAAGTAAACAAAGAAAAAAGGTTTGTCAGGACTGAAAAGGTGGAAGTCCCAGAAGCTACCAGGAAACTCTGAGAGCCAGGAGAACAACTCATGTTCAAATAGCAAGCTAAATTTTTAAAAATCACCTTCTTCATTAATTTTATTTTGTTGTGCTAGAAAATTCAACATGAGATCTATCCTTTAAACCAATATTTAACCAAACAATACAGCATCTTTCACCTACAGGTACAATGTTGAACAGTAGATGTGATCACCCCATGCGAGAAAATCCTCATTGACCACTTCAGATGTAGAAACCAAAGCACAGTGAAGTGAAATAATTTACTCAGAAATCACACAGCTAGTCAATTCCAGTGACAGGACCCAAGATCCAGTCAGATCACCCCAAATCCTGTGTTGTCACTTCATGATACTACCTAACAATTACCAAGGTCTTCACTTGTGAAATTGCAAAACTTTTCAGGCCCTATTAGTAAACTACAAATAAACCAAAAAGAATGGAACTTGGGTTTTGTTGTTGTTGCTGTTTTGTTGTTTCAGTGGAACTGTTCCCCCGAGGCTGGCAACACATGGGACTAATTTACACATTAGCTCTTTACAGAACATGACTTGCCAACTCTGAACAATATGTGTCAATGAACCCAGAATTAGGCAAGATGTGGGCACTCTCATCAAAGAAACTTGCAGGATTGCTCCTTGGACAGTGTGCAGGTGACAAGGTCTTTTTCTACCTAAAGTGCTTCTTAAAGTCCTTTCCATTGTTCATGGCATCCTATGCTTAGTTGGTGCCTTTCAGGGACCTTCTTTGCCTCAGTGGCATACTTCCTTCTCTTTCAACTTCCCAGGGATATTGTGAGTTTCAAAAAAGATAATATTAGTAAAGCATAAAACCCAGTGCCAGGTACAAAATAGATACTCATCTTAATCTGGATAGTGGTCTTCCTTCCTTGGCATGGACAAGTACCTGAAGACCCTGGAGAAGCATCTGAAAGAGATGCTGAACTAAGAGGTAAGAAATTCAAGAATTTTAAGAAGACCCTTAAAATCTTTTGTCACCAGCTGTCGCCCCCAAAGTCTGCCTCACCTTTTTCATCATCAAGCCTGTCTTGTTCATCTGCATTTATGTGCTCCACCCACTTATATGTATCATTCACTGCACATGCTCTGAACAGAGCAGCCTTTTCCTTTGGCTATACTGCCTGTGACTGTGATTCCAGGTCTCAGTTATATACAGAAAAGATGAGATTGCAAATCACTGATTGCTCTGAAGTGGCCCCTTGAGCTTTCTCTCTCAAGGGGATCTTTCTAAGGCAATGCCATGTGTCAGCACAGGAGCTCTGGAGCCCAAACATGCTGTCAATCTCAACAGTCTAGTCATGCTGGTAAGAAGGGTCCAAGGAAAACACAATCTTGATGGTGCCTTCACTTGTTCTTCAGTCCCCACCAGACCTGTAAGCCTGGAAGAACCTGTGGGCTAGCTATCCTTCCCTTCATAAAGGTCCTTCACATCCAAGAAGCCTTCCCCAAAATTAACAAGACTCCACTCAACAGTATTGCTTATGTCAGACACATCTGCCCAGGTAGCCTCCCTCCTGCCTCTCTGTGGATTGAAAGCAAGTTAACTAAGGCTTTTGTTCTAGTCAGGTCCCTGCACAGTGTTTTGTTTATATTTTCAATAAATATGCCTTAAGTGTACTCATCTGGTGATGTTAACTCACCAACGCCACCACACTGAGGATCTGAGGGGTTAGGTATGAGTGCATTGGGATCCACAGGAAGAATAACTCATGCTGACGTTGATGAAACACAGCCAACAATAAGAACATGTACCCATCAAAACATGTATGTCTTGGTCTGTGCCAAACACATGTACCATTTTGTATCATCCTTATGGCAAACTCATGGATCACGAGGATATATTCTACATCTGAAAAAGATACACCCAAAATCTCAACGATGCCTAGGTGCTTAGTCACTGCACTATGTGGCACATACTTTGGGGTTCTACAGATAGCATTCAAATCTAGCTCCCCAACTCCTTAAGTACAATTGTGAGTGAAAAATGTAACTTCTGCAGCCTGAGTCTTCTCCTTTGTGATAGGACTAATATGAGTTAAAGCTCATGGCTTTGCCACACTGTGACATTCATGGATCATGGACGTTCTCTTCATTTGTTCTCTCTAGACCCAAGACCTAGGGATTCAGTGTGGTCTAGAATTTCAAATCCTGAATTGGGCAACCTGATTTCCTATCCAACCTCTGTCTGACCTGAGGCAGTAAGTCACTCAGACTTTTAGTTTCACCATTTGTCAGATGAAATTGTCAACGCTGGCCCAATCTATTTTAATGCATGGTGTTGAAGACAAGGAAAAAGAAAAGATGTGAAAGTCCTTGAAAAAGTTTCAAGTACTTCTCAAGTTTAAGATACAGCGATAATAAGAGAGATTGAAAAAGCGTTACACAAAATAACTGCCTTGTCCAAAACCTCAAAGAGAACAAACTGAGTGTCCAAGATATGGAACGTGACCCCAAATTATTCCTGTTCTTGGTTAGGTAGAGGCTTGAACTAGAACTGTGTGCTCACTTTATCTTGGCCACTGCTTTGGGTAAATCACTGGACTTCACTGCAAAATGAGAATGAAATTCCCAGCTTCCCACAAGTCCAATGGGAAGGATGTGCATAGGGTCCAATAACACTCAGAAAACTTGAGAAGAAAAACTCTAGGAAGTCAATTATATGTGTTTTTTAAAATATAATGTCAGGTTTTCTTTTTTCTCCCACTCACAATCTTAATTTTATCCAGATGTGAACTTGAAGAAGCCTGCCTTTGTTCGTTCTTTGCTGTATTCCATAGTCGCTGCTTTTCCTTTGTACCATGAAAGGCATCAGTGCCACGCTTTCAAGATGCAGGTCACAAAAGACCTGGGGGAAGTGGCCATGAAGGGAGAACCCAACAGCGACAGAGGACAGAGCTTAGAATTTTCCAGAAAGTGAACCTCTTGCCAGTGCAGTGCCAAGGTGATGAAAATGTTCCTGAGTCCAGACAAATGTCCTCAGCCCTGCAAAGCCTTCCAAAAGGCAGCAGCCATTACCCAGGCTGCCAGAGGCACACACATAGACACACACACACATTCACACTCATACACACTCCCACAGCTCCACACACACACTCACACAGACTTACACACTCACAGTACATTCATACACATACGCTCACATATCTCACATCCTCACGTACACTCATGTTCATACACACATTGCACGTTCATGCACACACCCACACATGCACACACAGGTACACACTCATGTACATGCACTCACACTCACCTCACACACTCAGACCCACCCACACTCACACACAGACTCTCACACACACACACCACACAGACTTACACATACTCACTCACACTCACATCTTCCCAGAGAACTGTGCTCTCCAACTTCAGAAATGGTTTGTTGTTTCCATTAAACTCACCCAGATCTGTGGCACATGTTAGGGAAGAAAGGACAAAAGCAGAGGGAACCCAATTGTCCTGGCTGTCTCCATGGGGACTGATCTGCATCAAATGTCCACACATGGGAAGAAGGTTTTACTTAGGAAACACTGGCAGGTGCAGGCGAGCAGTGCAGTGGTGGGGACCGAATGGGAGCCCTGGCAGCAGAAGGAAGCCCATCTCCAAATCTCCCTTCACTCCAGCTCCTATCTGAGCCTCAGACCAACCAGGGCACAGCACTGGCCCTGGCCTCTCCTTCCTGGTCTCCCCTGAGCCACTTCCCACTTTGCACACCGCTTCAGCTCCCCCATAAGAACAGATGGACAGAAGTTAAAAGAGCAAGGTCAGCTCGTGGGCTAAGTCTCATTTCACACCCTGCCCCACCTCTCTCACCCTTTTGGGGTCACAGAGACTGAGAGCGCAGTCCTGGGAGCTGCTGTGTTTGAGTCGAAGGAGACTGTAGTGTGTTCATTTACATCCCTTGAATAGCTGGCCACTGTGATTTACACATTGATAATATGGGTGCTTTGTACACCAGAAATATTTAATCCCTGACAGATCAATAATCCTCGCCTGGCAGTTCTTTTTTGAAAAGAAATAAATCCCCTTTTACTCTTAAAATTCTTGAATAAAATTAAACTGCTTTAGCCCAGGATGCACTGTTCCAACTGAAGCCATGTGGCTGGCAGCCTCAGTCCTGGGGGGCTTTAAAGGGGCCACCTTTGCAAACTTGCTTCTTCTGAGAACCAAACAGGACTCTAGTGAGTGTTGGGTGTTATTAGCTGGTATCATAAGACAGTGCTTAAAAGTCTGATCTATTTTTTTCTCTAAAAAATTTACAAAGTTATTAATTTAAACCAAATCAGTGAGTTTCAGCATGCAAATTCTTTTGTATTCTTTGCTTATATTCAACAAGAGGGTCTTGATTTAAATCTTTCATTACGAGCTTTGTTTCTAGCTTCTATGTGCATTTCCCTCCAAAGCTACATTAAAAAAAAAAAAAACACTCCATTCCTATACAGATTTTAAAAGCTGTACCCCTTTCTTAGAATTAGGATTGAATATTTTGAAAAATGCACATTAAACATGGAAAGAGTCAGTTCTCCTCTCATAAGGGGCTCACAATACAACCTCAAAGTCCACCAAAGTTCCAAAAACAACAGCAACAAAAAAACAAGTTCCCTTTCATCTTTGGCAGCAACAAAAGCAGTAACTTTCACCAAACCCACCCAAGCCAAGAATTAATCTAACACAGAGCACACCCACATCCACACGGTTATGGCTACATCAGCTCACCACAATATTTGTTTGAAAAACACAAAATTTGTGGTAGAGAGAAAAAACCTCTCACACGGAAAGAAGCTCTTTCAAATGCAAATGAACCCAAAGACATATTTTCCCTGTGTTTGGAAAAAATCACTCTATGAGAAACATGGTTGGTGTGTGAAAAAGAAAATTGGTGTACACCCACCAGTTGAAAAGGCAATTAAATTGCTTAGATTAACTTAAGAGGTAAGAAAAGTTAACTCTTGGCTCCTTAAGCCTTTGTAAGGGCTTTATTAGCATTTACTGACCTAAGCAGTCTTCCGTTCCAGGTAGCAAAGTTTCTTTTCTTCACTGAAATGCTCATGTGGAAACTGAAAGGCACTGTACTACTGAACTGATCAGAAAATAACATTGTTGCCAATCTTCTGCTAGAAAGAAGTCCCAAAGGAAGGAAGAAAGAAGAAAGAAAAAGCAGAGGAGAAAGAAGAGAGAAAAGAAAGAAGAGAGAGAGAGAAAGAGACAGAGAGAGGGAGAAAGAGAGAGAGAGACAGAGACAGACAGAGAGAGAGAAAGAGAGACAGAGAGAAAGAGTAAAATACAGTCTAATCAAGCATACTTCTTGGTAGGAAAAAAAATAAAGTAAAGCCAGTGTCCTGGAACAAGTTCAAACATAGCTTGACAGACTCCAGGAGAATTTACACTGAGCATGCCTGACCCGCGCGGCTTGCAGGAGACACTCTTAATGAATATTACTTCCTTCCCACTGGCTATTCCTGCTGGAAGTCCACACCCACCCCTCTTTCAGAAGTCAGGAATTCAGCTTCAGCCAAAGTCCAGAAAACATGCTTATGAGGACACAGACCTCGCCACCAATCCATAAACTTTCAGGTTGTGACCCGCAGGTCAGTCTGACAAACAGAACATAGAGGTGAAATTTTTTCTGCCTGTGGTTATGTTCCCAACTTTGTGCCTGTCCTAAACTGAGGCTCCCCCAAAAGAAAAGAAAAAGAGCTTTCTTTCTAAAGAACACGGTGTCCTAAAAGCCAGTATAAAGGCCTTTCTCACTCAGGCTCCAAAGCCAGAACAGAATAAAAGTTATCTCTATCTTAAAACCCACTGTGATGATTTTTAAATTCTGGATAACATAAAATCAAATCCCTCCTCTGAATGTATCATTTTTTGATCATTTATACATCATCTCTCTCTAAAACGTGTCAGTGTGCACACTGAAAATTTTCTCAAAATCAGTTTTAATTATTAAGTCTAAACTTTGCTGCGTATACATTTATGTTGCACTACAAAATGGTTTTTTTCTTCGACAATGCTTTGCCTTTCCCTAAGTTCCTCTGTCATGTTTAATGCCAGTGAACCTGAAATTCTGGAAATTTTGAAACAGATTACTTTCCTGAGTAGAGGGGAAAGGGGAGAGGAGAAGCAGAGAGGACCTGATGCAGAAACATAGTCATTTAAGGGCATATTCTATTTTTGAAAAATCATCATAAAATATATTTTGTTGTCCATCAGATATTTCCAGTGTTTCATTTATAAGAATCATGCTATAAATTATAATTATTATTAAATACTCACTTTAACTGAAGTACTTACCTAGACATACTACACATACACACACACAATTTTTGCTTCCAAAAGCAATGACCTTGCGGGGGTGGGGGGTAAAAGAGAATGATGGAGGAGGTGAATTCAACTACAATATATTATAAGCACTTTTGTAAATGTCACAATGTATCCCCAGTACAGCTATAACATGATAATAAAAAAATAAAGCAATGATCTCACAGTATCAAAAGGTAATAGAAGCATGCAAAGAAATATGGTGCTCTCAGTCTCTAATATAAACCCTACCTATGCAGCACTGATCTCTTGGATTAATAAAAGATACTTTTGTGTACCTAATAAATAAATCCATCACCTCTCCAAGCCATGTAACACAGCCATGCTGAGGGCCATGACACGTTCGCCTTATCTAAAGACCTTGTTACATAAAATATTTCCTTGCCCACTATTGAGTTAAAAAAATTTTCCTCAGACCTATTTTCCTTCCTGTAATTATGAGGTTTTGGAGTGTTTAGACGTGGGGGTTGTTTTGATTGTTTTTATGCTTTGCTTAAGAGGAAGAATAAAACTAAGCGCTTTGCTCCAACTGTGTTTATTTATTTATTTATACTGTTACGAGAGCAAACTAAGTTTTCAGCCATCAGAGGAAACCCAAAAGAAAGCAGGTTCTGAAAGGCTAAATAGCCCTCCTGGCCCCAGTAAGGTGAGTGAAAATAAGAAGGACATTGGTTCATCTGACCTGAAGAGATCACCTAGAGATCACAGAGTGCAGAGGGCAGAGCCCCTTGGTCAACACTAGGCCCTTGATCGACACTATTTGGGTGTGAGTGTGTGTTTATTTGTCTTCTTCCATGAATGTGACACTTGGCCTGGATCTGAGAGTGCTGTTCTCTGCAGCAAAGGAACCTGAGTACAGTCAGGATTTTCCCAGCTTGGATTTTGAACCAACTCTATGCACAGCTAAACGGGTCATAACAGTAACATCACACCCACTCCTCTCCTCTGACACCCATTTGGGCACTGAAATTGATGAGTGAATAATACAGACAAGAATTCCTGCCCTCAGAGTGCTTGTGTTCTGGTGAAAACATTTTTAAAATAATAAATACATAAGTAAACCAGGTTCCAGCAGCTCACATCTGTAATCCGCGTTACTTGGGAGCTGAGACTGGAAGGGTGTTGGTTTGAGACTAGCCTAGGGAAATAGTTCTCAAGACCCTATCTTTAAAATAACCAGAGAAAAATGAACTGGAGGTATGGCTCAAGCACTAGAGTGCCTGCTTTGCAAAAGCCTGCTTTGTAAACATGAAGCCCTGAATTCAACCCCTATTCCATGAAAGTGATAATAAATATATAAATAAATAAATAAGGAACAAATTTATACCCTGTGATAAGTGCCACAAAACAAATAAAAGGGAAATGTTGTTAAAGAATAAGTCGTGGAAGTCAGGCTGTCTGTGTTGGGAGCCGGGAGCCACAGAATCGGGAAAATGGGAGACTTGTTTGATAGCCATGCCAGTAAGTGTTGAAGAGGAATAGTGTGGTGTGGCTGAGTCAAGGAGTGGAAAACAAGATTTGGTTTTAATATGCTGTGTAATGGGAAGTCATCAGGAAAATCTGAGAATTAATATGACTGGAGCTATTCTTTAAAAAGATTAAAATATTAGCAAAATACAGTAGTTCCCCTCTTATCTGTGGAGGATACATTTTAAAAGCCCCAGTGGATGCCTGAAATCACAGATTGTACCAAATCATATAGATTCTGTTTTTTCCTCTATATACACACACTTGTGATAAAGTCCAATTTGCAAACTAGACACAATAAGAAATTAATAACAATTAATAAGTGCAAAACTATTGTTAATAAAATGGACCATTGTTAGGTAAAATAAAGTTACTTGAACACAGCATTGTGACACCATGAGTCAGCCTGAACTACCGAGAGATACCATGTGCTACCAAGAGACTGTCAGGAGGGTGGTATACATGGATACAATGGACAAGGGGATGCTTCATTTCCCAGGTAGCACCGAACAGGACAATATGATATTTCATCAAACTACTCAGAATAATGTGTGATTTAAAACTTAAGAACTGTTTGCTTCTGGAACTTTCTATTTAATATTGCAGACCATGGTTGACTTATTTCTGAGAGCAAAAACATAGATGAGAAGAGTCCACTGCATAGCAGTTTATAGAATATATTGGGAATGAGCACAAGAAGAATAAGGTTCTCATGACAGCTAAGGTGGAAGGGCAGGGAAGAGAGAGAAGGAGAGCTCATTGTGACAATGCAATAGTGTGGAGAGAAGACAGCCATGAAGGGTGTCCTTGAGGCAGAATAGCAGGCTTTGACAACTAATTTGCTGTGTAAATGAGGACAAGGAGGCATGTGAAGAGAACTCCAAGACTGTGGCCTTAGCTCTGACAGTGATGGTGCCTTGATCAGAAACCGGAAAAGAAAATTATATCTTGTGCAGGGTAGGCACAAATATCTACTGGCTATATGGCATATTGAATTTGAATGTTAGGAGGATATCTAGCCTCCTAGATATTATTTTAGTCAGGAACTATATTCAGCTGTTAATAGGGACCTCGTAATAGTCAAATAATTAAGGGTTTATTTTTCTCTCATGTAAAAGTAATTCAGAGGTCTCAAAGTTCAAAACAGGAGCATCAGAAGTCCCAGTCTTCTGTCCTTTCAGTCTACCATCCTTAATGCATGGTGTTCACCCTCAAATTTGTCTGAGTCCATTATAATTGCTGTTGCTCTAACCATCACATATGCATTCCAGTGGTTAAGAGGAAGCAGGGAGCAAGTAAAAAGAGTGTCTGCTGCAAAAGACTGTGACACAGATTACTCCAGAGGCACCTGCACACCCAGGTTTATTGCAGCACTATTCACAATAGCCAAGTTATGGAAACAGCCAAGATGCCCCACTACTGATGAATGGATCAAGAAAATGTGGTATCTATACACAATGGAATTTTATGCAGCCATGAAGAAAAATGAAATGTTATCATTCGCTGGTAAATGGATGGAATTGGAGAACATCATTCTGAGTGAGGTTAGCCTGGCCCAAAAGACCAAAAATCGTATGTTCTCCCTCATATGCGGACATTAGATCAAGGGCAAACACAACAAGGGGATTGGACTTTGATCACAAGACAAAAGCGAGTGCACACAAGGGAGGGGTGAGGATAGGTAAGACACCTAAAAAACTAGCTAGCATTTGTTGCCCTCAACGCAGAGAAACTAAAGCAGATACCTTAAAAGCAACTGAGGCCAATAGGAGAAGGGGACCAGGAACTAGAGAAAAGGTTAGACCAAAAAGAATTAACTTAGAAGGTAACACACATGCACAGGAAATCAATGCAAGTCAATAGCTATCCTTATCTCAACCAGCAAAAACCCTTGTTCCTTCCTATTATTGCTTATACTCTCTCTACAACAAAATTAGAGATAAGGGCAAAATAGTTTCTGCCATGTATCGAGGGGGTGGGGGGGAGAGGGAGGGGGTGGAGTGGGTGGTAAGGGAGGCGGTGGGGGCAGGGGGGAGAAATGACCCAAGCATTGTATGCACATATGAATAATAAAAAAATAAAAATTAAAAAAAAAAAGAGTGTCTGATGTGTTACTTTTCTATTGCTGCTGTAACAACTATGTCACACTTAGGGGCTTCACACAATACAAACTTGTCATAGATTTCTGCAGGTAAAAAATCTGATCTGGGACTCTCTGGGGTAAATCAAGGTGTTGGCAAGGCTGCATTTCTTACTAGAGGTTCTAATTGATATGCTATCTCCTTGCCTTTTCCAGCTTCTATGGTCCACTTCTATTTCTTGGCTTATTTTCATTTTCAAAGTCACGTGACTAAAACATGGGTTGAATACTTCTCACATGGTGTCTCTGCCTTCTTCTTCTTCCTCTCTTTCACTTTTAGGAACTCTTGTAATTACAATGGGCCCCCTGGACCATCCAGGATAATTTTCACAGACACCTGATTAGTAACTTTAATTCTGTCTGCAACCTAATTCCCCTATGACATGTAAGTTAGCACATTCACAGGTTCCAAAGATTAGGACATGGACATTTTCGGGGAGCATCATTCTCCCTGTCACACTTGTACTTCATATGATTTAACTGTCTTATATATATGTATCAAAAGCCCTACTCAGTGTCTTTATCTTACATTTTGAAGATCCCTCCTATCTGCAAGGAAAACTAAACACAATGTTACCTTCGATGATAAAGGGGTGTCTTCCTATGGGACATGGGCTCATAATAGTGGGTGGACAACTGACAGTGTTTGACATAAATAACTTTGCATGTAAGTCAAAGCTAACTGTAAACTCTTGCAAGAGCATCTTACTTGGTTGGCCTTATTCTGGGCTATCAGTATTACCCACAGTGCTGTTTGATTTCCTACAAAATGTGATTAAGACTGATGTCTTAAAAGTCCCCATCACCCATACACTTTCTATGAGATAAAAGCTAAATTCTGTAGTTTGGCACATAAGGCCTTTCAGATGCTCACCCTGGACTACCTTTTTCAGACTACCTTCTACACGTACCATTATGTTTGTGACTGTGGTGAGATGTCACTCTAGCCAATTGATTTCTCTCGATCCCTCGAATGTGTGCATTTTCAGAACACCTTGATTCTATATCTCTATCAACCTGGACTTTCAATTCCTAGAGAAACTCTTCCAATGATCTTGTCTTCCACCCTATCTCAGTCACTCGGTCCCATGACAAGTTCTTGGCCTTGCCATTACCAATCTCTGTATACCCTCCATAATCTTAAACATCCCACTCATCAGCCAACCACAGAACATCTTAACCTTTCTGCCCACTGGCTCTTATACTCCATTTTCAAACATCCTTCAACCCATGAGAACTGAAAATTTATTGGTTCTACTTCCTTTTCACTGTCTTTACACCAACATTTTCTTCTTGCCCAACTTAAAGGCATGGACAGCCATCAGAATTACTCTCTGTGTACACTCTCAGGTCCCGTGACTCTCACTGCATGATACTTAATAGGTAGAGTGGAAGCTGGGTTTACTGCAGAGTCCTTCTTCAGTACCAAGGCCCCCCACAGAACAAGGCCAAAGGGATTCATTCTGATAGCCTATAGCCGACTCTCTAAGAACTGTTGTCAGCCAGTGAGAGTCACCTTGCAAAGGAAGGATCCATGGAGATATACCACATTGTGATTGGTCCATATGGGGTATAACAAAATCCAGCCACCCTTGTCTTAATTTGAAACAACTCTGAAGGACTACTACCCCATCAAAAAGTCAAAAACTTTTGGCTAGTTTCTGGAATGAATCCAGAACCCATAATAAAGGAAAGGCTGACATCCCACGAGGGATATCTGTGGGATGGAGCAAATGAATACGATAACAATTTATGTTCTCTTCCCAGAAAGGGAAAAGTGATAGAAAGGAAGTCATTTATTAGAAAATTTCAATGACTAGATATTTGAAAACTATAAGACACATCAAAAGTTTTAATGGCCACTCTGTTATTACGAGGGCTTTTGGAATCAGGTAATACATGAAGCCTTGTCCCAGGTCCAAATTACAGTGACTTCACTTGTCCCCAAACCCATCCCCTGGTCATTTCTAATACTCAAATGTGTAATTCAACTAGACATACTTGATAATTGGCAGAATCCACATGTTGGTTCTTTCAGCTGTGAAATAAAAGTTATCTAGTGAGGAATCCAAGAGGAATTCTTTAAATCACATCCTCTGGCCAAGATAGTAAATCAAAATAGTACTTTATCCCAGGGGAGGGGATGGCAAAGATAACTCACCCTAAAGACCAAAGGAATGCAGGGGTGATGGTCCCTGTGGGATCTCATTTAATTCACCCTTCTAACTGGTACAAAAACCAGATGGACTGTGATGGATGACAGTGATACACAGAAAATTTAACCAAGTAGTAACCTCAATTGCAGCTACTTTCCAGATATGGTATCTTTGCTACATACACAGCCTTAAGCACAAGGTGTACAGATAGCCACTGAGCTGGAAAATGTGTTCTTTTCCATCCCTATCAAAAAAGAGGAAGGGGTGTCAGAAGCAGTGTGTATTCATGTAAGACCAAAGTACACATACACACATTTCCCACAAGGCTACACTCTCTCTTTAATAAAATCATCTAAGGGGAACTGAAACAGTTGGAACATTGCACAGACCATCACATTACTGCCCTAAATTCCTGACCTCTTGTTAGCCTGCCAGGGTGAAGCAGTGGAGGTACACTGGAAGGCAAATGATAGAGAAGTAGAATGACCATATGAAAGTGCAGCCAAGGCTCCAGCTTACAGCTGATACCCTGAAAGCATGGGGTGCTGTCCTGCAGGACATAGGACACACTTTATTTCAATGATTATTTTATGATCCAATGCCCCAGTAGGAAGAACACATTGTTCTAGGGGCCACCTGGTCCATTCCCAGTGACTTCCGTGAGAATTTGTGCTTCTTGCTTCCAAAACTCTGCTCCATGTGTTTAGAAATCTTCATTCCCAGAATGAAAATTAACAAGGGACAAAGTAAGATCACATTAAACTTTAAACTATGGCTGTGAATTGGTCACTTTGAACTCCTTGAACCAAAATATCAGCAGTCAAGAAAAGAAGCCACAATGCTGATAGAAAACTGTGACCATCAGAAGGTAACTGGGCTATTCCATGAGGAAGAAGTGAAAACCGTGTTTGGCCAAGGTGATCTAATGTTGGTAACTTCCCTGCCTGACTATGAGTAATGCAGCAGCCAAAACTTGAGAGTGGCTTGGGAGCCAGGTATCCAGGCACTTAAACACCTTATAGATGACAATCTGGGTAATACCACCAGAAAGCTGCCTAGCATGCAAAGGTGCTACCCAAGGAAGAGGAGAATCCAGCATAGATAATTTGTCTAGAAAAGGGAGACTAATGAACAGGATGTAACCCTAGCTACTTAGGAGGCAGAGATCAGGAGGATCGTAGTTTGAAGCCAGCCTGAGGCAAATAGTTCACAAGACCCTATCTCAAAACAACCCATCATAAAAAAAGGGGGGACTGGTAGAGGGACCCAAGGTGAGTTCAAACCCCAGTACCACACACACACAAAAAAAAATAATGAGAATCCTGGAGGAGGATTTCTTAGAAGGAGTCAACTTACCATACAAGCAAGTCATGCAAGGATAAACTAACAGATCTGTGATGTGTGTTTGGGACTGAAGCACTCACATCTTCACCTAAAAGGGGTATTGACTGCTATCCTCTTTCGTGGTCAGTTCCCCTCACCCAAGTGTGCTTCCTTGTCCATGGTCTGTCTCCTCCCAGGAGAATCTCATACATAAATGTCTACAAAGGATCTAGCTTCCTTGTTTCAACGTGCGGCAGCTCAGAGGGTGATCCTAGCACTGAGACTCCATTATAATCCCATTGCCCTTCAACCTCTCCTATGACAGGTAGCCCACCCCTCCTTCCCTTACAGATGTTGCTTCTGAGAACTTTTGTCAGTAATTCCTGCACTCAAATCATGGTCTGTTTTTCAGGAATCAATACAATCTGGCAAAATAGAAAACCCTGCCTAAACCCTGCCCCTTACTTGCTCAAATCTGAATGCACACAGCTAAACATATTTGGAGGAAAACAAAGGAGCATGTACACTAACCCCTCATCACACTCACACTCACGAAAGTTCACAGTGGGTCCTCGACACTCCCCAGAAATCACTACTTCCTTTCCTGATCCATTCTTCCTCACTTTCTAAAACAGGTATTTCAGACTTTCTCCTACAATTGTCATCACTCCTTTTTCACTCTCACTCTATTCCAATCTTACTTTCTACTAGTTAACAAGAAAAATGAAGCAATTAAAGAGAATTTTTGAAAGCTCCCACCCCAAATCTACCCAACTGCCAAAATCAGTGAATATTCTTCCTTTTCTATATTATAGATGAAATGTCCATTGTTGCAGCAATGTGAATCCGCTACACCCAGGCACTAAATCTCCATTCTCTCTCATCCACTTGAAAGCATTGCTCTACAAAACCTTTTGCCTTTCTCCTGTGTCATCAAACTTTCTTTTTCCATTAGATCAACACCAGCAAATATGCTGGTATTTCTCTCATTAACAAAACTCCTTCTTTAGTCTTGCTTCCCTTTCCAACTAAAGGATTATTTCTCTCTCCTTCATAGAATGACTTTTTGAAAGGGTTCTCCACTAGATCTTTCTAATATCTCTCTTCTCATTTGTCTTCTTTTGAAAAGCCTTTGAGATGCAACATTCACCATTTAAAGTATTCAACTGAATGTTTTAGCATTCACAAAATTTTGCTACCGTTAGCACAATCTAAGTTTAGAATACTTTCATCATCACAAAAAGAAATGTCCTACCAATTAGCTGAAATTCTTTTTTTTGAAGGCCAGCAAAGATTTATTAGCAAAGAAGAGCAAAGTATGGGAAAATAGAAGGGGAAAGAGGAGCACCTCCTACTTGGCACACAGGAGATGGGAGCAAAGAGGACCAAAATGGCAGCCCTCTCCCCAGGTATACTTATACCTTCTAGACTAAGCTGGGGAATCGATTCAAAACTGTCCTAAATAAGTGGTCACATCACCTGGCAACCTAGAAGTAATTCTCTATTCATCTCTATCCACTATCTTGTAGGCTCAGGAAACCACAAACCTACTTTCCATCTCTACAGATTCGTCTTCTAGACTTTTCATATAAATGAAATCATATACTATATGCTCTTTCATGACCAGTTTTTTTTCACTTAGCATAATGATTTCAAAGTTTATCTGTGTTACAGCATGCACCAGTACTTGATTCCTTTCTCTGGCTACATGATATTCTATCATAAGAATATGCCACATTTTATTTTTCTATTCATTAATTGGTGTACATTTTGGTTGTTTCCACTGCTTTTTGGAAGTCCTGGGGTTTGAACTTCGGGCCCAGTGCTTCCTAGGCAAGTGCTCTACCACTTGAACCACACCCCTAGCCCTTTTTTTGCTTCAGCTATTTTTCTGATAGGGTCTTGCATTTTTGCCAAGGACAGACCTCGACTTTAATCCTCCTACCATGGCCTCCTACACGGCTAGCATCACAGATGTGAACCAAAATATCCAGTTTATTTGTTGAGACAGCATCTTGACAACTTTTGGCCTAGGAGGGCCTTGAACCATGATCCTCTCAATCTCTGCCTCTTAAGTGGCTGGGATTATAGGTGGTATCCACCATGTCTGACCCTCCACTTTTTGACTATTACAAATAATACTGTTATGAACACTTATGTAAAAGTTTTTTATGTGGATGTATGTTTTTATTGCTCTAGATTAGACACTAGGAATATAATTATTGGACTAGATGGTAACTTTAACTTTTTGAGGAACTGCCAAACTATTTTCTAATATTCTGCACCATTTTACATCCCCACTAGTAGTGCAGAGGTAGGTTCCAATGTCTCCATATCCTTGCCAATATGTTATTATGTATTGATTTTGTTACAGGCATGTTGGGTGAGTAGGAAGTGGTAGCTCACTGTGGTTTTGATCTCTTTCCCTGATGGCCAATGGTGTTGAGCATCTATCATTCCATGTGCTCCCATTTTATTATTATTTTATTATTATTATTATTTATTTTTATTATTATTTATTCATACATTTATTTATTTTGGTAGTTCTGGGGTCTGAACTCAGCTTTGCATTTGTTAGGCAGGTGCTATACTGACTGAGACACATCTCCATGTTCTGGTTATTTTGGAGTCAGGGTCTTGCTTTTTGCCCAGGCTGGCCTGAACTGCAATTCTTCTATTTTAGGCTTCCCACCATAGCTGGAATGACAGGCACACAACACCATACCCAGCTTTTTTCTCTTGAGATGGGGTCTCACAAACTTTTTTGCCCAGGCTGGCTTAGAACCATGATTCTCCCCATCTCAACCTCCCAAGTAGCTAGGATTATAGTTGTAAGCCACCAGAGCTTGGCCCACTCTTTCTTAAACATGCTCCAGTTAGGAATTTGTCTGCATCACTGCAAAAAAATGACTCTCTACAAGGCTACATCCAAAGGTCAGCTCTCCATTTTCATCTTTCTTTACCTATCCATGATTTAGCCATAGGTGAAAACTCTCAGGGAAGCACTTTATATTCTTGGTTTCCAAGATACCACATCATCTTTGTTTCCCTCCTTCATTTCTGGCTATGCCTATTTATTTCCTTTTCTAATTTGTTTCCTTCCTGTCTTTACTCAGAAGTCCCCTTCTCAGGGAAGCTTACTGAATTATAATATCTAAAACATCAGCCCCCTCCCCTACATTTCAAGTTTCTCATACCTCTGTTAGTCTTTCCCATTTCCACTTTTACGGACCATACTGTGCATCCTACTCATTGATCTTATCTGTTTCCTGTCTCCCTGCCTTGAACATGAACTCCTTGGCATAGACTCTGGTCTGTTTGCTCACCTCTACATCCCAGGCAACTCAAAGCACATATACATCGTAAATATCCCCCCCAAAAATTGCTGAATATCCCCTAGACTGTTCTCCCTCCTATTCCCTATCTGTAAAATGTACATCACCCATTCAGTCCTTCTGTCCACAGCTTCCCCAATTTTGCTGACTTCTCTTCCCTCCTCTGTGCTAAGGAGCACATTATATTTAATCTCTACCATTGTACTTAAAATATTGCTTTGTGACTTCCAGTATCTAATTTTCCCACAAGATAATGAGTTCCTGTGGTGCAAAATCATCACCTTAGTATTTCTAAAAAATTATCCTTGGTTCTTGGCCCATAGTAAAATTAATAAAATAGTTGAATGACTCACCAAGGATAAGTTCTCTTCTTCAACTCCCTCTCTTCCGTTTTCATCACCCCTTACCTCTACCCAAAATGCCAATGAACTTCTGTGCTCCAATTTACTCCTGCCCTCCACTGGGACCAGACCTTGTAGGCAAGCCTATTCCCTGGTCCCCGATCTCATATGCTCTCCTACCCTTGGTTAGATGGTTATTCTCTAGTCATTTGCTTAGCAAGATAATATGATAAACCAGTTAGTGCCACAATTCCAGTAAAAGTCAATGAATTAACTACCGAATATTAGCTTTCAATGTTGCTACATATTTTTCAATTCAAGCAATTAAGCAACACAGTGATGTGGGAAGGTAATTTGGCAGGAACAGACCCAACTGTGCCTTTTAAAGGTACTGTTGGTGGTTGCTTGATTGCTGTGATTTAAAAGGGTTTGACCTCAGGGTAAATTAATTTGTTAGGTTATTTTCTGTGAATGGAAAGAGCATTTCTTGAGAAGGGAATCATGGATGTACTACACATCAGAGGAAAAGAAGAGGTAACTCACCATGCTGAAATGCACACCTGTGCAACATCATCACCAAAGACAGTTAGAGGAAGATCCTTGGTTCCCTTCCAGCCACTCCACCTTGTCCTCCATGAGGACCAATCCCTAGGGAAACCATGATCTGTGACCCAAATAATGCACTATAGAAAAGCCAAGTAAAAAGAAGAGGCCTCTGACCTCAGCCCTTCATCTCTGTTCCCCACAGCAGGGTCCCAGAACCAGGAGCACCAATCCAGGCTGGATATCGCTAATCCCTGAACCTCCTTTACCCCAATACACAGGAGAGAGACGAAGGTAACTGCAGATTTCAGAGTTCACCTTTAAAAGACTAGAAACATACCTTAAAGACCCAAAAAACTCTACTCAGAAGCTTCTAGACATCATCAATAGCTATAGCAAGGTAGCAGGATATAAAATCAACATAGAAAAATCATTAGCATTTCTATACACTAACAATGAGCAAACGGAAAAAGAATGTATGAAAACAATTCCATTTACAATAGCCTCAAAAAAAAATCAAATACCTAGGTGTAAACCTAACAAAAGATGTGAAAGACCTCTACAAGGAAAACTATACATTTCTGAAGAAAGAGATTGAGGAAGACTATAGAAAGTGGAGAGATCTCCCATGCTCATGGATTGGTAGAATCAACATAGTAAAAATGTCGATACTCCCCAAAGTAATCTACATGTTTAATGCAATTCCCATCAAAATTCCAATGACATTCATTAAAGAGATTGAAAAATCTACTGTTAAATTTATATGGAAACATAAGAGGCCACGAATAGCCAAGGCAATACTCAGTCAAAAGAATAATGCAGGAGGTATCACAATACCTGACTTCAAACTATATTACAAAGCAATAACAATAAAAACAGCATGGTACTGGCACAAAAACAGACATGAAGACCAGTGGAACAGAATAGAGGACCCAGATATGAAGCCACACAACTATAAGCAACTTATCTTTGACAAAGGAGCTAAAAATATACGATGGAGAAATAGCAGCCTCTTCAACAAAAACTGCTGGGAAAACTGGTTAGCAGTCTGCAAAAAACTGAAACTAGATCCATGTATATCACCCTATACCAACATTAACTCAAAATGGATCAAGGATCTTAATATCAGACCCCAAACTCTTAAGTTGATACAAGAAAGAGTAGGAAATACTCTGGAGTTAGTAGGTATAGGTAAGAACTTTCTCAATGAAACCCCAGCAGCACAGCAACTAAGAGATAGCATAGATAAATGGGACCTCATAAAACTAAAAAGCTTCTGTTCATCAAAAGAAATGGTCTCTAAACTGAAGAGAACACCCACAGAGTGGGAGAAAATATTTGCCAACTATACATCAGACAAAGGACTGATAACCAGAATATACAGGGAACTTAAAAAACTAAATTCTCCCAAAACTAATAAACCAATAAAGAAATGGGCACGTGAACTAAACAGAACTTTCTCAAAAGAAGAAATTCAAATGGCCAGAAAACACATGAAAAAATGCTCACCATCTCTAGCAATAAAGGAAATGCAAATTAAAACCACGCTAAGATTCCACCTCACCCCTGTTAGAATAGCCATCATCAGCAACACCACCAACAACAGGTGTTGGCGAGGATGCGGGGAAAAAGGAACCCTCTTACACTGTTGGTGGGAATGTAGAATAGTACAACCACTCTGGAAAAAAATTTGGAGGCTACTTAAAAAGCTGGACATCAATCTACCATTTGATCCAGCAATACCACTCTTGGGGATATACCCAAAAGACTGTTACTCCAGAGGCACCTGCACATCCATGTTTATTGCGGCACTATTCACAATAGCCAAGTTATGGAAACAGCCAAGATGCCCCAGCACTGACAAATGGATTAAGAAAATGTGGTATCTATACACAATGGAATTTTATGCAGCCATGAAGAAGAACGAAATGTTATCATTCGCTGGTAAATGGATGGAATTGGAGAATGTCATTCTGAGTGAGGTTAGCCTGGCCCAAAAGACCAAAAATGTATGTTCTCCCTCATATGTGGACATTAGATCAAGGGCAAACACAACAAGGGGATTGGACTATGAGCACATGATAAAAACGAGAGCACACAAGGAAGGGGTGAGGATAGGTAAGACACCTAAAAAACTAGCTAGCATTTGTTGTCCTTAATGCAGAGAAACTAAAGCAGATACATTAAAGCATCTGAGGCCAATAGGAAAAGGGGACCAGGAAGTAGAGAAAAGGTTAGATCAAAAAGAATTAACCTAGAAGGTAACACCCACGCACAGGAAATCAATGTGAGTCAATGCCCTGTATAGCTATCCTTATCTCAACCAGCAAAAACCCTTGTTCCTTCCTATTATGGCTTATACTTTCTCTACAACAAAATTAGAAATAAGGGCAAAATAGCTTCTGCTGGGTATTGTGGCGGGGGGGGTGGAGTGTGTGGTAAGGGAGGGGGTGGGGGCAGGGGGGAGAAATGAACCAAGCCTTGTATGCATATGAATAATAAAAGAAAAAGAAAAAGAAATAAATAAATAAAATTTAAAAAAAAAAGACTAGAAACACCTAAATATCAATTGCAAA
This sequence comes from Castor canadensis, assembly GCF_047511655.1. Classification (NCBI taxonomy): domain Eukaryota; kingdom Metazoa; phylum Chordata; class Mammalia; order Rodentia; family Castoridae; genus Castor; species Castor canadensis. The sequence continues at coordinate 179,719,929 of NC_133387.1, read as the reverse complement.
TTAATATGTGTACAGGGCTACAGAGATAACAGGTGATTTACCAGGTGAGAGACATTAGGGGGCTGGGAGGCCTGTGACAGGTTAAGCATATTCAGTTACAAGTAAGGATTGGCAACTCCAGAAGTGGGGCTGCAAGTCCTGGTTCCACCGCTGGAACTTCAGGGCCTGAAGCCACTGAACTCATGGTGGAGTTAGCATTTAGCTCCATTTATGTGAGAAGCTATCACATGGTAATACTTGAGGTAGGTCTAGAAGGATAAGTAGGATTTTTCTTGGCAAATAGGGAAAGTAATAAAGAACAGCAAATAAAAGGCAGTCATGGAACATCCAGGTTCAGGGGAAATTCTTAGTGATAATAACATACTACATTTTCTTTATCCATTGATCTGTTGATGGGCACCTACGCTGATTCCATAGCTTGACTATTGTAAATAGTGCTGAATAAACATGGGTGTGCAGGTGTCTCCACTGTATCCTAACTTACAGTCAACTATGAAAGAACTTGAATGCATGCTAAAGAATTAGGACTTTATTATTTATTATTTAGACAATGATTCACCATTTAAAAATAGGTCAATCTGTTCAGAATTTCATTTTTGAAAGACAATAGGAAAGTAAGAAACACTGAACTCAGAAAAGCCAATTTGTTGACAACTGCTCTGTTCAAAGAAGGTAGATAAGTCTGTGTTAGATAGCAACAGTAAAGATGTATAGCAATGAACAGATGTAAGATATACATAGGAGACAGTCAGAAAGCTTCATGACCAATTGCCTATGCTGGGGAGGAATTAAGGATGGGATGGTCAGTTATTTTAACTGATCCACTGGATTTGCTGATGTGGTTGTACAGAATTCAGAGCAAGTTTTTGGAGAGGGGGCATATTGAGTTTGATATTCCTGTGAGATAATAGGGTAGAAGGTTTAGAAGGTAAATGAGATGGACAGTCAATCAGGAGATAGATTTAACTGGAAGTGTAAACTTCAGAATCACATCTGCACATAATGTTACATGGAAATCAGAGTTATAGATAGTGTCCTTGGCAACATGTTAAGAGGTCATTAGACAGAGATGTTAAGAGAACACCAACCTAAATGTGAAGATTGGAACCTGTGGCAGAGACCAAAAGCATAAGGAAAGAGAAGAGAAAAATAGAGTGCCCATCAATAATATGGAAGAGAGTTTCAATAAAGGAGCATCCAACACATACACCAAGAAGTAGATTTTGAAAGTCTAAAATTATTCATTGGACCTTCATATGAAGGTGATTGTGACCATGGTGAGAACATTTGGTGAAGTGATGGGAAAAATGTGATGCAAGTGAGATACCCCATGATCAAAATGTAAGGTGGCACCTACTTTCAGCATTGTGCTTAAGTGGGGTTGGTACCTGAGAGTGAGTGTAGCCTTAAATTTTGCACCCTAGGTCACTCACTTGCCTCCTACCCTGTTCGTGGAGAGTAATAAATGAGAGGGGAAGAAGTAGAGTCAGCAACTGTAATTAGTTTACACTGAATAATTAGCTTACACTATCACATGCAAAGAGTAGACTTAAGCCACGGTGGTTTGTCTTATGAGAATCCCACCACATGTCCCAGGCATGGACATGTGATCCAAGAATAGCGAATCATAAATTCTCAGCATGGTGGGCCAATCCTGAGATTGAGTAAAGAAATACCATGAGAATGTATCAGTTGGCAGTAGCACAAACACTGAAGGATGCTTATCTTTTAGGTGCTGGGATAGTCATAAAGGACCACGCATAGGGCACAGTCATGGGAAGACTGAGTTTATAGCAAGCTGTGGTAGAAAGAAAATGGAAACCTGTGGGAGTGAGAAGTGAGGCACTAAAGAAGCAGAAGGAATTACAGTCTCTCTGCTCTCCTGAGCCCCAGACAGCTTTTCATTTCCTGTCCAAACATTTTTACATTAAGCTTTTCTTTTCCCTCAAAATAATTTGAACTGAGTGTCTCTCTTCCTTGCAACCAGAAGAGGCTAGCTAAAGGTAATTTCAAAGGAAGCTTGTCTGGACAACAGAAGCGAAAATAGATCAATGAAATTGCATCAAACTGAAAAGTACAAACCCAGCAAAGAAAACAGTCAACAGGAGTGAAAGGCAACCTACGGAATGGGAGAAAATATTTGCAGACTTTATATCTGATAAGGAGTTAATATTCAAAATGTAAAAGGAACTCAAACAACTCAATGGCAAGAAAACAACTCAAAAATGGAACAAAGGACCTGAAAGGACATTTCTCCTGAAAAGATATATAAATGGTCAACCAATAAATAGAAAAATTATTCAACATCAGTAACCATCAGAGAAATACAAATTAAACCCACAATAAGCTATCATGTTGCACCTGCTAGGATGGCTATTATCAAAAAGACAAGAGATAATCAGTGCTGACAAGAATATGGAGAAAAGGAAAGCCTTGCTTACTGTAGGTGGGACTAAATTAACGCAACCATTTCATGTTTCTTAAACATGAAAAATAGAAGTATTGTATCCCTAGAAATCCCACCACTGGGTATATAGCCAAGGGAAATTAAATCAGTATGTCAAAAAGACATCATCACCCTCGTGTTTATTGCAGTGTTATTCACTATAGCCAAGACAGGGAATCAGCTTAGGTGTCCATCAATGCGTGAATGGATAATGAAAAATGTAATACATGTACACAATGAAGTACTAGTTAGTCTTTAAGAAGAAGTAAATGCTATCATTTGCAACAACATGGATGAGCCTGGAAGATACTATACTAAGTAACATAAGCCAGTTATAAAAAGACAAATACCACATGATCTCACATGTATGGAATAAAAAAACCAACCAAACTCACAGAAGCAAAGAGTAGAATGGGTGGTTGCCAAAGGTTGGGGGTGGGGGGAAGATTGGGGAGATGGCGTCACAGTATGTACAATTTCAGTTAATCATGTATACTTGAAAATTGCTAAAAAAGTATATTTTAAATCTTCTTACCTCAAAAAATTATGTTTGTGAGGTCATAGGTTAATTAGTTTAATTTAGCCCTTCCACAATGTGTACATATATCAAAACATGTTATGCACCATAAATATATATAATCTGTCTGTTAATTTAAAAAATAATGAATTTTTATTAGTATTTATTCATTGTATAGGGGGAGTTATTATGACAATTCCAAATAGGCTTATATTGTATGCTGGTTAGATAACTCCCACCATCTCTCCCCCACTTCCACTCCCTGCCCCACTTACAGCAATTGCAAGAGGTTTGTTTGTTCCATTTCATATAACTGTATGAAGTCCATATACTCTTGCCTTAATTTCCTTCATTCACCCTCCCCCCTCCCTCAAGTATTTAATTCAATGTCTTAAGGGGCTTCTCGAGGTGTCCCCACTGTGAGTCTACTTCACTTTGGTCTGTTCAACCCCTTCTCTTGCTCTCCCTTAGCCTTTTACCTCCCACTCCCCCCATTTTTCAGTAGCTTTCAATATATATCCTTATATCCTCTACCTTCACAGATGTTATGTTTTATGATATTGTTGATGCTCTAGCATTCTTCTTTCCTTTCCCTCCTTCCCCGAGTCACTTGTAATAGTTCCACTATTACAAACATGTTCTACATATGGGTTTTTATATGATCATGTCTGATTTTGTGTATATGTTTATCTTTTGGATCTGTCTTCCATGTGTGAGAGAAAACATGTGGCCTTTCTTTCTGAACCTGGCTTACTTCACTTAACATGATGCCCTCCAATTGTATACATTTACTTTCCAACTACATGTCATTATTCCTTATGACTGAGTAAAACTCCATTTTCTTGATCCATTCATCAGTTGTAGGGCATCTGAGTTGTTTCCATAGCTTGGCTGTTTTGAACAGTGCTGCAATGAACATTGGTGTACAGGTGTCTCTATTGTATCCTGACTTTGGGTAGATGCCCAGGAGCGATATCACTGAATTATTTGGAAAACAAAACAAAACAAAACAAAAACCTTGTAAGCCAAGCACAGTGATTCACACCTGTAATCCCACCACTCAGGAGGGCAGAATTGTCAAGCATTCAAGGCCAACCTAGGCTACATAGAGAGATCCTGTCTCAAAAAAAAAAAAAGTAAAATAAATTAAAATCAATTTGTCTGTGGACAGAAGGAAAATGCACAGGCAATAGCAAATCAAGGGTTACTTAACACATGGGCCATTTGAACTGTATGGACAGAAGAGTTGTTAATAACCTACTTTGAGTAACTTAACCAGGTTGTTTGTCTTATTGATTTGTTCCTAAAGAGCTCAGGACTAGGAAACCAGGGGGTCTAATACTTTCCCAATTTATTTAATTATTCAATAAGCCTACTATTTCATAGGCTGCACGGTTGGGTTCACATTGAAAAGTTATAATGTGAGATGTTCATGATAGTCAACTGTATCACTTCTAGCAGTCTGTGTCCGTTTTCTTTCATTAAGATCTGCCTAGGATTTACTAAAACAGAGCTCTCCCTCCCCACCCACCTGCCACTCCCACCTATCTCTGTCTCTTTCCTTCTCACTTTGCCATTGCTGTCTTTTCATTCTGGCTGAGTAATACTAAAGTCCAGTAACTGAATAATCAACAAATCTCACTTAGAGAAGTGCTAACTTATTCCTTTACCTGCAAAAAAAAAATGTATCCCAGCTATTATGGGCCAGAAATACTTTGCAAATGATAGGTGGGCCAAAGTAGTGGCCACTGTGCTGACAACAGTAAGTAGTGTTGGTCCAGTAGTTGTTGTCATGTCTATACTATAGGGAATTAATCTGAAATTGAGCTTAATTCTTAAAGCTTTGCACTTTACCGAGAATCCTGTGCTGACACTTTTGCAGTTTTTTTAACAGTGTTTTTCCATGCCTTTATACTAAATTTCAATATAATCAAAAACATCAAAATTGTAATCATAGGTAGACAGGTAAGAGTGACTTACAACAGTTTCATTGACTGAATAGCCCACTCCCTGCCCAACCTGTGGAGACCAAAAGAGCTCATTTAAAAGGAGGCTCAGGTGCTGTGAAATCCTTTACAGAAACAGCAGCATTGGGGATTATATCAGAATGATGCATACTCACTTTTCCACTTAAAATGGAGATGTACAGCCTTACTCAACGATCAAGAGCAGGTTTTGAATCCTTTTCTTAGTAAACAGTAGAAGAGAATTTGCTGGCTCAGAGTACTTGATGGTGCAGTCTGTGAGGCTGGTCCCATGCAAACCAGGGAATGTTAACATGAATAACAGCAGAGTGACTGGGAGGACAGCCACTTCTGACCTCTCATTAGCTGTGACCCTGGAAGCCCTGTGCATTTTCACGTCTTCCCGCTGGCTGGCCATGGGGAGAGGACAGTGTTAACGTGCCATCTAGGCCAAAATTCCAAATGTGCCTCTTCAAGCAGAGCCCAGCACTTCCTCTCTGTGGCACCTTTAAACAAATATTTATCCCTGGCTAAGGTAGAGGAGAGCAGGGCTGAAGGCTCCTTGTTGTTCTGTATTTAAGTCAAGCAAGGTGGCTCTGGAGAAGACAGCTGCGGTGATGGCTACACAGGACTCATTATACTTTCTCCTCTACTGGTGTGAATGCTTGTCATTTCCCACAGTAAAATATTAAAATAGAAATGAAAGATAGTGTCTTCATTATATACCTTTAGGTTTTGGGAGAACAGGGAATTTGCTTCTTTAAGTATTTCCACTACTTTCTGATCAATGGTTTCTGGTTCACGGTTGAAAATAAAATGGGAAATATGAATGCAAATAGAAAGGGAACAGGACTAAAGTTCACAGGCAAATGGAAGCTACCTATGGAAGGTAGCTCCTCCCCAGGAGGAAGCAGCAGGACACCAGGCATCTGAAGGGAGACAGTAAGCCACCCAGGAAGGCACATTGGAGAGGAGAAAGTAGAATCCTCAGTGACATGTTACATTGACTTTACCTTTCAGCCATTTCTGCCTCACAGGTGTTCTTTGGGGGGGGCAGCCCTGTGTTACTGAGGTCTCTCTTTTTTCATGAGCTCGAAACTCTGCCCCATCCCTGATACAATTATCCTGGGCTTCAGAGACAAAGTCCCTCACCGGCTTTTGACCTCTGCCCCCTTAATAATATTAGACCATAAAGTTGCTTAGCACAGAGGAGTTGCCATGACGACAACATCCATATCTCTGTATGAGTGCCAGCTCTGAGACCCAGGGGCTTGGGCACATGGCAAAAGGACAGCTTGCAAGGAACAATGGAAGGAGCCGACTGCAGATTCTTTTCATGCCTAATTACCCATGAGCACATGGCACAATGGCTTATTTAACTCTGCCTTGGCTCAGAATGGAGACAGGTTCTCATTCCAGTTGGAAAGGATTCCAGCCCTGGCCCTGGCCTCCCTTTCAGGGAGGGGCAGGAGGAGAAGGAAAGTGAGTTATTGAAATGCATAGACCTTGTCTTCTTAATTATTTTGCATTTGGCCATCTTTCCTTGTCTCACAAGCTAATTATTCCAAGTCAAGAGAATTGTTCCACCTCAGGTTTAGCTGCGAGCTAAATGCTGACAACTGGTGTTGGGAACAAATGTTTCCCATGCCTAGCTAGGCAGTAGAATCATTCTTTCTCAGAATTAACTCAGCCAGTCAGAGGATGAGATGGCTTATTAAGTCTTCAGGATGTGTAAGGTAACCTTACTGGCTTCCTCTTCACTTCCCTAGAATAGAATACAGGCCTCACCTCATGGAATTCTGCAGACTGTAGAAAAGCACTCTTGCCAGGACCGGGCTGTAAGGTGAGACCTGGCAGAAGAGACAGAATGGAGATAAAAGCAAAGAAGATTCTCTACTCTGTGGGCCCAAGGTAGTGCCACCTCTTTTGCATGATGAGCTCATAGCTAACCCAAAGTGTTTTCGCCATGATAGATGGTGAGTAAGCAAACAGGACTATTGCCTTATGGAAATTAAGAGTGAGTGATTTTCAGAGATTTATGCCATTTGTTCTTTGCTGGGTACTCTGTCATAGCAGCTAAATACATGAGGTAAGAAATATACGAAGAATATTATGTTCTTTGTTGATTACCAAGATCATATCCAAGTCAACCCAGATGCATTCTTATACACATCTGTTTGAATCCCTGTGCACTCCTACCACTTTCCTTCCTAGGTGACTTACTGTCTGATTCAAATAAGCCAGGCAAAGGATCAAAGGCTTTTCATTCTGGCTCAGCAAATCCCAGAGGGCCCCACTGGACTCTCTCTGAATGTTTATGCCTTAAGTGTACCAGAATATAAGCTGTTGGAACCCATCATTCTTTGGGTGCCCAGAATGTACTCTCTTCATTAAGACAAGACAAAATGCATTGGTGAAAGGGCCATTGTAACCTTTGAGCAGCTCAGCGATGGCTATCCTCTATAGGACAGGAGTGACCAGAGATACAGTCATGAAACTGAACTTAAAATATTTTATTAGCTATATTAATTTCACAAAACAATGGATTTTGTTGTGACATTTTCATGCGTATGAACTTCTTGATACTAAGTGGAGTTTGAAAGGAGGGCCAGAGGAAATCAAGACTCTGCTATAGTTCATGCTCCTGTTCTTACTGTCTGACCACTCAGGCCTCAGCTCAATGAGTCTGAGGTATTTGGGATGGATAGAGATGCCACATAGAATTGGAAGCCCCATCAGCAGACTCAGTGCATGGATCTGTGATTCTGGAGGAAAACTGTGCCTCTGCATTGGAAAATCACTCTTATTTGAATATAAGTTCAGGGGTGGATGAATGACAATGGGACATCAAGCGATCATGTGACTAGGGCCCATCAGAAGATGGATATTACCTGTTCAGCTAACTCAAAGAATCAGATGGTCAAAGGAGCAATTTCTTTTTTTTATTTTATCTTATCATTTTTACATTTACTCACATGTGTACATGTTTTTTGGGTCCCCTTCCTTCCCCCTACTTCCAACCTCAAAGGAGCAATTTCTATGTAATAAAAATATGCATCAGTCCTGTGGAACTCCAGAAGACACAAGCAAATGACACTACTGACTGGCCAGATTTCTACATTCTCTTTCTCTGTTAAGAAAAAGGAAAAAGAATTCAAACCAAGTTTATTTTTTAAATGGCAATACACAATATTTATAACAGGCAAAAGAATGGACCAGTGATATATTACATCCTCACTCAGAAGTGACACTAAAGGATATTGGTGAAGGAAAATTCTCCTAGAGGGCAGAATGTTAAGCAGTACACTGACCACTCACTTCATATGGAAAAAAGTCACCTCTCCTGAGAGATGTCACATTGCCTGTCTGAAAGGAGCAAGGCTGGAATATTTGTGTGTGAGTTTCCCATGGCTGCTGTAACAAATAACCAAAAGCTTGGTAACTTTAAAAAAGCCGAAATGCCTTCCATCACAGTTTTGGAGGCCAGGAGTCTAAAGTTAGTATCTCTGGGTTGAAAGCAAGATATTGAACATTAGAGAAGAGAATCCTTTCTATGTCCCTTGAGCTTCTGCTGGCCACTGGCATTTGTTGGTCTGTGGTCACATCACTCCATTGTGTCTCCATGTTCACGGTGTCATCTCAGTGGGTGTTGAACTTTAAAAGGACACTTGTGATTTTATTTATAGCCTTCCTATATAATCCAGGACAATTTCCCTATATCAATATCTTAACTTAACCATGCCTACAAAGACCACTTTTCCCAAATAAGATAACATTTACAGATTCTAGAGATTAGGATCTGATATCTTTGGGTACTATTAGGATAGGCAGATCTTCATGGGGGTTTACAAAAACTTGCAAAGATCTTCATGTCTTCTGTCATTGTACATCGAAGTATATTCTTCTCAGAAAAAGTTCTCAGTCCACAGGGAGATGTTATGACTTCCTGTAGAAGTCAGCAGCCTCTCTTCTCAGCTTAGCCCTGGTTTAGGCCCATGAGCTGAGCGGCTATGGTGGCAAAGATGCAGAATTGCATAGTCACAACAACACTGGCACCCTCTATCGAGGTCACTGATATTGCCCAAGCTGTCAGCAACACAAGTGATTGTAATCACTTGACATGGTCTCATTCCTCTAAGAAAGTGTTTCTGAGTTGTCTTTGGTGGCTAGCCAGGTTTTAATTTGTTTTAATGTCTAAATACTAAGGGAAATACTTTGAGTCAGGCGCTCATGGCTCGCATCTGTCATCCTAGCTACTTGAGAGGCTGAGCTCAGGAGGATTGCAGTTCCAGCTCAGGGGAAAAAAATTTGTGAGACCCCAGCTCAACAGAAAAAAGTGGGTGTGGTGACAGTACCTGTCATCCCAGCTGCAGCAGGAAGCATAAAATAGGAGGATCGTGGTCCAGGCTAGCCTGGGCAAAAAGCACAACCCTATCTCCAAAATAAAAGAGCAAATAAGGCTGAAGGCATGGCTAAAGCAGTAACGTGCCTGACTAGCAAGCACAAATCCCTGAGTTCAAATCCCAGTACCACCAAATATAAAGAGAAAGACTTTTATGTAACACAATGAAATAAATTATTAGAAAAATATCAGATGTTTGAATGTCATGGCAGTGTCAACTGTCAAAAAAGAAATTTCCAAACACAGCCTGCATACTTACCACAGAATGATAAGAGAGTGCAGACCAGCCTAGGTCCATTGACCATGTTTTGAGTAGCATTGCTCTAGAAAATTATTAGAAACACTCCAGCCCAAAAGAGGCAGTGACTCTTCTTTTTCCATGGTTTCACACATTGAGAAAATGAATTCTTCTCCCCTGCTCCCATCCATTTGGATTTCACCAGCACCACAGTCCAAGTGCCTAAAACACACACCATTGCCACAGGCCAAGGGAAATGGTTTCACCCAACACACAATACAATAATGTGCATATGACCATGAAATCCTCTGGTATTACCATGCGCCCCATCTACCCAAGTAGAAAGATAGAAGGGCTGGTGTCCCCAAAAGTTAGAATATGTGAGTCTTGGACGCAAAAGCTAGCAATAAAATTGAACCCTCTCAGGATCATCTCCAGTGATTTACTTGTAGAATTTTTACTTCTAGTTCCTGCATCAGGTCCTGGTTCAAGTCAGTAAAATTCTTGGCAGAAGTGGTCCCTCCCAGAAGCCAGGACCTCTAACCTAGCAGAGTACTTTTGGCTCAACAAAGGCTGAGGCAAAACTTCTGAACTGCCCAGATATTAAGGTATACAGTCTCAGGGAAGCAGGAGTGAAGGAAAAGAGGGATGGGGCAGATAAGGTGAGTATGTCCATGTAATTGTCAGGATAGACTAGAGTTCCTGCCCCTGGGAGAGATTTCCACCAGGAATTTTACTTAACTGAAAACAACAACAGCCAGCTAAGCCACTTTTTGCTCCTTATTATCACGGACCAAAAGTCAAAGAAAAGAAATACTGTACTCCTCATGGTACAGTAATTTTACTATGAAAAATTAGGACTGCTTCTCCACAATGTGGTAAGAAAGTCTGAGGAATTCTCTGGAAGCCAGGAATCCACTGAGACTTCTCTCTGTACCTCAATGCCCAATGACAAAAGCAAATGAGCAGTTGCAATACCATAGCTCAGAGAAAGGCAATTCAGGCTGCAGTCTTAACTTAAGAGATGGCTAATGACAAAGAAAACCTACAGTGGATGAAGAGGAGAGATGATGATGACAAAGGCTGGCCTTGGGACCAGACACTGTTTGTTTTCATAATCTTCTCACTATAAGTCTTACCTCAAATTGTTGCTAGCCACTATCCTGGAGGGATCTTTGTGATTGGTTGAACTTGTACCTTTCCTATCAGAAAATGAATGAAAGCATTTTGTTCTCACAAAAATGGAGCAATTATATTGTAATAGTGAAATAGATACAATGGAAGGGCCCAAATGGACTTGAATGGTACAAGGGTTGCACCATTAGAATATCACTTTGTGCCATCTCAGATCCTCTGACTCAATCAGTTTGGGGCCTAGTTAGTCCCCCTAATTGCCACTGCAACACTATGTTTTAGTTACTCAATCCCAAGCAGCAGACACCTTGGTGACACCCTTGTATGACATGCCTTCCTTATCTGCCTCATCCCTCGTTTCCTTCAATCCTGCTTCCCTGAGACTATACATCTTATTATAGTGGCAGCCTAAAAGGTTTTGTCTCAATCTCTGTTTAGCCAAAGATACTCTGCCTAGGCTTCTGCCTATGTGAATCACCAACTATTTATGCCCTAAGTAACAGGGCATATTGTTCTTGCTAAAGTTAACCCCTTTCTTTATTCTAGCTTATCAAACTGTTTAAGGAAGTTTTAGACAATCAAAAAGGTTAAGAGGCTGATTTGGGAAAAAGGAAAAGGAAAAACCTTTCATTAGTTAAAAGGCTGACTTAGAAGAAAGTGAAGGGAAAAACCTGTCACATGAAGGTCTTTTCAATGATAAAAAATAATTGAGATGTTCTGAAGAAGCAACATGGCATCAAAAATACATTTCATCTTCCATAGAAAAATACAGAGAATTAATGGGAATTAATGGGAATTTGCAATACTAAAGAAGTATATCATTAACAAGAATAGATTTGTTAAAGGAAATCTCTTTTGATATGCATAAAGGATACTCATTTAAACCTCTCCTTGTAAACTGTAAACATACTATTTTCCTAGAGTGTGCATTTCAGATGTGAAAGGATAGATCCCTTGCCAAACTCACTAAAACCAGCAATAGGGTATTGTTTTTTGCCCAAATCATCCTGGACCTCAATCTTCCTATTGTATACTTCCTGCTATAGCTGGGATGACAGGTGTGGCCACTATACCCAGCTTATTATTAAAATTAATAATAATTCAAAAACTTTCAGCAATTCATGACTACTAAGCCAACACTGCAAAAGATACTTACAGGACTCATACATGCAGAAGAGGAAGACAAATACAACCATGAAAGCACAGGAAATGATAAATTCCAATGGAAAAGTAGATAAAATGAAAATTAGGAAAGAATTCACTAGGAGAGTATGCTGGCACATCCCAATGATCCCAGCACTCAAGAGGTTAAGCAGGAGGATCACAAGTTCAAGGACTTGTGCTACATAGTGAAATCCTGTCTCAAGAAAAAAAAAAGAAGTTGAACAATAGAAAAACAATGAAATGACAAGAACTCATACTTATCTTTTCATTATAAACTTGAATGCAAATGGTCTCAATCCTCCAATTTAAAGACAGACTGGCTAATTGATTTTATTTAAGTCCAATTGTTTGCCAGCAATATACCCCACTGGTAAATACATACAGACTAAAAGTGAAAAGTGGAAAATGATGTTCCAAACAAATGGAGACAGGAAGCAAACATAAGTAACCATACTTGTATCCAACAAAGCAAACTTCAAGCCAAAATTGGAAAAGACAAAGGAAGTTAGTATGTATTTTTAAGAGGAATAAAATATTAATACTTTATCATGATTATAAACAGATTACCAAACATTAGTGCACCAAATTTCATAACACAAATACCACTGGATATAAAAGAACAAGCCCCAAAACAATAATAGTGGATTACTTCAATACCTCAATAGATCATCAAGACAAAAAAATTAACAAGAAACATCAAAGTTAAACTATACTATAGATCAAATGGACCTAGACATCTACAGAATTTTCCATCCAGCAATTACAGAATACCACATTCTTTTCAGCAGCTCCTAGACCTTTCCGAAACATAATCTTATTTTTGGTCATAAAGCAAGTTTTAACAAATAAGAAAATTTTAAAAATAATTTCTCATACCTTATCAGATAATCACGCAATGAAACTAGAAATCAACAGCAAGAGAAGATGCAGAAGCTATACAAACACATGGAGATCTAATGACTCACTTTTGAACAATCAATGGGTCATTGAACAAAACTAGGGGGTAGGATTTCTAAAAATCCTAGAATCAAGTGAAAATGGAAACACAACATACTCGGATCTGTGGAATATGGCAGAGGTAGTTCTAAGAAGGAAGTTTTTAGCTATGAGTGCCTCCATTAAAAAAGAGACACTGCAAAAAAAATAATATAATGATATATCTCAAAGTTTATAAAAATAAGAACAAGTCAAACCCCAAACTATCAGAACGAAAGAAAATACCACAGCTAAAATTAATGAAAGAATCTAATAGAAGAATACAAGGGACCGTTGAAATAGGAGTTGGTTCTTTAAAAAGATTAACAAGATTGACAAAACCTTAGCCAAACTAACCAAAAGAATGAGAGAGAAGATACAAATTAATAAAATTAGAGATAAAGGACAATATTACAACAAATACCACTGATATCTTGAAGATCATTAGTGATTATTTTGAAAATTTAGACTCTAAGAAGTTAGAAAATCTATAAAAGTAGACAAATTTCTACACACACGACCTACCAAAATTGTACCAAGAGGACAAAACAATCCTGAACAGATTAATAACAAGTAAGGAGACTGATGCAACAGCCTACCAGCAAAGAAAAGCTCAGGATCAGACAAATTTACTGCTAAATTTTACCAGACATTTAAAGAAGAACAAACAGTGCTCCTCAAACTATTCCTTAAAATAGAAAGGGAAGGAATACTTCCAAACACATTCTAGAAAGCCAGTATTATCCTTATACTAAAACTGTGTAAGGACACAACCAAAAAAGAAACTATGGACTAATATATTTGATGAATACAGATGCAAACATCTTCAACAAAAAATGCTTACAAACTGAATGCCACAACACATTAAGAAGGTCATAAACCCTGAATAAGTTTGTTTCATTCCAAGGATGAAAGGATGGTTCAGCATATATAAATCAATAAACATAATACAAAACAAAAAGACAAATCAAGGACAAAAATCACATGATCATCTCCAAAGATGCAGAAAAGGCCTTTGAGAAAATCCAGCATCCCTTCATGATAAAATCGCTAAAGAAGTTAAAGAAGTATCATACTTTGTCAGTAAGGCTACATACAACAAACACACAGAAAACAACATACTGAATTGGGGAAAACTGAAAATGTTTCCTCTAAAATCAGGAACAAGACAAGGTTGTTCACTGCTGCTGCTCTTATTCAATGGGGTACTGAAATTTTAACCAGAGAAATAAGGTAAGAGAAATAAAGAGATATAAAATATGGAAGGGAGAGGTCAAAATATCCCTCTTAGTAGAAAATATGATACCATATTTAGAATACCATAAAGATTCCACCAAAAGACATTTAGACCTAACAATCCCAACAAGTAGCAGGATACAAAATCAACATACAAAAGTCAGTAGCTTTTCTTTACACACCAATAATGAACTTGCATATAAAGAAATCAGGAAAACAAATAGCCTCAAAAAGGAGAAAGTGCCTGGAATACACATAACCAAGTAGATGAAAAACCTCCACCATGAAAACTATGAAACACTGAAGAAATTAAAGACACTAGAAGATGGAAACACCTCCCATGTTTATGAGTGGGCGAAATTATTTTGTTAATATACCCATATTACTAAAAACAACAGATTGAATGCAATTCCATCTATGATGGTTAATCTTGATTGCCAACTTGATCGAATCAAAAATGCCTAGGAGATTAGTACAGCACAACTCTGAGTCTGTCTGTGAAAGCATTTCCAGAGAAGTTTAACTAAGAAGAGAAGACCTACCCCAAATATGGATGGCATCATTCTGTGCGCTGGGAGCCTGAATAGAACAAAAGGGGAAAAGGAAAAAGCCCACCAGCACAGGCTTTCACATTGCTCCCTGGTCATCATGAAACCATAAGCCAAAATAAATCCATCCTCCCTTAAGTTGTTTTGCTTAGATATTTTGTCACAGCAATGAAAAACTGACTAAACACAAGAAATTGGTAGTAGAGAATGAGCCACTGTTGTGACTTCACCTAATCGTGTGGTTCATAAGCCTTTGAAACTGGTTGGTGGAAGGATTTTGGAAACATTTGGAGAAGTAAGCTAGAGAAAACCTCAAATGTTATAAGCAGAGCTTAGTGGGTGATTTTAGTGGGAGCGCATAAGACCAAAATGTTGATAGGAATGAGGTCAGTAAAGACTGTTGTTATGGGGTATCAGTGGATAAATATCTGACAAAGAATTTGTCTACGTTTTGTCCATGCCCTCAGACTCTGTAGGAGGCTGAGCTTAAAGGAGACAAACCAATTAATCTGGTGGAGGGCTGAGAGTGTGGCTCAAATGGTAGAGAACTTGCCGAAGGCCCTGAGCAATCTCCAGTGTGGCGCAGGACAACTAAATCTTAATCTGGTGGAGGAAATTTCAAGGAAGCCAGCGTTGAAGCTGTTGATTACTGCTAGCTTCTTTTAGCCAAAGTGTACAGTGAGATGCCAGGAACCTGCCAAGGAAAGCTGAAAGTATCAAGCAGGCCCATACAGTCTACAAAAGGTCAGGCCATAGCAGTGGAGCTGCCAGGTGTTTTAGAGCTCACATCCTATCACCTTGTGCTCCAGATGTGGCTGGGCCTGGACCTCTAGGATTTAATATTTGCCATGCTGGGTTTCTGTCTTGCTTTGATCCCATTCCCCATTCCTTTCCACATCCCCATTCTTCCCTTTGCAATGGGGATGTTTACTCTGTGCCATTTTATGTTGGTAGTAGGTAACTTTCTTTTTGAGTCTACAGGGCCTCATAGCTAAGCGTTCACCTTGAGTCTCAAAGAAGACTTTGAACTTGGACTTTTGAGCAATGTTGGAACTGTTAAGACTATGGGTGAACTAGAGTGGAGGAGGTGGGATAAGAGGGGGTGAATTTGATAAAAGTACATTATATGCATGTATGGAAATATCACAATGAAACCCTTTGTACAATTAATATATGCCTATAAAGAAGGGGAAAGGGGGTGCTGGAGACTATGGAGATTCTTGGACATGGACTGAATACATTTTGCACTATGAGGTGGACATGGCCAGAGGTGGACTGTTTTGGTTTAAGGAGATTTGTTTGAGTGTTAAGTGACTTGTGATGGCTAATCTTCATTGTCAACTTGATTGGATTGAGAAGTACTTAGAGATCAGTAGAGCACTCTCAGACAGAGAGAGAGGCAGAAACCAAGACAGAGTAACAGACGAAGGGAGAGGAAGAAGACAAAGTCAAGGAGCGAGAAACAGAAAGTAGAGAAAAAAGCAAACACAGTGCTTAGCAACACTGAACCTCTGATTCTAATCCTTGGCTTACTGGGAGTTTCCTGCCCTGAGAGCTCCTCCTTCTACTCTGGAGTTTTGAAAATATTTTTCCAACAAACCCCTTATTTTCAGTTTTTCTTCTGTTTGTTTCTTGTAAGTTGAATTGAGTTGAGTTCTTTGCATGGCAAGCTACCTCACAGAGAATTACTACTAGGATTAGATACTACAAGTGACAAATCCTAAAATGTGAAAATACCTAAGTAAAAATCCAGGTTGTGGGCATTTTCATACGAGAGAACTAAAGCCTTTTCTTTTTTATTTTCCTGCTTCTCAACTCTGCTTCCAAGTCATATCCATGCATTTGCAGTTGAAAAGTTCTACCTTGCTATAAAACCATTCCTATCATAAATCCCATTTCTAACCTTTATGTATGTCTTTAGTTTTGTTAATAGCAACGCCTGTTATGCAGCAACATTGCAATTTCACGTGTCCCCTTTTGTGTCTTGAGGATTAAATGACGCTCCTTCCAAAGCTGATGTTTTAGGAGACTTGCCACTATTCACTAGTTCAAACTTGCAGGGTTGAAATCAGAAAAGAACAACTGGCAGAGTTACAGCTCTATTACAAGAATTTCTTCTGCCTAAGGCCACTGATCTAAGATCATTGTAGGTCCAAGCATCATGCACTCAAAGAATTGCAAAAGTTACCCACTCCACATTTCAGTTAGTGAAGAGAAAGAAGAGAGATTATGAACCCCTGAGAGGTAAACTGGAGCCAGAGAAATGGAGGAAACTTGATTGCTTAGACAGCCTTCAAACACTTCTGCCTTAGGCTGGATAAATCAGGTAATAAGCCTCAACCCACACCCTTTGTGAAATGCAACCCAGCGAGGATTGTGTGGGAGGAGTCAGATTGTTTCCTTCTGTCCCACAATCCATTATTTCATGTTGCAGGGAGGCAGAGAGGCCAGGCAGGAAGCCCGTGGACAATGGGTAGAACCCTCAGGCCCAGGGCTCAGGGACAAAAACCATAAAGGAGGGTCCAAATTTAAAGATGATTAAAAAAAATGTTTTAAGTATCTGCTACATAGAACTAAAAACAATAAAATAAAGAATTAGTTTTTTTGAATTTGTGTGTTCTGAAGTCAGGCAGCCAGTGGTTTCAATACTTAAAACCAGTATTTTTAAGTATTAAAAGAAAAAGAATCCATTGTACTTTTTAGTACATTTTCTTTCATTTTCCCACTTCTCATGCCTACTTCTAAATAATGTGAACATTCTCTGGGTTAAAAACCCATCTTGTTCTTAAAATATATTCCCTTTCTAATCATTTACATTTGATTTTTTATTTACAGTGGTATTTATAACAATTATTTTGTGAATCTGTGTTTACTGGTTTGGGTGCTCACCACCTCTTGCTTTTTCATTTTTAATCCTTTAATTCTTTCTTGTTGAGATATAATTTACATAAACCATACAAATATTGTGTTCAACCACTTTGATCTAGAATCAGACCATTTTCAGCAAATCCCCAGCTTCCATCATGGTACCTCCCTGGCAATTGCAGTCCTCCAATCATGATAACAACAATTCTGACCTCTATAATGAGAGATTAGTTTCTCCATTGTTAAAATTCATATAAACGTGATCCATAACATAATCCTCTGTCTTACTTGATTAACTTGTGTTGTGTGCAGTTTTATTTTGTCTTTTTTTTATTGCTATGTAGTGTTCTGTTGCATGACACAATACAATTTCTTTTTCCATTCAACAATTGGTAGATATTTGGGTTGTTTACAGGTTGGGGCTGTATGTTCTCATCACTGTCTGTTGATAGGCATAGCGCTCATTTCTTTCGGATGTGTATGCACTAGTGAATCACAGAATATGTGTGTCTAGCTTTACTAGATAACACCAACTGTTTTTTCAAAGTGTTTGTACTAATTTACTTACCAGCAAAGTACTGAAGTTCAATTTGTTTCACATCCTCACCAACACTTAGTACTGTCAGTCCTTTTAGTGTTAGTCTTTTTGTGGGCATGTAGGGATATCTCCTTATGGTCTTAATTTTAATTTCTTAGTAGGTAATGATACAGAGAATCTTTTCACATGTGTACCAGGATTTGGGCATCTTACACAGTGAAGGGTTGTTGGGAGGCTTTTCATCCTGAGTGGGAAGAAATTCATCCAACTCAAAGGAACAGAAATACACCAAATCACTGAGGGAAGAAATGTGCTTTTCTCTGTACTTATGTTGATTCTGGTTCCCTGGCATTCTTGGTGCTTAGGTTTATACACATTTTTTTTAATCAAAATTAGTTATTTTGACCTTTTTTTCAAGCCCAATCTCTTTCTGATACAATTACAGGTACATGTTACAGTTATACATATGAGTGATAGTCAAATGGGCTGCTCAGGGCCAGACAGTAGGCTATATGAAGGGCTGTGGTCAGATAAGGTAGACATACAAATTTGGGCCACATCACTAAAGACTCTATGCCTAGTTCTCTCCCTCCCATTCCCCTATTTGTGTCAATTAATTTTTATTCAATACTATTTAAGTATTTTCTATTGGTAAGGGCTTATGCTAGGACTTTGGGAGATGCAAAGAATAAAGTAAGAACATGGCTCTCCAGAAGGCTATTTTAGCCTCATCCAGATGAGATGGTTTAGGATATGATACAGCAAAAAAATGATGCCACAAACAAAGCTCTACCTGCAGTAAGCCCGGAGAAACACTCCTTCTCTGTCCCATGAGGACAGACATGGAACAGATAGAAGCAGATAAATACAAACAAATAATTGGAATGGCGACTCAGTTATGACATTAGAAACTATACAAATCAGAGTCCCTGTAACCTCGTATATTCTGTTCATTCCTTTACTTCCTCTAAATAAAACACAATTGCCAGTAGAAACCATAACACCTTACTTTTAATCTGCCATACATCCTAGCTAGCTAAAAATACTTTTACATCAATCTCCAGCCTGATGGGGAAAATTGTTTACTTAAATCATACAAACACACCTTTTGCTGGGCAGTAAAAATGATATAGTAATCAGAAATCTAAACTCCAGGTTTTAGTCTCTAAAAAGTTTACATAGATCTTTCCCTCTGATGTCATTACGTTGAAGTCTGCGTAATGAAGAGAGTCCAAAGGCATAAGCAATTCAAATGTGACGTCTGAATTTTACGGGAGAGTGATGGGAGAAGAACACTTAGTGAAATTTACCAATTACTACTTCAGAAAAGTAAACTTAGCAAATCCAGCTCTTCTTAGCATTAAACAGATGTTGTTTCACAATGGTAAATGGTCCCCATGACTCAACATCTACAGTTACAGAGCTTACAACACCATTTAAGTCAGTTAGCACTCCACCTACTCATCAAAGTAAATGGCAGGCCGGTTCCACTTTCAATGTCTCTCAAATAAAGACCTATGACCCCCTTCCCTAGACTTCTCCAATTCTTTCTTGTTCCAAACTTCCACTTTGTTCTGTTCTCTGCACATGCCAAATACTTGCTCAATACCTTCTTTATAGTAACAGAGGTCACAGTATTTCCAAAAGTATATTTCTGAAAAGGCTGGGCTCTTCAATAAAAGTGTTTACATTTTCTCATTATCCAAGAAAGTTTCAAGGTGATGGTAGACTTCTCATAACCCCTTCTATCACTTTCAATCAAGCAAGACTATCAGTCCCACATCTTATACAGAGTTCTCATTTACAACCTTCTTCCCTTTCCAGTCTATTTTCCTAGTCTTGGTTGACTTTATTTCTTATGTTTATCAATATAGCATATTAATAAATCAGTATATCATATATCAGGTATCAATATGACAAGTAAAACTGACAAAAATGCTGGGGGTGGGCAAATAGTACTGGCTCATGGAATCTCAACTGAGAGGAGTAAGTTGGTTGCTGGCTGCAATCTTGCAGGTTTGCATCAACATCACTACTGGGTTTTACACAGGGTTGGGGAAACTCCATGAATATTATTTTCTGGAGGTTGGATATGAGGGTTTCTACTATATACCATTTGTTAAGAAAAGTACCAAACATAGCCAGGCATTGTGATTCACTCCAGTGATCCCAGTTATGTGAGAGGCATAGGTAGGAGGATCACAGTCCAGGACAGCTTTGTCAAAAACATGAAAGCCTACATGAAAAAAAAAAACAAAAAAACTAAAGCAAAATAGGGTTAAGAGCATAGTTCAAGTGGCAGAGTGCCTTCCCAGCAAATTTGAGGTCCTGAGTTCAAGCCCCAGTACTGCCAAAAATAAAAATAAAAAGACTCTTGGCCTCCTTCAAACACTGTATATTTAGTCAAGAGATTGAAAAGTTTCAGGTTAAACCAAACAGATCTTATGGAATTTTAAAGTCAGCATTTATTTTCCAAAGCATTTTTCATCCCTACCCAGCTAGATGCTTGGTCCAAAACCACCACAGGAGCTGCCTCAGCAGGATATAGGTCATCCTGGTGGCACTCATAGTGTTCCTCTTGCCTGCCATCCTCAGGGAGATCCATGTTTGCATGATCACCAAAATCTACCTCTTGATCAATAGCCAGTCCTTTGATGAGAGGCATAAGAGGGAGGGAGGAAAACTTAATGGAATTAAAAAAACTATAAAGTAGGCTGGAGCCAAAGATGACATCAGACTTCTAGAGAGGCTAGAAAGTGATGGGAAAATATTACAAGAAAGGACATTCTTAATTCATGTCATCTTGAGAAGATCCATCCATCTTGATGCTAAATTCCTTGCCATGGGCTAAATGTGAAATTTAGAAAGGCCCTTTCCATTAAATTGCCACTTAGCATTAAACACTTGGAAGGCAAAAAGCCCCAGAGATGAAATTTTTACCATCTAGCTGGCCAATTACCCAGCAGAGTTACCCCATTTCTTTGACTCCTGTAATACCCATTGTGTCCTTAGTCAAGTCCACCAGAACAACCTGACCCAGACTGCCCAGCAAGCGGGGAATTAAATCAAAGTACTCTTCCATTCCGGATGGCTTTAAATAACGTTGTGAGAATAAAAGTCTTACAAAGAAAATGATTCAATTAACTGGTCCCCTTACTATTTTCCTAAAGCAACAATGACCAAGTGGATTCATAAGCCCTGGGACAGAATCCACTTAATTCTGTTTGGAATGAGGAATCCTTTTATGAGATTATATTGCACAGATAAAACCCTTTGTAATCACTCTTTAGCTATTCCAGAAATTCTCAGAACTGGTCAACCTACTTGTCTTTTATGAATGGAGGGAAAGCAGAAACAACAGAGACAGATACGCAGTCTGAAGAGGATGGAAGGGGCAAAAAGTGTGCGGCAAATGGCAGGTCCCTTTCTTCATAACCAGCTTCTGTTAGAATCCATAAAACTCTGCCACCCCAACACAAACTCCCAACACCCAAAGCCCTAGTGAGCACTGGCTCAAGGTCCCTCTGCTAGGACCTGCCCAACCTGCTGAGGATGCTTGTGCTGTCCTTGGTAAGTGGTCATCCCTGTCCTTTAATGTTGTCTCACAAAACATTCCTTTTGGCTTCGGAACTAAGGGCTGTGAATTCTAAACTTATTTCACTTTCCAGTCAGGTTCAGCCTTTTTTTATAAACACAGCACAACAAAAAACAGCTAAATTCCTTTTTCAAAATAAATATACAGAAAGGTAAAAACATACTTCTCTGCTGAAGCAGAGGAGAAGCACAAAATTCCCAAGCCTCTCTGTGTCCCCCTCCCCTGGCTGTTTCTGGGGACAGTGTCCAGGGAAACCTGGCTTCTTAGAATACAATATGCAAACAACTGACGGCAGACAGCTTGACATATGTGCTGGAAGCCCCATGTTAGGTCCCTCCCTCCAAATGCAAACTAAACTGCATTGAGGTTCCATCTCAGTCAGAATGGCTACCATCAAGAGAACAAAAACAAGCTGGTGAGAACAGGGAGTGCAAGAAACCCATACACTGATGGTGGGGGTGTAAATCAGTGCAGTCACTGAGGAAATCAGTATAAAGATTTTCCAAAAAACTAAAAATAGAACTACCATATGGTCCAGCCATACCATTCCTGGGTGTCTACTGGAAAGAAATGAACTTGGAATACAACAGAGGCATTTCTTATGGCACTATTCACAGTAGTGAGATATGGAATAAGCCTAGGTCCCCATCAACAGATGAATGGATAAAGAAAATGTAGTTTATATACCCAATGGAGTACTATTTGGTCATTAAGAAGAATGAAATCCTCTTATTTGCAGAACAATGATGGAATCGGTGAACATCATCCTGGTGAAATAATACACAGACATACAAGAATTGTGTGTTTTCTTTCATATGCAGAAACTTTAAAAAGATGAAAGTAGAAGAGGGACTATTAGGGACTGGGAAGGGGGCCAGTGGGGAGAGAGGGATGAGAAGGGAGGGATAGACAAAGGGTAGAAGGAAGGGTGGACAGATTGACACACTATATAAGCATGTATGGAAATGTCACAACAAAACCCTTTAATTATACAATCAATACATGTTAAGTTTTTTTAAGGTAGCCTCTCTCCTAAATTCCAGAGCACGGTGTTCCTTAAATAGACATCTGGTGACAGTTGAGGTCAGTGGCTCAGGCATTGTTTGAAAATGTACAAAAATCCTATTATCTCTTTTCCCCTGAAACTGCTTGCTGTCAAAGGAGCAGGAAACCAAGTCTAAAACCTTCTGAATTACTAATGACTATCACATGAGAGACAAAACAAATATAGCTATCATAACCTAAATGGAACTTTCTGTTAGACAGCCTGAGTTTTCTGAAAAGCAGAGCTCATAGTTCTCAAAGTGAGGGGTAAAAATCTCACTGGCCTCTTCAAAGGTACATGAAACAATACAGCTTCTGTGGGCTGAGGCAGGGAGGCCCTCAGCAAAACCCCACAGCTGATGCCTGCTATAAGCTCACCCAACCCAGCCCCACGAAGGGTCTAGCAATCAAAATGTCAACCTTGTCAGGAGGAGTTGTGGTAAAGAGAAATACAAGAATGGCTAAGGATTTCCCTGGAGAAATTCTGCCCAGCCAAATTCAAATGTGCCAGGAAACGATGTGTGGGAAGTCGTGAATGATACCATATGATTTATATCGGATATGTATCAAATATAACAAATAGATCCTATGCATTCTTTTTGATAAATATAAGGGTGCGATTAATTGTGCTTATTGTGTTGTTTCATTTGTGTTGTTTAAATGATTCTCATTTGCAGTGAGAACCATTACTGGGTTGGGTGACATACTTGTTTGCGACTTTTCCAAGGAGGTGCATTGGCCATATGCATACCTGTGTGTAGCATATTGAGAAGGAGGGGAAAGCTGAGAGACTCTGGACTTCTGACTCATGGGGGCAGTTGTGACTGGAAATGGTGTCTTGCCTTGAGCCATGGCATTCTGGGCTGAGTGAGAGTCCACCCTCCCACCGCCAGAACGGCAGACTCCCAGAGAAGTTTGCAATCCCCTGGAGATTTTAGTGTGTCCTAATTTTGTGGTTGAAGAACAAATTAGGTTGGCACTAAAATAAAACCCTCCAAAAAGCTAATTTTCTAGTTTGAAGTCTTATGATTTCTAATGGTTTTATAGATTTTCCCCAACGGGCAAGGAAATTTATATCTGGCCACTCCAAATCATGTGAACAAAGGTAAATTTTCTTCAAATAGCAATTTTGCTTTTTACTTTTGTAATGTTTCTGTCTGCACCCACTCCACCCCCACATCCACAAGATCAGATAATTGAACTTCCCAGACTATGTTGTAAAGTTTGTATAAACATTGAGGTCTGACCTATGAGGAGCACAAGGACAGGCATCTCTTTATGGGTTTGGGTTTATGAGGTTGTCTGTTTTTTTCTTATGTATTTACCCTGCATTTAGAATAAGCAACAACAATGTCTCCAGCAAGTGTTAGCTTTGGTTTTGTGGTTCAAATTATGTGGTTTCCTATTATGATTAAAGGGGGACAGTTTCTTTCATTCTCATTTATCCATTTTTTAGAAAAATGAGTATTTTGTTGAAAATGGAATAAAATGCCCTAATATCATTAATTAGTATAAAAGATTAGATTAATGACACTTGTAGGTAGATAGAAAATATACACAACACACACATATATGCACGCATTTACCACAAACCCTATTATTCTTTTAGACATGATATGCACTAATTCTTAATTATTGTAACCACTGAATAATCTATTCCAGACTTCCTCTAAGTTTATGTAGTAATTACAAATGGATCTCTTAATTTGTGATCAGACCTCCTCAGTGGTTCCTGAATCTAATGCTTTAATAACTTCACCAGGTATTAAAAACTCTAGCAATATCTTTCCCCCTAAAAGAAAGTACTTTAATAGCCAGAGGCTAGGTCTCTCTCTTACTTTCTCTCTCTCACCCTTTTATCTCTTTTCCTGCAATGCTCAGCATACCATCTAGATTTCTATTTCTATCTTTGAAAGAAGAAATTAATTTCTTTACCCATTCAACCACAGTAAGAGACTGACCATAGACCCACAGTGTGTATCCATATCAATAATATGACACAAGTCTACTTTTCCAATAAAAAAAAACTTAATTTCCCTTTATTAACAAAGATTCCTAAGACTTCCAGGGCTCAATGCCACATATGCAAAAAAAGAGGCATTCTTAACAACCCTCTGCAATACAAGACCATTTAAAAACCTCCTTTTGTAAAAGGTAGATTACCACTTGGAGTTTCCAGTGCCATTTATTTAGCACAATCATTTTAAATACATTTAAACAAACATAACAGAATTTTAGACCACACTGGAAGATAATTTCCCCCCAAGTATTTAAACTTGAGGTCAAAGTCATTGGGCATCTGTTCCTAATGTTCTTATAGTTGCCTGGCATTGACAATGATCAGTACAAAATACACTGGTGTCTGCTAACTGTCTACAGTATTACCTCATCTAAAACATCCAAAACAATGGCATCTAGGTTTGAACAAGCTTCCAAAATGTTTTCCTTCAAATTCTGCTAAGGGCCTAGAGTTCTGTGATTTGTTGAATTTGCTGGGCATATTCTGCCAATAAAATCTGATGCAAGACTGCCTTTCTTTGAGCCTCAATTGATTTTTATTCCCCTATTTGTAAATTAAAGGAATTAAACAAAGACCCAGAGGATATCCTCTAGGGAGACCAGATTTTAAGTTTAATCTTAACTCTTCCTCTTATGACCTGAATGGTGTGGACAAGTGACTTGAGCAACCATAGTTATCTTTTTTCTTTTTCTTTTTTTTTTTTTCTGTTATTCTTAATAGACGAAGTTTTCTTTTCTTTTTTTTTATTGTTTTATTATTCATATGTGCATACAAGGCTTGGGTCATTTCTCCCCCCTGCCCCCACCCCCTCCCTTACCACCGACTCCGCCACCTCCCTCTCCTCTCCACCCCCTCAATACCCAGCAAAAACTATTTTGCCCTTATCTCTAATTTTGTTGAAGAGAGAGTATAAGCAATAATAGGAAGGAACGAGTGTTTTTGCTGGTTGAGATAAGGATAGCTATACAGGGCATTGACTCCCATTGATTTCCTGTGCGTGTGTGATACCTTCTAGGTTAATTCTTTTTGATCTCACCTTTTCTCTACTTCCTGGTCCCCTTCTCCTATTGGCCTCAGTTGCTTTTAAGGTATCTGCTTTAGTTTCGCTGCGTTAAGGGCAACAAATGCTAACTAATTTTTTAGGTGTGTTACCTATCCTCACCCCTCCCTTTTGTGCTCTCACTTTTATCATGTGCTCAAAGTCCAATCCCCTTGTTGTGTTTGCCCTTGATCTAATGTCCACATATGAGGGAGAACATACGATTTTTGGTCTTTTGGGCCAGGCTAACCTCACTCAGAATGATGTTCTCCAATTACACCCATTTACCAGCGAATGATAACATTTCGTTCTTCTTCATGGCTGCATAGAATTCCATTGTGTATAGATAGCACATTTTCTTAATCCATTCATCAGTGGTGGGGCATCTTGGCTGTTTCCATAACTTGGCTATTGTGAATAGTGCTGCAATAAATATGGGTGTGCAGGTGCCTCTGGAGTAACCTGTGTCACAGTCTTTTGGGTATATCCCCAAGAGTGGTATTGCTGGATCAAATGGTAAATCAATGTCTAGCTTTTTAAGTAGACTCCAAATTTTTTTCCAGAGTGGTTGTACTAGTTTACATTCCCACCAACAGTGTAAGAGGGTTCCTTTTTCCCACATCCTCGCCAACACCTGTTGTTGGTGGTGTTGCTGATGATGGCTATTCTAACAGGGGTGAGGTGGAATCTTAGTGTGGTTTTAATTTGCATTTCCTTTATTGCTAGGGATGGTGAGCATTTTTTCATGTGTTTTTTTGGCCATTTGAATTTCTTCTTTTGAGAAAGTTCTGTTTAGTTCACTTGCCCATTTCTTTACTGGTTCATTAGTTTTGGGAGAATTTAGTTTTTTAAGTTCCCTATATATTCTGGTTATCAGTTCTTTCTCTGATGTATAGTTGGCAAATATTTTCTCCCACTCTGTGGGTGTTCTCTTCAGTTTAGAGACCATTTCTTTTGATGAACAGAAGCTTTTTAGTTTTATGAGGTCCCATTTATCTATGCTATCTCTTAGTTGCTGTGCTGCTGGGGTTTCGTTGAGAAAGTTTTTACCTATACCTACTAACTCCAGAGTATTTCCTACTCTTTCTTGTATCAACTTAAGAGTTTGGGGTCTGATATTAAGATCCTTGATCCATTTTGAGTTAATCTTGGTATAGGGTGATATACATGGATCTAGTTTCAGTTTTTTGCAGACTGCTAACCAGTTTTCCCAGCAGTTTTTGTTGAAGAGGCTGCTATTTCTCCATCGTATATTTTTAGCCTCTTTGTCAAATACAAGTTGGTTATAGTTGTGTGGCTTCATATCTGGGTCCTCTATTCTGTTCCACTGGTCTTCATGTCTGTTTTTGTGCCAGTACCATGTTGTTTTTATTGTTATTGCTTTGTAATGTAGTTTGAAGTCAGGTATCGTGATACCTCCAGCATTGTTTTTTGACTGAGTATTTCCTTGGCTATTCGTGGCCTCTTGTGTTTCCATATAAATTTAACAGTAGATTTTTCAATCTCTTTAATGAATGTCATTGGAATTTTGTTGGGAATTGCATTAAACATGTAGATTACTTTTGGGAGTATCGACATTTTTACTATGTTGATTCTACCAATCCATGAGCATGGGAGATCTCTCCACTTTCTATAGTCTTCCTCAATCTCTTTCTTCAGAAGTGTATAGCTTTCCTTGTAGAGGTCTTTCACATCTTTTGTTAGGTTTACACCTAGGTATTTGATTTTTTTTGAGGCAATTGTAAATGGAATTGTTTTCATATATTCTTTCTCACTTTGTTCATTATTAGTGTATAGAAATGCTAATGATTTTTCTATGTTGATTTTATATCCTGCTACCTTGCTATAGCTATTGATGATGTCTAGAAGCTTCTGAGTAGAGTTTTTTGGGTCTTTAAGGTATAGGATCATGTCATCAGCAAATAGGGATAGTTTGACAGTTTCTTTACCTGTTTGTATTCCTTTTATTCCTTCTTCTTGCCAAATTGCTCTGACTAGGAATTCCAGTACTATGTTGAATAGGAGTGGAGATAGTGGGCATCCTTGTCTGGTTCCTTTTATTAGAGGGAATGGTTTCAGTTTTTATCCGTTACGTATAATGCTGGCTGTAGGTTTGTCATATATAGCTTTTATAATGTTGAGGTACTTTCCTTCTATTCCTAGTTTTCTTAGAGCTTTTATCATGAAATGGTGTTGGATCTTATCAAAGGCTTTTTCTGCATCTATTGAGATGATCAAGTGGTTTTTGTCTTTGCTTCTGTTAATGTGGTTTATTACGTTTATTGATTTTCGTATGTTGAACCACCCCTGCTTCCCTGGGATGAAGCCTACTTGGTCGTGGTGAATAATCTTTTTGATGTGTTGTTGAATTCGGTTTGTCATTATTTTGTTGAGGATTTTTTCATCAATGTCCATTAAGGAGATTGGCCTATAGTTCTCCCTTTTGGAGGTGTCTTTGCCTGGTTTTGGGATAAGTGTAATACTGGCTTCATAAAATGTGTTTGGCAGTTTTCCTTCCCTTTCTATTTCATGGAACAGTTTAAGGAGGGTTGGTATTAGTTCTTCTTCAAAGGTCTGATAGAATTCAGCAGAGAATCCATCAGGTCCTGGACTTTTCTTTTTGGGGAGACTCTTGATTGCTGCTTCAATTTCATTTTGTGTTATAGATCTATTCAGGTGATTAATTTCCTCTTGGTTCAGTTTTGGATGATCATAGGTATCTAGAAATCTGTCCATATCTTTAAGATTTTCAGATTTATTTGAATATAGGTTCTCAAAGTAGTCTCTGATGATTTCCTGGACTTCCATGATGTTTGTTGTTATCTCCCCTTTTGCATTCCTGATTCTACTAATTTGGGTTTTTTCTCTCCTCATTTTAGTCAGGTTCGCCAGGGGTCTATCAATCTTGTTTATTTTTTCAAAGAACCAAATTTTTGTCTCATTAATTCTTTGTATGGTTTTTTTGGTTTCTATTTCATTGATTTCAGCTATTATTTTTATTATTTCTCTCCTTCTATTTGTTTTGGGATTTGCTTGTTCTTGTTTTTCTAGGAGTTTGAGATGTATCATTAGGTCATTGATTTGGGATCTTTCAGTCTTTTTAATATATGCACTCATGGCTATAAACTTTCCTCTCAGGACTGCCTTTGCTGTGCCCCATAGGTTCCGGTAGGTTGTGTTTTCATTTTCATTGACTTCCAGGAACTTTTTAATTTCCTCTTTTATTTCATCAATGATCCATTGTTCATTAAGTAGTGAGTTACTTAGTTTCCAGCTGTTTGCATGTTTTTTGTCTTTACTTTTGTTGTTGAGTTCTACTTTTACTGCATTGTGATCAGATAGTATGCATGGTATAATTTCTATTTTCTTATATTTGCTGAGGCTTGCTTTGTGCCCTAGGATATGATCTATTTTGGAGAAGGTTCCATGGGCTGCTGAGAAGAATGTGTATTGTGTAGAGGTTGGATGAAATGTTCTATAGTCATCAAGTAGGTCTATTTGATCTATTGTATATTTTAGATCTAGGATTTCTTTATTGATTTTTTTGTTTGATTGACCTACCTATTGATGATAATGGGGTGTTAAAGTCTCCCACAACCACTGTGTTGGAGTTAATATATGCTTTTAGGTCTTTCAGGGTATGTTTGATGAAATTGGGTGCATTGATATTGGGTGCATACAGATTGATGATTATTATTTCCTTTTGGTCTATTTCCCCTTTTATTAGTATGGAATGTCCTTCTTTATCTCGTTTGATCAATGTAGGTTTGAAGTCTACTTTGTCAGAGATAAGTATTGCTACTCCTGCCTGTTTTAGGGGGCCATTGGCTTAGTAAATCTCCTTGCAGCCTTTCATCCTAAGCATATGCTTATTTTTGTCGGTGAGATGGGTCTCCTGTAAGCAACAAATTGTTGGATCTTCCTTTTTAATCCATTTCATCAAGTGGTGCCTTTTGATGGGTGAATTAAGTCCATTAACATTAAGCGTTAGTACTGATAGGTATGTGGTGATTCCTGTCATTTAGTTGTCTTAGTTGTTTGAAGGTTTGATTGTGTGTATCTAAATTGAGGTTACTCTCTACTTTCTTGCTTTTTCTTTTCCTGTAGTTTGGTGCTGCCTGTCCTTTCATGGTTATGTTGGGTTTCATTTTCTGTGTGCAGAATCCCTTGAAGAATCTTTTGTAATGGTGGCTTTGTGGTCACATATTGTTTTAATTTCTGCTTATCATGGAAGACTTTTATTGCTCCATCTATTTTGAATGATAGCTTTGCTGGGTAGAGTATCCTAGGGTTGAAGTTATTTTCATTCACTGCACGGAAGATCTCACCCCACGCTCTTCTTGCTTTTAATGTTTCTGTTGAGAAGTCTGCTGTGATTTTGATGGGTTTACCTTTGTATGTTACTTGTTTTTTCTCTCTTACAGCCTTCAATATTCTTTCCTTAGTTTTGAACTTGTTGTTTTAATGATGATATGTCGTGGGGTAGTTCTATTTTGATCTGGTCTGTTTAGTGTCCTGGAGGCCTCTTGCATCTGTATGGGAATATCTTTCTCTAGATTTGGGAAATTTTGCGTTATTATTTTGTTGAATATATTACGCATTCCCTTCGCTTGCACCTATTCTTCTTCAATGCCCATGATTCTCAAGTTTGGTCTTTTGATGGAGTCAGTGAGTTCTTGCATTTTCTTTTCACAGGTCTTGAGTTGTTTAATTAATAGTTCTTCAGTTTTTCCTTTAATTACCATTTCATCTTCAAGTTCTGAGATTCTGTCTTCTGTTTGTTCTATTCTGCTGGATTGGCCTTCCGTTTTGTTTTGCAGTTCTGTTTCATTCTTTTTCCTGAGGTTTTCCATACCCTGGGTGGTTTCCTCTTTAATGTTGTCTATTTTTGTCCTGAGTTCATTTATCTGTTTATTCATCGTGTTCTCTGTTTCACTTTGGTGGGTGTTTATACAGTGCTTCTATGGTTTCCCTTATTTCTTCTTTTGCTTTTTCAAATTCTCTATTTTTGTTCTCTTGGAATTTTTTGACCCTATCCAGTATCATCTGGATACTGGTTGACCCTATCCAGTATCATCTCTATAAAATTCTCATTGAGTACCTGTAGTATGTCTTCTTTTAAATTATTCTTGTGGGCTTCATTGGGTTCTTTGGCATAGTTTATCTTCATTTTGTTGGAGTCTGGATCTGAGTATCTGTTTTCTTCATTCCCCTCTGGTTCCTGTACTAATTTTTTCTGTGGGGAAACTGGTTTCCCTTTTTTTCTGTCTTCCCGTCATTGTCCTTGGTGTTGTCCCTGTACTGTGTGCAATTAAGTATTTTCTAGCTTGTAATAATAACAATGGTAATGTTTAGAATGGAAGGGAGAGAGGAGATAGAAAGCAAGAAGTTAAAGAAAAGGGAAAAACAAACAGACAGGTAGGAAAAAAACAAAACAAGAAAGTTTCAAAGGTATAAACAGGGAGCTTTAGTGTACTAATTGACAGTAAGCTGAATAGGCCTTAGAGAGACAGAGAGAAGATTGAAAATAAAAAATGAAAAGAGTAAAGATAAGAATAAAAATAAAAAATAAGTAAATGAATGTAATATATATATAAATAAAACAAAATGAAAAATAGAAAATAAAAAATAAAAACAATAATTAAAAAAAAAACCTCCAAGTTCAAATGCAATGAAGTTTCAGTCTTAATAATTTTGGTGTCCATCTCAGTCTCCAATCCTGGGGATGGTGCCTCAGATGTTGTTCTGTAGTTGTCTCATCAAAGGGGATGCATAAAGTAGAACAAAACTGCACAAAAAAAAAAAAAACCCACAAAGTGTCCCAAGTTCAAATGTAATACAGTTTAAGTAAGTTTTTCAGCATGCAGTTGTAGTTCAGTTGTTTTCTCATCAAAGGTAGGGAGAGAGAAAAAAAAAAAGAGTCTGGAGACAGTTCTGAGAATGGTATCTGTGGCTGTGGCTTGCCTGCCTGTTGCTGTCAGCCTGCTGTTGCTGGAGGCTTTATTTATGCAGATCTCTGGGGTGAGCTTAGCACTCACCTGGCCCTGCAGGCTTTGTTTACTCAGAGTTCTCCTGTGCACGAGCCTCTGCTACAAGCTTTCCCCTTTCCAAGCACACTGGGGGAGGTGACACTGCATCTTCTTTCTCAGGTTTGCGTGTTTGTTTACAGTTCACATGGGAAGTGGGTCTTACCCCCTCTCCTGTGGAGTTTTCCTCCCACCGCCACTTTTACAAGCTTTCCCACTAGTGATTACTGGGCAGTGCTGCTGCTCCTGCCAGCCACCATGTTTATTTACAGCTCATGTGAGAAGTGGGTCTTCCCTCCTCTCCTGTGCAGTTTTCCTCCCTCCACCACTCTCACAAGCTTTCCCACTCCTGGTTGCTGAGCATTCCCCCACTGCTACCAGAGCCTCTCTGGCCCACCTGGCTTGTTTATTTACGGTCCTGGGAAGGATTCTCTTCCCCCAATCTTCAGCACTCAGTGTGCCCCACCCTCTTTCCCACGTGTCTTCATTGTTCTTATTGCTTATTACTCAGTTTCTCTTTTTTTCCCCAGGTGGAGGTCAGTCTGTCCAGGGGGCTATGCTGCTCTGGCCCAGGGTTGTCTGTGGGAGTACCGCGGTACCGCTAAGCTCACCTTGTCCATGTCTTCCCAAGCCATCTGGGTGCAGGTGGCTGGTGGCCGGGGGGCCCTCCTGATTTTTCCATTTAACATGAAGTGGAGATGCTCTGCACTGGCTGGAGGTGTGGAAGGGTCAAAGTTTTGCCTCTTCTCAGTGGTTTTGCCTGCAAGGTGTGTCTCCAGCATTTCTCCAAGATTTCACTATAGGAGGCACGCTTTCTGCTTCCTGCCTCTAGCTGCCATCTTGGAATCCTGTAGTTATCTTTTTTCAGTTGTAACTTTGTCATTCCCATTGGGGGAAAATATACATACCAGGCTTGGTGCTGTCTCAGTCCTTTGCTACTTCCATTGAGAGCTGGAGGTAGATTTCCTTCCCCTTGATTGTGGCCTGGTCCAAGTGACTTGCCTGAATAACCAGTATCTGAGGCCAGGTCATAAGTTGTTTAGCTTCAACCTGGGTCTTTTGGCACAGTAACCTGTGGAAGCCCTGGGCTACCACATAAGAGCTTCAACTCCACTGAGGCCATCATGCTGGAGAGGACATGTAGAGAGAGCATGAGATCAGAGTTATAGAGATTCCCAGTTAGCCCTGGTCAATTCCAGCTCCCAGCTATTTGTGTAATCCCAGGATGGATTCCAGAGCATCATGTGGACCAGACTAGGCCCAGGTGATCCACCAAGCCCTGCCCAATTGCAGACTCATATGCAAAATAAATGGTTGCCATTATTTTAAGTACCTGATTGCCGGGTGGTTTGTTATGCATCATGAAGCAAGATTACCCACATGTGAACCCAAAGAGAGAGATAGTGACTGCCTCACCTTTTTGTCCTCTGTGAGGGCCAAGTACAGTCTTTCAAGGGTGTCTGTTCCCTCTTCCCTGCCAAATACTTTTCATTGTCAACAAACAGTGGCAGGAAATTGAGCCTGGCACATTTAAGGTGGCACCAAGAATGAAGAATTCTACTGCTCTACTCATTTGCCTCCTCTCTGAGTAGTGCCCTTTGGCCCATAGCTAGAATTGAGCAAATTGCTCAAAGAGCTGTGGGAACACAAGCAAAGCCACTTGAGGAATCTTCAAGAAGGCACCGGTGGTTCAGACAGCAAGAGAGCACATAAGAAGAGCATTTGCCTTAATGGGATTTGCCTATGCAAGGATGAAACTTTGAGATAGAAAAATGGACCCCTCTTTAATTTCCATGAAATAATAATCAGTGACTTTTGCACCATACAAAATATTTCTTGCTAATCGCTAGTAGCCTGACACACAACAAATTCCATTTACTTACCTTGATAACTCACAGATACACCAGTCCTGGGAGTGTGGGCATAGAAGCACTGCACCTGCATCACTGGGGTGGGCTTGGGAAAGTGACACCTACCAGAAAGCTAAGACAGGGCACCAGGTACTCTGAATAATGTTGTGGTTGTAGTACTTTCAGTTTTTCTGTTGGGAGGGTTGTATTGTTGACATTTTGTTGTTGTTTTGTTCAAAGAGCTCAAAAGAAATTCACTCTGAGGAATGAATGAGGAACTTTCAGAATGATGGTACCTTCCTGTATACAGTATTTACAAAAGGAAAACACAGTGCCAGGCTTCTTTTGTTACCTTTTCCAGGCTAAACTCAGGATTCACAAACATGAATTCACATGCAATTCAGGCTTCCAATAGAAACAATGGCATATTGGCACACCAGTCCTAAAAAGCTAGGAGAAAAAAGTGAAACCCACACAGAATGTTTGAGAAGAGAGAACTGACAGGTTTCTTGAAAATGAAAAACAGCTAAAACCTTTCTTTAAAGAAACTCTGAACAGAATACCCATCAGTAGAATAGGTGAGATGCAAATTTGTGCTTCTGAATGGGAGGAAGGACAGGACTGAGTTAGGCCATTGGTCACCTTTGAACTATCTCAGCAGAACAAGAAACATCTATGCCCTCCCTCTCATTTTACAAATAGCAAATTAAGGCATAGAGAAGTTTCGTGTACATCCAAAGCTACACAGCTAAGTCAATGGCAGTGCTAAAATCAGAACCAAGGATTCCTTAATGCCAGGCAAGGCTCCCTGGGCCCTGTCCTGATGAATTCTGAACTGGGCACATATGTTATGCCACCTGCTGACACTGGACAGGTGGCCGGATGTATATCACTGGCTGCAAAGGAGGCTGGCTTGCATGAACCTAAGGCCAGTATCCTATATACACAGCGGATCACCTTCAATCTGACAGCCTAGATTCACCTAAGGGACAAGTACAGGCAACAGCAACCAATCGGCATCCCTCAAAAGTGACAAAAGTTGACACCATCTAGTTATAAAAGACCCATTTCATTCTTCTCTCTCAAATATTATCCATTTGGAGGAATCTAGACTGTATGACGTTGGGAGCTCAGGTTGACAATGATGCTTTCCCACTAAGCCATCAATCTTGGCCTTGGTAGTGTGCTCTTTCTCTTTGTCACTACACGTATGCCAGCCCTTAAGGTCACATGGGTATAAATGCTCAGGCTAGATGCTCTCAGGCAAGCATCGATAAGATTCTCAGTGCCTTCAGTCAAAGCATGTCAAGTTCACTAAGTTTGAAATCCATGTCTTTCTATAACCTCACCAGCAACCTTATTTTCTTAAAAGAAAAAAACAGCTGAATTATTTAGAAAATTGCCTCTAACTTCACCTTGTTTAACATACAGATTTAGAACTATGACATTCTTAGTCATAACAGGCATTCAGAAATAAAAATTCAACATTCTTAAGTTAGAATCTAAGGAGATTATAAGAAAAGAACAAGATAGATATGCTCTTCACCACCATCCTCCTTCTTCATGGGTTTTGTTAATGGCTTGCTATGGTCAATTGGCCAGAGCATTAAGCCTTACCATCCAAACATTTGAGTAATTCTGGAGTTTTCAGCTAAATTTCTCAGAGCACGCCAAACATCCACCCACCATACTCTAGACATGACTTCAGAAATTTTTTTCTCCATTACTAGTCCTGATGTTGATTTTAGTAACTTCCACCCACCATTTAAATGACTGGGCAGTGTTTTAGAGATTTATCAAATCAGCAACTTACCGCCTACTTGGGATTGTAAAGTGGAAGGAAATGTAAAGGGTAATGGATCTGAGTGGAAAATAATTTTTATGAATAGGAAGTTTTAACAAGAAGCTTGTTAGCCACAAAGAAAAGTGAACTTGGGTATAACTGAACAGAACGAGCCTCTCTGGCTTAATGTTACCATTCAGTTTAAAGACGACTAAGCAGGTAGGCTCCAAAATTGGACCACTGGAGTTCAAGATCTGGCTTTATTCCCTTTATTACTTCTGTGATCCCATCTTAAACCTCCTGCACCTCACAGGATGGAGATGAAGATTTAGATGAGGTAGTAAATGGCTGGCTCAGAGTAAAAGAAAAAAAAAACCCTGCTAGCTACTAACTGTTTTCCTCACTGGTTTGTTGCCTCAGGGTTATGAGATTTAAATGGCATTGTTATGTAAATCATAGTACAGGGACACAGAAAGAGCTTGAGGTTTGTTTCCTCTTCTTTCTCCTCCTCTTCCTCCTCCTCCTCCATCTCCCTCTGCTTTTTTTTCTAATTATAATTACATTCATGCTCTCTATATAATGATACTTTGGTCACTGAAAAACCGTATGTAACTATCTATCTGACAATAGTCTCATAAAAGATATCATCAGATGACATTGTAGCCGTGTTAGTTTGTGTAAGTACACTCTGTGATGTTGCACAATGATGAAATCAGCAGATGGTCCATTGTTCAGACCGAATCCTCATCATTACATGAGGCATGACTGTATAGTTATTAAACCACAGAAATTTAGAATTTTCCACCATATTAAAATTTTCATGAAGATATGGTTTGTAGGTAAATGGATGCAACTGGAAGACATCATGTTAAGTGAAGTAAGCCAGGCTCAGAAAGACAAAGGCCATATGTTTTCTCTCATATGTAGGAGAGAGATGCAATACAAATACAGCAATGTTACGAAAAACAGGTCACACTAAAGGGAGGTCACTAATGGAAGAAGGAGGGTAGACAATGGAAGTTAAGCAGGTGAATATGGGTGATGTACTTTCTATACAAGAATGAATATAGAATTTTTAAACCTGTTGAAATCACCATAAGAAGGGAACTAAGGTAGAAAGAAAAAAAATAGAGGCATGAACCAATTCAAGTTACAATACATATATACATGGAAATGTCACAAGGAAACTCCCTGTAGAGCTATCTTAAACAAACAAAAATGCCTCTTTTTTAAAAAACAATGGAGAACAAGAAGGTAAAAGAGTTCTTGTCTGGGGGTTGATACCAGTGTGGGGAGAGAGGATATAAGGAAAGGGTGTAGGAGGCTGAATGTAGTAGAAATATTATATACTTATGTATAAAAATGGAAAAATGAGGCATATTGATACTGTTCCAGGAATGGGGAGAGAGGGGAATAAAGGAGAATGATGGAGGGGGTGAATTCAACTATGATACATTTTAAGACTTTTATAAATTTCACATTGTACTCCCAGTACAATAACATAATAAAAAAAATTCTCATGAGGAAACTAAAGCCCAAAGAAGGAAAACAAATTTTCCATGGGCACTCAACCTGAATGTTGTAAAAGTAGGAATTCATTCATTCATTCATTCATCCATTCATATATTCAACAAATAATAGTGAACATGAATCAGTCAAGTCCCTTAGCTCATGTCTTAGTTTATTCCTTATTGCTATAACAAAATACCTGATGGCAGGTAATTTATTTTTTTTAAAAAGTTCTATTTAGCTCACAGTTTAAGGGGTTTGACAGTATAATATCAGTTTCTCAGCACCTGGTGAGGAACTTATTGCTGCATTATAACATAGCAGACAGTATCACAAGGCAAGATAGAGCAAGCATGCTAGCTCAGGTCTTTCCTCTTCTTCTTATAGAACCAGTAATCCCATTACAGAGACCCCACCCTCATGATTTCATCTAATCCTAATAACCTCCTAAGGCCCCACCTCCAATTCCATTAACATATGAGTCAGAGGATTGTTTCCAACACATGAACTTTGGGGGACACAGTCAAATCCTAACAGCCCAGTTTTAGGGATAGAATATAATGAGGACCATAGTGGACAAAGCTCGTGGGATTTGAATATTGGCCTTAGTCCAGGGCACTTTCTACTATGATGCATATAGTATGGAGTTAAAATAGACCAAGAATTTACATGACTTCAACCTAAAAAGAAATCTTTAACAAGCTTTACCTTCTTGGAAAAACAGTGTTAGCTCTCTGTGCCTTGATAGCTTCAAAGGTAAAATAGGAAGGTTGTTTGAAGTGCCCTCCCAGATGTGTTATAAACTTGTTCTAGCTATGTCTTTGTCTCTTAGTTGCTTATCAAGCCCTTGATCCATCAGAACACACACATTGTGCCCACCAAATATCTCCATCTGCAAGAAAGAAAGAATTCACATCTGTCGATAATCCCCCAGATAAAGCCAAACCAAGCTTCTTTTTCTATAATTAGACAAGTTCAGATAGTAAGAAAATACAATAATTCTTCCTATTTTGGAAACAAGCAGCATGACTTCCTATGTTCTGAGGTATTTCACTAATTATAAACCATTTGGCTCATTCAGGAAAGCTGCTCCAAGGAGAGATCTACAAACTCAATTAAATCAAAGGAGGTTGATGAGAATACAGACCTTGTAATGTTCAAGAGGAACAGCAAATCTGACCCTCAGGGGATTGGTTCCAGCACACATCCTCCCACCCCCAACGGATACCAAAACCCTGTGGTGTCCAAATCTCCTATATAAAATGCAAAATATTTGCTTATAACAACACACATCCTCCTGTGTACTTTAAATCATCTCTAGATTACTTATAATATCTAATATGATATAAATAGCTATTATGCTATATTGTTCAGGGAATAATGACAAGAAAAAATGTGTGTACATGTTCAGTACAGGTACAATTTTTTTCAAATACATTCAATCCACAGTTGGTTGAATTGACAGATACAGAACCCACAGACACAGAGGATCAACTGTTCTAAGAGCAACACAACTCTTTAGACACTTCTATTTTAAAGCCATTTGGCACTCACGGAGAAAAAGTTGATAATACTTCTGACAGGTCTAGGATCCTAAAAAACAAGGTGCATATTAAATATTTAGCCTCTAATAGAACTTTGAGATACAACTTATATTTTAGATTTAACTTTAAAGAAAGGCAACTTCACTATAATTTTCAGGTTTCTGTGGGTCATAGAATGACTGCTTCATTTAGATATGATTATCATTTGGGGTAGGTGGTGTTTAAAGATGGTGCCCAGGGATTGATTCCCCAGAGGCATTTGTATCCTTATGTAATCCCCTTTCCTTAAGTGTGGGTAAGAAAGGTGATGTGCTTCTAATGGACAGGATATGGCAAAAAAATTCATAGAATGCTGCTTTCATGATTGTATTACAAAAGAATTGTTTTGCCTTGCTAGACTTCACTCTCAGTCTGCTTGCTTTGATAAAATTAGCTGCTGTTTTGGAGACATTCACATATAACACAGGGACGTTTGCCTCTGGACAACATCCACTGACAACTGTGACCTCAGTCCAGTATTCCATAAGAAACCTGAATTCTACAAGGAGTTCATGTGATCTTGATTTTGTGATCATGTGATCATGTGATTTTGGAAGGTAAGCTTCCCAAGTTGAACCTTGAGATGATCATAGCCTGACTACATCCTGACTGCAGCCTGTGAGAGACTCTGAAGTAGAAGCCCAACTAAGATGTTTCTGGATTCTTAACCCACAGAAACTGTAATAGATGTGTGTGATTTTTAAGCCATGAAGTGTGAGGGTAATTTTTATGCAGTAAAAGATACCTAATACATCAACCCAGATGAAACATACATACATGTACCCCAAAAAGTTTATAATATCAATTCCAGTTATCTATCAGTTCTAAGAGTCTTCATGTATAGGCTCAGCCCTGACTATTTCTTGAGATCAAGATCAGAGCAGATTGAAGAAATAAGTACATTGCCAGTTTTATATCCTGCTCCCCTCACCCCTCCTCCCTGCTGTGAAGTTTGGTCTAAAACTGATTTCTCAGGGGGCAGGAAGGAGAAATGACCCAAACAATGTATGCACATGTGAATAAGTGAACAACAACAAAAAAAATAAAATAAAACTGATTTCTCTGTAGCCTTGGCCTCTCCTATCCACAGTGAGCCTCAAAAATTAGCTTTTCTGGGCTTTTCCCTTACCCTTGACATTTTTGTGTAATTCCTAAAACAAGAATTCTTTACCACTTATTTGGCCACAAAAATAGCTGGGACTTATATTAAACACTGGTCACGTGAGCGTATCTCACCTTTGCCTCTCTTCTTTCTCTTGGGGAGCTGGAACTACAGTCTGTACCTTTGGTGTCTATTGTAGAACTTCGCCTAAACACGTATCCATCTATAGTCAGAAAGCCTGGTGGCTATATAATTTTGAGGATTGAAAAAGAGAACTTTCAAAAAGATTATTTGTTTTAATCCCTGAAAGGGACTTGTCAGTAATCATGTTGACTTTCAAAGACCACTAGAAAAAGCTACAGATAAAGCAAAGCTAAGTTTATTGAATGACTGTAATAAGAGAGACAAAAAGTGTCTCAAATGCAGTAATTACAGGAAGATATTTATGGGGCTTCAGAGTGTGTGCTGCAGGATTTGGGGCAGCTCTTAGAAGGCATGAAAGTTGTTGAGATGGGGCAAAGTCCATCACACAGTAGCTTTGGAATGGCAGGAAATGTAAATCAATGAAACTTGATAAAACAACCCATTAGTTATTGTTTTGCTTTTTAGCTTTTTAGGTGAAATACATCACACAAAATCAACCTTTTCTTTTTTCTGCAGTATTGAGACTTGAACTCAAGCCACTCCACCATCCCTATTTTTGTGAAGGGTTTTTAAGACAGGATTTCACAAACTATTTGCCTGGGATGGCTTCAAACCGTGATCCTCCTGATCTCTGCCTCGTGAGCTAGGATTACAGGTGTGAGCCAGTGGTGCCGGCTCAAAATCAACCTTTTTAAGGTAAACACTTCAGTGTCCACTAGTATAGTCACAACATTGAGCAGTCACCACTTCTGTCTGATTCCAGAACAAACAGGAAAAGTCTGGCCCACAGCAGTTGTTTCCCATGGCCAGAGCCCCAAGGGTTTACTCCTGGCTTTGCTCCTGGCTTTGCTTATTCGGGACATTTTCTATGAACGCAATCATACAATATGTAACCTTTTGTGTTTGGTGTAACCTATTAGCTTTGCTAAACTATCTCAGTTGGCCAACAGTCTTACATTCCAAAGCAAATATTATCTAGAGTAAGTAGCTAAACTAATCCCACTATTGTTTGGCAAAATAAATGGGAAAATACACTCAACCACAGAATTATTCAGCACAGAGAGAGGAAAGTATGTTTGTTATATAGTCCTCCATTTTTGTCATTGTTCATTTTGGGGACATGATCTCCATATGTATTTGATGGAATTCCCAATGCTAGTTATTCTAGTTCTGTTTCTTTTTTCTCTTTTTGTTCTGGAATATAACTTCTTAGATCATTCAATTACTGCACAGTAACATTTATTGGTGCCCCATAGCTCTGGAGACCAGACATTTGAGCACTGCTATTAGGATAAACATTAAGAGAAGGAAAATGGTTAGAGTTTATAGTCCACTTTCAGACTAGGGGACAAGGGCTCCCTAATTAAATGCAAGAAAATAGCTCCCAATTCCAGTCCAAAGAATGAGCTATGGGGGTATTAGCAATTTATATAATATCATGCTAAGTGGTTGTTTTCTGTGTCTTTTTTAGTAGTATTACAGACAGCAGAGAAGGGTAGAGACAAGTGTGCAAAAATCTTCTTCTAACACACGTTCTACCTCAAGGAGTAAGCATTATATATTTCTTGATCTACCATCTACCTGGACAAGAAGCTCTATGGTCTCAATAGAATTATCTAGCTCTCCTGCTCTTCTCTGAACCACAGCATATAAGATTCTCCTACTTTGGGGACCTCTAGTCAAGCATGAAACAAAAAGACTTATGAACAACAGAGACTCATGGACCAAGTCCCAAATTCATTTGAACTCTAAGTGATGGTGAGTTTGTCTCTTTCTTGAGTTAAATTATATAAATACCTCTTTATCTGAGAAGAGAAATTCGTGACCCAAAATAGATCTTGAATAATAACAAGAACTATCCTGAATAGAAGAATCAGTTTAGCAAGACAGCCCATCTATGCCAAATTTGTGAATAGTCATCAATAGGCTTCACACTGAAAAATCAGTAACAGACATTAGATCCAATGATCTAATGTTTTCTGGCACAGTATTCCAGTGGAGTTATCAAACGAGTTCAGCAAAGTATTGGATCATTCATCCAGAGTAGAAATTCAGCAGGAGAGGAAACTGACCAAGGCAAGATCACCAAGTAAGGCCAAAGAAAAAGAAAACGAAAACCAATTTAGGGATGAGTTTAAGTAATGAGCTTTCTTTGTAAGGTTGAAAAAAAGAGTTTCCACGTATGCATTATTGCTCACTAAATGGTTCCCAAGTTCTACTTCCAAAAAATTTGATTACAAACTCATTCCAGCACTACAAAACCAGGCAAAAAATATTATCTTCCTCAAACCTTTTATATTAGAGTTTGCCTTAAAGTAATCTTTTACTACATTAAAAATGTTAGCATTTCAAATTAATCATAATATATCTTTATAAGTATGTATTTAGATACATGCAGACATGGATTTATGAAAATAAATTATTTTAATTAAACCTTTTGATTTTATCAGCATAAAAATAAGACAATGTGCATATATATGTGGTTCTATATATATATGTATATATAAAATTGAATTTACCATCCTAATAACAATTTCCTTAAAAACAAAATAAATCAATTTATCTTGTATATATGTTCATATTTCTCCAAAATTATGACACCTAGCATTGTCTCAACAATTTAATTACTTCCCTCAGTAAAGTAAACAGTTTTTGTCTTTCTAGACATAGAAAACTGGAAGACTGGAAGCAAAGGTAACCTAGCCAATTTTTTTCCACACATATTTTATATCATTTTAACAAATTTTAAGGAAGAAAAATAAACATATATTGTGTCACTTAATCACCTTTGCATTTCCTGCTTGGTTTATATATAAAATACGGAGCAAAGGTAATTAACACTATATTTTGCAACCAATTTGCATATTTTTCTGCCTTAAAGTTGCTGCCATATCCAAAATTTATATATTAATTGATGTAATTTAATATTAGTCTAAGGCTGACTACAGGTCTGGAAATTACCTTTTCAACTACCACATTAGATCCATAGTAAGAATCAAAAGATCAATCCTTTTTACAAGAAATGGATTCTTACAAGTTCACATACTTATTTTTTCTCTATAATTTTGTAGTTTTAGTGAAGTATAACTGACATACAAAATTGTACGTATTATTTATTTACCATATTGGAGTTTGAACTCAGGGCCTTGTGCATGCTAGGGAAGTGCTCCACCACTTTTTAAAATTGTTATGCTATTGTTTCACTGGGGCTACATTGTCACATTTACAAAAGTTCTTACAGGGGATTCCAAGATGGCGGCTAGAGGTAGGAAGCAGAAAGCGACCCTCCTATAGTGAAATCTTGGAGAGACGCTGGAGACACACTTTGCAGGCATAATCACCGAGAAAAGGCATAACTTTGACTCCTCCACATCTCCAGCAGGCGCAGAGAATCTCCACTTCACGTTAAACGGAGAACCGAGGAGGCCCCCGGGCCGCCAGTGGCCGGCGCCCATACGGCTTGGGAAGACGCGGACCAGGTGAGCTTCGCGGTACTGCGGTTCCCCCACAGACAAGCCTGGGCCAGAGCAGCATAGCCCCCTGGACAGACTGACCTCCACCTGGGAAAAAAAGAGAAACTGAGTACTAAGCAATAAGAACAGTTAAGACGCTGGAAAGAGGGTGGGGCGCCCTGAGCGCTGAAGATTGGGGGAAGGGACTCCTTCCCGGGACTGTAAATAAACAAGCCGGGCGGGCCGGAGAGGCTCTGGCGGGAGCGGGGCGCGCCAGCAACCAGGAGCGGGGACGCTTGTGAGAGGAGGGAAGACCCACTTCCCACGTGAACTGTAAATAAACACGCAGGCCTGACAACGCGGGGCAGTGTCGCCTTTCCCAGTGCTTGGAAAGGGAAAAGCCTGTGGCAGAGGCCCCCGCACAGGAGAACTCTGAGCAAACAAAGCCTGTGGGACCAGGTGAGTGCTAGCTCACCCCAGAGATCTGCATAAATAACGCAGCCAGCTACAGGCTGAGAGCAGCAGGCAGGCAAGCCACAGTTGCAGATACCACTCTCAGAACTGCCTCCAGACGCTTTTTTTTCTTTTTCTCCCTACCTTTGATGAGAGAACAACCGAATTACACCTGCAAGCCGAAAAACTTACTGAAACTGTATTGCATCTGAACTGGGGACACTTGGTGGGGCTTTTTTTTTTTTTTCTTCTGTGTGTGTGTGAGTGTAGTTTTGTTCTACTTTATGCATCCCCTTTGATGAGACAACTACAGAACAACATCTGAGGCACCAACTCCAGGACTGGAGATTGAGACGGACATCCAAATTATTAAGACTGAAATTGCATTGCATATAAACTTGGAAGTTTTTTGGTTTTTTGGTTTTTTTTGTTTTTTTTAATTTTCTATTTTCCATTTTATTTTAATTCATTTTTATAAATAGATATTACTTTCATATACTTATTTTTTATTTTTTTTATCTTTGATTTTCAATCCTCTCTCTGTCACTCTATTGTCTGTTCAGCTTACTGTCGATTAGTACACTAACACTCCCTGTTTATACCTTTGAAACTCTCTTGTCTGATACCTTGTTCTGCTTTCTCCCTCTTGTCTGTATATTTGTTTTCCCCTTTTCTTTAACTTCTTGCTTTCCATCTCAGCTCACTCTTCCATTCTCAATATTACCATTGTTATTATTACAAGCTAGAAAATACTTAATTACACACAGTACAGGGACAGTAACAACACCAAGGACAATGACGGGAAGACAGAAAAAACAAGGAAACCAGTTTCCCCACAGCAAAAAATTAGTACAGGAACCAGAGGGGAATGAAGAGAACAGAAACTCAGAGCCAGACTCCAACAAAATGAAGATAAACTATGCCAAAGGACCCAATGAAGCCTACAAGAATAATTTAAAAGAAGACATACTACAAGTACTCAATGAGAATTTTATAGAGATGATACTGGATAGGGTCAACCAAAATGTACAGGAGACACTCAAGAAATTCCAAGACAATAAAAATAGAGAATTTGAAAAAGCAAAAGAAGAAATAAAGGAAACCATAGAAGCACTGTATAAACACCAAAGTGAAAGAGAGAACACAATGAATAAATGGATAAATGAACTCAGGACAAAAATAGACAACAATAAAGAAGAAAACAGCCAGGATATGGAAAACCTCAGAAAAAAGAACGAAACAGAACTGCAAAACAAAACGGAAGGCCAAT
This sequence comes from Castor canadensis, assembly GCF_047511655.1. Classification (NCBI taxonomy): domain Eukaryota; kingdom Metazoa; phylum Chordata; class Mammalia; order Rodentia; family Castoridae; genus Castor; species Castor canadensis. The sequence continues at coordinate 179,675,032 of NC_133387.1, read as the reverse complement.
CCAGCAGAATAGAACAAACAGAAGACAGAATCTCAGAACTTGAAGATGAAATGGTAATTAAAGGAAAAACCGAAGAACTACTAATTAAACAACTCAAGACCTGTGAAAAGAAAATGCAAGAACTCACTGACTCCATCAAAAGACCAAACTTGAGAATCATGGGCATCGAAGAAGGAGAAGAGGTGCAAGCAAAGGGAATGCGTAATATATTCAACAAAATAATAACGCAAAATTTCCCAAATCTAGAGAAAGATATTCCCATACAAATGCAAGAGGCCTCCAGGACACCAAACAGACCAGATCAAAATAGAACTACTCCACGACATATCATCATTAAAACAACAAGTTCAGAAACTAAGGAAAGAATATTGAAGGCTGCAAGAGAGAAAAAACAAGTAACATACAAAGGTAAACCCATCAAAATCACAGCAGACTTCTCAACAGAAACATTAAAAGCAAGAAGAGCGTGGGGTGAGATCTTCCGGGCACTGAATGAAAATAACTTCAACCCCAGGATACTCTACCCAGCAAAGCTATCATTCAAAATAGATGGAGCAATAAAAGTCTTCCACGATAAGCAGAAACTAAAACAATATGTGACCACAAAACCACCATTACAAAAGATTCTGCAAGGGATCCTGCACACAGAAAGTGACACCCAACTTAACCATGAAAAGGCAGGCAGCACCAAACCACAGGATAAGAAAAAGCAAGACAGTAGAGAGTAACATCAAGTTAGGTACACACAATCAAACCTTCAAACAACTAAGATAACTAAATGGCAGGAATCACCACATACCTATCAGTACTAACACTTAATGTTAATGGACTTAATTCACCCATCAAAAGACACCGTTTGACAAAATGGATTAAAAAAGAAGATCCAACAATTTGTTGCTTACAGGAGACTCATCTCACTGACAGAAATAAGCATATGCTTAGGATGAAAGGCTGGAAGAAGATTTACCAAGCCAATGGCCCCCGAAAACAAGCAGGAGTAGCAATACTTATCTCTGACAAAGTAGACTTCAAACCTACATTGATCAAACGAGATAAAGAAGGACATTCCATACTAATAAAAGGGGAAATAGACCAAAAGGAAATAATAATCATCAATCTGTATGCACCCAATGTCAACGCACCCAATTTCATCAAACATACCCTGAAAGACCTAAAAGCATATATAAACGCCAACACAGTGGTTGTGGGAGACTTTAACACTCCGTTATCATCAATAGATAGGTCATCCAAACAAAAACTCAATAAAGAAATCCAAGATCTAAAATATGCAATAGATCAAGTGGACCTAGTAGATGTCTACAGAACATTTCATCCAACCTCTACACAATATACATTCTTCTCAGCAGCCCATGGAACCTTCTCCAAAATAGATCATATCCTAGGGCACAAAGCAAGCCTCAGCAAATATAAGAAAATAGAAATAATACCATGCATACTATCTGACCACAATGCAGTAAAAGTAGAACTCAACAACAAAAGTAAAGACAAAAAACATGCAAACAGCTGGAAACTAAATAACTCATTACTTAATGAAGAATGGATCATCGATGCAATAAAAGAGGAAATTAAAAAGTTCCTAGAAGTCAATGAAAATGAAAACACAACCTACCAGAACCTATGGGACACAGCTAAGGCAGTCTTGAGAGGAAAGTTTATAGCCATGAGTGCATATATTAAAAAGATTGAAAGATCCCAAATCAATGACCTAATGATACATCTCAAACTCCTAGAAAAACAAGAACAAGCAAATCCCAAAACAAATAGAAGGAGAGAAATAATAAAAATAAGAGCTGAAATCAACGAAATAGAAACCAAAAAAACCATACAAAGAATTAATGAAACAAAAATTTGGTTCTTTGAAAAAATAAACAAGATCGATAGACCCCTGGCAAACCTGACTAAAATGAGGAGAGAAAAAACCCAAATTAGTAGAATCAGGAATGCAAAAGGGGAGATAACAACAAACACCATGGAAGTCCAGGAAATCATCAGAGACTACTTTGAGAACCTATATTCAAATAAATTTGAAAATCTAAAAGAAATGGACAGATTTCTAGATACATATGATCATCCAAAACTGAACCAAGAGGAAATTAATCACCTGAATAGACCTATAACACAAAATGAAATTGAAGCAGCAATCAAGAGTCTCCCCAAAAAGAAAAGTCCAGGACCTGATGGATTCTCTGCTGAATTCTATCAGACCTTTAAAGAAGAACTGATACCAACCCTCCTTAAACTGTTCCATGAAATAGAAAGGGAAGGAAAACTGCCAAACACATTTTATGAAGCCAGTATTACACTTATCCCAAAACCAGGCAAAGACACCTCCAAAAAGGAGAACTATAGGCCAATCTCCTTAATGAACATTGATGCAAAAATCCTCAACAAAATAATGGCAAATCGAATTCAGCAACACATCAAAAAGATTATTCACCACGACCAGGTAGGCTTCATCCCAGGGATGCAGGGGTGGTTCAACATACGAAAATCAATAAACGTAATAAACCACATTAACAGAAGCAAAGACAAAAACCACTTGATCATCTCAATAGATGCAGAAAAAGCCTTTGATAAGATCCAACATCATTTCATGATAAAAGCTCTAAGAAAACTAGGAATAGAAGGAAAGTTCCTCAACATTATAAAAGCTATATATGACAAACCTACAGCCAGCATTATACTTAACGGAGAAAAATTAAAACCATTCCTTCTAAAATCAGGAACCAGACAAGGATGCCCACTATCTCCACTCCTATTCAACATAGTACTGGAATTCCTAGCCAGAGCAATTAGGCAAGAAGAAGGAATAAAAGGAATACAAATAGGTAAAGAAACTGTCAAAATATCCCTATTTGCAGACGACATGATCCTATACCTTAAAGACCCAAAAAAACTCTACTCAGAAGCTTCTAGACATCATCAATAGCTATAGCAAGGTAGCAGGATATAAAATCAACATAGAAAAATCAATTAACAATGAGCAAACGGAAAAAGAATGTATGAAAACAATTCCATTTACAATAGCCTCAAAAAAAATCAAATACCTAGGTGTAAACCTAACAAAAGATGTGAAAGACCTCTACAAGGAAAACTATATACTTCTGAAGAAAGAGATTGAGGAAGACTATAGAAAGTGGAGAGATCTCCCATGCTCATGGATTGGTAGAATCAACATAGTAAAAATGTCGATACTCCCAAAAGTAATCTACATGTTTAATGCAATTCCCATCAAAATTCCAATGACATTCATCAAAGAGATTGAAAAATCTACTGTTAAATTTATATGGAAACACAAGAGGCCACGAATAGCCAAGGCAATACTCAGTCAAAAGAACAATGCAGGAGGTATCACAATACCTGACTTCAAACTATATTACAAAGCAATAATAATAAAAACAGCATGGTACTGGCACAAAAACAGACATGAAGACCAGTGGAACAGAATAGAGGATCCAGATATGAAGCCACACAACTATAAGCAACTTATCTTTGACAAAGGAGCTAAAAATATACGATGGAGAAATAGCAGCCTCTTCAACAAAAACTGCTGGGAAAACTGGTTAGCAGTCTGCAAAAAACTGAAACTAGATCCATGTATATCACCCTATACCAAGATTAACTCAAAATGGATCAAGGATCTTAATATCAGACCCCAAACTCTTAAGTTGATACAAGAAAGAGTAGGAAATACTCTGGAGTTAGTAGGTATAGGTAAGAACTTTCTCAATGAAACCCCAGCAGCACAGCAACTAAGAGATAGCATAGATAAATGGGACCTCATAAAACTAAAAAGCTTCTGTTCATCAAAAGAAATGGTCTCTAAACTGAAGAGAACACCCACAGAGTGGGAGAAAATATTTGCCAATTATACACCAGACAAAGGACTGATAACCAGAATATACAGGGAACTTAAAAAACTAAATTCTCCCAAAACTAATGAACCAATAAAGAAATGGGCATGTGAACTAAACAGAACTTTCTCAAAAGAAGAAATTCAAATGGCCAGAAAACACATGAAAAAATGCTCACCATCTCTAGCAATAAAGGAAATGCAAATTAAAACCACACTAAGATTCCACCTCACCCCTGTTAGAATAGCCATCATCAGCAACACCACCAACAACAGGTGTTGGCGAGGATGCGGGGAAAAAGGAACCCTCTTACACTGTTGGTGGGAATGTAGACTAGTACAACCACTCTGGAAAAAAATTTGGAGGCTACTTAAAAAGCTGGACATCGATCTACCATTTGATCCAGCAATACCACTCTTGGGGATATACCCAAAAGACTGTTACTCCAGAGGCACCTGCACATCCATGTTTATTGCGGCACTATTCACAATAGCCAAGTTATGGAAACAGCCAAGATGCCCCAGCACTGACGAATGGATTAAGAAAATGTGGTATCTATACACAATGGAATTTTATGCAGCCATGAAGAAGAACGAAATGTTATCATTCGCTGGTAAATGGATGGAATTGGAGAACATCATTCTGAGTGAGGTTAGCCTGGCTCAAAAGACCAAAAATCGTATGTTCTCCCTTATATGTGGACATTAGATCAAGGGCAAACACAACAAGGGGATTGGACTATGAGCACATGATAAAAGCGAGAGCACACAAGGGAGGGGTGAGGATAGGTAAGACACCTAAAAAACTAGCTAGCATTTGTTGCCCTTAATGCAGAGAAACTAAAGCAGATACCTTAAAGCAACTGAGGCCAATAGGAGAAGGGGACCAGGAACTAGAGAAAAGGTTAGATCAAAAAGAATTAACCTAGAAGGTAACACCCACGCACAGGAAATCAATGTGAGTCAATGCCCTGTATAGCTATCCTTATCTCAACCAGCAAAACCCCTTGTTCCTTCCTATTATTGCTTATACTCTCTCTACAACAAAATTAGAGATAAGGGCAAAATAGTTTCTGCTGGGTATTGAGGGGGGGAGCGGGAGGGGGTGGAGTGGGTGGTAAGGGAGGGGGTGGGGGCAGGGGGGAGAAATAAACCAAGCCTTGTATGCACATATGAATAATAAAAGAAAAATGAAAAAAAAAAAAAAGTTCTTACAATATGTCTTAGTTAAATTCACCCCTCCATCATTCTCCTTTATTCCTCTCCCCCCATTCTTAAAATAGTTTCAACAGGTCTCATTCTTCCATTTTCATACATGTGTACATAATTTTTCCACCATATTCACCCTCCTACACCCTTTCTTTGTATCCTCACCCTCCCACTGGTACTAACCCCCAGACAGGACTTGTTTTACCTTTGATTCTAAATTCTTGTAATTTCAACCATTTTGTTGAAGCAATAACATTTTGAGCTCATAGAGCTTCTCAAGGAATTTAAAATTTTCTAGAAAACATGAAACCATGAGAAACTGAATCATAAAATATTATGGTTACATTACATGTACATGTTGATAAAAATCAGGGGTAAGAAATAGAGTTGTTTTTAAGTTAAGGATAAAGCTCTCAAATTTTTTTTTTTGGTGGCTCTGGGGTTTGAACTAAGGCCTCACGCTTGCTAGGCAGGAACTGTACCACTTGAGTCACTCTACTATCCCGAAAGCTCTCAAATTTGACCAAGAAGCATCTATTTATCAGGAATATCAGCAATAGCACATGAAGTATTTTTATGCAAATCAATCTCTATATTCATACACTTTAGAAGTACACCTGTAAGCTTCCTCAGGACAGAGGGTCTGCTTCCTGTACCGAGAGGAGTGCAATCTTTACCATATGCTGTCTGTACCATCTCTGGACTCCCATGCCTCAGGTCTCCTGTTTTCCTCCATCATGACTGACCTGTGGTAATAACAGCATGCCTATCCACCCCACACCTTTCTCCCTCTTTTTCTCTCTTGAACACCTTCCTCATTTGTGCAAACAGACCCCTCAACCAACCTTGATTCTCCTTTCTAAGAGCCCTGATTCACACAGGATCCAAGCAATGATGGGTGCTCCTAAAGACACCATTACCAAAATGGCCCTGACACCTTGATTTTCCTTCTAGAAACCCATGTTATCTTAAGCTAAGCCTTAACTTGAGGACACAGCCACTGATTTTACTCCACAGCTTAGGTTTTGCATATGTCAAATGGTCTATTTTTTTTTCTTTACAAAAAAATGTCCTAACTGTCTTCTCACCAGTCTCCACATCAACCCCTGAAAAGGTCAGAAAACTTTTTTTAAATATCAAAGATGTCACATGTCCAGTGTCCCCATTATTATATTTCACAACAGTCAAGATTGACCTCTCCTGCCCCTACCAATGAATGATTGAAGGAAACATGAGCTGAGTGTCTATTAATACTCTTCAAACATTTATGAAATATCCACCATAGTGTAATTAGCATCCCTTAAAATATATTGTCACATAGAACAGCTACATAATTCAGTCTTATAACAATTGTTCAAAATAGGCATTATTATCTCCACGTTAATGGTCAGGAAAAGTGAAACTCAAAGATTTTAAGTGGCTTGTCCAAATCAGAACACCACTTATAAGCTTCAGTCCAAATTTGATTTGCGCCAAGTTCAACATCCCAGCAAATGCTCTTTTTACTGCCTCTTCCCAGAGGCTTGGAAGTTTTTCTGTAAATATCTTGAGCTGTCCAACCTGGGTCATGTTATGCCAGCCATCCTCCCAAACAGAGCCAGGGGAAGGGACACCATTATGTGGTACACCATTCATTGCACTGTCCCTCAAAGAAATGTTTTCTGCGTGTTCTTCTAGGGCTTGGAAAAATGAAATTAATTCTGAGAGTGTCACAGTCAATGAAACTCATGTTAGAGCAGAAATTGGGGATTAGCAAATTGCTTGTGTTTATACAGACATGGAGCTATGAGTGGCTTTCACATTTCTAAATGGTTGAAAAAAATTAAAAGAACAAAAATATTTCATGATGTGTAAATATTAGCTGAAATGCAAATAACTTCAGTGTCAATAAGCAAATTTCATCAGGACACAGTCACACGCCTGCATACAAGTATTATCTAAGGATACTTTTGCACGACCATGTCAGAGTTGAGCAGTTGCAACTGAGATCTATGCTCAGCAAAGCTGAAAATATTTACTTTCTGGCTTTATATAAAAGAAACTGATCCCTACTACACATGATTAGGCACAGAGCCATTTTAGGAGCGAGATTTTTTGCTTTGTTTGAGAGAGCTAAGGAAGGAAGAAGAGAAGAGGGCAGGACAAATGGGTGTTTAAAAACAAGAGAGGTGGTGGCATTGTGAGGAAAAACGAAGAGTAAGAAAGACTCATCAGCCATGACTTATGGTCTACCCTAGCCAAGGGAAATTAAAATAGCAATACCCAGCTTAACCAATCAATTCCACGTGAATAAAAGTGATGGTGAAATTAGTACCACGGTAGCTAACATAGTGGATAGAATTTTATATGGATGAGGTACTTTCCTTAGCATGTACATGCCTAACCCTTACCATGGTCCTGTGAAATTTAAAGATGAAATTATGAAAAAGGGGAGGGGTTGCAATTTTCCTTAGGTTGCAAATATCTGAACTAAGGATTTACCATATGAGGGAAAAATACACAGAAAAACTGTTACAAATTATTATTATCCTTTTGAAAGCACTCACTTGCACAAGTTACCTAACTCTTCTTTTGGGGTGGCCCTAGAGCTAGAGGCTCAGTCCTTGATTTTGATGACAAGCATCTGAAAACACCTTTGAAGGTATATTTGATTTTGCAAGTCATGTGAGGTGATGGGTCAGGGTGAGTAGTAATGGTTTATGTTATTAAAAAGAAGATATTCCCATCACTATGAGTGATGGATTTATCAGTGAGACTCTGCCTAACTCAAAAGATAATTCCAAGGAAGATACTATGGAAGAAAAATAGACTCAGTTCTATATTTAGATATTTAAGGAACCTGAATTCTGATTTCTGTACTGGTTGTGTTAATTTATATTCCCATCAACAGTGTAAAAGAGTCCCCTTTTCCTCTCATGCCTGCCAGCATTATCCTGGTATTCCACCCCTTGGACATATATCTGAAGGAATATAAGTTAACATACAGTCCAGATGCCTGCGCACACATGTTTATACAATAAACACATTCACAATAGCCAAAATATGGAATCAGCCATGGTGCCCATCAACTGATAGATGGATAAAGAAAATGTAGCATAGATACACAAGGAGCATTCAGCCATGAAGAAGAATGAAATTACTTCATTTGCAGGAAAATAGATGGAACTAGATATCATCACGTTAAGTGAAATAAGCTAGACTATGAAAGACAGATATCACATGTTCTCTCTTATATGTGGAATCTAGTCCTTAAAAATGAACGACAGGAATGTAAAACAGGGTGTTTGAGGGTGGGTACCAGTGGGAGGAAAAAGAGCAAAAGGAGAGGGTGAAGAGGGTGGTGAATATGGTCAAAATACTGTATACACATGTATGAAAGTAGAGCAATGAAACCTGTTGGAATTATTTTAAGAAGAGGGGAAGGAATGAGGGATAGTGACAGATGGGGTGAATCGATGATAGTACATTGTTTGCATGTATGAAAATAGCACAATGAGACCCCCTTATTATATTAAGCTAATATATGCTAATAAAAATGTTTTTAAAAAAGACACAGTTCTTGTCTTTGTAGAGCTTCTAGCCAAACTCACTCTTTAAGTCAATTATGGATTTGAGTAGGTCACTGAAATGTTTAGTGATAACATTCTTTTCTTCTCCAGTAGGCAAGTGGAAGTATAGTGCAAGCCCATTCCAGCCATCTTGAAAGACTAAATTTTGAAGTCAGAAAGGAAAGACTGGCCCCTAACCCACTGGTCATTGGCTATATGGTCATGAGCAAATCCCTGAGTCTCAATTTCCTCATTGTTAAGTTAGGACCCTCACAACTTTGTCAAGAGGAACTCTGGTGAACAGTTCGGACTGATGTCTTCAAACATCCACTGCATAAAATAAATCCAATTTCTCTCCTCTGTATATATAGGTATTAGTTATATGCCATCCTTGGGATAATTGAGAAAAAAGTCACAAATCATTTTCTACATTCTCTGGATCAGATGAAGCCAAGTAGGAGGTGAGAAAGTCAAATGCAGATTCGGTAGGGTGCACGTGTAATACAGAGCCTTGCATGTGGCACATGGAAGAGCTCACTTCTGGAGGAGAGGGAAGGGGAATGTATTCCATCTGGCATTTCCTGAAGTAAGAAATAAGTGGAGTTCACACTGCTGGCCATAATGGCTCCAGTGGTTCCATATAGTAACTCCTTTTGTAATCAGAGTTCCAGACCAGAGGCCCAACTCCAGGGGGTCAGGTTCAGCCACTCACCCCAGTACACCAAAGACCAAGCCCATTCATGGTAAAGGACAGAGAAAGAAGATTTATTTATTTACACGGGTAAGCCACCCTCTGCCTTCTCTCTCTCTCTCTCTCTCTCTCTCTCTCTCTCTCTCTCTCTCTCTCTCTCTCTCAGTCCATCTTCACACTACATGAGCTTTAGGTTTAAACAGAGGAAGAATTGAGACAGGGAAAGAAAGCTATGCATAATTAAACACTCTCAGGAAAAGTATGGCCAAGTTGATTGTCATCTCACTTCTGGTTCTGGGAGAGTTCAGAAGTTATCACTGCCATCACTTCAGGAGAGCAATCTGGTCCCCATGAAATGATTATTCCTGCTCTAGGGTGCAGCCTCATCATTACAGGTAATTGTCCTCATTTGGGGAGTGGTCTATTGTGAGACGCTCTGCTGTTCCTTTCCTTGGGGGGTAGTTTCAGTACCTCATCATCAAGATGTTATTAATCAGTCCAGTCCTTTCTGGAACTGAAGGTAATTGCAGGAGAGAAACTCCTAACAAAGGAGACAGATGCAAAATGGAGGCAGGATGCCAAGCTTTACTCCTGCTTTTAGTTAATTTGTAGGCTCAAGTAAGGACACAGTGCTTTTTTAGTAAAAAGCAGTTTCTAAGTACCTGTTACACTTTGCCCCGTGTTTAATTATCTGTTTACTTATTTCTTTCTACTTCTAAGACCAATCTTTGATTACACATTTTCATCTGTGGTGACTAGCACAAAGAAAGTATACAAAACACCTGTGTTGAATAAACGAATGAATGGTTCCCAAGGAAAGCAAAAAGGTGTGCAACAGGACTAGGGAGCAAATCTCTTGTGTGTCAGAGCTTTCACTTTTGGGCCACTTCCAGCAGAGCAGTTCGTACATCCAGAGATGCTCCTGAGTTCAAAGCATCACATGGGTGTGTGCATCCTTTACAAGAAGGGAGGGTGAGGGGAGTGCGTGGTCAACCCTATCAGCTCTCATGCGGGCTGTCTCCACTTTCAGGAAGGACAGGACACCTTTATTCTGTATTCCAATGTGTCACAAGCCTTTGGTCAGGAAGTTCTCTAATCTCAGGTCCCCCCCCCCACGACATTTTTCACTTCTCACATCTTCTGTAGCTGAGCTAAAAACATCCTGCAAACCACCCAAGTAAACTCTTGCCTTTGTCTCCTCAAATGGTGTCAATGATATATGTCAATGTATACACACACCAAATTGATATAGTGTCGCCAGCAGTGTCCTTTTAAAGAAGAGGTCTTTGGGAAGGCAGGACACTCTACAATAAGAGCCTCTGGCTATGGCAAGGTCCAGGGCTGTTGCTGTGGCAACACCTACCACCTCGGTAAGTATCCAAATAAATAGTTTGTTCTTTTGTCGCCCCCTCCCTAAGTCAGTGGGTGAGGGGCCGGTGGGTGAAACTTGCATCAGCAGCTATTTGGAGTTCTAGAGTAAGTGAAAAATGGGGGTTACCTAAAACAACAAAGAAATAAAGGCTAAGGGAGAAGCCCACGCCCCTCCAGGCTGCTGCTGTGAAATGGAAAGGAACTGTGAGTGGGAACCTTAGCAGGTTGCTTTGCAAAGCTCTCAGCAGCAAACCCAGGCAGAAAGAAAGCACGCCGCGGGGCATCCGACCCTGCATTCCCGCTGCCACCTCTCCTCAGCTCCTCATGGCCATGGCTGAACAGCCCAGGATCCCAGCTAAACAAAGAGAGTGGTGTGCCTTAAAAAAAAAAAAAAAAAAAAGCTTCTCTTCCCTTCTTGTAATAGGTGATATGTGGAAAATTAATTACAGGAAATGGCACAGCAAAAATGCAGCATTATTTGTCTTGAAAGTGATGGGGCCCCCTCCTTCTCCATCCCAGCTTCCTGGTTCTTCAGCTCAGCGCAGACAGCCACCGTCCCCACCCTCCCCCTCAAAACTCTTTTATTATCAGTTGAATCACGTCTTCTGCCAAGGAAAAGGTCATTTCAGGTCATCTTGGAGATGAAAGGACTGGGTAATGTATTTGAAGGTGCTGGAATTGGCAAACCTACATATATATATAAAGAGAGAGAGAGGGTGGGGAGGAGGAAGAGAGAGAGAGAGAGAGAGAGCGCGAGGGAGAGAGAGAGAGAGGGTGGGAATATGAGAACACCGGGATTCTAACAAGAACATAGCTGTGCCAAAGAGACACAGGGAATGTCTCAAAGCATGACAAATGCTTCTACCCAATCTGTAGCTAATTCCTTATGAAAATAAAAATGTGGTTTATAATTGTGAGATGCCTGGAGGGCAATTAAAGTTTCTAATTGTTCTCATCCAGAATCTCACTGTTGGCCATTCACAGAGTGAGAAATGCTGCCTTTGCAAAAGTCCATGCTCTGGAAACAAGCTCCGTGTTTTGGGGGTGGGAGGTTTCAGGGTATGTGATGCCTGGGCTGGGGGGTGGGGAGCAGGACATAGACTTAGCCCTGGAATAGAAGGGTGGGGGGGTCAGGATGGACTGCCTGCCCTCTGGAGAGTGGGCAGTATGTTTACATGTTTCTATAGCAGGCTCAGATCTCTTTGTTTGGAGATAAGAAAAGAAAAGAAAAAAACTTGCATATATTTTTTTCTTAGACTCTTTATTGGGAAGGGGTGGTCTATTTTTTTTTTAATCTTTACTAAAGAAGACGCCTGTACCTCCTTTGAGTTTTTAATTCAATGCCATTTCAATAAAGACAATTGGCAGTCTCTGAATTCTTGCCAAGTACAGTTCTTTTTCTCCCTTCTTTTCGTTCCCACTGTTGCATTTGAATGTCCTGTATTTGCCTCACCATTTTTTCCCTAAGAAACAAGAACTTTTTTTTTTTTTTTCAGTAACACAGATGCCAACAACAATCTGTCAAGGGAGTGGGAGGTTTGGGTAATAAACTGTTTGCTCCCAGATTCCAAAAGTATCTTAGTTGAAAATTCCTCCATCCACCCTACATCCCAACAATGGCCTTTGAGCCTCCCTCTCTTCTTACTAGCCAAGTCCTGCCTACCATCCCCCATTCATGCCACAGCCACTGAAATTCAGACAGGAAGATTTTGAGGCTACTAGTTCAAGGTAAGCTGATTATTGATGGCATCTGTCACAGTAAAAGCAAAGAGATGTGGTGAGGCTCATTCATTACTCAACCTGTCCTGAAAAACAGCTCTGTACAATGGTTAGCATCAGAACACATGACCTCTACCAGAAACACCTGCTCCCATGTGCCCATTTCCCAAGTCACACCATCATAAAGTCATACTCACTGAAGTTATACCAGTTCAATCATTATAGTCATGCTTCTAGAGAAACAAGAAAATTTTGTTTTTGTTGTACTTAGTAACTGCAGAAAACTCAGATTTGTGGGTGTTTGAAGAGAATGGACTACCATGAATTTACCAGGGGAGGGACAAATTATATAAAATGTAAAGAAGAAGAAATAGCGGGTAGGCCACAGGGTTGGGCAAGTTCCTTTATTAAGACAAAGTCAGCAGTTGTCTGGTCAATAACTGAAGTGCTGCAGGTAAGCAATTGAATACTGACAGATACTTACACCAATCAACAGATGTGAACACCCACAAGTAACCAATGAGAGCTCTCAGGGCATTGGTGGTTTCCTATTGGTTAGATGCACCATGATGAAAGTCTTAAGGCAAATCTGATTATGTAAACTAGGGCATGCAGCTGCCACACAGAGAAAATGGCAGCTCTCCCCTCATAAGCATTGTTGTTAAGCAACATTGACTTAGACAAATGAGCAAAGCAAAAATACTCCTCCATGTTCATATCTTCCTCAGTCACCCAGAGTATAACAAGCTCTTTAAGGTTGACTAGAAGTCCTAACAGACTCAAAATACATTCAGGCATTTCCCAAAGCCTTGCTAGAAAGGACACAAGGAAGGAATCTAATACTCGTTAAACAATCACTAAGTATCATGCACATAACATGACTATAACTCATTTGGTCCTTACAGTCTCGAGAAGAGATGTAATTACGTTATTTGCTAATGAAGAAACTGATGCTCAAAAAAGGTAAAAACCTTAGAAAACACCACCCATCACGCAAGAGAAGAGAAAACAACTCTAGTGAGACCCCTTCTTTCAGAGACCATTTTACACATGAATAAACTAAGATCCAAGAAATTTAAGTAACTTATCCCAAGTCACAAGCTAGTAAATGAAGGTCAGAAGTCAAGCACACCTCAGTCTGGTTCTCAAAGTACTCTAATCAATGCTTCTAATATCAGCTTGAGATAGAAGAGCAAAAGATTAATTTTGAGTCTTGTTCTCAATATGATATCATACAAGATATACCGTATCCTCTGAAGGCTTACCTCAGCAAAATTTACCTTGGTCTTTATATAAAGACTGCTCGTGAAATGGCATCACCAAAAAGTCCCATATGTCTAACACAAAGCATTCCAGACAGTTTCATGATAATCACAAATAATTAGCCCCTAGGCCTGATTTTGAGTTAAGGCTTCATGAGTGACATTAACTTGCTTGATGTTCCAAAGACATTGAAAGGGAAAGATGGAAAGTTTCCAGAGCATATTCTCATTCTAACTGTTGTCTAGATCATTTCTCAATGTAACCACCAAATCTATCATTTTCTATTGATTTGGGCATTTTAATGAATGACATTTTCAAATTCTTCAAATACGAAGTTGTCTACTAGATACCAGGCAGTGTCCCATATGTTGAGAACACATCTGTGTTTGTGCAACTGACTACACAGTGCCATCATTCACTGTTTAGAGATCGCGGGAGTTAAAAAACAAAGAAGACAGAAAAGTTGAGATGGATTGGAGAGAGAAATTCGTGAATTAAGATTTGGTAGACTAGGGATGGTGGAGTGGCTTAAGTGGTAGAGTACCTACCTAGCAAGTGTGAGGCCCTGAGTCCAAACACCAGTACCACCAAAAAAAAAAAAAAATTGGCAGACTAGTCAGGCACAGTGGCTCATGCCTATAATTCCTGCTACATGGAAGATACAGATCAAGAGGATTGAGTTTTGAGGCCAACCAGGGCAAAAAGTTAGCAAGACCCCATCTCAACCAGCACCTGTCATCTCAGCTATGCATGCAGGAAGTATAAATAAAAGTATTGCAGTCCAGGCCAGCCTGAGCAATAATGCAAGAACTTACTCCAAGAAATAACCAAAACAAACAGGGCTGGGGGCATGGATCAAGTGGTAGATGATCTGCCTAGTACGCACAGGCCCTGAGTTCACGTCCCAGTACCACCAACATAAAACAAATGTGACAGACTAAACTGAGTGTGTGGTGCAGTGTCTGCAGAAACACTCACTGGTGTTGTCTAGTAAATAGTTAGAATGATGGGGTCTCACTTTCAGGAGACACATTCTGGACAGAAAATATAGACTTGGGAAGGACTGATGTATGGTAGATGATGACTCAAGTCCTGATGTTAACTGAGATGGTCTAGGGAAGCAGGGTAAAGTGGGAACCACAGAGCCCTGAAGGACATGAAGTATAAGGGAGCCTCTGGTTATCAAGTCCTTTCCTAATTGCATGGGTAACAAAGTATGCACCCTTTTCATTCTTCACTGATTCACTCAACATGCACTCACTGATTACCTCCTATAGGTTAAGTGTTCTAATGCAGTATAAGGAAGGCATGATCCCTTGCCTCAAGGACATGTAATACAGGAGTATCAATGTAGATTTGTACACGGGGAACTATTTACTTTCTTTCTGGAAGAGAAGGAAACTGCTGAGGCAGGTTCAGAGTGGAAATGGCCTTTAAACTGGACCTTGAATAATGAATTGGATGGAGGAAATCTGATTTCCATGCCTTTCATGCAATTCAGACACTTAATAAATGCTAATATTGGGATGAACAAGAATGTGCTGTGAAGAAAGAGTATGGTAGAAGAATAAACTTGGGTTCCTGAGGGCCATCAAGGAAATGTATAAAAGAGAAAAAAAATAAGAAGAATGCTAAAAGGTAAAAAAGTAGCCTCTACAGTTCTAGAGAAAAGGATATCATTAATCAGGGAAAGAACTGGAAAGGGAAGTTTCCTTAATGTTCCAGGGAGGAGAAAACACCTAATTTGGGAAGCTGGGTGGGGCATTTCAGCCAAGGTTCTTGGATTACAATGAATGGAAATAAATGCAAAGTAGCTAAGGGAAAAAGTGGGCAAGGCTGTCCATGACATAAATGAGGTGACATCTTAAAGAAAACAAAGGAAAGGATGGAGCCTGTTCTCTGGAAGGGATTGAAAGCAAGCACTGAAATGTGAATAAGCCAGAGCTGACTCTGATTCTCTCTCTCATCACTGCCTGTCTGCTTCAGACTTCTTCCTCAACCAACCAACACTCTCTGCTCTCAGTCCACTGACTCGTATGTGGACACCTAAGCTTAGATACTGTACATCTTGACTCCCACAGCACTTAATTCATGGTTTCTGAAACTAGATTCCAGATTAAGTCAAGAAGATGCAGTAGGCTCACAGCCTGTGGCACAATCACATGGTAGGAGAGAGGACATGTCAGAGTAGAAACCAGATAAGGGGTGGCTTGTGAATTGGACATAAACTCTCCATCTGTCCTGAACACTCTCACAGTGTCTGGAACCAGATTTGCTCATGGAACCTATCATAACTGATGTCATTTCTTTGAAGAATAAAGACTAAGAGCCAAATGAACCATGGGTGAAACTAGGAAGAGAACACAACTGTGTGATAAGTTCTACAAGGCTGGCCCCTAAAGCCATGCCTAGCTTCTATAATTGGTCTCCCTGTGACTGATCACATGGAGAAAGAGAAGTTGTTAGCAATCAGAACGGCAGGACCAGGCTCCGGTGAGGCCAGTAAGATGGGGTCATGCCAGTACAGGGGAAGATCCTCTATCTTTGTTAACGGTGTCGATAATTTGTTCATCATGGATTTTGCATGCTTATTTTTATTCTTTAAATATTGTGTTAAGATGCTATTTACCTTAATTAAAGAAAGTTTTAGCGTCTCCTTAGATTTTGCACCTGCGGCAAATACCTCGCTCACCTCATCCTAGCCACCCCTCCTCTGCTAAACAGTTGGGAAAACAGATGAGGATTTGGATAATACCACATTTGAAGAAAAGCTT
This sequence comes from Castor canadensis, assembly GCF_047511655.1. NCBI lineage: Eukaryota > Metazoa > Chordata > Mammalia > Rodentia > Castoridae > Castor > Castor canadensis. The sequence goes on along the minus strand of NC_133387.1, from coordinate 179,658,583 downwards.
GAAAGAACTTAGAGAAGTCAGCTTTAAGCTTTATTCATCAAAGTTACAACTAGCAAAAATAACTTAAAGGGGAAAAAGCCTCTTGAATCCCATAGCAGTGATTAAACATAGAGGGACTTTTGTTTGGGTGTGGCTCTGGTGTTTGATAAGCTAATTGATCATTTCTGTAGAAAATTACAAAGCCTCTACTGGAAGAACTACTAGAAATAGCAAGAATTGAGCAAAGTTGCAGGACACAAGTTGATGTGGGTAGCATTATGGTTTCCCCAAAACAGATATGTTCAAGACTTAACCTCTGGTTTCGGGAAAAACCTCTGGTTATTTGGAAATAGGATCTTAGTCAATGTAATCAAGTTAAAATAAGGCCATACTAGATTATGGTGAGCCTTTAATCAACAACTGGTGTCCTTATAAGAAGAGGGAAATATGGCATGGAGATGCACAAAGAAGGAGAGTGTCATGTGACAATACAGAAGAGATTTGAGTGAAGCATCTACAAGACAAGAAATGGCAAGAACTGCAGACAACCACCAGAAGCTAGGAGAGAGGAATGGAAAAAATCCTCCCTCAGAGCCTCCATCCAGAAGGAACAAACTTTAGACACTCTGATTGAGACTTCTAGTCTTCAGAAGTAGGAAAGATTAAATTTATGATATTTTAAGCCAGTCAGTAAGTGGTAGTTTGTTACAGTAGCCATAGAAAATTAATACAAAAGCTCAATATACAAAAACTGTGTTTCAGGGCCAGCCATGGTGGTTCATACCTGTAATCCCAGCTACTCAAAGGGTAGAAATCAAGAGGATCATGATTTCAGGTCAGTCCAGGCAAAAAAGTTAGAAGACCCTATCTCAAGTAACAAGCCAGATGGTGGTTCACAATTGTAATCCCATATACACAGGAAGCATAAGTAGGAGATCATGTTCTGAGGCCAGCCCTAGGCAAAAGTGTGAGACCCTATCCAAAAAAAATAAAGCCAAAAGCAGGGGGAATGGCAGAGCACAAGTGCAAGGCCCTGAATTAAAAAACCCAGTACTGCCAAAAAAATTACTTTGTTTCTAAACAGTATCAATGAACAACTGAAAACTGTATATTTAAATGCCCTTTAAAATAGCTTCAAAAACATTAAATATTTAGGGATAAGTCTAAAAAAGTTTGTGCAAAATCTATACACTGGAAGGTACAGAATATTGCTGAGAGATATTGAAGAGGAGGACATATTGTGTGCAAGGCTTAGAAGCCTCAATGTTGTGAAGACAGCATTCTCCTCAGTTGATCTACAGGTTTAATGTAATCCCACGCAAAATTTCAGCAAGTGTTTAGAAATTGACAAGCTGACTCTAAACTTTACACAGAAGTGCAAAAGACCTAAGATAGACTAAGCAATTTTGAAAAACAAAAGTAATTTAAAATATTTATACTATCTTATTTCAAGATTCACAACAAAACTACAATAATAGATCAATATACTATACCCAAGCAAGACACAGATCAACAAAACACAAAAAGACTTATACATATACAGTTAAATGATTTACACTAAAGGAATGAAGGTAACTTAATAAGGATAGGATAGTTTTTTAAGGCTGAAGGGCATTCAAACAGTTAATACCTCTATGCAAAAATAACACTTCAACTCTTACCTTGCACTATCCACAAAAATTAAATGGATTTAAAGCTAAAACAGTAAGTATATAAAATAAAAAGTAGGATAAAAATCTTTATTTTCCTGAGTTAAACAAAAACTTTTATGTAAGACATTAAAAAATGAATCATAGATGATATTAACAGTTAAATTGAAATTTATCCAAATTAAAAATGCTTGCTTTGCAAAAGACACTCATAAAAGCAATGTTTGTAAAATTTATATTTGATAAAAACTTTATACTTTAAATAAAGAATTATCAAAATTCAATAAGGAGAGGAATTCCAAGATGGCGGCTAGAGGTAGGAAGCAGAAAGCTACCCTCCTATAGTGAAATCTTGGAGAGACGCTGGAGACACACTTTGCAGGCATAATCACCGAGAAAAGGCATAACTTTGACCCCTCCACATCTCCAGCCGGCGCAGAGAATCTCCACTTCACTTTAAACGGAGAACCGAGAAGGGCCCCCGGGGCCGCCAGTGGCCGGCGCCAATATGGCTTGGGAAGACACGGAACAGGTGAGCTTTGAGGTACCGCGGTACTCCCACAGACAAGCCTGGGCCAGAGCAGCATAGCCCCCTGGACAGACTGACCTCCACCCGGGAAAAAAAGAGAAACTGAGTAATAAGCAATAAGAACAGTTAAGACACGCTGGAAAGAGGGTGGGGCACCCTGAGCGCTGAAGATTGGGGGAAGGGAACCCTTCCCGGGACTGTAAATAAACAAGCCAGGCGGGCCGGAGAGCCTCTGGCGGGAGCGGGGCGCGCCCCAGCAACCAGGAGCGGGGAAGCTGGTGAGAGTGGAGGAGGGAGGAAAACTCCACAGGAGAGGGGGGAAGACCCACTTCCCACGTGAACTGTAAACAAACATGGCAGCCGGCAAGAGCAGCAGCACCGCCCAGTAAGCAGGAGCAGGAAAGCTTCTGAAAGTGGCAGTGGGAGGAAAACTGCACAGGAGAGGGGGGAAGACCCACCTCCCACGTGAACTGTAAATAAACACGCAGGCCTGACAACATGGGTGCAGTGTCACCTTTCCCAGTGCTTGGAAAGGGGAAAGCCTGTAGCAGAGGCTCCCGCACAGGAGAACTCTGAGCAAACAAAGCCTGTGGGACCAGGTGAGTGCTAGCTCACCCCTGAGATCTGCATAAATAACGCAGCCAGCTACAGGCTGAGAGCAGCAGGCAGGCAAGCCACAGTTGCAGATACCACTCTCAGAACTGTCTCCAGACGCTTTTTTTTCTTTTTCTCCCTACCTTTGATGAGAGAACAACCGAATTACACCTGCAAGCAGAAAAACGTACTGAAACTGTATTGCATTTGAACTGGGGACACTTGGTGGGGCTTTTTTTTTTTTTTTCTGTGTGTGTGTGAGTGTGTAGTTTTGTTCTACTTTATGCATCCCCTTTGATGAAACAACTACAGAACAACATCTGAGGCACCAACTCCAGGACTGGAGATTGAGATGGACACCCAAATTATTAAGACTGAAACTGCATTGCATATAAACTTGGAAGTTTTTTGGTTTTTTTTTTTTTAATTTTCTATTTTACATTTTATTTTAATTCATTTTTATATATAGATATTACTTTCATTTCCTTATTTTTTATTTTTTTATCTTTGATTTTCAATCCTCTCTCTGTCTCTCTAATGTCTGTTCAGCTTACTGTCGATTAGTACACTAACACTCCCTGTTTATACCTTTGAAACTCTCTTGTCTGATACCTTGTTCTGCTTTCTCCCTCTTGTCTGTATATTTGTTTTCCCCTTTTCTTTAACTTCTTGCTTTCCATCTCAGCTCACTCTTCCATTCTAAATATTACCATTGTTATTATTACAAGCTAGAAAATACTTAATTACACACAGTACAGGGACAGTAACAACACCAAGGACAATGACGGGAAGACAGAAAAAACAGGGAAACCAGTTTCCCCACAGCAAAAAATTAGTACAGGAACCAGAGGGGAATGAAGAGAACAGAAACTCAGAGCCAGACTCCAACAAAATGAAGATAAACTATGCCAAAGGACCCAATGAAGCCCACAAGAATAATTTAAAAGAAGACATACTACAAGTACTCAATGAGAATTTTATAGAGATGATACTGCATAGGATCAACCAAAATGTACAGGAGACACTCAAGAAATTCCAAGACAATAAAAATAGAGAATTTGAAAAAGCAAAAGAAGAAATAAAGGAAACCATAGAAGCACTGTATAAACACCAAAGTGAAAGAGAGAACACAATGAATAAATGGATAAATGAACTCAGGACAAAAATAGACAACAATAAAGAAGAAAACTTCCAGGATATGGAAAACCTCAGAAAAAAGAACGAAACAGAACTGCAAAACAAAACTGAAGGCCAATCCAGCAGAATAGAACAAACAGAAGACAGAATCTCAGAACTTGAAGATGAAATGGTAATTAAAGGAAAAACCGAAGAACTATTAATTAAACAACTCAAGACCTGTGAAAAGAAAATGCAAGAACTCACCGACTCCATCAAAAGACCAAACTTGAGAATCATGGGCATTGAAGAAGAATAGGTGCAAGCGAAGGGAATGCGTAATATATTCAACAAAATAATAACGCAAAATTTCCCAAATCTAGAGAAAGATATTCCCATACAAATGCAAGAGGCCTCCAGGACACCAAACAGACCAGATCAAAATAGAACTACTCCACGACATATCATCATTAAAACAACAAGTTCAGAAACTAAGGAAAGAATATTGAAGGCTGTAAGAGAGAAAGAACAAGTAACATACAAAGGTAAACCCACCAAAATCACAGCAGACTTCTCAAAAGAAACATTAAAAGCAAGAAGAGCGTGGGGTGAGATCTTCTGGGCACTGAATGAAAATAACTTCAACCCCAGGATACTCTACCCAGCAAAGCTATCATTCAAAATAGATGGAGCAATAAAAGTCTTCCATGATAAGCAGAAACTAAAACAATATGTGACCACAAAGCCACCATTACAAAAGATTCTGCAAGGGATCCTGCACACAGAAAGTGACACCCAACTTAACCATGAAAAGGCAGGCAGCACCAAACCACAGGATAAGAAAAAGCAAGACAGTAGAGAGTAACATCAAGTTAGGTACACACAATCAAACCTTCAAACAACTAAGACAACTAAATGGCAGGAATCACCACATACCTATCAGTACTAATGCTTAATGTTAATGGACTTAATTCACCCATCAAAAGACACCTTTTGACAAAATGGATTAAAAAAGAAGATTCAACAATTTGTGGCTTACAGGAGACTCATCTCACTGACAGAAATAAGCATATGCTTAGGATGAAAGGCTGGAAGAAGATTTACCAAGCCAATGGCCCCCGAAAACAAGCAGGAGTAGCAATACTTATCTCTGACAAAGTAGACTTCAAACCTACATTGATCAAACGAGATAAAGAAGGACATTCCATACTAATAAAAGGGGAAATAGACCAAAAGGAAATAATAATCATCAATCTGTATGCACCCAATGTCAACGCACCCAATTTCATCAAACATACCCTGAAAGACATAAAAGCATATATAAACGCCAACACAGTGGTTGTGGGAGACTTCAACACTCCATTATCATCAATAGATAGGTCATCCAAACAAAAACTCAATAAAGAAAACCAAGATCTAAAATATGCAATAGATCAAGTGGACCTAGTAGATGTCTACAGAACATTTCATCCAACCTCTACACAATATACATTCTTCTCAGCAGCCCATGGAACCTTCTCCAAAATAGATCATATCCTAGGGCACAAAGCAAGCCTCAGCAAATATAAGAAAATAGAAAAATACCGTGCATACTATCTGACCACAATGCAGTAAAAGTAGAACTCAACAACAAAAGTAAAGACAAAAAACATGCAAACAGCTGGAAACTAAATAACTCATTACTTAATGAAGAGTGGATCATCGATGCAATAAAAGAGGAAATTAAAAAGTTCCTAGAAGTCAATGAAAATGAAAACACAACCTACCGGAACCTATGGGACACAGCTAAGGCAGTCTTGAGATGAAAGTTTATAGCCATGAGTGCATATATTAAAAAGATTGAAAGATCCCAAATCAATGACCTAATGATACATCTCAAACTCCTAGAAAAACAAGAACAAGCAAATCCCAAAACAAATAGAAGGAGAGAAATAATAAAAATAAGAGCTGAAATCAACGAAATAGAAACCAAAAAAACCATACAAAGAATTAATGAAACAAAAATTTGGTTCTTTGAAAAAATAAACAAGATCGATAGACCCCTGGCAAACCTGACTAAAATGAGGAGAGAAAAAACCCAAATTAGTAGAATTAGGAATGCAAAAGGGGAGATAACAACAAACACCATGGAAGTCCAGGAAATCATCAGAGACTACTTTGAGAACCTATATTCAAATAAATTTGAAAATCTAAAAGAAATGGACAGATTTCTAGATACATATGATCATCCAAAACTGAACCAAGAGGAAATTAATCACCTGAATAGACCTATAACACAAAATGAAATTGAAGCAGCAATCAAGAGTCTCCCCAAAAAGAAAAGTCCAGGACCTGATGGATTCTCTGCTGAATTCTATCAGACCTTTAAAGAAGAACTGATACCAACCCTCCTTAACTGTTCCATGAAATAGAAAGGGAAGGAAAACTGCCAAACACATTTTATGAAGCCAGTATTACACTTATCCCAAAACCAGGCAAAGACACCTCCAAAAAGGAGAACTATAGGCCAATCTCCTTAATGAACATTGATGCAAAAATCCTCAACAAAATAATGGCAAACCGAATTCAGCAACACATCAAAAAGATTATTCACCATGACCAAGTAGGCTTCATCCCAGGGATGCAGGGGTGGTTCAACATACGAAAATCAATAAACGTAATAAACCACATTAACAGAAGCAAAGACAAAAACCACTTGATCATCTCAATAGATGCAGAAAAAGCCTTTGATAAGATCCAACATCATTTTATGATAAAAGCTCTAAGAAAACTAGGAATAGAAGGAAAGTTCCTCAACCTTATAAAAGCTATATATGACAAACCTACAGCCAGCATTATACTTAACGGAGAAAAATTAAAACCATTCCCTCTAAAATCAGGAACCAGACAAGGATGCCCACTATCTCCACTCCTATTCAACATAGTACTGGAATTCCTAGCCAGAGCAATTAGGCAAGAAGAAGGAATAAAAGGAATACAAATAGGTAAAGAAACTGTCAAAATATCCCTATTTGCAGACGACATGATCCTATACCTTAAAGACCCAAAAAACTCTACTCAGAAGCTTCTAGACATCATCAATAGCTATAGCAAGGTAGCAGGATATAAAATCAACATAGAAAAATCATTAGCATTTCTATACACTAACAATGAGCAAATGGAAAAAGAATGTATGAAAACAATTCCATTTACAGTAGCCTCAAACAAAATCAAATACCTAGGTGTAAACCTAACAAAAGATGTGAAAGACCTCTACAAGGAAAACTATATACTTCTGAAGAAAGAGATTGAGGAAGACTATAGAAAGTGGAGAGATCTCCCATGCTCATGGATTGGTAGAATCAACATAGTAAAAATGTCGATACTCCCAAAAGTAATCTACATGTTTAATGCAATTCCCATCAAAATTCCAATGACATTCATTAAAGAAATTGAAAAATCTACTGTGAAATTTATATGGAAACACAAGAGGCCACGAATAGCCAAGGCAATACTCAGTCAAAAGAACAATGCAGGAAGTATCACAATACCTGACTTCAAACTATATTACAAAGCAATAACAAAAAAAACAGCATGATACTGGCACAAAAACAGACATGAAGACCAGTGGAACAGAATAGAGGACCCAGATATGAAGTCACAAAACTATAACCAACTTGTCTTTGACAAAGGAGCTAAAAATATACGATGGAGAAATAGCAGCCTCTTCAACAAAAACTGCTGGGAAAACTGGTTAGCAGTCTGCAAAAAACTGAAACTAGATCCATGTATATCACCCTATACCAACATTAACTCAAAATGGATCAAGGATCTTAATATCAGACCACAAACTCTTAAGTTGATACAGGAAAGAGTAGGAAATACTCTGGAGTTAGTAGGTACAGGTAAGAACTTTCTCAATGAAACCCCAGCAGCACAGCAACTAAGAGATAGCATAGATAAATGGGACCTCATAAAACTAAAAAGCTTCTGTTCATCAAAAGAAATGGTCTCTAAACTGAAGAGAACACCCACAGAGTGGGAGAAAATATTTGCCAACTATACATCAGAGAAAGGACTGATAACCAGAATATATAGGGAACTTAAAAAACTAAATTCTCCCAAAACTAATGAACCAATAAAGAAATGGGCAAGTGAACTAAACAGAACTTTCTCAAAAGAAGAAATTCAAATGGCCAGAAAACACATGAAAAAATGCTCACCATCTCTAGCAATAGAGGAAATGCAAATTAAAACCACGCTAAGATTCCACCTCACCCCTGTTAGAATAGCCATCATCAGCAACACCACCAACAAGGTGGAATGCAATACCACTCTTGGGGATATACCCAAAAGACTGTGACACAGGTTATTCCAGAGGCACCTGCACACCCATGTTTATTGCAGCACTATTCACAATAGCCAAGTTATGGAAACAGCCAAGATGCCCCACTACTGACAAATGGATTAAGAAAATGTGGTATTTATACACAGTGGAATTTTATGCAGCCATGAAGAAGAACAAAATGTTATCATTCGCTGGTAAATGGATGGAAATGGAGAACATCATTCTGAGTGAGGTTAGCTTGGCCCAAAAGACCAAAAATCGTATGTTCTCCCTCATATGTGGACATTAGATCAAGGACAAACACAACAATGGGATTGGACTTTGAGCACATGATAAAAGCGAGAGCACACAAGGGAGGGGTGAGGATAGGTAAGACACCTAAAAAGTTAGCTAGCATTTGTTGCCCTTAACGCAGAGAAACTAAAGCAGATAACTTAAAAGCAACTGAGGCCAATAGGAAAAGGGGAGCAGGAACTAGAGAAAAGGTTAGATCAAAAAGAATTAACCTAGAAGGTAACACACACGCACAGGAAATTAATGTGAGTCAACTCCCTGTATAGCTATCCTTATCTCAACCAGCAAAAACCCTTGTTCCTTCCTATTATTGCTTATACTCTCTCTTCAACAAAATTAGAAATAAGGGCAAAATAGTTTCTGCCGGGTATTGAGGGGGTGGGGGGAGAGGGAGGGGGCAGAGTGGGTGGTAAGGGAGGGGGTGGGGGCAGGGGGGAGAAATGACCCAAGCCTTGTATGCACATATGAATAATAAAATTAAAAAAAAAACAAAAAAAATTCATATGAATTGAATCATACAATCTATACATTCTTTTCTTTTGGTTGAAATACATTTTTTATGGAGAATTTTACACATATGGAAAGTGGAAGTCATTTCATAGTGAACATCCACATATCTATATCAAAATTCTACCATTAACATCTTACTGTAGTGTAGACTCTTTGGGGTTTAAATTTTATGATTTTGCCTTTTATTTTTGACTCAAACATCTTTTCTTTATGCTTTCTTTCTCCTATCTGACCTCTTTCAAAATTATTGTTATGATTGCATTTTACATTCTATCTCCATAATTTGCTTATTAGCTATACATTTTTCATACTTTTAATAAGATTTACTCTAACTTAATCTTTAGTTTATCAAGTATATCTTTAAGTAATATTAAAATATTTCAAGCATAATATAAGAGCCTTACAATAACACGCTTCTGTTTCTCCTCCTGTCCTCTGTGCTGTTGATGTACCTTTTTATTCTGAAAACTCTATCAACCATATATAATGCATCATCAATATTTTTACACTAAAGAGTTATTTTTATACATTTAGAAAATGATTTAAAAAGTGCCTTTTAGCTGGCTGTGTGGTACATGCCTATAATCTCACCTCCCAGAGGTAGAGTAGGAGTATCACAGTTGGAGACCAGTCCAGGCAAAGTTAGCATGAGACCCTATCTGAAAAAAAAAACAAACCTAAAAGCAAAAGGCCTGGAGGTGTGGCTTAAGTGGTAGAGCACTTGCTAAGCAAGTACAAGGCCCTGCATTCAATTCCCAATACTACACACAAAAAAGTGTCTTGTATATTCACACCCATTGTTAACCGTTTCACTGTCCTCAATTCTTTTCTGTAGAGCTACATTCCTCTCTGGTAGTTTTTCTTCTTCTCAAAGAACTTCCTTGAACATAACTTACAATGCAAGTCTACTGGTGATGAATCAACTCAGTTTTGTTTGTTTGAAAAACTTTTTAGTTTGCCTTCATTTATTACAGATAGTTTTTCTGGGTATAGAATTTTTAGTTAACCCTCTTTTCATTTGGTACTTTGAAGATGTCTCTCCAATCTGTCTTCTCATTTGCATAATGTCTGATAAGAAGTCAGTTGTCAATTTTACCTTTGCTCTTGCTTGTAATAATTCTTTTTACTCTGGCTGCTTTAAGGTTTTCTCTTTGTCACTGATTTACAACAATTTGATTATGATATGTCTTGTCTGTGGTTTTCTTCATGTTTCTTCAACTTAAATTCTTTTAAAGTTTCCTTACCTGTGGGTTTATAGTTATCATCAAATTTTGAAAATTTTCTATTAGTTCTTCAAATAATTTTTATGTTTATTATCCTTCTCTCTGTCCCTTTTTCCCTGAATCTCCAATTACATATATGTTAGAGAATCTTATATTGTCCCAAGTGCACTAATACAATCTTCACTTTTTTCTTCCTGTGTATCCTGGAAGCTCTTTCTGCAATGTGTATGATTTCACTAATCTTTTTTGTATTATTATTTTGGTGGTATATAATCTGCTGTTACTCTCATTCAGTGTATTTTTTATTCTAGATATTTTCTTTTCAAATTCAGAAGTTCATCTTAAGTTTGGTAGTAAATCTGAGCAATAGTAAAGATCAATTTGTTTCTCTTCTCTTTGATCACTAACCATTTTTTTGTTGTTTGTTTAAAGTTGGAGGGTAAATTTGGTCCCTGTCACTCCTATGACAGTCTGTTACCTATGTCCTTTTTAAGGCTGATTTCTTTTAATTTAATATTATGTCTGTGAGGCCCATTTTAATATATATATATATATATATATCAGTAGTTTTTAAAAAAGTTCTATGTAATATTCCATTGTATAAATATCTCATAATTTTTATTTTTCTTTCATTATTGATGCATATTTGTGTTGTTTCCAGGTTTGGGTGATTACAAACAAATCTGTTGTGAACATATTTGTACTTTTCTTAGTGCACATAAACCTAGGATCTGTTTTGAAAAGTAATTTCCTAAATCCTTTGAAAGACTGCACTGTATCAATAAGTGTAATCCATGAGCTGTTGTTGCTTTCCAACAATGACTCTGTAAGTGAAATATCTTCCTGTATGGTATACCTGAAAGATTGTATTCTCCTATACTTGCCATCCTTAATGCTTACAGGTAATTCAACTTAAAATAAGGTCTGTTCATCTTAAAAACTTACACAAACACATATCATCACTAGGTAGTACCCATATGCTGTATATCCATGCAAAGATACAGAACATTACATAACTGACTTTCATAAAGTTTTTATTTTCTATTGAATTCTTATTCTGTACCTTACTAACTGCTTATTCTTATGCAAGTTATTCAACTACTTGCTTTAGTTTTTCTCATCGAGAGAATAATATTAGTATATAGCTTATAAGTATGGATGAGCTGATAGGTGTTAAACACCTTGCATAGCAACTTCCTGGAAGACTTGCTAATTTCTTTAAGGAAGGTAAGGTCATAGAGACCAGGAATGGCAAAGGAAGCTTTCTCCCTAAGAGACATGTGCATGAGCAAAAGTATGCAAATAGCAACTTACTTGGCATCTTCTTGAAAAGTTTGGCTCAAAGGGTCTGTTTAGGAAAAGTAGTAGTTACTTGAAATTTGGGTGGAAAAAACAGGTTGATACAAGATTTAAACATTTATACATATAAGGATAAATGATTCAGTGTTGCCCTGCTGGGGAGTGAGTTTTTGAGTAGGGATGGAGAATGTACAAGTGTTTGGAGGAGAAGTTGCTTGGCCATGTTGCAAAGTCTGAAGAGGAGGAGACAGAAGGCACAGGCAGTCTGTGTTTTTCATGGGTGAGTGGACTTTGTGGGATGCTCTCACACTTTCCAAAAGATTTTATCAAGCCAGTCATGCAAACCTGTGCACTGTTTTCTTTTTGGCCCACCCCCTGCTTTAGGCCATTTCTTCTCCTTTAACTCTCTGCCAACTCATGTTCCAGTCTTCCTTCAGAATCTGGCTCAAGGATCATCTCCACCAGGAGACCTATTTGGTGTCTAGTCTATAACTGAATTTTAATCTGGGTCAGTGATCTGTTAAAAAAAAAATGGCTCCCATGCTGAATTAGAGGAGTGGCTGCTGAGAGACAGGCAAAGTTATAGAGAAGCATTGAGAGTCAGGAGTTGGACCAGCCACTGTTTGAAAGAGACCATAGATTGAACCCAGGGAAAATGACATCAGCTCTTCCTTGTTACATTTTCCTCTTTGTGTGCTTTTCCTGGGATGATGCCCAGGTCTGGGACAAGCAGAATCAACACAGCTCTGACTGGGCAAGTTGTGAGTAAGCATCTGTGTTCTTGAATCTCCAACCTTGGGAGTAAGAGGAGGTTAGAGTGGTTTGGGAGGGAATGGAAAATAGTTAATGCACAGATTCTACCCACTATGAAAGGGCACAGAAAATGGAAAAATTTTTATTGAATTAATTTATAAAAACATACAAAATTTCTCTTATATATATTTTTATTTTGTCAGTGTACAGTGAAAAAATCAGATCTTTGGCAGAAAGTTTACAGTTGGCTTGAATATTTATTCATTTCATTGTTTGGTCATTGTAGTCAGTTTTCTTTATTGTTAAGTCAGCTTAACTGAGGTATAATTGATATAAATAAAATTCATTCTTTTCAAGGATACAGTTCAATGAGTTTTGACAAATGCATAGAGTAATGTAGCCACTATCACAGCAAAGGTAATAGCACATTCCCATCAACCTAAATACACCCTTATTCTCCTTTGCAGTAAATCTTTGACTTTTCTTCCTAGCTCTCATCAAGGATCTTATTTCTGTCACTAGTTTTCCTTTGTCCAGAATGTTATATAAATTAAATCTGGCTTCTTTCAGTTAGCATATGGCTTTTGAGATTTATCCATATTGTTTCATATATCAGAAATTTGTTTCTTTTTATTTCTGGATGTTCTTCCATTGTATGGATGTGGAATAGTTGGTCTACAGTTCTGCTAATTGATGCACAAGTGAGTTCTCTGCAACTTTAGCTCATTAATAATAAAGTTACTTCCATGCAGGTCTTTGGAGGGAAGTATATTTTCATTTCTCCAGAGTAAATACCCAAGAGAGAGATTGCTGGTATGTTTAACTATAAGAAGGTGTCATGCTGTTTTCCAAAATGGCCACACTATTTTGCATTTCCAGCAAAGTATAAATATTCCAGTTGCTCTGCATCCTTGCTACGACTCGGTATCGTCAGTCTCTTTAATTTTAGCTATTTAATATGTATATAGTGATACTTCTATATGGCTTTAATTTGTATACCTTGAGTGATTAATAATATTTAGCCTCTTTTTACATGATTACTTGGCATGTATATTTCCTTTGGCGAAATGTCTGTTCAAATACTTTATTTTATTTTTTTTGAGACACTGGGATTTGAACTCAGGGCTTCCAACTTATGAGGCATGTTCTCTACTACTTGAGCCACACCTCTAGCCCTTGCACTTTCATTTATGAATTGTTTTTCTCCTTATTGAATTCTTTTTTCATTTTTCTTTTATTATTCATATGTGCATACAAGGCTTGGTTCATTTCTCCCCCCTGCCCCCACCCCCTCCCTTACCACCCACTCCGCCCCCTCCCTCTCCCCCCTCCCAATACCCAGCAGAAACTATTTTGCCCTTATTTCTAATTTTGTTGTAGAGAGAGTATAAGCAATAATAGGAAGGAACAAGGGTTTTTGCTGGTTGAGATAAGGATAGCTATACAGGGCATTGACTCACATTGATTTCCTGTGCGTGGGTGTTACCTTCTAGGTTAATTCTTTTTGATCTAACCTTTTCTCTAGTACCTGTTCCCCTTTTCCTCTTGGCCTCAGTTGCTTTAAGGTATCTGCTTTAGTTTCTCTGCGTTAAGGGCAACAAATGCTAGCTAGTTTTTTAGGTGTCTTACCTATCCTCACCCCTCCCTTGTGTGCTCTCGCTTTTATCATGTGCTCATAGTCCAATCCCCTTGTTGTGTTTGCCCTTGATCTAATGTCCACATATGAGGGAGAACATACGATTTTTGGTTTTTTGAGCCAGGCTAACCTCACTCAGAATGATGTTCTCCAATTCCATCCATTTACCAGCGAATGATAACATTTCGTTCTTCTTCATGGCTGCATAAAATTCCATTGTGTATAGATACCACATTTTCTTAATCCATTTGTCAGTGCTGGGGCATCTTGGCTGTTTCCATAACTTGGCTATTGTGAATAGTGCTGCAATAAACATGGATGTGCAGGTGCCTCTGGAGTAACAGTCTTTTGGGTATATCCCCAAGAGTGGTATTGCTGGATCAAATGGTAGATCGATGTCCAGCTTTTTAAGTAGCCTCCAAATTTTTTTCCAGAGTGGTTGTACTAGTTTACATTCCCACCAACAGTGTAAGAGGGTTCCTTTTTCCCCCGCATCCTCGCCAACACTTGTTGTTCGTGGTGTTGCTAATGATGGCTATTCTAACAGGGGTGAGGTGGAATCTTAGTGTGGTTTTAATTTGCATTTCCTTTATTGCTAGAGATGGTGAGCATTTTTTCATGTGTTTTCTGGCCATTTGAATTTCTTCTTTTGAGAAAGTTCTGTTTAGTTCACTTGCCCATTTCTTTACTGGTTCATTAGTTTTGGGAGAATTTAGTTTTTTAAGTTCCCTATATATTCTGGTTATCAGTCCTTTGTCTGATGTATAGTTGGCAAATATTTTCTCCCACTCTGTGGGTGTTCTCTTCAGTTTAGAGACCATTTCTTTTGATGAACAGAAGCTTTTTAGCTTTATGAGGTCCCATTTATCTATGCTATCTCTTAGTTGCTGTGCTGCTGGGGTTTCATTGAGAAAGTTCTTACCTATACCTACTAACTCCAGAGTATTTCCTACTCTTTCTTGTATCAACTTAAGAGTTTGTGGTCTGATATTAAGATCCTTGATCCATTTTGAGTTAATCTTGGTATAGGGTGATATACATGGATCTAGTTTCAGTTTTTTGCAGACTGCTAACCAGTTTTCCCAGCAGTTTTTGTTGAAGAGGCTGCTATTTCTCCATTGTATATTTTAGCTCCTTTGTCAAAGACAAGTTGGTTATAGTCGTGTGGCTTCATATCTGGGTCCTCTATTCTGTCCCATTACTTTGGTTATTTTTATGATAGGGTCTCATGTTTATGCCCAGGCCAGCCCAAACCTTGATCCTCCTATTTATGCTTCCCACATAACTGAGACGACAGGTGCACACTACAATACCCAGCTTCTATTGGTTGAGATGGGGTCTTGAGAACTTTTTTGCCCAGCCAACCTCAAATCATGATTCTCCTGATCATTGCCTCCTGAGTAGCTTGAATTACATGCGTGAGCCACTTCACCTGGCTTGGGAGACAGCTTTATAAAAGGCATTTTGGGGTGCTGTACATCTATTTTCTGATCTGTGTGGTGTATATATGGGGTATATAAAATTTTACCATTAGATTTTACACTTCATAGTATGTGAGTTATTCCTCACTTAAAAAAATCCTGCCAGGTAAGTTCAGAGATCACTACTGGCTTTTCAAAACCTACTATTTTTCCTAACTTATAAAAATATATGAGAGACCACATTCTTTGCTCAGTTCATTACGAGAATAAAATCAAATCTGAATAATTTAGTGACAGGTTGGATTTTATATTTTAGAGTATTTGGGGTCTAAATTATTCAGAATCTCTTAGTTTCACATTTTCAAGCTGGCACATGGGGGTTTCCACACCATCAGAATTCAGATTTCTGTACTTGGCACCTTTATATTTATCTCGCTCCTGGACATCTCTACTTGGATGCGTCAGCAGCACATCAAACATTTTAAGTCTGGAAGCCAGTTCATTATCTCAAAATGCCCATCTTCTTCCCTCCCTAAATTCCTTCCCCTTGTTCTATTTTTCTTAAATCAGAAAACCATTAATCTTATTATTATTGTCCATTTGAAAAATCGCCTTTAAGTTTTCCCTGTCTGTAACTCACCAAGGCTTTTATGCTGTCTTTTCAACGTCCCTCACATACTTCTTTTTGGCCATCATGCTATCAGCTTATTGGAATGACTCCTAACTAGTGTTCTGGTTCCAGTCTCTTTTCTTTGCTCTCACAGCACTGCCACATAAATCTTCCCCCTGTATTCCTCACACTCTTCTGCTGCTAATGTTTCAGAAGGTCACCAATCTCTGTAGGACAAATTTCAACTTCCATATAACTTTCAAGGCCTTCATTTGTAGTCCCAATCTCATTTCCCAACCTCATCCCTGATGACCCCACAACCTCAGCACTCCGCTAGGTTTAATTGTTAAATAGAAGTTACTGTGCATGCTGCTCTTTCCAGACCTCAGCCCATGCTTTGATTGCTACTCTAAATATCCTTCCTTTGATTATATTTAAATATCACACATCCTTAAAGAAAAAAACACTCTCCATATTCCTGAGATATTTTTGCAGAAGTGACCTTCTTTTTTAAATGCCTTTGTAATTCTAGGTATCACTCTCTTGGAAGGTAACTCTAAACTACATTTCTGTATACTTCAGTGTTTTCATGTGTTCAGGTTTTGCCTCCCAATCTGGAGTAAGCTCTTTGAGGACCAGAGCCATGTTGAGATTTTGAGTGCTTGAGACATTGATTTGAGGATATTTTGCAAGAGAAGTGGCTCACATGTGGCACTTCAAACATAAAATGGAAGAATGGTTGTGAAGTCGCCCATGCAGACTCACAAAAGGTTAATTTACAATTGCATCTCTAAACTACTGTCTTAAAATATTTCTGTGTCTGTTCTTTTGATGTTAAGATATGAAGACTGCATCTGTTGCTGTTCAGAGATACTCTGCTAAGGTGTTTGCAATGGTTTGGATCTGAAATGTCTTCCAAAGGCCCCTATATTCAAGGTTTCGCCCTCAGCTTGGCACTATCGAGAGGTTGGCGCTATCGAGAGGTTGGCACTATCAAGAGGTTGGCGCTATCGAGAGGTTGGCAATATTGGGAATTCCAGGTGGGAATTTTCAGGTCATTGCCCTTGAAGGGGATTGTGGGATGCCACAATCTCTTCTCTTTTTCACTTCTCAGCTGCCATGAGGTGAACAGTTCTCCTCACCACACCCAGAGGTGATGTGATGCCTCACATAGGCCCAAAGCAATAGAGCCAGCAACCATGGACAGAAACTTCCAAAACTACAAGGCAAAATGGACTTTTCCTCATTATAAGCTGATTATCTCAAGTGTTTTTGTTAAAGTAATAGAAACTAGGTTAGCAGAGTACTTCAGCTAAATGGAAAGTTAGGGGTTAGGAGACCTTAGTTCCAGTTGTATTTTTGTTACTAGTTGGCTGTGTAATTCCTCTTAACCTCATCTCTTCATCTCTAAAATGTGACCTTTGGATCAGATGAGCTCAAAGTCTATTCTTCCACTTATTTTATGGACTTCATATTACCCTACCCAAGCAGGAGTTACCGTTAGGCACAGAAAGTTTACTTATTTGTTGAACACCTGTATCATCTTGATTAATCTTTGTCATAGTCACTCAAGTAGCTAATATTATACAGGCTTTGAGAATTTGAGTAATTTGTCTAAGTTCCCACATCTGAGCGATGGGGTTAAAGTTTCATATTCAGAATTTTCAAATTGAAGCTGGGCATGGCACACCTGAAATCTCAGCACTCAGGAGGCTGAACCCAGAGGATGAATCATGAGTTCAAGGCCAGTTTGCGCTCCAAATGAAACAAGGTTCATACCAATATTAGAATTGTAATAACTCATACTTGTACAGGCTTTTATTCTCTACCTACAGTAGCTCATGATTCTCATACAGGCATTATTATTATGACCATTATTTAGAGAGGAAACAAAGTCCCAGAGAAATTAAGTGATTTTTATCTTATGCACAAAGTAGTTATTGCTTAGTAGAGTGGGAAATGTTCTGGATTTTGAAATTTTACAGACCTAAACTCAAATGCCAGACCATCTGTGTACTCTCACGTGTATTACTTAATTTCTTATGTAGAAGAAAGAGTTGCAGAAGTAACCACATCAAAGATGTTATGAAGATTATATGACAAAAATGTAAGGCATTTGGTACTATGTCCAGTGTGCACTAATAAATATTAACCCTTATCAATGGGACACCCCCGCATCCAAATCCAAATCTCATGTTCCTTCTTATCTCATGTCCTTTTGATACTTCTGACAGTCTTCTTTGGGGAAGATTTAAGCTATCGTCTTATACTCAATTCAGTGCTATTATAATGGTATTATAGCACATCAAAGGGGGTGTTTAGAATCTACCCTCAATATCGGATACATATATTTGACTTATTTCCCAGAATGGTGGTGACTGCTCTACCTTAAAGCATTCCTACACTCTTGCCCAGTGCTCAAATGGACAATTATTATACCTGTAGGGTACCTCCAATTGTATGTCTCTCTAATTGTAGATTGGAGTTTTTCTCCAGGTAAAGATAATCAGCTTATAGAGAACAGAACCCAGGAGTCTAGCCTCGTTAGCACCAATTGCTAAACAATGGATTTAGCCATTCTAGGTCTGTACCAGTGTTTATTCACAGGTACCAAGTTTACTTTTGACTGTGAACAAAAGATCTTTAGTGTCTATAAAGAATTAATCTGACTCTGCTTTCTTTATGTTCCAGAATAGAAGCTGTAAACAAATTACAAAATAAAGGTACCATTTTTCTCTTTCTTTTTTTTCCTCTTTTTTTCACATGCATTCACTGTTAAAATACCTGGAGTCTCAAAATGAGAGTGTTTATGTGGTCGCTCTCATTGGTTGTGGGCATGCTGGCAGTAGATCAAAACCCCAGCCAAGTTTTGCAGCCGTAATTTTATTTTGATTTTAATTAGTATCAATTAGGACTAAAAAATAGACAGTCTGGATAAACAATGTGAGGTTGGCTCTAACGAGTAAATTAGATATTTTGTAGGAGGAAAACGGGAAGGGGGGTGGCCATGGGGGCTTCTGCTTTCTTTCTTCCAACCCTCTGCTCCTCCCCTTTAGCTGCTACCACAGGCAACTCGGCCTTCAGAGCTTATCTGTGCTAATATCTCAGAGTCAGCCTATCTGTTTAGGGGAATCAAAGATGGAGATTTATACATCTCAGATTACCTCCCAACATGCCAGTGGAGCCCATATTGTTTAACAGTGTGTCCCTTACCTCACTTTTCTTTTTCCTCTGAATTCCTCAAAATTTGTAATGCAGAACCCACTGAGAAATTCCCTCTCTCCTTTCTCTTCATGAATTCTCACATCTAGGCTCAGGTTATGGACAAGAAGTTCTATAACATCAATGGTAGATGTGTAACAGCTCTTTAATAATATATACATATATAAAGATAGAGATTTATATGTTTACTAAAGTATTATTGACACAAAAGAAATAGTACAGTGTACCATTTGCAAATAATAAAATATGTAATACTTTTTATCATAAAGCTCACATAGCCAATTGATATTCAATATGAGTTCATTCATAGATTTTTGTCAGATTCCTGTCCCTATAGCTGTTAGCAGAGTCAGCACCCTGGATCTGGGTATCCTGGTGTATCCTTGCTGATTTTGCAAACTTCATGACCAATGACCATTTTTGTAGCTAGTCACCTAGGCAATTAAGCAAGTGCAAATAACCACAGTGTGAATATATGAGGGACACAGCTTGCTCACTGTCTGCTAGGAATAGCACTGTACTGTCAGGCCAGAGTTCTCAGCTGCAGCACCACTCACTACATGCCTATCCTGCACGAGGGCCCTTTGCATTATCTTGTGGCCCCAAGTAGCCAGTTTCAAGCTGCCTGTATAATATCTCTGAATGCAGAATTAAGATGAATTGAGTGATATCACTTCCATTATGTAGACATAGTAAGCATAAATAACCTCAAAAGCATAGGTAATAATAAAATGTAGCAAAATAACAAGGAAATGACGAGTGATGAGCATTTACTCATTTTAATATATTTTATTAAATTGTCAGTGTACACAATTTAATTTCAAGAATGACCATGTCTAACAACCAATAGGCAAAATTCCTGAAAATTTAACATTCTTCTCTTATAAGTCAATATGAGCCAACCAGTACATACATCACCAAATGTATCTTAGCTTATCTACTTCTTAATAATACTGCAGGTCTTCAAAAGATCTGAAAAATGAGGTACAGAGGAGAAAGTTCAGAAACTGAAGGAACCAGCCCACCTACCCCCAGCCCCTCATACAGACCATTTGTTCTCACCAAATGCCTTCTGGCACTCAAATTTTTGTGTAATGGGTCTTATGTAAGTATGGCCTTCAGACATTGTTGAAATCATCTATCAGAAACTGAACAGAGTTCAGATCAAAGCAGATAAATATAGGCAAAGCATCCAATGCTGGAATAGGGAGAGAACATGCCTTTGGTCTCTCAGCCTTAAACTCTTCTCTAAAACTTTGAGCAAATTTAGGTCCAACTCATGGTTTCCAGGACAAGAACAATGACTTCTTGGCTAACTTACCACAACTTATCCTTTGATTTGCCCCTTGTGAAATAGGACTCGTTTGTCTCTTTAGAGTTCCAGGGCTATTTTGAGGCTATTCGGCTTTGAGAAAAGGAAATCACAGGAACCTGGAATCCTAATTAGTGATGATCAGATAACATTCACCCACATCCTTTTTAGCAAAGCTCCATGACACTGGTCTTTTAATCATATGCCAATTTTCAGGCCTCCTTCTTCTGGCACCTCCTGAACTACACCAGAGAAGCCTTCCCTAATTGACTTCTGCCTAACACCTTCTACTTTAAAAAAGAAAAGAAAATCTGCAAAATACAAATAAAAACACCTGTAATTAAAAGAAAACTGTGCCTGTGTGTCTCTTTTTTTTTTTTTTTTTTTTTTTTTTTGGTGGTACTGGTTTTGAATGTGGGGCCTCACCCTTACTAGGCAGGTGTTCTACCACTTGTTTCCAAAATAATCATATACCACCTTTACAGGAATCCATGATCAAATATCACATATATACATATAAGTGTGTGTGCTGCTATTCATACACACAGCTTATACATAACATGTACATATACCTTTATTTATTCCCTTACATAAATTGTCTGTAACATTTTTTAAGCTAATCTGCTTTTAATCTGCTCACAAGACAAGCAAGGCCAAGGGCACATTTTTTAGCTATACAGTCTTGGCTGAGTTTGGGTCCATGGACTTTTGTATACATACTTTTAAATTACTTCATCTGGAGTAATTCTCCAGATCAATATTTCTCAATGCCTTTGACTTACCATGGAGAGCTTTAATTTTTTTTTTTTTGAAGACTAGGCCACCTTCCAGTCTAAAAATCTCTAGTTTTTTTTTTTAATTTTTTTTTTTGGCAGTACAGGGGTTTGAATTCAGGGCCTCATACTTGCTGGGGAGGCATGCTACCACTTGAGTTATGCTCCCAGCAAATCTCTAGTTTTTAGAGCTCTCCAAATGGTTTCAATGTGAAGTCAAGATTGAGAGCCATTGCTCTATGCAGTCAATGAACCAGTGATGATACTTCAGTGTACGTCCTCTTCTACCTTCATCTCTATGCTCAATCATGTACAAATGTATTCAAATATACAGTTTTGATTAACTAAAATGTAGAACATTGTGATGCACAGTACTCTGCAACTTGCTCTTTCATCTAACAATGTATCATGGATATCCCTCTAGGTCAAAGCATAGAGTTATAGTTACTGAATATCATACTGCAAGTAGTATTTTAACACTAACCATCAGATGGTGTTTTATGGGCAGAATTAGAGAACAAAAAAATCATAAAGCTCCTAAAAGAAGTCTAACAAAATTGCCCAGGAATAAGAGCCAAGGGCTCACTCAAGAGACAGGGCAGTGGAAAAGGAGAGAGATAGGACAACAAAGAATTAGCAGGAAGAAAGAACCATTACCCTTAGAACTGACTCATATGGGAGATAAGGAAATGGGAAAAATCAAAGGTAATTCTAGAGTTTAAGACTGAAGGGCTGAAAGAATAATTCAGAGGGAAGGTGGTTTTGAGAACAAGTTATATGAGGAAAGAATGAATGATTCAAATTCATACATTCCCCACAATCTACCCTATGGTTTTCAGACTTGCCTAAACAACCTTCACAATAGTGTAAACCAATTCTTTGCAATACATTTCTTAATCATTATATCCTGGTGGTTCTGTTTATCTGGTGGAACTGTGACTGATATGCCACCTTCCATTGTTACAATAAAATAGAAGGAAAGAAAAGAAAGGGGGGAAAAGAAGATGGAAGGAAGAGAAGGCAGGACTGGAGACTGAGAGACAGGATAGTTTGGAACTGCCACTCAATCTACTGAAATTCCTCAATAACTGAGAAGCAAGCAGTGTATTAATCTTCAGTTCCCAATTATGTCATTATCCCATTAGAGGTTAAGCATACACATCACATATTTCTTTGGAAAGCTCCCATTATATCATTGTGCCTTTTGCCTTATTGGCTCTTCTCTTGAAAACCTGTGGATACATTTTATTTTTTAAAGATTTTTTATTAGTGTATATTCATTGTACAGGGGAGATTCATTGTGACAGTTCAAGTATGCTTAAATTGTACATTGGTTTGATTGCCCCCATCTTCTCTCTCTCTTGGCACCCTCCTCACCCACTTAAAGTAATTGCAAAATGTTTCAATGTTCTATTTAGTATAAGTATATGAAGTCCATCAACCATATTCCCTCACCTTATTCTCCTTCATTCACCCTCTCACCTCCCACAAGTGCCCACACACACTGCACTATACCTATTTTACAGTCCTGTCTTTGGTTATCAATTTTTAAGCCAATGAATGATGGACAGGATGAATTCAAATATGATATATTTCAAGAACTTTTGTAAATGTCACAATGTATCCCCAGTATAATAATAAAATAAATTTAAAAAATAAAAATAATTTCTAAGTCAATTTTCAAAGAAGTTTTGTGATGTATCCACACTGTAAGTATGAATATATTTTCTTACCTCAGCTACCCTGACCTATCTTTTAAGTAAGATCTATGATTTAATAAGACTAGTTACATGTTTTCCATTTTCACAGACCAGGGAATCCTCTGGTTTTCTTCAGTTGGTTCATAAGTCTAATTTTAAAAGGTGGGATTATTATTTTTGAGTGCCACCATTACCCAATATTCAGGTTCATTGGCACCTGTCAAAATGCCATCTTGAGTCCTGACTATGTGGTGTTTACAGCTATGATGATGCAACCAAGATATTGCCCACAGCAGACCTCTCCATGCAGTCTCCATCTATCACATTTCACATGGATAATGGAGGAAATCTTGCCTATCATTATGTAAACAAATAAAAATGATCATAGATAATCACTAATTTTGTTTTCCCAATACATTCTCTCATATTTTCTGGTCATATCGATTCACAGGGGTGGAAATAAAACTTAAGCTAAGCCATAAACATAATGCCTCACTCTCTGGCCCAGGGACAGGGCTCAGGACCAAAGCTGGCCAATCAGAATTTCCTGGAGGTGTTCACTATAAAGCTAGGAGAGAGAAAACACTGTCATTTGTTTTCACACAGTGGTGATACTATGGGCTAAGGCTGCCATGCACCATCCATGTGAGGATGTCTGCCTACCATCCAAGAGAGTTAGAAAGCTGGCATGAAAACTAGACCAGGGATGGCAGGGATGGTAGAAGAGGATCATCAATGTTGCATTCTTGTTTCAATTGTCCCCAGCTGTAACCTATCCTTTATGGTTATGTCATCCAATATATGCACCTTTTGGTTTAATCTAGGTCAAACTGATCTTCTCTTGCTCCCAAGAGAGTCTTAATAATCCAAGCCATAATCAGGGACAGAATCCCAAAGACTGGAGCTGCATAAATGTAGCTAAATGGGAAACTCTAGCATGGAGACAAGATTGTAAACAGGAAATGAATCCAGGAGCCCAGAGCCAAGAAGATAAGGAAAAGGTCAGGAATCTGTTGTTGAGTTGTGCACAGGCATGGGGTGCCAGTTTTAAGATACTGATTCTTCTCTTCAAGCTTATCCTTTTAAATTAAGCTTCATAATGCTGGGACAAGGACTCAAAAAACTACATCTCTTCTTTGCCAGTGATCCTTGTTGGGCTCTGCCAAAGGACCAGTAAGGCTAGCAACTTGCATTTTTTCTAAGTGTTAGTTATAGTAAGAACTGCTACAGAGTTCAGACTTTCAGAGCTCCCAGCACTATCTGGGTACTACCACTTCCACAGAGGTCTTGAGTCTGTGCTCTACAGGGTCCCTATCCTGAGCTCCTAAGGCACTAACAAGGGCAAGACCCCCTCCAGTCCCAGCTTCATGAGGCCATTTCTCTAAGTTTGGGCTCTAACATGGCAAACTTTTCTCTTTCCTCCAGAGGGGAACAGTCACAGGGTTGGTGACTGCTTCCCACAGCTGCTATTTCCATGCCACTTCAGAGCTCCTTTTTTGCTTTTTCATTCTTTGAGTACTTGCTTTAAAAGTTCCTAACATTAAATTCTCTGTGTGTAAAAATTCATGCCTGTGATTTCTGAACAGAAATCACAGACTGAGCCCTGTTTGGGATTATATCTATGCTTGAAGGTAGTTATCAGAACAATCTTAGCTGAGATTAATGTCAAAGACTATGGGGAAAGTGGAGTAGAATGAACATTTAAGAGAAGTTAGACTTTGTGGGTAGTATCTCTCTTATTATCATTTGAGAGAAAGGATTTATGATTTTTCTCAACTCTTATTATGTGCTAAGTGCTTTGTATGCACTGTCTCATCTACTCTTGAAATGTGTTTACATTCATCATTTCATGGATTGGATTCAAAGGGGTTAAGTAATTGTTTCTTGCCATACAATGAATAAGTGGCAGGAGAGAGATCAGAATTTGATCTTATACCCAAGATCATGCTCTCTGAATCTGGAATCTGCCAGCCCATCTCCACAGCTTCAGCCACAGGACATCTGAAGCCCATCTCAGTGACCTCTTTGGTACACATGTCTTGGGCTGCCAAGTGCTCCACATGTTGACTACACACTTATTCACACAGTTCTCAAGGCTTGACTTGCTCCCTGGGACATTCAGGAGTCCTTGGCACTAAAACAGTATTTCACAATGAAACCTGGGAATGGTAGACAGTTAGAAAGGGTGGAGTGGGCTAATCAAAAGGCCTCAGTAGTGGGGCCACAGGGAGAGAGTGGGACATAGGAACAATTTCAATACCAGTTGAAGCATTTAGTGACAGTAATACAGGGTAATTTAACGTTCACTAAGAATAAATCCACTAATTCTAAATGTTAGCATATGCCTTGCCATTATGTACTGCCTATCCCAACAAGCCTTATTCACATCTAATCATGATAAACACCCTTTCATTTTTTTATAGTATATTTAAAGAACAAATGTGTCCCTTTCTTGGGTCCTTTGACTTTGTTCTCTGTGACTCAGCCATGTCTCTGTAAGGAGAAGCTTTGGAGCTCATGCAAGGGAGACCAACTTTACTGCTTACTAGCTATAAGATATTAAACAAGTGACTTCATCTTCCTGGCTGTCCCCCCCCAAAAAACAAGACATTTGTAATAGCTATTATATGTGAAATACTTTGTATTTGCCAGGTACTCTGCTGATATTTGACATGCACTGCCTCAATTTGATCCTCACAAAAAGTCCAATTATTATCCCTGTTCTACAGATGAAGAAAGAAGATAGAAGTTAATGACCACTGGAGGACATTCAAGATGGTGGACTAGAGCAGCCAGCACCTACCCACTCCACAAGTTAGAATCAAAACAACTGGAGAGCAACTTCGCATCGAGGTGGGTTACTGTGGAAAAATGCAGAAGTGGACAGAGACTTGGAGAAACCCAGAGATAATAGAACAGAGGAAGAAACAGAGCTTCCCAGCAGGGATCATGTCCCTCAGGAATAAGGGTAGAAGAGAAAGAGGGAGAAACCCAGTAAGTACAATTAGCACAGAGGTTAGCTCTATGCAGAATAGTGGATCTGTGATCTCCATACCAAACAGGTGCTGGAGAAGTTCTCTGCACTTCCCAGTGCCTGCAATGCTGTAATAGGGAAGCTTCTTGAGGTCTTGATGCTCTGGGAGTCAGAGGCTCATGCATTTTCCCATAGGAATCCATAATAATCATTATTACACTTTCTCAGTGGATGTCTACCTTGAGACTCAATTTCGCCCTGGCAGAGTGCCACTGAACTGAACCCACTGAAAACTCCACACAGAGGGAAAGGACATGGAAAGGATCAAATGGAACTCACTTCCTTTTAGACTACAGCAGCTTGGGAAGCAACCTGCTGGAGTTCTGGGGATGAGTAGATGCACTCAGGAGTTAGATCTCCAAACACCAGAATCATAGAGGTGGATTTCTAGAGGCACACCAATGCTCCCACCCAAGTGCACACAGTTGCAACCCCATAACCTCACCCTACCCCCAGAGTGAGCTTCACAAAACATGCTGGAGACATAGATGTGCTGTAGTGCCTGGAGTCAGCCCTGTCCTGGGAGCATCATGCAGAGCAAATATTTCCAGAGCAAATTTTTGTTGTGAGAGCTTTGTGTTCCACACTAACTCATGGGGCAAGTATAGTAACTGAGAGGTTTTCCAACTGACTGGGTCACACCTGATGGTCACCTGGTAAGCAACACAAAAGCAAGGAGAAGGGAGTGAATAACCCTCAGCCTTTGCTTTCTCCTGTGGATGAATAGTCTGAGACACAGAAAGAAGCTCTGGCATAGGTTGCAAACATCTTCTCTGACTGCATGATTGATCACCTCAGTGGAGAGGATATTTTTATTTTTTAAGATTTTTTTTGTTAATGCTGATTGGTTCATATTCTTTTTTTTTAATTTTCTCTTCTTATTTTTTCTCTTGTTTATTTCACTTTTTGCCTTTCTCCTTCTTTCTCTTCCTTTCAAGCACATTAGATGGATGTTCTTCCACTGAGCTACACCCCTGCCTCAGCTAAGAGAAATCACACTTTATTCTACCCATGCCTTATCCCCACTCAAACTTTGGTGGATCTTTCAACTTAAAGAGATAAAGGCCTCTGGCCAATAATTCAGCCCCACATATGCATGGCTAAGGGGGACCTAAAGAGCAGTTCCTAGATATTCACTTCCATAGCAATAGCAGAGAAATAACACAAAGCTTAGAGACACACACCTATGGGGGACTTCAGCATAGGTCACTCCACACCCTTTCAGACTGCACACTGCTACAAAATTCAAGAGGTAACCACAGAGGTATATTCAATATATTCTGTAGTCCACAACACTCTTACCTGAACTAAAAGAGGGACCATACTCTTGCAAGACTTACAGAGAAATCTGGTTCCTCAGGCTCCAACATATAAACAGTGTCAAAATCCACTAAGAGACAAAGAAATCACAAGGAAACTACACTATGAAATCTAGTTGGAATTAAACCCAGCACTAACAACAAACTGATATCCCAAAGATATTGAAATGGGCAAAATGCCAGATAAAGATTCAACAGAATTTTTTATAAAAGATCAATGTATTGAAAGAAGTTACAAATAAGCAGCTCAATAACTTAAGAGAGAAATTGCAAGATATGAATGGGCAATTCAATAAAAAGAGACATTTTGAAAGAAAATAAAACAGAAATTTTTGGAGTAAATGTTTCAATAAGTCAAATTAAAAACTTAGTCAAAAGCCTCACCAAAAGACATATCAAGCAGAAAAAAGAATATTGGGGCTTAAAGTCAAGGTTATTGAATTATTAGATTCAGGAAGTAATAAAGAAAAAATAGAGAATGAAAAGGATTTACAATATTTGTAGAACACTATTAGAAGACCAAAACCATTTGATGAAAATAGATGAGGGAGAAGAATTACAGAGTACAGGCACAGAAAACCAATTCAGTCCTCAGCACATATCTGATCGAATGTAAGTAACCATACAATAGTGATACCTGCACACCTATGTTTATAAAAATAGTATTTATAATAGCCAAACTATGGAATCACCCTAGGTGCTTATCAGCCCATCAATGAATAAAGAAAATGTGGTATATATATATATATATATATACACACACACACACACACACACACACACACACACACACACACACAATGGAGCATATTCAGCATAAAAAAGAATGAAATTGTGTCATTTTGGGAAAAATGGATGGAACTAGAGATCATTGTGTTAAGTGAAATAGCCAGACTAAGAAAGACAAATATCAAATGTTTTCTCTCATATGAATAATCTAGATCTTAAAAAATGTGAATATAAAAAGGAGATTATTTAGGGGTAAAATCGTTAGGGGGGATGAATATGATCAAAGTACTTTTTATGCATGCATGAAAATAGACTAATGAAACCATTTAAAATTGTATTAAAAATGAAGGCATAAGAAAGCAATAGAGTGGTTGAACTTGTTCAAAGCATATTTTATGTATGTATGGACACATCACATTGAAACCCTTTGTAAATTAATACACACTAATAAAAAAGAAAGTAAGATGTATTCAGTGAAATAATACCAGAAAAATTCCCAAATATTTGGGAAAACATGGACATCCAAGTGTTTAGTACTCCAAATAGTTATGGCAAGAAAAGAACCTCTCCACGATATATTATAGTTAAATCACCAAAAGCACAAAGCAAAGATAAGATAACAAAGCTGCAAGAAAGAAGCACCAAGTCACATAAAAAAGGCAACCCATCAAAATAATATCAGACTTCTCAGGAGAACTCTAAGAGCCAGGAGAACATGAAATAGTATATTTCAAGTTTTGAAGGAAAACAACTGTCAGCGTATATCACCATGTCTAGCAAAGTTATCTTTCAGGATCAAAGGAAAAAGACCTTCAAAGATAAGCAAAAACTAAAGGAATCCATGACCACTAAACCAGCATTGTAGAAGATACTTAAAGAAATTCTACACAGAAGAGGAAGCAAAATAAACACAAGCATGAGAGCACAGGAAAGAATACATCTCTCTAAAACAATAGATAGGCAGGGCTGCCAGAGTGGCTCAAGTGGTAAAGCATCTTCCTATCAAGAGAGGCCCTGAAGCACATCCATGTTTATTGCGGCACTATTCACAATAGCCAAGTTATGGAAACAGCCAAGATGCCCCAGCACTGACGAATGGATTAAGAAAATGTGGTATCTATACACAATGGAATTTTATGCAGCCATGAAGAAGAACGAGGAAATGTTATCATTTGCTGGTAAATGGATGGAATTGGAGAACATCATTCTGAGTGAGGTTAGCCTGGCTCAAAAGACCAAAAATCATATGTTCTCCCTCATATGTGGACATTAGATCAAGGGCAAACACAACAAGGGGATTGGACTATGAGCACATGATAAAAGCAAGAGCACAAAAGGGAGGGGTGAGGATAGGTAAGACACCTAAAAAACTAGCTAGCATTTGTTGCCCTTAATGCAGAGAAACTAAAGCAGATACCTTAAAGCAACTGAGGCCAATAGGAAAAGGGGACCAGGAACTAGAGAAAAGGTTAGATCAAAAAGAATTAACCTAGAAGGTAACACCCATGCACAGGAAATCAATGTGAGTCAATGCCCTGTATAGCTATCCTTATCTCAACCAGCAAAAACCCTTGTTCCTTCCTATTATTGCTTATACTCTCTCTACAACAAAATTAGAGATAAGGGCAAAATAGTTTCTGCTGGGTATTGATGGGGGGGAGAGGGAGGGGGTGGAGTGGGTGGTAAGGGAGGGGGTGGGGGCAGGGGGGAGAAATGAACCAAGCCTTGTATGCACATATGAATAATAAAAGAAAAATGAAAAAAAAAATAAATAAAAATAAAAGATTCAGAAAAAAAAAAAGAGAGGCCCTGAGTTCAAACTCCAGTACTGCCAACAGAAAAAAAAAAAGGATTGGCAAATGAGAATGAGGAAAGAATCAGAAACTAGTACATAAATTTCAATAATAACCCTGCATGTAAATGTTGGTCTTAATTCTCCAATTAATTAAAAGATATAGTTAGTTTATTTGATTTTAAAAAAAAAGAAGAAAGAAAGAAAGAAAAAAGACCCAGCAATTTGCTGCCTGACAGAAACTTATTTTACCAGCCAGCCACATGGATTGAAAGCAAGAGAATCAAAAATTATATTACAAGCAAGTGAAATAAAAAAGCAAGCCAGAATAACCATGGTCATATATGACAAAATAACTTCAAGACAAAATCAGTAAGAAGAGACAAAGAAAGTCACTACATATTGAAAATGAAACAACCCAGCAAGAATATATGATTATAAACATATAAGCACTAAATGATGTAATACCTAATTTTATAAAATAAACAGTACTGAACATAAAGGAAAAGAAAGGTCCCCATACAATAAAAATGGGTGAGTTCAAGACCCCATTTTCGCCAATAGATAGATCTTCCAAAACCCTCCCTAAAAAAATCAACACAGAAAAACCAGAGGTAATTACATTATAGATAAAATGAACTTAATACACACCTAGAGAACACTCCACCCATTAGCTGAAGAATACACTTTTGTTTCATCAATTCATGGAATTTTTTTCCAAACTACATCATATTTTGGTTTATAAAGCAAGTCTTAGCAAACACAAAAATAAATAATTTCTTGCATCCTATCTAATCATAATGGAATGAAGTTAGAAATCAACAGCAAAAGTTAAATAATCACAGAAGTTAAATAAACATAGAAATCAAATAATCACATAGAGATTAAACAATACATTTTTTTGTTGTTTTTGTTTTTCTTTCATTTTTCTTTTATTATTCATATGTGCATACAAGGATTGGTTCATTTCTCCCCACTGCCCCCACCCCCTCCCTTACCACCCACTCCGCCCCCTCCCTCTCCCCCCCCAATACCCAGCAGAAACTATTTTGCCCTTATCTCTAATTTTGTTGTAGAGAGAGTATAAGCCATAATAGGAAGGAACAAGGGTTTTTGCTGGTTGAGATAAGGATAGCTATACAGGGCATTGACTCACATTGATTTCCTGTGCATGGGTGTTACCTTCTAGGTTAATTCTTTTTGATCTAACCTTTTCTCTAGTTCCTGCTCCCCTTTTCCTATTGGCCTCAGTTGCTTTTAAGGTATCTGCTTTAGTTTCTCTGCGTTAAGGGCAACAAATGCTAGCTAGTTTTTTAGGTGTCTTACCTATCCTCATCCCTCCCTTGTGTGCTCTCGCTTTTATCATGTGCTCATAGTCCAATCCCCTTGTTGTGTTTGCCCTTAATCTAATGTCCACATATGAGGGAGAACATACGATTTTTGGTCTTTTGGGCCAGGCTAACCTCACTCAGAATGATGTTCTCCAATTCCATCCATTTACCAGCGAATGATAACATTTCGTTCTTCTTCATGGCTGCATAAAATTCCATAAACAATACATTTTTGAATAATCAGTGAGTCATGCAGAAATAATGGTAGAAACAATTGAAGAAATCATAAAGAAAATTTTAAATTCCTGGAATCAAATGAAAATGGAAATACAACATGCCATAACTGTGGAATATAGAGAACACAATACAAAAGGAAATTTATAACTAAGAATGCCTACATTAAAAAAAAGATAGATCTCAAATAAGTAACCTTATGATGCATCTTAAGATCTTAAAAAACTATAACAAATACAACCCCAAAAAAGTACAAGGAATGAATAATAAAGATCAAAAGATCAGAGAAGAAATAAATGAAACAGAGTCTAAAAGAACACAAAGAACCAATGAAACAAAGAATTGGTTCTTTGAAAAGACAAACAAAATTTACAAACCCTAACCATACTAGCCAAAAGATAAAAGAAAACACTAAAATTAGAGATGAAAAAAGATTTATGACAACAGATACCACTGAAATCCATACTATCATTAGGGAATATTTTGAAATTTTATATGCCCAAAACTTGTTAATCTGATTAATGTACAATGAATATATACTTAAAAAATGAAGAACAAGAATATAAAATCGCTCCCATTATGGGGCAGGTACTAGTGAGAGAAGGAGGGTGAATGGAGAGGGTAAAAGTGAGTGAATATGTCAATGTTCTTTATATACTTGTATGAAAAGGTAATGTGAAACCTGTTGAAATCATTTTTAAGTAGGGGGGAACGAATAGGGAGAATGATGAAGGGGGTGTACCTAATCAAAACACATTGGAAGCATATATGGAAAGGTCACAATGAAACTCTAATACATGCTAATAAAAATGTTTTTTTAAAAAAGGAGATGAGGCTACAAAATAGAATAAAAAACCTTTAATCAGAAAAAATATTTGGAAAATCTTGAAGAAGTGCACAAATTTCTAGACACATATCATCTACCAGAATGGAATCAAGAGGATATAAAAAGTCAAAATATATCAGAAATAATCAATGAGATTAAAAGCTTTCCAACCAAGAAAAGCCCAGGATTGGACAGTTACTATAGAATTTTACCAGATTTTTAAAGAAGAATTAACACCAATGTTCCTCAAACTGTTTCATAAAACACAAAGGGAAGGAATGCTTCCTAACTCATTCTATGAAGCCAGAAAGTTTTACCCTGATACCAAAACTGTATAAGGACACAACTCCAAAAGAAAACTATTGACTAGCATCCTTAATAACTATAGATACAAAACTCCTCAACAAAATCCTTGCAAATCAAATTCAACAACACATTAAAAATACCATAGACAATGATCAAGTTGTTTTCATTCCAAGGATGCAAGAATGGTTCAACATATGCAAACTAATTAACATAAATAGAATCAAGGATAAAAAAAATCATATGATCATCTCGACAGATGCAGAAAAGGGCTTTGACCACATTCAACACCACTTCATGATAAATCTCTGAAGCAATTAGGAAAATATCATACATCAATGTAATAAAGGCTGTGTATGAAAAATCATAGCTAACATTATTTAGAATGTGGAAAACTTGAAGGCATTTCCTCTAAAATCAGCAATGAGACAAGGGTGTCCACTCTCACTCTCCATTCTTATTCAATAAATTACTTGAAATTTTAGCCTAAGCAATCAAGCAAGAGAAAGAAATTAAAGGGATACAAATAGAAAATGAGGAAATAAAATCATCCCTGTTTGAATATGGTATGATTTTATACTTAGAAAACCCTAAATTTTCCTCCAAAAGACAGTTAGAGCTAATAAAATAGTAGGATACAAAACCAACATCCAAAATCAGGAGATTTTCTGTACACCAATAATGAACTCATTGTGGAAGAAATCAGGAAAACAATCCCATTCCCAATAGTCTCAAAAAAATTTTAAGTACCTAGGAATAAACCTAACCAGGGAGATGAAAAGCCTCTGTGATGAAAATTATGAAACAATGAAGAAAGAAGTTTTAGAAAGCAGTAGAAGATGGAAAGACCTTCCATGTTCATGATTTGGTAGAATTAATATTGTTAAAATGACCGTACTATGAAAAGTGATCTCCAGATCAATTCAATCCCTGTCAAAACCAATTACATTCTTCATAGGAATAGAAAAACAATCCTAAATTTAATATGGAATTAGAAGAACCCTGAATAGCCAAAGCAATCCTGAGCAAAAAGAGCAATGCTGGAGGCATCATAATACCTGATTTCAAAATATGTTATGAACCTACAGTTAAAAAAACAACATGGAATTAGCATAAAAACAGACACATAGAACAATGAAATAGAATAAAGGGCACAGAAATAATCCCCCACAGCTACAGCCATACGATTCTCAACAAATGTACCAAAAACACACACTTGGAAAAAGCTAGCTTCTTCAACAAATGGTGTTGGGAAAACTGGATATTCACATATTAATTATTAAAGCCAGGTCTCCTTCTCTCACTCTGTCCAAAAATCAACAGAAGACAATAGTCCAGAAAATAAATGCAAGAATTGACCAGTAGGATTACATGAAATGGAAAAGCTTCTAAACAGTAAAGGAAATAATCAAGAGAGTGAAAAAAATAACATAGAGAATGGGAATTTAATATATAGAATGCATAAAGCACCAAAAAAGTCAGCATCAAAAGAACAAGTGATAACAATCAATAAACAAGCAAATGGTCTGAACAGACACTTCTCAAAAGAAAAAATATGAATGGCCAATAAATAGATGAAAAATTCTTCAACATCTTTAGCCATCATGGAAACACAAAACAGAAGAATTCTAGTGTCTGTTAATCTGAATGAAGATACCTTGTCAAATATACAGGGAATTAAGGAGAAACATCAAAAAATCACATCTTGGTAATATGGCTAATATAGTCCTCAAAATAAATCCTTAGTGGTGTAAAAGTGATCTACAAGTAATTTAGCCTGCCAAAACAAAGTTAAAGATTTCTGGGGGTGAGGTACTCTGGTTTGAACTCAAGGCCTCACATTTGCTAGGTAGACACACTACCACTTGACCACTCGAGCCACTCCACCAGCCCTGCATTGGTCGTTTTTTTGTGTTGTTTTTTTTTTTTTTTTTTTTGAGATAGGATCTCACAAAATATTTATCTGGGCTGTCTTCAAACTGTAATCCTCTTGATCTCTGTCTCCCAAGTAGCTAGGATTACTAGTGTGACCCACTGGTGCCCAACTAAACCTAAAGGTTTTTAAAGAAACCATAAAATGCCAACATTCAACTGATGACTTCCATAATGTCCAACATTCAATAAAAAATATTTGTAGCAGCAAATAAGGAAGAAAATATGGGTTTATAGAAACAGATCCAGAAACGATACAGATTTAGATTAGATTAGATTATTCACCAGAGATTTAAAGCAAGGACTGACAAACATCTTCTATAAAGCAGATAGCAAATATTTCAGTCTTCATAGGCCACATATAGTCTCTGTTGCATATTTTTTACTTTTTTACACTACTTTGTAATATAAACACTATCTTCAACTCACAGGCTATACAAAAGCAAGCCACTGACCAGATTTTGCCCACAGGTCATAGCTTACTTATTCTTAATTTAAAATAAAACATAAAAAAGATGGAGAAAGAAATCAAAGTTGTGAAACCTATAGGGCAAATAAACCCTCCAGAAATGAAAACTACATTATCTGAGGTGAATTTTTACTGGATGACAGCACAGTAAAAGAGTAAGTCAGTAAACTTAACAGCATAGCAATAAAAAAAAAAAACTAGCCAAAAATATGATGAACAGGTAAGTCACTGATAAACTGGAGAATGACTTCATGCAAGCCAATATGTGTGTAATTGGGGTCTCAGAAGGAGAAGAGGAGGGCAAAAAGCTGAAGAAATAGTGATTGAAATTATTCCAAATTTGTTTTTTAAGAAACATCAATTTGTATCATAACCAAATTTCCAAAGTCAGAAAAGTTTAGAAGCATACATAGAAAAATAGACTACACATTGTACTACACATAGACCAGACATTATACTGTACAAACAGCAATTCTCTTACAAATTGCCTAATGGGAGGAAACAGAAATCTATAGATATCTATACAAGAACAATGCAGGGCAGAAGACAGTGGAAATACAGTGCCACAGTGCTAGAATAAAAACCTTTTTTTACCTCTTCACAAACCTGCTTCTCAAATATGTAAAAACATAGCCCTTATCATACACGGATCCCATGAGGACTTAATGAAATAATATATCCTATCAAAAAACACGAACTTTTTAATTTTACTGTTACTGTTCATAGTACTATGTGAACATGAAGTGATCATTTTTTCATATTTAAACTACAAAATCCCAACATTCTAGTATGACAATCTTTCCTAGAGGATCTTTCAAATTCATCTCCTAATTTCCACACGCTGCCTTTGCCTATTGGATCATCCCTTTTCTCTGACCCACTGTTTTATCTCCCCCAAGTCTTTGCCCATACTCTAGCTACCTATTCTCAAGGCCCATCTCAGAGTTCATTCCTCTTGAAGTCTTCCATTATCAATTCTAGAAGTATTTTCTTCCTTTCTTACTTTCTTATAATGTTATTTATACCCACTATCTCAAACTTGAATATGCGTATGAATAACCTGCAGTGGTGCCTGAGACCTGCATTTTCACAAACTTCTAAGTGCTGTTAATTTTGGTATCCTGAGAAGACCCCACTTTTGAATAGCAAAATCTTATGCCTTTCCTAATGATTGTTTCTATCATCTTATCTTCTAGAATAATAACTTTAAAGAAGAACACTGAGCTGCTTTCACATTTTTAACTGTCATAACAGGGCTATACAGCTAATTGATTGTGATGTATATGATAGATGAAGAAGAAGGAGGAGAAGGGGAAGGAAAGAAGAAAAAAGAAAAAGAAAGAAAGAAAAAAAGAGGAAGGGAAGGAAAGAAGAAGATGTATCATTTTAGCCAAATCTTTGCTTCCTAGTCAAACTTGGACTGCTCATCTCTTGACACTTAAGGGTCTGCATCTAACTTTTAAGTGTTTCAAGGAAATAAAAATGAAGGTCCCCTTCAAGACCTTGCACAAATGGACCATGTTCATGACTTTAAAAACTACATAATATTAGGAGACATTAATTAAAAATGATCCTGCTGACTAAACTGTTGCTCATTTTGCTGAATTTTAAAATGTGGATTTGCTAAAAGTTTTTCTTTACACAGACACTGTAAGTACCTTCTGTGTTTGGGTAAAAAGGGAGCATAAGTGTGAGATGGAGGAGGATTGTTATAACTGAGAACAGAAAAGCTTTTTTTCCAGACTCTCATAAACTTAATGGAGTCTATATATTTGAAAAGCTTTGGAGACTTATGTTTCCCTTCCCCTTCCCCAGCCCCCCTGTTCCAAAGGCTCCTGGGTAGCACTGCCTGAATATAACCTATATCCTGTCATGTGACTGACAGCACCAGCTATCAGCACTCAATATTGTTTTGTACTGCAGGACACAACATGTGTTTCCCTTTTGCAAAAATTACATCACGTCTCAGGAAGTCTCTTTTCTCCAGCAGAACCAGCAGATACGCTCAGCCAAGACTTCACAAATAAGAAAGAAAGATAAATGAATCCTAGTGTCATTGTTTAAAACTCACATTTGCTGCAGAGTCCTTATTTCATAGCCTAGCCCCTCCTCTATGCATTATATTCCAGCTGTCTTGCTTTCTACTGAAAAGAACAAGATGCAAGGAGGAGGAAAGTCTCCACCTGTCTGTTGTGCATTTCTTTACATAAGATGCAATTGTTTTCTATCCTTGGCCTTTGGCCAGAAGTGAGCCTGATTATAGTTTGACTTCCACTCACACAGATGTTTGTACCTGTTACCAAAAGAGTTGAAAGCAGCAAAATTCTGAGAATTCCATTTCCTTCATGATGCTTTTTCCAGTTTCTCAGAGGAAATCTAACAAAATTCCCCTTTCTTGCCTCTTTAAAATAAAAATAAAGTCAGTGACTACTGTCTTCATTTTCCATCCAAAGTATACTTGCTCTTGCTCCTCATTCTAAAATGCATTTC
This sequence comes from Castor canadensis, assembly GCF_047511655.1. NCBI lineage: Eukaryota > Metazoa > Chordata > Mammalia > Rodentia > Castoridae > Castor > Castor canadensis. The sequence goes on along the minus strand of NC_133387.1, from coordinate 179,621,177 downwards.
CCCTGTCTGCACACTATTTGTAGAAATCTTTCTAACCTCCTTCTGTTTGTTTTTATTCTTGTTGTACTAGGGGTACATTGTGACATTTACCAAAGTCTTTACAATATAGCATAGTTGAACATACCCCCTCCAATTTTTTCAACAGGTTTCATTTTTCCATTTGCATACATGAGTATATAAAATGTCCACCATATTCACCCCCTGCACCTTTTCCTTATATCCTCCCCCCTCCCACTGTTGCCAACCCCCAGACAGGACATGTTTTACCTTCCTGTTCTCTGTTTTTAAAAAAAGACATTTTTGTTTTTTATAAGATATCTATACAAGGAGTTTTGGTGTGACATTTCAATGTATATATATATTATAACCCAAATTGGTTCATCCCCTCTATGTTTCTCCTTTCTACCTTAGTCCCCTTCTTATGGTGATTTCAGCAGGTTTAAAAAGTACCACATTCAACTTCTTAACTCCCTTCTTTTACCCATTAGTGACTTCCCCTTAGTGTGACCTGTTTTTCATAATATTTCTTGCATTTATATTGGGCCTATATACCACATATGAGAGAAAACATGCAGACTTTGGCTTTCTGAACCTGGTTAACTTCACTTAAAATGATGTTCTGCAGTTCCATCCGCTTATCTGCAAATGACAAAATTTCATTCTTCTTAATTCTAACCCCCTATTAAAGGATCATTGTTGTGTTCTGTTATTACTAAACCTCATATATTCTTTTTTTTTTTTTGAGACTGCCTCACTATGTAGCTCAGGTTGCCCTTGAACTCAAAATTCTCCTGCCTCATCCTCTTGAGTGCTAAGATTAAGTACTGAGCCACCATGCCCAACAAAGCCCTGTATATTCTCATCGTTTTCATGAGTTGCAAGCAACCAGATGCCAGAGACAGAGACAATGAGGCTCTCTTTTGTCAGTAACCACAGATAATTGAGAGCTCATTTGATTATTATGATAATCTTAACAATTCCCTACATTTTAATAACACCTACAGGCTTAAAAAATGGTTTCCTGGCTCTGACATTATCATCATCATTTTTCATTTATTTTACAAATATTTATCAAGTACTGGATCCATAGCAGGTATCATGCAAGGCATTTGTAGGGTTTACAATGGTGGATAAGATAAATACAGTCTCATCTTCATTTAATCTATATCTAAGAAATGTTCACTGACCATCTGTAAGGTTTTGGACATTACCCTGGTGATGTATTTATAAAAGATTATAAATATCTTTATTAGATACAACAGAAAACTGAGGTCCAGAATGGTGAAGTGATTTTTCCCAAATCCATATAGTTAGCTCTGGGTACAATGGATCCAGTAAACACCAAGTGTTGTGATAGAGATTGACAAAGTCCAGAGGGCCAGAGGTTGTCCATATCAATGGCAATTCATTTCTAAGCCAAATAATACATTATAATTCCTTGGCACCCTAGAAGAAATAATAGGCTAGTAATAAGAATATTTAGATTTGGCTTCCACTTTTATTATTTCCTAATGTGCAAAATAAGGTTGCTACCATTCTAACAGTGTTACGCAGTGTCCTGAAGTTCTAAGGAAGTGACAGAAAACTTTGAGGAAGATATTGGGAGGATGAGTTGGTTCCAAGCAATCTACTCCACATTTAATCAAAGCTTTGATTTGTTTTATGAGGTTCTAAGGCCTGTGGAGACTATTCTAAGAATGGGAGGAGGGAGGATAAAGGAGAATGACAAAGAAAGTGAATTCAACTATGATATATTGTAAGAATTTTTGTAAATGTCACAAATACAACAATAATAAATCTTACTTTCAAAAAGAATTTTTTCAAAAGAAAACAACAAAAACAAAAATTTGTAAACCAATGAACTGAATGACCTTTAAGACTTTTCTCAGTTCTCATGATATATAACTTGGTAAACTTTTCAACATTATCACTGAAAGTCTGTTCCTTCACTATTTGGAATGGTTAATATTGGTCTCTATTCCCAAAAGACCATTCAGTACTGCAGACTCTAGAATTCTGCTACTCAAGGTGTGGCTCGTGTATCAGTAGCAATGTCATCACCAGGAAGCGTGTTGGACATGCAGAATCTCAGGTCCCACCCCAGACATCCTGAATCCAAACTAGAACTTGACCAAGATTTCCGAGTGGTTTGATGAATATGAAAGTTTGAGAAGCACCAATCTCTAAGATTTTGGAACCTTTCTTGGTTAATTTATATCACTGTCTCCCACCACATTCTCCTTTTCATAGTAGAAAGGTCTGGATGGCTGGATCATTTCTGCTCTGTCCCATCACCATGGCCCCAAAAGGAAAGGAAGAATAGAATTTCCATTTTGTTTCTATCTTATAATTTAACAGCCATTATCTGTCAACTTATCCCTATAAATGACCCCCTCTCAGTACCCTTGACCAGTGAGGATGTTAGGGATATTGAAAACAGCTCCACTCCAGTAAAGCTGAGGCCCCTTTGATGAAATCATCTTTCCAATCCAGTCCAATCCCAAGACTCACTAATTTTATAATACAGACATTCATAACAAAAAACTCTCAGATCCTTTACAAATTGCCCCAGGCCTGTCCATGTGTTATTAAAGTTGGGCTGAGTAATAAACGCTACAAATGTCCTAGGAGACAGCACTCATGCCCAGTGAGCATGACATCCCATAATAGATCTATTTGGCTTGTTACCCTGGCGCCTTTCTCCACCCTGATCTCTGGAAATCAGAGAAAGGCAAACATCAGAATGTCACTCCAAAGATGTAGACATGGGTATAAGATGCTTTGCTTGGAAAGTTTTCATAAGATCGTATTTCTGGCCAAATTCCTATTACTTCTGAGTTGTAGTCAGGAGGCTATTTTTTCATTAACGTTTCTCTTCCCAGAAGGAAAACATTATCCTCCAAATAAAATTCAAGTGAACTAAATCACTTCCAACCTCAGTATCATTTCAGGCTTGGTGTCATTTGTAGATTCAAGACTGAGTCCTATTTATCTGCTCAAGTTCCATTCCTAATAGGAAAAATGCCAACCAACAAAGAAAAGAACATCCTATTTTCAGAGGCTATCACCTTCTATGTTTCAGACCAATCATAAAGCAGTTCAATTTATCAATTTCTTACAGAGTCAGCTCTTTCTGGCAAAGTCAAATCTGACTGCATTCATTCTTTCAACAAACATTTATGGAGTCTACCACATGCCAGGCACTAGGGACTAGACCCTAGAGAAACAGAAACAGTTCATTTTAATCAAGAAACTTACAGCTTACCTGTTAAGACAGAAATATAAATAGCTATTAAATCATATAATCAATACCCTCCTGGCGGTCTGAATGAGACAATATGGGAATTCAGACTAGTAACAATGAGGATCCAAATATTGGTAAAAACCTTGCCCTTGCTTTGAATAATATTTTAATCTAGGTGGAAACATAAGAAATACACCTTAACACTTACAGGCCATTTGTGTTAAGTGTCAAATATATAATTAGCCAAAATACAGCCATGGTTAAGTATTGAGAGTGAATTAATTAAAGTATTTACATAGTGATTGAGGACTTATTGTGGTGGGTTGTGAGGCTCAAGAATGGATAGAAGAATAAATGGATTTAAGATGACTGAAAAAAACCCACAATAATTCCTATTGCAAAAAGAAATAGATGATAGATAAGAAAAAAGGGAATGTCTGAACCCAGAAACTAGTATGAACAAAGGCATACAGGAGGAAAGAACTCCATCTCCCCATCCTGCAGCAACAACAAAGTTCCCACTCTGCTTGTAACAGATCTTATACATATAGGATGGTCATGGATAAAGAAAGGCAAATTGGGCAATAGTGTGTGACCTTGAACAGCAGATATAGGAGTGTCATTTTTATTCCCAAACCAATGAGGCTCACATTTATGAGCAAGTGAATGACAGAAAATCAGTAGAAAATTGGATTTGTGATAGTTTATAGGATAAATTGGAGTAGAAAGGTACTGGTGATAATTTGGAAGTAGTTATATGAACAAAATCTTGGGCCTATAATTAGCAATCATTAATAAGCAGTTCTTGTATTAGAGGGAGAAAGGTGTCCATGAAAAGAATTCAAGATTAGTGGCATCATTATTTCTGAAGAATATTTACTTATGCAAAATGCAGGTGAGGATGCTGGATTTGAACTTAAAACACAAGCTTTAGGGCATTTTCTTCATCTAAATTGGTCAAGTCCAATGAGCAAGCTTCATTATAGGCACTAAGAAGGTAACACCTAGAATCTCAGAAAAAAGAGCATATTTGTAGTAGGGCTCTTAAAAGCTACTTTGTCCAATGACCTCATTTTATGCGTGTGGACAAAGCTCCAAAATGACAATAGCCAGAGCTTAGCATTAAAACCAGGTACTTAATTCCAAGACAGTTAGTCTTTCCAGTAAACCACATTCTTTCTAGATAATAGGCAATATGCCTCCCCTCGAGGTGTTTATATGCAGAGAAATGCTCAAACACTGTTTTTCATGCAGGGAAAGTATAAACGACATGTTCATTCCACTGTGAGACAAATGGTACACTCTTTCTGAATGCTTGATAGAAAAACAATTCTCTTGCATATGAGAAGATAGTTTTCTGGCATGTTAAGACCACACTTCTTCAGTTTCAGCTTCTGCAAACAAAGTTTGCCCTGGGAGACAAATGGAGAAGAGGTCTTTTTCCTGTACAATAAAGCTTTCACTTTATATATCTAATGTTGTCTCTTTTCAAAAGCTGGTCTGAGAACTAAAGGCATGGCTCAAGAGGTAGAGCATCTGCCTATCGAGCATGATGCCCTGAGTTCAAACCCCAGTACCACCAAACAACAAATAACAAAAACAGCACATGAGTAACAAGAGTGGTCCCAGAAAAGCCAGATCAAAGAATTTTCAATTTGTGGTCACAATATGAAGGGTCCAATTATTTTAAATAGGTGCAAGAGTGAGCATAGTAGTTCAAAGAAACATGTTTATGGAATTCTTAATAGTCAATCATTTTTCATCTGTTTAATTCTTCCAGAGAAACTAAATATGCTGATATTTGGGTGAAAAAGAAGCAACAGAAGAGAATTGTGACTGCTCACTAAAGCATCTCAACCATAATTCCTTAATTCCTTTTCCTGGTCCAGCAATTAAAATATTGCATCTTCATTAGAGAGAGAGAGGGAGAGGGGTGTGAGTCAAAAAGGTTTGTGTTTTTCCAAAGTTCACTGGAGTATGTATTATTATTCAAACCAAGATGTCTACCAACACAGCTTTATGTCTGTTTCCTCTTTACAATGTCTTCTAAGACCATTGATTATGCCCACAATAATTTTCAAGTGATTAAAATGCATTTGCTTTTATAAATATATCAAATACGAGTCATAAAATCATGGAATGTTTCAGTTTATTGGGATGTTAAAAAATAAGCCCAACCACCTGAAAGACTGCTTGAATTCCTACTGTGGAACCTGATCAAGTAGCCGTTCCAGTCAGAACATGAATCTCACAAATGAGGAAACTTACTACTTTCTAAGGTCACCCACCCACATTTATGCATTACCTCCTAAGGAAAGCCAAACACTGCTATCCCATAGCTTTGTGGGTTTGCAGTGTGAAATAAAAGGGAAAAAAATTGTTCACCTTTCCAAGTAACAACTCAAGTCAACAGACATTTATTTAATGTGTTCCAGGCATTGTCCTGGGTATTGATATTGAATGAATCAGTGAATGAATGAATGAATGAATGAAGCAAGATCCTTGTTTTGTTGACATATTGTAATGGGAGACAGATGAGAATGAGTGTATTTAGAGTGTTCAGATATATAGAAAGGAGCACTTGACCCAGATTTGAAGAGTCAAGAAGGGATGTCTTAAGTGGATTTTTTTTTTCTTTTGCAGTACTGGGGTTTGAATACATGGCCTCAGTCCTGCTAGGTAGGAGCTCTACCAATTGAGTCATATCCCCAGCCCTTAAGAGGATTTTTAAGTGCAAATAGAAGTCAGCCAAAGGGGTGGAAGTATGGCTCAAGCAGTAGAGTGTCAGCCTTGCAAGCAGGAAGCCCTGAGTTCAAACACCAGCACCACCAAAAATCAAAAAGAAAAAAAATTAGCCAAAGTAATTACTGAGGGAGAAAAATTCAAGAAAAGCTACAGAAATCAGAAATATGATGATATATTTAAGAAACTACAAGTAGAATGGTATGAGTTGTGAATATTAAGCAATGAGGCTGGAGACATAAGCAAGAATTAGATAAAGAGACTTGTATATCATACCTAAATCTCTGGCATGATTTTAAAAGAGAATAGTAAATCATATTTGACTTTTTGCTGATCACTCTGGTGGCACTATAAAGAAAGGTAGAAGAAGCAAGACCACTTAAGAAATTATTTCAGAACCAGTGGGAGAGGGAGGGTAAAAGGAGAAGGTGAAGGGGGTGAAAATACTTCATGTGGAATTCTTAAGTTTTTATTACTTTAAAACACAATTTAAGATAAATGGTTAAGAGAACTGTAGTGCAAAACCCTAAGTTCAAATGCCAGTACTTCCAAAAAAAAGAAAAGATGTATGGTTAGTAATTGGATATGAGTCTGTGGTTTAAAGGAAGATTGAGGCATGGAGAAACAAACTCATCATGAAAATGAATAATTATGAGCTTAAGAGTTTATAAGATCATCCAGGTATGACATACAACCTGAGAAACTGAATCATTAAAATGGACCTCTGGGAAACAACAACCCTGGATATATTTTCCAGGGACTGTAGATAGCCATTGTGTTCCTCCTGGGTCTTATCTTTTCTAATTTTTTACAGATCTTTCCATTGCATCTTCTACTCAATTGCTTCTAAACCTTTCATTTTGTCAGTATTCCTCTTAAAATGAGATACTTTTGATTGCTATTAATCTATCAACCCATGGACTGACCACACCTGAGAATATCATCACCATTCAGGATGATGTAGGGACAAAGATAGAACACAATTCACCAATACATGTGCTTCTACTTTCCTAAGACAGATTTGTTCCTAGAAAATGTTGCCCATCAAAGCATTTTATTTGGTACTTTCCTTTCCAAATGAAACATAAGGGGAAATGATGAGTGATGCTTGCAGTTCTAGGTTTTTATGAAGCAGTGTTGGTCTCTCTACTCTTTCCTCTTCTTTAAGCTAAATGCAAATAACAGGGGTGCCGAAGCTTAGAGAATTACTGAGTCACCAGGTGGAAGGAACCCAGGACCCTGAATTCTCACATGGAGGAAAACAACACACAAGACAAGGAATATTTGACTGGATAAGTAATTGAGCAATAAATATATTGCAATTAGCATAACAGCAGCTATAATCCTATTGTTAAATATCTACCAGAGCAGAAGAAACAATTAATTTTGAGAGGAAAGACATAAAACCAATATATTTATAAACTTTGATTCCCCTATTTTCAAATAATATATACTTTTTTGATTAGATTAAAGAACTTTATATTTATTTATATTAAATTTCATCCCAGTACAAATGTACATCAATGTTTTAAACAACAGTATTCACAAACTATAGTGTCATCCCAAGTACCCATCAAACAATATATGGATAAAGAAACTGTGGTATACACTCTTGGGGATATACCCAAAAGACTATGACACAGGTTACTCCAGAGGCACCTGCACACCCATGTTTATTGCAGCACTATTCACAATAGCCAAGTTATGGAAACAGCCAAGATGCCCCACTACTGATGAATAGATCAAGAAAATATGGTATCTATACACAATGGAATTTTATGCAGCCATGAAGAAGAACGAAATATTATCATTCATTGGTAAATGGATGGAATTGGAGAACATCATTCTGAGTGAGGTTAGCCTGGCCCAAAAGACCAAAAATCATATGTTCTCCCTCATATGCGGACATTAGATCAAGGGCAAACACAACAAGGGGATTGAACTTTGATCACAAGATAAAAGCGAATACACACAAGGGAGATATGAGGATAGGTAAGACACCTAAAAAATTAGCTAGCATTTGTTGCCCTCAACACAGACAAACTAAAGCAGATACCTTAAAAGCAACTGAGGCCAATAGGAGAAGGGGACCAGGAACTAGAGAAAAGGTTAGATCAAAAAGAATTAACCTAGAAGGTAACACACAGGAAATCAATGCAAGTCAACTCCCTGTATAGCTATCCTTATCTCAACTAGCAAAAACCCTTGTTCCTTCCTATTATTGCTTATACTCTCTCTTCAACAAAATTAGAGATAAGGGCAAAATAGTTTCTGCTGGGTATTGAGGGGGTGGGGGGAAGAGGGAGGGGGTGGAGTGGCTGGTAAGGGAGGGGGTGGGGGTGGGAGGGGAGAAATGACCCAAGCATTGTGTGCACATATGAATAATAACAAAATAAAAATTAAAAAAAAGAAACTGTGGTATATATACACACTAGAATATTAGTCAGCCATAAAAAAATTGAAATTATGTAGTTTGCAAGAAAATGGATGGAACTGGAGATCATCATGTTAAATGAAATAAGCCAGATTGAATAGAAAGACAAATACCAACTGTTTTGTCTTATATGCAAATTCTACAGGTAAAGAAATGAATGATGTGAGTGTAAAAATGGGGACTGTTTCAGGGGGGATCCAGTGAGAGGAAAGACAGCAAAAGGAGAGTGTGATAGGGATGAAAATGGTCAAATTACTTTATATGTATATATGAAAAAAGAATAATGAAACCTGTTAAAATTGTTTAAAAGAGGGGGAGAAGATAAGAAAAAAAGAAGTGAATTTTATTAAAGTACATTGTATACATGTATAAAATATCACAATGAAACACCTTTTTCACAATTGATACCTGCTAGTAAAAATTTCATCTCACTACATTTAACTAGTGTCTGAATATTTAAGATATGTTTGGAATTTGGTTTTGTCATTCAGTGTATTAACTATTCCTTTCAACTCTCTGACTTCTACAAAATTGATCAATTATTCTTTTATTAAAAAATAATTGAGAAGATGAGGCAATATGGTAGATTAAAAGCTTCCACAATTTGACTCTATGAATAAGAAGAGTCAAGGTAACAAAGAAGAAACTATATTCTGAAAAAAGAAATGGAGGAAGAACATTGTGAATTACAAAAGAGGGACAGGACAAATGAAAAGTATAAAGAAATAGAAATATAACAGAGAAAAGAAGAAAGAGTCTGTTGCTTTAACCATGGCTCCCCAAGGAGCCAAAGTTAAAACCACAAGGTAAGACAGACAGCCCTGGAGACAGACTGGCATACCTAGCAGCAGAATAAGCCTACATTTCCCACAAACTTTAAACCCAGCATGGGGATTTGGTGTGATAATAACTACTCCTGCATGGTAGGATAACATTGGAAAAGAAAGACATTTTGTCACTTTCCGTATCTCAGAGTCCTATAGCTAAGCACCATCTTGAAAGGGTAACTATTGTTAAAACAGAGCTACTCTGGAGACCTGAAAATGAGGAACAATTGTGGCTCAGGGAGAATGAGAAGACTCTGCCACAGTGTGTGGGTGGGAGATGGTCACATGCCGCATCATGGAGAAGGGATGGGGATCAACATGGACCTGCAGAGAAGGTTGAGCAATGGGGCCTGAAGTAGTGATGGACACGGTGGTTGGTGGTCCTGCTATATTTAGTAAGGAGTAAGCCCCACTGCCTGAGGATCACTGCAGAGGCAAAACTCCAAACCAGGGGCAAGTGAAGTGCTTGACTTCCACCTCCCAGCTCTGTAGGGGTTGTAACAGATGAGACTGAGGGCTCTGAGCCTAGGTCCATGGACCACATAATTTCCCCAGCCTCTTCCCTCTAACAGGGTGGATAATTGCTGCATTGGATCTGAAAACACTGAAACATACAAGCAGAGTGCCTGAATCCCTCAGTTCTTCCTCTCTGGTCCAGAACTTAGTGCTCTATCTCCAATGCATTCAGGGGATACCTCTAGACTTGGATACTTGATGTTCTTGGGAGCACTAAACTGAGGAACCCACAGAGCAAGTGTAAAACTGGCAAATTAAAGGTTGCAAAGCTCCCTGTGGCCTACAGTGGCTCCATACACAAAGAAGGAAAGTTTCTACATCAACTGACCTTTGGCCAGTCCCAGCCTCAGCCCACATACAGCACTAACCTATATAGTAGGAATTACAGGAGGTTCCAGCTAGTTTTCTGAGTGGTGATAGGAAATGGGCTCACTGCCCTGAGCACATGAGATATATATACTTCAACCCTGCCACTACCCAGTCCTCCTAAACACTGGGAATACTTCAGCTGAAAGACTACAGACAATTAAAACCTCCAACCAATGACTTGTCCTCAGAAATACAAATCCCACTACAAAAACACCAGAAATATGAAAAAGCAAGGCAACATGACTCCTCCAAAGTCAACAATTCCATAATAATAAACTCTAATGGTAGCAAAATAGATGAAATTGCAGACAAGGAATCCAAAAAAGAATGATTATAAGAATGATCAGTAAAATTAAAGAGAACATAAATAAATACCTGAATGAATTCCAAGAGATTACAAATAAAAGCCCTGAAATAAGGAAGATAATGCATGAAAGATGAATTTAGTAGAGATATGCAAATCCTGAAAAGAATAGAAGGAGAGGAGGTTTAAGCAAAAGTCATAGAAAACATATTCAATAAAATAATAGGAGAAAATATCCCTAATACTGGGAAAGAAGTGACCATCCAGGTACGGGAAGCTTTTAAGACTCCAAACAGACAAGACCAAGAAAAAAAAATCTCCCCCTGTCATATTATAGTTAAAGTACTGAGTATATTAAACAAGGAAAAAATATTAAAGGTTACAAGAGAGATGCAAACCCAAATCTAAAGGCAAAGCCATCAGAATAACAGCAGATTTCTCAACAGAAAGTATAAAAGCCAGGAAGACATGAAATAATGTATTTCAAAACCTGAAAGAAAATAACTGCCAACCTAGAATACTGTACACAGCAAATCTATCCTTCATTATTAAAGAAGAAATAAAAACTTTCTGCAATAAGTAAAACTAAAGCAATTCATGACCCCTTAGCCAGCACTGCAGAAGATACTTAAAGGAATCCTATGCAGAGAAGAAGATGAAAGAATAAATCTCACTAGAGGAGTAAAAAAGAAAATGAGGATTATGAAAGACTCAAACAGTACCAAAAGCAACAAAATGGCAGAAATTACTACATGCCTTTCAATAATAACTCCAAATGTTAGTGGTTTCAATTCTCCCATCAACATATAGACTGGTAGATTGGACTAAAAAAAGCAAGATCAAACCATTGTTGCCTACAAGAAATGCACCTCCCTGGCAAACACAAACACAGGCTTAAAGTAGAATTAAGGATAAAGCTAACCCAAACAAATGGAGGCCAAAATCAAGCAGGAATACTCACGTCTGACTTCAAAATTAAAAGAGACAAAGAAGGTCACTTCATATTGATGAGGGGAACAATACATAAATTAGCTATAACAATAGTAAACACGTGCACACTAAATGTTGGCATACCCAGTTTCATAAAACAAATGTTAGTGGACATAAAGATACAAATAAACTCCAACACAATAATACTGTTTGAGTTCAATACCCCACTCTCACCAATATATAGGTCAGAAAAACAAAAAAAATCAAAAAAGAAACTTCAGAATAAATGAGACTATAATTCAAATAAAATTATCAGACATCTATAAAATATTCCACCAAACAGCCATAGAATACACGTTCTTCTCAGGAGTTTATGAAACTTCTCCAAAATAGTTCATATTTTAGCACATAAAGGAAGTCTTAACAAATACAAAGAAAATTGAAATACCTCCTAATATTTTATTAGAACACAATGAAATAAAACCACAAATCCATACATTAAAAACTACAGAAAATATACAAACAAATGGAAACTGAAGAACACACTGTTGAGTAATCAGTGGGTCACTGAAGAAATAAAGAGGGAATCAGAAATTTCCTAAAATCAAATGAAAATGAAAACACAATATACCAAAACCTTTAGGACACAGCAAAGGTAATGCTAAGGGGAAAGTTTATAGCCATGAGTACCTGCATTAAAAAAGCAGAGATGTCAAATAAATAACCTAATGATGTACCTCAAGCTTTTAAAAAAAATAAAAATAAGACAAACCCAAAATCAATAGGTGGAAAGAAATAATAAAGATTAGGACAGAAATTAATGAAACAAAAACCAAAAGAAAACACAAAGAATTAATGAAATAAAGAGTTGGTTCTTTGAAAAGGTAAAGAAGATTGTCAAACCCTTAGCCAAACTAACCAAAAGAAAGAAGGGGAGCTGGGGGCCAGTGGCTCATGCCTGTGATCCTAGTGACTCAGGAGGCAGAGATCAGGAGGATCGCGGTTCAAAGCCAGCCTGGACAAATAGTCCATGAGTCTCTATCTCGAAAATACCTAACACAAAAAGGGCTGGTGGAGTGGCTCAAGGTGTAGGCCCTGAGTTCAAACTCCAGTACTACAAAAAAAGAAAGAAAAAAAGATGGCAAGACACAATAAAATTGGAGATGAAAATGGGCTATTAAAACGAGTATCAATGAAATGCAGGGGATCATAGTAATAATTCAAAAACTTATATTCAAATAAACTGGGAAATCTAGAAGAAATGGATAGATTCTATACACATATGACCTACCAAAATTGAACCAAGAGGATATAAATGAATGAGATCTATACCAAGCAATGAGACTGAAATAGTAATAGAGAGTCCCAAAGAGAAGAGCCCCAATAAGACAGATTCACTGTTGAATTCCACCAGTACTTTAAAAAAGAACTAACACCAATCCCCCTCAAATTATTCCATAAAATAGAAAGGAAAGAAATTCTGTCAAATCAATTCTATGAAAACAGTATTACCCTATTACCAAAACTGAATAAAGACACAACAACAAACAAGAAAATTACAGTAGACCCTTGACATCCACAGGTATGTTTCCAAGGAGACCGCCATTAAGGAAAAACTACAAATGCTCAGGATGCACAGAGTTCAGTAGTGAAAATGCACAATTCGTTTTCCCATAATACCACCCTAAAGAAATGCCACTTTTCAAAAATCTAAAGTTTTTCATCTTATCAGTTAACTTAAGTATATTAGTTTTTGCCTTGTTTTGGGGGGCATCATTTGCTTTTGGGGGAGGCATATTTTCACAAAATTAAGGGCAGCAGATTATACAACTGACAAGAATGTGAGACTGACAGCTTCTCTGCATCCACTGAGCTGTGGAATGTGTGCTTGGGAATTTAAAGTTTTTCTTTTTGGAGTTTCTTATTATTATTTTTTTTAACCTAAACACTTGATCAAAACTGTGTATAATAAATCTGTGAACAGAGTGGGTTTACTATATTGACCAATTTTCTTGATGAACATAGACACAAAAATTTTCAACAAAATTCTTGCAAATTGAATTCAACAACAGATTAAAAAGATCATAATCAGTTGTTCTCATTCCAAAACTAAAAGGATGATTCAACATATGCAAACCAATAAGAGTAATACAGTACATAACAGAACAAGGGATAAAAGTCAAAAGATTATCTCAATAGATGACAGAAAAGCCTTTGACAAAATTTGTCATCCTTTCATGATTAAAGCACAAAAGAAACTAGGAATAGAAGGATCATATCTTAACATAGGAAAGACTGTATACAATAAACCTAGAGCCAACATCACACTGAGCAGGGAAAAACTAAAAGCATTTCTTCTAAAGTCAGGAAAAAGACAAAGGTGCCCAGTTCCCCAGAGCAATAACGCAAGAGAAAGAAATAAAAGGGATGTAAATAGAAAGGAAGAAGTCTCAAACCCCAGTACCACCAAGAAAAAAAAAGTCAAATCATCCCTGTTTGCAGATAATCTGATCCTGCACTTAAGAGACCCTAAATACTCCAACAAAAATTTTTAGATCTGAGAAACGCTTTCAGCAAAGTAGCAAGATACAAAATCTGCATATAAATATCAGTAGCTTTTCTATATACCAACAATGAACAGGCTAAGAAAGAAATCAGGAAAATAGTCCCACAAAAAAGCCTCAAAAAATATCTGGGAATAAGTTTAACTAAGAAAGTGAAAGCTCTCTACAGTGAAAAGTACAAAACATTGAAGATGGCAATTTAAGAAAACATTAGAAAGCAGAAAGACCTCCCATGTTCATGGATTGGCAGAATTAGCATTATGAAAATAGCTACTACTGGAAGCAATCTACAGGATCAATGCAATACCAATTAAAATTATAACTCCATTCTTCATAAAAATAGAAAAATAAATCCTAAAATTCATACAGAAGCATAAATGATCCCAAAGAGCCAATGCTATCCTGAATGAAATGAGCAAGGCTGGAGGCATCACAATACCAGGCTTCAAATCATACCACAGAGCCACAGTAACAAAACCTGCATGGCACTGGCATGACAACAGACATGAGACGCAAGAGAAGAGAAGAGAAGAACAGAGGAGAGAAGAGAAGACCCTGAAATAAGTCCACGCAGCTATAGCCATCTATTGGATTTGCAACAAAGGTGCCAATTTTTTTATGTTGGAAAAAAGACAACCACTTTAACCAATGGTGTTGGGAAAACTGGATATCCACATGTAGAAGACTGAAATTATCTCTCACTCTGTACAAAAACCAATACTCAAGGGATCAAAGACCTTAATATAAGAACTGAAACTTTGAAACTATGATAGGAAAGCACTTGAAGATATAAGCACAGGCAATGGCTTTCTGAATAGGACTTCACTAGCTCAGAAAATAAGAGCAAGAATTGACAAATGGGACTGCATCAAATTAAAAAGCTTCTGCACATCAAAAGATACACTTCCCAAAAAGAGACAACCCACAGAATGAAATAAAATCTTTGCCTACTATTTGTCAGACAAGGGATTAATATGCAGGATATACAAAGCACTCAAAAAATTAAATACCAAATAATCCAAATAATAAATGGGCAAATGAATTAAATAGACAAAGCTCAAAAAATAAATATAAATGACTGATAAATACATGGGAAAATGTTTAACACCCTTAGCCATAATGGAAACGCAAATCAAAGTGACACTGAGGTTCCATCTCACCCCAGTTTGAAAGGCTATCATCAAGAAAAAATACAGCTGGGTTTTGGTGGCTCATGCCTGTAATCCTAGCTACTCAGGAGGCAGAGATCAGGAGGATTGCGGTTTGAAGTCAGCCTGAGCAAATAGTTCATAAGACCCTATCTTGAAAAACCCATTACAAAAAAAAGTCGGGTGGGGGGAGGGTGCTGGCGGAGTGGCTCAAAGTGAAAGCCCTGAGTTCAAGCCCAAGTACCATTAAAAAAGAAAGAAAGAAAGAAAGAAAACAAACAGTAACAAATGTTGGTGAGGAAAATAACTAGTGTAGCCACTCCTCAGAAAACTAAAAATTGAACTATCATATGATCCTGATATACCATTCCTGGGCAGATATCCAAAGGAATATAAGTCATCACACAGCAGAGATACCGGCACACCTGTGTTTGTTGTAGCACTATTCACAATAGCCAAGTTCGGGAATTAGCCTAGGTGCCTGTCAATAGATGGATAAAGAAAATGTGGTATATATACACAACGGAATATTATTCAGCCATGGAGAAGAATGAAAGTATTTTGCTTGCAGGAAATTAGATGGAACTAGAGATTATGTTAAACCAAAATAAGCCATTCAAAAACACAAACGTTAAATGTTTCTCGTACGTTCAGCATTTAGATCTTTTAAAAAAAAAAAAGGAAAGAAAAAAACATGAATGTAAAAGAAGGATTATTTGGGGAAGGGGAGTTGGCAAAAGGAGAGGGTGAGGGGGGGTGAATATGATCCAAGTACATTACATGCATGTTTAAAAAGAGAATAATGCAATTGGGCACTAGTGGCTCACATCTCTAATCCTTGCTACATGGGAGGCTGTGATCTGGAGGATCAAGGTTCCAGGCCTGTCTGGAGAAACAAAAAAAAAAGTGAGATTCCATCTCAACAGAAAGAAGCTGTCATGAAGCATAAAAAGGAGGGCGGTGGTCCAGGCAGGCTTGGGCATAAAGTGAGATACTATCTCCAAAATAACCAGAGCAAAAAGGACTGGAGATGTGGCTCAAGCTGTATTGTACCTGCCTAGCAAGCATAAAGCCCTGAGTTCAAACTCCAGTATCACCAAAAAGAAGCAAAGACAAATAGAATAATGAAACCCATCAAAAATTGTAAGAAAAAAGGAGAGAGGGAATGCAAAACAGTCATGGAGGGATGAATATGGTCAAAGTACATTACGTGTATGTATGGGAACATCACAATGAAACCATTTTGTGCAATTATTATATGCTAACTGCAAATGTGTCTTAAATGTAAAAGTAAAAATAAGTAAACAATAAAAATAACTAAAAGTTGGACTTAGAATAACATTTCTAGACATATTGTCCTAACTGCATTTTGCATAAGCTCTTTATGCATTTTCCCAACCCTAGTGATCCCTCTCCTAATTTAAGCACACTTCTATCATTCTACTCAACTCCTGCTTTGAGTTTTACAGGAGTTGAAGATGAAAAGATCCAGAGAATGGAAAGGGAAGACAATCAGAAGGCCTCTGTCTTCCTCCTTCACATCTCCTTAGCCCAAGCTTCTTCCCAGTTCCAAATCACTGCTTTGAACGCACTGGCCTCTGTGCTTTGCTCTGCCTCCGCTCCCATTTATCCTGGGCTTCTCTCTCATATCTTCCTCTCTAAAACCTACCAGTTCACAACATTCTCCTGCTAAAGATTCCTAGTGACTTCCCAATAAAGCCAAATCCCTTCTTTTGGTGTACAAAGACTACTTTGAGATGGACCCCAACCACCTACACAGTTGCATTCTCCTTCACTTCCATCATAAACTTCTCGTCATGTACCAAATATGTTGGGTCCTTCTGCCGACTCTGCCTTGTAAATATTGTTCTCAGCTTGAACTGGAACTGCGCCTTCCTCCTCCCCCAGGCAGAACTAATTTTCTCCTTTGTGCTTTCACATGCACACTGTTTACAGGTCCTTCTTCCTCCTTAGCTGTGAGCATGCTGAGGACAGGGTTGTGACTTTCCCCTCTGCTTCTCCAGTCCCTAGCACAGTCATGCTTCACTCTCATGCTCAATAAATTGATATCTGTTGAATTAATGAGCAAAGCAAAGGAAGCAGAAACAGTGAGTGAGTGGAAGTTGGTAAAGGGAAGAAGACACTCCTGACTTAGAAACAAAAAGTTCAAGTTGCCAACCTTTTTGTAGTCTTAGAAGACACAAAACATTATTTTTCTAGCTTTATTGAAGTATATTTGACAAATTGTTTACATTTAAGGTATACACCATGATGTTCTGATTTATGTGTATGTTGTGAAATGACTTCCACAATCAAACTAATTAACATATTCATCACCTCATTTAACCATGTGTCTGTATGTCTGGTGAGAATCGGTTTTTTCCTTTATTTCTTATTGGCATATTATTGTTGTACAGAGGGACATTGTGACATTTACATAAGTGCTTACAATATATCTTAATTAGATTCACTCCCTCCCTCTTTCTCCTTTATCCTCCCCCCTTTCTTAGAACAATCTCAGTAGGTTTCCTTGTTCTACTTTCATACAGGAACATAAGATATTTCTACCATATTCACCTCCTTCACCCTTTCCTTATGTCCTCCCCCTCCACTACTACCCAACCCCAGAAATTGTTTTGCCTTCTCATCCTTCATTAAAAAAAAAAAAAAACACACATTTTTGTTATTTATGATAGTTATCCAGGGGGTTTCATTGTGACATTTCCATATATACATGTATTGTACCCTGAATTGATTCAGTCTTTCCATTATTCTTCTTTCTATCTCAGTCCCCTTCTTACGGTGTCTTCAACAGCTTTCAACGCTCCATGTTCATACTTGTGTAGAAAACATATCGTCTGCATTCAATTCACCCTCTTTGCTTTCTTCATTTACCTCCCCTTCCTGCTAGTGCCCTCCCCTTAACATGACCTAATTTACATTCCTTCCTTCATTGTTTAGTTGTTTGTTCATTGTTCATTGTTCAGTATTGCCTTGGATTTTTTACCTGTAAATATTTTGTGCTTGAGTCAGTCCAGTCTCCTCCACTGCTCTTCCTTACCCTTTTCCCCCATCCTGTGTTGTTCAACAATTTTCAGTGTGTCTTCTTGTGTCCTGTTCTTACACAGATGTGATGTATTCCAATATTATTCATTCTTTACCATTCCTTTCCTCTTTCCTTAGGGTCCTCTAACAGTCTCACTTTTGGAAGTATGTTCTTATATACTTGTGTTGATCTGTATTGAGAATTCTTAAGATCACTTAGCCAATTTCAAGCATGCATTACTATCAACTGTAGTCACCATGCTGGACATTGGATTTCCACAATTTATTCATAATGAGTAATCTTTGACCAGTTTTCTACGCATATTCTCCAATATAAGGCCTGGGCTATATCCCTCCACACAATACTATTGTGAATTCAACCTTTTTAGATTCTTCATATAAATGAGATCAGGCAGGATTTGGCTTTTTATGTCTGGCATTTCACTTAGCATAATGTCCTTGGGTCATTCATGATGTCATAAATGATAGGAATCCCCTTTTTAAAGGCTGAATAATATTCCATTTTCTTTGTCCATCTGTTGGTGAACATTTAGGCTAATTCTATATCTTGGCGACTGTTGATAATGCTTCTGCATGAGGATGCACATACTTGTTTGAGATACAGATTTCATTTCCTTTGGGTAAATACCCAGATGAAGGATTGCTGGATCATGGTAGGTCTATTTTTTCCATTTTTGAGGAATCTCCTTACTCTAATGGACATTCCCATCAGTAGTGTGCATAGGTTCTCTGCTCTCCACATCCTCACCAACACCTGTTATCACTTGTCTTTGTGAAAATAGTCATCCTAACAGGTGTAAGGTGACCTCTCATTAACACGCATACACTGTTGTCCACCCTTCTACTATTTGTCTTTAAGAAACAACCGACTTTTCTTTCCAGAAAGACTGGGGGTCACTATCTAAACACAGAGCTTCATCTTTGTAAGACCTGGACCTATGCTGATACATATAATAGATCAAGAAACCCTTTTTATATTTAATTACAGATATATTGAATATTTAAATTATTAATTCTAGTTCTAAAATTAGCACTCAGATCTTGACAGATCAAATGATTATTGTTTATTGCTATTTTTACTTTTTTGCAAAATACTAAAGAACATCAATTTTTAAAAGTCCAAATACGTAGAAATAAGTTGAGTAAGAGGAATCCAGTCATTAGTCCGGCATTACAGAGTGGGGTTGATTTCATTACATAAAGTTTCCAAAGGGAACTGGCTGTCTTCCTCTGAATTTTGATTAAAGGTGGGCATGGTGAGGATATTCTACCCAGTGTTCCTTGATGTGGATCCCCTTGAGTAGTTGGTATGATTAACTGGGCTGCTTTCTTCATAATTGTCCTGAAGCCCTTTGAATTTTCAAACTGCCTCACCATTATTTTGTCTTAGTATGCACTTAAAAATGGTTCCATTAGGTGAGGCAATGGACCAAAGAGAGCCCAGGGAGTTTGTTGACAAAATCACAATAAAAGGTGTACAAAGTCTTTCTACTTTTATAGGGCACCTAAAGTGCCCTTTAAAAAATATTTGCACTTCCAAAATTCAAGTGCATTTAAAAGAACAGTTAGCTTAGCTTTCTTCTTTGGCTATAGCACAGAGTTGTCGGATAAAACTGCTGGATGTCTCGTTAAATTTAAATTTCAGATAAGCAGTGAATTATTTTAGTATGTAAATATATCATGTGCAATCCTAGGAGTTCAGTATTCTTAGTGGTTAAATCTGGGAACCCTGATCAAGGAAGACGATAGCATTCACCCTGGAGTTGTGTGAACTTGGGCAAAGAACTTAATCTTACTTATTTTGGCTATACTGGGGTTTGAACTCATGGCTTCACACTTGTGAGGCAGTCACTCTACTCCTTGAGCCACAGCTCCAGCCCTTTTTGTTCTGGTTATTTTGAAGATATGATCTTGCTTTTTGCCCAGGTCAGCCTACATCACAATCCTATTTATATTTCCCAAGATAGCTGGGATGACAGGTGCATGCCACCATGCCCAGTTTTCGTCTGTTGAGAGGGAGTCTCACAAATTTCTGTCCCCAGCCTGAATGGCTATCCTCCCAATCTCTGCCTCCCACATAGCTTGGAGTGAAAGGTACATGCCACCTGCATGCAGCTATTGGTTGAGAAGATGTAAAGTTCCTGCTGGGGCTAGCCTTCAACTGTGATCCTCCTGATCTCAGCCTCTCGGGTAGCTAGGATTACAGATGTGAACAACCAGTGTCCCGTGTAAGAACATAACCTTTCTAGACTGAAATAGCCTCATCGCTAAAACACAAAATGTTGTGCTACTTAAACTGTAAGTGCCTTCTGTTGCTAAGTAGGCCAAAGTTAAATATCTCTCTATATCATTTGAGTCATACCTGGAGATTAACTGTGCTTTCATGCAAAGGGTGCTGCATTTGAGCAAGAGGACCTGAGTTTGAATCCCACCATTAACTAACTATGCCATCTCAGGCAAATCAAATCCTCAGCCTCTCAGAGTCTTCATCTTTAAAAATGGAATAGGATAGTTATTTTAATTGTCAAATTAGTTCATGTGTGCAAAATGTTTTGGGTCTGTCAAAAGTTACAAACAAGAGAGATTCCAAGATGGCGGCTAGAGGTAGGAAGCAGAAAGCGAGCCTCCTATAGTGAAATCTTGGAGAGACGCTGGAGACACACTTTGCAGGCATAATCACCGAGAAAAGGCATAACTTTGACTCCTCCACATCTCCAGCCGGCGCAGAGAATCTCCACTTCACGTTAAACGGAGAACCGAGGAGGCCCCCGGGCCGCCAGTGGCCGGCGCCCATACGGCTTGGGAAGACGCGGACCAGGTGAGCTTCGCGGTACCGCGGTTCCCCCACAGACAAGCCTGGGCCAGAGCAGCATAGCCCCCTGGACAGACTGACCTCCACCCGGGAAAAAAAGAGAAACTGAGTACTAAGCAATAAGAACAGATAAGACACGCTGGAAAGAGGGTGGGGCGCCCTGAGCGCTGAAGATCGGGGGAAGGGAATCCTTCCCGGGACTGGAAATAAACGAGCCAGGCGGGCCGGAGAGGCTCTGGCGGGAGCGGGGCGCGCCAGCAACCAGGAGCGGGGACGCTTGTGAGAGGAGGGAAGACCCACTTCCCACGTGAACTGTAAATAAACACGCAGGCCTGACAACGCGGGGCAGTGTCGCCTTTCCCAGTGCTTGGAAAGGGAAAAGCCTGTAGCAGAGGCTCCCCTCCCCCGCACAGGAGAACTCTGAGCAAACAAAGCCTGTGGGACCAGGTGAGTGCTAAGCTCACCCCAGAGATCTGCATAAATAACGCCGCCAGCTACAGGCTGAGAGCAGCAGGCAGGCAAGCCACAGTTGCAGATACCACCCTCAGAACTGCCTCCAGACGCTTTTTTTTCTTTTTCTCCCTACCTTTGATGAGAGAACAACCGAATTACACCTGCAAGCCGAAAAACTTACTGAAACTATTGCATTTGAACTGGGGACACTTGGTGGGGCTTTTTTTTTATTTTTTCTTCTGTGTGTGTGTGAGTGTAGTTTTGTTCTACTTTATGCATCCCCTTTGATGAGACAACTACAGAACAACATCTGAGGCACCAACTCCAGGACTGGAGATTAAGACGGACATCCAAATTATTAAGACTGAAATTGCATTGCATATAAACTTGGAAGTTTTTTGGTTTTTTTTTTTTTTTTTTTTAATTTCCTATTTTCCATTTTATTTTAATTCATTTTTATAAATAGATATTACTTTCATATACTTATTTTTTATTTTTTTTATCTTTGATTTTCAATCCTCTCTCTGTCTCTCTATTGTCTGTTCAGCTTACTGTCGATTAGTACACTAACACTCCCTGTTTATACCTTTGAAACTCTCTTGTCTGATACCTTGTTCTGCTTTCTCCCTCTTGTCTGTATATTTGTTTTCCCCGTTTCTTTAACTTCTTGCTTTCCATCTCAGCTCACTCTTCCGTTCTCAATATTACCATTGTTATTATTACAAGCTAGAAAATACTTAATTACACACAGTACAGGGACAGTAACAACACCAAGGACAATGACAGGAAGACAGAAAAAACAAGGAAACCAGTTTCCCCACAGCAAAAAATTAGTACAGGAACCAGAGGGGAATGAAGAGAACAGAAACTCAGAGCCAGACTCCAACAAAATGAAGATAAACTATGCCAAAGGTCCCAATGAAGCCCACAAGAATAATTTAAAAGAAGACATACTACAAGTACTCAATGAGAATTTTATAGAGATGATACTGGATAGGGTCAACCAAAATGTACAGGAGACACTCAAGAAATTCCAAGACAATAAAAATAGAGAATTTGAAAAAGCAAAAGAAGAAATAAAGGAAACCATAGAAGCACTGTATAAACACCAAAGTGAAAGAGAGAACACAATGAATAAATGGATAAATGAACTCAGGACAAAAATAGACAACAATAAAGAAGAAAACAGCCAGGATATGGAAAACCTCAGAAAAAAGAACGAAACAGAACTGCAAAACAAAACGGAAAGCCAATCCAGCAGAATAGAACAAACAGAAGACAGAATCTCAGAACTTGAAGATGAAATGGTAATTAAAGGAAAAACCGAAGAACTATTAATTAAACAACTCAAGACCTGTGAAAAGAAAATGCAAGAACTCACCGACTCCATCAAAAGACCAAACTTGAGAATCATGGGCATCGAAGAAGGAGAAGAGGTGCAAGCGAAGGGAATGCGTAATATATTCAACAAAATAATAATGGAAAATTTCCCAAATCTAGAGAAAGATATTCCCATACAAATGCAAGAGGCCTCCAGGACACCAAACAGACCAGATCAAAATAGAACTACTCCACGACATATCATCATTAAAACAACAAGTTCAGAAACTAAGGAAAGAATATTGAAGGCTGCAAGAGAGAAAAAACAAGTAACATACAAAGGTAAACCCATCAAAATCACAGCAGACTTCTCAACAGAAACATTAAAAGCAAGAAGAGCGTGGGGTGAGATCTTCCGGGCACTGAATGAAAATAACTTCAACCCCAGGATACTCTACCCAGCAAAGCTATCATTCAAAATAGATGGAGCAATAAAAGTCTTCCATGATAAGCAGAAACTAAAACAATATGTGACCACAAAGCCACCATTACAAAAGATTCTGCAAGGGATCCTGCACACAGAAAGTGACACCCAACTTAACCATGAAAAGGCAGGCAGCACCAAACCACAGGATAAGAAAAAGCAAGACAGTAGAGAGTAACATCAAGTTAGGTACACACAATCAAACCTTCAAACAACTAAGATAACTAAATGGCAGGAATCACCACATACCTATCAGTACTAACACTTAATGTCAATGGACTTAATTCACCCATCAAAAGACACCGTTTGACAAAATGGATTAAAAAAGAAGATCCAACAATTTGTTGCTTACAGGAGACTCATCTCACCGACAGAAATAAGCATATGCTTAGGATGAAAGGCTGGAAGAAGATTTACCAAGCTAATGGCCCCCGAAAACAAGCAGGAGTAGCAATACTTATCTCTGACAAAGTAGACTTCAAACCTACATTGATCAAACGAGACAAAGAAGGACATTCCATACTAATAAAAGGGGAAATAGACCAAAAGGAAATAATAATCATCAATCTGTACGCACCCAATGTCAACGCACCCAATTTCATCAAACATACCCTAAAAGACCTAAAAGCATATATAAACGCCAACACAGTGGTTGTGGGAGACTTTAACACTCCATTATCATCAATAGATAGGTCATCCAAACAAAAACTCAATAAAGAAATCCAAGATCTAAAATATGCAATAGATCAAGTGGACCTAGTAGATGTCTACAGAACATTTCATCCAACCTCTACACAATATACATTCTTCTCAGCAGCCCATGGAACCTTCTCCAAAATAGATCATATCCTAGGGCACAAAGCAAGCCTCAGCAAATATAAGAAAATAGAAATAATACCGTGCATACTATCTGACCACAATGCAGTAAAAGTAGAACTCAACAACAAAAGTAAAGACAAAAAACATGCAAACAGCTGGAAACTAAATAACTCATTACTTAATGAAGAATGGATCATCGATGCAATAAAAGAGGAAATTAAAAAGTTCCTAGAAGTCAATGAAAATGAAAACACAACCTACCGGAATCTATGGGACACAGCTAAGGCAGTCTTGAGAGGAAAGTTTATAGCCATGAGTGCATATATTAAAAAGATTGAAAGATCCCAAATCAATGACCTAATGATACATCTCAAACTCCTAGAAAAACAAGAACAAGCAAATCCCAAAACAAATAGAAGGAGAGAAATAATAAAAATAAGAGCTGAAATCAATGAAATAGAAACCAAAAAAACCATACAAAGAATTAATGAAACAAAAAGTTGGTTCTTTGAAAAAATAAACAAGATCGATAGACCCCTGGCAAACCTGACTAAAATGAGGAGAGAAAAAACCCAAATTAGTAGAATCAGGAATGCAAAAGGGGAGATAACAACAAACACCATGGAAATCCAGGAAATCATCAGAGACTACTTTGAGAACCTATATTCAAATAAATTTGAAAATCTAAAAGAAATGGACAGATTTCTAGATACATATGATCATCCAAAACTGAACCAAGAGGAAATTAATCACCTGAATAGACCTATAACACAAAATGAAATTGAAGCAGCAATCAAGAGTCTCCCCAAAAAGAAAAGTCCAGGACCTGATGGATTCTCTGCTGAATTCTATCAGACCTTTAAAGAAGAACTGATACCAACCCTCCTTAAACTGTTCCATGAAATAGAAAGGGAAGGAAAACTGCCAAACACATTTTATGAAGCCACTATTACACTTATCCCAAAACCAGGCAAAGACACCTCCAAAAAGGAGAACTATAGGCCAATCTCCCTAATGAACATTGATGCAAAAATCCTCAACAAAATAATGGCAAACCGAATTCAACAAAACATCAAAAAGATTATTCACCACGACCAAGTAGGCTTCATTCCAGGGATGCAGGGGTGGTTCAACATACGAAAATCAATAAACGTAATAAACCACATTAACAGAAGCAAAGACAAAAACCACTTGATCATCTCAATAGACGCAGAAAAAGCCTTTGATAAGATCCAACACCATTTCATGATCAAAGCTCTAAGAAAACTAGGAATAGAAGGAAAGTTCCTCAACATTATAAAAGCTATATATGACAAACCTACAGCCAGCATTATACTTAACGGAGAAAAATTAAAACCGTTCCCTCTAAAATCAGGAACCAGACAAGGATGCCCACTATCTCCACTCCTATTCAACATAGTACTGGAATTCCTAGCCAGAGCAATTAGGCAAGAAGAAGGAATAAAAGGAATACAAATAGGTAAAGAAACTGTCAAAATATCCCTATTTGCAGACGACATGATCCTATACCTTAAAGACCCAAAAAACTCTACTCAGAAGCTTCTAGACATCATCAATAGCTATAGCAAAGTAGCAGGATATAAAATCAACATAGAAAAATCATTAGCATTTCTATACACTAACAATGAGCAAACGGAAAAAGAATGTATGAAAACAATTCCATTTACAATAGCCTCAAACAAAATCAAATACCTAGGTGTAAACCTAACAAAAGATGTGAAAGACCTCTACAAGGAAAACTATACACTTCTGAAGAAAGAGATTGAGGAAGACTATAGAAAGTGGAGAGATCTCCCATGCTCATGGATTGGTAGAATCAACATAGTAAAAATGTCGATACTCCCCAAAGTAATCTACATGTTTAATGCAATTCCCATCAAAATTCCAATGACATTCATTAAAGAGATTGAAAAATCTACTGTGAAATTTATATGGAAACACAAGAGGCCACGAATAGCCAAGGCAATACTCAGTCAAAAGAACAATGCAGGAGGTATCATAATACCTGACTTCAAACTATATTACAAAGCAATAACAATAAAAACAGCATGGTACTGGCACAAAAACAGACATGAAGACCAGTGGAACAGAATAGAGGATCCAGATATGAAGCCACACAACTATGAGCAACTTATCTTTGACAAAGGAGCTAAAAATATACGATGGAGAAATAGCAGCCTCTTCAACAAAAACTGCTGGGAAAACTGGTTAGCAGTCTGCAAAAAACTGAAACTAGATCCATGTATATCACCCTATACCAAGATTAACTCAAAATGGATCAAGGATCTTAATATCAGACCCCAAACTCTTAAGTTGATACAAGAAAGAGTAGGAAATACTCTGGAGTTAGTAGGTATAGGTAAAAACTTTCTCAATGAAACCCCAGCAGCACAGCAACTAAGAGATAGCATAGATAAATGGGACCTCATAAAACTAAAAAGCTTCTGTTCATCAAAAGAAATGGTCTCTAAACTGAAGAGAACACCCACAGAGTGGGAGAAAATATTTGCCAATTATACATCAGACAAAGGACTGATAACCAGAATATACAGGGAACTTAAAAAACTAAATTCTCCCAAAACTAATGAACCAATAAAGAAATGGGCATGTGAACTAAACAGAACTTTCTCAAAAGAAGAAATTCAAATGGCCAGAAAACACATGAAAAAATGCTCACCATCTCTAGCAATAAAGGAAATGCAAATTAAAACCACACTAAGATTCCACCTCACCCCTGTTAGAATAGCCATCATCAGCAACACCACCAACAACAGGTGTTGGCGAGGATGTGGGGAAAAAGGAACCCTTTTACACTGTTGGTGGGAATGTAGACTAGTACAACCACTCTGGAAAAAAATTTGGAGGCTACTTAAAAAGATGGACATCGATCTACCATTTGATCCAGCAATACCACTCTTGGGGATATACCCAAAAGACTGTTACTCCAGAGGCACCTGCACATCCATGTTTATTGCGGCACTATTCACAATAGCCAAGTTATGGAAACAGCCAAGATGTCCCAGCACTGACGAATGGATTAAGAAAATGTGGTATCTATACACAATGGAATTTTATGCAGCCATGAAGAAGAACGAAATGTTATCATTCGCTGGTAAATGGATGGAATTGGAGAACATCATTCTGAGTGAGGTTAGCCTGGCTCAAAAGACCAAAAATCGTATGTTCTCCCTCATATGTGGACATTAGATCAAGGGCAAACACAACAAGGGGATTGGACTATGAGCACATGATAAAAGCGAGAGCACACAAGGGAGGGGTGAGGATAGGTAAGACACCTAAAAAACTAGCTAGCATTTGTTGCCCTTAACGCAGAGAAACTAAAGCAGATACCTTAAAGCAACTGAGGCCAATAGGAAAAGGGGACCAGGAACTAGAGAAAAGGTTAGATCAAAAAGAATTAACCTAGAAGGTAACACCCACACACAGGAAATCAATGTGAGTCAATGCCCTGTATAGCTATCCTTATCTCAACCAGCAAAACCCCTTGTTCCTTCCTATTATTGCTTATACTCTCTGTACAACAAAATTAGAAATAAGGGCAAAATAGTTTCTGCTGGGTATTGAGGGGGGGAGCGGGAGGGGGTGGATTGGGTGGTAAGGGAGGGGGTGGGGGCAGGGGGGAGAAATGAACCAAGCCTTGTATGCACATATGAATAATAAAAGAAAAATGAAAAAAAAAAAAAAAAAGCAGATGAATAACTATGATATATTGTAAGAATTTATGTAAATGTCACAATGTACCCCCAGTACAACAATAATATGATAATATAAAATAAATAAATAAAAATAAAATTAACAAAAAAAAAAAAAAAAAAAAAAAAAAATAAAAAGTTACTCTGAGCCAGGTGTGGTGGTACATGCCTATAATCCCCACACTCAGGAGGCTGAGGCTGGAGGATCATGAGTTTGAGGACAGCTGAGGTGACATAGTGAGAGCCTGTCAATAACCTAAAGAAGGGAAGGAGAGAGGAAGGAAGGAAAGCTGCTCCACTCCACCAGAAGTTAGTCTCAGTTTAGGTTGAGGTGAATTATTTTGGAAGCTGCATAGCCAGAGGCCCTGTGCCCAAGCTGCAGGTTTTCAAGTTCCAATGAATTCTCAGGTAGTAAACAATTAGCTGCTTTCCCATCCTTTCTCTTTGTATTTCAAGAGACTGAGGTTCAAATGTCAGTCCTAAACCTCATTTTGTTTTCCTTTTTTCTGATTTTGCTTTTTGTCTTGGTTTGTTTATTTGTTTGGTTTTGGTTCTAATTCGGGCTTTACTGGAGTTTGAACTCAGGGCCTCTAGCTTGCTAGGCAGGAGCTCTACCTCTTGAGCTACACCTCTAGGTCAACCTCAGATTCTTCAAATAACAAATGGGCAAAATAATGCTCACTGCATGTTTTCATCACAAAGACTGAGTTGGAAAAGTTGTAAGAAAGGCCTAGCACGCAGTTTCTCCCTGGAAAAATCCCTTCTTCTCTTCCCTGCAGTGCTTTTGGATGTCTCAGTTAAAGCCTGCTGGGTCGAGGCCACCAGTGAGTTTGTGTGCTTAAAGAGCAGGACTCAGTTTCCCCTTTCCATCTCTACCAACTCTGCTATCCCAGCCCAGCAGGACCAGGGGCCTCCTCGGATCAGCAGACCTCATTTCCAGGACGTCTGTGCACCAATCAGACATCAGCAACCTGCCTGAACCTCAACCAGATTCAAGCCAGAAGGCAGCAGGAGAAAAGTCGCCTTGACCCAAAGGCCCCGGCCCGCCCCAGCCGTTCGCAGGACAAGGCGATCCGGACCGCGCCATTCCGCCAATGTCACCATGGTCCCCGCCCTGCCCCACGGCTCTGCCAGCCTCGGCCCCTCTCGCGTCCGACACGGTTCTTCTTCGGCCACTTTTGCGTGTGAGTGGTGAGGTCACCAGGCCACTTCTCCACAGCGGCAGAGCGATGTCTGCGCCAGGGAACCTGCAAGCTGCCCAGGGGACGGTCGCATCCACCCTTGGCAGAAGCCAACTTCAAAAGGGCATCAGGAGCTTTGCACGCGCAACGATGGCGCAACAGTGACCTCCAGTGGCTGAGCCAGGAATTAAAAGCTGCTGACACGTTCTGGAACCACCTACCAGAAAACCTGTGCGCAGCATCCCAAAAAGAGAGAGAGAGAGAGAGAGAGAAACTGGAGTTGCAACAATTTAATCTAATCACGTCACGCCACTGCTTCCAGACCTGAAGTGGCCCCTGACCCCTGTACTTACCACAGGAAAGGGTCCTGTTCCCAGTACAGCAGACAGAGCTCTTTAGGAGCTGAACATGACTGTCTATCACTCCCTCAATTCCCTCATTTTTTAATTCACTCCAGGCTCTCCCTAGTCCCTGAGTGGCCTATTCTGTTTCCTTCATTTATTTCTCTGCCTTTTTCTTTGGGAGGATTGCAGACACTGCCCTTTGGAGATGTCTTCAGTATCAACTCTCCTAGCCACTGTAGAATTTTGTTTTCAAAACATGCAGCAAATGGAGCTAATATTGATGCATTAATTTATTTGAGAAATAATAACAGGATGCCATTATAAGGCATTATTGTGCCGAAGGCTCTAAGAGGCATGATTTCTGTGTTATTACTTTTTATCACTGTGACAAAATGCATGAGAAAACAACTTAAAGGTGGAAAGATTTATTTTGGCTCATGGTTTCAGAGCCACGTTCATGGTCATTTGACTCAGTTGCTTCTGGGCAGAGCATCATGGTGGACAGCCTGTAGTGGGGCCAAGTGGTTCACCGTATAGTAGACATGAAGCAGAGAGAAAGAGAGAGAGACAAGAAAGAGCCAGGGACAAGTTGCACCCTTCAAAGACACCCACAGTGACCTGTTCCCTCTAGCTGGGCCTCATCTCCTGATTTCCACCCCATCCCATCAGTGCTATCATGTTATGAATCCATCAGTGATCCCAAAGTTCCACCTCTGAACATTGCATTGAGGATGAAGCCATCAACACCTGAGCCTTTGGGGGAATCTTCATATCCAAACCATACAGCTTCTGGCCTCAGATGCTTGCAGGCCAGTGGGGAGTACATAGGGAAATAACCACAGCAGGGCATAGGAAGGAGCTGTGTGTAGTTACACATTTGGCTTAGAACAGCAGTCATTACATCAGCCTGAGAAAAAGGCAGAGGACCTGTCCAAATAGAGGGAGGGGCTTTGGCTAGGTCTTGAATAATGAGGAATTAATGAAGCAACTAAGAGAATTTTAAAGGGGGAAAGAAGGAATGAAGTACAATTTGGGGTGTGAAGTAGTTTACACAGAAGAGAAGGGTGTTGAGGCAGGGAGAAGTCCATACTGGCTGGAAGATGGAGTCTGTGTTGCACAGCCCAGAGATACAGGCCAGAACATAACTAGGATCAGAAGTCAGGGACAAGGGTTTAAAATGGTAGCTATGGAAATGAGGAATCATTGGAAATTCTTGAATGAAAGCAATATTGAGGTAGAATAATCCAACACATAAACTACCAGTGTACATAGTACAAGCCAAAGAGACCAAAAGCAGGCTAGTGGTGCCTGTTAGTGTTGTCTAGAAACACTGGATGTCAATCAAATCTCATCAAAGAGGGTAAGGCAAAGTCAGTGAACAGGATGACGCACAGTTTGTGCACAGGACCTCGAAGGAAAAGACTAACACACAAGAAGGGCAGCCACTTGACATGCAGCTTGACTAGAACCAAAGTCAATATTCCAAAAACTGAAAGACCCAGATGAAAACACAGACAAGTCCAGCTGCACTCTGCTGAACCACATCTTGCTGGAGCATGTTTGTCTTTAAGGATTAGGGTCCTGAATGCTAAGGGAGCAGGTCTGACAAAACTGTCCTACAGGCCTATCTCTGGGACTCTGAAGGGATGACAGCAGAGAGGCCGTTGGGCTCTCTCTCCACTAAGCACCTGTCTTGAGTGTCTGAGAGATGTAGGCCTGTCCCATGGCTTCAGATCAACACTAACTGGCTATCCCATTGCAGGGCTTGTATTCATTTTATGAATGGGGGAAGAAAGCTATCTCTTGACTTGTGGAGCAAGGACTAACAGGTGGCTGAGATGGGAGATGGTATAAACCAGGAGTCTGTGCATCTGTGTATGCTCCTATCTGCATATCTCAGAGACCTCCCGCACACAGGCCAGGACCACAGTCATCTGTAGCAGGTTTGGCCTGGGAAAGGCAGCCAACCCAACGGAAAGGATAGTCTGCATCTCCATCCAGCTCCCTACTATAGCAAGCTGCTTCTCTGCACTGCAATAGATAGCACAGCATAGAGGACCCATATGCTTGCTTATACATTTGTCCTATTAGGAAGCAAGGTCCTCGAGGGTATGCTGACACATCTTCCTTATCTAGCCCAGTGCCTGGCACAGTCAGCATCCAACAGATGCTGATGAAATGAAAGCACAACTAAGCAGCCTGAGGATGAGAGATTGATTAGGAAGTTCCCACAAACAGTTTTGGATTGGGCAGACACAACAGAAGGTCCTATGTTTCCCATGTGTGGCCTTTATCTTTTCATGTAGATCAAGAACAGGTATACTAGAAAGAATGCCAATTTTTGAGAGCCAGGCATAGCAGCACACATATGTAATCTCAGATACAATGGAGGCAGAAAGCAGGAGAATAATGGTTTGAGGGTAGCCCAGCGGGAAAAAAATGTTAGTGAAACCATATCTCAACAAACAAGCCAGGTGTGGTGGTTCAAATATAATCCAAGCTATGCAGGAGGTAGAGGTTGGAGGATAAAGGTCCAAGAATGGCCAGGAGCAAAAAGCATGAGAGCCTGTCTGAAATATAACTACAACAAAAAAAGAGCTTGAGGCATGACTCAAGTGGTAAAGCACCTGCCTAACAAGTGCAAGACCTTGAGTTTCAAACCCCAGCACTACCCAAAAAAAAAGAATGTCAATTTTAGAAAGAGATGACCGTAGTTTTGAAGTCAGTTTGTGCCACCTCATTAGCAAGGGTCATTTACTCCAATTGTGTAAGATTCTGCGTCCTTCCAGGAACTAGAGGAAAGGTTAGATCAAGAATTAACCTAGAAGGTAACACCCATGCACAGGAAATCAATGTGAGTCAACTCCCTGTATAGCTATCCTTATCTCAACCAGCAAAAACCCTTGTTCCTTCCTATTATTGCTTATACTCTCTCTACAACAAAATTAGAGATAAGGGCAAAATAGTTTCTGCCGGGTAGTGAGGGTGTGGGAGGGAGAGGGAGGGGGTGGGGGGATAAGGAAGGGGGTGGGGGAAGGGGAGAGAAATGACCCAAACATGTACACACATACAAATTAAAAAAAAAAAGATTCTGTGTCCTTATCTAAAATATAAAGACAATAATAATAATATAATAATAATAATAATAATACCCCCCCCACTAAACCATGGTGCGAATAAGAAGTTCTCTGTAAAGTGCCCTTGCTCAGGGGGAAGCAAACAGTAGGCTTCCAACAAATAAATGCATGATGTATCTTCCCGCAATGAACTGGAACCAGCACAAAGCCCAGCAGCCAGAGTAGATGGTCTTAGCCAACAAGCAAATCTGGGCAGGACTCAGGCAGGTCTGGCATGCCTGGAGAGTTGTGTCCATGATTTTGTGGTGGGAACATACAAACAAGCACTTGTGCCCAGCTTAACAATGCAGAGTCTGGCTGAAGCACCCTCAGTATGGAGGACACCTGCATGCATATGACACACGTTGTAGATGGGGTTGGAGAAAGGAAGCTATGAACACCAAAGGACAGAGAATCGCTTGTGTGAGTTCCACAGTATTGTGATATCCAAGACAAACCCTAGCACTACAAAGACCTTGCTCCTGGGATTATGGGTGATGGCAAAAAGAAGTTTAAAACAAAATACTAACTTTTAGATGTGGTTTCTGGCAGCTGGGTGCAATGCTCGGTACCTTAAAAACCAATCTGAGCACCCATCGTGTAGCAGCCACCTTCAGTTAGTGGCAACATAATCCATGGCCTGGCACTGCTTGTCACATATGAAAGAATTCCATTTGGTCAGATTTTGTCACTTCATGAGGGAGAATGACATCCAATATAAGACTCTTCCTGGATGACCTGTCACATTTAAGATATTAACATTGGGCTGGTGGAGTGGCTTAAGTGGTAGAGAGCCTGCCTAGCAAGCAAGAGACCCTGAGTTCAAACCCCAGTACCACACACACACACACACACACACACACGAAAAGACATTAATACCAACCCAAAGTGACTGGCAGAGATCCAGGTATGCTCTTGTGGATTTAGGCAATCTGAGACTAAGGCTCTGGAAGTCAGGTTGAGGAACCAGGGACCCAGGGAGAAATGATAAAGAGAAGCACTCTTGTCTGCTTCAGGATGATAACTCTAAACTATGAATCTGGAGCCAGATCTCTCTCTTAAGACCCAGACCCTACATCCAATCACATAGTGAGCTTACTCAAATTCCTAAATGGATCTTTTCCCAAACCTAGCAATGGCAGTTGTGTAGAGTCCTAAGCTCCCTTCAGGATTCCTCACTCTTCCTCCTCCCACATCTGATCAATCATCTTGCATTGACTCAGTGGCTACTGATTGAGCTCTAGGCTGAGCTATATGTGCATTAGGTTTTGACTTCTTCTATAATAAATAAGTACAAAACATAGATTTAAAACATCACAAATTTATTATCTTGCAGTTCTGTTGGTTAAATATCTAGTCTAAGTCTCACTGGACTAAAATCAAGGTGCAGGCAGTGCTACATTCTACTCTGGAAGCTCTAGAAAATAATGTCACCTTCCCAGTTTCAAAAGCCTGCCCATATTGCTTGACTCATGGCCCCCTTCCTCCACTTCTAGTGCCACCAAAATAACATCTCTCTGAACTGTGTTTCACCACCACATTGTCTTCTGACCACAGCCAGAAAAGGTTCTCAAAGATTCTCCACTTCTAAAGACTTTTGTGATTAGAATGACTCACCTGGATAATCAGGTGATTATCTGTGGTCTCCTCGTCATAAGATCCTTTACCTTAATCAGTCTGCCTTATAAGGTAGCATATATTCACAGGTTCTGGGGGACAATATTTTGGCATTATCTTATAATCCACTTCAGAATTCTGTGACATGACTACTATTGTTATCTCCATTATAGGTGAAAAAACAGATTTATCAAAGTTGCCTAAATTGCCTTAGATCTCACGCCACTAGAAATGGTGGAGGAAGATTCATACCGAGGTCTCTTTAGCTTCCTATACTGCATTCCCACTTCCTACTTTGGGATCTCTTGACTCTGATTCAGGCCACCCTTGTCATTGACCTGCATTTCCAGATTACACTAATTGGTCTCTTTCCCTCCAGTTTTATGGTCCTTCAATCCATTCTATACTCTGTAACCAGAATTGTCTTTACAAAGCATACATCTAACAAGGTTACCAACCAATGACTTACCACTACTCCAGGAAAAGCCCAGACTTCTAGAGTTGGACTATAAGATGTTGTACCTGCTTAAGTCGCCAGCTTCACTCATCCCCCTCCCCCACTCCCACAATCTCAGTACTGAAAGCTAGACAAAACTCCTGTCAACTTCCTACATTTATCACGCCTTCTCTGGGCTCTAGATGTTTCCATATGCTAATCCTTCATAGGGTTCTTGGTAGATTAAGGTGTTTTTTGCTAAACAAGTTCATGTTTAACAAAGCACTGACTGCAGAGAAAGGCAGTACATAGGTATACCAGTGAACAAGATGTGAGAGGCCTCGCCAACATAGATCTAAAATAAATTAAGTACGAAGTTTAATAGAAATTTGTCAACGGTTTTCTTGTTTTTCTTTTTTTTTTTTTTTTTTTTTTTTCATTTTTCTTTTATTATTCATATGTGCATACAAGGCTTGGTTCATTTCTCCCCCCTGCCCCCACCCCCTCCCTTACCACCCACTCCGCCCCCTCCCACTCCCCCCCTCAATACCCAGCAGAAACTATTTTGCCCTTATCTCTAATTTTGTTGTAGAGAGAGTATAAGCAATAATAGGAAGGAACAAGGGGTTTTGCTGGTTGAGATAAGGATAGCTATACAGGGCATTGACTCACATTGATTTCCTGTGTGTGGGTGTTACCTTCTAGGTTAATTCTTTTTGATCTAACCTTTTCTCTAGTTCCTGGTCCCCTTTTCCTATTGGCCTCATTTGCTTTAAGGTATCTGCGGTTTTCTTGTTTTTCAATTTGTTTTTCATGGACTGCTTCTGAAGATTGATTTAAGTAGAGATGAGGAGAACAAAAACATATTTCAAAAACACATGGCTAAGAATGACTGAATAATTCATCCTCTCCATTCTGTTGTCTAAAACTACAAGATATAAGTGAAATAAAAGTAGCAGGATTCAAAGATTGAGCCAGAGCTCCCTGTGTTATAAACTACAATAAGTACAGAGAATGGGCTGGTTCATGTTGAAGGCATCTTCGCTCTTGAAACACTGTCACAGGAGCAGACAAAGATTTAGGTGGTTTGAGATATGGGATAAAGATCCCATAAACAATAAACAATTTGCATTTCTATGTCAAATGAATGTTTTACAGTTTGATTTAGGGAAAATATTCAAGGACCATATGTTATCTCAGATTGTCATGTGGAGTAAGGTGAGCTATCACTTATTCATTTGACAAAGGCTGATTGCACATTTCCGTGTCTTGGGCACTGATATACACATAAATAACCCATTACTTACTTTTAGGAAGCTCAGAAGTGATGGAAATAGGCAAAGAGCAAACCATGACAATCCCAGGCATGGGGAGTTGAGGGACTTTGGAAGGGAAGAATCTCCTCTTATTTTAGATGATTAATAAATCTTCACTAAAAATGGTAAAGCCTCAGCTGAGTCTTGCAGAATGCTCAGGAACAAGCAAGGTGTCAAAGTACTGGAGGGAGTGGCATGTACAATGACAGAGAGGCACAAAGAGCCCAGCAAGAGCAGAAGATGGGACTAGGGAAGAAGGCAAGGGCCAGATCTCACGGCATCTTGATTGGGATGTGGTATGGTTTGAATATGAAGTGTCCCTCAGAAGGCTCATGGTGTTGACTGAAGTCATTAGGGCTAGAGTGAAAAAGAACATGAAAGTACCCTGAGAAACACTAATATCTGAGATTTGGATTGGATGAAGTTTCATGGGATAGATTGGGGTGTCATCACCAGAAGGCCTAGAAGAAAAACTATAGGAGATGAGCATCACTGGAGCCAAAGAAAGGCAGCAGCTTCAAGAAGGAAGAACTTCACAGCACCGCCATGAGGGCAAAAAGAGGCAGAAGGATCAAGAAGGCACAGAACCCTTGCACAACACCCTACAAAGCCTCCCTCCCCCACAGCGCCTCCCCGCCATGCAGGCTCTTTCTGTCCTACTACCCTGATTTACTTTACTTGTCAGTATCCCTCTGACATGAGGGCAGGAACCTCACACATTTTATTCACCACAAACTTCACTTGGACTTCACAAAAGCAGCCCTGGAGACTAAGGTTCAATGCAAGGAGTTCATTCATGAAATATTCCAAGGATATATGGGTAAGGGATTGGGGAAGGAAGGCAAGTTAAGAGTATGCTTCTTCTGATAAATCTCTTAAGAGCTGCTGGAGCTCCCACTGTGGGCACCTGGTACATAAGACCACTGGGAGCCTCTGTCAGTCAGGGTGGAACATCTCAGAGATTTCCCACCACAGGGCAAGGGGACTGGAATTTCTACCCCCCTCCTACCCCCCCACCCCATTGGTCACCATTTAAGGAATGTTGGGAGTTGGGGGTGAGGGGTGTGGCTTTAGTTTCCCAGCACTCAAGCCTCCCCCAGATGGAGGCAGAACGGCTCCAGCAGCAGAGAAAACCCTTGGGCCAAAGGTGCCACATACTAGAAAAATGAAACGACAGTTGGGCAAGAATGGCTAGAGATAATAGGTGCAAGGGAGCAGGCGCAGACCATTGACAGCACCCACTCTAACTCAAAAATCCTTGGCCTAGAGAATAGCACTGGATACAGCATGAGCTTTCAGTAAATATTTGAATGAATATTATAATCAGTGAAGGAAGGCAGGGATGGCTTCCCCAGCTTTGTCTCATGCCACTTTATCCTGGAGCTCTAGGTTCTCGCCATATTGGATTTTTGCCACATCCTCACCTCTGGGTATTTTCTCACGCTGTTCCCATTGTTTGGAGTATTTCCTTTGGCTTTCAATGCTACCTCCTCATGAAAGCCTTCAAGAACCTCCCTCCAAAAAGTTTATGTCCTCCAGTTATGCGCTGCCTCAGCAGCTGTTACCTCCTTCCCTTTACCACTCAGCACATTTGAAAACACATGACTGCAACACCCAGCACAGTCCTGATCAAATAGTAAGTCCTCGACATGCATTTATTGAATAATTAATGCATGAAGGCGGAAGTTAGACAGTCATGAAGGGGAGTTGTGTAGAAAAGGATTGAAACAGCAGCTGAAAGGAAAACAGGAAGTTATTGAGCTGAAACCTTTAGAAAGTTTCCGAGCAGCACTGACTCTCCATAGATTTGTCCCGGCGCTGGTCCTCATGTCCGTTGTTTTCCCCACGTCATGCTCTGAAAACCAGAAGCAGGCTCATAGATAATGGATGCTCACATTGACACAGCACTGTGGTTTTCTAGGGCAATCCAGAGGAAAACTAACATGGCATAGGAATTGGGATGCATGAAAAAGTGACCAAAGGGATGCCCTGGAGGTCCGGATGGGTTACTAGGGGAAATGTTGAGCCCAGATGGCACCAGGTGTGGGACAAAGTGGGTAAAAGAAGGAAATAATGATTCTTGATGGGGAGGAAGATGAAGGGGCTGAGAGTTGAAGACACAGAGGACTGTGGTCAGAGAGCAGGATGCTAACATTTATGATTCTGAAAATGGAAGAGCGCTGAGTAACAGTAAGGAACATGGGGACTTCAGATTCATCATAGTCAAGACTGAATTAATCTCACTTGGTGACATCAGTATGAGATAGATTCCGGAGGTTGAAGTACAATTTTGTTAGCTATGAATCAGTGAGGTCTCTCACTACTCCCTGAAAACAGACTATCTTCCTTGCTCACTGCTTTTTCCCTAACATCTATAACAGCGGTTAGAAGCTGTTATATGCACAAGTGAGTGAATATATGTGTAACAGATATATAAATAGATAGAATAATGGAAATCTTAACCCACCTGGTGTTAAGCAAGAAAAAAAGAGGGGTGGGTGTTGGCTTACACAAGTTAAAATCACAAGTAACACTGGCTTCAGGCATTACTGGGGTCATAGATCAAAGTAACAAGATTCATGTTCTCTCCATATCTGGGTTCTACTTTTCATTTTTTTGTCCTCAGTCCTGGGTTTCCCATGGTAGCAAGATCTGGGAAGAGGGGAAGAGTTGTTCCCAAAATACCCCAGTAAAGCTTTCCATGTCCCTAATTGGTTAACAAGCCCATTCCCAAACCAGTCACTATGGGCAAAGAATCAGATGATATTACTAACTTAAGTTTGGATAGCTTGTAGCCTGAAGGCTAAAATGGAATCAGTCTCACACAGTCCCAGAGACTAAGATTGAGAAGAAATGAAAATTCAATTTGACAAAAAGTTGAATAAAAGAATATTTTGTGGAAAAAACAACAGGGGACTGTGACAAAGAGCACAGCCCACATTCTCTCCAGTAGCAACGGGAGCTGTTGAAAGATTTATCAGGAGCAGCATGGTCTGATTTGCATTTCAGAAAGATTGCCCTGGAGCAATGTGGGAGACAAGTTAGAGAAGGCTGAGGCCTGGGAGAGGAGAACAGACAAGAGGACATGATTCAAACCGCATACCATCAGCTACCCATGGGTCTTCTTCCTTCTCTATCTGGAGACTCAGGAATGAACAAGACATGGTCCCTAAACTCATGGCACTTCTGGTCAATGAAGAAGGTAGACAGTAGCAAGTATTTACATTGCATTTTGATAAGTACTATGAAGTCTTCTTGATGTACCAAAACCTAAGTTTATTTCCGAAAGATAAAAGAACATTTATCCTGCAACCAGGGACAAGTAGAGGGCTGCAGGGGAGAAGTGAATTCAGCATAGCCAGAACCCAGAGTTCCAATGGCAAACCAATAAGAGCTGATCATGAAACCAGGACCCAAAAGTCCTGGGATTCCACACATCACATGTGGCCAGATAGAAAGACAGTAATGTGAAGGGCAGAGGTAAGAGCTTTATTACGCAGCCCAGGACATGCCACAGCAAGAGGCAAAGTAAGTGCCTCAGTCTTGAGCTTATGTTTCAAGAGAGAAGAATTGGGGTAGGGAGAGAAAGGTATGCATAATTAAATAGTCCTGGTCAAAGTGTGGCCTGATTAATTATTATCTCGGTTCTGATTCTCCATGGGTTCCACAGAAGTTAACACTGTCATCACTTGAGGGGAGCAATTTGGTTCTCTAGGATGCAGCTTCATCATTATAGATAATGTCCTCATTCGGATAGGGGGGTGGTTGTCCTGCAAAGTTCTGCTGTTCCCTGTTTTAGTCCCTTGTCATAGAGATGTTACCAATCAGTCTTGTCCTTCCTGGATTCCAAGTTGACTGCAAAGTGAATGGCTTAGAACAAGGACAGATACAAAAATGGAGGCAGGGATGCCAAGCTTTTCTCCTGCTTTTAGTTAATTTGTGGGCCCAAATAAGGAGTGAGTGCTTTTCAGCAAAAGCAGTTTAAGTACTTGTTAAAGTCAAGTTATGAGAAAGCCAGAATCTCAAAAGGCCTTGCAAAGTCAAAGTTAGAAGTTACAATTTTTACCCAAGCTTTGTGGAACCACAAACATCTTAAGGTTTGAGAGTGACATTAACCAATAAACACTTTACAAAGATCAATCTGCACTGAGGGAAAGGCTCAAAAGGTAGCATGTGTGGCTCAAGTGGTAAAGCACCAGGCCAGCAAGTCTGCAGTCCTGAGTTCAAACCCTAGTACTGCCACAAATAATCAATCTGGCCACATAATATACAGATTCGAAGATTGTAAAAGAGTGGCTGGGGAGTACGGCACACACTTAGCCTGTGTGAGGCTGTGGGTCCAATTCTCACCCCTCCCCAGAAAAGATTACAAAATACTATGCAAGATCATCATGAAAGAGCCTTTTGTAATAATTCAGAAGAGATGGTGGTGCCCTCTACTTAGAGAGTAATAATGGAAGTGAGAAACGGACAGATTTGAAGGAGTTTCTATACTTGAAAATAAGGATAAAGCATAAAAGAAGCCTATGAGAATAAGGCGTTAACAACAGCGCTTGGATCTCTAACTTAATAATTAGACTTTTCATCAAAAATACCTGACAGAAACAACTTAAGGGATGAAGGATTCTTTTTTGTGCTTGGTTTCAGCTGTTCCAGTTCGTGGCCAGCTGGCTCCATCGTTTCTGAGCCAGACAGATGGTAAGGCAGATTATCCATGGAGGAAGGACGTTATAAAGGAAAACTGCTCACCTCATGGCAGCCAGGAAGCAGAGAACCTGTGCTTGTGCTAGCTGGCTTCTTCCTTCTTCCCCTCTTAGTCCATCTAGCCCCCAGCCTGTTGGGTGGTGCTGCCCACAGTCAGGGAAGTCTTCCTTCCTTACCTAATTCTCTCGGGAAATGTCCCCACAGACACAGATTTACTAATCTAGGCATTTATTAACCCAGTCAAGTTGGCAATCAAGATTAACCATCACACTTACACAACTGAACGAATAGGGATACAATTCATAGCAAGAGATCAGCTTTAGGAAGGAAGACACCACCTGGCTCCCCCTCCCTCTGGCGACCCTCTCCACTTCTAGTCCCTCCCAGCTCTCAGGTATTTACATGAGCAAAGGGCCCTGAAATGCAGGTCTCATTATCCTCATGGGAGCTCAGCATCTGCTGATCACATATCTCATTTCAAGTTCTTTCATACTTTGTTCTTGTTAGTTCTTAGACTCCTAGGCTGTGAAACTATGGGATCATAATTTTTTTTTCTGTGAGTTTTTATCAGCCTATCATCCTGATAGGGCTTCTCACACCCCTGGCCACTTTGTTCTCTTAAAGTAGACGCTTCAGTACCTTTCCTAAATTTTCTGGAGGGAAGGAAGGAAGGAAACTGAAGCTAGCATTTGCTAGAGAGGTCAATGATTCTCCACAGACTCAGGAAAATATGGACATTTTCATTAATTCATTTTTCCATTTGGTAATATTATTGTGGGTAGATACAATGAATTTGAGATACTTGTGGGGTGGAATATCAACATGGAGATGCCCACATGGTAATTTAATGTGTAAAAGGAGAGCTCAGGAGAAAGTACATAGTCAGAAGCATGTACTTGGGAGCCATCTATATAAAAACAGTAGCTGAAATCTTACTAGTGTAAATGAGGTCACTCTGGTACTGTTCAGTGTTCAAAGAGAAAGATCCTGGCAGAAAAGTCTTAGGCAGAACCAACATTGAAGGATGACCAATGACCAGGAGCCAGCGAAGATGACCAGAAGAATAATCCAGGGAGCAGAGGGTTGGAAAGAAGTGTCCAAAGATTGGTTTGAGAATTGTATCTAGGATGAAAAATGAACAGAACTTCTTGATAGCTTAGATAAGGGCACTTGGAAGTGGCAAGAATGGCTTCAGGTCTCCCAAGATTGGTGGTCAGTTAGCTGGTCAAGAGGAGAGTGAAATGTCCTGGAAAAGAACTACGAGCAGTTGGAGTTCAAGTGAGCAAGTTTGTGGTCTTGCCTGGGAAGTAGTCAATACCAAGGTGATATTTAACATTGGGGAAGATGAGATGG
The DNA here is from genome assembly GCF_047511655.1 of Castor canadensis. Taxonomy (NCBI): domain Eukaryota; kingdom Metazoa; phylum Chordata; class Mammalia; order Rodentia; family Castoridae; genus Castor; species Castor canadensis. The sequence continues at coordinate 179,579,344 of NC_133387.1, read as the reverse complement.
CCCTAACAGGCCCATTCTTTAAGACTGGAACCACAGGAATAAGAACTCTCATTAAGGAACAGGTAGAGAGAGAGATTCCAGCAAGGGAGGTTCTCAAGAAACTGAGACTAGAGAGACCGGAGCTGGTCCTTCTGAAGAAAGCCTTCTTACCTATAGCTTGCTTAGTGGTGTATTGGTCCTTGTGCAGGCTTTAGTCATCAGTAGCCTCAACTACTTTAGGCCTTAAAAAGTCAAATTCCAAGGCCAGGTGCTAAGACTCATGCCTGTAATCCTGGCTTCTCAGAAGGCTGTTATCGGAAGGATTCCAGTTCAAGGCCAGCCTAGGCATAAAGTGAGACCCTATCTCAGCAATAACAAACACAAAAAAGGCTACCAGAGTGACTCAAGCGGTAGCATGACTGTCTAGCAAGCACAAGGCCCTAAGTTCAAAACCCAGTACTGCAAGAAAAAGTCAAATTACATAATGACTCCACACATCTTCTAAATTTATCCCAAAACATAGTAAAGGTCCCAGGAGTCCTAACTCCTATAGTTTCCTAACTTGCCTTTGAGTAAAAGACTTTCGTAGGTTAACAGCATTGGCTCATTTAATCCAGTGATGGCTTGAATTTACTTCCATATTTGGCAATACTTCGGTCACTAGCGTTCTGCAGAAACACACAGCATCCTTCAAACAGGGTTCCTCTTTCTTCACATGCTGTTGTGAACAGCTCAGCAAGTGGGCCCATCATTTTCTTGCTAATTAATTTAGGTCTAATTGGTTTCAGCCCACACAACAGTGCAGGTTGCAAGAGAGGGCAATAGCAGTCATATTCCACTAAAAGTACCTGTGGCATCAAAGTCTCCACCATTAAGCAATTCACTACAGAGGGAAGAGCTCTTCAGAGCTAAACAAAGTGTATTAATCCCTCTCCCTCACAATTAGCTTCAGAAAAATCGCCAAGCCCTGAGAATGCTGTCAAAGCACGAGGAAACATTTCATCTTACTACCACCATTCTAGCAGAACACTTTCTTACAAGAAGTTAACAGACATCATCCAACCTGCACACTGTGCATTGTTCAGAAAGATTTCAAGTTCACCAAATGACTGTTATTTATGTAGTGACTATGGGCTGGATGGGATTTGCTTGTTATTTTATCCCCAGGGACTAAAACTGAATGGTGTTCAGTTAATAATTGTTACATAAAGGAATGAATAAATGAGGAGAAAGAGGGAGGCAGAGAGTTGGAAGGAAGGAAGGAAAGAAGGAAGGAAGGAGGAATTAATTCATGCAGTTAACTCTGATTCAAAAAGTCACAATTAAAACGTATTATAATGAAAGTCATTGAGCCAGTTCCATCCCCTATGAGCTGTTGACCATGAACAAGTCACTTAACCTCTGAATCATTGTTTCTTCTTCTAGTTAATGGCAGTGCTGACTACAACACAAACTTCAAAGAATTACAATAAAGTGAAGGTTAGTATGTAGCTTGGCGGTAGAGCACTTACCTAGCATATATGGAGCCCTGAGTTCAAGCTCCAGCACTGAAAAATAAAAGGCTATAATGAATCAAAATAAAATTAATGAATTAGAAGGAGCTTTGTAAACAATAAAAGATATTATGAATGGGAATCAAACTAGAAACTGTTCTTTGTTGTGCCTAAAGTTAGATCATGTTTCTGTGTCTTACAATATTTGAGTCTAACCAAGCTTTCTTAAGACTCTCATTATGAGTTTATGTCCCCAGTGTAAAAAGAAAAATGCAATTTAGTTTCTGTCCTTGAGGCTCACAGCTTGGTGGAGAGACCAACATGAAAACAGAATCTGATCTTAGAAGTGGAACTCTGAAAAACTCTGTGTGAGACAGGGGGTGGTCACCGAATAGGTCATAAAGAATGATAACCAGGCAGGTGATTTGTGCCAAAAATCCTAGCTACTTGGGAGGCTGAGATTGGAGGATTGCGGTTAAGGCCAGCTCAGGCAAAGAGTTCTTGAGACCCCCATTCCAAAATAACCACAGCAGAATGGACTTGAGGAGTGATTCAAGCAGCCATCAGTAGAGTACCTGCTTTGCAGGTGCGGAGTCCTGAGCTCAAACCTCCGTCCCACCAAAAACAGAGTAATAGAGATTCACATGTGTAAACAAAAAGAGGCTTTGGGTGTTTAAGTTTACAAAAGTAGTATTTTACTGTACATATTTTTCACCTTTCTTTCTTCTTTTTTTTTTTTTTTTTTGGTGTGGGGGGGCAGGGTCTTGCTAAGTTACCCGGGCTGGTCTGGTACTCACAATCCTCTGCCCTCCACCTTCTAAGTGCTGGGATTACAGTGCTACATCACCATGCCTGGCTTCAACTTTCTTTTATACTCAGAATATTTTTTAGATTTACCCAGATTGTTGTACGAAGGATTCACAGATCTCTGCATTTCCTGGTTGTTTCTATGTTTGAAATATTCCATGATCAAAATTAATTTTTTCAGGAAACTCACAAAAGTAGCCTGCTTGGATAAAGGATTTGAGGTGGTTGAGAAGCCCATGTTTGGAGATTTGGGCCAGAGTGACAAAAATATTGCATGTTGGGATGAATATTTTGTATGGAATCATATTCAATATTTCCTTGTTTGAACAAAAAGAATCTACATTTGATCATGAAACAGGATTAAGATTTTTGTGGGTGCTGCTGTGGTCAGAAAGCTAAGTCAGTTGGTAACAGAGAATGAAAGTGGACCGCAGATCTGACTCACTCACTCTTACTCTGGCTTACTGTTTGCGTGAGCATCACCCTCCAGACCGTACCACTGGGATCTGGGTGACACATGTAAGCTGTTGCTTTCAAGGCGAGTACAGGAGACACAGTCTGACACAATTCAGCGGCCTCTGCTTCCTATCAGGAGACGAAGCCAAGCCAGAGACACCAAGACATCTCTCTGTTCTCTTGAATTCTTGCAGCTTGTACCAATAAGTCATCCTGGCACCACCGTGTACCACATGAGGTCCCAGGCTTGTAGACCAGTCATGTTTTGCTGTGACAGCAACTATTTAAAAGGAAAATAAAGAAGTGACAAGCTGTGACATGCTATCATTAAGTAATCATAATTTCCTCCCTATATTACGACAATAGATGTCACTCTCTCATCTGGAAGGCAGGCCACGTATAGAAACACCATGTCAAAAACCTTTTCAGATAAAGACAGTGGGGGGGTGACTTAGCTGGGTGCAGAATAGAATATTTTGATGGGTTGCTTCCACCCCACTTCCCACCTCCCAACTCCTACATGCTCTGATAAAAGTCAGATCTGTAAAGAACTTCAAAGCCTCCCTAGTCTGACAAACAGTAATAAAACAAGAAACTGAAAAAAAATCTACCAAAGTGCAAGGAGGAAACAGAGCTGACAAGTGCTAGGATGGTTCTGTTTTAGTAATCAGCAGACTATAACTGCAGGGCACTTCCTCCTGGTGGGAAGCCGTGTCTGGGCTGTCAACTGTGAAAGAGGACACAAAGGTCAGACGGTACAGGGATCCTACAGGCTTGGAATAAGCGATTGCACATTCTTCCTGGCTGCGTTTCTTCCAGTCCCCGTCCCACCCCAAGCCTACAGCCTGCTCCAGCCCAGCTACAAATCCAACTGCTTCCTCTCCTCCTTTTTTCAAAGAGAAAGATGCAAGAAGTGAACTCAGTCTGGTCTCACCTTCCCTTCCTCCATGTAACAGAGGGCTGGGGGATAGAAGGGTGAGCAGCCTACAAGGAAATAGCTCTGGAATCCAGAACATCTGGCTTCTATCAGGCCCAGTCACCAACCTTGAATGCATATTGAAAGCATTTGGCTGTCTCAGCTGTCTAAAAGGAGCTATTTATTTCAGACTCAACAACCAGCCCAAACATATGCTTCCATTTGGAAAAAATTGGAGGTAAGACACTTCGTTTTCTTTTGAAAGGAAGAAGGTAGAAATAACACAGGACCTAGAGTCCAAGGATTGGCTTGAATTCTAGTTGCTAATCTGACACTTGCTTGAGACAGCTGTGTGACTTCATTTGACTTCCTTCGTCTCTCTGCAATTTAAGTTTAACTGTCAAGCCATGATTAAATTTCCCTCTGATGGAGTTACTGAATGGACTAAGTACCACTGTCTCTCTCCCAGGACCTGGTGCAGTGCCTGGCATGCATGGTCCCTTCCATCCTCAAAGCAACAATTGAATCATGCATGGCTTATTCATTGGGCATAAAAGTGCCTGTCTTGCCAGGTGCAGTGGTACATGCCTGAAATCCCAGCACTCAGGAGGCTGAAGCAGGAGGATCGAGAGTTCAAGGCCACTCTGAGCTACATAGTGAGACCCTGTCTCAAAAAAAAAGTATTGTTTTATCTACTCACACAGTATCATAATAATATAGTAATCATAGTGTATGTCTAGGTGTTTGGTAAATTTGAATGCTTTGCAGATTGGAGGGATTACAGTTGAGATCACTGTCATACCAATGACGTATAACATCATGTCAAAGCCAAATGTTTGCTTCCTAAAACCAACCCAGGGGAAACTGGAAATGAGACACTTTTAGACAACCACTGGACATGTATTTGGCATGGTGATGAGGAATTAGCTCACCCACACCCATGTCTTGATTTGGTCCTTAAACTCTTCTAGAAACTGTCCACATAACACCATAGCTTCTGCTTTTCTGAACACCCTGGAGAGGAGCCATGATGTTGGCCTGTCAACAGAGGTGTCTACTGGAACACAAGGTATGCAGTGGGGCCAAGGCTGGAGAGGATCATCTCTACCTCTGCTCTGCCATTTCAGTTCATTCTCTAAACGTACAGCCTGGGGCTGCTCTACCTTGGCCAGTTGGTGGAATCCAATGTGTCCTTGCAAACTTGGCATCATTTCCAGAACATTGTTGCACCAAGCCTCACATCTCTCATCTCTAAGCCTGAGGATCACAAGGCCCAGAGAATAACGGCTACCTATGTGGTAGTTAGAATATATGAGGCACTTGTACTGACAGGCTCTCCACCAATCCTTACAGCTGTGCTAATTTTGTCTAACATAACAGATGAGAAAACGATCTCTCCAAGTAGCTCTAAGGTTTGCCCTGGGACTCCTTACTCCATATCCTCTGCCTTAAGTCACAGCTCCCAACACAGTCCCTAAGAAGGAATCAACAGGAACCAATATTAGACCTCAGGAACCTGGAGGAGCCTGAGGAAGCCCAAGTGTTCAACACAACTCTAAGCAATCTCAGAGAAACATCTCACAGCTGAAGTTTTGACCAGATGAAATTATTTCCCATTCTCATCCCTGCTGAACCTTTTGCATAAAGCAGAAAATATCACCCCTTTAAACTGTGGAGCAAGAAGCAGAGACACAACAGAAGCACCCAGTGTCCAGGGTTGGCCACAGGGCCCAACATCCTCCCCCCCCCATTCTTCCCACAGCTCTGCCTCTGCCTTCCCACTTCATCCTCAACTAACCCATGACATTGAGTAAAGTTGTTGTCTGACTTCCTGTCCCAACCAGATCACCCCTCCGCTAGACATTTCCTAGGTTTCCTACCAGCTAACAACTAAGTCTTCTGATGAGACTAGGCGTGCTCAACATGGTATCACCACAGACTAACAACTAAGTCTTCTGCAAGGACTTTTAGTGTCACTGAAGTCGACTATGACTTTTAGCTAAGGAGAAAGAGCAAGACAATGGATTATTTCTTTATACCTAGACTCAACACCAATGTTGGACTCTCTGGAAAGTCTTCATTCAGTGCTTCTCCTCTCTCCCAACCTTTTCCCCAATTAGAATTGGGGGGCCACACCTGTGTATTTCCTTGGGGTTTTCTACTTTCCTCCACAGTGGCACTCATCCCACTGTATTGTATATGTGTCACGCTTGTCTGTCACTGCCTCTACTTTGTGAAATAGTTACTCTGCCTTCTGCCACTAAGGCCATGGTCCCTGGTACAATGTTTGTCCAATAATGAAAGAAAAGAGTGAGCTACACTTTAAAAAGGCTCTGTAGAGAAAAGGTTAACAGGGACATAGAATACTCAAAATACTTCTGTACAACAACATTAAGCGATTTTTTTCTCCTGTTCAAAACATTATTTATATTGCTGTAGTCCAAAGAAAAATAAAACATATGTTTCCAAAATTTTTATAAAGTAATAATAATACTGACAATTGGCAACAGACTAAAAAAAATGAAGCTGCAGAAGCTTAAACTTTAGAATTCCTCACTGGGCCCTGGTCAAAAATTTATATTCATTATTTTCTTTGCTTTTTCTTAGACTTCCTCCCAAATTAAAACCTAGGGCCTTCCCTTGTGAAATCAAAACTAAATAAAATCACACAAAAGTAAGAAAACCACAGTACAATTATGAATATCAATGTGAATAATCCTAAATAAAATGTTATCAAACAAACTCTGGCACTTGTGCCTCAGTTCATTATGATAAAGTAAGTTTTATATGAGGAATGCACGGACAGTTAGGTATCAGGAATCTACTGATATCATTTTTCTTTACAACTCTAAGGAAAAACAGCCATGTGTCTTCATAGATGCTGAAAAAAATTAGTTAAAATACTCATTCACATTTTATAAAACTGGTTACTAATAAATGGTTTTCCTTAACATGATAAAGTTATTTCTAACTCTACAGAAAAGTCTGTGTTCTGCTTCTCTATTACTGGGTAACAAACTACTAAAAGTAGTGGCTTTAAAACAATGACAATTATTTATATTGCTCACAAATCTAGGGATTGCTTGGGCTTTGCTAGGCAGGACTTGCCAGGTCTGTAAGCGTCACAGTTGACAGCAACTGAGGCTGGGGTCATCTCCAAGACTTTTTCACATCAATGTGTCATGGAGGCTTCAGGACCAAAACAGCTGGGGCCCTCTGGGCATCTCTTTCTGTGGGAGACCTCCATGTAGAAACCTCAGGGTGCCCAAAGTGAGTGTCCTAATAGAGAGGAAGTCATAGCATTTTATAACCTTTCTGGGGATGCTAACAGAGTTCATTTCCCTACAGTCTATCTCTTGGGGCAGCCATAGGGGTCTACCTAACTCCAAGGGGGAAGACGCATAGCTTCTGCCTCTTAAAAGGAGAGTGACAATTTGAAAATGGTTTAAACACCACCATGTCATCATACTCAATAGGGAGACACCGAAATTTCAGTAAAACTCCTATTAAAGTCAGAAACAAAGCAAGGATGCTAATTATTAATTATGGCTTAATATTTGATGTTATTCTAGCATAAAGATGGGAAAAACCTTTTTCTATTAGGGCTTAACAAACGTTAAAAGCTTCTCAGGCCTTATTGCCTCTGTCATAACCACACAACTGAAATGCAAGAACACATATAATTCATTAAAAAACAGCTGTGGTTTTGATCCACTGGAATTATATTTACAAAAACAGGTGGTAGACAGGATTCAGCCCATAAGGCTTCGTATGTTGACATCTATGTCAAAATTTCTAGCTAACACTAATTTAGCGGAAGAAAATAAGAAATATAAATATGGAAAAGGAGAAGATAGAAAGATTTTTTTTGCACACACATATTGTGCTATATATCTATAACACCCAAAAGAATCAACTGAAAACTATATCAAACAATACAAATACTCAGAAAGATGAATGGGTATATATTTGAAATACAGAAATGAATGACACTCAAAAATACAAGTATTCAAGCCAGGCACTGGTGGCTCATGCCTATAATCCCAGCTACTCAGAAGGCAGAGATCAGGAGATCACAGTTCAAAGCCAGCCCCAGGCAAATAGTTCATGAGACCCTATTTGGAAAAAAACCCCATCACAAAAAAGGGTTGATGGAGTGGCTCAAGCGGTAAGAGCACCTGCCTAGAAAGTGTAAAGCCCTGAGTTCAAAACCCCAGTGCTGCCAAAAAAATATTACAAGCATTCAAAGATACAATGAAGGTAGAAATAGAAAGTTCAAATGATTTAGAGAAAAATTCTAATCTCCCCCACCAAGAATTATGTACAGTCTATGAAGAAAACTTGAGAGCATTCCTGAAGACCTCCATTTATTCTCCATATTTACTTGTGAATGTGTAAAATGATGAAAATACAAGGTTATATATTACACTAGTGTTTGAAGTAGCAAAATATTGCAAACACCAACTAGCAATTAAGTAATGGTTAAATTATTTTGTATGTATCCAATAAAAGATTAAACAGCATCAAAAAAAGAATGTGAAAGACCTTTGTGGAGCACGTTTATTAGTTAAAGACACACGCACAAAGCATGAGACATATTTTACTCGCCTTACCATTTGTCTGAAAATGGTAGAAAGAGGGTACCATGAAAACATATGTGTAGGCACTCGCTAAAAAGTTTAAGGAGAAAGAGACAAGATTGATACCACAAATTACAGCAAGCCCAACTTCTTTGGAAGATGTATTACACGTGGTTTTGACCAAGCACAATCAAAAAAATTATAAATAAGTAAAAATTAAAAGAAATGCCAAAAAACTTAAATTCCTGAGTGCGTTATGCAGCTCAGTGGATTCAGGGGTGCTCTCAGTCAGTTCCACACTATCCTCTGTTGTTTTTAGTTCATTGTGTCATCGGCTGAGTGTTTTCCTGCACTTTATTTTGTGAAAATCTGCCTCCCAAAAAAACCGCAAATGGTGGCCACAAAACAAAGTAAAAGTTACAGCAATCCTCCCAAGCCAAAAGGGCACATGATGTAATTAATCGAAGTGCTAAAGTAACAATTTGCTAGAGGGTGGCATGTCTTTATCAGAAGTTGGGAGGCGTTCTGGGAAAAGTGAGTCAAACAGCAGCAGGTAGAGATGAGCATGAGTGGTGATCCCTCCATGGGTCTCCTGGGAGCCCCACACCCGCGGATGCCAAGAACTTACTGTGCTTATGAAGTGGGAGCTGGGTGGCCCGGAACAGAGGTGGACAAAGACTTTACATCAAACACTCCTTACTGTGCCTCGATTTTTGAACTGTGTGAGTGCAGTAACTGCAAAAATTAAACCCTGGGCCCAGTGTCTGAGCGTGTACTTAGCACGTTCGAGACCCTCGGCGTAATCCCCAACCCCCAAAATAGATAACATAAGAACAAAATAAAATGCCATTTAAAATATTATGTAGACACTAAATAAAAATCAAATGCTTTTAGGTCTTTTAATTTTTTTTCTTGCTTATTAGCATATATTCACTGTATGGGGGGACTCACGGTGGCAATTCCCAAGAGCCTCACATTGCTCACTGGTTAGCGAAGCGCCCCTCCTCCTGTATCCTGCAGTCCGGATTTGCAGTGCAGGTCAGGATGTGGGTTTCCCTTTGTTTAAATCCACCTGTTAGGTGCAGGATGTTTGACGATGGTGCCCTCGGCCTACTATTATCTCTCAGGAACTTGTGTTTAGAGCAGAGCTTCTCAAACGTTAATCTGCAGAGAAATCACCCAGATTCATTCCTTTTGTTTTTGTTTGGTGCTTGGGATTAAAATCCAGGGCTTCAGGCATGCAAAAGCACTTGTTCTACCACTCAGCTATACCCTCAGCCCAAGAGCCATCCTATCTTAGTACTTTTTTATTTTATTCTATTTTGGCGAGGTTTCACTATGTAGCCTTGAATGTGACGTCCTCCTGCCTCCATCCCCCAAGTGCCTGGCCCCAGAGTTCTTTTTTTTTTTTTTTTTAGCAGCACTCGGGTTTGAATTCAAGGTCTCACAAAATATTTGCCCAGGCTGGCTTCAAACCACAATCCTCCTGATCTCTGCCTTCTGAGTAGCTAGGATTACAGGCGTGAGCCACTGGCACCTGGCCCCAGAGTTGTTCTTAAATGCCTACTCTGATTTGCTATGTCTGGGTGAGCCCTGAGGCTCAATAATTCTCTTTCCTAGATGAAAGGCTTTATAGAAACAGCTTGGAAAGTATGGGTGTGCGTCACACCTGCATAGATTTCTTCCTGTCCAGGTTCCTGTTTCTCTCTCTATTATTCACACACACTGTTACGTATTTTCACCTTTCACAGGACAGGTTTTGTTAATTAAATGTGCCAGTCAGTTTATAAAACAGTCAAGGAAAAAAAGAAAAAAAAAAAACCCAACCAACCCCAGTAACACTGGCAGACTTCAAAACTTTTAACAGTACACACATTTTGCTTTAAGTGAAAATAGCAATAAGAAAAATATGCTGCTTTTAAATGACATTTGTTAATTGGACATCCTTTATATTTTCCAAATCTTAGGATAGTGGACAGAGGCCAGGCTTGGAACTGGTCGCTTTCCTGAATTTCAATTTCTTCAAGGGTAAAGTAAGGATAATAATTTGCATGTTAGGGAAGTAAAGAGGAAGTGCCATATAGGAAGAATTTGGCATTTAGTGTTGATCAATAAATCTGTAATTGAAGTAAACAAAACATTACACATTTGTTTACAAGCCCATATCATGTAATTTAGGCTTCACCTAAAATCCTAACTCTTAAAATTTAGTGTGTAGCAGAATTACCTGGAGGGTTTTTTTAAAAACAAAGAAACCCCCAGAGTTTCTAAAATCATTAGTTTGGGTTCAAGAATTTGCATTTCTTACAAGTTCTTAGATGATGCTGATGCTGCTATAACAAGGACCACACTTTGAGAACTACTACTCTGTAAGAAGAGAGAGAGAGAGAGAGAGAGAGAAGAGCACGATGTCACATGCCTGTAATCCCAGCATGTGGGAATCTGAAGCAGGAGAATCTTGTGTTTCCAGCCTGGGCAACATTGTGACATCCTGACTCAAAAACAAAAAAATAAAAAAGAGAGAAAAGAAAAAAGGATGTGAGTGTGTGTAAGGAAGTGTTAGTCAATTTTCTGTTACTGTAAGAAATACCTGAGATAACCAACTTAAAAAGAGGAAAGGTTTATTTTGGCTCATAGCTTTGGAGATCTCAGCCTGTTGCTATTGGGCCTGTGGTGAGGCAGCACATTGCAGCAGGAGCATGTGGAAGAAGAAACTGCTTTCATCATGGCAAAAAGAGAGAAAGTAAGGGGCCTGGGTCCCACCGCTCCCTTTAAGGGCACGCCCCCATGTGGCCAGATGACTTCCAACAAGGCCCCACCTCTACAGGTTTCCACTTAGAAAGAGCACATGACCTGTTGGCCAAGCCTTTACCACAGGGGCCTTTGGGGGACAATTACCCAGACCACAGAAACATGCTTTGTCACAGTACTACAGGACCTTCTGGTGCAGTGTGATTTTTTTGGAATAAATCTAATTTTCCAGTTCTACCTAGCTTTAGCCCATTGGACACAGGTTTTATGAACACCTAAAACAAGTGCAACAGCCCCACAAGGACTAGTTGGCACTTTTCCAACACATTACTTTAAAAATAAAAATGAAGCTCTATTTTATTCCACAGTGTCCTGGTATTTAGAAAGGTCTTATAAAAGCATTACTCCATGTGGTACTAATAATCTCCTGGGAGGTAGGCAGGAGAATTTGTAGCTGATTTTTATAGGGAAGACCTGAGGCCTGCAATAATTCAACAGTTGTGCAAGGACACTCAGTGGTGACAGAGCCAGAATGCAAACCCAAGCCTTCTGGTTTTGTTGTCGCTTCTTTGTTCTTTGGATGGAACTGGGGTTTGAACTCAGGGTTTCATGCTTGCAAAGCAGGTACTTTACCACTTGAGCCATGCCTCCAGTGCAACCCAAGCCTTCTGATTCCATAGTGTGGGCTGTTTGCACTGAGCCCCTTGCTTTGATGAGATGTTACTGAACCATGTCTGTTCATTCCTACGCATGTCTTCCACTTCCCCAGGTTGATGTGCTCTTTAGCTCTTATTGCTCCAGAACTCACACTCACATGTGTGTGTAATTGAACCTTGCTATTCCTTTCCTAATGTGAAGAGTTAATGTGCACCACCAACCCACCTCTGCCCCCAACTAGCGATAACATTAAAAAATGTATTCAGTTCCCAGCACTAAGAAATGATCAAGATCCGAGGTGATACGTATGCTAATTACCCTGACTTGCTCATGGCACAATGGAAACGTGTGTCAAAACTTCACACCGTACCCCATGAATACATACAATAATTCTGTGTTAGAAAGAAAAAAACTGCATTCAACATAGGACTACAAATAAACTCACGTGCACTTTAAAGTCTCATGGTTTTTTCATGAATAGCTAAAATGTATCACCAAGATTCAAGTTAAGCAGGAATAATTCATTTTAAAAATATTTCTTCCTGAATAAACTCCGGTGACATTAATGTTCACTAAAGTGTGATAACCACTCTTAGATTAATTATAGAGAAATCATCTGGAACTTCACAGATGCCTTCCTGATAACACGGGGTGGGGTGGAGAACAAATGAATGCATGAAAGTTCTTCAGTCTCCATTGTTCTTGCTGTTTTCCTGAAGGAAATTCCCAGGGTTACAGAGAAAGCAGCACATGTCTGCCAAAGTGGGCAGAACTGAGGAGTCCACGATGTGCTGACCCGCTCTGTCTGCAAGGATGACCACCTTGGGTCTTAGATGCTTCACCCTCCAGTTACCAGGTGTGCCTGTTGCAGAACCCAGGGGAAGCCTGTCTGTCTCTTCCTGTTCAGAATGCAGTGAAATGCCCACCCCAGAAACAGGCAGTCCAGTCTTCAAATGGAGACACCATCCAGGGCATCCAATAGGCTCAGACCCCAATTTTAACCCACCGCAGAAGAAACCTATTGCGAGATGCATCTGGAACCAACACACCTGTTCTGTTCTGATGATCAAATCGCACTCTGCAGCGAGTGCTTCCAGTCCCAGAGCCACAAGCATCACGTGGGATATAGAATCCAAGAGGATGCTGAGAATTATAGGAAGTTATTACAGGAAACATTCAACACATTGAAGGGGAAATTTGAAGTAGCTAAAAGCATATTGACTGATGAGCAAGAAGGAATGGCGATTCAGGAGAGGAGCAGAATTTTATTTTGAGTCTGAATATAGCAAGAGAATGAGCCGAACTTCCTCAGTCTGCAAGGATGCAAATTTGACTTGAACTTGAGCGAAGGTGGTCAGAATGCTTCTGAGACTGAACTATTCAGGCAGAGAGAACATGGAGAAACAGAAGGAAAGTGAAGTCCAGATCGCCAAACTGTTCTGCAGCCTCCAAAGGATCCCCACAGAAGAAGTGGGGGAGCCTGCTCCACAGGGCAGGGTGTTACTGAGAAAGGGGGAGCCCTTGCTCCTTCAGTGCCCAGAGCCTGCTTTTGGCACAGACCTGAGCTCATGACAAATAAGAGGAATGAGCAAAATGCTCACAGTGTTCCAAAGACAGGTGACTTTGCATCCTGAAACAGCTCATGCCTGCTGGTCTTATTGGAGGACCTACGTGTAAGGTTTGGCAACATCCAGCAGGATGTACCTGGCAACCCAGGGAGATTTGACTTCTGTGCCATCATGTTGAGTGCAAAAAATGTCATCTCGGGGAGGCACTATTGGGAGGTTGAAGTGAAAGAGTGACAAAGTGAATGTCAGGCACGTGCAACTCAGCAGACAGAAAGATCAACACAACGAAAGCTTCTGGAGGTGAAGTCTCACTAGGGGATTGGGGATAGGGACCCATTATTCCTTCTGGGTCTTCCCCACCTTTAAAAAGATCTGCCTGAGGGACTGGAGGAGTGGCTCAAGTGGTAGAGCACCTGCCTAGCAAACTGAGGCCCTGAGTTCACACCCCAGTACCACCAAAAAAAAAAAGCAAAAAAGATCTGCCTGAGAAAGTGAATGCACAAAGTTGTGAGTTTTTCCTAGATTATGATTATAGGAAGATATCATTCTACAATGTGACAGAGAGAGCCTTCCTTTATAATTTCTCTTAGCTCACCTTTCCAAGAGCTCTTAAACCTGTATTTTCTCCTTGCATTTAAAGTGGGGACATGAATTCAGATCTATCTAACCACCATCCTGTTTTTTCCTGAAATATTACTGTTAGCTCTTAATCTTGCTTTGTGTGAAATCCAAGCGCACAAGAGACTGGAAAATAAAATCAGGACTTCGTGACAGAATTTATAAAACTAATCCAATAATATCCCAGGTGCATTGCATTAATGTGGCTTTCAACACCTGTTTAGTGGAAGAAATTGCATTCAAGTTGAATTATAAATGATAATAACATAAACTAATTAGAATACCAAATATACATCCATCCTAAGATTGAGAAATTAGAGAAGAAACATAGTCTGGTGTCCTTACAAGTAGGATGAGGACACTACACATAGTTCTGAAAACATCTGCAGAATTAAGTGTAATCAGGTATGAAAGCAGGGTGAATTTTTCAGTTCTGGGGTTTGAACTTCGGGTCTTGCACTTCCTAGGCAGGCACTCTACCCCTTGAGCCATGTCCCCAGCCCAAGTAGGGTGATTTGAGTGTATCTCTAGTGCCATTTTGAATGGAGACACCTATTACTGGCCTTGTTACTGACACTGAGACATCCCATCACCGACAGTGAGGAACAAGACTTCCTAATATTTAATCTCTGTGGATATTTGATCCAGGTAGCAAGTAGCTAGTACAGAAAGTGTGAATATTTTAAAATTATTTTTTGAAAACTCTTTTCTACTTCTGTTTCTGACAAGGAAAATTAATTTTCTTAAAAGAAGCTTGAAAGTTCAATGCTTTTAAACACATGAGTAATATTGTAATGATATCTTGTATTTGTTCTTTCTTTGTTTAGTGATCTGCTGAAAAAAACTTCCTCACTCAGGAAGGGTTATGTAATACTGAAGAGAACAAGAAGAAATATTTATAGAGGAACTTTATGTGACAGGTTTATTACACTTTACCTCTCTGATTATTTTAGCAACTTATAAGTACGTACTAATCTTATTACTCCAGTGTAGAAACTGCAACTCAGAGAACTGGTTTAATTGTCCTAAAGGCAAAGCTGTTAGCTACCTAGCAAGTAGCAAGGATAAGGAATTACATCTAGATCATCATATCAAAAAAACAAGCCTGTCTTGAGTCCTGTTGCATAGGAATAGGGTTCTTTTTTTGTGATGAGTATAATCAGGTAGGACCATGGGCCCATTTTATTCACATTTCACCAAAATGGGAGCCAATGTGTACAGGAAGTGAAAGATGCTGTAGTTCTTCTCTGATGTACTGTGGAGGCTGAGTTCTTTAGGATGAGCAGACTTAAAGGAAACAAAAACCAAACAGAAGAAAATTGCTTCTGATGATTCTTAGAGGTCTGTGAAAATGTAGAGTCTTATTTACTTGTCTTTTGGAGACAGTTTATTTATTTATTAGTTTTTGCAGTACATGGGTTTGAACTTAGGGCCTCACTCTTGCTAAGCAGGTGTTCTACCACTTGAACCACTCCATCAGCCCTGTTTTTTATTGGGTATTTTCAAGATACAGTCTCATGAACTATTTGCTGGGCCTGGCTTCAAACCGAAATCCTCCTGATATCTGCCTTCTGAGTAGCTAGGATTACAGGTATGAGCCACCAGCACCTGACTAAAGACAGATTTTTAGATTTTTAGAACCAAATTTTGGTTCTATAAATGTATTTTACATAATATATATATATATATATATATATATATATATATAGAGAGAGAGAGAGAGAGAGAGAGAGAGAGAGAGGAAGAGAAAGAAAGAGAGAGAGACCAGAGCTCTTCCTGCAAACAGAAAATAGGTTCATGGCTGCTGAGGGTAGGCTGCCCAGCCTCAAACCACAGTCCTGTGAGTCTTAGCCTCCCAAGTAGCTAGGACTGCAGGTGTGAACCACTGGACTTGACTGAAGTTTTTTGTTTAAAATGAGTAAAATGTCCTAAAACCATGTAATGGGTGCACCTACCTGTGCTGTACTAAAAGCCATTGAGTCATTTCACTTTAAATGGTTGAATTGCATCGCAATATATCAGTTTTTTTAAAAAAAAGAAAAATTAGTAACAAAGAAATATACATATATCTTTCTTGAGAAAGTTTGCAATTATTATAAGGCCAAAATATCTTACAGCTTCAATATTTAGTTAGAATTCAATTTATTAAGAGAAATTTTATATAAAATTTTATTTCTTTTATTCCTCCTTCTTTTATAAGTATAAATATATAACTCAGACTAATCAACTTTTTACTTAAAATAAATAAATAAGCTAGATGTTGTGGTACATACCTGTAATCCCAGCACTTGGGGGGGCGGGCGGAGTAAGGAAGATTACAAATTTGAAGCCAGCCTCGACTACATAGTCAGACCCTGTCTCTAAATAAGTAAATATGCAACTCTTTTCTTGAAGTTGAGTATGTAAAAACTGCTACTACTTCCTCTGGAAGGTCCTTCAATGACAATTCTGAAAAGTTTTGATGCTCAGTAATGTTTTCTTTATTAAATGTAGTAAAATGCTGGTGTAGAAAGTGGGAGAATTTTCAGAAACTTGTAGACAATAGATTCTGAAAATACTGGAACTGACTGTGTGCTTCCATTCTGGGAAGGGTGGAAGAATACAAACTCACGGGACCCTGTAGGAACATTGACAGGACATGGTGACCACTCAGAACTGAGTCACACAGCACACCAGGTCAGACAGGGTCACTAGGCTAAAGCAGATTTTATCAAAGCATTTGACAATGACTTTCACCAATATCCTGTAGGCAAAAAATATGTATCTATAAAAAGATAACTTGGGGAATTAGTGAGTGGTAAGACACATAAAGAAGCTGTTGAGCAAAACTTGCCTGTTAGGGAGTTCCTATTGGCAAAACCTGGGTCAACAAATGGCAAGTCTTAATGTCACAGGAACTGCATGGTGCCACCTTAAATCCTAAGTGGAACTACATAAAGTCAGCATTGCTTATAGGTCAAAAGTGTTCAACTATGGACCAGTCACAGTGGCTCACACCTGTAATCCTAGCTATTTGAGAAGTGAAGATCAGGATCATGGTTGGATGCCAACTGGGGCAAAAAGTTAGCAAAGCTCCACTTAACCAACGGATCTGGTGTGGTGGCACACGCCTGTGATCCCAGCTACTCAGGACGCCACAGGTAGGATGATCATAGTTGGAGGCCACCCCCCAGGCAAATAGTGCCAGACCCTATCTGAAGAATAAAGCACAAAGGGCTGGGATATGGCTCTATTGCTTAGTAAGTGCAAGGCTCTGAGTTCAAATCCTAGTACTGCCCCTCAAAATATGCTCAAATATTCAACCTAACATGAGAAGAGCCTTCTCATACCAGCATCCTTCTGTTCTATCCTGTGATGCTGCCCAGTCTTCACCTACGTACCTACAAATTTCTCACTCCAGTATGCAAAGTCTTCTAATATTCAGCTGCCACCCTTGGGATCTATGTTGCATTTTTGCCTCATATACACTCAACACTAGCCAAATTGGATTGCACACTCTTCTTCAAATACATCCTAAACTGCCTTGTCTCTGCCATTATTTGTACTGTGGCCTCTAAAATCTCCCCTCTCTCTTCCATATTCTTTCTGTGTGGCACACGAGATTGGAAATGTCCTCACAGTACATTTAGATGTAAAGGAAAATAAAGCTTATTTATTTTGCACCTTACTGATCCAATGTTCTCACATGCGCATGTGCAGTGGGTATGTAGGAAGAAGAGAACCTCTTGCCTGGTGTTAACTGAATCCAATATGGTGACCTAAACTGTAAACTTGGGGGATACTCATTCATCTGTTCCCTTAGACTGCTCAATCTCCTGCCTGCCTCCCCAGGTCTTCTTCACAGCAGCATCTTGAGTGCATGGCAGGGGTGGCTGACTGGACCTCATGGCGGAAGCCCCTTATATCTCCCCCTGCAGTCAGTCAACAGAAGCCTTTCGGGCTAATTAGCCTGCTACCAGAGCTGAGAATGGGCTCTTCCATTTTTAATTGGTTGGAAAAGAATCCCAAGAAGAAAATTGTTTTGTAACACAGAGAAATTATGTGAAATTCAAATTTCAGGTCCTTGAGCAAAGTTTTATTGGAACACAACAGGTCCAGCTGTTTACCCATTGTCTGTGGCTACCTCTGTGTGAAGATGGCAGGGTTGAGTTGTCACCGCAGAGAGGGCACAGCCCACACAGCCTGAATATTCACCTGGCCCCTTACAGAAGGTTGCCTGGTCATGACCTATACTCTAACGGTGCCAATCTTCATTGTTTCGATTGATTTTTAAATATTTCTAAATACACATTGTAAATACACCTGTCACTACTGATGCTAAGTATTTAACATCTTCAAGTTTTTAATTTCATGAGATCCGTTCTATCAGTGCTTGTCTTATCTCTTGCTTTCATTTATTTATTTGTCTCATTATGTAGCACAAACTGGCTTCGAACTCATGATCCTCCCACCTCAGCTTCTTGAGTACTGGGATTATAGAGGTGTATCACCTCACCCAACTTGCCTTGACATTTCTGCTTTACGAGTGTTTTGCCCTAGTTCGCCACAGGCAGCATGCTGCAGAAGTCTGGTGGTATTTGATGTTTCAGTACCTGCTAGGGAATGTTTTTATTGCTTCACTTTTTATATCACCTTCAACATTTTCTCCTTGTTTCTTGTCCCAAGTGAAATTCAGAAGGGCAAAATACAAATAGTCCTCAACTAATGATGAAGTTAAGTCACAATAAACCCATTATAACTTGAAAAATATCATAGACAAAATGGATTTCATGCAACAAACCCTCCGAGCATCAAAGCTGCCTTACATGTGTTCAGAACATTTAGGTTAACCTGAAAATGGGCAAAATCTTCTAACACAAATCCTATCTTATAATAAAATGTCTCTTGTGCACACACAGATGAGCGTTTTGCAGACATGATGGGATGCCTCAGCCAGGCAGCCTGGGAGTCGTGACTCACCACAGGTGCACAGCATCACAAGACATCAGAACCACACGCTGTTAACACAGGATCAGACCCAATTCAAAGCACAGTTTCTCTGGATACTACAGTTTTCTCACCATCCTGAAGTCAGAAACTCAAACACAAACCGTTATAAGTTGAAGGGCATCTGTAATTGCCTTGTGGGGTTTTGATTTTGCTTTTTTTCCCAGGCCCAAGATCACACCAGGGGTCAGAGGTGACTCTATGACTGTCCACATGTTGACATGGACCCAGGACACCTTAAAGAGAGGGCCCAATTAAGTGGCCTATTATGAACTTGGGAGGATTCCAGGCCTGACAGGGTTATAAGAGGCTGGGGTGGCTTTGCTATCTGACCTGCTTTTTGACTTTGTACATTAATTTTGGAAGAATTGCCATCTAACAGTATTTAGTTTCTCCAGTGCTAGGCATGTAGCAATACATTTAATGTTCCTGTGATTGTATCAGATAAATGTGGTCATTAATTCCTACCTTACACATGAGGAAGCTAAGGAACTATAATGCTGGATTTTAATTCTAACACTAACTACCCTGAGTTATGCAGACGGCACAGGTTAAGGACAGTGGCCTCATTTTAGATGCCAGCCACAAATCCAGGTGTCCCCAGGCCTCCAGTACAAACTTAGGAGTTCCCACAATCTCCTCAGATTTTTCCTGAAAGAAAATTACCAAAATGTAATAATATACTGTATGTATGATTACAGTTTTATTATAAAAATACAAGTCAAACTGTCAAATGAAGAGACTAAAAAACAAGGTCTGGGAGAGTCCTGAATATGGAGGTTTGGTGGCCTTTCCCAGTGGAATTAGAATGTGGCACTTTCTTGGTGCTCTGATGTGCTCACTAACCAGGAAGTTCCAGTGAGCTTTGGTGACCAGAGTTTTTATTGGCATTTTGTTACATAGGCATGATTGATTCAATCATTGCTTGGTATTCTGGACTAAAACTCTAGCCATACCACCTGACCAGCACCCATAAGAGGTCAGACTGGTATCACCTGACTCGGAGACTGGACCCTCACCACATGCCTGGCCAGTTCCATTCTAAGTCATTTCATTAACATTAACTTGGATTGTCCCAAAGAGCCCTTGAATACAAGGACTTCTGGTTACTTGGGGGAGTCCAAGAATTGAGTCTCCCTCCCTCCCAAGAGCCAAGCACAATGGTCAGTGAAATTTTTCTTTGTTTGATTTGTTTCTTGGGTTTTTTTGAGACAAAGTCTCCCTACATAGCCCAGGCTGATTTTGTTCTCACCATCCTCCTACCTCTGCCTCTAAGTGCTGAGATTAAAGGCTTCTGCCACCATACAGGCTGAAATTCTTTATTATAGCAATTATCGTAAAAATGTTAATTTATCTGCCCAAGGTCATGTAGTTAGAAAATGGTTAAGATAGGTTTTAACCTCAAGAAATGTGATCCAAAGTTCATATCTTAAGTTTTATCTTTCAGTACAAGCTTGATAGTCCTTTTCAACCAGGTTTTACACATGGCTTGTTAACATTAAGAGAGCTCATTTTGGGATTTGGGGGTGGGATTACCTATTTCATGTCTAAGTCTTCTGTGTTATACAGATAGATGTCATTAATTTATGTGTATTCATTTAAAATACAGTCACTTTACTAATTTTCTTTTTAGAGACAATAATTTCTCTGCTGATTTTCTTGAGGTTTCTAAGGAAACAAATATTTTGAACCTAGTGGGAATTATTTTATTGCCTCCCTTCCAACCCCCAACCCTCATGTTTCTGCTGATTGCTTCAGCTTTTTCTCAAACACTGCTGTATTGTCTAAAAATCCCATCTGATACCTTAAAGCAACTGAGGCCAATAGGAAAAGGGGAACAGGTACTAGAGAAAAGGTTAGATCAAAAAGAATTAACCTAGAAGGTAACACCCACGCACAGGAAATCAATGTGAGTCAATGCCCTGTATAGCTATCCTTATCTCAACCAGCAAAAACCCTTGTTCCTTCCTATTATTGCTTATACTCTCTCTACAACAAAATTAGAGATAAGGGCAAAATAGTTTCTGCTGGGTATTGGGGGGGGAGAGGGAGGGGGCGGAGTGGGTGGTAAGGGAGGGGGTGGGGGCAGGGGGGAGAAATGAACCAAGCCTTGTATGCACATATGAATAATAAAAGAAAAATGAAAAAAAATAAAAAATAAAATAAAAATCCCGTCTGAGAGAGACACTTGCACACCCATGTTTATTGCAACACTATTCACAACCCAGATGCCCCATGGGTGATGAATGGATTAAGAAAATGTGGTATGTATATACAATGGAGTTTTATTCAGTCATAAAGAAGAATGAAATTATGTTGTTTGCAGGTAAATGAGTGGAACTGGAGATCGTCATGTTAATCGAAGTAAGCCAGGCTCAGAAGGTCAAAGGTTGCATGTTTTCTTTCATATGTGGAAGCTAGACCTATATGTTAAATGTACATGTAAATACATATATGATCATCTATACATATGGTGAGAGAGAGAACAAGACTGTATTAGTGGGTCTGTCTGAGAGGACAACAGGAGGCAGGAGAGGAAATGAAAGAGAATGAAAAATATTGAAACTACTCATGTATATATGAATATAATATGATGTGATGCATTTTGGGGAGGTTGGTGATAGAGAAAGAGTAAGTAATGTGGAGTTAATTTGATTAAAGCATGATATATACAAGCCTGAAGTACCAAGGTGAAACCTTGTACTTCATTTTTTAAAAACTGAAGGACAGGAGAGTTAAGCAGGTCTATTCTGGGGGCAGGCATCAGTAGGACAGGGTAGTCATAAGGAAAGAGTGAATGAGGGTGAATATGGTGGATGTATCTTGAATCCATATATGAAAATAGAAGAATGAAACCTGTTGAAATTGTTCTAAGAAGGCAGAAAGGGAAAAGGATGGAGGGGGTAAATCTAAGATATATTGTAAGCACATATGTAAATATCATAATGTATCTCTCTGCACAACTATTAAATGCTAATAAAATGTTAATTAATTAATTAATTAAAATGCCATCCAAATTCACAGAAGAAATCAAGAGAGAATTTTTGGGACTTCATGGGTATGTCCCTAGAGGAAGGGACAGCACAATTGGAACTTGGTAAAGGAAGATGTGTCCATGTGAGAGGGGACAGACTGGGTCAGGACTGGAGCCATGTATGAGCTGACAACTGCCGGACATATGGACATAGCCAGTGTGGACCGGAGCTGATGTAGATAGACCAGAAGAAGGTGCATGGTGTGGAATTAGACCTTCATATTGGAAAGCTAGTCAGGAGTTTTGAGCAGAAAAAAGAGAAGACATACATATATGGTGTGCTGACAGTGCAAGGGAGGCTGGTTAAGGGGACAGAACAGGGGGAGAAAATGGGAACTCCTGTTTATATTTTATTCCATATTTGAATTTTTATGACTTATAATGTCCTTAGTGCACACTTTATAAATACACAAGTAATGAGTGGTAAGGGCTCAAGCTGTATGTGTACAATCAACATTGAGAGATAAATTGCCCAGAGAAACACGCATGTGCACCAAACTGATGGCACTGGTACGAGGAAACCATCCCTGAACCAGGAGAAGACGCAACAAGCATGGGAGACCTGTAGAACTCATCGGGACTTACAAACAAATGAAATAATGACTGTTTTCAGGGTGGAGGGGGCAGTACTGGGCTTTGAACTCAGGGCCTCACACTTGCTAGACAGTTGCTTTAAAACTTGAGCCACACACTCAGCCTCTGAATAATGATAATTTTTAAGAATATACCTGGTTGACAGTGTGGCAGTTTAATTCCAAGTCTCTATGCCAAAATATTTCAGAGTCTCCAGATATTTGTGAAACACTTGTGTGAAGTGACTTAGATCAGTGACTCTCAAATATCAATTCTTAGAGCTGTACTAAATGTTGATAAAAATGTTCACCCCTTTGTAACAAAATTGTAAAACTAAGAAAAGTGTAATGATTAATTCCATCAAGCTAAATACTAGATTCTCCATTTAAAAAACCCATTTTTTTGGTTTTTTTGTTGGTGGTGGTTTTTTTTCCTGAGAAAGCATTTTCTCATTGGGAGTTACTGTTTTGCTGTGTAGCACAAGCTGACCTGGAACATGCAATCCTCCTGCCTCAGCTTCCCGAGGCTGGGATTACTGACTGTACCACCATGCCTTGTGGAGTTACTATCTTTAAAAGTAAGGTGATGACAAACATAGCTGCAATTTTTGAAATTGATTTAAAAAATAAAAAGTTGCAACCATGCACTGGCTTTATTTACCTGTCCAAAAATTTCGTGGGGTTTTTGTTTGTTTGTTTGTTTGTTTGCTAGACTGTTCTCTTGTTTTGCTTCGCAAATTCATAAAAATCTGAGAATCCTAGTAGTTTACAAACTGCAGGTTCTACTTTGTCCACCAGATAGCAGAGTAGCTCTACACATTACTTTCTGGTTTTTGTTATCTCTTCATTTGTCATGAACAAAAAGGACCAGTTCATCCTTCAAAAAATATTTTATATCCTCTATTCAGATTCCCCCTGCAAGCATATTTTAAGCAGAAGTATTTTACATCTCAGCCAAGAAATGAATTTTCCAGACAGTGCCATGTTTAAGCTTGCTCTTTTTGTTATTATTTATTGTAATTTATATTAATAAAACAGCTGTTCAGCAGTAGACAAAGAAGTTGCGAGAAAAGGAGACAGAATCGATCCTAAAGGCTTATCCTGCAATCTTCAATCTTCTAAATCAACACACACACACACAGAGCTGAAGTTACACTGTGTAGGGACAGAGACACAGGGAGTGGGCAGGAAGGAAAGAGGAGTTGGATGGCCAAAGGTCGGGAATGCACTGCTGCTGAAGAGAAACAAAGAGGAACGCCATACTGCTACCTAGTGGTGCCAACTGTTTGTTTCTAGACTTAAAACAAGACTTGTACTTATGCTTCTAATAGTGTCTGAACCATCCTCTCAAAGGTCTTTAAACTCCTCCACTTTCACCAGTGCCTGAGACAGGTGTCAGATCCAAGTCAAGTGGTCAGTATATCCACAGAGCTCAATCATGGAATGCTTGGTGAACACAATCGATAATACCCTCTCTCTCCAGCAATCATATAATTCCACCAGAATTGTAGAATGACTGGGCATTAGAGAATGATCCATGGGTCATCTGGTTCAAGTCTCACGTACTGCAAATGACCATCTGAATTCTGAAGTCACTCAGCAGATGGCCTGAGCCACAGACATCCCACAGAAGAACCCAAACAAGAAGAGAATATACTTAGGGTGCCAGTCGCTGCACTAAATTCTTTCCAGTATTTCTCCCTGCCTTTGGGACTTGTCCTAAATATTGTCTTTGGTCTTTCCCATTGTCCACCTCTGAACTCATAAGCACAATTTTCCTCTCAGCTCCCCTCTTCCTAATTATTGACATCTCACATGGTGGCAGAAAGGTTTCACTCACATTTTCCAGGGTATATTGATCAGAACTTGTTAGAAATGGTTCCAGTCACCACTTCCTACATAAATGAGAATATGTGAAAGAAAACTCCGGAAGGAAGAAAGCTACATGAGTCAAGGCATGGCAGTGTCAGTGAATCTAAGACAATAAAACTACATAAAGACAATCAAAGGAACAGATTTCGTAGCCTAAACTTCAGTGTGAAAAGGACAAACTGATGACAGAAGATGACCAGGAACAAATGATGTGGTTAAAGACTCAGCTGCTAGATCTACGAAGGCCACTGTGAGAGAGAATCAGAAAATCATGTAGTAAGTCAGAAGCACGAAGCCCAATGAGGAAGGAAAGAGAAATGAGAGTGAGGAGACAGCATCTAGCTTCATGATCTCTCACCTCTGGGCCTCCCTTCCTGTCCCCACTACCCTGAAGAGAGGCATGGAATACAATTGCCTTCTCAGGCAATTAAATCAGCATTTCTGCTGGTAGGGTTAGGCACTGGTGGATTTAACACATTGTTAAGAAAATTTTCAAACCTACAGTGGAGCTGAAAATGTTTTGCAGTGAATTTTATGTTTATAGCCACATCTAGATTTCATTGTTGATATTATTCATTTTATCATCTGGTAGTATTGACTTCTTTTGGTCAAGGTTTTGGAATTTGAGCACATGTATGCATGCACGTAACCATCATCTCAGCTGTGAGACAGACAGCTCCATCACCTCCAAGTCGCCCCCAAGCTCCCTCATTCTCCTCTTCACAGTCACACCCTCTCTGCACTTCTCACATCTGGCAGCTGCTGACTAGTTATCCATCATTATAGCTTTGTTTTCTTAGGAATGACTTATAGTCAGTTGTTCATGCCTGTAATCCCAGCACTCTGGAGACTGAAGAAGGAGGATCAAGAGTTTCAGGCCAAACTAGATCCATGTATATCACCCTATACCAACATTAACTCAAAATGGATCAAGGATCTTAATATCAGACCCCAAACTCTTAAGTTGATACAGGAAAGAGTAGGAAATACTCTGGAGTTAGTAGGTATAGCTAAGAACTTTCTCATTGAAACCCCAGCAGCACAGCAGCTAAGAGATAGCATAGATAAATGGGACCTCATAAAGCTAAAAAGCTTCTGTTCATCAAAAGAAATGGTCTCCCACAGAGTGGGAGAAAATATTTGCCAACTATACATCAGACAAAGGACTGATAACCAGAATATATGGGGAAACTTAAAAAACTAAATTCTCCCAAAACTAATGAACCAATAAAGAAATGGGCAAGTGAACTAAACAGAACTTTCTCAAAAGAAGAAATTCAAATAGCCAGAAAACACATGAAAAAATGCTCACCATCTCTAGCAATAAAGGAAATGCAAATTAAAACCAAGCTAAGATTCCACCTCACCCCTGTTAGAATAGCCATCATCAGCAACACCACCACCAACAGGTGTTGGCGAGGATGCGGAGGAAAAAGGAACCCTCCTTACACTGTTGGTGGAAATGTAGACTAGTACAACCACTCTGGAAAAAAATTTGGAGGCTACTTAAAAAGCTGGACATCGATCTACCATTTGATCCAGCAATACCACTCTTGGGGATATACCCAAAAGACTGTGACACAGGTTACTCCAGAGGCACCTGCACACCCATGTTTATTGCAGCACTATTCACAATAGCCAAGTTATAGAAACAGCCAAGATGCCCCACCACTGACGAATGGATTAAGAAAATGTGCTATCTATACACAATGGAATTTTATGCAGCCATGAAGAAGAACAAAATGTTATCATTCGCTGGTAAATGGATGGAATTGGAGAACATCATTCTGAGTGAGGTTAGCCTGGCCCAAAAGACCAAAAATCGTATGTTCTCCCTCATATGTGGACATTAGATCAAGGGCAAACACAACAATGGGATTGGACTTTGAGCACATGATAAAGTGAGAGCACACAAGGAAGGGGTGAGGATAGGTAAGACACCTAAAAAACTAGTTAGCATTTGTTGCCCTTAACGCAGAGAAACTAAAGCAGATACCTTAAAAGCAACTGAGGCCAATAGGAAAAGGGGAACAGGTGCTAGAGAAAAGGTTAGATCAAAAAGAATTAACCTAGAAGGTAACACCTACGCACAGGAAATCAATGTGAGTCAATGCCCTGTATAGCTATCCTTATCTCAACCAGCAAAAACCCTTGTCCCTTCCTGTTATTGCTTATACTCTCTCTACAACAAAATTGGAAATAAGGGCAAAATAGTTTCTGCTGGGTATTGAGGGAGTGGGGGGGAGAGGGAGGGGGCGGAGTGGGTGGTAAGGGAGGGGGTGGGGGCAGGGGAGAGAAATGACCCAAGCCTTGTATGCACATATGAATAATAAAAGAAAAAGGAAAAAAAAAAAAAAAGAGTTTCAGGCCAGCTTGGCTACATAGGGAGACCCTGTCTCAAAAAAGAAAGAAAAATTGAACAGATCAACTATCAGTAAGAGACTGGAAAATTTATATATTATATATATTATTATATATAAATATATATATATATAAATAATTATATTATAATATTTATAAATAATATTATATAATAATATATAATATTTATATTTTTATATGTATTTATATATATACTCTAGAGTTAGCAGTTTGATAGGGAAATTTATCAAACGTCTTAGGAGAAATCAATGAGTAGTATGTAAAAGTGATATATCAAGAAATAACCATCTAAGCCTAAAACTCAGAGACAATGAATACAGGTAACAGAGGAAGGGGCAGCTAGTGTACCCCAGTGATAAAATACATGCTTAACATGCATGAGACCTGGGTTCCAACCCCACTTAAATAAATAAACAAATAACAGAAGGAGGGGCTGAAAGCGTTTCCTGGATGCTTCCCTGGAACAGGACTCTCATGGGGGAGGGGAGGTCCTGGAGCCATTCTTTGTTTTACTAGTTTTCCAACAAGACCTGATGTTTTCGACCTAAGTTTTTTGGAATCATGTGATTCACAGTTAGCTATGAATATGCATTACTTTGCTAAATGTAAAAAATAATTAAATATTTTAAAGGGTTCATTTGAAACAGCAAAGGAGCTTAGGTAATCTATTCTGGGAGTCAAAAGAAAGGCCTGGGAGGCCAGGTCTCCACTGCCTCAGAATGCATTGGCACTCAGAGTGCAGGTGACTTCCCATGTTCCCACAAAGACTCCCCTGGGCTTAGAGCATTGATTGGGCGACACTTTTAAGCCCTTCTGACAGCCCTAATGTCATCTCCATTGTGCCCCATGGCTCCCTGCCTCAGCCAGGTTAATAACACGATCTCTTTTTCTGCACGTAATTCAGCTACCACCCCAGGGTGTCTAAAAACAGCCTCTTTCTGAACTGACTTCCAAGCCTGTACCATTCCTCACACACACACACACACACACACTCACTTCCGCTCTAACAGTGATCATGTGCCTCTTTACCTAGGTGACTTCCTTTTGTGGTCTCACTGCCTTGCTTACATTTCTCTGTATACTGAGACTTACAGCTGCTGTGAGTTGAACATGGCTCCTCACCCCTCCCCCAGCGCACCCAGCAGTGTCCTCAGAGTCACTTCTTAATGATATTAAGGGGGTGGAAGCTTCGTGCATCTATGGTATTTAAAAGTGTGTCCTTTGGAAAGTGATTATGTTTAGATAAGGTCATTGGGGTGGAGTCCCCCTGATTAAATCTTAGTGGCTTTGTAGGAGGAAGAGGACCGACACTAGTGCTCTTTGTTACTTGCCATCTGATGCCATTCTCATGAAGCTGCCAGCAAGAAGGCCATCAACAGAACTGAGCTGATGCCAGAGCCCTGCCCCTGACCCTCCCAAACTGTGAGCTAAATACACCCTTTTTCTTTATAAAGATAACCTGCCTCGACTGTTTCATTGCAGTAACAAAAAGTTAACTATACCCTTGCAGATGCATTGATGCATCTTGGATAAGTTTAGCACCTACCAAAGTGCTACGTAGCTAGTTGATATTCGTGGAATGTTTCTTGAATTATTTTCAAGAAACACTCTTTTCAGGTGTTTAATTTCTCCAACTGGACCATTAGGATAGCTCAAGCTATCTGATCCACAGAGGCATTCTGGCTAGTTCGTTTGGAAAAAGCATGATCCTTCTGTGGGGTGCCTGATGTCCCCTCTTCAGTCCCCTCAAATATGAGCTACAGAACAGTGTTATCTCCTGAAATGTTAGCAAAGGTTCTGTATAAATGGAAAAAGTGTTTTGTGGTAGGCAGCCTCTAAAAGTGAACCCAATGACCCCCACCTCTGAAACTCGCCCCTATGTGACTTCCAACCATTGAGCATGCACTTCATGCATTGTTTGACACCTAGTGAACAAAACATGATATATGGGACACCACTTTCAAGATCAGGTTATAAAAACACCATGTCAGAAAAGAGTAACAACCTCAAAAGACTTTGATTTTAAAACTTGCCACAAAGTGACAGCAATCAAAACAGTATGGTACTGGCAAAAAGACAGCTATATTGGCCAGTGAAATAGAATGAGTGCCAGAAGTAAACATTTACAATAGGATTTTCAAACAGGATGCTTTGGGGGAATGCGTCCTCATTTTAGCTATCGTGAAAAATTATGCTATGAACATTATTCAATGAATGAATACCTCAACAGGCAGAGTTATGGAAATCGGACATTTACATGCAAAAGAATGAATTGGACCATTGCTTTTCACCATATACAAAAATTAATTCAAAATGAATGGAAGACCTAAACATAAGAGCTGAAACAATAAAATTCTTAGAAAGTGCATAGAAGAAAATCTTCATGACATTGGTTTGTCAATGATGTCTTAGATAAAACACCAAAAGTGTAGGCAACAAAATTTTAAAAACAGGTAAATTGAACTTTGTTAAAATTAAAACTTTTAGTGGACTGTGGTGACTCATGACTATAACACTAACTACCAGGGAGCAGAGATGGGGAGGATCTTGGTTCAAAACCAGCCTGGGCAAAAGTTAGCAAGATTCCATCTCCACCGATAAAAGCTGGGTTTGGTGGTGTGCTCCTGTCATCCATCCTTGCTATACAAAAAGCCCAAACAGGAAGATCAAGGTCCAGGCCTTCCCAGGTATAAATGTGAGGCCATATTTGCAAAATAACTAAAGCAAAAAGGGCTGGGGCATGGCATAAATGATAGATCACCTGCCTAGCAAGCATGAGGCCCTGAGTTCAAATCCCAGTACTGCCAAAAAATTAAAAATTAAAAACTTTTGTGTACCAAAGAACACTATTCTCCACAGAATGAGAGAAAATATTTTCAAACCATATATTTGATAAGAGGTGAATATTCAGAACATATACAGAACACTCACAACTCAATAACAACGCAAAAAAAATGGGCAAAATCTTGAATAGACACTTCTCCAAAGAGAATACAGAACTGGCCAATGAGTACATGACAAAATGTTCAATATCACTAATCACTGGGAAATGCAAATGAAAACCACACCCATTATGATGACCATTATAAAACAAACCAAAAAAACCACATGAACAAAACCGAGAATAACAAATGTTGAGGAAAGTTGAGAGAAATTAGAACTTCTGTTCATTGTTGGTGGAAATGTAAAATGGTGTAGGCACTACAGTAATAAGTATGACAGTCCCTCAAGAAATTAAAAATGGATTGCCATGTGACCCAGCAATTCTATTTCTGTATATACCCCAAACAATGGAAGGTAGGGCCTCACCCAGGTATTTATACACCCATGCTCATAGAATATTCACAAGAGCCGAAACGGAAGTCACCAAGTGGAATAAACATATAGTGGAATATTATTTAGACTTTAAAAGGAAAGACGTTCTGATACATGCTACAAAAAATGGGCAAATCTTGAAGACATTACGTTAAGTGACGTAACACAAACACAAAAGGACAAATGCTGCAGGGTTGTCTATGAGATACCTTGAGTATGGATTTAGAAGTTACAATAGTGGTTGCCAGCAGCTGTGGGGGTGAGAGGAGTGGGGAGTTCTTGTTCAGTGGGTACAGAGTTTCATTTTGCAAGTTGAGAAAGCTTTGGAATCAGATAGTGGTGATAGTTGCACAACAATGTGAATGTACTTAACACCGCCAGAAATAAACTCAAAAATGGTTAAAATGGCCTTTTTTTTTTTTTTTTTGCAATACTGGGATTTGAACTCAGGGCCTACACCTTGAGTCATTCCACCAATCTTTTTTTGTATGTGTAATGGGTTTTTTCAAGATAGGGTCTCACAAACTATTTGCCCCAGGTTGACTTCAAACAGTGATCCTCCTGATCTCTGCCTCCTGAGTAGCTAGAATTATGGGTGTGAGCCACCATTGCCTGGTGGTAAATTTTATATTGTATACATTTACCACAAGAAAAAGTAATTATAAAAAACAAAACTATGTTCCTTCTCTCTTTCACACACACACACACTCACTGGGAGAAGCCACCTCCATATTGGCCATGTCCTCAGGCAGCACTGGAGAAACGCAAATCCGATGCTAGGGCAAGGACCAGATGTCTGCCACAGGACTACAGGAGTGAGCTCAGAGGTGGGGTTCCAAGCCTGGTCACAGCCATAGGTGTGAGCTTAGACACAGACTCTCCCCAGTGGTGCCCTTGGATAACTGGGACTAACACCTTGCTTGCAGCCTGTTAAGAGCTTCTAGTGTAGCAGGGAGGGGGGCCAGAAAACAGACAGGCTGTATTTTGATAATGAGGCAGGGAGAAGCAATGGCAAAGCAGAGAGATAAAACTTAAAGAATTGAAACATTAAAAAGGTCACATAGCACTAGGGGGGATGGAATAGCCAATAAAGTCACATGCAGCCATATGTGGGTTGAGCTTTGCTTTTTGCTTCTGTAACCTGCTTGCAAGGGTATAGAAGGGGACACCTCTTTGTTCTTGGGGCTCAGCCTTTGGACACGAGTCTGCTGGGTCTGTGCTGGCATAATAAAACGTTGCTTCCTGCTAAACTGCTTCAGTGTCCCATATCTCAGTCTGAGATTCCTGCAACAATAGAACAAAACCATTTGTCTAAGCCACTCTCAGATTCCTGACCCACAAATATTGTGAGACAATAAACGTAGGTTTTCAGCTGTTAAGCTTTGGACCCACTTTTTACAGCAGTAGACAACCAATATAGATCCCATGGTCAAGGAAAACTATACACCTCTTTTGTAATCACAAAAAGACATTGACACTAAAAATGAAAAAGAGTCTGAAACCCTTCTAGAAAGAACAACCATTCAACTTCATCTACCCCAGAGTTGCCCAAATTCAATTGATCATCAAATTCTTTTGCTCTGGAATACCTATTAACATTTAGTGACATAATGGTATTCCAAGAAACGTAGTCAGGTAAAATTATATTTCATTTGTATTCAACATGTAAGTCCTTTGTGATTAGTAAATCATTTGTGGTGGCCAGAAGAAAGGGTGTTATGTAGAAATCATTCACCTACGAGTAACTGAAACCTCAGCTTTTAATGATTGAATAAACAGCGGTTCATTTTTTGACTTAACAAGAACTCTGGAGGTGGCCAGCTGCTGGCACTGGCTCAGAAGCGTGAGGAAGTCAAGGTCAATCTCTGTGATCCTTGGTTTTTTTCTGACCAAGAGTTTTATGAATGAAACAAGCATTCCTATGAAGGAATGGCAAACACGTGTGGAGCTGAATCAGTTCCTAATACTGTCATTGCAACTGTCACGTCTAATAGTAATTATCGAGCACATTCTATGACAGAGTGTGAATGACATATTTTACTTATATTTTCTTTACTCTCACTTAAAGAGTTTTGCACATATTTTTCACCACCAAACAAATACAAATACCAACACAGAGGGAAGTTGGTCCACCTGCTCAATTCCACGTAGGGAGTAGGTGGCAGATGCAGGACTGTGATTACCATCTTTGTGTTGACCCGGCCTGAGGGTCTTCCACTATGCCACAGGGCTATCTTGAGGGGTTGCAATACAGGCAATCTCTATCAGGAGTGTGTTCTTATTTGCAGTTTGTTGAGTAGATTTTAATGGCTTAGTGATTTCAGTTCTATCTAATCTTCACACTCCATTTTGCTTTCATAATTTTTTAAAAAGTTGAATGCCATTAGAAAGTATTAGAGATGTTAAGTCAGACCTTAAAAGAACCTTACAGATAGGTTTTGTTTATTTGTTCTGGTGATATTGGGCTTTGAACTCAGGGCATTGCACTTGCCGGGCAAGTGCTTTACCACTTGAGTCATTCCCACAGCCTATTTTTACTTTCGTTTTTTTATTTTTTAGGTACAGTCTAGTGTTTTTGCCTGGGGCCAGCTTCAGACAGGTCCTCCTACCTCTGCCTCCTGCATAGCTGGATCATAGATATGCAACACCACACCTGACTTTATTGTTTGAAATGGTGTCTTGATAACTTTTTGCCTGTGCTGCAATCCTCCTGATCCCTGATAATGAGTATCTGGGATTATAGGCCCAAACCACTGCATCCAGTCTTGTTTGTTTTGTTTTTGAGATAGAGTTTTGCTATGTAACCCATGCTGGTGTCAGCCTTCCCAGTGCTGGAATTACAGCCATGCACCACCATGCTCAGCAATAGAGAGGTTTTGATTGGATGATTATCAGATATTATGCAATGCTATGATCTAAATGTGTCTCCTCCAAATCATGTATTCAAATCATAAAACCCCTCAAGATGATTAGACTTCTGCCCTTACATCAGAGGCCCCTGAAAACTTCCCTGCCCCTTCCACCATGTGAGGACACAGGAAGAAGTCACCACCTATAGACCAGAGTGAGCCTCACCAGACACCAGTGGCCTGACATTTGACTCCTCAGCATTCAGAACCATAAGCAATAAATTCCTGTTATAAATAAGCCACCCAGCTGATGGCAATTTGTTATGGCAGCCCAAACAGACTAGGACACCCACCATCTAGGCTACAGGACCCATGACCAAAGTTTTAGTAGTCATGAGTCAGTGGATCCTGGGATGAGTTAAAGACCAAAACTACTTGGTCAGAGGGTTTATGATATTGTGCTGTATAATACACCATGAAAATTAGGTATGATTTCCATTTCAGCCTAAGTGGCATACGAAGGCTTTCAAAAGTTTTACATTAGCTCCCTGATGGTGCCTCCTCTCTCCATGGAGGAGGCAATTCTCAAAGACCCACTGGCACTATCACCTAACAGTTCTTCCTTCTGGTGAGAACATGGCAAGATGAACAGAGGCCCAGTTACCTTGTTCCTAAGGCAAGAACCAGGGGGATCCCTGTGTGACTTCCCAGAAAAGGAGCAGAGGATTTTCTACAAAGGAATTACACTTGCAAAAAAAAATTGGGGGGCAGTATTGGGGTTTGAACTTGGGACCTTGTGCTTGCTAGGCAGGCAGTCTACCACTTGAACCACACCTCACATAGCACTTGCAGACTTCTTGTGAAAAGTTCTTTGCCCAGAAAGTATACTTATTTGTTTTGTGGAGATTTTTATTAAAGAATCTCATTGTCCAAGTGAGATTTTTAGCAAACAAGCTGGTTGTGATGTTCCTATAAAACCTGCTCCAAATTATGTAAGATACTCGAGCTTGAGTAGAACAATGAATAGGTAATTTCTGCACTGAGAAAAAAATAAAAGGGATCAGAACACCTTCCACCTGCAAGGGAGACACGTGGTTATAATGGCAGAGACATGGTAGCTGAGAGCACCTCTGTCATCTGCCTTCAAAGACCAAGTAAATTGAACTTGTTCTGGTTCCTGAACCATTTGGATGATCAGAGATATTTTCTGGCCTTCAGAAAGAGAGCAGAATTGTGCATATAGAGTTATTCCTTTTTAAAATTTTTTTTATTTTTATTTTCTTCCTCTTTTTTATTATTGTTGTACTGGAGGTACATTTTTGCCTTTACAAAAGTTCTTACAATATATCATAGTTGAATTCACCCCCTCCGTCATTCACCTTTCTCCCCTCTCCCCCCATTGAGTTATTTCTTGACACTGTATTTTGGTGGTCTCATACGTTCACCTCATTATGACTAAAATAATCAAATTGTGATTTACACCAAACCGAGAACGTGTCCCAAGTTTTGGCAGAGCCTAACACAAACTCATATAAGAAAGCCATCAAAAACTTCCAAAGCTACTCTTCTGTTCTCGGGGTCTTGTCTCGCCCTTTGCGCTAACAAAATTAATGAGGTCAACAATGAATTCATTTGTTTTTCTAAACAAAGAGCTACTCCCTCTATGTTATTATGTGAAGGGGGATGGAACATTCAGGGACAAGGAAAAGTAAAAGAACAATAGAAGTTATATAACACAAGTGTCTAGTCATCCATGACTTTTTTGTTGGAGGAGCTCAGTTGCAAACAGTGTGAAGGAAGGTGTGAAACTTTCCTGCTTTGACAGATTATCAGGCTACTTCACAGATTGTCACATATTTTCTTATTGTTAGTGCTGCTCAACAGCAGTATGATAGGTAATCAGAACCCCAGAATGTTACAACTGCAAAGATCCACCCAGTGTGGCATTTTCAAATTGTATTTAGTTCTAAAGCTTATGATCTTAAGAAAGGAAGGAAGGGACAGTGGGAGGAGATAAAGGGAGGAAGAACAAGATTGGGAGGAAAAATGAGAAAGAAAGTAAAAGTAACCAGGACTTAGTACATAGACAAAAAAAGAGCTTCTTTGTTGCATGAGGAACAAATGAGGAAAACTCACTGAGCTCCCTTAAGCTCTAAAGAATTCTTTAATCTTCTCAAACCAGTCATTCTAGTCCACCCTTCTTTGACAGAGCAAAAATTAAGGTCCCACGATGGAAATCATTTGTGCAAAGTCACAGCTAGAATTTGGAACTCTTGGCAAAAAGTCCAAGACTGAGAGAAAAATTGCTCCTCCTTGTGAGCTGGGTGCAGTGCCTCATGCCTGTTACCCCATCTACTTGGGAGACAGAGATCGGGAGGATTGCGGTTTGAGGTATGGGCAAAAGTTAGCAAGACCCCATCTCAACCAATAAGCTGGGTGTGTTGATACAAGCCTCTCAATCCAGCTACACATGAAGCAAAAATAAGATCGTG
Source organism: Castor canadensis (assembly GCF_047511655.1). Classification (NCBI taxonomy): domain Eukaryota; kingdom Metazoa; phylum Chordata; class Mammalia; order Rodentia; family Castoridae; genus Castor; species Castor canadensis. The sequence continues at coordinate 179,544,017 of NC_133387.1, read as the reverse complement.
GTCCAGGCCAGACTGAGTAAAATACAAGGCCCTATTGAAAAAATAACTAAAGCAAAAAGGGCTGGGATATGGCTCAAGTGGTAAAACACCTGTCTAGGAAGTGCAAAGTCCTGAGTTCAAACCACCAAAAAAGAAAAAAAAGAAGGAAAGAAAGAAAAGAAATAAATGTTCTCTTTCTAATGACTGTGATGGAAAGATGAACCCAAAGAATCTGTCCTGAATTATGCAAACCTCTTGATAGAAATGGAAAAAATCCAGCCCTAGCAGCAAGCAGGAAATGGACCATAGCAAGACAGTGAGCATGAGAAAGTGTGGTTAGAAGGTTTTGCTGACAACCCCACATCCTGTCACCAGAACCTAGCTTAGGACCAAGTGACACCTCAACCCACTTGGAGTGTGATGCCACCTGGAGTTCAGCCTGACATAGCCCTGCAATTGACAAAGAAAGCTTTTCCAAGGATTGTTCTTGGAAAGGAACAGAATTAGGACATCAAAACATAAGCAGTATTGGCTCATAAAGAACAGGACTAGACCTCTGTCCTTCTGTGCCTTATTTGAGTGTTTGGGGAATTCATAGTTACACATAAAAATGTGTCCACTGTGATTTGTTTAAAAAGAAAATGTTTGGGCCGGGCTCATGCCTGAGATCCTCACTAGGATCTCACTTGGAAGGCGAAGATCAGGAGGATCACAGTTCGAGGTTAGCCCAGGCAAAAAGTTCACCAGACTCTATCTCAATCTATACGAAAAGCTGAATGTGGTGACACACGCCTGTCATCCCAGTTACATGGGAAGCGTAAACAGGATTGTGGTCCAGGCCAGCCCAGGCATAAACGCTAAACTCTATTTGAAAAATAACTAAAGCAAAAAGGGCTGGGGAGGCAGAGCTCAAATGATAGAGTGCTTGTCTAGCCCTGAGTTCAAACCCCCACACTGCCAAAGAAAATGTTAGGAAGCTCAGCGAAAGACCATGGACTCACATGGAAACTGAAGAATAACCACTGCAGGTGTGCAGAGAATATGGGCAGGGTGAACTTCATGCCTACCCCTAGAAGAATTGTTTACAGTGACCACACACCATGCACTTGCTCTGATGGCACTTTATTTACATCAACCATTTCTAGTTGCCACCACACTCCCACCATGAGATGTGTATTATTATCCTCATTTTTCTGATAAAGAAAACTAAAGATCAGAGAGGGTAAGTAACACAGTCAACTGTACTCAGAGGGAAGCTAGAAAATCAGTCTTATTGAACAAATATGGAAGGGGCCCTTGAGCGCTAGAGTCAGTGAGCTTGTGGTCCTGTGGGATACAGAAGAGGGATGATTATAACAATAAGCTGACAGAGGCATGGACTGCCTTGTAAGCCACAGGGGGCAACCAACCCAGATACAGGGGCTGCCTGCCTGGCTTCAAGGCCTTGTATTCTCACTGACAGTGAAGCATTCATGAGGGGATCATGGGTGGCCTCCTACAATCTCTCCAGAGCATCTAATAACAGCCTTCTCACTAGTCCTCCTTCAAGTTCAAGTTCAAGTAGAAAGGAGCACTTTTCTCTGTAGCCATGGATAACACAAGTTCTCAGGGGAGGACACAGTCAAGCAGACTGAAAGCTTACATATTTATTTGTGTAATAATAAAAGGATAAATTGTACTTCACGTATAAATTCCATCTGGGGAAATTCAGCAATGTCACAGAAAGGAATCCCCTGTCTTAATTAGTTACAAAGAATGAATTACCAACACAGAAACATTCCCCAGGAGGGCCTTACGATGCAGCAGCTGGTATTTTTGCCTCTACACGCCCACATCCCACCATGGCATGTGGGTGCTTACCTCATAATCCTCCACCATCTCCTAGGGCATCCCAAGTCTTCTAACTCAGGAGGTAAAGGCACCTTCTCTCAATAGAAGGTGGCACTCTCACCTTCTTCTTTCCCTCCCTCTGTCTCCTCCCCACACCCTCCTCCATCATGCCTTCCCTAACTTAACCACCTTCCTCATTCTGCTTTCTCCAACTTGTACCTTTTGCTTTCTTCTCTTCATCATCCTCAGTAAAATTAATCTAAAGGGAAGCAAAAAAGAAAGGCCAATAACATAATTCTACTTTGCCTTACAAACATGGGTCTGTCTCCCATCTCATGCAATCATAAATTTGTCTCCCATCGTGGCACATGCCTGCAAGCCAGTGCTTGCAGGAAGAGAAGGAAGGGAGGAAGAAGAAAAAGGACAGAAAGAGGAGGAAGAGAGAGGAGGAGAAAGAGGAGGAAGCAAAGGAACAGGGAAGAAAATCCCTTGGAAACCTCAGGAAACACTGATGCTCGGCACACACACACACATACATACACACATCTAAGGGGGATGGAGCCCAGCCTGAACTTCAGGATTTCTAAAGCTCCCAGAGCCTGGTCTGACATGCAGCAGGCTTTGGGACTTTTGACCCTGTGGCTTTTTCTCAGCCATGACACATGGTTGCCCAAATTAAAGATGGCTTTCCGTCCCAGCAGCAGGCCCAAGGAATTTGGTACATTTTAAGACTCAAGGTCCATTTTAAGACTCATAGCCAGGCCACTTTCTTCAGGACAGAGCTCTTGTCCCCTTTGCCAGTCTCACATTTAAATTGTCACTCTGGCTGAGTACTGGTGGCTCACTCCTGTAATCCTAGCCACTCAGGAGGCAGAGATCAGGAGAATCATGGTTCAAATGCAGCCTGGGCAAATAAGTCTTGAGACCCTATCTTGAAAAATCTCAACACAAAACAGGACTCGCAGAGTGGATCAAGTGCCTGCCTAGGAAGCATGAGTCCCTGAGTTCAAACCCCAGTACTGCCAAAAAAATAAAAAAATAAATTGTTACTCTGGAGGGACTACAAATATAAGCAGGATTAAGTCAAAACTAGAAAAAAGCCTGGGCTGCTCCAGCACAAGGACAGGGGAAAAGGAACTGACCTCACAATCATATTAGCCTGTCAAATACAAGCATAAAGCCAATTCATTATACATACAGGAGATGTGCTCTGTGATCAAAATTCTCTCATTCCCTTCCTATTACGCCTTTCTCTTCTGGAAGGAATGTATACTTTAAAATAATCGTGAAGCCCAAGAAGGTAAACTTTGTCCCACTGTGATATGGTACATGTCTGGCAGACTCAGAACTGGAAGAACTCAAGTGTTCTATGAAAATGCTTAGGTGAGTCAAAATTGTCACCAAATTGGGTGTGGTGGTTCATGCCTGTAATCCCAGCTACCTGGGAGGTGGAGGTAGGAGGATAATGATCTGAGACCAGATCAGGCAAAAGCATAAGACCTTATCAAAACCAAACACAAGCAAAAAGGGGCTGGGGCATGACTCAAGTGGTAGCATAGTTGCCTAGCAAACACAACAACCTGAGTTCAATCCCCAGCACAATCAAAAAAATGATCACCACCAAAACTCTACTAACACAATTATTATTATCATATTACTAGCTCATTACTACCACTAATCTTTGATTAGTGATAGTAATGATTTCATGATTTCACTTGGCAGCAACACTGCCCATAAACAAGGATAAAATTCTGGCTCTGGACGCCTCTGTCAGAAGGTTCTGGCACTCACCTTCCCCATTTCTATTGTCCTCCCTGGAGTGTCCAGCTGGACTTCCTAATGACAATACTTCAGCTTTCCACTGAAAAGTGATGCAGTAGCCTGGTGACTGGGTGGTCCCCGAGAACAGGCACAGTGGCAGCCAAGGTCATTTGTTTTCAAGGGCAGTGTGCTACCCAGAGGGAAGGAGACTCATGCTGAGTGTCCCTATGTTTCTGAACAGTGACTGACAACCTTTGCAGAGGAACCACAAGGCCCAGTCCTGGCTCTCCACTAACAAGCAATGTGGTCTTGGCCAGTCACCTAGCACCTCATCTGGAAAATGTGACCCTCGGACTGGACCATCTCAAAGGACCTTCCGGGTCTCAGATTCACAGATTTCGTGGTCTGACTCATACAACAGCTATGCAACTAGCTGCAGAGCCAGGCAGACTTGGAAAACTGCAGCTCCCTGGAGTTCCATAACCTTAACTGAATATGCTCCTTGGAGCAGACTTGAAGTTGAGGGAATTATGTGCTTCATTTGATGACAGGAAAACTTCCATGTGCAGAGAGAGGTGGCTCAAGTCTAGAGAAAATAAAAGTTTAGATCTCCAAGACATTTCGGATTCCAACCATCCAGGCTCACCATCCCCGTAAGTCATCTTACTTCTCAAACCACAACTCCCGATAGTTAAACCAGTTCACAAGACTTTTAAACTGTGCAAGACACTCAGACTCCCAGACTCATCTTTGACTTGCACATGCCTTGGTCTTGATTTTATTCTACAGGATTGAAAGATCACGTATTCTGTCTCAAAATAATGCAATTTTGTAGAGCACGTTCCCATATTTTATTTCCATATATGCATTTGGGGGTTGTTTTCCTATTTTTTGGCAGTACTGGAGTTTTGAACTCAGAACCTCATGCTTGCTAGGCAGGCGCTCTACAACTTGAGCCACTCCATCAGCCCTTTTTTGTGTTGGGTGTTTTTTGAGATAGGGTTTCACGAACTATTTACCCAGGCTGGTTTTGAACCACAGTCCTCCTGATCTCTACCTCCCAAGTAGCTAGGATTACAGGAGTGAGCCACCAATGTCCAGCTTGTCTTTATCCATCAGTCCTTCAAGATAGGTGATATGGCATATTATTCTGTTTTACAGTGACAAATTTGAGACTCAGCAAGGTTAAATATTTTGCCAGGAAATGTCAGACTGAACTCTGGTGTTCCAACTTAATTTCTTGCCCATTTTTAGTGCAGAACATTACCAGTTTTTACCCTTAGATGACTACACCACTGCTGGATTTGGGGGCTCGGACTGGTTTGTCAGGTATGAAATAGACTCACTAGGATGAGAAAAGGATCAAATACCGGTTCATGGTCAGGGTCAGAAGATTCAGAATCAGACTTGCACTCAGTGAGCCCGCTCAATGTACAAATAAAACCTGGACCCACAGATACTGACATTTATGAACCTCTGACACATAGCTACAGATAATAGAAGCCAGGTATCATGTGGGAAGCAGTAGTTCTTCTGACTGACTCAAATGGAATCGATCTGTATTCCTGCTACTTCCATGTGAGCCAGCAGCATTGGTCACTTGAGAGCTTGTTAGAATGCAGAATCTGCTCTGCTCCAGGTGTGTAGATTAGACTCAGCATCTTAATAAGGGCTCTGGGTGGTTGATTTGCACACAAGAGCTTCAGAAGCACTTCTCTGAACTCCTCTCCATCCTTAAGGCTCCCTGGGCCATGGTTGTGTAAGTTCAACTTCCTGGTCATGATAACAAGTTTCAGGGAGTTGGTGCAAGTTTACTGCCAGCATCCAGGGCACCAAGTGAACCATGTATGGGTCAGCAAACAATTATAGCAACTGTAGAGCAGTTAGCACTATGTGAGCTTCAGGAAACCACTTAGAAAGGAGCTTGTTGGTCCACTTTCTGGTGATGACAGTGAGTTCCCAGGCCTCCCTGTCCAGAATTTAAACATAAAGAAAGTGAGAGGTGAGATTTCCAAAGCTGATGACATTGAACATTCCCTCCACTGCCTGCATCACAGCAGAAGGCTGGTTTCTCCCTCTGTCCTGTCATAATCATTTCTTGTTTCTCTCCTTTCTCCATGGTGCTCCTCCACTCCCAACACCACACATCCACAGAGAGAGAAGGCTATATTTTCAAAGAGCATCATTGCCCAAAAGAGAAGCTTCTGCAAAGACATTTGCACTAATTACCATATTAATTTCTCATCCCAGAGAAAGCTCAGCAAACCCGAAAGGCTTCCTGCAGGCAAACACCTGCAAGGCCTGGCGGTGGGCTGTGCTCTGGGTTAGGGAGGAGGCAGTGAGAGCTGGAAAGCAGCCGCTGATGGCTTCCGGGCAGGTGTTCAGCATAATAGGGTGTTAATTGGGTGCCAGGTGGAAGCACAGAGGGCGGAGGGAGCCAGAGTGAGATGGGCAGAAGCTGACTGCTATAACCTAATTTGAAACAGAGTGGAATTTTCCTTCTCCTTCTGTTTGGTCTCAGTTACAGTAGAAATGAGCAGTTCGTCATTGTTTAAAACAACAGTATTTATGTTTTCTAACTGTCCAGACCAGTGCTGGGAATCAAATCTTGGTTTTAAAGCTCAGGACAAGATGAAAAATTGTTCAAGGGCACACAGATAGTTGGTACCAGAGTCAAGAATCTCTGGCGCTAAATAATTTGTGCCTGAATCCACTGCGTTGTGCTGTCTTTCTGTTTCTTCTTACAAGAGGCAAGAAGCTGTATTGGTCACCCCCATCTGGAGTGTGGTCCTCCAGACCAAGCACACTAATAAGAATCTAGACCCACATGAGAATTGCCTAAATCACAGATCAGCACACTACCACCGAAATCCACCCCTATTTTGGTAAATAAATGTTTACTGGAACAAAGCTATACATTTGCATTGTCTGTGGCTCCTTTCATGCTACTACTGCAGAATTGCATATGGCAGTCCCCTCCCCTTATTGGTTGGGGACTGTTCCAAGAGCCCTGGTGGAGGTCCGAACCTGAGGACAGCCCTAAAATCTATATATGCTATGGTTTTTCCTTTGCGTGCACTCTGATGGTAATGTCCACTTTAAAAATTAAGCACAGTAAGTGATTAACAAAAATTATTAATAACAAGACAGTCATAACAGTATCCTATTATAGCCAGTATGAGACTTTGTGAAAGTGGGCTTCCTTCTGAAAGAGTCAAGACAAATGCTAACAATTTTGGACCATAACTAACCACAGGTAACCATGGACAGGAAGAGCAGGAGGGAGAATGATTGCAGCTACAAAGATGGTATGGCTCACAAGTAGTCACTATCTGGCCTTAAAGACAGAAAAAAGATTGCCAACTCCTGGCTAAAATAAATCATACCCTGAGCCTAGTTGCAAAGATTGTTCTAATCAGTACTCAAAGAAACTGGGGGGTACTTTGTCTGACAACTCAAGGTCACATACTTGGCATCACCCAGAAGTGGAATTGTTTACAATCTAGTGGTAGGAACTTCCAAGATCTTACTTTTGACTGAACCTAGACAACTTTTGGTTCCTGATGTGGAAGTGTTAACTTGTAAGGTAATGAGCTTTCCCTCACTACAAGTATTCAAATAGACAGAAATGTCACCAATGTTTTCCTGCATGATCCTCACATTCCCTCACAATTCCCAAGTCTTTTGACTGTGAATTTCAGTATGACTAATGAACCATGGGAACCCCACCTTTCATTCGTCTCTGGGTCCTCATCCACTAGGTTAAGCTGGCCATGTTCCTACCTCTCCCTGTATGGTAACACTTATTGAGCATCAGTAACAAAAACAACAACAACAACAACAAAAAGCCTTTGCACTTAGCTGAGTCCCATATAACTGAGATTCAACCTATGCTCAAGATGCATTCACCCTTAGATGCCCTTTTGCTTTGTCAGCAATGACAAACTGCTTTTAAAGCCAAAAGGACATGGCTGCTACCAAAAATAATATTTATTAATTAATTATTAATTTAATAACTATTTACTCAGTGCTGCTATGTGCAGAGCCAGAAGCATAGGGGCCTAAGCCACAGGCCTCTGGCTCCTGGTCCCAAAACAAGCAAAGGTGAGGAAGAATCTAGGCCCTCCTTATGTGACAACAGCAGGGACAGAGGGCCAGAGCCAGCTTCAGCAGGAAAAGAGGGCTAGAAAAGCTGTGAGCAACACCCGGGACTGTGGTGGATGCAAAACTTATTTGTAGTCAGGCCAGAGGAAAAGAAGAGAAGAGAAGAGAAGTACACAGAGAGCATGAGCCTGAAATAATTCCCTGTTATCACCAGTGGGGAGAAGTTCTAAGCTGTCGGTGCAAGACCTAACATCTAAGGTAGAGGTTTGGGGGAACTAATGGAGCCCAGGGTTAATCTTGACTGTCAACTTGATAGGATGAAGAAGTACCTGGGAGATTAGTAAAGCACACCTCTAGGTGTGTAGAGGCATTTCCAGAAAGGGTTAAGGCCTGGAGTTCTGGATGGAATAAAAAGGGGGGAGGGAGAAAGCAATGAGTACAGGCATTCCCCCTCTCCGTGTCCAGCTGCCAGTCATGCAAGCTGCTGTGCTCTGCCACACCCTCCTGCCATGATGGACTGCAATCTCTGAAACTGTGAACCAGAATAAACCTTTCCTCTCTTAAGTTGTTTGTGTCAGGTGTTTTGTCACAGCAACAGAACCACAATACAGGGATGAATGACAGCAGAGGAGGGAGCACACTCTTATGCCTCAAACCATTCCAAGATCATTCTATTATTTGCACCTTACAGAAAGTGAATCCAGCTTCCAAATGTTGATTTGGTTGGCTGCTTTTCAAAGCACATGAGGAAAATCAACACTGAGAATGAACAGTCAAGAAAATCAATCCTAATCAAATGTAAATAATAGAACGAGCTCAACATGGTTCACTTAAAACCTCAGAAAGACAATAGAAAGCACGTATCAGCTTTTTAAAAATAAAAAAAAGAACAAAAACTTAGTAAACAAAAGCATGACTAAAGCACATCCAGAAGTGACACCTGTGTGTTGCCTGGGTGTTCTCTTTCCTCACTTGCTAAAGACTTTAGCTCAGTTCAGTTGCAGCATCCATTTTCCTAGAAGCACCAGACCTGGCCAGACTCTGTTGCCATTGGATTGCCAAGTCACAGAAGGGAGAGAGAGTAGATACGAAGAAAAGAAGGAACATCTGCAGTGTCCAAAGCTCCGGGGTAGAATAAGAGAGAGGGAAGCTTGTCTAAGGAAAGTTAGAAGGAATTGGAAGACATTTTTCTACCATCTACATACTCGCCGTCATGTGTCTGAAAAATGGGAATAAAATGCTGAACCACAACCACAGCAATCATGGCAGTTTGCAGATAACCTTTGTTTATTTATTCATTTATTGTCAGTACTGGGGGTTGAACTCAGTGCCTCTCTCAAGCGCCATTTTTTTTTTTGGCAGTCCTGGAGTTTGAACTCAGGGCCTCACGCTTGCTAGGCAGGCGCTCTACCAATTGAGCCACTTCACCAGCCTGCCATTTATTTATTTTAAATTCATTTGGTGGAAATCTCTCTAAAATGTATTATAGATATTCCTATTTTGTTAAACTAAATAAGTAAAAATTTAACCTCTCTCCATGACTATGGTTAAATATGAAATGTGTTTCCACTTTAGCAAGAGAACCCTCTCACTGTTGGGGACTGTAGCCTGTGTTTTCAGTCTGCACCATCTCTGAGGATGCCACAGACCACACTTTACTTCCATCCCTGCTGTCTGCCTGTGTGCCAGGGCCACACAACTGAGTTGGCACTTAGACCACACCAGGCACTCAAAATCGACAGGGCTGAAGGTGCTTCCATTTTCTGCTGAAGCAAAAAGTAAAAGATCCAAGCACACCTTGTCTCACGGCATTTTTTCTTTTTGTGCTTTGCTGATGCTGCATTATTTACAAAGTGAAGGATTGTGGTAACCCTGCATGGAGCAAGCTAGTGGACGCCATTTTTCCAACAGATCAGGTGACTTTGGCAATCAAGTATTTTTTAAATACAATTTGTACAGTGTTTTCTTTATATAGAAAGCTACTGAGCATTTAATAAACTGTAATAGAGAATAAACAGAGCTTTTATATACATCAACAAAACAAAAAGTTTGTGTCACTCAAAATATTGTGATATTCATTTTTATTTTGGTTTGGTTTGGTTTTGGAGTGTTTTTGTTTATTTGATGTTTTGGTTTTTTTTGAAACAGGGTCTCACCATGTAGTCCAGGCTGGCCTCAAACTCACAATCTTCCTGCCGCAGCTTCTTGCATACTGGGATTACAGGCATGTACCTCCACACTCAGCATAATATTTGCTTTTTATTGCAATAGTCTGGAGCCAAAACTTCATTATCTCTCAGATATACCTATACAAGCTTGTGTGTGTTGTGTGTTGTGCTTTGTGTGTGTGTGTTTGTATCCAGCCCTATACAAGCGTTTTGAAATCTATTTTCCACTTTCCTTTGCTTCTGTCTGAGTTCACACCTGTGCATGACAGCCTCAATCCCTAGCCACAGGCCACAGTAGACAAGTGTGTTTTCAATCTAATCCCAAATAGACCCCACCCAATCTGGATCAAGCTGATTTGGGGTCAGGGATCCCCACTTGCTGGGGTTTTGGGCATTAATATAGATTTTCAATAACCCTATAGATACAGCCACTCAGCAGGCAGCTCTTGCAGAACCTGGAGGATCCCCAGGTCAGGAGGAGCGAACAGGTAGCTCCACCAGCTCCTCAAATCTCTTGGCTTGACAGCTGAGAGTTGTAGCCCTCTCTGCATTCAACCAGATTATCTTCCAAACCACAGGCGCCTTCATGGCATCTATATTAGCCATGTCTTCCTGTGCAACAAGCACCCCAAAACCAGCCGCTGAAGACGGTAACAATGCTCTCTGATTATTTCCCATGGAGCTGGGGCTTTGCTGAGCTCAGTTAGGCAGCTCTCACTCAGGTCTGGCCATGGATCAAGGCAGACAGCATCTGGGGCTGGGGTCACCGGAGCCCTTGTCCACTCTCATGACCAGCACGGGGGCTGGGAAAACTGAAACAGCAGCAGGCTTCTCAGGCAGCTATCTCCATCTTTATGGTCTTGGCTTGTGGTCCTTCAGCAAGCACACTTTGAAGCATCCTGACTTCTTACATGGCGGCCCAGAGCTCCAAAGGGAAATGCCCTGAGGGCTACTCTGCCCTAGCCCCAGAAATCATGCCGTCATCTCTACCACCTTCTGTTCCATGGAAGTGAGTCATAAGTTCAGCCAACTTTTTGTTTGGTTTGGTTTTATAGTTTCGTTTGGTTTCTTTGGCAGTACCGGGGTTTGAACTCAGGGCCTCATGCTTGCTAGGGAAGTGTTCTAGCACTTGAGCCCTGTTTTGCTTTATTTTTCAGATAGGGTCTTGTGTATTTTGTCTGAATGGCCTTGGACTGCAATCCCCCTACCTATGCCTCCTGCTTAACTGGGATCACAGGCTTGTGACACTGGCCTGGCTTGTTTGTTGTGATGGGGTCTTGCTAACTTTTTGCCTGGGCTGGCTTCGAACCATGATCCTCCCAATCTGTACCTCCTGGGTAGCTCAGTAGCTGGGATTACAGGTGTGAGCTACCACACCAGGCCCTCTGGTCTACTTTCAAGAGAATTATACTTCACTTTTGAAAGGAAGGGTGTCATAGACTTTGTAGGCACATTTTAAAACTGACCATTCTGCTTAACATCCTCCCCCTTTCTCCCCTTCCCTTCCGCATGAAATTCAGGGCCCTTGCAGGCGTTCAGAATCCCTTCTGATCTGTCCATTTCAATTTGGGTTCTTTCTCCTCATGCTGAACAGATGTTATTTTGAACAGCCTGATCCTGACTGAGTGAGCCAGAAGCTGGACCCCTCCATTCTTGCACACATGGGTGTCCTTTGTCTGAAATGCTCTCATCCTCTAACATACCCCTGCTCCCGCCCAGTTGATTTGCCATCACTAAAGACACAGCTCTGAGGAGACTTCTGTGACCATCCTGCCAGCCAGTGAGTTCTGAGCAAGCCTCAGTTTCTCCAACAAACATATGCCTACCTCCACCCATGCCTACTTCCCTGCAACCTCTCTGCCCATGCTCACCTCCTCAAGTTCATAGGTCAGGTTCATCACAAACCCAGCACACAGAAAGCCCTCAAAACATGGCTAGGGGATGAAAGAAAATGAAGGGTGTTTCAAAATTCTATCATGGCACCTAAAATTTAGAGTTCTCTCTGTTTGTTCACCCTTATATATGAAAAAAGTCTTTCTTTTTTGTTGTTGCTGTTTTGATTTTTGGTGGGACTGGGGCTTGAACTCAGTGTTCCATATTTGCAAAGCAGATGCTCTACCACTTGAGTCACATCCCCAGTCCATTTTGCTCTGGTATTTTGTTGTTTTTTTTTCATTTTTCTTTTATTATTCATATGTGCATACAAAGCTTGGTTCATTTCTCCCCCCTGCCCCCACCCCCTCCCTTACCACCCACTCCGCCCCCTCCCTTTCCCCCCCCACCCCCTCAATACCCAGCAGAAACTATTTTGCCCTTATTTCTAATTTTGTTGTAGAGAGAGTATAAGCAATAATAGGAAGGAACAAGGGGTTTTGCTGGTTGAGATAAGGATAGCTATACAGGGCATTGACTCACATTGATTTCCTGTGCGTGGGTATTACCTTCTAGGTTAATTCTTTTTGATCTAACCTTTTCTCTAGTAGCTGTTCCCCTTTTCCTATTGGCCTCAGTTGCTTTAAGGTATCTGCTTTAGTTTCTCTGCGTTAAGGGCAACAAATGCTAGCTAGTTTTTTAGGTGTCTTACCTATCCTTACCCCTCCCTTGTGTGCTCTCGCTTTTATCATGTGCTCATAGTCCAATCCCCTTGTTGTGTTTGCCCTTGATCTAATGTCCACATATGAGGGAGAACATACGATTTTTGGTTTTTTGAGCCAGGCTAACCTCACTCAGAATGATGTTCTCCAATTCCATCCATTTACCAGCGAATGATAACATTTCATTCTTCTTCATGGCTGCATAAAATTCCATTGTGTATAGATACCACATTTTCTTAATCCATTCGTCAGTGCTGGGGCATCTTGGCTGTTTCCATAACTTGGCTATTGTGAATAGTGCCGCAATAAACATGGATGTGCAGGTGCCTCTGGAGTAACAGTCTTTTGGGTATATCCCCAAGAGTGGTATTGCTGGATCAAATGGTAGATCGATGTCCAGCTTTTTAAGTTTGCTCTGGTATTTTGGAGATGGGGCCTTGAGAATTATTTGCCTGGACTGCCCTCGAGCTGTGATCCCTCCAATCTCAGCCTCCCAAGTAACTAGGATTACAGGGATGAGCCACTGGTGCCCAGTGAAAAAGTCTTTCTAAAAGCTTCTCAGACATTCCCATGAATCCATAGCAGTATTTTTGTTCCCTAGAAAACAAGAATCTGATGCTGTATTTGAGGGCTACAAATCCAGAGTGGGAAAGGTGAAGAAAATAAAATGAAGAAAGATTTAAGGCAACATGTGACTATCTGACTACTGCTGGTGACAAGACACAGAGATACAGGGAGGCTTGGGACACATGAAAGACACAGAGTGGAATGGTGGTTGCAATGGGGGAATGAAAGCAGGGTGGGGGATGTGAACAGAAGGCGACACAGGCATTCTTTAGAAAGCTGCACTGCTCCCTCCCACCTCCTCTTTCCCATTGGTAGAGATCCAGTCCACGGGAAGCTCATTCTCCCTCAGTTGTACATTGTATCACGTGATTCTATGGCAGCCCGTGCCCTGTGGTGTGTGTTTCCTCCAAGTCTGGAAACACAGAGAACTGGACATTCTGAGTGGGTCTCTGGCCAAGGATAGCAGGGGCAGCACATCCCAGGCAAGAATGTGAAGAGCCTGCAGTCATCCCATCCCACAGGGAAGGCAGCACAAGATGAGAAGGTGGTGGTGGGAAAGGAGTCAGAAGAGATGCCAAAAAATGTGCATCCTATGTGTTTACCAAGTATCACAACATGTACGTGGAACAGGTTCCTCAAACTGTCTAGTAAAAGGACCAATTTAAAATTTCTTCATATCTCTCCTCGACCAATATTTTCATAACATATAATAAAAATGAATTACTTGAAAAATAAAAATTTGAACTCACAAAATTCAATCTGAATAGTTCTGCTACAGAACATATGAGTCACTGATGGTGGAGGTGGAGGGGGTGTTTGCAGCCAAGTGAAATTGCAAAACAGTTTGCATGCTGTCTGCGAGTCTCTGTCTGTCCTAGGTTCTGAGATATTCTGCTGGAAAGAAACCTGTCCCCTTGCTTGAACCAAAGTTTATAAAACTGAATTTGCTCCTAAACACAGATCTCAGGAAACAAGAAATGCAGTACATCATAAGGATCTCAGGCTTGCCAAGCTGGAGGTGCTGGTCTCTTAGATGTATTCCAGAAGTCAGTTCCATCACCCTACAGGTCAACATGAAGAGAAGTACAGCCACCCCAGTCCTGTAAGCCACTGAGGTCCTTACAGTCTATTTAGGAAACATGAGTGTCAAACATGAAAGGTTTTAAGTAGGGCAGGACCACGTGTATTCAAATGCTAATGAAAATGGCATGGGATAGAGATGCCCTAAAAGAATTTAAAAGACAATCGAAAAAATGAGTATTTTAGCAGCATATCCCATTTAAGAAAGCACTAGATTGGTGAGAATGTAAATTGGTATAGCCATTGTAGAAAACTGAATGGAGAGGCCTCAAAAAACTAACAGTAGCCGGGCATCAGTGGTTCATGCCTGTAATCCTAGCTACTTGGGAGGCTGAGATCAGGAGGACTGTGGTACAAGGACAATCCAGGCAAATAGTTCTTGAGACCCTATATCAAAAATACCCAACACAAAACAGAGATAGTGGAGTGGCTCAAGTGGTAGAGCGCCTGCCTAGCCAGCAGGGAAGCCTGGAGTTCAAACCCCAGTGCTGCGAAATAAATAAATAAATAAACCAAAAAAAAAAAAAAAAAACCTAACAGTAGAACTACCACACTAGATCTAGCAATACCTCTTCCGGCTTTTTACAAAAAGATTTGAAATCATTGTGTCAAAGGCCTGTCTCCTACTAGCACGTTCATCACAGCATCATTCATAATGACCGTATTATGGGGCTGACCTAAGTCTCCACCAACAACAGACTCATAGACCACGAAAATGCAGCATACAGAGAATTCAATAGCTATGACACCTGTCATCCTAGCCACTCAGGAGGCAGAGATCAGGAGGATCGCAGTTTGAAGCCAGCCCAGGCAAACAGTTCATGAGACCCAATCTCGAAAAACCCTTCACACACACAAAAAAAGGCTGGTAGAGTGACTCAAGCAGTAAGAGCACCTACCCAGCAAGCATGAGGTCCCAAGTTTATACCCCAGTGCCCCCCCACCAAAAGAATGGAATATTAGTCCGCCTTTTAAAAAGGAAGGAAGTTATGTCATTTCCAACAACCTGAATGGAAATTGAGAACATCAGGCTGAGTGAAATAAGCCAGGCACAGAGACAAATACCACATGGAGTCTAAAATGACTGCTTCTTGAAAAGATGTGTGGAGGTGTGTGGTGGCAGAGGCTGGGGATGGGAATAAGCAGATGAGTGTCAATAGTACAAGATCCCAAGGACAGCAGGAATAGTGCTTTTTTTTAGATCTATTGCATAATATTGTGAATATAGCTGATAACAGTGTATCATACATTTACAGGTTGCCAAGAGAATAACCTTCAAATGTTCTCTCTGCAAAACATGGTATTAAAGGTGATAGATAATGGGTTAATTAGCTTGATTTAATTATGTCACATTATATTAGAAAATCATAACATTCTGTATGCCATAAACATATAAAACCATAAATTATCAACTTATAATAAAAATTCTATGACTTAAATAAATAAATAAGGAGCACCAGAATGAAACAAATGAATTCTACAAAGGTTTAAGGAATAGAAAATTTCCCTATGAATAAAGCATTCTAGAACATCAAACAAATAGAAAATTTCATTCAGATGTGTGGCACACACCAGTAATCTGAGCACTGGGAAGCTAAGGAAGGAGCTTCTTGAGTTCATGGGTATCCGTGGCTACATAGTAAGACCTTGTCAAGAAAGAAAGAAAAGAAAGGAGAGAGAAAGGAGGGAAAGAGGGAAGAAAGGGAAAGAAAGAAAGTAAGGAAGGAAGGGAGAGGGGAAGGGAGGGAAGGAAGAAAGAGAGAAAGGAAGGAAAGGAGGAAGGAAAGAAAGGAGGAAAGGGGAGAGGAGTGGAGGGGAGGGAAGGAGAGGGGAGTGGAGGGGAGGGGAGGGAAAGGGAGGGGAGGGGAGAGGAGAGGAGAGGAGATTTCCAAACCTTTTTATGGAGTTATTTTGTATTGATACCACACTTACTACATAAATCACAATGGCATTAAAATGTATAGACTAACTTACAAATATGAATGCAAAGTAAGAAAAATCATTAATAACTGTAATTCAGAAACTTGTTAAAAAGAAATATACTAACTGGGCACCAATGGCTCACACTTATAATTCTAGCTACTTGGGAGACTGAGAGCAGGAAGATCACAGTTTGAGGCCAGTCAGGGCAAGTGGTTTAAGGGACCCCATCTCCAAAATGACCAGGCAAGGCTGATGGAATGACTCAAATAGTAGAGTGCATGTGACAGGGTCTCACTATGTAGCCCAGGGTGACCCAAATTCGAGATTCTCCTCCCTCCATCTCCAAAGTGCTGGATTATAGGCGTGTACTACCACACCTGACTCCTGGTTCAGAGACAAAGGACATTTTCACTCACATAATCACAGTAGCTAGAGTATGAGCATTTTCATGTGACAATTCCCTGAGCTCTCTTCCCACAGGGCAGGAAAAAGAAGACCAAGTGACAGTTGCACAGACAATGGGTGGTATTCCTGGAGAAGAACTCTGAGCTAGGGATCTGAATATTTTACACTAGACATTAAGCGTGCTGACTAGCCCTTTGCTCTTAGGAAGGCACTATCTCTTTTAAGGCTGTTTGCAGCCCAAGCATCCTTGGAAAGACAGACTAGAACAAAGGCAGAAACACAAAGCATTCAGAAACATGAGAGACCCATCTCCAACACATCTCCAAGCACTTTAGGTGCTTCTTAGAGATATGAATGAAGATTACATAAATTGAAAGACTTTACGTAATTGCATTAAGTCTAATGAGAAGTCCAATTGCTCCTAAGCCAATCCCCACATTTAGTGGCCTCTCAACTAAAACACCAGCACATGAAGTGACAGGAGCACTCACTGACTACTGGTAGACATGGAGACTGGTACAGCTACTTTGAAAACAGTTGAGACATTTCTTTTTAGAAAACTAAACATAGTCTTGCCACATGATCGAATAATCATACTCCTAGGTATTAACCCAAGTGAGTTGAAAATTTATGTTTACACAAACATTTAGAGCAGCTTTATTCATAACTGCCAAACATTTGAAGCAATAAAGATATTCCTCAGCCCAGTGTGGTGGTGCATGTCTGTAATCCCAGCACTTGGGAGACTGAGGCAGGTGGATCATGAGTTTGAGGCAAGTCTGGATTACACAGAAAGAAACTTGTTCCAAAAAAAATATGTTCTTCAATAGATAAATGAATAAATATATTGTGGTATCCCACATAATGGAATTTTATTCATCAGAAATAAATAAATAAGCTGTCAAATCACACACACACACACACCCCCTGGCAGAAACTTAATGCAAATTGCTAAGTGAAAGAAGCCAATGTGAAGAGGCCCACATACTTCATGATTCTAATAGCACGACATTCTATAAGCAACAGAGGTAAGAATAAAATCAGCTGTTGCCATTTTAGTAGAGTCCAGGAGGAGAGGGATAAATAGAGAAGCAGAAGGGATTTTTAGGGCAGTGAAACAATTCCATATAATTCTGTGAAGGCAGGTACCCGACATTATGCATTTGTCAAAACCCAGTGCATATACAAGAAAGAAAGCAAACCCTAAGCTGGCCACCAGTGACTCATGCCTGTAATCCTAGCTACTCAGGAGGCAAAGATAAGGAGGATCACAGTTTGAAGCCAACCCAAGGAAATAGTTTGTGAGACCCTATCTCGAAAATACCCATCACAAAAAAGGGCTGGTGGAATGGCTCAAGTGGTAGAGTACCTGCCTAGCAAGTGTAAGGCCCTGAGTTCAAACGCCAATACTGCAATAAAAAAAAAAAAAGTAAAGCCTAATATAAATCATGGTCTTTAGTTGATACTAATGCATTGATTCATCAATTTTTTAAAATGTACCACATTAATATAAGATGTTAATAACAGAGAAAACAGTGGAAGAGGCTGAGTGAGTGCAGGGAAAGTCTGTATCTCTGTAAACCTAAGACAGTACTTAAAATAGAAGGTTTCTTTGATCTGAAAAATGTAATAAATAAATAATTTTAAATGCCAGTAGTTATTTTGGTTAGTCCAAGACAATCTGGTTTCACTCATGTGAAAAAAATAGGCATGCAAAAATAGTCATGCAGTCCTGAGAGAGAAAAGAAATACCAGCAATTAAAATATATTATAAAACCACAGTAAATAAAATAATTTAGTATTGATACCCAAAAAGAGAAATGAGCCACTAGAACAGTGTGAATTACAAGAAGAAACTCCAGTGCGTTTGGTAACTTAATCAGAGGGGAAGTGGTACTGTTGAAAATAGTTAGAAACTTGGGGACAGAGAGGCCAAGACAAATCCACATGTCCCACTCTACTTTCAGGAGGTGGTCCATGTCTGAAGGCAGAGGTAGGAAGATGGTGATTCAAGGCCAGCCCGAGCAAAGTTAGCTCAAGACCCTAACTGGAAAACAAAGAGAGCAAAAAGACAGGGTATGTGTGGCTCAAGTGGTATAGCACTAGCTCAAGGCCCTGAGTTCAATCCCTAGTCCTGCAAAAATAAAAAAAAATAAAATAAAACCCTCAAATTTAAATCTCCTTTAAAGCTCAGATTTAAAGGTAAAAATGAAAGGGTAACTGAAGACCTAGGAAGTTACATCTTAATCTTTCTAAGCAAGAACTAGCACCAAGAAGCTTAACTTTTTAAAAAAGTAATAACATTTTCATTTAAAAAATCTGCATCAAAAATTGTCTTAAAGTTGAAAGAGAAGATACAGAAAGGGAGAAAATATCACCAACTCATATCATAATGTTTAATTTCTTCCACAGAAAAGGGACAATGGATGAGAATATGATTAATAGAAAAACTACAGATGACTTTTAAGTATTTTAAAGTATGCATATATATATATTTAGCTATTTAAAAATACACAAAGTATCTAGAAAGTACTTACAGAATGACTGTTACATTATTATTGCCCCTTTTTTTTTGAGACAGAGGTCTCACTATGTAGTCAATGGTGGCCTCAAACTCTCCATCCTCCTGCTTCAGCCTACCAGGTGCTGAGAAAGAGAAGAAATGGTACATGCAAGACCTCAGGGACACATTAAAAGACCAAACCTAAGAATTATGGGCATAAATGAAGAAGAAGTGCAAACTAAAGGCATAGGAAAAATATATTCAATACAATAATAGCAGAAAAAATTCCAAATCTTGAAAAGAGAAGGTCACCCAGATACAGGAGGCTTTCAGAACACCAAACAGACAAGAGCAGAACAGAACCTCTCCAAAGCATATTACAGTTAAAACATTAAAGATACTGAAAAATGAAAAAATGTCAAAGGTTGCAAAAGAATTGCCAAGTCACATCTAAGGCAAACACTTCAGAACAACAGCAGCTTTCTCCACAGAAACTCTAACAACAAGGAGGGCATAGAGTGATGTATTCCAAACCCTGAAAGGAAATAATTGCCAACCTAGATTACTGTATCCAGCAAAGCCATCATTCATAATTGAAGGAGAAATAAAAACTTCCATAATAAACTAAAGGAATTTATGCCCAGTAAGTTAGGAGTGCAAAAGATAGACTCCTAGGGGACAGGAGGTAGGGAAAGGGTGTGGGAGGGTGACTACAGTACAAATACTGTGCACACATGTACGTAAATGCAAAATGATAGATGCTCAAACATTCCAGGAATGGGCGGGGGGGATAAAGGAGAATGATAGAAGGGTGAACTCAAGTATGACAAATTTGATAATAATAATTAAAAGCAAAAAAAAAAGCAAGGACAAAAAAATATAGGCTCCTGTACACAGAAGAGTAAGATAAACACAAACACGAAAATAGTGGAATAAGTCTCACCAGAGAAGTAGATAAGCAAATGATGATTTGGAAAGAATCAATACAAAAAAATGACAGAAATTAATACATACCTTTTGATACCTGAATGTTAAGGTTTTCCATCAAAATAAGCAGACTGGCACATTGGATTAAAAAACAAGACCCAATCACTTGTTGCCTGTAAGAAATGCATTTTATTGGCAAAGACAAATAGAGGCTCAAAGTGAAAGGATAGAAAAAGATATTCTAAGCAAATGAAGCCCAAAAGCAAGCACAAATAACTATTACTCGTAGCCAAAAAGTAGACTTCGAACCAAAAATAGTCAGACGAGACAAAGAAGGTCACCTCACAATGATAAAGAGAACAGACCATCAACAGGATATAACAATTGGAAATATAAGCACTGAACTTTGACATCAAATTTCATAAAACAAATACTATAGGACAAAAAAGCAACAGGTAGCTCCCCCAACACAATAGTAGTAGGTGACTTTAATACCCCACTCTCACCAGCAGACAAAAAAAACCAACAAAGAAACTACAAAATTCATGACACTATCGACCAAATGGCCTTAACAGACATCTACAGAATATTCCACCCAACAGTACACATTCTTGTGAGCAGCCACAGAACTTTCTCCAAAATAGATCATGTTTTAGGGCATAAAGCAAGTCTTAGCAAACACAAGAAAATTGAAAAAATTTTCTACATGTTATCAGACCACAATAAATAAAACTAGAAATCCTCAGCAAGAAAAACCACAGGAATTATACAAACACATGAGACTGAATGATACACTTTTTTTGTGTGTGGAACTGGGGTTTGAACTCAGGGCTTCTCACTTGCCAAGCATGTGAAGCACTTTCCATTCATATTTTAGATATGAGGTCTTGTGAACTTTTAACTTGAGCTGGCCTTGAACCATAATCCTCTTGATCTTGGCCTCCCTAGGAGCTAAAATTACAGGCATTAGCCAAACTAATCAAAAGCAACAGAGAAAAGATTTTAATTAATAAAATTAGAGATGTAATCCTAGCTACTCAGAGGCAGAGATGACGAGGATCATGGTTCAAAGCCAACCTAGGTAAATAGTTTGCAAGACCCTATCTCAAAAAAGACCATCACAAAAAAGGACTGGAAGAGTGACTCAAGTGGTAGGGTAACTGCTCAGAAAGCATGAATCCCTGAGTTCAAACCCCAGAGCTGCCAAAAGAATGGATTAGAAGACCCAGAAATAAGTCCACACAACTTTTGATAGGTGTGCCAAAAATATGCTAGGGAAAAGACAGCCTCTTCAACAAATGGTGCTGGGAAAACTGGATATCCATATATAGAAGACTGAAACTGGATCCTTATGTCTTGCCCTGTGCAAAAATCAATTCAAAATGGATCAAAGACCTTAACGTAAGACCTGAAACTATTATAGGGAAGACATTTGAAGATGTAGGAGTAAGTAATACCTTTCTGAATAGGACTTCAATTGCTCAGGAAATAAGAGTGAGAACTGACACATAGGATTGCATCAAATTCATAGGCTTCTGCTCAGCAAAAGAATCAGAATGAAGCAATAACCTACAGAGCGGAAGATAATTTTTAGCAGATACTCATCAGACAAAAGATTGATATTCAGAACATATAAAGAACTCAAAAAAATAAACACCAAAAGAACAAATACACAATAAATAAATCAGCAAATAAATTAGACAGTTCTCAAAATAATTACAAATGGCCAATAAATACATGAAAAAAATGTTCAGCATCCTTAGCTATAAAGGAAATGCAAATCAAAGCAACACTGAGATTCCATCTCACCCCAGACAGGGTGACTATCATTAGGAAAACACACAAGAGTCTGGAGGTATGACTCAAGAGGTAGAACACTTGCCCAGCAAGTGCAAAGCTCTGAGTCCAAACCCTAACACCACAAAAAAGAAGAAAATTAAAGAAAACAAATAGCAGCAAATGTTGGCAAGGATGTGGGGTGAGAAGAACCCTCATGCACTGCTGGTGGGATGTAAACTATGGAAATCAGTATGCAGGTTCCTCAAAAACTAAAAATCAAAATAATATCCTCCTATACCACTCCTGAGCGTATATCCAAAGGAATTTTAGTCAGCATAGAATAGAAATGCCTAGACCAAGCATGGTGCCATGTGCCGGTAATCTCAGCTACTCAGGAGGCAAAGATTAGGAGGATTGTGGTTTGAGGCCAGCCTGGGTGAAAAGTTATTGAGGCCCCATTTCAATCAAAAGCCAGGTGTGGCTCCACCTGGCTGTGATTCCATCTGTGCAAAAACCCACAGATCACAGTCTGAGGCTGGCCCCAGGCAAAAACATGAGATTGTACCTGAAAAATAGCTAAAGCAAGAAAGGGCTAGAGGTGTGGCTTAGGTGGTAGAGAACCTTCTCAGAAAGCATGAGGCCCTGCATTCAAACACCAGTACTGAAAAAGACAAAGACAGAGAAACCTGCACACTCATGTTTATTGCAGCACTATTCACAATAGCCAAGTGATGGAAGCAGCCTACGTGCCCATCAACCAGTGAATGAATGAAGAAAATGTGCTATATACACACACTGGAGTATCAGCCATAAAGAAGAATAAAATTACATTGTTTGCACCCAAATGGGTGGAACTGGAGATCATCATGTTAAGTGAAACAAGCTAGACTCAGCAAGACGAATACCACATTTTCTCTCATATGGAATGTAGACTTTAAAAATGTCATGAATGTAATCAGGGGATTTTTTAGGGGGGAACCAATGGAAGGAGGGGGGTAAAAGGTGAGAGTGAAGAGGGAAGATTATGAACAACATATATTATATCCATATATGGAAATATTGCAATAAAACTCCCTTGTCTATATGCTAATATGTTTTTAATACTTTTTTAAATGGACAAACATACCTAGCCAGACTCTCATTGCTAGAAGTGATCTGCTGTATAAGGAAGCTCTACTTCCCTCTTCCTGTTTTCAGCATCCTCTGTATAGAGCCAATCTCTCCACCTTGAGCTCCAGGGTACAATGGCGCCAGGCTTGGAAGAGACTGCAGTTGGTATAGACAGCCTTCTTTCACTAGTAGAATGACTTGCTCCTCTGTTTCCTATGCTGCATTTGTTATTACTATTATTATTATTATTTGCAGTACTGGGGTTTGAACTTAGGGCCTTCTCCTTGAGCCACTCCACCAGCCCTTTTTTTTGTGATGGGTGTCTTCAAGATAGGGTTTCTTGAACTGTTTGCCCAGGCTGGCTTTGAACCATGATCCTCCTGATCTCTGCCTCCTGAGTAGCTAGGATTACAGACATGAGTCACAAGCACCCAGCCTTGTTATTACTATTATACAGAAAGTTAGAGCCCATCTTGCTTTTCCCAAAGTCCCAGCCTCTTCAACACTCTTTGCTAGAGGAGCCCCTCACAGGAACCTATCTGAGGAGAACTGGTTCCACCATACCACGTCTACCATTCTGAAGCACAGAAGTCATAGGAACAGACGACCTCCCTCCCAGCTACCAACCTCCATCACAATGAGACATAGAAACCAATGGAGTCATCTAGGGTCACTCCTTGAGAATCAGGGACAGACAGAAAATCATTAAGAGTTATTGTCATTCTTTGGTGATGTCAGCACAAGTATTTAAAGAGAGACACTGATCCTTGCGAAGAAGGGGACTATTCTTACCCACGTCTGAATTTGGAGGGCCCTGACTCCAGGAAATACCCCATGCTTGTCTTATATTACAGATCAATATCAAAGAAATCAGCTGTAGCAAATCTCATTGATGGAAAGAGTGAAAATCAACTGGGCACCAACAATTGCTGCTGGTAACTCATCGTTTCCCTTGAAATTGCAATATTGGGCAGACTCAAGCTCTCTGCTCATTTGGGTGAAGCCTGAATGACGCAGAGTTGGCAGGACTAAAGAAAGAGCCTAGGAGTGAGGCCAGCTCCTCTGGAAAGAAATAGGCTTTCTCTAGTTCATCTCAGTACAGTGGCTTTTAACTTTCCATACATGAAAACTGGTTCCAGTCTTGGGCACAGTAACAGATCACAATATCCAGTTCATAAGGATCCCCCCCCACAAAAATACCAGTATTTATTTTCTAAACTCAGGATGGGGCCAAACAAAAAGTCAGGACCCAATAAAATTCTTCTAATTTTTCCTCATCAGTGTAGTTTTTTGAATGTAACAAATATATAAAATGTATTTGCTATGGGTGACCATTAAATAGCTTCCACTTTCAGCAAGCATTCATTTATCTGGTTTTTCTCTTACAGCAGATTTTCTTGGTTAAAGGTCCTATATAAAGACTCTGAAAACGTAAGCATCACTAAACACTTCACCCCATGGCTTTCAACTCTCAAAGGTCCACAGTGCCAGTATTTTTTCTGCCCCAGTACAAATTAGCTCTTAGATCAGATAGCGGCTACAGGCCCATGCCCTTTTTTTCTTTTCCAGAAGAAGTCATTTGACTGTGTTTGGAATAAGCAGCTGCTGGTGGGAGGGGCGGTGATGCAGGCAAAATTTGCGAGGAGGCTTTGTGGGTTGGCAGATGCTGAGATTTTCCTCGGCGCAGCAGTTGTGTTGAGCTATATGTTTCTGCATAGACACACTCCTTTGGCAAACAGACTGTTCTTTTGGATGCATGCCTCCAAAAGACTGGTGACATCATGTGCAGAACAGGAGATGCACGCTCCTCCTGGAGCTAGAATCCAAGGCTAACTACTCAAGCCAGAGCTGGCTCCTAGAGATGCAGGGCCCATAGATAACCACTAGGGGGAGGGGGGGAGGGTCGCCTTTGCACACAGGTGATATTAATTTACCTTTCACCGTGGATAGGGAAGGAGGCAGATCGTGATGATGCCTGCAAGACTGAAAAGGAGTGACTGCTTGTAAATTGACTGAGCCAATTCAGCCATTCATAGCTCGTTCTTTTTGAAAAAACAATAACCACTGCTGAAATTCAAAGAGGGAGAAAATTAGCTGCCACTCTGCTACCAGATTAAAATGAAAACATCAAATTGAGTACATACAAAAATTATTAAACAACTAGTTATTAGAAAACCAGCAGAGAACATTTCATATAACTTGTTCCTTAAACACAACGAACTTGCAGCTCTCTAGCTTGTTTGGGGTTTGTTGTTCCTTTGTTGTTCTTTTAATGTTCCAAACATCCTGTAAGGAAGGTAGGCAAAGTAGACACGACTTTCCAAGAGTGGGCTCTGTTAGCCTGACAGTTAATATTGGGTAATCAGAAATCCTAAACTCATAGCTAAACACAGGTTGACTAAAGGGTGAAATGTTGTATGTCATACCCCAAGAGAAACAGGCTGTAAAGCATTCTGCTCAATATATATGTCTACAGCTGGGTATGGTGGCTCATGTCTATAATCACAGCATGTGGAGGGCTGAGGCAGGAGGATTGTGAGTTTAAGGCCAGCCTGGGTCACATACAGTGATCCTGTCTCAAAAAAAAAAAAAAGCATATGTCTATCTTATCCACCAGTGGGTAGACCATGAAGTCCTTTAGGAATGAAACTATAACATTCTCTTCCCCATTGCAGATGCCCCCAACAATGGTCATACACATTTCTTGTTGGCTCACCAAGATCTACAGTGTAGTTCTCATTCCCTTGAATCTAGCTTTCCTTTTGACCTGCTGTGATCAGTAGAAAGTACTGGAGTGACACCACCAATCCTAGCCCTAGACTTCCTGAAGAATGCAGCTTCTACTGTCATCTCTTAGGAGCCAGCCACAAAAATCTGAGAAAGAGGTGACACAGAGAGAGTGGAGCTCTGGAGGATGAAGTAGTGGGAGGCCCAGTGAGGCCCAGCCTTATCAACCATGTCTGGTAAGGCACCAGACATGTAAGTGATGCCATCTTGGATTCTGCAAACTTAACTGAACTGCAGATGCCATAGGGAACAGACATGAGCCATCTCTGCCAAGCACTGAATAAATTGCTGGGTCAGGAACAAATAAGTAGTTGTTGTTTCTACTCACTGAATTTCAAGGTGGTTTATTTCATAGCAATAGATCATCGAACGCACCTTTTCCCACCTGCTCCAGCACAGTGCCCTGTCACACATAGTAACCACACAGAGACAGGCTAAGCTCAGATATTACCTCCTCCAAGAAGCCTCCCTTAATCTTCCCCAACTTCAGTGCCTCTTCATAATATGCTAAAATCTTGTTGGCTCTGTCATGACTCTTACAACATCATTTTGTAACAGCCATGATGCATGTGCTATGTGTCTGTGTCTTCCCCAGTCCCTTTGACTCAAGGACAGGAAGCAAGTTATATCCTTATTTGGACACTCAGCATCTTAAATGTTTATTCAAGGAATAACTCAAAGAATAGCTAAGTGGGAAGTAAGATACAGGTCAGAGATATAAGTCAGACAACTCCTGTATAGAACAATTTTACCAAACTTTAACTTTGTAAAGCAACAATATAGTCAGAAACAATCAAAATCCATGAGCAACCCAAGCAATGGTTTCATTCTCCATTCCCCAAAAATCTTACCACAGCCCTCCTGGGAGACCTGAGTTTCTGTCTTCTTTCTCAGCTTCCCTGTGAGGAAGCAACTAAGGAGCTGGGGAAAGGTCAAGGTGTAGCTGCCAGGGTAGAAGACAGCAGGAACAGGCAGCCACTTCCTGGAGACTGTTGACTACACTAGACCTGGGTAGGCAGCGATGATAACAGGGTCACATTCAAGAACTTCGGGACTCACCATTGTTTGGTGTCACTAGAAAACATCTCTGCTTGGCCCCTCAACTGTTAATTCTTATATCAGTAGTTTTCTGCCTCAAAATGTGGCTTCTGCTGTTTACAAAAAGGGGGAAAGGAGAGAGGGAGATTAAGGGAATATAATAGAGGGGTGACCTTATTCAAAGTGTACTGTACTCACCTATAGCATGATCCCAATGAAACCCCATTGAGCTAAAAATAGTCACTCATCACATACTATTGATACATGCTAATAAAAAGTTTAAGAAAAGTCAGAATTACCATTCTGATTTACAAAAAATTAAAATGTGCTTATGTAGGTAAATGGATAAACAAAATGTGGTATATCCACACAATGGAATATTATTCAGCCTTTAAAAGGAAGGAAGTTCTGACACATGCTACAATATCAATGAACCTTGAAGACATTCTGCTAAGTGACATGAACCAGTCACAAAAGAACAAACACACTCTTTGAATCCACTTATATGAGGTACCTAGAGCAGTCAAATTCATAAAGACAGAAAGTAGGACGGTGGTTGACAGAGGTTTGATTTGGGAAAATAAGACAGGTCTGGAAATGGATGATAATGACAGTTGCACAACAGTGTGGATGCTTTCATACCACAGAATTCAAAAATGGTTAAAATAGGAAAGTTCATGTTATTTGCATTTTACTACAATTTTAAAATGTAGCAATTTTTTGATAACTTGATTTGACTTAATCCTCAAACAGGCCTATAAAAAGGTACTATACTATTGTGTTTTATAAATAAAATTATAAAATTATTCCACATTTTGTAGGTGAGAAAACTAAAGCATTAGTAAATTAAGGTTGAATAGCAGCTGAGCCACTCAGGTACAATCTGAGTCTCTCTCTCTCTCTCTCTCTGTCTCTCTCTCTCTGTCTTGTTTTCCTACACCCAATCTCAAATTCTCCATTAAATTTAAGTTTGGGAGCTGTGGGTGTGACTCAGTAGTACAGCGCTTGCCTAGCATGCATGAGGCCCTGAGTTTGATCCCCAGAACCACAAATAATAATAAAATATTAATTCAAAGTTCATGTTTGGTGTGTATGCAGCACCTAGAATACTAGATGTAGGTTAAAGATATCACTATGAAGAAAGCAAGACAAAGAAGAGCTTACCACCCCCACACCCAGTGTTTCCAACATGGACACCCAGTGACAACTCTATAAACAATGTGCTTCCCGTGGAGATGTCCTGAGGTCAGCCTACAACCTGGCACGTTGGCATACTGCTCCTGTCAAGCGAAGCAGTTGGGTTGAAAATGTTAGGCATTTCAGAATAGCTCTGAAAGGGAAAAGACTGAGACTAAAAATAGGTCAAAAACAAAATTAAAAAAACACTGGCTCCCCTGTTCCTATTTGGGCTTGCCCAGTGCCTCTAGATAGTCAGATCTGACTTTGATCTTTGACTTCTGCCCTAAAAATAGGAGGTGAGAGAGGAGGACCACGAGACGTAATACAGTTCCCCAGATAGCAGGAAAGGATCATGGTTTGAAGCCAGTCCAGGCAAACAGTCTGCAAGACCCTAATCTAAAAAAAAAAAAAAAACCTTCACAAAAAAAAAAAAAAAAAAGACTGGTGGAATGGCTCAAGGTATAGACCCTGAGTTCAAGTCCCAGTAAGGCAAATTTAAAAAAAATTTTTTTTTGCCCTGAGCAAGTGGAAAATGGTGGAGAGATGGAGAAGCCTGGAAGAGGATCAGGTTCAGAGGAGGAAGATTAAGAATTCTGTTGTGGGCATGTGAAGTTTGTGGAGTGCAGTGGACATCCATGTAGAGGGTGCTTAAAGACAATCAGATATGACAATCTGAAGATCAAGACAGGAGCCCAACTTGGGGATGTAAGCGTGGGAGTCACAAATGGAGAGACAGTATTTAAATCCATGACACAAGAGATCTGAAGAGAACACAGAGAAGGAAACCTGAAGGAATCCAGAGGAGTATTTGGGCACCATAGTTAGAGGTGAGCCCAGGGAGGGGAGGTGGGTGGAAACCAAGGGCATGATGTCCCTGAGGCCAAGTAAAGAAAAGCTACAAATTAGACCCCAAAGTAGAGGAAATTGCAAATCCCCCTTTACAGGCTGTATTTATAAAGCAGAAGAAAAGTATTACCAACGTTTTCAGTCTCCAAACCACCTGTGAATTCACCAGAACACCTGGGATGTAATGAGAACACTAAGCCTCAGAGAATCAATCCAACTTCCCACACAAATGGCTGGTGTTCAAATGATTGCAGATGCTGACATCTCAGTGCAAACAGTGTCAAATTCACAAAGTAAAGCCATTGCCACATCACTTTTGGGTGAGCCTTTCTAGGAATTTGATAGCATTTATTACCTGTAAGTATAGAACAAAGATTGTCTATAGAGAGTAAATAGTTCGTTACCAAAGTAACAAAGTTTTCTTTTATTAAACAAATCATACATTTTGTCTAGCTGTACACAAGAATATTTTTGTTTTGGAAGAAATTCCATGCTCTAACATCTAATTGTTTTATTATAAGTAATATTTTTCTGAAATTTAATTTAGGTTGTTTAAAGACTAAGTACCTGGGCCCTGTGTACTGTGACTCTTAGGAGGAGACTATGGAGCAGTGGGACAGCTAAGGAGGAGAGGAAGTCCCTGTCTTGTTTCCTTCTGTTTCTACCTCAATAAACACAAGGCATCTTCAGCCCGCTTAGAGCACTGGTCCAGTGAACACAACTTCTTGTTCAAGTATTTGAAACTGGGTTTTTTCCCTAAAACTTCAAGCTGTGTGGTTGCCATAAGTAGAAGAAACTGGTTGAAATATAGCTTCTAAGAAGTTCTCACTGAAACATTTGATTTGGGATGGGGATGGGGGAGCTATAGTGGCAAATGGAATTTTCAATTGAGTCTAAGGAGAGGATTTCTGAGAACATAGCTTATTTTCTTAGATGCAAAGGTAACTAGAACATCAGTCAACCAGTCTCAGGTATGCTGCATGGGCATGAAAGCCTGATTGTTTATATGTGGATTTGCTTCTGCCTGGCACATCATGTAACAATAAATACATCAGGTAACATGTTTAGAGGTGACTTGTGACTTTGGAAAATTAGATATGTGGCCATGCCATCCTGAAAACAGATCTCTTTTAAAAACTAAAGAAACAGGGCACTGGTAGCTCATGTCTGTAATCCTAGCTATTTGGGAAACTGAAATCAGAAACGTGGTTCAGAACCAACCTAGGCAAGTAGTTTGAGAGAAGACCCCATCTCCAAAATAACCAGCACAAGATGGACTGGAGGTGTGGCTCAAGCAGTAGAGTGCTTTCTTTGCAAGTGCAGAGTCCTGAGTTCAAACCCCAGTCCTGCAGAAAAAAAAAAAAACTAAAGAACACAGAGGAAATGTCCTTATATCCAGAAGGAGCAAGAGGAAAATCTACAAGGGAGGAAATTAATCAACATTAGGAGTGAGTCTACTTCTTTAACTAAAAAATGAAAGCAGAAACAGAATTTGAAAAGACAGGCAAAAAGAGTCCAGTGTAGATAATAAACAAATGCAGAGCCGACTGAACTGATCCCACCTAACGAGGGAAGGTGGTATACCCCATACATATAAACATGGGCCTGGAGATCAGGCATTTCTAGATTCTGACCCTTGTTCTCCTGTTTACTGTTTAGGCAACTTATTTATCCTTTCTGAGCCTCCACTTGCTCATCTATGATAATAACACTCACTTCACAAGTTTAGGTACACTGAAAGAAAAAACATATAAAAGCAGTTCTTCATAGTGCCTAGCATCCAGCAAATTCTCAACTAATAAAAATTATAGCCAAGCACCAGTAGCTCACGCCTGTAATCCTAGCTACTCAGGAGGATCATGGGTCAAAGCCAGCCCAGGCAAATAGTTCATCAAGACCCTATCTTGGAAAAAAAAAATCACAAAAAGGGCTGGTGGAGTGGTTCAAGGTGTAGTCCCTAAGTTCAAACTCCTGTATCAAAAGAAAGAAAGAAGAAATTATAATTGGTTCTAAGTGAGGAACCAAGTCAAAACTCACTAAGAGAGAGAAGGGTGGCAAAGAGATTATAACCATGCCATATAGTGAATAAGGTTTTTATTATGGATAAAACAGATTCGAGCTGGGTGTCGGTGGCTCACCCTATAATCCTAACTACTCAGGAGGCAGAGATCAGGAGGATCTCAGTTTGAAGCCAGCACAGGCAAATAGTTCTTGAGACCCTATCTTGAAAAAACCCATCATAAAAAAGGGCTGGCAGAATGGCTCAAGATGAAGGCCCTGAGTCCAAACCCCAGTACCAGGAAAAACAAAACAGATTCATGAACTCCTATGAATACGAGGTAGGCTGTCATGTGGAAAGAGGGTTTAAGTAATTTTGTATTTTTCCAATGATAGATTTTTAAATCATAGATGAAGGCTATAGGGAGACAAACTAGCTCTACCTGAGGGGGACTTCCTGCCAAGAATGGCTGCCTTGGTAAGCAGTGTATTTCCTAGGGTGAATTGCCCCCAAAAGGTGAGAGGGTGACCTTGGGGGGATTCAGACATGGGCTGGATGTTTGCAGAGGTTCCTTGAAACACCAGAATCCTACTCTACTTTATTTGATACTTACTGTGAATATTATCAAATACTTACTGATCATCCCTTGAATATCATGGTGGGGTAAGAGGAGGAAAAAGGAGAAGCAGAGAACAAAATTCTTTTCATTGAAACATTTCCAGTGTTCTTAGGAAAAACAAGATACTTAATTCGATAAATGTGATATTTGTTAAAACTGATTTTGTGGTAAACCCTATGTTTGTCAGGAGAAATTGAAAGAGGGGTTGGTCTGCCTCAGGGGTCCTGGAGATGCATATATTAGGACAAGAACCATAAAACAATGAGAAGGTATATACTGAGGATTAACTGAAGTTTCTGTGCATCTAATATGTAACATTCTACATAAATTCAGAGAAAAAAGAAATCCCTCATTTGAGCAGGAGCATAATTATGTATAGCAAGTAATACCTTAGTGAATACTTTGTACACACGAGACTCCTTTCTAAGCTCAATAAAATGTGTTTATATTTTCATCTGAGGACTTGCTACAAGCAGGGTTAAGGGACAGAAAAAGCAACACTTGCTAGATTTCATCTATGAGAAGAGTGGCTAGGCCTTCAGCCTTTCTGAGTAGGGACAGTAAGAGCAGGAAGGTGAGAAAGTGGCCAGCCAGTTGGGCATAGTGGTACATGCCTGTAATCCCAACAGTTGAGAGATTGAGGCAGAAGTTCTCAATTTCAAGGTCAACCTGGGCTATATAGAAAGACCCCCCTATCTCAAAAAAAAAATATGCGTATATATATATACAGAAGTGAGCAAAGGGTCCTCTACAAGACATAAGGATGAACTAAAGCAGTATCATTGCCTAATTTTTCATTTGGTTGCTTTGTTCTTATGCAGATAGCTTAAAGACTACTCAATTCACAGCAATTTAATTTTCCTCAATTCCACTCATTCTTTGTAAGAATTTGTCTTCCTTAGAAAAAAGAAGGAACAAATGGGAAAAGAAATGGGAAAAGAAATAGCATGTTTTAGCTCATCAGCAGACACGATATACATTACTATTTTTGTCCTAAAAATGATTATGTGAGCATTATTGATACCACATCTTAACCAGTGCAGAAACTTACATACAAAGGAGAAGAATTCAAAGTCAGACCTATATAACTCCAAAGCACATGGTTTTGAACTACTCTACACTGTTTTTTCCATTATACCATACCACGTACATAACAGGTGTTGATGGTGATGACTATGACGGTGGTGGTGGTGGTGATGGTGATGATGACAATGATGGTGGAGATGCTGGTGATGGTGACGATGAAGATAGTGATGATGCTGATGGTGGTAGTGGTGGTGATGATGAACAAGAATGGGACACTGATTGTACTACACTGATAAATTCAGTTACAGAATCAGGTTCACATGGTTCTACCAACAGAAGCAAGACAATGTTAACAACCAACACAAGAGGGACCTGTAACACCAGACAAAGGAAAATAGAGACAGTTTTTAAAGAAAGACTACCCACTCCTGAATCCCAGGAGAGAAGTCTTCCTGACAACAGAGCAGCTATCTCCAATACAGCCCTTTAATCCTGTATACTTTTTATTCTCAAGTGATCTAAAATCCAACTGTTATCTTTGGGCTAAATTTAAATGAGTCTATTAATAACAAACTAAGATAGAATCTTGTTGCCTTCAGTAAGATTGTGCTTGCTTAATCAGGTATTTAGATTTACTTGTTTTTTAGATTAAATACAGAAACCTAATTTTTTTTTTCTTTTTATTTGTTGGTACTGGGGTTTGAACTCAGGGCCTCATGCTTGTCAGAGAGGTGCTCAGAAACCTAATTTTTGTGAAAAAAAATTCAGGTAAACCATCCAAGACACCTACTCTGAAGAAACAAGGAACTCTCTAGTTTAATCCCACTAAACCCAGCCTTCTCATTAAAGCCACAGTAGTCACATAAGGTCACTATGCTCCCAGCTGAGATGCATGTTGGCAGGGTGAGAGGGAGGAAAGAGAGAATACAAGAAATCCAGCCTTCCAAAAGAAGGGGAATAGAATGAGAAACAGATGGTCTCAGATTTCTAAACCGGAAACTTTTTTTTTTTTCTTTTTTGGAGTTGGTTGTAATTTGAAGCGAAAACAGGAGACATACAACTGACTTCAAGGAACAACTCACAGAGAAGTGGCCGGAAGTCATGGCAGCAACTGGCTCTAGTTTGGAGTAGGGGGCAGGAGCCCTGGGCCCTTTGCTCCACCCCCCACAGCCTCCATACCATCCTCCTGTGTGGTCCCAAGTCCTGCTGACCAGAGGTGCCTTCCAGTTACAGGGTTGGTTTAGGCTGACTGAGAGCCTCTGGCCCTGGAGACGCGCCTTGGTTTGGGCTTTGTGTGTGGCTTTCATACACAGCCTTTCCCAGAGCACAGGGGCTCACAGATTCCAGATGTAATAGGAAGGCTGTTCTGGTTTGTCAGGCAAGAATTCAGATCATCCAGGTTCTAACTTCATATTTTCAGCTTGATGCCATGCCATTTTTTTTAAACTGCAATATAGCCAAAATTAATTTAGCAAACCCTCTCCTCCTGCCCTAAATAAGTTTCTCTCTTGAATAACTAATTTCTGAGCATGGCATTGCCATTTTCTTAGTCTTCTAGGCTCGGTTTCTCATTCACATCCCATATCTAAGTGATTCCCATTCCTCCCAAAGGGACAGACCTACCACCAAAATATCTCTTGAATCTAATATTTCATATACAACTGCTCTGCTGACATCCTGTTCAAACAATTCCCACCTGATCAAAACCGGTCATCTCCATTCCTAAAAACAGTGACTACTTTATACCAGAGTTTTCCTAGAAGAAAACCTTTTAGAGAAAAAAAATCCTATGGCCCTTCAGGGTTGGTGTAACTTACTTTTATTATGATTTTTAAATATACACAGACAAAATTAGTTATGGATGTTTTAAAGTTCTCATACTAATAAAAAAAGCTAAATATAATGTTAAATAAATGTATGAAACTAATGAAAAGAAAGGGCATAATTTAATGACATTTTGTTTCACTAAAACTGGGAATATTAGCAAAGTAAATTTGCTCATTTTGTGTTTCCTTTGCTAATAACTTAATTATTTGATTTGAAAGGAGGTGGGCCATGATCTTGTTATTATCACATTGCATATTTATCAATTAACACATTTTAAATTGTCACTGAGTCATTTTTAATACTGCACTTCATAATTCTAAAATACTTTTAATATTTTGTTACATAGTTGTTAGTGAGCAATTGCAAGTTAGTATGTACATACACAGAGCTGGAATACTCTGGAAACATTCACTCCCAAGATGTCATGTGTATCAGATTGGTTCTTTAGAATCCAGGATGCCTGAATTCCCACGTCACTGATGGGAACTCAGTTTCTTCACTCGTGTTTATTTAACCTGCTTCACAGACTCTGCTCTTTCTGGCACCTTGACATACTATTGCCTTAACATGGTGTTAATCTCCTCATAAGCACAAATTCCAACACCTAAAAGTAAACTCTACAAGGTCAAGGTTTCTTTTTCTTCACTTTTTATTGTGAAAATATTATGCATACACTAAAGGCAACAGCACAATGAATCTCTTTGCACCCTTTACCCAACTCCAGCAATCACCATGGACAATCCTATTTCATCTAGGTCCTCACCCACTTCTCTACCCACTATCCCACCAGGCTATTTTAAAGCAAATTCAGGTATCATGTCAGCTCATGTATAGTGATACTCAGTATGTATCACTAAAAACTGCAAACTCTGAAAAACTCCTTCCAAAGCATACCATTGTTGCATCTGAAAAATCATAATAACTGCTTAAAATTAATAATATCCAGTTGGTGCTCAAATTTGCACCAACTTTTGTCTGTTTCATCTACTTCTGTGTACCCAGTGCTGGAACAAGTCCTGGCACACAGTAAGTATTCAATTAGTATTTCTTGCGTGAAAGAATAGATATTGAGCTTGAGTAACAGAATTCTTCTTTCTTTTCTTTTTTTCCTTTGGATGCTGAAGATGGAACCCAGAGCTTCTAGCATGCCAGGCAAGTGCTCTATCACTGAGCTACAGACCCAGCCCCAGAATTCTGTTATATACTGAAGTCACACAAATACTCCAGAATAGCACAATCTTTTAAGATTTTCATCAACATGCCATGTGATCCAACAATTCTGCTTTCGAGTATATATCCAAAAGAATTGAAAGCCAGGCTTCAAAGAGATCTTATATTCCTATGTTCATGTCAGCATTAGTCACACTACTTAAAAAAGGAAGAAACTCAGATGCCCATCAATGGATGAATGTTTGAACACAATGTGATACATACACACACACACACACACACACACACACACACCATGGAATATTATTCACAATTCAAAAGAAAGAAATTCTACAGTATCCTACAACATGGGTAAACCTTAAAGACATTACACAAGTGAAACAAACCTATCACAAAAGGATAAATAATGTATGGTTTCATTTATATAAAATATTAGAATAGTTAAATTCAAGTAACAAATGGTAGAATAGTGTTTGCAAGGAATGGGAGGAAAGAGGATTGGGGAGTTGCTTAATGGATACAGCGTTTCACTTTTATAAGATAAAGTTCTAAGGCCAGTGCCTGTGGCTCACGCCTGTCATCCTAGCTACTTGGAAGGTAGAGATCAGGAGGATCTTGGTTCAAGGCCAGGCTGGGCAAACAGTTCATGAGACCCTATCTCAAAAAAGGGCTGGCAGAGCAGCTCAGTAGTAGAGTGCCTGCCTAGCAAGCATGAGGCCCTGGGCACCACCAATAATAATAAGAAGAAGAGTTCTTGAGATGGATGACCTCAATGGTTGCACAATATAATGAATGTGTTTAATACCACTAAACTGGACACTTAAAAATGAATAAGATGGTAAATTGTGTGTATGTTGTGTGTATCTCACCACTATAAAAATTTTTGAGAAAAGTGTAATTTGAAAATTGTTGAAGAATTGTCAGAGCACTGAGAATATATCCACAAACCCCAGTTTGAGTAACACTGGCATCTGGACTCCCCTGCCAAACAAATCTTCATGATCTGATCATGAGTCTTCTTTAACCTATTTCATGCTTTCCATTATGTGCTGAGTAAATTCAAATTCTTTTTTGGGGGGTGGTGGTACTGGGGTTTGAACTCACAGCCTCACACTTGCAAAGCAGGTACTCTACCACTTGAACCATTCCACCAGCCCTAAAATCCAAATTCTTCAGCTGACATGTGGGACCTGTCTTACTCCATACCAGAATACCCAAGACTAGGCACTTATGAAGAACAGAAATTTATCTCTCACAGTTCTGGGGGGTTGTGAAGTCTAAGATCAAGGTGCTGGCCTCTAGTGTCTGATGAGGACCTTCTTGCTGCATCCTCACAAAGCAGAAGGTAAAGGGGGATGAACATTTCATCCTCACATACCAAGGCATGAATAGGAATCTCCTCCTGCAAGGCCTTTTCATAGTGGATTTAACTCACTCATGACAGCAGAGCCTGAATGCCTGCAACACCCCCTACTAGGCCCCACCTCCCAATACTGTTGCATTGGGGACTGAGTTTCCAACACATGAATTTTGGAGGACATCTCTCTCTCTCTCTCTCTCTCTCTCTCTCTCTCTCTCTCTCTCTCTCTCTCTCCATTGGGGATCGAACCAGGGCCTTGTGCATGATAGGCAGGCACTCTACCACTGTCCTCTTTCCCTTCTCAACCACACTTCAAGGAACTAATCCATGATAGCCATTCCCTGCTCTCTCCCCTGTCCTCATCTTCCCCTTTCTACTCCTGTCTCTATTAAGCCAGCCTCCCCCCAACCCCACCATGGCTGCTGAATAAAGTCCTTCCAATTCATCAGCATAGACTCAAGTCACATCTTTCTGGTGAGATTGTTAATTATGCTCCAACTGAAATGGATTACTCTCTTTCTCGATTTCAGCTGAGATTTTATTCTACTACTATTGCCACAGTTTTAATATTCTGCTTGCTTTCATTCATTTCTGTCTTATTACTCTTTCTAGACTGTGAGGTTATTAAGGAAAAGCATTGGGTGTTCTTAGCTGTGTTTGCAGGAAGCTTTGCACAGGTGCTTTTATTGATTGAGATAGGTGGTTCTTTTTTTTTGCTCTCTCCTCTCTGTCTCTCTCTCTCTCTCTCTCTCTCTCTCTCTCTCTCTCTCTCTCTCTCTCTCTCTCTCTTTCTATTCTCCTCTCCTTCTCCTTAATTCCTTTTTCACCTTAATTTAAGCTTAAAACTCTCACTAGAGCCAGGTGTGGTAGGGCACCCATCAATAATCTTGGCACTCAGGAGTCTGAGAGAGAAGGATCACATGTTCAAGGCCAGTCTGGGCTACATAGTGAGACCCTGACTCAAAACAAACATATGAAAAAAAAAAACCTTACTGGTTTCCCGTAACATTCAAAGTATAGTCTCTTCAAGAGTGCTTAGAAGGCCTTAGCAAGATCTGGCTCCTGCCTACCTCTACCATCATGTGTTACTGTGTAGTCAGTTTTTCATTAGTGTCACAAAATGCCTGAGATAATTAATTTTAAAAGAGGAAAGGTTTATTTTGGTGCACAGTTTTGGGAGTTTCAATCCATGGCCCGTTGGCCCCATTTTGCTTGTGGGCCTGTGGTGAGGGAGCACATCATGGTAGGAGAATGTGGTGGAGAAAGTCCTTCCACCTCATGACTGAGAAGAAAAGAGAAAGAAGGAGCTGGTGTTCCACCATTCCCCTTAAGGTCATGCCCCCAGTGACCTCCCACTAAGGCCCTGCTCATAAAAGTTTCCACCACCTCTCAGTAGTACCACATTGGGACTTATCCTTTAACACACGAGCCTTTTGGGACACTTCAGACCCAAACTGTAGTGGTTACCATCTCGACACACACGCCTTCATTTACCCCCTGAACTTCAGGTACTTGTTTCCACTGTGCTTGCTCATTCCATACCTTTTGTGGAAACAGCTTCTCCAACTCACCTTGAACCCTACAATCATCTAGTTTTCGGCTTTAAGATCACTGCTTCTTCCAGGAAATCTTCCCTGATCTCCTAAATCCAGCATAGGTGTCCTTCCCCCAGGTTCCCATGGAACCAAGCCCCTCACTGCGATGCCCTCTCCCTGCATCGCAATGCCCTGCTTCCTTCAAGAGCGCTGGCTACAAGGAAGGGATAGTGTCTTGGTCATAGCGGAGTTGGAGCTCAGAGTGTGTGAGTGCTGGTGGTGGGGTGCTGAGTGGTGGGGCTGTGGGACATGAGGTGTAGAGGAAAACAGAGGCTGAAGTGAAGAGACCATAGAGGACCATGCCAAGGAATCCGACTTCATTCTGCAGATGATGAAGAGCACTTACAAGGGGTATTTAGTTTGAGAAAGACATGACTCCACTGACGAATCCAGGTTATTTTGTTTGTTTGTTTGTTTTTTGTAGTGTGGGGTTTGAATTCTGGACCTCATGCTTGCTAAGCCGATGCTCTACCATTTGAGACATTCCACCAGCCCTGTTTTGTGTTGGGGGTTTTAGAGATAGGATCTCTTGAACTATTCACTTCCTGATCCTCCTGATCTCTGTCTCCTGAGTAACTAATATCACTGGTGTGAACACCAGTGCCTGGCCAGATCCGGTTTTAGGAAGCATACTTTACCTACAGTACAAAGGATGAATGAAGCAGGGCAAGACGAGCTTGTTCTCTGAGCCCATGTTTGTCATTCTCATCAGTTTTACCCCATTCTTGGGCACTGTACAACTCAAATGTC
Organism: Castor canadensis; assembly: GCF_047511655.1. Classification (NCBI taxonomy): domain Eukaryota; kingdom Metazoa; phylum Chordata; class Mammalia; order Rodentia; family Castoridae; genus Castor; species Castor canadensis. The sequence continues at coordinate 179,505,091 of NC_133387.1, read as the reverse complement.
TGCTGATCCCAGGCTCCTTGCCAAAGGGGACCAGTGCTGGGTCCTTAGGTTCTTCTCCTGTGACAGCAGTTTTATATCTAATGTCCTGATAGGGCCATTAGTCCTTACAGGTAAAGAAGTGGGAGCAAGGTCAAGACCCCCAAAGTTAATTTTTGTTTCAGTTAGCAGTCATGGAACCCTATCTGGCACTGACTTTGATGTGGGGCTGCTGTGAGGGTCTAATGCAAAGTGGCCTTGAGGTTCAGAGAGAAGACAGACTTTTTCCAGCAAGGGGATGAGGAGAGTTAGGGATGGTTTCATGGAGTAAGTAGTATCTGAGCTGGGCAACTGCTCAAAGAAGAGAAACTGAAGGATGTCTAAGGCTTTATTCCCAAGGAACAGAGAATAACTGAAATGTCATTTCAATGCTTGGAGATTTGGGTAAGCAAAGTTTGATCTCAAAGTATTTGTCCTGCTGATCAGGATGTCTTGTCCTCTGGTAAGGGCTCTCAGCTAGTGCTCATTTTTACTGCTTTGGTTTCTTTTTTCCCCACTTTCAGCAAAATATCCTTCTAAGAATACACTATTATGTGCAAGTCCATTCCTAATTTAACTAATCATGTGAACAAAAAGTCTTTTAACTTTACTCCGGAGTCATATTTGGATTATCTTAATTCAGTTATAAGAAAGCTATCTTAAAGTAGGTTGAGTTGTATATAACTGAGTTCACATTTCTTCTCTTGGGTTCTAAGTCACATGGTGATATTTCCCAGTTCTGCCCTTATATCTGGAAGAAGGGAAGGCACTGCCACACTGGGGACCGATGGGCCTCTGTGCACCTTTTTCTCTGAATTGGGTCAAGAATACAATCCAGACACCTTCATTGACTTCATGAATAATTTAAGCATCTCCTTACGTGCCCATGTACCAAGGGAAGCTGCATGATTTTTCCAACAGTATGACTCTGAATTCCCTTCAGAAATAAAAGCGATGGTTGAGTTGGACATGGTTAGTAGAGCAGTGGTCTTATAAAAAAGAAAACAAAACAAAAAAACTTTCTCAGTATTTCACAGATAATTCCTATTCTTGTTCTCATTTCCTTGGAGAATCATTCTCCTTGTCCTAAGATACCCTCACCACTCCCACCAGAGACACACACAGAAAGGGGGAAAGATCCAAGATTTGGAGACCCATCCTTCAGGATGAGCCCAGATCCCAGCACTTCCAAGCTGTATGCAGGTCGCTCCATCGGGTGACCTCACTGGTGAAGTCCCCATCCGTAAAGCGGGTGTGACTACAGCTGGAGCTTCTCTGGAAGGATCATGAGGTGGACTCGAGATAGTTTGGTAAACTGCAATGTGGGTGTTCAGATGCTCAGGAAGTTATTGTTTCTTCCTTTTTCTCACAGCTTGCATTGCTCTAATGTAACTAAGCAGAGAGGAAAGGAGATAAAGATAAAAAAGGCCTAGGAGCCTGGGGCAGTTCATGATCAGAGAATGTGCTAGAAAAGAAATTACGATGAGCACAGTAGAGGCTAAGTCCAAGGTAAGGGAAAGAAATCAGCCTCCTTCCTTTGACCATTCTTGCCTCCCTCTAACCTCTCTCCTCCCCTCCCATTTAACCTCACCTGAAGAAAGGTATCAAAGACTTAGTGCATAGTGCCTTGGACAGAAGCAGCCAGCTTGCTGGGATGAGCAAGGCAGTGGGCAGCCCTACAAATTGGTGGTCATTGGTGGACACTCCAACGGAGGACCTGTCTGTAAACTTGGAAATGCCTGGGAGACACAGGTGGGTGATGATGTGGACCTCCTGGGTGGGATGCACGGGAATGCTGTCCTTCCAGAACCCCTCCCACCATCACACCTTCCAGACATTTGCAGAAAATTTCAAGAATAACTCTCATATGTGTTCAAAGCACTTTGTAAAGCAATTTGCTTATTTCTTCTCTCACTGTGTCATATCTATTTTATAGGTGAAGAATCTGAGGACCAGGGATAAAGTGACTTGCCCGTGGTCACACTACATATGAGTAATAGAACCCAAATTAAATGCCAAATCCAGTGCTTTGGTAAGCACTGATCTGAAACTTCTGAACTTGGAAATGAGGAACTCCCTGATGAGAAAGGAAGATCGTCTGTCTTATTCATTCCATCACCCCCTCAGCCCTCTCTCTCCCTCCTCCCAACCTCTGCTGTCTCCAGAGTATCCATCAACCCACGCCATCCCCACCAGCTGCAGTTCTGATGGCCACAAAACACTTCCCACTTCACATCCTGCCACAGACCCACAGTGCAAAAGCCACAACAACAGAGGGAAAGTTACAGGAGCCAAAGCCTCTCTCTCTCTCTCTCTCTACCTCCCTCCTCTTCTCTCCCTTCTCACTCTTTCCCTCTATGTCCCTCCTCTGCCCTTGCCTCCTGGAGGCATTTAGCCTTTCAAACTCCTTCAGACTGAAGCAAGGGATGACTCTTAGGGGGCTCCTTGAATTGGCTTCCCATCCTGTCTGATGACCCAGCCAACTAAAGTGTCCTCTTTCTCTTCTCTCTCTTTCCATTTACCTGTTTTATTTTATGCACCCTAGTTAACATTATCATGATTTCAGGGCTGGAGGAGTAGTTCAACTGGTAGAGCCAAGCAAGCATGAGGCCCTGAGTTCAATCCCTAGTATTGCCCAAAAAGAAAAAGCAAACAAAAAAAACCCTCATGATTTCACCTTCCTATTTGCTCTTACATCTGTAAGCTACTCTGAGTGCTAGGCTCTGTGTTGAATTTGATCCCCATCATTGAATAAATTGATCACAACAAGTTTATGAAGACAGTATCACTTTTATTTCTATTTTACCTATGCAGAAACTAAAGTCTTTGGAGTTTAAGTTTCTTTAAACAGTAGTAGTAATTATGCTGAGTAGAACACTTCAGACCTCTGACTGAGACAACCACACTTTTAAATTGTCAGTTGTGCACATCCATGGATTCAACCAAGGATCAAAAATATTTGAAAAAAAAATCATGCTGTATAGTGAAAATGTAAATACTTTTTTTTCTAGATAGTATAGTATAGCAACTATTTACACAGCACTTATATTGTAGTAGGTATTATAAGCAATCTAGAGATGATTAAAGTCTACAAGAGGAAGTGTGTAGATTCTGTTCAAATACTCCTCCATTTTCTATAAGGGACCTGAGCATCCATGGATTTTGGAGTGGGGGTGGGGTCCTAGAGCCAATACTTCAAGGGTACTAAAAGATGACTGTACAATGCTAACCTCCCAAAAGTGCTGTATAATTACTCCTAAGGGTAAGGATACTAATTCTTTTTCTCCCCCCACAATATATCTTAAGAAAATTGGTAACATCCTAGAATGTGCCAATTTCAGAAAACCTGAGAATTACGGAAATAGGTGACATGATTGACAGGTGCAATAAAGGGGATAATTCCAGTTAATTTTCCAGACTAAATGGAGACAAGCAGCACTGAGGCCTCACAAATACCCAGCTTGAAAATGTGCATTCTCGTTCTTCTCAGCAGATTTTACTGAAAAATATTTTACCAAGAGCAGACACTACTGGTCACAAGGAGATAGCCCAGATGTGTAAGGATAGAAGGAAATTAACGATTCAAAGCCTAATGACCATCAACTACCAAATGATACAGTTGTCTTGGGTGTGTGGCTCAAGTCGTAGAATGCCTGCCTAGTGAGCACAAAGCCCTGAGTTCAAACCCCAGTACTGCCAAGGGAAAAAAAAAGACACAACTTCAAAATACAGAGTTGACTATAAATTATTGGGGTTGATAAACAATAGTGGAGAAGTTTGGATTTCAGCTTCTGGTACTAACAGTGTGCCTGAGATAAGTCTCAACTCACTGCATCTTGCTTTTCTCATGTGCAAAAATGAGGAAAACAAAACCCTATTTACAAGGATGTTAAGTGAAACAACTCATATAAACTATCTGAAGTGCATTTGGTGATAAGTAACCTTTAGACTCCTCCCACTATCCCTCTCTCAGAATTATTACTAGTCCATATATGAGATGCTATTCCAAAATAAAAGACAAGATTGACATTACAAGTTCATACACTAGAACAAAAACTTCAAGTTTAATGCTGGTCCAGCCTGGCAGGACATCTTGGGAAGCTACCCACTTTGCTTAACTGTACTGTGTTTGCTCAAAACATTTTCGGAATGCTTCTCTCTACCAGTCAGCCCCCCATGCAGAAGCCACAGGCAGGAAATGAAGTCAACGATTTGTTATTCATCTATCACCGACCGATGGTTACTCATCCCAAGGAAGTAAATGAGTGACTCTTTTCAAAACACAGTGACAGATGAGAGCAAGCTACAACACTAGCACCCCTTCAGAGTGGCCGCTCAGCTCTCTCTTGGATGGAATATCACTCAGCTTCTCACAGCTTTTCCCAGATCGGCTCAGAGGAGCACTTGTTGGAAACTTCACCGGGAGACACTTACGAAGTGGAGAAGTGGATTGACTTGCAGGAACAGGGTGTATTAGTCACAGGAGGCAAGGGATAGTGACATTCCTGAAGACAGAGAGGATCAGAAATAGAATTAAAAATATCTAGGGCACTCTTTTCTCTAGAGAGAAGTTTAAAAACACTAGTTTTAATGAAGCAGGGGAAAGTGATGGTAGCAGTATGTAATAAGGCAAATGAGAAAGGGACAAACCCATTTCAGGGAACAGTGCTGTCCTGGAGATGTCTCAAGAGGCCTCACTTACAGAAAAAGTAAGCATCTTGAAGAGCCATTTTACTTAGATTTCAAAGGTTAACCATGCCAATGTGCCTAACAGTAGTGCTGACTGGATCTGTAGATTAATGAGAAGCCCGCACAGTGACATGAAAAGAAGAAAAGGCCAAGAATCAGAGGGCAAGTTACTTGACGGCTCTGGATCTTGGGGCTCTTACTTCCTGTGCTAATGACTTTTTTAGTAAGAAGACCTGCACCCCTGGCCTCAGCTCCAGCTATTCTAGATCTGCCCAGAGACCCTACACCATCCTCTGCAAATGCATCACCACTCCTGGGGAGAAACCTTAGATCTGTTGTAAATTGAAAGACTTATCTGCATTTTCTTTCCTTTTGGTGGAGTCATCAAACTCAGGTGGACTCAGGGCCTCACGCTAGCTAGGCACACACTCTTATAGCTTGAATCACTCCACTAGCCCTTTTTTATGATTTTTTTTTAAAGATAGGGTCTCACAAACTATTTGCTGGCTTCAAACCACAATCCTGCCTCCTGAGTAGCAAGGATTATAGGCATGAGCCATGGTGCCCAGTGCTACAATTTCTTCATAAAAAAAAAAAGTATACATTTTCAAGTCTACTGAAGAGTCAAAAAAATAATAAACAAATGCTATATAACTGCTCACCAAGTGACAAGTGCATGGCACAGTTCTCCTTACTTCACTCTTCTGTAAATTTACACCCTCAGTCTCCTTGAGCTAAACCATCCAAAAGTAGGCTTCTTGTATTGTGACAGCTCACCCTGAGAAATGTCACTCTGCATCTTCTGAGGACAACATTCTCTGACATAATCACAACACCATTGCTACCTCTAAGAAAATCAAGTTTAATATAACAGCATCTGACATTAAGTCCATATTCAAATTTCCCAGACCCTAAACATCCTTATAGCTATTTGTTGGCTGTGGGTTTGTTTGGACCCAGGATCCAGTCAAGGCTTAAGAATCACATTTGGTTAAGTCTTTCTAGTTTTCCCCAATATGGAACAGTCTACCACTTCATTGTGGTGTTCATACAGCGTCCTAGAGAGTCTAGGCTAGTTGTCTTATAGAATATCCCCCATTCCAGATGAATGAATATTTCCTTGATTAGATCCTGACCAGCACATCCTGTAGGCCATGACAGGTACCTCCCCGGGTCTTACTTCCAGAGACCAATGTCAGTCCACCCCATGATTGGCAATGACACACTTGAGCTCTTGATTTAAGGTAGTGATTCCCAAATCCCTACAGGATCTATAGGATGATTCTTTGAAACAGTACGAATATCCCATTCCCCAACCACCCTTCACAGATGGCTTTTGTTGTTTGTTTGTCTGTTTGTCCTTTTTTTTGTGGTGCTGGGAATTGAACCCAGGACCTAGAACACACTAGGCAAATACTCTACCACTGAGCTATGTCTCCAACCCTTTAGTGGCTCTTAACTGAACCTTCCATTACATTGAGTCATTTTTCTAATTCTTTCACTGTTTCTATGGTTATTTATTTGGCGTTGTCTTGTGAAAACCAGTTTTTCCTTTTCTCTCCCCCTTTTTCCCTCTCTTCATCATTTAATGGATTTATGGATTATTTTTCTTTTGACCTTTTATAACTCAATAAAGTCATTTGGCAGCAGGGATGAGATGGATTACTTAAATTAGATTTGGCTGGGGAAATTCTTCAATTTGGCTCCTGTCTTTTTAAAAATAATCCCATTAATATTGGGGCAGTTCCTTACTTTCTGTCATAACAAGGTGTAGGCCACCCTACACCTTGTCTCTGTCCTGAAATCAGCATCTCTCTATGAAACTGTGAGTCTTTTTAGTAGGAAATGGTACTTAGAAATCAAAACCTATGCTAGTCGGCTTTCAACTGCAATTTTCTATTTAATTTAATTACTTGAGACAAGTTCCCCTAGATAACTTAGGCTAGGCTCAAATTCTTTTTTGTGTTTTTTTTTTTTTTTTTTGGCAGTGGCACTGGGTTTGAACTCAGGATCTAGGGCTTGCTAGACAGGTGCTCTCCTGATCTATTTGCCAGGGACTGGCTTGCACCAGTGATCCTCCTCCTCTCTGCCTGCTAGTAGCTAGGATTACAAGTGCAGGCTCAAATTCTTAATCCTTTTGTCTCCACCCTTACCTCCACCCCCAGGACTGGAATTACAGGCTTGAACCACCACATCCAGCATCAACTGCAAGTTTTAAATGTAACTTTAAGTTAATAAACTTGTAGGCCTCTGTTTTCCATGCCTGGAATTACTAAGACACAGGTAAACTTTTATCCTGCTGGGCATAATGACTCATGCCTGTAATCTCAGCTTTGTGGGGCGTGGAGATAGATAGGAGGATCTCTGTCCAAGGCCAGCCTGGGCAAAAGCAAGACCCTATCTGGAAAAAAAAAAAGCTAAAGCAAAAAGGGTTGGAGGTGTGGGTCAAGTGGTAGAGTGCCTGCCTAGCAAGCACACAGTCCTGAGTACAACCCCCAATATGGCCAAACAAACAAACAAAAACCTTCCTCCTAAAACAATCTCTATTTTAGATGCTTTTCAAGAGCTGAAGGAGTGGTCTGAGCCTTCCCTTGGTCTTACTGTAAAGACTTGTCTACACTGCTTTAGGAAATTGGCCCTCACGAGAGCACTAAGTCATAAGACATTTTTGGACCCGGTCCCAGACATAGACAAGCATAACTAATAGCGCTTAGATTTCTGGAAACCTGAGTTGAAACACTGATTTGTGATTCTCCTTTCACCCTTGTGTTATTATGCGTATGGTTTATAATCTATCTGGCCTTTAGGCTGTTATGTTTTTGGTTTAGTTTTGGCTGGAATAAAAAAATGTATTTAAGGTAACTTTATCATTTTGTTTGTTTTCCTTAGAGGGATAATAATTAAACAAGGTATTGTGCTCAAAAGTACTTTAAAATTACAAAGAGCTGTGTAGACATTATTGTTAAGTAGGAGCCAGAGGGCGACATTATAGGTGAGCAGAAGTGCCATAGATCATTGAAGTCTGACAGCAGTCCCAGTCCCCAGCTCTTCAATGAAAGCCTCTGATTAAGGGGTTGACCTGGCCTTGCTTTTCTTCTCCTCTCTTGGCTTCACTTTACTGGAGCTGCCAACTGCTGAGCAGAGAATAGGCCATAAGGAGCCTTGTAGGAGTGGTCCGGAGGCTCTGTCCATGCTTGCGGAGGACACTCAGTAGGAGGGCGGCAACTAATGGAAAGTCAGAGCTGACAGCTGAAAGAACAGTCTCTTGTCTATAGACATGCACTTCCCATTGAACAATGGAAATTTGCTAAGGTGTCACCACCCTTCCTGATTCAAGCCAGTCCATGCTAGATGTGTCATTGTCCTTCTACAAACTCCAACCAACTTCCAGTCACCATTGCTCCTTCTAGCGCATGCCTATTGACAGATCTTTCAAGACTGGCTGTAAGGAGAATTGCTTTGGGATAACTCACATCACCCTGTACCTCAGAGACATGAGCTTGGAATGAAGGTCAGTCCACTCACCCAGGAAACTGAAGAAGGGAGAAGGAAGCCTCAGACCAGGGCTCTGAGCTGTCCAGTCAGGGAGTGGATTTGGGGTAGGAGAAAAGGTCTATTGGCCCTAATTTCAAAACCAGGGAAGAGAGGGAAGCAGTTGTCCTTGAACCAGCAAGATGTCTCTCATCTCAGCTGAAACACAATTCAAACCATTCAACAGACCTTTCATAAGCACCTGCTGAGAGCACAGCTATGGGTAAGGCACATGGAGCCTTTGAGTACCTTCTACCTTAGAGATAACCTTTGAAGTAAGTGGAAGGCCTTGGACTCTGCTGGATGCTATGATAGATACAGGGGCACAGAGGACCAGGGGTCATAGATTACATCCATACAGTGTATGGCAAAGTCAGGCCAGGCCTTTAAAAGGAGCCAGAAAGAAGAGTTCTAGGCAGAGGGAAATTCAGAATAGCTTTTTCCAAAGAGGGATGGGCAAGTATGATTTCTTTATTAATTTCCTACACTGCCCAGTCATCTGTTTCCTCCCCTTAAGCCTAGTGATGAGATCGAACAAGCTTCTCCTTGACCTTGAATTTATCCAACCTCAAAATGAACTGCTCTGAGGACCACTGTCTAGCAGGACAAATAATGGCCAGCCAGTGGTGGCAGGCCCCAAACTCTGAAACCTGTAAATGTTACTGAGTGGGGAAAAGGATCTTGAAATGGAGCACATTTTAGATTATCTGGGGTCTTAAGAGCAATCACAAATATCCTTTTCTTTTTCTTTTTTTTTTGGTGGTACTGGGGTTTGAACTTAGTGCCTCACACTTAGTAGGCAGGTTTTCTACCACCTGAGCCACTCTGCCAGCCCACAAATACCCTTATAAGACAAAGGCAAAAGGAGATTTCAGACACACACAGAGAAGATGGTAAAATGAAAACAATAGAAAAACACTCAAGGATGCTGTCTTAAGATTGGAGTGACATGGCCACTTCTAGGGTGAACAGATTCACTCTAGGATCTGCAGAGGGAGCACAGCCTTCTCAATACCTTGAGCTCATCCCAGTGATATGAACTTAGGGTTTGTGACTGCCAGACTTTGACAGAATACATTTTTGTTTTCTGACTCACCCAGTTCATTTGTTATAGTAGCCACATGAAAAAAACACAATGACATTCCTCCAGAGATCAAGAATCTGCTTGCCCAGGAGTCTTTTGGAGGAGAAAGAGAGGGCATAAAGAGGGTGATTTGTTCACTGCTTTATTAATTTTGCTTTTATTTTTCAGATTGTAGTTTGGTGATCCATCCCCAACAGAAAGTAAGTTGGTTGACACTGGTGGTCTCCATTTCAAAAGCCACACCGGTAGAAACACTTGTCCTGGTCTCTTGGTGGTAACGAGGCCGTCTGTGTCATTTCTCCTGGGCTCTTTCCCAACACCACAAGCCATGGCATATATTTTGAATAAACAGACATTATCACACTCCTCAGGCACATGCCCTGGTCCCAACTATCTGGGAGCTCACTGGGCACTACTTCCATCAATGGCAGATATTTTTGAGGTTCACATGAGAGGCAGGTGAAAAGTACACAATCCCCACTTACAGGAATTTGGAATGAAGTTAGCTAGGCCAGAGTATTGAAGGATCAATTTTACTCCAAGAAAAAAAAAGTTAAAATGTTGCAACTGATCAGAAGGAAATATGTTAAAATGTTGCAGTTGATCCTTTCTATTTGGAATGATTTTTTTTCTCTCCTGCTCTTCCTCTCCTTCCTCTCTTCTCTTCCCATCTTCTCTGCCTTTGCCTCCTCCTTCTATTTTTTCTCCTTCTTCTTTTTGGAACAGGGTCTCCCTACATAGCCCAGGACTGCCTTGAATTCTCAAGTGCCAAGATTAAGGATGCAAACCATTATGCTGAGCTCTCCTTCTTTATTTTTTGACACTAGTTTTATGATGAACATGTTTTTATTGTTTCTATAACTTAAAAGACAAGCATCTAAGCGAGGCACTGTGGTCACACAAGGAATCCCAGATACTTGGTAGCATTGAGGTTTGAGGCCAGCCTGGGCAAATAGTTCCTGAAACCCCATCTCCAAAATAATCAGAGCAAAATGTCCAGAGGTGTGGCTCAAGTGGTAGAGCTCCTGTTTTGCAAGGACAAAGCCCTGAGTTCAAACCCTGCCCCACAAAAAAAATAAATAAATAAAAATAAAAAACCCAGAGCATTTAAATTTGAAAAAGTAGAATGAAACAGTAAAGAAAAAAAATACGGCCTTCAGAGTAGCTCAAATAGTAGAGTACTTGCCTAGCAAGTGTGAGGCCCTGAGTTCAAACCCCAGTACCACCACAAAAAAATAAAATAAAAAATAAAGGATAATCTTAAATTACCCTTGAGATTTTAGCTTTTAAAAACTTCTCTGAGGGCCGGATGTGATGGCTCAATTCTGAAATCCTAACTGTGCAGGAGATGGAGATCAAGAGGATCATGGTTCAAGGCCAACCAGAGCAAAAAATTCATGAGACCTCATCTCAACCAATGGTAGGTACTCTGGCATGCATCTGTCATTCCCAGCTATGCAGGGAAGCACAAACAGGAGGATCATAGCCCAAATAGGCTCAGGCATAAAGCCTAGCTAAAAAACAACCAAAGCAATAGGACTGGAGGTCGGGGCTCAAGTGATAGAACATCTGCCTAGCAAGCGGAAAGCCCAGAGTTCAACCTTAGTACTGTAAAAAATAAAAATAAAAAAAAAATGCTGGGTGTCAGTGGCTCATGTCTGTAATCCTAGCTACTCAGGAGGCAGAGATCAGGAGGATCATGGTTTGAAGTCAGCCCAGGCAAACTGTTTGTGAGACCCTATCTTGAAATCCCTGCCTGGCAAAAAAAAAATTGCTCTGAAAACCAGGCATGGTGGCATGCAATTCTACTCTGAGCACCTGGGAGGAGACCTTGTCTCAAAAAAAAAAAAAAAATGTTCTGAGAGTTCCTCAAAGTTGGGGCCAACGAAGACTTGGCAGAAATGTCAGGACTTTAGCTGGACATTGAAGAATGGATGCATTTTGAGGTATGACTCTGATTTCCACTAAGCAACGCTGGATGACTGACCTAATCTTTGGTAGGGAGGCATTTCTCAGTGGGGTGGGTAAAGCTGGACAGATATCAGCCAGGAAAGCATTATCTGTAAAGTCTGGGTCTGCAGCTGCCTAAATTCTGCAGCCCTGTACGGTATCAGAGCCTCCTTCTTCTCCATTCCCCAGTCTTCCATGCTTCTCCCAGGTGGGTCTTCAGGGATGTCTTGGTGTCCCAAACATCTGGCCTTCATACATGCTATTACCTATACTTAGAACATGCTTTCTTTCTTCTCTTCTGTATCCTCTCAATCTCACCCCATTTCTGCTGCCTCATTTTTCCTCTAATACCCTTCTGTTCATCTTCCAGTGCTGAGTGGAGACATCTTCTTCCCTGGGGAAGCTTTGCTCACCATCCTCCCACTCTTCTGCCCCTTTAGCAGTTCTAGCAAACCACAAGTTCCCTCAAACATCCTGTGCTTCACGTCCTCCTCACACCTGCCCCCTGCTACACATTAAAGTCTCCTCTGTTTTTAAACCTGATACCCAGATATGGTAGGTATCGAATTATTGCAGAAGGAGATTAAGAGGGAGGGAGAATTTTGTTTGTCATTGATGAGTTGAGTAAAGGTTACCTCAATGCCACATTTGATAAAATCCTTAATATTCATTTATTTTCAGCAGACTGTCTTGAGCTATGAGTTCAAGTAATCCTGAGGTTCACCCAAAAGCCCAAAATCATATGTTCTCCCTCCTATGCAGACATTAGATCAAGGGACAACACAACAAGGGGATTGGGCCTTTTTTTTTTAATTGTTTTATTATTCATATGTGCATACAAGGCTTGGGTCATTTCTCCCCCCGCCCCCACCCCCTCCCTTACCACCCACTCCGCCCCCTCCCTCTCCCCTCCACCCCCTCAATACCCAGCAGAAACTATTTTGCCCTTATCTCTAATTTTGTTGAAGAGAGAGTATAAGCAATAATAGGAAGGAACAAGCGTTTTTGCTGGTTGAGATAAAGATAGCTATACAGGGAGTTGACTCACATTAATTTCCTGTGCATGTGTGTGTTACCTTCTAGGTTAATTCTTTTTGATCTAACCTTTTCTCTAGTTCCTGGTCCCCTTTTCCTATTGGCCTCAGTTGCTTTTAAGGTATCTGCTTTAGTTTCTCTGCATTAAGAGCAACAAATGCTAGCTAATTTTTTAGGTGTCTTACCTATCCTCACCCCTCCCTTGTGTGCTCTAGCTTTTATCATGCTTTGATCACATGATAAAGCGAGAGCACACACGGGAGGTGTGAGGATAGGTAAGACACCCAAAAAACTAGATAGCATTTGTTGCCCTCAACGTAGAGATACCTTAAAGCAACTGAGGCCAATAGGAAAAGGGGACCAGGAACTAGAGAAAAGGTTAGATCAAGAAGAATTAACCTAGAAGGTAACACACACGCACAGGAAATTAATGTGAGGCAACTCCCTGTATAGCTATCTTTATCTCAACCAGCAAAAACCCTTGTTCCTTCCTGTTATTGCTTATACTCTCTCTTCAACAAAATTAGAGATAAGGGCAGAATAGTTTGGGTAGTGAGGGGTAAGGGGGATAAGGGAGGGAGCAGGGGGAGGGGTATAAGAGGGGGTGGGGGGAAGGGGGAAAATCCTGAGGTTCATTTAGTAGCACATCCAAATGACTTACTGAAATGAGTTGCCTATTAAACATTTTAATCTATATTAATTAATTAAGGTTCATTACAATATGCCTTCAACCTGGTCTCAGATATCTTACTTTCCAACACTTGTTCCAACACTTATGAGCTGGTCAAGTTTCATAACCTCCCTGAACCAGAAAGCTATTCAGAAAATGGCTCATATAGATTATTGCTGATGGTTTGAAATAAAAAATGAAGGTCCACTGGTAACATATAGTGACCATTCAACATATTTGTCCTTTTTCTTCTTCTTTTTTTTTATGTCACTTGCTGGGGTTTGAACTCAGGGTCTCATGCTTACTAGGAAGACATCCTGCCACTTGAGCCGCTCAACCAGTTCACTTTTGTGGTGGATATTGTCAAGATATGGGCTTTCAAATTATTTGCCTGGGGCTGACTTTGAACTGTGATCCTCCTGAGCTCTGCCTCTTGAGAATCTAAGATTACAGGGGTGAGCCACCGGCTCCCAGGCTATCCTCTGTCTTCTAAAGAACACCATGAACAGATTGTTGAGAAGAGGACTAGGAAAGGAATATGAGAATGGGTGGGAGCAGACAATCACTCATTTTTTTTCATTTGTTTGTTTAAGATGGGGTCTGCTAGGCATGGGTGGCTCACACCTGTAATCCTAGCTACTCAGGAGGCAGAGATCAGGAGGATAGCTGTTTGAAGCCCAGCTTGGGGAAATAGTTCAAGAGAACCTATCTTGAAAAACCCAAAAGGACTTTCACAAAAAAGGGCTAGTGGAGTGGCTCAAGGTGTAGGCCCTAATTTCAAGCCACAGTACCAAAAAAAAAAACAGAAAATAGAGTAAAAAGAAAAATACAGGGTCTTACTATGAGGCTCAGTCTGGCATAGAACTCATAATCCCCCTACCTCAGCCTCTGGAGTGCTGCAGTTATAGGTGTGAGCCACCATGTCTGGCAAGGAAGCACTCTAATCAGGGAGCACAGGCTCTGTGTGGTGCTGTATGTGCATCATCATTATCCTCAAGGACAGTCTGAGAGAGATCCATTAGTCAGTCTTATGTTTCAGTAGCATCTGTTCACTAGTGGGCTCCTCCTTCTCTCACCCCCAACTCCAGGGTCAGAGAGAATCCAATTTCCATGGTGTAAGTACTTCCACCATGACTGCTTCCAGGCACTAATGCTCTCCACTAGGCTCCAGGTTTTCTGAACATTTAACAGTGGGTCCTCGCCAGCTCTCCCATGGCTTGCCTTAATTCTCCCTCCCTCACTGCTTCACCTGCATGGCCTCTTTGTTCTTTTGAGCATTTCTAGCCTAGAGCCCTTGTACTTTCTGTATCCTCTGCCTGAAATTCTGCCTTAGGCATCTTCATTTCAGCTACCTTATTATATCTTTCAGATCTTAGTTGTTTTGCTACCTGTCCAGTGACCTTCCCTGATCGCCTTTGGTTAACATAGTTCTCTACCTTCAGTCCTTGTTAGCACATCACCCTGCTTCCTTCTGTTCCTAAACATATTTATTTTTGTATTTATTTTGCAGTCCTGAGGTTTGAACTCATGGCCTTCACCTTGAGCCATGCCACCAGCCCTTTTTTGTGATGGGGTTTGAGATAGGGTCTTGAGAACTATTGGCCCGAGCTGGCTTTGAAATACTATCCTGATCTCTGCCTCCTGAGTAGCTAGGATTACAGGTATGAGCCACCAATGCTGGCTGAAGAGTTCAAATTGAATAGTCACTAACAACTGCAATGCAAAGAGACCTATTCTGTGCCATTTATGGGAATATAAATTGATGTCGCTGCTTTGGAAACCACCTCTGCATTACCTTCCAAGATGAAGATGACCCAGCCATTCTATTCCCAAGAGTGACTGTTCATGCATGGGTGGCTGGAAGCATGTGAACAATGTTCATAGCAGAATAGCCATAGAAGCAAAAAGCTGGAAGCAATGCAAACATGTTTTAACCAGAAAGTAGAGTATTAGCTAACCAACTGACAGTATGAATTTTCCTGGACACATACCATTAAGTGGAAAAAAAATCCCAAAAGATAACAGCATTACATGCTTTTATGATATTAAAAACATCTAAAAATGCTAGGAATGGCACACACCTGTAATTCCAACACACAGGAGGCAGAAGCAGGAAGATTGAGAGTTGGAGGCTAGCCTGGGCTACATGCTAAGACCTGTCTCAAAAACATAAAAAAAAGTCTAAAACATTTAGGCATAATTACAGATCATAAAACCGTGGACATGGGCTCAGGAAGAAGGTACCCGGGCTACTACTGGGAGGCAGGTATATTAAAAATGAACTGAGTAAATATCTAAACCAGATGGGATGGTGAACACCTGTCATCCCAGCACATGAGAGGTGAGAGACTGAGGCAGGAGAATCATGAGTTCAAGGGCAACCTGAGCAAAATCCTGTGCCAGGAATTAATTAATTAATTAAAATAAATAGACAACTACAAGTGAGTCCTGTATGACTAATCTAATCCAGTGGCCCAAAGGTCTAATTAAACAAAGACACTGCACAAACATCATGAGAGTGAGAGGAAGAGAGGTGTATCCAAAAAGACCTCAAGAGGCACGAGGCCACTTGCTTGTTGTTTTCAGATTCAAGATTCCTTTAATTATCACAAGCACTCTTTGAGGGGCTTTCTTCTTCTTCTTCTTCTTCTTCTTCTTTTTGGTGGGATTTGGGTTTGAACTCAGGGCTTTGTATATGCAAAGCAGGCACCCTAATGCTTGAGCCACTCCAGTCCATTTTTTGCTGTGGTCATTTGAAGATGGGATCTTGCAAACTATTTGCCTGGGCTGGCCTCAAACTGTGATCCTCCTGATCTCAGCCTCCCAAGTAGACAGAATTATAGGTGTGAGCCACCAAAACCTGGCCATTGTTTCCATTTTAAAGATGAGGAAACTGAGGTAAATTGTTTTGCTTATTTTACCAAACCTATAAGCCAATCCTAGAGTGGAACTTGTCATAAGAATGGGTAAGCACTTTCTAGGATGGTTTTGTGGGGATAGGGTGGGTCAGGCAGCGGGTCTTGGAGGTGGTAACTGACACTTGACTTTTTAATTTCCAGTATAAAGATGGAAGAAGTAACATTGACTAGAGTATCTGGAAATTCTACCACAATTTGGCAGAAAGAAATTTACCCTATTTATATTTTCATGGGTTATAAGTTACTTATCTTCATGTCACGTACATGTTGAATTGGAAAGCTTTAACAGCATGCATAGTTGCACGAGGTTCCTTAAAATGCATTTTATAAGCTGGGTGCAGGTGGTTCACACCTGTAATCCTAACTACTCAGGAGGCAGAGAGCTTCAAATCCTAGCTACTCAGGAGGATGAAGGTTCAAATCATTCGAGAGACCCTATCACAAAAAGAGGGGAAGGCTGGAGAAGTGGCTCAAGTACTAGCATGCCTGCCTAGCAAACATGAGGCCCTGAGTTCAAACCCCAGTACCAAGAAAGAAAAAAAGGAGATGGGGGGGGTAGGAGGGCTGGCAGAGTGGCTCAAGGTGTAGGACCTGAGTTCAAACTCTACTACCTCAAAAAAAAATGCATTTTATAGAGCAGATATAGGCACGTGCTTATGATCCTAGCACTGAGGAAGCTGAGGCAAGTGGGTCAAGAGTTCCAGCCCAGCCTGGACTACAGAGAGACCCTGTCTTGACGCCATCCCTGAAATGCATTTTATAGAATTTTTCTTTTTTTGCAGTACTAAAATTTGAACCCAGGGCCTCACACTTGCTAGGCAGGTGCTCTACCACTTGAGCCACTCCACCAGCCCTGTCTTGTGTTGAGTGTTTTCAAGATAGGATCTCAAGAACTATTTGTTCAGGCCTGGCTTTAAACTGTGATCCCCCTGATCTCTGCCTCCTGAGTAACTAGGATTACAAGTGTGAGCCCCCCACCCCAGCACCCAGCTCATTTTTTAGAATTTTAAAATAAACTTACATTTAAAAGTTATTTTCAAGGAAAATTTCACTCAGGGTAGTTTGAATCTGTGTTCCCAAAACCATGGTCACTCAAATTTGGCTCAGAATAAACTATTAAAAAGAAAGAAAAAGCTGGGTGCCCAGTATGACAAAAAAAAAAAAAAAAAAAGTTAGCCATGTGGTAACAAGCCTGGGCAAAGTTAGGGAAAACTTGTCTCAAAAGCAAAATACAGAACAAAGGCCTGGGAGCATTGCTCAGATGGTACAGCACTGGATTAAATCCCCAGTACTGCAAATAATAAAGAAATAAATGAATAAATAATTATAAACAAAGAAAACTAAAAATACTCCTTAAAAATTTCAGAATTAGACTTGCAACCCTAGAGCCCATCATAAAAATTTTTTTTGTTGCTATTGTTGTTTGTTTTGTTTTGTTTGTTTCATACCTGGCTTTTTATAGCTACTCAAGTTTAATTTATTTCTAAATAATAAATCATGCCTGTACATGTCCTTTTGCACACTAAAAGGAAGTTGTGTAGCAGAGGGAACCCCCTCCACTCCTTTTAAACTTGTACTGTTTATTTCACAGCACATCTATTGTTATATGGCAAATCAGAGGCACTGAGACAATGACATTGGGATGAGCCTTTACAAGGGGGGACAGTGGAAAATGGAGAGAGTCTGGCAAGGATTCTAGTTTAGGCATGTTGGAATTTTTGTTCAGAAATGGGCGAAAACCAAATCAAATCAAGCAATAAAAACAGTCTCTCCCTTCTTTCTTCCTTTTGCAATTGAGGGGAGTGCCTCAATTTTTTTCAATAAGTGAGAAAAATGTAAGCTTTCTACTGGTTTGCACTAATGTCCCAAACTTTCATCCATGATCTTTTCTACTGTGTAACTTGGCTTCACAAATCAAATAACAGCCATGTACCAGGTAGCTCACACCTGTAATCCTAGCTACTCAGGAGGCAGAGATCAGGGGGATAGCAGTTTGAAACCAGCCTGGGAAAATAGCTCATGAGATTTTATCTCAAAAAAACTCAACACAAAAAAACAAGGCTGGCAGAGTGGCTCAAGTGGTAGAGTGCCTACCTAGCAAGGGTAAGGCCCTGAATTCAAACCCCAGTACTGCCAAAAAAGAAGAAAAAAAAAAAAAAAGAGTTGATTAAACAGACAAGGGGACTTTTATTGTCAGCCAAGAATAGGAGTGAGAGCTAAAGTCTCAGATCAACTTCTCTCCTGTTGGGGTCAGGAGTTTATAGGTTATAGATATAGGACAAAAGAAATGAGAAGAAGGATAAGCTAATGTGGAAGAGGAATAGAGGGGTGTTGTGACACATACCTGTGATCCCAGAACTCTGTAAGTGGAGACAGGAAGATCATAGCCAGACTGGGCTAAAGGGAGAAAGGAGACCCTCTCTCTAAAAAAAGAAAGAAAGGAAGAAGGAAGGAATGAAGGAATGAATGAACAAACGAAGGGAGAGAAGGAATACCCATGTCTTTTTCTGGGAATGGGCATATTTAGTCAGCTGCCACTTTTTTCTGCTCCTTTTACTGTTTTTTTCCTATTCTTATCATGGCCAATTGTCACAGCACTGGCGGGTGGGGTGGAGTGTCATTTCATAAGCACCTGGAGTTGAGGTTGTCTGGGGGCGGGGTCACTCTGGCAGCCATCTTAGACCCAACTGGTTTGGCTAGCCACCTCAGGAGGGATTTCTGGCCCACAGGCATTCTGTACTCATAGATAAACAAGATTGGGGCAGGATACAAATCCAACTATGTCACTGGAGAAATTACAAAAAAAACATAGGGCAACAGTTGTGCTTGGGGCAACAGAAGGCTGACATGACCTTATAAAGTCCATTTCACTCCAGCACCCCTGCGTGGCTCTTCCCTTCTCTCCCCAACCCACTTCTCACTTGTCTCTCTGTCCTAGTGACCTCTTCCTTCCATGGGGAAAGCCCACTCCATTTTCCTTTGCTTTCATCTTACTCAATTAGAGTGTATCAAAAAACTAGTTCTGTGGATTTCAAAAAAATTTTTTTTTAATTTCCAAATCTGTTTCTCATAGAAAACCTTGTATAAAACTCCCCAAAATATAAAGTTGATAATGTATAATTGTTCTGAAAGAGGAAGCAAGAACTTTACCTACCCAACATCCAGTTAGGTAATCTTACTCCCAATTCCCAAAGAGTTCCCAAATTCCAAAATCCTGGGGATCATCAGATTAAGTGAAGCCCCTCATTCCACAGGCTCTCAAGCTGGTGCCCATGGAGCACCAGCACCTGCCTTCAAAATCTTTTGCCCATGAAGAACCCCCTTGAAGCCCAAGAGCTAAAGTCATTCTGAGAAGTTAGAGGTCATCCAACAAGGCAACAGCCAGACTTCAGAACTGGAAATAGCCTGTGGGCTTTCCTTCATGTTTTTAATGTAATCATTTGACTTTTTCTCCAGTTCTGAGAGAAGGAGAAGGGAAAGACACAGGACATACTTTAGAAATGACAACTGGGCACATCCTGGGACTCCCAATGGTCATTTCTGATAAGCTACTATACCAAGAAAGTGACTGAGCCAGTAGCTTAGAATGAGAACATGCTCACACAAACAAAAGGTCTTTGTGGTCCAGAGTGGATTCCGACATGACCAGGCACTGGGACACCGCAACTTGCCTTCCCTTCTGAGGGAGTAGTTTAATATTGATGTGTCAGAACCATCACTGTGCTGTGCAAGGCCTTCCTCCCGCCTCCTCCCTCCCCAGTGCTGTAAGATGCACTGTCAGATGAATAGTCATACTCCTTCTCTTTGTAACATAACAATATAGATGTTTATAAAGCTTCTCTTCCCTTTTCAAAGTCAATACGATTAAGACACAATGCATCTTAATTGCCAGCCCTCCAGCTGTGTGCAGAACAAATGGCAGCCACCCCAAATGAGACAAGTCTTGGCACTGAGTAGAAGGGTGAGGAGCCATGCTGGGACCTTAGTAAATATGGCCCAGACCAAACAGCTCACATTGAAGGTACCTGGTTGTCCATCGTGCTTTTTCCAGGTTATGTGAAACTATTTTTCTGCCCATCATTTCTTCTATCTCACAGTTTGCCTGGAGACAGAGAAAGACAATTCAACCTTTCTGGAGAAAGAGAGCTATAGCAATTCCTTGTCAATCTCAGTACTCAGGAGGTTGAGGCAGGAGGATCATGAGTTTGAGGCCATCCTGGGCAACATAGGAAGACCTTGTCTCAAAAAAAAAAACCAAAACAAAACAAGGGAATTAAGATTAGGTGTCTTAAAAGTTGACAATCTCTTTGTTATTACAACACTGGCCATGAGTGGCTTGGCCAAATTTTAAAAGTTCAAATCTTACCTCTGCCAGTTAGTAGCTATGTGATCTTGGACAAGGAACTTGACCTCTGTCTGCTTCGGCATTTTCATTTGTAAAGTGCTTACAAGATGGTAGCATCTACCCGAACATCGTATGCACATATGAATAAAACAAAAATTTTAAAACAAAAAAACTCTCACTGCAAAATAATCAATGAGGTCAAAGAACATTAAAAGATGCATAAAAGTTATGAGATACACACTTAGAGATGAAAACAAATGACAATAAAAAATGGCAGCATCTACTTCAGTCTTCTCAAGGAATTAAGTGAGCTACAAGTGTAAGAAGCTAAGAACAGCACCAGCATAAAGTACGTGTTCAATAAATTTGAGTTATTATTTGTGTAGTGCTTGTGGTTCACAAAGCGCTTCCACAGACATTGTTTTCTCTTGACTAGGATCCAGACCATTTGACTCTAAGCCCAGACATTTGGAAAAAATTTAGAATATTGGGTGCTGTCCAGCAGGCTTTACTGAACACATCCCAAAGGAGGCTCAGTCTACCAGGTATGGTTTTCCCATTCTGGTCTTCTTGCTCAGTGCCCTGGAAAAAGCATTCAAAACGGTCTCTAGAACCTCCCCTCCACTCTGGAAGAAGTATGAACGGTCTCACCCAAGAAGTATTCTTTACACAGCACCAGGCAGAAATGTGCAGGTTGTAGCTGTCATATCTCCTACTTCCAAATGCCACAGGATATTTTGAAGAAAACCAATGGTGGTGGTGGTGGGATCAGGAAAATAAGCTATGTCATCTCCCCTGGGGAATCTTTGGATACCTTATAAAGCACCATCAAAAGGCCATTTCCTGAGTAATGGTCACCATCCTTCCCCTCAACCCCAAGCAAGGAATGGGTAGGAAGAGGCTCAGGTTTCTATACAATCAGTGTGCACATTGCTAGGTGACCATAATCCAGACAATGTGACAACAGGTCTGTTTTGCTTTGTTTTATTTTGTTTGGATGGGCCCAGAGTTTGAACTCAGGGTCTTGAGCTTGCAAAGCAGGTGCTCTACTGCTTGAGTCATGCCTCCAGTTCATTTTGGTCTGGTTATTATTATTTTTTTTTTGGAGATGGGGGTCTCATAAATTATTTGCCCAGGCTGGTCTGGAACCTCGATCCTCCTGATCTCAGCCTCCCAAGTAGCTGGGATTATAGGCATGAACCATGGGTGCTCAGTTCAGGACTACTGAAAGGAGAAGTAACTTGTCCAAGGCATCACAGTCAGAATGAGCTCTGTGACTTTGCTCAGCCTCTACACTGAGCTTTCTCACCTATAAAACTGGGATAATAAAGGAACACACCCAACAGGGTATCATAAAATTCAATGAGTTAATTCATTCGTTATGCTTAACACAATGGTTGGCACATTCAAGAGCCCAATAAATGTTAGGTTTTATTGTTATTGTTACCCCTCCCCCCAGAAAACGAGGGTCTCTTTCCTTACAACCAAGTGGGCTCAGCCCCTGACTGAGGACAATGACTTTGTCCTGGGATGAAAGAGCCTTGCTGCCTCAGCCAAGTTCATGGTGTGTGTGGGGCCTGGGGAACAGAAGTTATGGCTTTCACCTTCTTTGAGGTGTTTGGTCCAACTTGTGACGAAACTCACTTATGGTTCCTTGCACTGGTGATACAGTCTTTTCTTTAAATCCTTTTGTTACCAGAGAGTATGCTCACTCTCTCCTGAAAATCAGCCCATTCCATTTCAAACTCCTGTAAGTAGAATGTGTTCTTTCTCTGTTCCTTCTGCCTCTAGCTACAGCCCTTCCTTCCTCTCCTCTTCCTTCCTCCTTACTTCTTCCCTTGTCTTCTTCCTTCCACCCTGTCCTGTCTCCTCCCAGGTCCTGCCAGTTACAAGAGCCAAAGGTCCCACTTTCTCCACTGACCACAGTCTTGGAGAACAAAGTAGATCTTAACGTAGTTCCTTGGCGGACTGATGGTGACTCAACTTCCTAATGGCCCTAACAATCCTGTAGGTTTTGTAGGACCTTTTTCAAGCAAAACCTTTGAGCTGGAGCTGGCTTTTTGGTCCATTAATGTCACCCATCACTGCACTGGATTTTCACTATTAACCCCACCAAGAACCAATTGAAACTTGTAATGGGTTGTTGCGGAGTCTTGAGACCCATACAGGCCGATATGCAAGCCAAGGACCCGGCTGGAGCTCTGGAAACTGAAGCACAGTTCCCAGATCCTAGAAGCAGCTCCGACAGCTCCAACCCAGTCCCCAGCCGCCTCGGACCGCGCTGCCGCTTTAAGAGAGGGGCGGGGCCCGGTTCAGGCAAGGCAGAGCCAGCCCACAAGGCTCTTTTCCCTTTTTGATCCATTCAAAAATTACTCATTGCAAATTCCCGGACTGCTCGGAGAGACGAGGAGGAAGGGGGCGGAGGACACAGGGCTACTGCGGGCGCAGCGCGGGGACACCGGGGGCCGGGCCGGTGGGCTGCAGGTCCCACAGAAGCTGCTGGCAGGCGTCTGGCTAGGTGGCCTCACCAGGAAGCGTCAGAGTCTCGACACTGGGGAAGCTCGGAGCGCCGCCCCCGCCGCCGCCGCCGCCGCCGCCGCCACCTCCCGCCTGGCTCTCGGTGGCCGAGCCCCGTCCCCTGCTCTTGCTTCCCGGACCATCGGGCTCGGGCGTCCTCCCCGGCGATGGCCGGCCGCTGAGCCATGGCTGAGTACGGCCACCCCAGCGCACTCGGCATGGCCGCGAGAGAGGAGCTGTACAGCAAAGTCACCCCCCGGAGGAACCGCCAGCAGCGCCCGGGCACCATCAAGCATGGATCGGCGCTGGACGTGCTGCTCTCCATGGGCTTCCCTAGAGCCCGCGCGTAAGTGGCCGGCTCCACCCCGGGTGACCCTCCGTCCCGCCCGCCGCCCTCGGCTTCGCTCCGGCTCGCCTGTGTCGGGCTGGGCGCTCCCAGCTGCCCGCGACCTGTTGGGGGCAGGATGGTCGCGCGGGCGGCCGGACGCATCTCCAGTCTGCGCGGGTGCTGGAGAAGAGGCGGCCCGAGAGTGCCGGGCTGGGGGCTTCCTTTGCGATGTCTAAAGCTAGGGGTCAGGGTTCGAGTCCCAGGTAGGGTGTTCAGCTCAGTGCCCGAGCCCTACGGGTGGAGCTAACTGGTCTTTGCGCGCTCCCTGGTGCTGATTCTCCTGGGGAGGCGGGGCCCCTCGGAGGACTCGGGCACCTTCTCCATCCGGAATGCTGAGCCGGCTTGGGATCTCTGGTGGCAGGGGATCTGCGGGGCAGGGAGGCCGGCCACCCCGCTGCAGCGGCTTCCAGCTCCGGATGTCATTCTCTGGTTCGGTCTCCCTTGGAGTAGGAGGAGCGGGATCGTGGGTGTTGCTGCGTGTTCATTGATGGGGAGGATGCGATGAGAAGGAGAAGCGATTCCTCCAGGGGACCAGGGTTCTCTTCAGTGGTGACGGCAACGCAGAAATCTGTGGGTGCCTGAAAGTAAGGAGGGGGAGCTGCCTTTCTTCCTCCTCCTTCCTCTTGGAGGGTGGGCTAGGGAAAGGCGGAGGGAGCACTGGTGGCTGCCGGTGCAGCCTGCTGGGACAAGGCCTGGTTGCCAGTCCCGCCCGGGGCAGCAGCAGCACGCGTCCTCTGCAGCCGGTGGACTTCAGTCCAGGGGGCTGGAATCCTGCCCGAGAGGGACCCAGGGCCGGTGCCCAGGCCCTTCTCCCCTAATACCTGACGTGCACATGCCTTAGGAGGGGACCTAAGGGACGCTGCTCCTCTCCATCTTTCAGTTGCATCACCTGGACTGGAGAGTTGGGCAAACTTTATGAGAAAGGGCAAGGAAAGTACAGGAAAGTTCTTTTCTTCTCTTTTTCCAGGCGATAGCTCTGGACATCCTCATCCCCCTGGGTGAATATTGTTCATTCTTTACCACCTTGGCTGTAACCTCTTAATCAAAGCAGACTCCTGAATTCACCATCCCACCCAGCCTCCGAGGACAGGCTGGAATGGGGTTGGCCACAGTTTGTGCAAAAGGCCACAAAGTGAACCAAAGGTTTCCTTTCCACTGACTTCCAAGTCATGCGGGTTTAACTCTGGATGCCAGAATTACAGGGAGAAGATGTGGTGGGCTCCGCAGGGGTGTGTCAGGCGTGGGCACTGCAAGGTAGGTCCCTCCTAAAAATGGTGATGTGCATATATCTTCCCAAGAACTGGAGGTAGATAGGTAGAATTAGCATAGTCCCAGCCAGGCATCTGCCTTTCTGAAATGAGGCCAGCATTAAGGAAATAAATTGCTTAATTAAGAGAAGAAATACCTACCTGGACTCCTTCTACTGTCATATTTGCTGTTCAAGGGACTTTATGGGGCCATTTTTTTCCTGCACTGAGGTCAGGAGACCTTGCCCAGGTCTTCACAGCTTAGTGTGACTATCTGATTTTGGCTTGCTCAATTCCTGCGATCTCATAATAGCTACCATTTATTGAGTTCTTACTATTTTCCATTCCAAGCACTTTATGACCCAATTTATATTCCTAGCAACTTAATGAGGGAGGTGCTATCTGCCTGACTTGGGGAACTGAGAGTTTTAGAGAGCTTACATAACTTGCTGATGATCACAATAGTAAGCTGTGATTGAAACCCAGGCATTGTGTCTGCCCAGCCAGGCCTCCTATCTCAGGCCAGGATGTGCCTGATTCAATGTGGGTAAAATACTCAGAGCAGTTCCTGGTGCATAGTGGGCAGTCATTAAGTGATGGCTACTGTATTGGTTTTCTAAGGCTGCTGAAAAAACTAACTACAAACTGGGTGGCCTGAATCACTAGAAATTCATTCTTTCACAATTCTAGAAAATAGTAGTCCAAAATCAGTATCAGCTGGCTGAAATCAAGGCGTCAGCAAGGTTGTGTTCCCCATGGAGGAGGTAGGGAAGAATCCACTCCATACTTCCTTCTGGTGGTTGCTTGGCACTCTTTGGCTGGTGGCTACTTCATTCCCATCTCTGTATTGTCTTCCTTCCCTTTGTACCAAATCTCCCTCTGCATGTTTCTTAGAAGGATACATGCAGTAAGTTATTTTTTAACTATACATAAAAATTGTACATATTAATAGGGTACCATACAATGTTTCAGTACATACAGACACTGTGTGATGTTTCAGTTAGGTTAGATATCTCTTCAAATATATATCATTTTCTTTTCTGTTTGGCATTATTGGGGTTTGACTTTAAGGTCTCATTCTTTTCTTTTCTCTTCCTTCCTTCCTTCCTTCCTTCCCCTTGAGAAAGGGTCTCACTATGTAGCCCAGGCCGAACTCAAACTCGTGATGTAGCTCAGGCTAGCCTCAAACTCATAATCCTTCTACCTCAGCCTCCCAAGTGCTGTCATTCCAGACATGTCCCACCCCATTCAGTTCCATTTACCATTTCTTTATGGTAAAAACAAGAGTCAATATCCTTTCTTCTAGCTTTTTGAAGTATACAGAACATTGTTGTTATCTGTATTTACCTTACCCTGCAATAGCACCCCAGAACTTCTCTCTCTCTCTCCCTCTCTCTTTTTTTTTTTGGCCGTACTGGAGTTTGAACTCAGCCTCATGCTTGCTAGGCAATTGCTCTACCACTTGAGCTACTCTGGCAGCCCTACCCCAGAACTCCTTGCTCTTATCTAATTGCAGCTTAATCCCAGTGAATAACCTTTTCTCACCACCACTACCACACCCCCCCACCCCACCCGCCACCTCCCTTCTCTTCCCAGCCTCTGGTAACCACCATTTTACTCTTAACATCTAATTCCTCCTGACTGAGATACTTGAGTACGGTACTTGTCTTTCTGTGCCTGGATTATACTTAACACAATGATCTCCAGTTCCATCCATACAGTTACAAATGCCAGGATTCCATTCTTTTTACAGCTGAGTAATATTCCATTATGTATAAGTGGATTCATATGACTTCACTTAAGGACCAGTTGGATAAGCCAGAATAATCTCCCCATCTCAAGATACCCAACTTTATCATACCTGCAAAGTCCTTTCTTTACCATGTAAGGTCACACCTGCAGTTTATAGGGATTAGGATTTGGATAGCATTTGAGCAGTCATTATTTAGCCTGTCACAGCTATTAACGATATTCCCAGTGCTGCCTGTCTTTACCAAAGAGGTGACAGATAAGATCTGGGGGGAGAGAGGCTGGATTTCCCACTCTTTCTTATTTTTCAGTGCTGGGGATTGAACCCAGGACCTGCGCATGCTAGGCAAGGGCTCTACCACTGAGCTACATACCCTCTTCCACCTCCAAGTCCTCTTCTTAACTTTTGCCTCGCGGGGTTTGGGGCTCTTGGACTCACCTGATCTGTTCAAATTCTGGAGTGGGCTTAAGTCTTCTCTACCTTGGGTTCCCCTTAATCACTTAGGGCAAGTCAGGCAGAAGGGGGCCATTGGAGATTTTATAGAGCAGGTCATTGACTTCTTTTTGGAGAATTAAGAAGCAAGACCACAAGGGCAACAGGCTAAGTGGATGAGAAAACTTCTTTCTGAAGCCATAAGCCTGGAGGGAGGAGCAAGATGAAAATCCAAAGCAGGAAAAAGAGCAGTGATGTCCTCAGGGTCCAGGAATCCTGGGCTGGGCTGCCACAGGAAAGGATGAGACAGATGTCTCAAGCTCTGCCCTCAGTTTCACTTGGGGTGTCGATGTAGCAGCAGCAACAAGGGATCTTTTGGCTGGGCTCTGGGTGGCTGCAGTGGGGACACCAGGGGTCCCATTCCCACTTGTGCTGTGCTGTGCTGTGCAGTGCTGTGGTCTTGAAAAGGCTGGGTAGGTAGCCCCGCAGGGTCTCACTGTGGAGGCCTCCCAGGGGGGTGCACTTAATGAGTGCATGCTTGTTAAGAACCTGATGACACTGAAAGAACTGAAGGGCTGAGCTCAGCAGGATGACCTCAGGATCATTACTTCCCTGAAGAGGGCTCTGGCCTTTGC
The DNA here is from genome assembly GCF_047511655.1 of Castor canadensis. Taxonomy (NCBI): domain Eukaryota; kingdom Metazoa; phylum Chordata; class Mammalia; order Rodentia; family Castoridae; genus Castor; species Castor canadensis. The sequence goes on along the minus strand of NC_133387.1, from coordinate 179,477,885 downwards.
ATCCATGTGAACTGTGGTCCAACTTAGACATTGCTGTAGAAGAACCAGTATGTCATAGAGAAGGGTGGAGAAGTGGTGTGTGTGTGTGTGTGTGTGTGTGTGTGTGTGTGTGTGTGTGTGTGAGAGAGAGAGAGAGAGAGACATAGACAGAGAAAGAAAGGCAGAGAGAGCAAAGAGAGAGAGGGAGAGTCAGAGAGACAGAGAGAGGTGTGGTTTTGGGGGGAGATGTTAAGAAGGCTTTAAGGAGTCAACAGGAAGGAAACTTTGGGGGACCCAAATGGTGTGTCCTGTCCCTTCCCTTTGCTTTCTATGCTCATTTGCACTGCCTTGTTCTAAAAGCTCTAAAAATAGAAGTCTGGCTTCCTTCAGGCAAGTGAGGTTGGTCGGAAGGAAAAGGAAGAGTGGGAGCCTTGGGCAAAGGCCTGAGGAAAAGGAGGCCTGGGAGGTCAGGAGGGCTGATGTGATGCCTGTGAAAGCAGCACAGGAAGTCCAACAGGAGCTGCACAGCTTGACTTCTTGCAGGACAGCAGTGTCGCCCTGCTGCTCTGTGGCTTTAGAACATTGGTGCTCTCATGTTTCTGTATCTTGAGCCATCTGTGGGCCTTGGAGCAGTCACTGAGTAACTGAATCTAGGAGTTTGGGCTGGTACAAGGCTGACCCACTTTTTAATTTTGTTTGTTAAGGCCACTTGTGGCTGGACCTTTCTTTGTCTTATTGCAAATGGCTTACATATGTTTCCTAGAGATTGAGAAAAGAGATCATAAGAAGCTTGGGGGGTGGAGTACAGTTCGGTGGCAGAACAATTGCCTAGCAAGCCTGAGGCCCTGGATTCAATCCCCAGCACCACATATGACAACAATCTGGGGAAGGGATCATTTATCCTGAGTTCTAGTCTAACTTCTGACTGACCCTTGAAGCTTTTAGGTGTTCCCTTGAAACCCATTTCCTCAATGTCCCAATGAACTCTTGTGCATGGCAGATCCTTCTGTTAACTTGGAGGAAGCAGATAGGAAAGGTCTTGGAAAATTAAAAGTAGAAACTGGACACTGGATATTATTATTGTATAATAATCAGGAGATGAAATGATGGCGGAGGTATCAGGTAAGGACTATAAATTGCTTTTTCTCTATTGAGAATATTTGAACAATGTCTAGTTAAAGTGCAAGACAGTGGCAGAAGGAAAGTGCTGGAATAAGTGCCTTAGACTTGGCTTTGGACACTGAGCTGTGTTAGCTATGCCTCACTGCCCAAAGATAAAGGCAGCTCAATGCTGGGTCAAGGAGGGGTAGAGAAGCAGCCTGCAGAGCCATGAATGAAAGGATCTTGTGTCTTTGGGCTTTCTCCAGCTTACCTGTTGGTTGACATTGATCCCCTGAAAGCACTTGGTCAACCCAGCAACTTTGTAAAGGAGCTGGCTCTGGCCTGGGTGCTGTGGCTGCTTTCCCAGAGGCCTTGGATAGAAAGTTGGGGCCCATGGGGAGCTGAAGTGTTCTTATAGGGGGGCAGGGCAAGGAAGTCTTTAATCTGTCTGACATACTGGTATGCCCACACACCACTCCCCTACATTTTGTGTTATTGTGCAGTTTAAAAATTGCTATCACATTCATTCAGTATCCCTCTCTACCAACATAGCAGTCCCATGAGGCTAAGCACACAGCACATGCCTCAAGAGATATGAATTGAGTACAGGAACTTGTCACACAGATGATACTCAAGGGTCCTGTAGCCGTCTCAGGCTAAAACTGCAAGTACAGTGAACTTCCTAGGTACACTCTGAAATCCCAGTCTAAAAGACTTTCACAGACCTGCTGGGTGCTGTGACTCATGTTTGTAATCCCAGTTACTTTGGAGGCAGAGTTCTGGAGGATCACTGTTTTGAGGCCAGCCTGGGCAAAAAACTTAGCAATACCCCCACCTCAACAATGCGCCTGTCATCCTAGCTACACGGGAGACGTAAGCAGGAGGATCATGGTCCCAGGCTGGTCTGGGCAAAAATCATGAGATTCTACTTGAAAAATAACTAAAGCAGGGCTGGCAGAGTGACTCAAATGTAGAGTACCTGCCTAGCAAGTGCGAGGCCCTGAGTTCAAACCCCAGTACCACCCCTTCAAAAAAAAAAAAAAAGATACAGACTGATGCATTTGGACAAATGTATGTACCTGTGTGATCACCACAGTGACACACAGCATACCCTTGGCCCCTAAAAGTTTTTGCAGTCATTCTCCTCTCTGCCCCTAATCCCTTCTGTTTTCTGTCACTATAGATTAGCTTGCATTTTCTAGATTCGCATATAAATGACATCATAGAATCTCCTTTGGCATATCCTTTTGGATCTATACCCTGCATGTGTCAGTACTTTGTCTCTTTCGATTGACCTTGAGGTATGTGAATATGCTAGTAGCCCTTGCATACAGCGTCTATGAAAACTCCCTGTTACGCCCTAATTTCTGATAATACCTTAGGCTTTTAGAGCACATCAGCAATGACAGGGCAGATTCACATGTGTAATCATTACCAAGTCTCAGGCACTGAAAGCTGGATGAGGAATCAGTTTCAGAAGATTAGGTTCCATAGAGATTGAAGAGCATCCTGTCTGTGGCTCTGGCCAGTGTGGTTTATCCCCACCCCACTGTCTGCCTCAGCTGCCTCGAGGTCCAGTCACCTGTGGACAGTAACCCATGCAGCTGAAGGCTTGGCTTTTCAAACCTAGGGAGACTGCATGTTCCTCCTGTGCTGCTCCAACTGACGAAGGCTTGGTGGGCTATTGGTACCTCCACCGTCCCAACAGGGATCACGTACAGAGGGAGCTGTTCCCCTACCAACGCATCCAGGGACTGACAAGACCTCATCTTTATCTGTTCCATCCCTTCTGCCCTGGTGCACAGAAGTTTGAAGAGTCTGTTCAGACAGGCTGGGTTGAGATCCTTGCTCTGCCCCTTACCACCTGGGTAAGCATGGACAAGTTGCTGAACACATCCAGCCTCTGTTTTCAGACTCCATATTTCCTTCCTCCCTCCCTCCTTCTTTCTCTCCCTCCCTCCTTCCTTCCCTCCTCCTTCCCTCCCTCCGTTCCTCCCTCTCTTCCTTCCTGCCTTCATTTTTTGAGATAGAGTCTCTATTGCCCAGTCTGGGCTCGAACTTTGAGACTCAAGCGATCCTCCTGCCTCAGCCTCTCAAGTAGCTGGTTTGTGCTGAGAAATTCTGACAATAACAGTGTTTATCAAAGGACCACATATGGCTTAAGGATTTCAATCCACGCAAACTGGGGGCTGGCTGGCATTCCCCAATCCCCCAGTAATGATGCAACTCTACTACCACTCAAGTGGCCGTGCCACCACAGCTCCCTTTGAGGCCTGGCTCCTTAGTGGTCCTCTGCCTTTACATTTCCTCACCCCTCCCTGAGTGGGGGCACACAGTAGTGATGTGGGGATGCTTTCTCCCTTGGTACAATATTCTGCTCCCATGTACCTGATTCTCTCCAGGGTCCAGAGTGGGTGCCAGCTGGATAGACGCAGATGCAGAACAGAGCCAGGGCTGCCCAAGCTGGCTGTAATAAATGGCTGAGCTTAGGCACTCAAAGGCGCACCATATGGTTGTCTTCTGATTACTTTCAAATGGACAAATGGAATCAGACTCAAGGCCTGCAGAGAGAGAGAGAGAGAGAGAGAGAGAGAGGCACTCTCAAGAATAGACCCCTTCTGCACTGTGACGGGCACAGCCCCAAGCAGGACACAGAGTCAGTGCCAAGAGAACAAGCCTGCGATCCTCATAGGGACTGGAAACCTTGTCTTCTTCACCAGAGGATGGAGAACAATTTGTCCAAGGGCCACTGGGTATTTGCTCAAAGACTTCTGGGAGAATCTCTGCTGCTTCTTTTTTCCCTGGAGGATGTGTGGGTAGTACGACAATGGCCAGTCCTCTGGATCCTTGGCTAGGAGCTCAGGGTTCATCGTAGGTGACCCCCTTTTGGGTCACTCCATCCCTCTTTTCCTAATGACTTTGAGCCATGCTCTTTGCCCCGTACTAGGTTTGAGGATGAGGTGCCTGGTAAAGGGTACTGGATGAACATCCAGAAAGTGTCTGAACTCTTAATGTGTACACAGCGTCCTTGTAAATCCTGTACAGCCCTCAGGAGAAAAAACAAATGTCAAGCTTCATTCACTGGCACTCTGAAGTCAGACACTTGTCCTAGCTAGCTGCAAATCTTTCCCGGTGGCCCTCTGAGTGTTAGGTGTATGTGAATAAAGATTTACAGAATAAATCTTTATTTATTCTGTAATACTGGGTAACATACTATGATGGCAAGTGAGGCTTATTTTTCTTTTAGACCTGGACTTGTGCTCTCTCTTTCTCTATTGGCTGTTTAGATTCACACACATCCTTTTCCTTCCTGGGTCTCTGTGGGCCCAAATGTAGAAGGGATTGAACCTCTAAGGTCCTTTGCAGTCACCCAGGCAATTCCAGGGTGACAGGTACAAGTGTTTTTGAACATCAAAAGGATGTTTTCATGGCTTCCTGTGTGTTTTTTTTGTTCCAGAGCATTTGGGTTTTCTGTCTTTGTTTTTGTTTTGTTTTCCACAGTGCTTTACTGTCAATTCCTTCTCTTTTTTCCTAAAAAAAAAAAAAATACTCTTCAGGACTGTTGATATTCTGGAGAATAAAGAAAGAAAGATATGAGGCAATTACTGCGGTAGGAAGTCATTTAACAAGCATGCATTAGAATCATTTCCAAATTGGTACATAATGTGCTGCTTTCAAAATCCAACCAAACACAGGCACTCTGAAGCCAGCCACTTGTCCTAGCTGCAGAAATAAGAGAGGAGGTTCGTGCTTTGAGCCCGGCACCTAGGGTAGATATATTGCTCATGGACACCTTTTTAATTAAAGCGACATCTTTCCTTCTGTGCAGTCACCGGCTGTTTGTGTAACACTTGTGTTCCCTGGCCCCTGTGGAAATAGAAACATTCTTGTACATAAAGCAGTCATGGCAGTAAAATCCGCCAGGACCCGGGCTGTTCCCACCCAGAGCGGGAAGCTGAAAGTAAGCCCAGCCTGGAAGCTCCCAGCAGTCGGGAAGATGCCCAGGGGAGGCCACAGCACAGATGGCATGGGCAGCGCAGGGCACACAGCTTGCTTCTGCTTTCTTTCAGGGCTGGTTGGAAGAAGCTTCTCTGTGAATCAGGGATGTTTCTAGTCCTACCTCCATGTTGACTGTGTCCCATTCAAAAGCATGTACCTAAGGCATTTGCTCTCTGAATGGTTATTCTTTTGACCTGGGCAGGAAGCTGTTAGAGAGCCGGAAAGAAATCTGCCTCCATGGCCGCTTTTGTATACAGTTTGTTCAGCCACACATGGATGCATATGGGACTTTTTGGGGTTCCTAGAGACCCCCAACCAGAGGCTCATTTCTTAATCAGCCTCTCCTTGCATTGTCTGCCTGTCTGTCCTTTGTCTTTCTGCCGATTAGATTTCATCCATCTTGGAGAGGAGTCCCTTCTTTTCCTTACCTCCCATTCTGTTCCCCCTCCTCTCCCTTTCCCATCACTTTCTCTTCCTTTCTTTTCTCCTTGTCTCTCTTCATCTCATCTCATCTCATCTCATCTCCCTCAAGCCTTATTAAGCATCACCTGTAATGCACTCAAGGCAAAGGGGATTATCCCCATATTACCTGTGAGGATTCAGAGTGAGCTGCCCAAGGTCTTCATTCACTTTCTCCTTGAGAAGTTCCTTGTGTAATGCCCTTTTTAAAAAATGTATAGATCTGGGTGTGGTGGTACACACTTGTAATCCCAGCATTCGGGTGGCAAAGGCAGGAGGAGTGTGAGGTCCAGGTCAGCCTGGGCTATGAGACCCTGTCTCAAAAAAAAAAAAAAAAAAAAAAAACTGTATAGACCTCCATGTAGTTATGCACAGTTATTAAGTCTTGTTATAAATAGGAGCAGGGAGTACAAAGATGGTTAGATTTAATCTCTGCCCCCGGGGAACTAGCAATCTAGCATGGAAGAAAAAATTATGATAAAGCATGTCTGTGCAGTGCAAGGGAAAGAAGACACACCTGTGTGAGAGCATGAGGAGGGTAGGACAACCGGACAGGGACATTGAACCAAATTTGAAGGGGAAATATAGGGGGAGCAATGTTCTCTTTAACTTGAGAGGGAGGAGTTGGGAAGGTCAGTAGACATGTCAAAGGATTTAACTTTACCTGCTGAACACCCTTAACCCCCAAATCCGAAATGCTCCAAAGTCTGAAACTCTGAGTACTGGCACCATATCACACTTCATGAGCCAGGTCACAGTCAAAACATAGATGTACTAAAAATAATTGCACACAGTTATCTTCAGACTGTGCACATAAGGTGTACATGAAACATAAATGAACTTCACGTTTAGACTTGGGTCCCACCACCAACGTATCTCATTATGAATATGCAAAAGCATGTACCTAAGGCATTTGCTCTCTGAATGTTTATTCTTTTGTCCTGGGCAGGAAGCTGTTAGAGAGACGGAAAGAAATCTGCCTCCATGGCCTCTTTTGTATACAGTTTGTTTAGCCACATGGATGCATATGGGACTTTTTGGGGTTCCTAGAGACCCCAAGCAGAGGCTGGTAATCTTAGCTACTCGGGAGGCAGAGATCAGGAGGATTGTCTTTCCAAGCTGGCCCCCCAGGCAAATAACTCATGAGACCCTACCTCGAAAAAACCCATCACAAATAAGGGATAGTGCAGTGGTTTAAGATGTAGGCCCTGAGTCCAAACCCCAGTACCACATAACAAGTAAATAAATTAATTAATATTTTAAATGTGAAAAAATCTGAAATCTGAGACACTTCCGGTTCCAAGCATTTGGGGTAAGGGGTATTAGAACTACACGTGCCAAGTATGAGGTTCTGCTTAGGAAAAAACCTCCAGGGCTAGAAGATCAGAAATATAAAGTTGGACTTGCCGGGAGAGCTTAGCTTGCCTAATAACCTCCTTTTAAATTTAAGTAATATAAGACCAGCAAATGAAGCGACTTTTTCAAGATCCAATAGCTTGTCTGATAGTCACCAGTCTAGACCACAATTTTTTCCCACATCACATTACTTCTCAGAGTCCAGGCTCCAAGAAATAGATTTCTATCGAGGTTTGGCTCTGTTTTTTCTCTTCTGGAGAGAAAACAGATCAATTGTCAGGATTAGCCCTGTCTGTTGTTCCTCTGTCTTCTCTTTCGTTTTTGCTTCCCCACTACTGCCAGCCATTTATTTGCATCTCAGCCTGTAGAGGACAAAGTTCTTGTTCCCAGGTCGTCATTTGCAGGGGTTCCCTTAAGGAGGGTGGGATGGTTGGGTAGGGAAGTGCCACTCCATTCTTACTAGAGTGGAGGAGACACCCGGGAAGATCCATCCATAGTCAGTCATCTCAGTCATCCACCCATGAAAGTAAGAACTAGTTATATTTTGCTGTGAGGGAAGGAAAATGGGCTTTAAAGATGAAAGACTGGGTTTGAGTCCTGGCACTGGTTCTTTCTGCTGATGTGGTTTTGAACAAGTTATATCTAATAGGTTGGTGAATCAAAATGAGATAATGGATATAAAAGTAAAAAGCCACAAAAATCATGCACATGTAAAGTGATACTATTACTTGTTATCAGCAGTTAGGTACTGGCACATTGGGGTTCTCCCAAAGAGTCTGAGAGCTGTTGGTTTGGGGTGGTGCTTTGTGGCCCTCATCAGGCTCCACTATTTCAAAGACTAATCCTGTCATAGTGCAGACTGGTGGGGCCACTTGAGAAGCCAGTTCCACCAAAAGTTAATACTTTCCTTTGGAGGCTCAAATTTTCACTCCATGTCTTTTAGGATGTGGGGGCATAAATCATAAGAAGCTAGCAAGTGACTTTGTAAAATATGAGAGGTTTTGTGAAATATGGCACATGTGACCAAAAGAATGTGTAGTAGTTTCCATTTGCTGCTATAACAAGTTACCACAGATTCAGTGGCATAAAACAATATAGATTTATTCTCTTAAACCGTGGGGATCAAAAGTCCAAAGTGTATAGGTGATGTGTGGATAGAGTGACATTCTATCTGGAGGCTGTAAGAGAAACCCTTTCCTTGACTTTTCCAGCTTCTGCAGTCCACCTGCATTCTTCTGCTCTTGTCACCATATCTCCTCTCTGACACTGACTCTCCTGCCTCACTCTTTCTCATCTAAGGACCCTTAGCTCTAGAACGTTAGCTGAACCACATCTGCAAAGTTCCTTTTGTCATAGAAGGTAGCATAGTCACAGGTTCTAAGGATTATGACATGGACAGCTTTAGGCTGCTCTTTCTGTGTCACACATGGCATGTGTGTGCAAACTCTTGATCTGCCTGTCTCCTTACTCAGTGACACTTGTCACAGAAGAGAGGCCTCCTAGGCTTGTTTCATGTGCCTTTCTCATCCTTAACTCCTGGCTTTTTGTCTCATCACCCTTATCCTTCTGAAATCAAGCACCCAACACTCACATCTAACCTTCACTGAGTACCCACCATGCGCCAGGCAATGTTTCATTGTTGGTGTCTGCTTTCTTTGTTTTGGTTTTTTGAGACAGGGTCTCACTTTGTAGCCTAGGCTGGCCTCAAACTCTTGACCCTCCTGTCTCAGCCTCCTGAGTGCTAGGATGACAGCTGTGCATCACCATCCCAGCTGGACAGTATTTTAAACATTTTGCACGGGTATTATTTTGTTCATTCCCCTTAACCATCCCATAATGCAGGAACTGACTGTGCATCACCATGGCTGGCTCAGAGTCAGAGCTCTTACCCAACACCCACAGGATTGGCGTGTGACAGTAGGCAGGAAACTTGAGGTCCAAAGCAATGGTGTGATGTCCTTAGATCACACAGAACGGGTTCAAGAGGACAATCTGACTTGTCCCTTGGTTTTTGTCTGTTTCTGGGTCATACTAATTACAATCTGTCTGGCTGGCAATGTGTGCTGGAGTCACAGTGATCTCCCTTGTGGGATGTGTGTGTGTGTGTGTGTGTGTGTGTGTGTGTGTGTGTGTAACACCCTTCTCAGCTCCCAACTGAAGGTGGCACATGGAGGGTCACTGAGCATCCAATCCCTGCCACCTTCCTACTCCAGCTTCTACCTGCTGCTGCCAGTTGAACCACCATGGTAGAAACGGGGAGCCTGCTCCTGTAGCCTCAGTGTTGGTTCTCTGGGCACAACACAGTGGTCAGACTGATGCGCATTCAAATTCCTTCCCTTCTGGAAAGCCATGAGATTTCTCTAAGCCTCACTTGTCTCATCTCTTAAATGAAGGTAATGATGTCTGCCTTAAGGAATTTTTCCATGATTAAATGAGATAGTACATGCAAAAATGGTTAATGTACAGCCTGACCCTACATACACAAGAAATGACGGATATGGGGGGGGGGGGCGGGGAGATCCTACCTTTGAACCACACCATTGAATGGGGCACTGAAGGAGATTCTAGCCCTAAGTGCTGGAATTATAGGTATGGACTGCCACACCTTCTAGATGTAAGGTAATAAGCCATTCTAACTCTTGGGGCAAAAGTATGATGCTAAGCCTGACCCCCCTCAAAAACTCTTTAAGATCCCTTAAAGAGATAAATAACATTCAGGCAGTCGATAGGCCTTCCAGGGGAGGTCCAGAGATGGAAGAGCTGGTTGAGAAATGTGGGCACCATGGCTTTCTTTCCAATACACAACCAGAGCTACACAATTCCTGCCTCATTCCTGGCCTGTCTTGCACAGAGCTGCTGTTCTTCCCACCAAAAAGAATCCATGAGCCAGGGTATGGTGGCACATACCTGTAATCCCAGCACTTGAGAGACTGAGGCAGGAGGATTGTGAGTTAGAGACCAGCTTGGGCTGCATAGTGAGACACTGTCTCAAAAAACCTGCAGCTTAGGGCTGGTGAAGTGGCTTAAGTGGTTGAGCATCTGCCTAGCAAGTGTAAGGCTCAGAGTTCAACTCCCAGTACTGCCAAAGCAAAACAAAAACAAACACATAAAAAACCCCTGTAGTTCAGTGGTAGAGTATTTGTCTAATATATACAAAGCCTTGGATTCGACCCCAAGCACACCAACCCCCTAAAAAAGTAAGGGGACTTAGGTAGGGTTTTATTTGTTTGTTTGTTTGTTTGGCGGCCCTGGGGTTTGAACTCAAGCTTGCTAGGGCCACTCTGCCAGCCCTTTTGTGTGGTGGGGTTTTTTTTGAGATAGGATCTCTCAAACTGTTTGCCTGGGGATGGCTTCAAACTTTGATCCTCCTGAGTAACTAGGATTACAGGCATGAACCATTGGTGCCTGGCTTAGGTAGGTCTTAAAAAATCAATTGAAGTCTCCAGAACATCCCAGAGACCTCAAGCCTGCAGCAGCTTTCATGGGATTGTCAAAAATTCTTATCTTGCTCTAAGTGTAAGGTCACAGGCTCACCATGGAAAGCTGGGGCAGCCGTGCCCCTTATTGCCTGACCGCTTCACTTCCTCCATCAGGAGGTGCCGAAAGTTACTGCAGGCCAGTGGAGCAGGGACGGGGGCCTGCACAGGAGGAAGCCCCAGACACCAGTGAAAGCAGTTCTGCAAGATGGCCTATATAGTGTGTGAGTGAAGGCTTCCCAGTGGCCCGACTTGGGGGACTTTGAGTCAACAGCAAAGGTTGTTCCCTGTTGGTGGCTGGCTCTGAAGAAGTAGAGGACAACTCTCAGCAAGTAAAGTTGTTGTTTGGTTTTTATATTGTTTTCATCTTCACCTTCTGCAGACTGGGGCCCTGCTTGTCTGAGATATCCCAGGAAGCCATAGTGTGGAGCTGCGTATGTTGAGTCTGCAAAAGACTTGGTGAAAATAAGGAAGATATTGAGGCAGGTCATCCACTTAGTTCAGTGAAAATCTACTGAGAGACAACTGTGCCAGCCTCCTCTCCCCCTAGGAATTTGCTAAGTTCTAGGGGAACCAAGGGGAATAAGACCCAGTCCCTGACCACAGGGGCTCCCAACCTCTTGGGGGAGACTTCCATATAATGCGATAAGAGGGAGAGGGGGGTAGGGTGTCTCCCCCCTAATATCAGCGGGGCAGACATGTGAACTTTAGTGGGTAATCTAATTTCTAGAAGCCAGGTCAGATTTCATTTCATGAAATCAGTGATCCCAGAACACATGCTTTGCCTCCCAGGGTTGTGCATTCTCGCTCTGGTCATGACGGAGCATGGCGTGCCTGAGCTTCTGATCTGCCTTCCCAGGGGGACCCACACATTCTGCTTTAGAGTCAGGAATCTGTCTGAAGTCACTGGGGATCAGGCTGGGATCTGAGGCCTACAGTGGGAACAGAGCATATGAAACGCCCCTTTATAGATCAGCGCCTGGGTAACTGCTTCCATGTGCCTGATTTTCCGGGGCTGGTTAGGAAAGGATTTTCCGTGTATAAGGACTGAAGGGCTGGGAAGTGTGAGCTGAGTCCAACAAGGTCCTCAGACAAGACCAGCCCTTGCCTGGTCTCTGGGCCTGAAATAGTAAGTCCAGACCAGCCTTTTGGGACAGGGTGTGAGCGGTGGTAGCACTGAAAAAGATAGCAAGCAAGTCTACCGTGACCAAGCCGGGGCACAACAACCACCCTAAGGACGAAGAAAAAGAACCGTGAAGCCCGAAGGAAGGGAGAAACTACTGTGGATGGTTAGAATTTGTAGTAGAGCTAGGAGGTTGAAATTTTCAGCAGGAAGAGGACTTAGCTGTAGGTCAGTTGTTAACTCCTCATAGCAGAAAGTTCCAGAGGAACTAATGTTCTTTCTGCTGTCATTGCTGTTTCTGACAGTGGGCAGAATGTTTATTGCGACAGTTTTTGTTGTTGTTTTGCTAATGAGTCCAAGGCTATGTCCTTGTTTGGTCCTGTGAGCTCTGGAATTGCTTCTCTATAGAGGGAATTTTCTTCTCTCAAAGAGAAAGAAGACAATCTTGGTAAAAAAGGAAGCATTTGCTGGAGTTCCTTGACCTTCTCAGCTTATTGGTGGACTTGTGCCAAGACAGTGAAGCATGATTTTAGAACAGCCTGTCAAGGGTTCAGGATGCTTTTTCTTTTTTCCACTAATTTCCTGCTAATAGGGCTTTGTTTTGTTTTGTTTTTTTCCAACATATTTGTTGGATCTGTATATACTAGGATCAAAAGAAATAAATATGAATAAAAAATGGCCCCTGCCATTTTGGCACTCCCAGTCTTGTGGAGACAAGAAGTAAACAATAAGGTGAAAATAAATTAAAAACTTTAAAAAAAGAAGAAGCCGGGCATGGAGGTGTACAAGTGTAAACCCAGCTACTCAAGAGGTGAAGGCAATTGGATCTGAAGTTTGAGATCAGCCTGGGCAAAAGGGCTGTGAGTATAGCTCAAGAGGTAGAGTGCCTGCTTTGCATGTGTAAGGACCTGGGTTCAATCCCCAGTGCCAAAAATATATCTATAGATATACATACATATAAACAAATAAGTATATTGCATTCCATCAAATGCCCATGGGGCCATGGAATCACACAGGAGCTAAGAAATAGCTCCACCTGGGAATATTCAGCTCTGCCAAAGGGTTGGAAGGAAATTTCTATCAGATCCTCAAAAGTGTTGGAGATAAATGATATTTAGTCACCTTGTGTCTGTATGTATGTGTCTCTGTGTGTGTCTGGGTCTCTATGTGCAGTGCTGGGAATAGAACCCAGGGCCTTGTGCACGCTAAGCATACATTCAACCTCTGAGCTGCATCCCCAGGCCCATTTCATCATCTTTTGTGTCATTCATTCACTAGTGCCAGCACCTTTCGAATACTGTCCTTTCCTACTGCAAACCTAGGCCTGATTATAAATGAGGAACTGGAGGCTGGAAGAGGTTAGTACACACGTATAGTGAATTAGGGCAGAGCTGGTTTCTAGCCCAAATTTTCCTTCCTCCAAAGATCTTTTCATTAAATCTGTGGTTAGGGCACCGTGGATTTTGCTTTGCTGGTTTATTTTCATTCCTGGATCACAGCTTTAAACTCACACACTTAGCTCTAGCACCCTGACTGGCAAATAAATGCTCGTGGCAACGCAGCCAGCTGCTGTTTCCTGTGTTTAGAGACCACATTGCAGGGAAGTGTTTTAAGAGTTGTTTTGAGTGTTGTGTCTGCTCCTCCATGCAAAAGTGTGGATGCGTTTCTGAGACAGCGGAAGGTGACAGATGCTCAGTGTTCCTATTTGCCAGGGATTTAAAACAGAACTCGTGTCTCAGGGGGTGAGATCAGAGACTATGTTCTGTTTGGTTGAGAGCATGTCGTCTGTGAAATCAATAGGATTGGGGTCAGAGTTTTAGAGCTAGCTCAGCCACAGATGGGTCCTATGACTTTGGGAAAGACAGTTTATATCTGCCTTGCCCCTCTGCGCAGTGGAGGTACCCAAAGTTGCAAGAAGCACCTCTGATGAGCCAAGCACCGGTGTTGGTCCATGGGCTGCAGAGATAAACAGTCCCCAGTAAAGCCTTGCAATTAGGAAAGGGGCAGACATACAAAGGGTATTGGCAAAGTGTGGAAGTGTGGGCTGGAAGGGAGGTGGTTTTCTGCCAGTTTGCAAAGGGCCACATTGGAACATCAGGGAATCCAGAACTTCTTCATTAAACAGAGACCAACAGTGAGAGTTTACATTTGCTGTGAACCTACTATGTGTGTGTGTGTGTGGTTTTTTGTTTTTTTTTTTTCCTGGGGTTTGAACTCAGGGCCTCATGCTTGCTAGGCAGGTGTGCTTATCACTTGAGTCTCTCCTCCAGCCCTTTTGTTATTTACCCAGGTTTGCTTTGGATCACCACTCTCCTAATCTCTGCCTCTTTAGTAACTAGGATTACAGACATGAGCCTGTGGCACTCAGCTACTATGTTTCTTTACTCTTTTATCAGTCCTGAGGAAAGTAGCAAATACAAAAGAGAAAAACAAGACAGATACAAGAAGGGCTTATCTGACTTGGAAGTGACTACACAAATGTCCTGAATCCATCAGGCTTTAGAGCCTTTCGCCTTTCCATCTCACCCTAATAGTCCTTTGAAGATTGCCTTTTAAAGTTTCAAGATACTGACATTCCAACATTCCTTCACTGCCGAATTGTCTTCCATTTCTTTCCCTGAGGTTCCCTTCTGTTTCCAGGATTAATGTCAATCTGGAGTTTATCGCACACTGACTGCCCCTTGCCTTTCCAGCCCCCTTCTCTCCACTCCGTGGCTTTGTGCAACTCAGCTACACCTTTGACTAATCTAATCAGCACCCCTGGGTCCTGCTCAAATTTAATGAATTGGTGAATGTCTTCTTCCTGGGTGCATTTTTCTCCTGGAGGTGAGATCTTTTCTACCCTTTTCAACATTCTGTCCTTTGAGAAAATGTCTCAGGTTGCATTACTCGTTTCTCTCTCCTCTACTCACCCATCAAATCCAGTCTTATCTAGAAGCAGAACATGTGCAGGTGTGCACTACTCCAACACATTGTTCGTGCCCCATACCACCTTTCTGACCACGTCCTGACAACTGGCTTGTGTCAGGGTCTGGTTCTAGTCTGTGACTCCTGAGAGAAGTAAGTTGAGTTTTTTATGTGCCGAGCACTTTGCTAGTACATGGTAAACTCTCAATCCATTCATCCATCTCTCTACCAAAAGTTCAGTAATGTTTATTATTCATGTGGCCTATGCAAGGGGACAGTGGTAAGCCAAACTGAACTTCTCTGTCTTCATGAGCTTAAGTAAGTGTCATTGGAGGAAACTGAAACCGATCTGCTTACCTGTTGCCCCATCAGCTTGGGCTGTTGCAACAAACTATCCCAGACTGGGGGCTTCAACAACGGACATATTTTCTCACAGTTCTGGAGGTTGGAAGTCCAAGGTCAAGGTCTAACAGGTTGAGGTTCTAGTGAGGACTCTTTTCCTAACTTGCCCATCTCCTCACTGTGTCCTCAGGTGGCAGAGAGAAAGAGGGAGAGAAAAGTGAGGCAAGATGAAATGGGCAAACAAGATCCTCTCTCTTCCTCTCCCTCTCCCCCTCAACTTTCCCCTCTCCTCCCTCCCTTTCTCTTTTGGCTGACACCAAACTCAAAATCCTCCTAATCTCTGCCTCCTGAGTGCTGGGATTATAGGAGTGTACCACCATACCTGGTCCTGTGTGGTCCCTTCTTTTAAGACACAACACCAATACTATCATGAGGACCTCACCCTCATCACATCATCTAAACAGTTATTTCCCAAAGATGCCATCTCCAAATACCTTTGTACTGTGGGTATGGAGTTTAGTCTATGAATTTTCAGAGGACACAGTTCAGTTCCCCTAGCAGCCCATAGCAGCCATCAGTGACCTTCTAGAGAGAATACTTACGTGAATATAATGGTAGGAATCTGAGACCAGATGCCATATTGAAGGGGAGGGCATATTTCAGAGCAGATAGCTGGGGGGCACTGGAGATCACTCTGTCTGCCCTTCTTTCCCTGTGGCTGCACTTGGCCTACATCTGTCCGGCTGGCACACATTCCTCTGGGCCCAGGTGACCAGTAAGGAAATGGAAACCGCAGAAGTGAGAGGGAAATGCCTGCAGCCGGGGAGAGGGGGGACAGTGATGTGGTAAATCTGTTCCCAGGCCTTCTCACCAATCCCATTCCAAGGCTGTCCATGGTCATTCCCACATGACTCACTGATGTGGGTGACAGTCCCAGGTGAGTGATGGCAGCACCACCACCATCACCTTCCAGGACTTGCTTCCTTACAGTCTAAGAGATGCTTTCAGGACCAAAAGATCCTGGTCTCGGGAGTTCTTGCGCTCCATGCAGTGGCCTGCTGGGAACAGGGCCCAGCAGGACAGGAGGAATGTCACCCAGTTTGAAATGCAACAGAACCAATTCTCACGCCCTTCAGGACAGAGTTATGTATCCATTTGAGGCAGGGCCCAGGGGAAAGGAACCACCCACCAGCCCTCAGAGAGCATGGATTCTTGTCCCCACTTTTTGCCTGATTTGCTGGGTGATTCTGGTAATTACTTTGCTCTATTCCGAAGAACATGCATGATATCCCTACTGTGTACTAAGAACTGCTGGGTGAGTGGGTATGTGGGAGTGAACTCTGCCTTTTGAGCACCTCGTGCCTTACCTGCACGATTCGGGCTGTGCAGAGGGGCAGCTGGTATAAAAGGATCCACTCAGCCCACCTTGGGGAATCCAGGAAAGCTCCTTTCAAAGGGGATGAACCCCATGAGCTGGGGTTGGAAAGACAAGAAGTTGGGCAACTGCACATGTTGGGGATAGAGGACTAAGCTGAGGAAGGAGTATTCCTGGCAAAGAGGTCGCATGTGGTAAGCACAATGGTGAGAAACTTGCACACCAGGGGGATGTTTTAGGGCAAATGTGTGTGATGCACGGTGGGAGACTAGCAAGACTCACCTTACACTAAGGCTGAGTTTATTTTGATGGCTCCTGAAAGTCACCAAAGGAGCAAGTTCGTGGCATAATCTATGAGAACCTAGCCCCACACTCGAACTGTGGTCCTCAGACCAATAACTGTGGTACCGTACACCCAGGGGCTTATCAGGAATGCAGAATCTCAGCTCGTCCCCAATCTACTACCTTAGAACCCTCATTTTATTTATTATTATTATTTCAGCAATACTGCAGTTTGAACTCAGGGCCTCACACTTGCTAGGCAGTCAGTCTAGCACTTGAGCCACTTCCCTTTTGTTTTGTTTTGTTTTTTTTTTTTTGCAGTACTGGAATTTGAACACAGGGCCTACACCCTGAGCCACTCTACCAACCCTTTTTTTTTTTAATAGAGTCTCAAGAACTATTTGCCCAGGCTGGCTTCCAACCATGATCCTCCTTATCTCTGCCTCCTGAGTTGCTAGGATTACAGGTGTGAGCCACCAGTGCCTGGCCCACCAGCCCTTTTTGTGTTGGGTATTTTTGAGATACAGCCTCACAAACTATTTGCCTAGGGCTGGCTTTGACTATGATCTTCCTGATCTTTGTTCTCTTGAGTAGCTAGGATTACAGGTGTGAGCCACTGGCACCCCCAGCTAAAACTTCATTTTAATAAGACCCCCTCCTCAGTGATTGGTTTGTACAAGGGCATTTTTGTATCCACTGTTCTACATCCCTGAATTCAATCAACCACTGATCAAAAATATTCAAAACTAAATGCTGTCTGTACGGAACCTGTACAGACATTTTTTCTCTAGTCATTATTCATCAATCAATACAGTCTAACAACTATTTCCATAGCATTTGTATTGTGTTAGGTGTTATAAGTAATGTAGAAGTGATTTGAAGTATCCAGGAAGATGTGTGTGATTTGCTTGCAGATGCTTTGCTCTTTTCTATAAGGAATTCCTGTGGATTCTGGTATTTGGGGGAGGCCCTGGAACCCATTCCCTGAGATGTGGGGGGATAACTGAACATTAAGGTTTAGACACCTTGTTCTATAACTAGGGTCAGCAAACTTTGTAAAGAAATAGAGAGGAAATATGCTAGGCTTTAGGGCTGGGGGCATGGCTCAAGTGTAGAGCACCTGCCTAGCAAGTGTGAGGCCCTCAGTTCAATCCCCGGTAGCACCCCCAAAAATACACACACACACACACACACACACACACACACACACACACACACACATATATGTATGTATGTGCATGTGCGTGCGTGCGTGTGTGTGTGTGTGTGTGAGAGAGAGAGAGAGAGAGAGAGAGACAGGTTTTGAGGGCCATGTGGTCGGTCTCTGTGTTGACTACCCAATCCTGCTATTGCAAGGCAAAAGAAAACATGAACAATTTGTGCCTGGATGAGTACGGCTCTGTTCCAGTAAGTCCACTTACAGACGCTGAAGTTTAATCTCATTTCAGCTTCATGTATCATAAACTGTTTTTCTTCTTTCAATTTTTTAAAATCATTTGAAAATGTAAAAGCCATTCTTAGCTCACAGGTTGTTCAAAAACAGGTAGTTAGCTAGATTTGCTGACCCTTGAGCTATAGGATTCCAGATTCTTATTTTTCACATGATTTCCCCTGACCTATATGCTTCAGAGAGTTACTGTGAAAATCAAATGATCTGGGAAGGACATCCAAACCAAGCCCACAGGTTTCAGATAAAGAAATGGAGGCCCAGAATGGGAACATAATTTGCCCAAAGTAACACAGCTTATTCCTGGTTGGATTCAAACAGGACTACTGAATTCCCAGCAGGTGCTCTACCCTGTTTTAGCTATAGTTGATTTTAAAGGAGAGTTAGGCTGGGCTGGTTGTGGTGGCACACTCCCACAATCCCAGCTACTTGGGAGGCAGAAGTAGGAGGATCATGGTCTGAGGCCAGCCCCAGCAAAGACATGAAACCTGATCTGAAAACAAAGTAAAGTAAAAAGGGCTGGGGGCATGGCTCAAGATGTAAGCACACAAAGCCCTGAGTTCAAACTCCAGTACCATAAACAAACAAACAAATGAATAAATAATAAAGGAGAGCTATGCTTTAAAAGGCAAATTGAGATTCTTTCTGATACATTTCAGGGCCTTTTAATGTGAAAGGCATTTTATCGATGCTAAAATGTTATTAGAATTGTTGAACTGTGCAGAGCAAGCCCTAAGGCATTTCAACAACCTGAAATGCCATAATAAAGTTCTTTTATCAAAATAAAAGTTGTTAGGTATTATTCTAATAAAAAGATAAAGTTTGGCTAGAAATTATTTAATTTGTACCTGCCTGTTTTTATTTATACCTTGTGTGCTCATGGTAATTAGTGAATCATTCACAAAGGTCATTTAAAAGCATACAAGGGGGCTAGAGACATAGCTCAAGCAGTAGAGCACTCACCTATCACATGTGAGACTCTGGGTTCAATCCCCAGTAACAAAGAAAATTGTACACTAGTGTGAACCAAGTGTGTTCCACTTGTTTTCTTTTTCCTTTTTCTTTTCTTTCTTTTTTTTTTTTTTTAATTTCTTTAGCAAATGTCTTTTTTGGGGGGCGGGCAGTACTAGGCTTTGAACTCAGGGCCTTTTGCTTGCTAGGCAGGTGCTCTACCACCAGAGCCACGTCCCCAGCCCTCCACTTGTCTTTTTATCCAAAACTGCAGCATTCCTGTGACTCTTCTTATAGCAAAATCTAAGACACTGTAGATTTAAAAAAAAAAAAAAAAGCACAAAAACTTCCACATCCTTCATAAATATAGATGTCCAATGCTGGCTTTTTTTTTTTTCTTTCTTTCTTTCTCTTGTCCAGACCAGCTACTCAGACAAGTAGAAACAGTTGCTCACAGAGGAAGTGGAGTTCTGCCTTCTTGTACTTCTGCTTCTTTGCTTTTGGACACAGAAAGCCAATGAGGAGATTCAGAATATGGTTTCTGGATAAATAATAATCCACTCTGAACTCTATGTGCAAGGGGGCTTCCTGGACATGGATGAGCTCCCCTCTGAATAAAGCTGGATCCTGGGAACCAGAGTCCTTGTCCTCTATTTCTGGCCTTCCTGTCCCTTGTTCTCCACTATGGTTCTGGGCTAGCATGCTGCATGCTGAGCTAATAACACGGGTTCATTTGCATCCATCCTCTTGCACGCACACACATGCACACGTGCACACACCTCTTGCTTGCTTGGCCCCTGCAGCAGTTGAAAAAAATGTGCTTCTAACTTGCAGGCTGGAAGAAGCCTCTGAGGTTAGGACTGCCCTTGGGGAGGGGACCCAGAGAAATGAGGCATTGGTTGCTATCACACAATAAGCCATCAGTCAGGACATCCGGCATCCCAGATGCTCTGCCCGAGCTTGGGCAGCAGGACTGACTCATCCCTGCACCCGGGGTGACCCAGCTGTCAGAAGGAGATTGGTCCATCTCCTCCTCTCTGTTTGCTCTGCCTTGTCAAAAAAGCCACGAGTTGTGAATCATCTGCCCATACAGAACCACTCGGAAAGCTCAAGGGCTAGCAGGGGGGCTAGCAGAGAGCAAACTCTCCTCCTGAGTAGGACCCAGCTGAGCCACTTTGAGGCCTGGAACAAATTGCTTTTTTCTAAATAATTAATTATAACAGTTTTCATTTACTTAGTAGTTGACAGAATGAGTGATCCAACAGAACCAGGGTTCAGACTCCCCAGCACCATGCTCCTTTCATCTTCCCTTATGAGATGTCATCCTGTGACAGTGGTTCTGTGAGACAGATGGCAGTAATATTCCCATTTTATAGATGAGAACACCAAGGCACAAGAAATTCACTTGTCCCAAATGAGGGGCAAGGCAGTTTTTGGATTCAGTAAACCAAACATCAGATTCCAAATTCCTTTTTTTTCCCCAGTCTGCCTTTCCTGAGCTTTTATTTTTTCAAATGAAAAGCCAAGAAATATGTCTGTCTTGTCCATGTCCTTTGGTTCCTGGAGTCTGACGTACACATCAGGCTAACTCAGAGCTTCATTGAGGGACACCAGTGATAGCTCTCTTGGCAGAAAGAAAGGAATAACCCAGTTTTCTGGGTTGCTGCAGTGCCCCCTTCCTCCTCCAAAAGGGACCTGCACAAAGACCAGTCTGTCATGGTCAGCTGCTCTGTGACATTCACCAGAGTCACTGTGTCATGTTTAGCAATTTAATAAGTGATAGATTTTTAAATGTAATGGAACTCTTCCAACTTATGTAGAGGTACTAAGAGTAATATAATTTGTGCCTGATCACATTTTTTGTTGTTGTTGTTGTTATTTGTTTTTGCTTTTTGAGACAGGGTCTTACAATGTAGCCCAGGTTGGCCTCCAACTTCTGATTCACCTACCTTGGCCTTCCAAGTGCTGGGATTACAGAAGTCACTACCATGCCTGGCTGTTTCCTCTTTACCATCTACTTCTCCACCAACTTCCCCACCCTCCTCCAGATTATTTTGAATTAAAGCCTAGACATCATATTATTTCACATGTGAACATTTCAGCACATATCTCTAGGAGATTTTATCTCTTTTAGAAATATAACCACACCATCATCATACCTGAGAAATAAATAATTACTTAATGCCATCAAATATCTAGTCTACAATTGCATATCCCTGAAATGTATATGCTCGATCCCTGAATTGGTATATGGCTTCCTGTCTGGTGATGCAATCCTTTGTTCCCATACATGCTCCTGACACTGAGGTGCTGTCCACCATGAGATGATAGGACTAAGGGGACACAGCTGGTGCTGTCTCCATCTCCAAAACTATGAGCTAAAAACCTCCTTTCTTTCTAAGCATCTTACTTCAAGGATTTTGTTATAGTAACAGAAAACTGACAAATACAGCCAGTTTATAGGCAGAAGTAGACTTATTACAACATAAAGTGTTATAATCAGACACAGCTCTGTTACAATGGCAGCAGTTTTGTTTTTATTGTACATCACTATTGACAAAGCATTTCTATCTTTATGGTCTTACTTGAACTTCCCAGCAGTCCAGTTAGGGTGAAGTCTGAACAGAAAATGTTATCACCATTTATTAATGCAGAAAGTGAGGCTCTGAGAGTCTGAGTGAGTCACACAGGGTCACACAGGGTCACACAAGAGCAGAGTAGGACTAAAACCAGGTAACCAAGCCAGTGTAAATTCCTGGGTACAAACACTTAAGTCTTCCTCCTTTTTCTGCTCACAGAAAATAAGGACCAAAAAGGAGCAGGTTTTATCCCGGCTCACTTGGAAAGCTCTCTGAGGGAGTCCTTATCCCAGCTATTATGGCCTTAAGTGATTCAGAGTCCTCTGGGGAACACAGTATTTGAGGCTGCTTAAGTGCCCAGCTGAGTGTCTGCCAGCCAAAATTTAAGCAATCTCAGAGAAGAAGACTTTTCCTCCCACGAGCTGAGTCATGTTATGGAAGAGATGTAATCAACTGACCTGGCCAACACAGGTGGAAACAATAGTCTTGTGTCCAGTTCTTTAATGAGCAAGGCTGATTCTGGCTTGGAGTTGGCAGTAGTCATTTCTCCGACAATGATATAGGATGATGTTGACTGCAGAGGGACAGATTTATAGGAAAGGTTGAGACAGTCTCAAATGTTAAGAAAACAACTATAAAACATGTCTGGGGACTGGATCTTTGCAGGGTGAGTAAGGCTCTTAACCATGATGAGCAGGGAGAAGGACTGGGCTCTGGAGGACAGCTGCTCTCAGCTCATAAACAGAGGTAGGGGTATGGGGAGGGGAGCGCCTAGAACGTGGGACCTTTCTTCCCTATCCTGCAACAAATGCCTCGTTTAAGTAATTCACCATCCTCGCTTTCTCCTTCCCTAATCTCCTCCTTCTCCACCTCCACTCCCATGTGCAACTGGTCTCAGACAAATCAACCAATTTCTTCAAGCCCTGTTTTTTTCCTAAATAAAATGAGTTTTTCTTTTTCTTTCTTTCCTTCTTTCTTCCTTCCTTCCTTTCTTTCTTCCTTTTCTTTCTTTTCCTTCCTTTCCTTCTTTCCTTTTTTGGTGGTACTGGGATTTGAAATCAGGGCCTCACCTTTGCTAGGCAGGCACACTCTACCACTTGAACCACTCCACCATCTTATATTGGGTATTTTCAAAATACAGTCTTGTGACCTATTTTCCCCAGGCTGGCTTTAAACCACAATCTTCCTGATCTCTGCCTCCTGAAGAGCTAGGATTACAGGTTTGAGCCACCAGTGCCTGGCAAGGTCCTTCATTTCTATCTTTTTCTTTTTTTAAGTACCTCCAGTAAAGTAAGATGCTACAAACATAAAAAGTTGAAGGTTTATTTATCATACACCACACAAATAGTAGATAATAGTCAGGTATGGTGGCACATGCCTGTGATCCCAGCACTCCAGAGGCTGAAAGCAGCAAGATCATGAGTGTGAGTTCAGCCTGGGCTACACAATGAGACCCTGTCTTAAATAACAACAGCAAAAAGAAAATGGTGGATACTTTTGATTCTATCACCTTAGATAATGTATTTATTTTTTAAAATTTATTTCTTTATTTATTTTATCATTTTTACATTTACTCACATGTGTACACATTGTTTGGGCCATCTCCCCTTAGATAATTTAGCAGTGTCTAATAAATTTGATAAGATCATCCAATTTTCAGAAACGTAAGAAATAACAATTTGCCATCTGTTTGGGATCCTGCCTGATCCTTGCTTAGCAATGATGACTGATTCACTGGCATGGCTCTTTGATCAAACCCACCACCTGAGGTGGTCCCTCACAATACTGGACTTCAAATGGGATCATTTACACCAACTGCAGAGAGGAAGGTCCTAGAATTTGAGGAGCATGGGAAACAGGTGTGTTGTGCTGAGGGGAGTATTATGGTTTTGATCTTTAATATCCCCCAAGGACCTATGTGTCAACAGCATGGTCCTCAGCCTGTGGCTTTATTGAGAGATGATGGAACCTTTAGGAGGTGGAGCCTAGTGGGAGGAAGTTAGGACACTTAGGGCACACCCTTGAAGGAGATACTGAGGTCCTGCCTCTTCCTGTCTTTCTCTTTGCTACCAGGCTGCCATGAAGTGAACAGGCCTCTTCTGCCATGCACTTCCTCTGCCATGATATACTTGTTGTGCTGCAGACCTAATGCATGGGGCCAAATGGCCATGGACTAAATTTCCAAAATTATGAACAACAAAAATTTCCTTCTTTAAGTTGATTTTCTCAGCATTTGTCACAGAGATGGAAATCTGACTGACACAGGGAGGATGGGTGAAAAAGGGCTAGGAGGAAGACATTAAGCATGCACTGCCTGTGCCCTAGTATGCCATGTGCTTATGTGGCACTTTCATTCCTTTCAACAGCCTCCTTATACCCATTCTACAGATAAGAAAGAATTTGCATGACATCACTCAGTACATCCTAACCGAGCCCACATTCCTCCTCCCACACTCAACCTCTTGTTGTTCCTCCAGACTGGCTCCTTCCTGATGCTCCAGTGTCTCCAAGCTGAGAGAATCTGCCAAGTCATGAAGCTAACTCTGTGCTGTCTGTTCTTCCTATCCTGACATAAATGCCTCATTTAAATAAGTAATGATAATGATGATAACAGTAATATATAACAGAGATAGAGTAGTCATGAATTTTGTTTTATTAAGTAGTGTATTAGCTCTCTATCACTATAACAAAATTCCTGAGAAAGTCAACTTTTAAGGAGGAGAGAATTTATTTTGGCTCATGGCTTTAGAGGTGTCAGTCCATGGTCACTTGGCCCTGTTCCTTTGGGCCTAAGGCACCACAGTACATCATGGTGGGTATGCATGGTAAAGTAGACCTGTTCATTTCATGACAGCCAGGAAGCAAAAAAGAGACAGGAAGAGGCAGGGTCCCAGTGTCTCATTCAAGGGCATGTCCTTCTTTTAGGCCCCATCTCATAAAGATTCACCACATCCCAATAGTGACACAAACTGGGGACTAAGCCTTCAACACATGGGCCCTTGAGGGTCATTTCAGATCTAAACTAGAGCAGGCGGACATCTAAATAAGGATATCACATGATTTTATTACACTATCTCAGTCTCAGCCATCACCCCTAATAGACAGCAAGAAGAATAGGTAAAACCCACAGGTAGGACCAACACCCCTGTTCAGTAGGAAATAGTTTCTAAAAAAGATCTATGGCTCTTCTCCCTTATAAGATTATAGGGTCCACACTCCTTGAGAGAAGAATGATATAGGGTTAGGCAGGAAGTTAGGAAACTTGATGGCTAAAAATAATGACTTGAATGTGGATAAAGAATCACATCCTGGACTACTGACATTAATGGAAAGACTTGTGAGATACGGCAGGGTCCTGTTGACTTGCATCCCTCTTAGATTGTAGAAAATGGCAGCCCCAGTCTGACCATCCAAGTTCAAGAACTCCCTCACCTAACACGTGGGAGGAGTTGATGACACATGCAGTTTTCCAGGACTGACCATGTCTGCAGACTCCAATAAAAGCTTGAGGTCTTGGGACCTCCAGGGCAGCACGCCTTCTTGAGCCTGTCCACTCTCCCATCTGAGAGTGCACTATTGCTTTGCTTTCTCTCTGGGTTGCATTAATAAACCTGCTCCTACTTAAAAAAATAAAATAAAATAAAAATAAAAATAATAAACTAGAGCAGGTGGTTTTATTTTGGGCTCTCCACTTGACTTCTTTGGGGCATAGAGAGCTGGGCCAGTCAGCATGACAAGTGCCCCGCCCTTAGAGAGACATCTGTTCATCTGCCTTTGCAATTCTGAAATTCCACCCAGTCTCTCACTCATCTCAGAATCTGCATATCTGCATGTCTCAGAAACAAAGGGAGCAGCTGAGGGACTCTTGATTCTTACTGGGGACACACCAGCTGTGTAGAACTAAATGCCGTATAGCACCTCCTCCAGGGTCCAGACACCAGGAGGGACGGGAATGGGCTTTTCTTTCTTTCTCTCATTCTTTTTCTTTCTTTCTTTCTTTCTTTCTTTCTTTCTTTCTTTCTTTCTTTCTTTCTTTCTTTCTCTCTTCCTTTCTCCTTCCTTCCTCCTTCCTCCTTTCTTCCTTCATTCCTCTCTCTTTTCTTCCCTCCCTCCCTCCCTTCCTCTCTTTCCTTTATTCCTTCCTTTCTTTTTTATTTTCAAGACTGGGTCAGCTATGTCTCAAGTTGTCCTCAAACTCATGATCCTCCTGTCTCAGCCTCCTGAGTGCTGGGATTACAGGTGTGAATCATCATGCCTAGCAACTTTTGGTTATTTCTGATGGGCCTGTAAGTAGTTATACAAATTTTAAAATAGTATGTACTTACTCTGTAAATTTTGGAAAATACAGAAAACACAAAGAATAAGCAAATACCACAGTATGTATGATAGCCTATGAATTAAATAAAGTTGGGGTTATTACTTAGCAATTTGTTGTAAACACTTTTCTACAGCATAATATGATTTCTCCTGAATTCCTAGCGTGCCCTTGTACAAATACAAATTTACAGCTTAATCAGCTCCCTTTTTTTTGGAAATCTGGGTTATTGTGTTGAGATCAATGTATAGATTTTTGTGTCCAAAACAGCAGAGTGAGATTAAAAGCCTTAGTATTTACTTTTATAAAAAAGGAATGTAATACCTATTTCAAAGCCTTGGATGAAGCTGATAGATAATTCATATAAAGTACTTATCACAGTGCCTTGCACATAATCTACTCTGCATAAATGGTAACTATTATTAGCTTGCTTTCTGCCTGGTTACTTTCTAATGAAATGCTAAGAAGTAGAATCACGTCCTCATAGCTTTTAAAGAGTGTGTGGTTGAACTGTACTAGCCTATGTGCAGGTCAGGTAAGACAGGAAGCCTCAGTGGTGGACTAGCTCAGTCACTGCTGAAGACAACTAGGTAAGGCAGCCACAGACTCACAGAAGCAGGTTTATGGCTGCTCTCCTGACATCCCCAGCCAAGACCCCCTGGATGCAAATTCACTGCAGCACAGGCCCAGCAGCGGAAGTTTAGATGCCTATCTATGAGCTAGGAGCAACACATCAGCCATCGCTCCCCACAAAATTCATCCTCATTTCCTTATTTCACATCTGTGTGCATGGTCAGAATGATGGCTGTGGGTGGTATGCTGCAATCATTGCTGCTCCTGGAGAGGTGTCACCTAAGGCCGAGACCCTGCAAGAGTGGATCAGGCTGCCATCTTGTTTTTTATTAATCCTGCGACTACCATAGGGTTTCAGAGCTGAAAGGAAGCTTTGTGATCACTGACCATTGGGCTGGATCCCTTCCTTCTTCTGTGAAAGACTGAAGCTCAGAGCATTTAAATGATTTGCCCAAAGACAGGAAACATGTAAGTGGCAAAGTTAGAACTACACCCCAGTTCTGCCCTCCTCCACATAGGATTCCTCCCGGCCCTGCCGACCATGTTCATTCCCAGCAAAGGAAGGTCATGGTTAACTTATCCAGATAGGTTTGCCTCTGTCTCCAAAACAGCATTCCTCCTAAGAGGCTCAGCATTGGAAAAAGGAAACAACACAATTTCATGGTCTGTCTTGGTCCTCTGTAGGGCCTTTCTTGCAAAGCACTTTGGGAACATCATCAAGAAGGAAGCGGGGACTGGGGGTGTAGCTCAGGGCTGGGGGTGTAGCTCAGTAGTAGAGAGCACTTGCCTAGCATGCATGGGGTTCTGAGTTCAATTCCTAGCACCACAAATAGATAAATTAAAGGAACTAGGAAGGAACTTTCATAAGGTAGCTCTTACTTCTTTTCTCTCCTCCCAAATTTCATACAGATATTTGGAGCTGGTTTTTGGAAAATAAAGTTGCTCTTTTCTGGACAAAACCTTTTGTAGACAAGCAAGCATCATTTCTCACATCCTTAGGTGCAAACTAGAGAAGGCTTTGTTGCCATGGGTGCTTTCAACACAGGACTGGGAGTGAAGAAACAGCAGCTGTGACCCCTTTCCTCATGAAGAGAACACAGCTATAAAAACCAATATTTACCCTCCCCTGGCATGCTGCTGGACTCTCCCATAGCTCCTCAGTCAATTTAAGCCTTAAAATCTTTATGAAAAAGTGTTTCTATTCAACTTTCAAAGACACCAGTAAATCTGTTATTGCTGTAACCACCTACCACTTGCAAGAAAATCCCAAAATGTCAAATTGTGGGTATTTTACAAATGAAAAAGAGACACTTCTGGAATCAGTGAAAAGCCTGTCTTGATTTGCCTTCTGTTGGAGGAGTGAGGAGCTCATTCCTGTAACTTAAGCAAGAGGTTATGATGGCCACTTGTGGCAGGGGTCTAGGCTTTGGGCAGAGTTTGCTTGGTGACTTAATGGTGACCTCAAAAGGCATAGTTAATTAATGCTACACACAGGCCATCTGTCCAGGATTTGGGTTCTGATCATGAAGGAAGGAGTAAGCCAGATGGAATAAGGTCACAGATGGACAGGAGGGTGGTCAAGCACACTAGAGGTTTTCAGGCCTGGATCTGTGTCCTGTGATGGAACCTAGGTAACTTTGGACATGTGACTCAATCTCCCTAAGCAAATTCCTCACCTGCAAATTGGCATTAATAAAAGTACCTACCTCGCAAAGTTTGGGATGATTAAGTCGTCACAATGTACCTGGTGGATGGTGAGGACTCTATGAGTGTTGGTATCATAGTTTGGTATTTTCGTGTTTTTACCTCGACTTCAAGGGCTTTGGTGATTCATAAAAGAAAAGTGAAGAGAAAAACATTTTCCCTACTAAACACTCCTTCCTTCCTCTAGATAACATTTATTGATTACTCACTATATGCCAGGCACTCTCTAGACCATGGGGACACAAAAAGGAGACACTCATAGTCTACTGAATCATAGCTGCATAGAACAAAAGAGCTACACAATGGGATAAGTTCTACAATAAAAATGATATACAGGTGTCCACTTGGGAGGCAGAGATGAGGAAGATCACAGTTCTAGGACAGCCCAGGCAAAAAATTCACAAGACCCCATCTCCACAGTTGCTGGGCATGGTGGCATGTATCTGTTATCCCAACAATGCAGGAAGTATAAATAGGAGAATCCTGGTTCAGGCCCACCCAGGCATAAACTCGAGACACTATTCAAAAAATAGCTAAAGTAAAAAAAGAGCTGCAGGAATGGCTCAAGTGGTAGAGTACCTGCCTAGCAAGCATAAGGCCCTGAGTTCAAACCCCAGTACCACCAAAAAGTAAAAATAATATATGAGGGGCACAGTGGGAATAGGGAGGAAGGAATATCACACTTGGCTTAGGAAATCAAAACTTCTCATGAGCAACATGCAAAGGAGTTTGCATATTGTCAAAGGTCAGTCAGCAAAGATGCAGTACACACAAACCCTTAGAAAAGAGAAAGACAGAGCATATGGGAAATAGCTGTAGATAACTAGCATTTAACTTATATTTGTGGGGTGTCAGCTAATGCCAGATATTGATATCAGAGATGAATAAAGCATTTCCTTCCCTCAAGGACTTTAGAGACTGGTAGGAAGAGAAATGCCAAGCATCATGGTTATAATGTGGTAAGTGTTATAATCAAAATACTCATACAGTGACTACACTGAAAGAGATCTCTATTCTCAACCAGAGCCTACAAGTGTGGCTAGCATTAAGAGTGATGAGGCTAAGCTATGCATTTATTCACTTATTCATTCAACAAACACACATTGAATGCCTATAATTTTCCTATGTGATGTCTTAGGACAGTGGTGGAGACCTTATCATTAGGCTGACTAGGGAGCACACAGAGTTAGGTGGATGTCAGGCCTGATTGTTCACTCATACAGTAAACAATCAATTTTTCTCATTCCGATTACAAGGCAGGGAGCATCTCATTTCAGAGTTAGTCGATCTATAGCACCTCTCTGATATTTGTTAACCTCTCTTTTATCAGAGGGCTATCAGCCTCGGGCTCAGAACACTGACTGGCAGAACACTTATTAGAATTTAATAAGATTGCTTGGTTTCCAGGATTTTTTGTTTGTTTGTTTGTTTGTTTGGTGTGATTTTTATGGCAACTGGTACATTTTTCCATGTATAGTATCATATTAAATTTCCTTCAAAATGTATCTGAGATAATAGTAAATAGTTATTTTAATGGAAAATGCTCAAATCTACTAGTTTGATCCAGATATAGCAAAACAGGAAGGTGACAGAGGGAGAGCTTTAAGGGCAGGAATGAGGAACAGGTAAACAGGACTTGCTTAGACTGTGGGTTTCTTGATTGTCAACATTCAGTGTGCCATCTTGGTTTTGAGATCTCTAGTTCTTGGCACAGAGTTTGTGCTAAATTTGGAGTACCTTAGAGTGTGCCATTTACATATGATCTGTTTAAAATCCCAAACTTTATTCCTTCCACCTTCTCCTGTCATCACTTGGATGCCTGGAAGGATCTGGAAGCTCCAGCATTACCTGGAATTTCTTTCTAGTACTGGGGCCACAAACAAATGTACCAGGACTTCCTCTGCAAACATGTCGAGTCCTCCCAATTTTGTGTTTGGAGCATGGTTGCACCTCTCCTGGGAACGTGCCCCTTGATCTTTTGGTGGTCACTCATTATTGTCAGAGAGATGACAAATAGAGACAGTGACTGCTGATAAGCATGAGACTTTTGTCAGTTCAGTAGCTCTTAAGAGACTGTGGTCTCTTTCTCTCTTTTTCTGTATTACTCTTTTTCACTAGTCACAAACATTTATGCATGTCACGTTTCATGCATGATGATCCTCTTAGTGTCTTGGACATGTTGTTAGGACCCGCATTCACACAGTATCTGACTCCCTGGATGATGCTCAGAAAAGACAAAGAAAAGAATTGCTTACGGAATTTTTGCATCAGCTCATTGGTTCCTGCACCTCAGCTATGCCAAAAGGAATTTAAAATAAAGTGTTCATTTAGGACTACTTGTATTATAGAGCCACAGGGAAGTTACTAAATAGACACACTGAGCTTATGGCTCCATCCAGCCTAAGTGCTTTTTAATTCCTCAATTCTAATCAGGCAAAATGTTCACCTTAATGATGATTTCCACAAAGTACCAAGTCGCTAAATATATATGTATATATCTTAAAAGACTATTTAACTAAAGACCAGAATGATGAATTTGTATGTGTCCACGCGGCTCTCAACCTTCCTTGGGCCATGGTTGGTACCATATCACTCGAGTACAGCACTGAGGGGGACTTCATGGCCTTTGGCTTTCCGTTTGTGCAGAACACACAGAAAGCAACCCAAATGTAGGGGAGGCCTGGGGCTGTTGACAGACATTTCTGCTTATCTTGTTTTCACATCAGTAGCCGTGTGATCTCTGCTCACAGCCAGCGTGGGTGGGGGTTCCTCCTGCCCTGCCCCATGCTAGCTGTTAAAATAAGAGGGTGGTTTATTGCAATGCTTTTTCAAATAAAGACCAGGCCACCAGGAATTGGTTACTCTCACAGGTCTGGACTAATTTGCTCATTGCAAGGAAAAACCAGCACAGCTCTTTTAGAGATACATTAGCAAGCCACATAATAGCCATTTGATTTTGAAGATCAGGATTTGGGGGAAATTTGAATTTTGTTTGAATGCTCAAGAGCATTAGCTAGCTCTTCAGACATTTAAATTGCATTTTCACATCAAATAGTTGAACTTTTCAAATCAAGCACCAGCAACGGTAGCATGAAATTGACCACTCATACTCTAATTGCACTTTCCAGTTCATAAAGCAATTTTACATATGATTATTCCACTATGATGCATGGGAAAACTGAAGCTCAGAAATATTAAGAAAATTGTGACCAAAGTCATGTGTTTTCTGGTTAGTGACTGATGGGATTGAACCCAAACCTGTGTCCACTGCCTCCCAGTTTTGGGTCTTTGTTGCTCCGGCCATCCTCCCTCACCTTTGTTTCTGTGTTCTTGTCCAAGTTCATCTGTCCATTTTCCACTTAATGAGAGAGCACTTCAGTGGCTTGAAAGTCAACACTTTGGGAGAGCAGTGTAGCCAACTAAAATAACTGGGGATTGTGTCATTGTGTTACCCTCAGGTTCATAGGTTTACAGTAACTTAGAGGAAGCATAAAGGAAAGAGATGAGGATTTCTTGAGCAAGCAGCCACTGTGTCTGATGCTTCATGGACCTGACACTGTGCAAAGGGTCAGATATTTATATAACCTCCTCATTTGACCATCAAACTGCCTCTGACAGATGAAAGCATAGGAGCTAAAAGGTAGAAGGGAACTTGTTCAAATTGCCTATTGAGTGAGTGGTGGAGCCTGAATTTGAATCCAGCAAGCCAAGTGCAACCCCAGCATTCTACCGATGAGGAAACCCGAATGGCAGGATGGCTGCTCTGTCCCACAGCAGGTCAGGTGCAGGGTCAGATCTCGGCAGCATGAGCCCAGTGCTCTTGCCAGTGCACCTGGCAGACCTCATCTCTTATTGTCAGAATTCTTCTCTGTCCTAGCAGATAAAAAGTTGTCATAATTACAGATGGTCTCCTTTTGGCCACCTGTCCCCATATCTTGTGCCAACTCTTTGTTGCAATTCATATCAGCCATTTATTTCCACTTCCTATTTCTCCCCATCTTCCAGAACGTCCCATGCCCCTCATCTCAGACATGGTAAAAGTTGCTCACAAGTTTCCCCATTTGGCCATTTGAGTGGTGTATTTTCTCCCTACCTTGCTGGCTTATGCAGCTGACATAAAGCTATAATGGAGAAAGAAGATAATGCATCACTTAGTGAAAACATGAGAGAGCCTGGAGAGATGCTAGATAGATACTCCCTGCGAGGACACTAGACACCAGCCCTTGGAGCACCCTCAGTACCATGTGAGGGGCTCATTGTGTTGCTACAATGGCCAGAACCTAGAGCTGCTGCCCAGACTCACAGTTCCCACCACCCTCTACCCCTGCCATCTTCCTTACCCCCTGCACTCCCCATCTCTTTAGAAATCTGCTTGCTTCAGCGCTGTCTTTGCTGCTCATTTTAACCTGAAATTGAGTATATAAATGCCCAGTGTACAAAGCCATATACTGCGGTTAGCTCTAAATCTCTTAGTCCCTGACAGGACCCCGGGGACATGGGAGGTAGAAGGGTGGCTTGTATCTGTTAGGTACCCACTACATAGGTCGCATTGTTCAGTCCTTGTGGCACCACTGTGACGTTGGTGTTAGTCTCATTTTACAGAGGTGAAGACTGAGAAACTCAAAGTGGGAGGTAATTTGCTCAGGGTTTCCCAGCTAGCAAGTACAAGCCAGAATCAGGTTGTGGCTTTCTCCCGAGAGTCCATACTGGCTCCACGTTACCATTCGCCAGATATGACACAGCATCTACTTTACCATCTTACGGAAGGGGGAACAATGTGACCCCTGACATCAGAGCCCTCACAACTCAGAAGAGCATGGCACATGGAGTCACAGAAATGGGTTTGCATCCTGGCCTGTGTGTTTTGGGCATTTTCTTCATCCTTTCCATGCTGTCTCATCTTCTGTGAAGTATCTGCCGACAATAGCACTTATGTGAGACACAACAGATGATAGATTTTAAAATATTTGAGGTCTAATAAGTTCTATATAGATGCTATCGTTTATTTTTGGAATTCAATCAAGAACTTGACAACAACACCCATGAACCAGAAGCAGTGAAGTATTGGTGTCAGTGGTTCCCCTGTGGGGAGCCTTATGCACCTGGGCAGATGTGCAATGTGAGAAGGTAGGTATAGCTACAAAAGAGCCTGGTGTGCTATGCATCTGGGAGGCCAGGAGATGCTGAGGCAGCCCTGGTGCTGGAGTGAGGAAGAGGCCATGACTTGGTGATGAGGTGGAGACCTAGAAGTTACACTTCACATACTTGGGTCGAGATCCAGTTCCTCAAGCCTTTAACTATAGTGTGAAGTTCCCAGTGCTGAGTGGAGTGGTTTAACATTGAAAGCTTTGTCTTCCTCTTGGTTTGGACCCTGAACTGAGTTCCAGAGGGCAAGTGTGTTTTTTAAAAGCATCTACCAAGAGCCAGGTGTGGTGGTACACTCTTGTTATTCCAGCTCATGGGAGAAGGAGGCAGGAGGATTGAAATTTTGAGGCCAGCCCGGGCTACATGGCAAGAACCTGTCTCAAAGGAGCCACCAGTGGCTAGGAATACAGCTCAGAGGTAGAATTTGCACAAGACTCTGGATTCATCTTCAGAAACACACATAATACACACACACATCTGTCGAGTTTAGGATTTTGCTAAACTTTACAGTTTGGTGGATAAGCTTAACATTTCTTTTCTCAACATCATTACATCTTTAATTTTTTTCATCTTTGTTTTTGAACTTAAAGTTTCAGATGTTCATCTTGTTCACACTATAATTTACTTCCAGTCCTGATGCTAATAGTTTGGGTGTAATGGACAGAGAAAATGTATTACCAACAGGTGTGGGGATGCCTCATTTAGATAAACAGTCACCTGTCCCAGACAATGACCTGCAATAAGATGAGCCCTAGACATCTGTATGTGCTCAGAACTCCAGAAATGCTGGTCTATACTTAACTGAAATCGTCATGTTTCCTCACAAAAATAACATTACTGTCCCAGGCTCTGGTTTTTGTTTTATATTAAAAATTCTCAGTCTCCAGCATTCTAGTCTTGTCCAGACTCTGGGCTGATGCAATTTGCATGGTTTTGTGGTTCTGCTCCATCTGCTTTGAGTTCCTTGGCTTCTTTGTCAAAATATCTATTTGTTTCTTGGGAGGGTCCAAGGACACCATTGATTGATTTGGGATAGCAAAGAGAAAAGACAGTGGGAAGTGTTCTGATTGGGTCTTTTTATTGTACCCTACAGCCTGAAGTTTCTGGGGGTAACAACATAAAGTGAAAAAAGTTAAATGTTCCAGTCTAAAAGGCAATGGGAGAAAGTACATAGTGTGGAAATAATAAAGTGAACTCTTTGTAGTGAGAGCGAGGCACTTGCAGTTGCAAGTTCTGCTGGTCAGCCTTCTCAAGCTTCTTTTTTTGGGTAATACTCACAGTTTCCACCATCTGTGGGCTTTTCAAAAGGAACTTGTTCTTCCTCCTGATACTTATCTCAAAGTCCTAAACTCCACAATGATGCAGAAGTCTGCTAAGGGCCACAGGGTCCTCACTGTGTCATTACTGAAGCATCCATTCAGCGCCTGCTACCTACCACAGGAACTAAGGGTAGAAGCGATGGAGGGCTGAGAATAGGACCAACTCTTCCCTTTGACTTTCCCCTAAAGGTGTCCCTGCCTTGGTCTGAAATCCTCTCCTGATAGCTTTTATACACAATGAACCATCTCCCTCCTCTGAACTCCTAAGGCATATGCTGCCCACTGCCCTTACACTGCCATATTTTAACCTTAACTGCCAATGGAAAATCCAATTTCTATTGTATTGTATCCTTTACTTCATATTCTTTTTTTTTTTTTTGTGGGACTGGGTTTTGAATTCTGTTCTTCACACTTGCAAAGCAGGCACTCTGCTACTTGAGCCATACCTCCAGTCCATTTTGCTCTGGTTATTTTGGACATTGGGTCTCACAAACTATTTACCTGGGCTGGACTCGAACCACCATCCTCCCCACCTCAGCCTCCCAAGTAAGTAGGACTACAGGTGTTAACCACCACTCCTGGCTCCTCTACTTCTTTATTCTCTCTTAATCCTAACATGTAGCTTGCAGGCACTATAGTGCATGGGCCAAAAAGAGGGATAGTCATTGAACATCCCATGAGGAAAAATAGCATTGTTTCTCAAAGAATGTAAACATTTCTTTTAGTAATGAATTCAAGTTCAACACAGTCATGTGCAAGGAAACATTTCACCAAAATGATACCAGCATGAAGCGAGATGCAAGAGTCTAAAATAAAGAACTTTAGAAAGTACTGAAAGGAAAGCAGAGAGTATCATCACCTAAAGTAGAATATGGGATCTTATCCCATTCAAGGTTGTATTGAAGACATCAGAGGACCCCAGATTGCAAACTCAGAAACCAAAAATGGGTTTGGGGTTTGGGGGAATGGACAAAACACTAAACAGGAGGAAAAAATCATCAGATTTTAACTTAGGAAAAATATATTGTTCTCTCTTTTCTTTGGACCACAGTAATGCAAATAAATGAAGGAACTGAATTACTGTAAAATTTAATACTAATTCCGAGTTTGTGTTCACTCATCATTCATTTGTTCACTTATTCTTTCTCTTTTGTTTTGTTTTATTTTGCTTAAATTTTTTTTTTTTTTGAGATAGAGTCTTGCTGTACAGTCCAGGCTGGCCTCAAACTCTGGATCCTCCTGTCTCTGACTCCTTAGTGCTGGGATCACAGGTGTGAACTGTCTCAACCAGCGGTTTTACTTTTGAGTTCCTTGTTTTGTGAAGACAAACATCCCACCTCCTGTGACACAGGAAATGACTGACCAAGGTTCGAAAGAGAAAACATGGTAACCTGGTATTGGTGAGTAAGAGGTGGAAAAGCACATTCTAGGGTAGAAAAGAGATTGGGAAGTGCACTGTAGGGGCCTGGCATCCTGGGAATGTGCCCCACAGGCTCTGGAGTGGTTGTCCTCCTTATCATGAAGGATAAGAGAATCTTATCTTGTTGGTCACCATCCCCTCTGTGCCAACAGTCATTGCCTCAGAAATGACTCATTTGAACTCAGAAACCAACCTGATTTGCTCAAGGTAACTGTGGCTATGGGTCTCAGATAGACCAAAGCCAAGTTCCACCAACAGCAGCAAGCACTTCGTAGTCTGCGTAGGAACTTAGAGAAACCAAAGCTGGTTGACCTTTTATTTCTGGGCTGTGTCTTTGGTTTTATGCCTGCCAGTCAAACAGTCTAATTTGGGGTCATATGGAGCATTTGAATCACAGCCTCCTTCAGTGCCTTCCTTTGAGAAGGCGTTGGAAGTAGTTTACATTTCTCAGCTTTGAAAATACCTTCTGTCCTTTACCTTAGTGGAAGATGACCTTGAGAAAGGTCCTCCAGGCCAGCTAAGAATAGTTTCCAGGAAGACCTGACCATAGGGTACAAAAGAGCATATAATGAGAGTCTAAGGCTGGTGGGATTGTATCAAGACCATTTCC
Source organism: Castor canadensis (assembly GCF_047511655.1). Classification (NCBI taxonomy): domain Eukaryota; kingdom Metazoa; phylum Chordata; class Mammalia; order Rodentia; family Castoridae; genus Castor; species Castor canadensis. Next base: position 179,441,423 of record NC_133387.1, on the reverse strand, counting down.
CTCAAAGAGGTTATAGATGGCTGATTCTGGAAACCATTGTTTAATTTTTTTTAATAAAAGTTTTAATTCCTGAATTTCTCTCTCTTTTCTGATACTGGGGATTGAACTCACAGCCTTGCACTTGAACCCATGCCCCAATCCTTTTGCTTTTTTAGTTTGTTTTTCAGATAGGGTCTCATACTTTTGTCTGGCTTGGTCTCAGACTACAATCCTCCAATCTTCATCTCCCCAGAAGCTGGGATTAAAGATGTGTGTCACCATGCCACATGCATTCCTGGATTTCTTTATAGGCTAATATTTCCAGATGTGGCAGTGGGCAGAAATAGGCATTTGTCTTTTGTTTCCTTTATTTGGGGAGATTAGAGGAAGAGAAAGATTTTCATGTCCCATACATGAAAATCTATGTTTAGAGAAAAACTTGATTCAGGACTCCAAACCTAGTAACTTCAGAAATGGAAGGGAGCAGGTACCATCCTGGCCAAAATTATATGTTTGGGCCAGATCTCAGTCCCCTGTCGGAGCACAGAGAGAAATGACCTCCATGTATTCAGGGACCTCTGTCTGCCACCTAGACTCATGAGTCCCAAAGGGAAGTGGGTTTGATAACCACTCTGAGAGCTGATAGTCCACTGCCTGAGAGCCCTTCTCTTCCTTTGCATACTTTGGCAATATCTCACAGAAAGTGTTGAAGCAAAGCCTGGTTTCTGGACCAGGTGAGAGGAGACTATGTCCTAAGGAGTCACCATCACAAATGTGCTTATGGCTCCTGACTTCTTCACCAGGGATTTGAATCTTACCAACCTCATGGGATATCCCCCACCATCGACCATCCTGTGTAGTTAAGAAGGAGGCTGTGAAGCTTTGTGAGTAGGTAAGTAGGGAAAGAAAAGGACTACAAGTGAGTTCTTTCCCAACTTTCCTATCGTTACTACCCAGCTTTATCACAGGACTTTGTTCTGCCTTTTTTTTGCCTGATTGAATCCTCGGTGGCTGATTTCCTTTGGTGCAGAAAGTAATTGATCATCCTGAATCCTGTGATCCCAGCTGCGGCGTCAGTCTCCACAAGCCACACTGAGGCACTGGGACACACATGTTGACCTAATGTCCTACTATTTACTCTTCCTAAGGGATCAAAATGTTCATAATAAAGAGAGAGGAAGCCAGGTGCCAGTGGTTCTTGTCTATATAATCTTAGCAACTCGGGAGGCTGAGATCAGGAGGATCACAATTTGAAGCCAGCCTGGGCAAATAGTTCTCCAGACCATATCTCAAAAATACCCAACACAAAAAAGGGCTAGTAGAGTGGCTCAAGTGGTAGAGTGCCTGCCTAGCAAGCATGCAGCCCTGAGTTCAAACCCCAGTACCACCAGAAAAAAAAAAAAGAGGATTTAAAAAAAAATTTATTTGCCAAAGACTTAGTTCTAATGACACCTATGGATTCAGATCTAGGGCTTAGGGCTTTAGAAAATGTAGGTTGTTTAAAGAACCATCTCCTTCTTGGCTTTTGTTTGTTTTTGAGATAGTAACTCCCTATGTAGCCCAGGGTGACCTTGAACTTGCAATCCTTCTACCTCAGCCTCCTTGGTGCTGAGATTCTAGGTATATGACACAGCATTGGCTTCCATCTCCTCCTATAATATAGTGTATAGCTCTTTAGCCATACACTTTGAGTGGCTTCTATTATCTGAGTACTGAAAAGGTATGCAAAGGTCTTATCTGCACTTTAGCTGGCCATGGGAAAGTTCTTCCCACAAAGGGTTGGAGCAGTGGCTTTGTTGCTAACAGCTTGTGTTGTTAAGCCTGATAGTGTAAATTCTGCATTTCACTCCAGTACCCTGGATACAGGGTTCCCTTAGGGAGTTACTAATCCTCCTAACTGTACTAAGGGGAGGGAGATCAAGGATAGACTTTGGAATAATGAGTTTGAGGCTTGTCACTCTCTTGATGTTGAAATGAAAAAAATGAGTGGAAGGCTTTCAGAAGAACTATATAGATGGATGGTTAGTGAAATTCTTGGTTAGAAGGAGTACTGAGAATTTGCGTATATGTAAAGAAAAATAAGAAATTGCAGGTTGGTCCATATACTTAAAAGGCAATGTAAGATGGAGAATTTCAGATGTACATTCCTGTTGATGATTTCATGCATATACCAAGCAGAAGAATGCTCCATTCCAGGTGAAGAAAAGTAATTTGTCTCTATCTATATCTATGCATACTGATCAGCTATGTTCTTTAGTCATTACTTTGGACCTGAATCCTGTCAGCATTGTCATTTGTCCACAGTAAATGAGTAAAGAAAGGAGAAATACTGGTCAAAAGTCACCAGGTGATCTTCTTTGGGAGGGAGTCCAGTGTATTCTGAGATGGTACCCTTTCTACATTTTTGGTATTATAACATCTTTCGTTAATGGGCTGATGGTGATCCGTTGGTAGTGGGAATTAGAGGTTCAGATATTTTTTTTGTTGGGCCTGGGGTTTGAACTCAAGGCTTTGAGTTTGCAAAGCAGGTGCTGTACTGCTTAGGTCAAATCTCCATTCCATTTTGCTCTGGTAATTTTTGAGATGGAGTCTTGCAAACCATTTGCCCCAACTGGCCTGGAACTGTGATCCTCCTGATCTCAGCCTCTCAAATAGCTAGAATTACAGGTGTGAGCCACCAGTGCCTGACTGAAATTCAGACACTTACTGAAGAAAATTTAAAGTAAACAAATCAAATAATTTGGGCCAACTGGTCTACTCAGTTCCTTGTGAGCCATCCGGCAGATGATATTTTCCTGCTCTCTGTCTTGAGAAGAATCTCCAACCCTTCATCATAGGCTTTTCCAGTGCTTTTCTCCTGCCCCTGATGGTTGTTGTGAGCATTTTCCTAGACTGTTCTTTCTCTGCTTGAAGCCATCCCTCCTTATCTCTTCTAAACAGAGAACTGATTTGCCTCTTCCTCTCTGGGCCGCCCAAGTGTCTTGTCCATACTTGTTATCGTACTTGCTGTGATAAAGGAGAATTGTTTGAATGAGCTCTTTCGCACTAAGATGCAAGATCCCTGACAACTTACTTTTTCATCTTTTTCATCAATACTAAACATAATGCCTGCTAAATACATTTTTGCTGAATAAATAACTATCCACATCTCAGGTTGCAGTTAAAGCCTATTGTCTCCTTTGTCTGGCTCATAGCAATAAACACCTAATCTCACATTATAACTTACGGTGCATGAATATTATGAAAGGTTCCTCTTTGACCATCTCTTTCCCTCACATAATACAAATAGAGGAGTACTGGACCAGAAATCTGAACACTAGACTCTAATTCTGACCTTGCTCAAAGTCACTTACTCTTTGGAGACCTGAGTTTCTGTCTATAAAGGAAGGTGATTGAGAGTGAACATCTCAAAAGTTCTCACCATCTTCAACATCCTGTGAAGGAAGGAAGAGAGGGAGGAGAAGGAACTCTGAGGTAAAATGCTGACTATTTTCCAGGAAGTTTCACTATATCAGTTTGAACTTTTTTTGAGTGCTGGACATTGAACTTAAGACCTTGTTCATCCTATACACACACACTCTATCACTATGCTACACTCCCAGCCAATCGCTATTTGTTCACTTTCTTCCAACAAATTGTATTGCCAAATAGTGCCATTCATTTCAGGCATCTCTAAGTTTGATGTCAGTATGAGTCTTAGCTCTTTCTTCTAGAAGCCATGTAATACAGAGAAATCCCTGTTTGGGGCTTCAATTTCTCTTACCATCTGAATGTATATAATAATTCCTTCTTATTGAAATTAAAAAATGAGAAAATGTACGCCAGGTATCCAGCCTGGTGCCTGACACGTATAAGCCCAATGCATGGCTATTTCTAATCCTTTTCCTTGAATGCAAGGAGCACTTCCAAGACCCCGTCAACTTAAACATAATAAGCTCATTCATACTATGGTAGTAGAGACTCAAAACTCCTCACCGTCCATTCCTCAGCCCCACCTTTTCGTATACTGTGTAAGAGTCTCAGAGAGAAGACAACACCAACATCTGTCCCACAGGACGAATTTGGTAATGATGGAATTTCAGGAGCGAATGGTTTGGGAAAGAGAAGAGATTTTTTTAAAATCAATTTTAGAGGGTCAGCCTATACAAAAGCCACCCAAGTGCATCGTTGTGGTGTGATGTAAGGTGTTTTTGTTTTGTTTTTTTTTTGTCATTTGTTGTTTGTTTGTTTATTTTTTGAGACAGGCAGCCTACGCTGGCCTAAAACTCCATCCTCCTGCCTCAGCCTTCTGAGTGCTAGGATTATAGGCGTGCACCAACACATCAGGCTGATGTGAGCTTTAACTTTACTAAACCACAAGGAGAGAGGGCACATGTGTGGGTGCTGGGGTGATGAGAGATTCAGCATGTGGGTGTGTCCTACTGCTCTGACTTCCTTTATTAAAGAGAGTGAAAACAGACCCAGCATCTGCTGGTTAACACTTTCCAGGTGCAGGCCCACCATCGGCAAAAAACGTCTAAGTCATCAAGTCTTCCTCCCATCCTTGGTGGAATTATCTAAACCAAGGTTTTTGCAAACGAGGAATTTCAGTCCCCAGCTAGCTCTTTCTTCTAAGAACCTGGAAGAGATTATCACAAAGTCTCAAAAACCACAGCTCTAAGCTGGTTTGGGTTTATGAGTTCATGGCTCACTCACCCATTCATTCATTCACTCAGTTGCCTGGGAATGAAAAGGCATTCTCAGTCATGAATTTTAGATACAGGATAATGATCACATGGTCTGATTTCCAGGCCCGCACAACAAGAGGAAGACAAAACCAACAAGAGTGAGGTTAGGGCTGGTGGAGTGGCTCAAGAGGTAAGAGCACCTGCCTAGAAAGCATGAGGCCCTGAGTTCAAACCCCAGAGCTGCCAAAAAGAAAAGTAAAGTTAGAAACTGAATTTCAGAAAGACTTTCAGGAAGAGGAAGAGTGAGTCCCCAGGTGTAACTGCTCACTTAACATGTCAAGGAGTTGTGATGTCCTGTGGGTGGGTTATCTCACTCTGCATCACAACCATGCTGTACGACAGGTTCCATCTCCTCTCGTTTTTCTAGATAACGTCTGAGACATTAAGGACCACACCTGACATTCCCTATCTAAAAAGCAGTGGAGTCAGTAGCCAAACCTCCTCCTACCTCGTTGCAGTATCCCCAACCTCTACCTCAGAACCATATGATCTTGAGCTGCAGTTAAACGGTAGACAATTCCAACTTGGCACCCAAAGGTGGCCGAGCAGAAGTGGCTGAGGGGGTGAAGCTGCCTAGGAAGGACCCGCTGGGAGCACTGGGGAAGACTACGGGGACATAGAAAACTTAGGCTGCACCCCACTTCCCTAAGGTTTTCACACTCGTTCCTTGAGGACAGGAACCCGGGGGGGGGGGGGTAGTCTTCTGTGGGAAGTGGCCAGGGAGGTGGTCAAGTGGTTGTAGGAATAGCTGAATATACATCCTGGATTTTCAGGGACAATTTTAATTTTAAAATCATACATTTCATTGACAGACCATAGACAAAACATTTCTTTTGGTTCTTGTTTCAGAGAATAAGGTCAGCAGTAAAGTTATGGGGATAGGAGGTATGGGAGCCCTGTGGCCTGAGGACTGTTGGAAGAAAGATTTATGGAAGGATGCATCTCTGCTCTACTGACTTTGTGCCTCTGTATCCAGGCAGGATCCCCTTACCCAATTCCCCCAAAGGGAGCCCTCCTCCTTCTTCCATAAGTTCTCTAGCAGGTAAACTTATCAGCATTGTAGTCCCAAGCTTCCACAAATCTCTGTAGCAGACTTTTTTATTTTTGGCTGGGGTGTGGCAGGGGAAGGCTCCATCCTCATTCCAAACCCGTGAAGTTCTTAATGATTTTAGAATGGAAGGGAAGGAAAGGAGAGGCAATTAGTACCATGGAGAAAAAATTTATCTCCTTCCTTCATTAATTTCCTCCTCACTCTCTAGCCTGGTGAGTTTCATCATCCATCATCAATGACAAAATGGTTATCGTTGAGTCCTAGTGAGGCAGAACAGAGATGAGCACAGGCCAGGATGAGGCCTGCTGAGTAGAGGGCAAGAAATGTCAGACATTGGCAACTTGCATGTGCCTTTGTGAGGGCACATTCTAGAAATGCACAAGTATTTCTAAAATTCTGTTGAGCATGTTCTCTGCCTGGCCTTGGCCTCATTACTCCCTCATTGTGCATAATGGGCACAGATGCATGTGAGAAAAGAACTCAGGCTTCCTAGAGGAACTGACATCCTGTGCTTAACTTTAGGCAAATCACTTGCTCTCCTTAGGCCTTCATTTTCCCATCCCTAAAATGGGAATGCTAATCCTTCCTTTGATGCCCCCTTGACTATATACCTTTCCCACAAGGATACTGAGAACATGTGAGTAGAATCAAAGAATCTGAAGGCTAAGACCCGCAGGGTTCATTTTGCCCATCTCTACCTCCAGCCAAGTTCCCTACGCCACAGTGTCCACCCCAGACAAAAGAATGTGCCAGGGTATAACGTCCACCTAGGAAAGGGAACTCACAACTTCCCCTTGGTTTGAAGCCAAGTTGGAAGTTGTCATGCCAGCTTTTTCCCCCCTGCATTGCTGTTTATCATCAAGTAATTTAGGGCATTTAGGGGGAGAAAATCCCAAATTTTCTGGAAATGAGGGAGTGATTTGTAGCATCTGTTGCTTCCTTTTTAATTGAATCTGTTCTTCTCAGATACCAGGAGCAAGTGCCAAAGTCAGCAGTGGAATTCAGCTGTGTACATTTTGAAGGAGCTGGAAGATAAATTTATGTGCATTGTACGGATGCAGATTGTACAGAAACCAGATGGCCAAGTTGTTCTCCAAGTCCTCTGGAGGGTGGTGACCAATTTGAAACTCTAGGGTGAGGAGGTGGGAGGTCAGTTAGCTTCCTGAGTAGATATTCACCCAGGGTGAACTTGGACACTTCCGCCAGAGGAGAAAGGATGTCACATGAAAGGGACTTTCTCAACAGCACAAAAGGACCCTGAGACTCTCATGTTTTTATCCGTCCTGCCCTGAGGGACAGTGTGACACCACCAGAGGCTAGGTAGCCCTAGCTCTTTTTCTCTTACATTCTTCTGCCTTGGGGAGCAGCAGGGTGGAATTTCCCACCCTTTCCAGAAAGTAGCCAGCCAGCCCTGACTAGAAGAATTTTGGGCTGAAGGCAAGGGGTTGGACACAGTGGGCTTCACAGGTACCTTCCTACCATAGTGTTCAAAACCAAAACACTCTGAAACATGGAAAACTCCACTAGCCCCAAATGCAAATTCTTAAAGTAGTGAAGCTTCCAGAAATAGGGATTTTGCTCCAGGATAAAGGCACAATGATGGTACAGTGGTGTGCGCTTCTGAGCTGAGCCCCAAAAAGCTGACTGGATGTTTCTCTTCCTTCTCTGAACTGTCCACTTTCTGAGCCTTCAAAACCAGAATTTGGGGACTGTGATGCCCCAGCTTCTTCCCACTTCTCTCTCTTGAGCCTCAAGACTAGACAAAGTAGCTTGGTATTACTGGTCTCTGCACTTTCAGCAGGCAAGGTGAGCCTAAGAATGGAGGGGAGGCCTTGCTTTCACCAGGTTCTCAGAGCAGCACCACGTGAGAAAGGGAGGTCTTGATGTGGGAAGTAAAAAAGCCTTGTGATAAGCTGACATGGTGGTATCAGATGAATGCACATGAAAATATGGGTCCCACCCACTTGAGGAAGGAAGGCCAGAGTTGTATCAGCTATGATAATGACCTGTCCATATGAGTGACTTAGAAAGGAGCAACTCAAGGATGTCGAAGGAATACCATAGCTTTAGCCTGTGAGCCTATGTGATTTATCCAAGAAAATGAGCATTTTGTTAGTAGATGTAAAGAAACTACAAGGACAGCTGAGTGTAGTGATAAATGCCTGTAATCCCATCTACTCCAGAGACTGAGAAAGGAGGTCTGTGGTTCAAAGCCAGCCTGGACAAAGTTAGCACAAGACCCTATGTGAAAAAAAGAAACTAAAAACAAACAAGAAAGAGAACTGGAGATATGGTTCAAGTACTAGACCTTTTGCCTAGCAGTTGTAAGACCCTGAGTTCAAACCCCCATACCACAATAAAAGAAAGAAAAAATATTATAGGCATCTTGAATTTTTCAGAAGTCCAGGCTCAAATTCTCAGGAAGAGTTTTTCAGAGAATTTGTATTTTATTTTGGAGGCTTTAGAGCTTGGATTTATCCCAGTCTCACTCCCAAATCTGGCCATGTGTTAGAATCATCTGGAGGGTTTTAAGAAACATAGATGCTCAGCCCTTCTGAAGAGCTGGTCCAGTAGCTCCTGGGGAGTCTGGGAGCCGTGGAATATGAGCCCCACTATGAATTCAGATACGTGGGCAGTGTGGTGACCTGGTGTAGTCCAGCCTTCCATCAGATGCTTATGTTCCCTGTCAGAAACCCATCTCCAGGTTAAGCAGAAAGAGATTTTAGGTAGCTCACAAGACTGGCCAGAGCCTAGGTAACCAGGCTTTGAAAACAGGACACTGTTGCCAACACTTGTCACGACCCCTACACATTTGGTCACTTCCCTGAAGTTCCAAGTCTTTAATGAGAACAGTGGATTAGCTTAGTCCAGGCCATATGGCCGGGCACTGTTTGCCAAAAGCTGCAAGAGAGAACATCTGCTCATTAGCTGCCTTAGTGGGGCACCCCTCTAACCCATATTGGGATACTGGAATATTCTCACCCACGTTCTCCGGATTCTGGGAGGCTAAAACAATAATTGCTCTCTACAGTGCTGCACCCAAGTGACAAGTCTGTGCCTGAACTCCTCCATTGTTGGGGACCTCACCACCATACAAGGCAAGCTATTCTCTTTGTTTTTATCTCTCCCTGTCTCTCTGTCTCTGTCTCTGTCCTTCCCTCTCTCTCTCTCTCTCTCTCTCTCTCTCTCTCTCTCTCCGGTGCTGGGGATCAAATCTGGGGCCTTGTGCATGCTGGGCTGGGGTACACCCCTAGTCCTCCATTCTGTCTCTTTGGACATGTTTGATGATTGCTATGAAGTTCTTCACATGAAACTTAAATCTGCCTTCCTAAATTGCTACTCATTGGCCCTTAAGTTCAAGCCTTTTCCAAAATCCCAGTTAAACATCCTTACAGCACCTTTAAGAAGAAAGTCTTCTTAGCTTCCTCTTGCATTTACTTAAGTCTGAACCAACTGAAAGACAGACTCCTTTTTCCAGGAATTTGGTCCAGAGACAAGGTGATGAAATGGAAAGAGGACAAGATCGAACTCAGTTCTGGCTCAGAATCCTCGCTGCCCTGCCTGTTAGTTGTGTGACTTTGGACAAACCACCTAACAACTTGTGGAACCCCCCAAGTTTCCTCGTCAGTGGAGATTCAAATAGTGGTGGGGAGTAAGCCTCAGAGCACGCATGTGCTTCCTCCTTCCCTTCTTGCCTGTAGCGAAGTGATGTCAGCCTTTGAGGGGATGGCAGGGCAGGAAGGTGGGTCAAGAACTGAGGTTTCAGGCAAACCCCAGCTTTCACCTGGGTCCCCCCACGCTGTCTGTAATTTAGCTTCTTTGCTCGTGTGAAGTGGACACATCACAGAGCTGTCCTGAGGAGTAAATGCTTACGTAGTGCTTGGCTCTTAAATACCACTTGAGAAAAGTTACTTCTTGCTGCTCTTGATTGGCAGTTGTAGGTGGGGCTCCGTGGTCAGAATGGACCTTGCAGCACCGCCATTGAGGAGAGGCAGTTGCCTCTCCCAGAACGGTTGTAGCGTTGCATCCTTCTCCCAAAGACTAGGAGTCATGAATTACATTTTAATCAGAATTACATTTTCCTCCCTTGAGAATGCTTCCAAAATAGAGAAGATACAAATGCTTCCCTTTCTTCTTAGTATTCCAGAATCTTCCTTTCAGCAATGGGGACTATGGAGCGAGGACTTGGAGGGGGGATTTTCTGATCACGTTGCATTGTCCCTCTGCAAGACAGCAAGCTAAGAATGGGGAGAAGCCCAACACCCAGGGAAATCGTGGGTCACAGTTGGGACTTTGACATCCTGTATGAGAGCTATCTGCTGATTCTGTGGCTTAGGATGCTAGATGCTTTTCATCTTTTTTTTTTTTTTTTTGTGGTCCTGGGGTTTGAAATCAGGGTCTCAGGCTTGCTAGGCAGGCCCTCCTACCCCTTGAGCCAGTCCATCAGTCCTGTTTTGCGTTGAGTATTTTCAAGATAGTGTTTTGTGAACTATTTGCCCAAGCTGGCTCTGAACTGCAGTCCTCCTGATCTCTGCATCCTGAGTAGCTAAATTTACAAGCATGGGCCAGTGGTGCCTGGCTTCCTTTCATCCTCTGATGCCACTTCGCCTCTAAGAAACTTTCTCAGAGCTTTCAGTCTGGACTTCTACAGAAAAAGGTTTGGGTTGCAGGCATAGACTCTCTCTACCCAAAGGCAAAGAACAACCTCAGTATTACCCACTGTGAGAAAAATCCTATCTAAGCAGTCCAGCCCAGTTTTCCAAACCTTGAGCATCAGATCAGGCTGAGGATGGGATGAAAATTCTCCTGTTTCCTCCCAGTGGAAGACTTGGGCATGGCCTCATGATTTATAGATAATAGAGTGACTCATTAATTACTGCCTCATCTCCCCTTCTCCCTCCAACCCTAGTATTGCACAGATCGGAACCTAAAGTTCCCATAGCACAGCTAAGGTCTAAATATAGCCAACTGAAAAAGACTTGACCAAGGTCTGGAGGCATGACTCAAGTGGTAGAGCACCTGCCTAGCAAGTGCAAAACCCCTGAGTTCAAACCCCAGTACCACAAAAAAAAAAAAAAAAAAAAAAACTTTCCCAGCAGCTCAGGATCAGGGCTACTCTTAAGACCAGCCCACTCTCCTGGGGTTGGTTCCCTCAGGGTTATCCCAGCCTGGATGTGGTTGCCTCCCTGTGGCAGAGACCCCATCCTTCTCCAGACCTCAAAATATTCCTTATGTGCCAGGCCAATCTAGGCTACAGAATGAGACCCAGTCTAAAATAAACAAACAAACAATTTAGGAAAGTTAGTATGTTAAAGAGACATGTGCACACCCATGTTTGTTGCAAGCTTTATTCCCACAGCTGGGAAATCAAATCAATCTACATGCCCATCCATTGATGGACGGATAAAGAGGCTGTGGTATCTATGTACAGTGGAACACTCTTCAGCCATATAAGAGGATTAAATTCTGTCACTTGCAACAACTTAGAAGGAACTAGAGATCATTACGTTAAGAGAAATAAGCCAGGCACCAAAAAACAAATACTGCATTATCTCTTTCATATATGTAGAGTCTAAAAAAGTCAATCTCATAGTTGAAAGGATAATAGTGTTTATCAGGAACCCGGGAGAGTAGGGGGAAGGGAATATGGTTGGTCAGAACTTGAAGAAACAAGTTCTGCTGTTCTATTGCACAGTAGGGTGATTGTAAATATTATACATGGTGATAATGCACTGTGTATCTCAAAAAAGCCAGAAGAAAGTACATTGAATGTTTTTACAAAAAATAATAAATGTTTAAAGAGATAGATATGATTTGAACATTATGCAATGCATTCGTATATTGAACTATCACATGGTGCTCCCTTCCATAAATACGTACAATTTTATGAACCAATTAAAAAACAAATTCCTCAAGTATCACCAGATTCCCTGGAGTCTTCTAGTGAGAGGGACAGGAAGAGGGAGATTGTCTGTTCATTTTCAGTCTTAAGCTCCTTCCAGATCTTCACTGCCTGTCCCAAGCACCATGTCATTCTGGGCTGACCGATGCTGGAATGCCAGGTCCCCCTCCCTGTCCTAGGGAAGTGGTTCTACCCTACAGTGCCACCAGACATCACATCAGTGTATAATGGGCTTGTAGTCAGCCTGAGAGATTTCCTGGCAGTAGCCAGGTGGGGTGGGGAGGAGGGTGGCAGTGCCACAGCCAGGCTGCCTGGATCCTGTGGTCTCTAGCACATGCATTAGGTGTGACTGTGGCTTCAGATCAATAGAGAGAGAAATGTGACAAATAGCCAAGCACTTGTAGGTTGCCCTCAGGGGGGCTGGAGAGGCAGTGGCTATAATTAGCTCTTTGGGTACCCTGTGTTCAGCAGAGGAGGAAGCAATGCTTTAGAGAGTGTATATTTTCCACTGCTGGGCCCATGATGTCACTGCAGGTGTTTTCTGCTGACCAGAGCTCTTCCTTGTTCTCCAGGAACTGCTGTGGCTGTTAGTGGCACTTTGGCAACTCTAAGAAGTCACAGGGGGGCAGGGGTTGGCCACCCATCAGTAAATCACTTCCTGTTCCCTTCCCCTACTTTCCTACACTGGCCCAGCCCCCATGACACTAGGCTGGTGCTTGCATCGTGAGAAAGAGTTCAACTGTAAATGAACTTCTCACCCAAGCCTTAAACACACCCAAGAAAGGAGATGCACATTTACTTAGTCTAATATCTAAAACAATTTACCAGGTGTAGTGGTACATGTTGGTCATCCTAGCACTTGGGAGCCTGAGTCAGGAAGATCACAAGTTCAAGGGCAGACTGGGCTACAGAGTGAGTTCCAAGCCAGGACTGTATAAGAAGACCTTGTCTCAAAAAACTAAGAGCTGGGGAAGCACTTCAGTGGTAGGGCCCTGGGTTTGACCCTAGCACTATGGTAGTGGCAGTAGTAGTAGTAATTCAGCATCAGTGTTGAGGGCTGGGAGGACTTGTGGAAGGCTGTAGGGTCCATGGACCTTGGCTTGAGTTCCAACTCTGCCACCTCCACCCATATGACCTTTAATCAAGTCATTTAACCTTCGAGCACCACCTTCCTAACCTATGAAATGGTTAAGTTGCCTCAAAGGCGAGGATTAAGTATGATTAAATGTTATGACATATGTAAAAGAAAATTCACATGGTGTTCAACAGACCCTTGATAACGGTACTTTTTATGTTAATAGTAATTGTGGAAGAAAGAATTGTTTGAAAGAACTGTTTTTGCAGTGCTGGGGACTGAATCAGGCCCTTGTACATTGTTAAAGAAGCGCTCTGCTACACCCCAGACCAAGAAAATATTTTTTTGAGCACCAATAAAAGAATCACTGAAGGACAGAGATGAAAAGCTAGTTCATGGAACCTGTGTATTTGGTGGAGAGAGAAAGAAAAGATAGAATCTGTCACAAATCCTCTAAGTGGCTTAAGCGAGAGAAGTAAAAAAATGACACTGATCTTGTGTCAGACACTATCCTAAGAATCTAAGGATGATTATCTTAATCACCAGTGCAATGAAGTGGTGGGATTATTACAATTTACATTAACTAATGCATTGAAGGTGAAAGTAATTTGCCCAAGATCATACAGTAATAATTGGGAGAGCCACAAAGTCAATTCCCCTCTCTGAGCTCCAATTTCTTCATCGGGGGATTGGTTTAGTTATTACCCACTAGTTCTACGTTTGTGCTAAATTTACCTGGGAAACTTTTGGGAATGTGCCGGAATTTGAGAGTTAACATTAATAATGGCTGCAATGGAAAAGAAATTGTTCAAGGAATTCAAGATGACCTCAAACTCTAAAGTCTTGCATTTCCTCTTGCCCCCTTCTTTTACTACTCTCTCCTTGCTTTTCTTCTTCCTCCTGAGAGAGAGAAAAGCCTGTAGGATGCAGGATGAGTTCACCAGAACTCTGAGAGAGAAAAGCCTGTAGGATGCAGGATGAGTTCACCAGAATCAGGCAACTCTCACATCTCTAAGTCAAGCAGCCTCCATCAGAGGTAGTAACTGCCAGGCTTAGTTTGAGAGATCATTTCAGCTGTGCAAGACCTAATGTGTTAAAACAAATTTTGGGGCAGTGGTATGGGAGTTTGAACTCAGGGTCTTGCACTTGCTAGGCAGGTGCTTTACCACTTGAGCCATGCCCCAGCCCAAAATAAATTCTTTAACAGTAAAGCTTCTTGAAAAGTTGTCTATACTATATACTGACCATTTCCATATTCTGGTCACTACTTTCTTGAACTTTTTCCTATCAGGTTCTTGTCACACCTCCTACCAAAGCAGCTCTTGTTAAGGTCCCCAGTAGCCATGGCCACATCCAGAGTCAGCACCATCCTCCATCATCAGTCTATGATTCAGATGATGGAGCTCTTCTCTCTTGATGCTTCCTTAAAGACACTTGGCTTCCAGAAGCTTCCTCTCCCTTAGTCTTCCTATTTCCACAGCTGCTCCTTCTTGCATTCTTTGGTGACTTCCTCATTTCCTCATCTCTAAATACCAGAGGACCCATGTTGAAACCAAGCCTTCTCTTTCTAAATTAACTACCATGGCAGCTTCATGTAGAGTCCTGGCTTTACACAGCATTCATATACCAACAACTCCTGCACTGACATCCCAGCCCAGTCCCCTCTCCTATTTCCCAGAAGTCTCTCTTCAGCACCTTATAGATATCAGACATCTCAAACATAGCTCCTCCCACAATTTTGTCATCTCCTCTCCTTTCCAGAGGTTCAAGTCCAACACCTTGGTGTCATCCTCAGTGCCTCTCATGTCAGCCTCTCAGCCAATCTGTCAGCCTTATCGTTTCCACACAGGACCTTCCACGCAGATCCAGATCACTCACGTTGTCTCGCTAGTATTTGTTTTGTAGCAGTGGCCTCCAACCTGGTGTCCTTGGCTTTGCTTTTGCTTTCCTATAGTGTAGACTTGTCAAAATAAAGATCCTTTAAAAATGCAAGGCAGATTGGACCACTGCACTGCTCAGAACGCTCCAGTGTTTTCCTCGTCATGAGATAACATCCAAAGTCTTCAAAGTCCCCATGAAGGTGTCCCTTTCTGCCTCTGTGGCTCTGTGGCTCTTCTCTCCCACCACCCTTCTCTTGGCTCAGTCACCTGAAGTCACATATTCCACTCATTGTCCCTTTAAAGTACTAACCATGTTACTGCCTCAGGCCTCTGATACCTTCTATCCTCTGCCAGAACTATTCTTCACATAGCATCCCACAGCCGCCCCTCCCCATTCATTTATTGCCTTAGTGATCTTCCTGTGTGAGACAGGAATCTCTTCCCAACTTCCCTGCTTTTTTCTTTTCCAAAACACTTATTTCACAATGCATGTATTTATTTATTGTCCATTCTCTCTCCTTGAATATAAACTTCAAGGAGCTTTGTAAGTTTTGTTCACTGCATATTCTCAAGGCTAGAATAATGACACATGATAAATGTTCAATTAATATTTGTTAAAAGCATGAACGACTCTAGTTTCTAGGGCAGAGAAAGGAGGTTTATTATATAGCCTGAGACACGCTGTGGGAAGAGTCAGAGTAAGCTCTGGGCCCATCTTCAGCCATCCTTGGGGTACAGACAACAGCTATAGGTTTAAATAGAAAGATCTAGGGGCAGAAGAAGAGGTATGTCACAGGTGTGTGGGTTGGTCATTATCTCAGTCCTTGTTCTGGGAGAGGTTCTAGAATTGTTATCCAGATTCATTGTTGCCTAGTGGGTGGTCCATGGTGAGGAGGCTGTACTGTGGGGGTAGTTCCAGTCCCTTGTCATGAAGAAGTTATTCATCAGTTCTGTCTTTCCTTATTTGATCATTTTGAGACTGGAATCTTCTCGTGAACCCAGGATCTGCTGTGCTGGCTAGGTTACATAGGTTACAGCTTTTTTTTAGCTCAGAGGCTGAGGGTTCCCAATTCACAGTGAGTTCTTTGTCTCATGAACTGGAAGAATACAGCCCACAGACAACAGAGGGTGAGCATACAGATGAGAAGTTTATTAAGAGAAAGGACAAAGCTTCCACAGGAGAGAGAGAGAGAGAGAGAGAGGTCTTGAACAGGTTGCCCTCAACTTCAGTTTTAACAACAGCTTCCAAATGACCAGACAAGGTCTTCATGGAATTGTGTTAACTTAGTATAAATGAATACTCCACACACTATTAAAGATAGAAGCAGGAGTGTGGTGGCTGGGCAACTGATAGACCTTTTTTTTTTTTTTCCTGCCATGAACTACTTTTTCATATGATAGTCTTTACCATAGTAGGATTTTTCTCTAATTCAATGCTTGTCCACAAATATTTGTCAACATGAACTTGCCTGAGAGTTCAATGATTCCCGAGATGATTTTTCTAAAAGGATCCTTACTGGAACCCCCATCCCTTTAAAAGTCCTAACCCAGACTGCCTGTTCTGCAGACATTCCGGTGCATTATTTAAAGTTATTTCCAGTGGTGTGTAGGAGGGAGGTGGGTGACTTAGTGGTTTGGAAAAGCCTTCCAGAATCATTTTCCCTCTTACCCCAATCAGTTTGCTCTTTTTTAACCCTTCTTTTCCAAATCACCTGGCATAGCCCCACACTCCATAGCTCATCAACAAAGGTTTCAGTGCCCTTCATTTGCTCCAGGTAAAATTTAGAAGCATGCTGATCCTTTCTTTTGGGATGTCTCTGAGGAGAGGGGGACTTCATTTCCTTGGGGAGTCACAGAATAATATTTATACAGTGTCCTGTTTATTGAGCCAGTTACACAGACCTTTAATTTTTTGGAGAATGTTCTTTATTGTGGTGCAATGCATTGGTTGTCATACTTTTGAAGAATAAACACAGTGCATTGTATTCATGTGGCCTTTCCCAGAGCCCTACAACCCCTCACATCTGTTATTTCATTTGATGCTAGGAGAGCTTCCTGGAGTAGACAAGCTGTGTCCACATTTTACAGATGAAATCTGAGAGGCAGCAAAGGTGTGACTCATGGAAGCCTGCCCTTGGTTGGTGGCCCAGTCAGATCTAGCGCTCACAAGTCTGCTGTCACTTCCTGGCCTCAAGGGACTTTCACTTCTGCATTTTTGCCTCCCTTAACCTTTATGTATTTCTCCTTGGTTCTCCTCTTCACTGGACCCCAACACTTGGTAATTGCCTATTGCTATGGAGTCCATTTCTTTATTTTTTCTTTTTCTCATTTTTGAAACAAGGTCTCACTCTATAGCCCAGGCTGGCTCGAACTTGCAATCCTCCAGCCTCAGTCTCCTGAATGCTAGGATCGCAGGTGTGGACCACCATGACTAGCTGCTATGGAGTCTGTTTCTATCTTGACATCTTGTTTTGCCTCCCCTGTTTCTGCCAGGTTCAGAGAGAGATGGAAAATGTCTATGAGAATAGGAGCCATTTATACATTCATAAGAGGTCCCCTCCCCAAGTTCATTATCCAAACAAAATGTAGAGAATTGGGCTGCATCTTCTCAATTTCTAAAGCAAAGTTGCATCCCTTAGAAATTCTCCATTTGTAGAGGCCTGGCACCATGGCTCACACCTGTAATCCCAGCTACTCAGGAGGCAGAAATCAGGAGAATCACAGTTCAAGGTCAGCCAGGGCAAAAAGTTACTGAGAACCTATCTCAACCAATAAGCCATGCGTATAACCCAGCTACTCAGTAGGCATAGGTAAGGGGATCATGGTCTGAGGCTGGCTGGGGAAAAAAGTGAGACCCTACCTAAGAATAACTAAAGTGAAAAAAGGCTCGGAGGTGTCTCTATGATTCCCTGCCTTGTAAGCATGAAACCATGAGATTAAATCCTAATACCACCACCACCAAAAAAAAAAAAAGATATAAATTCTCCATTTATAAGTCAGGCAGTTCTAGGTGTTGCCCTTTAAGCATAGTACTCGAGCCTGGTATTTCTTTCCCCACAGAATTACAATAATGCCACCTTTGTATTGTGCCTCAATTTGTAGGAACCAGGAGGATTCTGCAAATACAAGTTCCTGGACCCCTCCTCTGGAGGTTTTAATTGAATAAACTTAAGAAGGATTCAAAAATCTATAATTAAAAAAAAATTTTTTTGGCAATCCAGACAATTAACAGAGGCTTGGAAAACACGGTTGAGATTACTATGTCCTTTTATACATAATAATTCATTTGTTCCTCCCAACACATGAAGAAGCTGTTAGCCTCCTTTGCAGATATGACTCAAATATGGTATGTAACTTACTCTAAGTCTCTAAGTCAGTGAGTGACAGACCCAAGTCTCCAGCCTTTGTCTCCAAAGCTGATTGTCTTTCCACTGCAGTCTCCATGGGAGACTCTTTCTCTCTCTCCAGTTACCCTCGGGATATTGGGTTCATCTAATACTGATTGTTCATCTATAAAAGGTCAAGTGCAGCTGCTCTTCTGTGAGAAGGTCTGGAGAAGACAGTGGAAAGATGGGCTCCAGGGAAACATTTCAAACTACCCATCCATTTCTGGTATCTGGGCCCCTTCAGCAGTGATAACAGACAGGCTCAGCCTCACCTGGAGCAGACAGGGCAGTGCAGGGACTGCACACCAGCCTTCACGGCCAAACAGATGTTTCCGCCCACCTCCAAGTTCTGAAGACATGAAGCAGAAACCACTGGCCACTGGCGTGGAGTTCGTGGTAAATCTTCCCTCTTTCCATATGAGTTGTGTTTTGGAGTTGGATCATCAGAAGAAACCTCAAGATCTCAAGTTTCATTGTAAGAGGAAGGATGCAGGGTGGCCCTGGGGGAGGCTCTGGGAAATTGAATAGATTTTCTGGGGCTTCTGGATGAGATGACGTCAATGTCGCTCTTTTGTTCTGGCTGGTCCTGTGCCATGGAGAGCTCCTGGGCTGAAATGCTTGTGTTGACTTTGGAGGGTGCCCTCATCAACCCAGCTTCCCAGTGTGGCTGCTGTTGGGCAGTTTTAGAAACTGGACCCTGGAGGACCTTTGCTTAGCAATGGGAGTTTGAGTTCTAGTTATTTCATTTGTTCATGTATTTATAGACATTTATTACACAGTGCTACAGGCAGACTACACGGATTCAAAGTCTGGCTCTGTCACTTACTCTCTTTGTAGTTTATGTCACTGTGCCACAGTGTATATAACTGTAAGATGGAAATGACACTAGTTCCTAATTCCTAAGGTTTGGATAAGGATTAGACACATAATATGTGGAGTGTTTAGAACACTTTAGAAGGGTCTGCATGCATTGCTGTCACTACTGATCAGTAGTAGTGAACAGTAGTAGTAGCTGGATGGGGCCCAAGCAATCCAAGGGGCCCCGTCTTGCAGGGTGTCCTGGGAAGGCCTACCAAAGAGGGGCCCTCAGAGTGTTGTGAGAGCACAGGCACCTCGGAGGGGATGGCTAGCATGAGCTGACTGTGTAGAGGAGGTAGTGGCATTTGATCTTTAGGTTTCAGTAGGAATTCACTAGCTGGAGGGAAGGGGAAAGGCATTCCAAGGAGAGATGGCAGCACTCATGGGCCACAGAAGCATGAAAGCCCTGGCTTGTGCAGGGACGGGTGTAAAGTGGAGAACGTGAAGCATGAAAAGGAGGTAGGAGGAGAGGCGAGTGACCAGGTATGCATTTTAGGAAAAATCACTCTAGTTGCTGTGAGGAACATGCTCAATTTTTAAAAGGAGAGAGAGAGAGAGAGAGAGATGAAGCAGAGAACTAACTTGTTCCTCTCTCACCCTCATTAAGTGTGAATGTAGGTCACCCAGCATTTTAGTGACAGCCCAACGCCAACTCTGTCCTGTGTCCTGGAGGCAAGAATTCAGAGAATTTGGTGCCATTCTTGCCCGTGACATTCAGAGTGACCTTGGGAAGGTCAAGTGTCTGGATCCCTGCTGTTCTGTAGGCACAATGGGGATGACATGCTGCCTTGGCATCCTCATCTTTAGGTGATGCAGGAGCCACTCCACTCCATTCACCCACTCAGGTGCCTACTGAGGAGCAAAACTGGGGGTCAGAAGGTACCTTCACATTTCCTCCTCCTATTATTGTTATTATTATTTTGGTGGGACTGGCATTTGAAATTAGGGCTTCACACTTCCAAAGCAGGTGCTCTACTGCTTGAGCCACACCTCCAGTCCTCGAGTCACTATTTAATAGGTTACATTCTCATGGCTCAAAAAGCAAAATGACAGAAAAGTGACACATTGACACAAGTTTGTTCCCACCCCTAGGCCCCTCCACCCTGTTGGCCCCAACCCAGCCATAAGAAACCAAACCACTCTTTTCTTCCTTTACACACTCTTTTTCCCCCTTTAAGCAATTTTAACAGGTTTCTTTATTTTATTTTTATAATTCACATAAAGTGCTTCGATAGTATATATCCCCCTTCACTCTCTTCTCTTGCTCCCAAACCACTCTTAGTTTTTTACATATCCTTCTAGCCTTTCTTTGTGCAAACATGAGAAAACACAAATAACATACTTTTATTCCCTTATAAAAGTGTGGGCACTTTGGGAGTATGTATCAAGTATAATGATAAGCCCTTTGAGGGCTTTAAAGTTATACTCAGAAGAGATTTCCTTCTTTTCTTTCTTTCTCTCAGTCCCTTCTTTTTTCTTTTTCTTCCTTTAGTTCTTCTTTTATTTGTCTTTTGTTTTTGAGACAGGGTCTCTCTATGTAACGCATACTAACCTCAAACTCACCATCCTCCTGCTTTTGCCTCCTAAGTCTGGGATTACAGGTGTGCACCCAATTCTCCCTGCTCTGTAAAATATGGACAATATCCCATCTACCTTGACTCCATGTGGGAAGGTTATAGGTCACTTCACATTCACAAACTGCTTTGCATGCTCTTATAGAAGGGATTCTCAGAGTGGTGCCAATTTGACGATTTTCCAGCCAAATACTTCCCTCGTGTTCATTGGTCCCAGGACTTATTTTTAAAAAAGAATTTTGACTACTAATTGTTAACAATTTGTTGGGTTTTTTCCTCCCCTCCAGCTCTTCCTCTCAAAACTTCTGAGCCTTAATTGGCCACCCTGGTCTCCCCCAGGGCCATATGTATCTGATTTTAAAGTGCATTCTACGGGAGACCCTTGCTGCACGCATGTAGCTTCCAGTGCTTTCCTGGGGTTGATTGCAAAGTTCTTTATTTTCTTCCACCACATGGGCAGAACCACACGGAAGCTTTAAGACTCCAAATCACAGCAGCAAGCCAGTGCTGGCTGTAATTAGCTAGAACTGCAAGGTCCTCCTGATGATAAAGTCATCACATCTTTGCTTACTGGGGAGAAATTCCTGCATTCTCCAAGGGTCTTGGGAGAGACTCGGAGGAAGGAAGTTGGGCATGAAATGGGGCGGGGGGGGGCTACACCTGATGATCTTCAAGATGCCTGCAGTTCTAAAATTACCCTTTAATAGTGACATCTCCTTCAGGGACTGCCTGTTCTGACACAGGGAACTGCCCATTACACATGGTCAGCTCAATGGAGGCCTCTGAGATGCACCATCTGAGGGAAAGGATAGTGGTGCTGTTGTCTGGAAACCACAGAGCCTGGTTCTACTTAGGAAGGGACTTGGGTTTTGTCTCACTGGGAAGCTTCCTGAAAGTCTTTTCTCGAGGCAGGGTGTTTATCTTGGCTGTTAGGTAGAACATAAGGCCATTTTCTCTCAGATGTGGCCTTGGCAATGAAGAGCTTAATTCTGGGCCATGAATCAAAACCTTGCCAGCTTTGTGAACTCAAGAAATCCTTGTTCCACCCAAAGACCCAAAAGACCAGTCATTCCATCCTCCATGTGCAGGCAAGCAGGACAGCCAACAGTGGCACATTCCCCATCCCAAAGGTTCATCGCTCTCACCTATAACAAATGCATCTCAGTGGGGACCTTCTGAACTGTTGCTCTAACCCCTGTAGAGGCAGAACAATGCAGTTGTCCTTGGGGGATGTGCAGTGGTCTTCAGGGGACCCAGGACCACTGAGTTCACTTCAGAAATAGATTGCAGTCTTCAGCATTCCCTTGGACCTCCCTTAGGGAAGTCTGACCCTGAAAGACTCTGGGTGCTAAGTGGGAGATGTTCCCCTTTGCGAATCCCTAAGACATCTGTCTTCTAAGACCACTCTTTTTGGTGCTGCTGTTGAAGGAAGGAGTTGGGGGCATTGGGAATTAAACATAGTTGATGCAGCATTCAACTTGAAGAGCAGGAAACCCATCAGTTGGAGCCACCAGCCTCATGTCTTTATCTTAAATCTGGACTGTTAAGGTCCTATAACTGCCTCTCTTACACTAGAGAACTTTCCTTCTCCACTGAACAGCTCCCCAGGTAAAGGTTAGGCTCTGCAGGGAGATATTTTGACGCCTAGGCTATCAGTGTCTGGCTGCTTATGGACTGGAACTTTTTGCAGCCACATTAATCGAATACCTATCATGTACTTTGCACTGTGATAGAGTCTGGTGACACCAGAATAAGAGACAACCACCCATCTCCACAAAGAATTATAATCTAGAAGGAGAGGCATCTGTGAACTTTTAACTCCTAGCAAGGTGTCAGGAACATAGTGGTTGCTTGGTGGGAATTAAGGTTAGAGTCATAAATTGTCAGAGATGGAAGGACTTGGGGATCACTGAGTCTTTCCCAGTCACTTTGGGTATGAAGAAACTGATTGGTGAGAGACTTGCTCATGGCCACCCAGTCAGACGGGGACAGAGAGAATTCAGTCTGTAGTCTCTTTCTGTCTCTTAGCTCTTTCTGTCACACCATGCAGCTCATATTTGGCCTTTAACTAGAAGATCAAATCGTATAAAGAACAGGCAGTGCCCGAAAGGGCAGAAGCCACTCTTATTACCATGGCTCATCGACCTACATCCTCTGAGTACTGGACAGTGGTTCTTGGACTTCAGTGCACAGGAAGCAGGGGCCCAGCAGCCTGCAGCTCTCACTTGAACTTCATTTGCAAAAGGCCAGAACTCCCAGAAGCTCTTCACTTTGACCTTGGGGCTCTGTTCTTGTTTAGGATGAAGACTGTAAGAGGTGCTGGCATTGGACCACAGTGAGGACTTTCCATCCTGCCAAAATCAGGCCCAGGCATTCTTTGACCCTGACTTAAAGTAACTAAGTGCTAAAAGACATTCTTTCAGACAATCAGGGAAAACTGAATGTGGACTTGATAGTCGATATCAGAGAATGTTAGATATAATAATGGAAGTGATTATGTTAGAAAATAGAGCTTATCAACCAGTGAAATGTACTGATGCCTACATTGTTTTTTTAAAATACTCTAGAGGGAAAAATCATTATAAGTGTTTTTGGGTGAGATGGTATGATGACTGCAATTCACTTAAAATATTCCAGAAAAAGAAGTTGAAGAATACATGAACAATTGGATAGAGCATTGCTGTAATTATTGAAGCTGGGTGATGGCTATGAGGAATTTATTATCCTGTACTCTCTATTTTTGTAGGTGTTTGGAAAATTCCAGAACAAAAAGTTTAAAAAGATAGGGTGTGGATCTCTCCCTTTGTTATGCACAGTCCCCTAAAATCCATCCAGACAGGGTGGAGTGTTGAACTGCAGTGAAGACCAGGGCAGGGGGAGGCTGCTGAGGCCCCACAGAAGGAGGCTGGAGTCTTTGGTTATTGTAGCAGATACACAGATACTGGGATACACAGAAGGTCCAGAATGCTGCATGTGAGCATGCTTATTCAACCTGTCTATGTCATCCAAGGCCCCACCTCCCAGCTTTTAAACACCTGGACCTTGGCTAGGTGGACCTCCTTTAGATTCTTGCCAAGGGCCTGTCCATGCTAGGTGCTCTGTTTCCTATGAAGACTCAGGATTTTGCTCTCAGCTGCACTTCATCTCATTTTAAGGAAGGCTTGTGTCTCCTGTAGTGTTTTCTGCGACTTGTCAAACACATCTTGTCATAGCATCACTTGCTTCCTGTGTTCATAGTGGAGGTAAAATTATGGTCTGTCTTTCTATCCTCCCATCTCAAAAGAGCCACAATTACCAGACCCTTTAAACTCGCCTTGAGTGAAGACACTGGCATGTCCTGACAGCCTTACCATGGGAGGCTTCCCTTGAAATTGTCTGTGCTCATTCAAAGAGACTGGCAGTATTCTGGACTCTGTTCAATAGATATTAGCTATGAGAGCCAAAAAGTTTGAGCTGTTTTTTAAATTATAGTCCCAAAATGGTACTTCCTCTTCACATAGTGGTAGAATCCCACCTTTCCTCCTTCCTTTCAGTGAAATGTTCTCATCTCTTTCAATAAGAAAGTTTCTGGCTTATTATGGAGTACTCATAGCTATGCCTACATAATGTCAAACAGAAGGTTTTGAAGGGATATCAGAGCAAAGGTCTCCCACCCATATTGGTTATGCAATTGGTCCTCCTCTCTTTAAATAACAAAGTCCTTGTGCCAAGTAGGAGTTTGGATATGGGAATGAGTATAAAAGTGGGTGAACAAACAAGTGACTTCATACCCAGCAGAAAATGTGTTTTTCCTTTGTTCGGAAAGCCTGACCTTAGCAACTTCCCACTCCAACTCAAATCCCAATTAAATTTGAATGTAAATCATCACAAATGCAAAGTGCTTTCTTCAAGTCCCATTATTTCTGGAGCCTCCTGATTCCCATCTTAATGACTGCTTCAGGGAAAGTTGCCTGGCAGCAACTAGATGAAGGTATTGACTTTGTAAAGGGGAGTCTTAACATCAACATTATGTCAATAAGTCACCAGAAACAAATCAAGCCATCCAGTTTACTTGTTTATGTGGCTCGGGTACAAGGCCCAAATCCAAGTTTCACATTGGCAAGTCCTGCCATTCAACATGGCTTTTGTCTCTTAATGGGTATCAGCAGACAAAACTACTTCCCACGATCCTCCTTCATTTATAACTGAGTTCATTCATACATTCATTCCACAAACATATGGAGTAACTCTGGAGTCTTTGCCTTACAGACACCCACAGGTATGTCAATAGATTACTATACTAACGATAAGTCTATAATAACAGAGGTCTGAGTAAGAAGACTGTATGGATTCAGAAGAAGTGGTGTCTTGCTGTCTGGAAGAATTGGACAAGGTGTCCTAGCGGAGGTGATATTTGACATAAATTTGGATGAATTACAGAAAGGACAGATGAATTGAGCAGTTGTTGAACTCAAAAGCTTTTGGTCTTCATGAGCACAGAAAGCTGGCCTCATGATCAACTGGGGCCTTGTCAACAGTTACAAGGAGAGGAGAGGTGATGACTGCAAAGACTTTGGTTGGCTGAGGGAGAGGAGAGCACTTTGCATGAGGAGGTAAAGGAGGAGGGGGGAAAGGACAAGGCTCCAGGGCTGTCTCACTGTGCTCTGACCTCACCTTTTTGCCTGGGTGGTGCTCATAGATTTACTAGTTGCTGATGGCTTCCAATGTCCCACTGGGGTGGGAACCAGCTGTCCAGAAAGGCCAGTGGGGACAATTGTCAGCACACTGTTCATCCAGCTCAGCTCAACATCCTGAAGACGTGGCTAGCTCCATATTCAAACCTTGCTGCAACTGCAGCCTTGATTCACATCTTGAAATAACTTCTCATCGCTGGATGAGTATTTTAAGACACAGCTTTCATCAAGAAGGATCCATTAAAGCAATTCCAGTAGAGTGAAAAATCATCATCCCCCCCATCAGGCATGCTTGTCTATAGAATTACGATGAGTTCAATTCTCAGTTTTTTAGCACTGACTTTAAAAAAAAAATCTCTCATTTAAATGATCCTTCATCTTTGTCAAAAAAGTTTCCTTCTTCATTTTCAGATCCGTCTTCCGGGTCAGCATTTCTCTTTATGGCTTTCCTTATCACAGTTTTTTCTAACTTCCTGTTGCCAACCAAGCTTTATATAAATTCATTTTGTCTTTTCCTAAGCCATTCAGGATTGAACTTTTCCCCTTTTTAGAGGCTAGTACTTAATCTGCACCTCCTTGTTCACTGTGCACATGAAGGTCACAGTTATTTCAAATGTTTTGACAACCTGCAATTATTTGCACTTAACGGGTTGAGTAGAGAAGGAGAAAGGCATACATTACCAGCAAAATGTCATACAGCAATCACATGGTAATATCTAATAGTATAGATTCCTCATTTGTTTATTTGCCCTTCGTGCACTTAAAATCTTATTTTTAAGACTAAAATGCTTCATTTGCAATGGCTATGCATATAAGAAGTTGGCAACAAAATTTACACAAGAGAAAGTGTAATGATGCAGGCTTTTAATCTTAGCACTCAGGAGCCTGAGGCAGGAGGATCTCGTGTGCAAGGCCAGCCTGGGCTACATAGCAAGATCCCGTCTGAAAACAAACAAACAAATCACAGTAGATAACTCAACAGTAAGTATGTAACAGAAAGCTAGAGTAAGTTAAGTCTTTTCTAACAAGACCAACTTGTCACATAAACAGGCTAAATGAGCCCTATTTAGTTAAGGAAAACAATGAAAACTAGACAAAGAAGACTTGTTCCACCAACTTGACTCACATAGATCTAGACTTTAGTCCTTTACTTATTCAACATTTATTCAATATCTAATACATTATGGATGCTGGAGATTCAAAGAAGCAAAAGACAGTGTCTTATCTTCTTCGGAAAACAAGACTGAAAAATGTCCAAATGGATCTGAGAGTCCTGGGTAGAAACGATTAATTCTACTGCATTGCACAGACAACTGTTTGATCTGGATATAGAAAAGTATGTAGATGTAGAAGACATCTCTGTGTGGAAATGAGGGAGCAGCATTTCAAGCAAAAGGGCCCAAAATGTGCAAAGGCAAGGAAGGAAAGACATGTTAAGAGAAGAGAAGTTCAGAGTTGAGAAGATACAGGGGCATGGAAGGGGAGTGGTGGGAGTGAGCCTAGAAAGATGGGTTGGAATGCCATCATGGAGGCCACATGAAAAGGATTTTAACCTGTAGGTAACAGGGAGTCCCATAAGGATTTAGCAGAAGTAATATGGTTAAATCTAAGTTCTATTTAATCACTCTCACAGCAATGTGGATGATGTAAAAAACAGAGGGAAAAAAAGGCAGATTTGGTTGATGAAAGATGAAGATGCTGTGTATATGGGGCAAAGGATATGCAATCCAGATCCATTTAGGATGTCTTGGCACCTGACAGACACATGGCTGTCATGAGGTAGATGGGAATGTCAAGAATGCTACCCGGTTTCTAGCTATTCCAATATTGTGACCCATTTTCAAAATGCCAGATGAAAACATCTACTGCTAAGGCACAATTCCTGCTGCTTTTCAGCTTCCCTCCCTCCCCCATCAGAAATGGGTAGCTTATCCCCAGAGCTGTTTTGTTTTGTTTTTTTTCCACAATACAACCTCATTCTACAACCCCGTGCTTTTAGGTCTGAGGACTTGTGATACAAAATATATGGGCTCCTTCTTTAATTCAGCAAACATTCCTGGCATGGTGCTAGATGCTGTGACACATTCAGGGTGAAGACTTGCTCCCTTCCTCTGAGAAGCTCATGCACTTATGGAAGAGAATGACAGAGAAATACTACTAAACCAGGTAGAGTGAAACCCTAGGGCTGGGGACCATTGAGAGAAGGCTAGAGGAATTCAGGAGGGTTTCACATAAAATAGATAGCTTGAGTGATATTCTTTGTTTCTGCTATGCATCCACCACATGCCCTGGTCTCCCCTTGGCACTGAGAATAGGAGTCTAGAAGAGTGAAGTTGTTGCTCATTAGAAGAGCACTTGCCTAGCACGTGGGATGCTCTGGGTTCAACCTCCAGCAAAAACAGTCCAACAAAAACCAGTCTAGTATATACATGTAATAACAAGGAAGACAAACACTAAATAAGTACTTAGAAACAGAATGAATGCTGGGAAAGAGAAATTCGGGTATTGTGAGAATGTACAACTGGGAGATTAGTGTAAAGGCTCAAGAAAAGCAATGAAGAAGACCGAAGCTGAGATGGGAAAGATAGGCAGAGATGCTGGCACAGGGGACAGTGTTACTGAAGACACAACTGCTCAGAATAAGGAAGTGTGGCATGTTCAAAAACCTAAGAAGCAATCTAATGTGACTGGAGCACACAGAGAAGGGGGAGACAGAGCAGGCCAAAAAATAGACCATTCAGGCTTGTTAGCCATATTACAGTTTGGGAACTTATCCTAAAGGAAATGGGGAGGTACTGAGATGTTTTATGTAGAAGAACGGTTATTGTGGTGTAACGGAGAACACACTGGAAAGGGCAAAACCAGAAGCAGGAATGTGTTAGGAAGTATTAGACTAGTCAAAGTGAGAGATGAGGGTGGTTGAGGCAAGGATGGATGTTAGGTTTCTTTCATTATTGTTGTTGTTTTTGTTTGTTGAGACACTGTCTCACCATGTAGTCCAGGCTGGCCTGCAAATTACGATCCTCCCACCTCCACATCCCCTGTGCTGGGACTACTGGCTTGTGACACCAAAACCAGCTCAGATTTCTAACTAGAGAAATTGGGATAAACAGTGTGTCATTAGCAAAGAGAATCAGAAGTCAGCTTTGGAGGGGAAAAGGGTGAATTTGGGTTTTGAACCATGAGATTTAACACAAGAAGGCTATTCGGGGATGGTGGGGGTTCCCAGTAAGGAGAAGGTTGCAGAAGTCCAAGGTTAAGAGAAAGGAGAAAAAGAAAAAGAGAGAGAAAAAGGAGTCAGTGGGACCTAAAGACTTGGTCACCATTAGGGAGTGACTGAGACCTCCTGAGGGAGGGAGTAGAATGTGACAGAAAGACTGGACAGAGTCCTGAGGAACACCAGCAGTTAAAGTGCCTGTAAAGATGCCCACGTTTACAAAGAGAAGCTGAGAAGGAACAACTAGAGAAAGCAGCAGAAGAAAAGGCAAAAAACCCTAGTGTAAGGGAAGTAAGAGTAAAGCAGAAATGCTGTTGAGGGCTCAGGAAAAAGTGAAGTTCAAAGAGCCCGCTGAGTAGCGTATAGCCACTGGAATTTTCAGGCTATTAATTTTATACTGAGTCAAAGACTAGGGTGTAGCTTAGTGGTAGAGTGCCTAGCATGCACAAAGTCCTAGGAACAGTCCCCAGCACCGCCACAAAACATTTTACACTGGCCTCATCTATAAATTGGGACTATTATACAGTATTTAGATCAGCATCTAAATATCCAGTAACTGAGAGCCATAATTATTTAGTGATACATGTAACTCTTGGGAATGTTAGTGGAAGGAAGCAGTGCTGGTAAATTGATAATAGAGTGACTTTGAGCCAGAGGAAGAAGTGAGATTGAGGATTTGGGAGAGATTCTTTAATTGCAGGGGAGGAGTTGTCAGGAAAAAAGAAGATGCAGGAGAAGGGTGGGTTGGCTCTCAATAAATAAAGTGAAACACCACCAAAGGACAGGCATAGGCTAAGGCATCTGAGGGGTGGAGTCATCCAGAACGACAAGGCCATGATCAAGTGTGACAGGCAAGAACTGTGGTGGTAGTTGAGCCTGTGAGAAATGCTACTACATTAATGAGTTTGAACATCTGAATTTTCCTCTGTGAATGTAAGGCAATTTTAATGAAGTAGAAAGTTTAACTGAACTTGTTTTAGGAAATTACTCTTAGCAGTGGAGAGAAGGATGGACCATAGGGAAGAAAGGTTTACATAAGAATTGCCCGCTCTGTGGTTGCACTGGAGGAATTTTAATATAGAACCACAAAAAAAAAGCACTTATAACTCTTTGACTTTAGCCAAATTTATCAAGACTCAGTTTTCCCATGAATAAAATGGGGATAATAATATTTATCTGATGCTCTTTTGAATGTTACATTTTATATCAAGTACCTAAGTGCTTGTATACAGTAAGCACTTTGACCAATACCTTTCTCATCCCCTCTCCTCACTACCTTCCACTGTTTCTACCCTTTGATTTTCAAGAGATGCAAATTTGTTTCCTAACTTTGCTAAATTAAAGAAAAATAACAACTGGCTGGGTGTGGTGACTTACACCTATAATCCTAGCTACTTGGGAGGCAGAGATCTAGAGGATCTTGGATTCAGGGCAGTCCAGGCAAAAACCAATACAAAAAGGGCTCAAAGTGTGGCTCAAGTGGTAGAGCACTTGCCTAGCTTGCATGAAGTCCTGAATTCAAACCTCAGTACTGCCAAAAATAAATTCATAAAGAAATAAATTCTTTTTAAGGGAAACAACAATTTTTGTCTTCCAAAAAGTTTTCTTTCAAGAGTTGGGACAAAGTTCCATCTCTCTCCACTCCCTGATTTGACAAACTGCCATAATTTATTTTCTATGTACCAAATTGTCTTAATGTAAGAGTTTTGTGTCTGGCAAAAAAAAGTTATCATATTCCCATTAAACTTTTAAGATATTTGCTTATAAAATAGATAACACATCGTTCCTGGAGAGGTTGCATTCCCTCAGTTTGTTCTCCAACATCCTTTCATCCTATCTTCCATGATAACTGATTTGGTAAAATTCACTTGCCTCCAGAAATAACTAGTTTCTGAGAAAACTATAACATGGGTTGTATTTCTGTAAAGCCATATGCTCCATACATCCTGAAATTTGCACCGATGCCATTTGATTCCATTTTGTTGTATTCATTCAATAAATATTTATTGAGTGTCTGCTCAGTGCCTGGCATCAGCAGTGCAAGAAGGAACACTATTCAGCTCTGCACTCTGAATGCTCCCATCATCTGTGGCAAAGCAAGCCCTAAAGACATAGTTTTAGTAGACTGTGGCTAAGTTATGTAGGAACTCCCAACTGGCTTTAAAGTGGGTTGGGCATTCACAAGGGAAAAGTTCAGTAAATCTAGCATTTGAACTGAGTCTCAAAGTATGAGTTGGATTTTTCCCAGGTGAAGAAAGGAGGATGGGCTTTCCCAGTGTGTTTCCTGCTGAAACAACATGGGCTTGGAAGAGAATGGCAAATGCTGAAAAGGGTGAATCTTCATAGTAACATCTGCTTATTGAGTGCACAGTACAGTCTTTCCTCTGTATCCACTGGGAATTGGTTTCAGGAAGCCACACAGATACTAAAACCCAAGGATGATTAAGTTCCTTATGTATAATGGTGTTTTTTTGCATATAACATATACACACCGTCCCATATACTTCAAATTATCTCTTGATTACTTAGAATACCTAATACAAGGTAAACGCTATGTAAATAGCTGTTATCCTATATTGCTATAGAATAATGATAAGAAAAATGTCAGCACATGTTTCATACAGATGCAGGGTTGTTTTCCTTGCTTTTTGTTTTCAAATATTTTCCATCTGTGGATGGTTGAATGGAGGATGTGGAACCCATAGATACAGAGGGCTGCTGTGTGTACCATGTGCACTGCTAAGTGCCTTATGTTTTCCTTCACCTTCCTCACAACGTACAAGTTAGGTCCCAGTGAGGTGGACTAGCTTGCCCTCAATCACACAAGCTAGGACTTGGAAAGGAAGTGTCCTTTTCTTCAGAAACTGAAACTGTTCAAGGATCCACCCAGTACACCAGGCATGTGCAGGTACAAGGACGGAAAGGCAAGATAAAGGCAAAAAAGGTAAATTAAGGACAGCTTGAACGCTATTGAACAGTGAAATAGGAATTGTTGAAGACAAACATCTTTGCATGTTTTTTTCTTATAAAATTTTAATTGTATTCCTTTTAAAATGAAGTCAAACCCATTATGTAGGCCATTTTAAGCCAAAGTCTTACATTAGTGGTAGATCATACTTATGTAAATGAAATAATTCACCTTCAAAAACCAATTATTGGGCTGGCAGAGTGGCTCAAGCGGTAGAGGACTAGCCTAGTGAGTGTAAGGCCCTGAGTTCAAACCCCAGTGCTACACACACAGACAAAATTGTTCTTAGGGAATTTGGTTCCTGTTTACTTCACAGTGCATACTCACATATTAAGGGATTTTCGGTGATCAAAGTGAACCCCAATAATGTAAAAGTACTTCCAAGTCATTAGCTCTTTTCACCTTACAAATGATAAAATTGATTTTCCTGAACTTAAAAATTAAGGACTTCAGACTAGCTTTAACCTCTAGTTAGTTTAAGAACTGAAGCTATGATGTGATTCAGATTTCTACAAAAACCTGCACAGAGTAATTCAAGTTGCTCTCAACTCATAGAATGTTTTCATGTTCTGTTTTCTTTTCTCTCTAACAGCAAATTGTAAGTGTGTGTATGTGTGTGTGTGTGTGTGTGACTGGGGATTGAACTCAGGCCTTGTGCTTGCTATGAAAGCACTCTATCGCTTGAGCCACACCTCCAGCCCAAATTGTAAAATGTTTTAATTGGTTCCTAGTATGAATATACCCATGTAGTATTTCAATGAGCAGAAACAAACCCAAACAAAGATAGAAATTCATGACAACGGCACCCCTAAAGCAAGGATCATGCCTGCTTCATTCCCAGCCCCTCGCTGCGGATGTAAGTCGGTTCAGGTAGTGGTTATCCAACCCGCTCCGCGGATAAGACACTGAATACTCCAAATTTAAAATCTTCTGGGAGGAATACTTTCCCAATGGGCTTATGAGATCCAGGGTGCTCTGCTTGGAAAAGTGCAGACGCGTAAGTAAGGAGGAGCCACTTTCTTTCCCTCCTCTAAGGCCCCGTGATCATGAACTCTTTGAACTTGGGTGGCCTGGCTACTTCAGAACTTCTTCTGGAGTCAGCAACCCTGTTCACTCCTCCCTTCTCCCCTCCCACGGGTTCTACTTCCTGTACCCTTTTGCTGATTATTTGAGCAATTCCTTGGTGTTTCACCCCACTTGGTGTTTCAAGCCAACTCCCCAGGGATGACCCTTCTCCCCTTTGCCAAGGTCTTCAGGAGTCTGGGCCACCTCCACCTTGCACAAGCTGGGATTTAGCCTCCCTAGTCCAGTGGAGGAGTAGAATCCTGAGAACCCTGTCCTCACCTCCCAATGCACACAGCACAGTGACCCACCGGTGAGTCAGAGCCTCACGGGCCCCAAGGTCACCTCAGGCATCTGCTTCCCCTCAGCAGATTCTTCCTCACTTGTCGGTCAGCAAAAAGCCACCCATCACAGTCTGACCTCTGAGAGCAGTCAAGCCTGGGAGGGTCAGAAGAGGCTTTGTAGAGAAGGATGGGACTTGGAGAAAGAGAGAAAGATTTGGACAGTGTTCCAGACAGGAGAAGAAAAATGAACCAAGGAGACGAGCAAGAAATCCTCCCAAGTGCAGGAGTCTCTGGTCCCAGTCCTGAAGATCTCCAGGAAAGGAAATTCCAGGGTTTCCCTTGAGTCCAGACCATCCTTTTCCCTGTGACCCACTCTGCAGTCCCAGCTGTTCAATGTGTGTGACCTGAAAGGAAGAGGATTATGAAACGAGGTCATGGTCTGACAGTGGAAGTGCTAGCCTGGTGGAAAAGGCCAGTCTGGTCTCTCTCTCACACCCTCTCTCTCTCTCTCTCTCCCCTCTCTTAATCCCCTCTTGTCTCCTTCTAGCCACATGCACTGTATCCATAGATGTCATTCTCCTAGGCTAGATGTCACATAGATGTCACATCTCCTAGGAGATGTCAGCCTAGGAGACATCTTAGGCATGGAGGGCAGCCTGAAACAATCTCACTCTTCGCTCCAGCACCCACTTTGACAGGAAGACAGCAAAGTACTTCCGCCCATCTCAGAGGATGGAGACCAGTGTCCTTTGCGGAGTCACTGCTGAGGGAAAATTGTCTCAATCTTTGTAGGTTATGAAAATCAGTCCCAATCCTCTCAGGCAATTAAAGTCATACATGGAGTGGCCAGGCCAGGTAGACTTCATTAGTGTGTGTACATGTGTGCATCGTGTGTGTACATGGGGGGGTGTGGTGCAGTGCTCTGTGTGAATCATGGGGAGAGGTGATACCATCACAGTCCTCACTGAGGCTACTGCCCCCAGCCTGGGGCAGCATTGAATCTCCTTTCCTTTCAGTGTCCCTGTCACCTTCAGTTTCTGCTGTGGCCATTCTGGCCAGCTGGGAGACTCATAGGCACAGCCTGTGTTCAGAGCCAGGGAAGAGGTGTGGCTTGTGATGGTCTTGAAACTTGATCTCTGCTCTCAGCTTCTTCATCAGAAAAGTGTTAACTTGTTAACTTTGCAACCTTATCTCGAAGGTAGGACAGACTGGTTAGAAAAACTTTGCAAAACACCATTCTACAAGGCTTTGAATATTAGAAAACAGACCCCTGGTCTGTTTCACTTTAGAATGGGGAAGGAGCAGGGCATAAAACAGAATGTTCCCACTGCAAAGGACTGAGACTGAGTAGGGAGGGCCTGAGGGTCAAGGCCAAGCATCCCCACAAGGAGGATTTTTGGAAGAGCAGTTTCCTAGTGTGAGGGCTCCATAGTGGCAGGTGAAAGGCGGAGGGACAGGCAACTTGATCTGAATAGTGCATCAGAGAGGCCACAGAGAGCCTTCCCAGCCAGAACCCATCCTGCTTCGGAACTGGGCCAAGCAGGGGCCTCGTGCAGCCCAGTTTTCCTGTCTGCAAGGGAGACAGGCGCCAGCAAGAGTCCCCTTAGAGTCCAGCTGTGCACCTGGGCCCTTCAGATCTCACTTCACCAACACCTCCCCTCCCTGTGTGGGCTTCCTGTTTTGAAACCACCAATAAATGGAAAATGTGAGTGCTGCCGCTTCAACGGCTCTGGCTGGGGGTGTGACTGGGACAGTGTGAGCTTGTGCTGTGCGTGAGTGTGTGCATATGTGCGTATGTATGAGCAAGTGTGGGTTTGTGAATGTGACAGCATGTGATACCAGGGATGTATTTGAGCATTTGTTGTGTGTGTACATTGGGGGAGAGGAGTAAGTGCGTGTGACTTCAGTATATGTCGAAGGACTACATGGCAAGTGTTGTGTACATTTCAGCATATGTGTCAGTCCAGCATGTATGTGTGCTTGTGTGCGAATCATCATGTGTGTGATTGCATAAGCACGAATTGTTTATCTGAGCATACCTGACTAGCTGTGGGATTGCATGTTGGGACTGTAATCGTGTGTGTGTAAGAGTGCTTGTGTGAGTGCAGTTGCATGAATGTGCTATCAAGCATACATGACTGTGTTGTGTGTAATCGTGCGACTATGAATTGTGCGAGTATAATCACGTGTGTCTTGCATCATCGTGTGTGACTTGGTGAATGGAAGTGTGCTGCATGGCCTGGACATGGAAGGACAGCTGAGGTCCCTGCATGAGAAGCTGAACTGGCTGGGAGCCTCCCCCCACCCCACAGGATCTGTGCCCTCCCACCGAGCAGCGCAGAGAGGAGCCTCTGCAGGCATGGCGGGAAAGCTGCTAAAGCCACTCCTGTCAACTCTAAAAAGCTCACCTCTCAGCTTGTATAAGGACTTTGTTTTCAAGCTTTAAAACAGAAATAATGTCTTGCCACTTCAAAAATGGCTTCCTGAGGAACTAGATCACAGAGTAGACCAGACTCTAAGCCTCCTCACTGGCAAGGTAGAGAATGCATCCACTCCATTTCTTTATCCCCCATAGCAGCACAGTTCCTGGCAGGGAGCGGGTCTAGTGAATTCACTCAGCAAGTACCTGTGGGGTGCCTACTATGTACCAAGGGCTGGGTGAGGCTCTTGGCATTCAACACACAAGTCGTAACCAAACTCTTGATTACGGTGTGGAGGGGACAATCACAATCCCATATATACAAACAGAAATGTGTTCAGTGCTGCAGCTTTTTAGGTGAGACTCTGGCTATCAGTAGAGGAAGGCCACGATCAATATAGCTTTTCTTCATTTACAAAGATAATAATGGCCCACAGGCTTTTGAAAAACAAAATTTTCCCTTATTGATAACATCAAAATGGCAAGCTTTCTCTTTCCTGCTGTGCCCTCCCCCACCTCTTGCTGATGACCTTGTAACTTCTTGAACCTTCTTGAAACTTCCTCCCTCCCCTCTTCACACTTGCTGTCCCTTCTCTCTTCTTGTCTGGGTGGAACAATTCCACTCCTCCGTCAAGGCTCAATTCCTGTCCTCTCTGTGGACAGGGTTAACCTGTCCCTCTCAGTAATGCATCTGCACATTGTAAGTGGCCAGAGGAGCTTGTGTATCACAAGGATGAGGGCAATTTGCTTCACATTTGTCTTCTGTCTCATCTGAGCAACTTGAGGACTGAGACGATGTTTGGCCCATTGTTAAATGTCCCCATGCTGGGCACAAGGCCTTTTCCTTCTTAGATGTTCAGCAGGTATGGATGGATAAATGGATGGGCCGAAGGACAGATGGACGATTTAAGGAATGCTCTTTACTCATCCTTATGAAATGAAAGATACACACTGGGTGGCATAAATTCCAGGGTCCATGCAAGGGATGGTTTTAATAGTGGCTAGTGCTGAATTGGGGCTGATTTTGCATTTTTATAAATGATCTGGAAAAGGAACTGCAGAGTGAAACCCACAGATCTGTGGGTGGCACAGAGCTCTTTCAGTAGGGAAGCTCCATGCCAATAGGGGAGCCCCAGGGAGGATCTCCTAAGATGAGAGTGGGCAGACAAGCAGAAGTTGGCTTCAGTGGCTTCAGTGTGAGCAAACTCAAACCACTGTATTGAGGCAGAAGCTACCTGAGGTGGAAGACAGTGCCTCTGGTGATTAACAAAGGCAGGAAAAACAAGACTGGGGAGTCACTTCATTTAGTCAATAAATACCTAGGATGTGCTGGACTCTGCACTCAGGGATAGACCTCCTGTCTGTGATGATCTCAGAGTGTAGTGGAGAAAAATGTTCCCAATGCAGTGGGGAGTTGGACATAGAAGGAAATGACTAAGGATGAGACTAGCAAGGGCTGATAGAAGAACACTGTAAAGTTCTGTGAGACCTCAGAAAGTAGCTACTCTGCTACCCGGGTAGGGACAGTGCTAGGGGAGGATTCATCATTCAGGATTTATTTCATATGTCTTTCAGGACCTTCGCTGCTTGCTCAGTTCTGAAGGCATGCAGAGAAACAGACATGGAACCTTATCTCCAGGGAGCCTACAGTCACTGGGGGATTTAGATAAGTAAAGTGTGGGAGGGGAGATTTGAGATTCAGAAAGGAAGTTCTGGAAGTTTTCTGCTAAGGATGTGAAGTCTTGG
Source organism: Castor canadensis (assembly GCF_047511655.1). Classification (NCBI taxonomy): domain Eukaryota; kingdom Metazoa; phylum Chordata; class Mammalia; order Rodentia; family Castoridae; genus Castor; species Castor canadensis. The sequence continues at coordinate 179,404,622 of NC_133387.1, read as the reverse complement.
CTCACTCTTAAAGTCACCCTTTTATTTCATGAAGCAGAAAAAAGGAGTTGGACCATCCCAGGAGAAAGAACAAAGTGGGCAGAGGCTTCTTTGGCTGATGCAGAGGCTACACGTTAGGATTCATGACAGGAGAGGAGGACAGGAACTTGGGGAGTTCTGAAGGATTTTAAGCAAAACAGTGGCATGACCCAGGTTAATATTTTCAGAAGATTCCTTTGGCTTCAGTGGAAGATGGACTGGGAATTGAGGGATGCAAGAAAAGTTGGAACCAGCAGCTGAAAGTCCCCTGAAATCACTCAAGCAAGAGCATAAGCAGCTGTACATCTTGGTGCAAGCCTCTAATACCAGCAATGGGGAGGCTGAGGCAAGAGGATAGCAAGTTCCAGGCCAGTCTGCGCTACATAGAGAGTATGAGGCCAGCCTGAACTATGTAGTGAGATCTTGTCTCAAAAACAAGCAAACAAAAAGCATATTCCATTGCTTTTTTTTTTTTTTTTTGAGATACAGTGAATGAATAAATGGACCCAAAACAGGTCGCCCAAAATTGGAAGCAACATCAGGAGGGAGAAAAGCCCCAGGGGCCGGGAGTCCTGAGCTGAGCAGTGGCTCTGTAATCTTGGACAGTTATCTGTAAGAATAAAGTTAGATAAGCCTGTTTTTTAAGTTGTTTATAAATACTAGGATTGGCACCTGTGATGACATTGGATGGTTTCAACTGCTGCACAGTAACAGATAAAAACCAATGCTGGAGAAGGGCCAGAGATGGACGCTGAGGTTGTGAAGAGGTTGGAAAGTTTTCTTTAGAGAGACACAGTGAAAATATTAGAACCATTCCATTTGAAAAGGACAAAGGGACCTTGCCAAAGTACAACACAGGAGTGGAAAGGGACGCTTTGGAGTCAGAGTGCCTGGGTTCAAATCCTGCGTCTGCAATTTAAGATCACATATTGCCCTGAGCAAGCATTTAGCTTCTCTAAGCCCCAGTTTCTAATGTAATGAATGTAATGCCGGTGCTGATAATGAGCTGGTTGTGGTGTGGATTAGCTGGCCTAATTGTTGCAAGGATTAAAAGCAGGTGAAGAAGCTGAGCACCTGTGGCTCATGCCTTTAATCCTAAATACTCAGGAGGCAGAGATCAGGAGGACTGTGGTTCAAAGCCAGCCTGGCAAATAGTTCCATGAGACCCTATCTCAAAAACCCCTTCACAAAAATAGGGCTGATGGAGTGGCTCAAAGTAAAGGCCCTGAGTTCAAGCCCCAGTACCACTAAATAAACAAATAAAAATAAAAGCAGGTGAACAGCATCGTAGAACACAAGACACAGGATGAATACCTAGTTATCGGCTATAAAATCATTACTGGAAGGAAGGTCTGCACACTTAGTCCCCGATTCTACAAAACTGGGAGCAAGAACACCCGCCTCTGTGCTAGAAGAAATAAATAATGGCAAATAAAAAGTAGAGCGACCTCCCACAGTGGTTAGAAGCTGATGAAATCCATCATTCTGAAAACATCCGTGTGGGCAACTCCCAGACTCATCCTGCGTGCCAGCAGTAGGCTGGAGTTGAATAGCGGCTGCCCCCTTTCTTTCATTTGTTTTTAACTTTTTTATTGTGGAAATGATCAAACATTCACAAAAGGAAAGAGAGAACTAGAGTAATTAACTCCATGGATCCTCATCCAACCCCAGTAATGATCAACACATGGCCAGTGTTGTGCTTCCTCCCAGCTGCCCCCTTCAGATGGACGATCATTCACCCAGCTCCCTGTTACAGCTGCTCAGTTCTCCTCCTTCCCTGTTCTTGCCTCAGTGAAAATGGAGAATTACCTGTCAAGTGTCATTAGCTCTCTTCACATTAAGCTAAATAATTTAAGTCTATCCAACTTGTCACCAAGCACTGGTTGACATTTTTACCTTCTTGAGTCTTCACTGAATATTTCCATTTCCTCCTCCCCACCCACAGTGAATTTTAAACCCAGGACAGGAAAGAGCCTTGAGTGGTCAACCCAAGGATCACAGTGATGTGAGACTAAATTTAGGGCCTGCTATGTGTCAGCTCTTAGCAACCCCAAACCCTGTCCTAGTCCCTGGATTCCTTGTACACACTAGTGCTTACTACTGGTTTGCCACTTAACAAGTCTCTTGTCTGTCAGGGAGGGAGCGAGGGTGTGGAGGGAAGGAGGGCAGGGGAGCCCTCAAGTCTGGCTGTGCTTATACCGAGAACATCTTTGTGTCTAAGACAGCCCTGGGTGGTTGTATGTATTCTCCTAGCCCCAGAGTGGCTCTGCACAGTGATCACCCCAGACTACACATGGCTGTATGTTTATTGTCACTGTGAGAAGAAGAGCCTTCCACTGACACATCGAAAGCACTCAGGTCAAATCCCTTGTGGCTTTCACTTTCATCAGCACCCCTCCCTGAGATGCAGCTGAATCATGCACTGCATGTCTTTAGTTGGTGTCTAATTTGTGAGGTTGGCAAGCCAGAATGTAGTTACTGCAAATGATACTAATCTCCGAGCTGAATTCCAGAGTGGAACTGCTTCTGTGGATGCCATAATTATCTGTGTAGCAGATAATTATTATGCATTTGCTATATGCAAAGCACTTCATGTATCGGCACCACTTCCTTTCCCAAAGCCTAGAAAATAATCACAACTGTTTGCATTTGCATTGTGCTTTTTGCATCTTACATCTAGACTATTAATAAAGTTTGAGTGCCCATGTGCACTGGGTGCTGTGTCAGTAAAACCTTCAAGTAACACTGTGTATTATTACCATCTTGTATTGTCAGATGACAAACTGAGGGCTAGATGTATTTAGTGAATTGCCCGAGAGTTGCACAACTAGTGAACAATGGAATATTCAAATCCAGATCCATGGGTTTGACCACTCCACTCCACTGTCTAATGATAGTTGGTAAGGTAATCATTATTATGCCACTTTTTTGGGTGAGGATGGAGCAGGGGCTGACCTCGAACTTGCTATGTAGCCCAGGCTCTATTATTCTGTTTTAATAAGTGAAATCCCAATACCCAAAGAGGGCATTCAATGCCCTGAATCCCAGTTAGTAAATAGCAGAACCACGGCTCAAAGTCTACTCTGCTGGTCCCAAATTCAATGTGTTTATTTCTGCAATTCTTAGTCCAAAGCCGCCTGGGTGAAAGATGTCAGCTCAGCAATGCTGGGCGTCCTTTGATATGATGGGGCCAGACAGCAGGGTGCCAGCCTTTCTCCTTTCTCCTTCTGGCAAATTACTTAGGCTGGTTTGGAGGACAATGTGCTTTGACACTCACAGATACGCTGTACCCTCAGCTACATCACAGAATAGTGGTGAGCTTTTGGTCTAAACCCCTGAAGCTACAAAGGCCTCCACTTGGCCAGTGCTACTTGTGCTAAGAGCTCCCATGAAGTAAGGGGCCAAATCCACACATCCTATAGCATAGAGCAAGAGAAAAGGCCTGCTTCCCCAAGCAACCTTATAAGATAACTCCAGAGAAGCTGCGGGTCAAGACTCTGATGAAGCCCACTGGTTGTAGCTACCTCAGTTTTGCATTTCCTGAACATTCTCTCAGCAGAGCCTTGAGACTTACCCAGTGGGCTTCAGAAGGACAACCCTAATTTCTTGCATTTCCAAATCCTAATCCAAGCTCTTCCTCTGTCATCTCAGGAGAGCTGGGGACAAACTTGAACATAGCAACTATGCCCCACCAATAAGACTCAAAAGCTCCCCTCTCTCAGGAAGATTGGAGAAATAGACAACTGTGGGAGCCATGCTTTGAGATCTTAGGGGGAAAGGAACAGAAACTCATTTTATTATCAGTGTCATTGAGAAAGGACATAAGCACTGGCAGTGTTGTGATAGAGTTGAATGAACATCTATATTCTAGTACCTGACAAGTGGATGGACACCTGCAGGTAGACTACAGAACTGTATGAGGATCCCAGATTTGAGGCTTCCCTGCCTCTTGCTGTTTTGGAAAGTACATCACCTATTTCAGTGCTTGGCCAATTGTCAAGAGCTTTTAAGAAATGCCTTGCAGCACTCACCTCATAATTCAATGAATTAGATATTATGTCACTCTATAGATGAGACACCCAGGTCCCCAAAACTAAAATCCCAATTCTCTTGCACAGAGTTTCATCTTCTCTGCACAGTCTTCTCAGAAGCTGCCTGGAAGCTTGTTGGGAGAATGCTTTCTGCAGGCCGAGGAGCTCTCACGCTTCTGAGCCTCCAGCATCTGTCCACATGAGGCCCTATTCCAGTCTGAGACCAGTCGTGCTGGTCTGGGAGATGCTGGCGGCCTGGCTGTGTTCAGGAATACCAACAAGGCCCACCTCCTGGCTTCAATCTGCCCTATAATTAGGGGTTTTGATTGGGCGATCCGTTTATACTCAGCCAGAGCTGCTATACTGGCTGGAGCTTCACACCGGCAAGGCTGCCTGGCTGCAGGCTCTGCTCCCTCGAGAAGATGGTGTTCATTGTGCAGAGAATGGAGTCTGGCCCACACACCCAGTCCTTCTGCAGAGGATGGGGAGCCTGGGCTTATCTTCCTGGGTCATCTTGGCTAGGAATTGTGCTCCCTATTTCTCTGGAACACCATTTAGATATCACCGGGCTCCACATCACGCCCACCATTACTGTACCTCTTCTTAGACCCATCTACCTTCTCCAGCAAGAAGCCTGCAAGTGAATAGTGAGCTCACACAGGGCTTGGTTGTTATTGTTTGTTTCTTTTGCTCTGGTGAGGGTCAAATCCAGGCCTGCACATGCTAGGCAAGTGCTGTACCACTGAGCCCAGTCACAGAGGTTTGATGCAAGATGAGACCAATTCCTGAAAACAGAAGGAGTCATAACTCCAAGCTAAAGCTACAAGTAACTGAAACTCTACGTTCCTTTGTGTGGGCTGAAATTATATCACCCTAAGGCATAAAAATGGAGAAATTAATTATGTAAAACAGGAATTTGAAATTTTCATACTAAAACTTGGAATCCACTGAAGGAAAAGTATAGTCCACCTATACAAAGCTGGCTGAACTATTTTTCCAAACCTAATTTTCTTTCTGGTTCCCCTTCCCCTCCCCCTTTATCTGTTCTCATTTGAAGAGTTAACCTTTAGGGACAATCATGCTACCCTATTCCCAGGAACCCCTTACAAATTGTCTTAGTTTATTATCTGTTGCTATAACAAAATGCCTGAGACTGGGTGATTTGTAAAGAATAGAGGTGTATTTAGTTCATAATTCTGGAGGCTAGGCAGTCCAAGAGCATTTGCCAGTGTCTGCTAGGAAGGGTCTTCTTTCTACATCACAACATGGTGGAGGGCATCACCTGGAAGATAGAGCAAGTGTGCTAGCTCAGGTCTCTTCCTTCCCTTATAAAACCACTAATGCCATCCTGGGGGCCTCACCCTCATGACCTCATCTAATCCTTATTGCCTCCCCAAAAACCTTCCTCCAAATACTATTAGCATGGGAATTTAAGGATTAAATTTCCAACATATTAACTTTTGCAAGACACTTTCAAACCAGAGCTACCTAAGAACAATTCCTCTGAGTGTTGTCCATCATTGTTAAGGAGATAAGACACACCAAATAATCAGAGAACAAGCCCGGATGGGAAAACATGTTCTAATGTGTAAAGCAAGATGAGCACAAGAATGCCAGGGCTATTGAGAGCTGAAGTTACAGACAAGGTGAACTCAAGACAGCAGTTGCAATTTGGAGGGGTGGGAGGAGCCAGCTGGCTCAGGCAGGAGCATGTTTGTAGCAGGAATAAGGCTTCTTACTTCAAGAAGGACCTGCCTTCTCATCATGAAATAGGAACTTCACAATCAAATGAGGCATGTGACAATGTCAAATATCCAAAGGAGGTTGGTCTTGATCTTTGTGGCAATAAGGAGCCATTTCAGTCTTTAAAGCATAGGAAATAATGATAGTGGTATTACAGCATGATTGCGTCCTTGGAGGTGTGGGCGGTGTATTGAAGGAATGATCCCAAGGCAGGGAGAGTGGCTGGAGGAGGCAGCAGAATATTCTCCAGGATTATGGCAGTGGGTCACAAGAGCAACTGGGCAAGGTCAGTACTGCAAACTTCCAACCCTTTGTAGTTTCCAAAGTGCTTTCTGTTATTCTCTCACATGGTTCGAACAAACAATCACTATCGCTCCCACTTCACAGCTGAAAAGACTGAGACACAAAGGGGTTTGACTGACTCATCCCTGTTTGTCCTTCCGATTGGAAACTAGTCTGGTTCTGGGTCTTGCCTTTCCCAATTCTTGTCACTTCCAATACATTTGATGAACTCCTCTTTTATTATTTTATTTTCATATCCCTTTTAGCACTCAGCCTAAGGAAATACCGAGGAATACTCAAACACTTTGAGAATGAGTGCTACGAAAGGAAAAAAAAAAAAAAAACCTGAGTTTCTTGTAAGAGCCTACTTTGTAATTTTGATTTTTTTACCACGACTATACTGACAACTACAGCATTCTATGCTTGTGTAATCTGCCTAGCCAGGAATCCAAGAAATGCATTGAATAAATTAAGTGCCAGTTTAGGCCAGCCTCTGCACTACACAGGTCTTCATGGAAACTCAGATTCTAGTGCATCACTGTGCAACCAAACTTTATAGAATGGTGGGAATGTCCCATGCCTGTGCTGCCCAACATGGAAGCCACTGGCACCTGAGATGTGGCCAGTGTGATGAGGAACTGAATTTTTTAGTTTTATTTAGCTGGTGGCAAGTGATTAGTACATTGGCTCTCGTGGAATGGTTTCACAGATAATAGTGAGGTAGACTCCAAAGGTTGCCCCCAACTGCTAAGACAGACAAACCACAGTGGGAAATGAGCCTTTTCCTGGGAATAAGAAATGCAGCCTTTCTGGCATATCACAGCCACACCAGAAGTGAAGATGGGCTTTGTAGCCTCCCCTTCTTCTCCTCCAGGAAATTGTCTTCCTGATAAGCTAAAATGGACACTTCATTTTCCTGAAGAATTATTCTCCTTGGATCTTTACTACTGAACATAAAAAACATACAGTCGACTGTCTGCATCCCTAGGTCACATACTCATGGAGTCAACCCAAAGATCGATAATATTCAGGGGGAAAATGCATCTATGCGGAGCATGTACAGATTGGTTTCTTGCCTTCCTTCCCTTAAAAATACAGTATACCTATTATTAGCTATTATAACTAATTTAGGGATTATTTAAAGTATTTGTAATAATTGCACTGGCTATATGCAAATACTATGCTACTTTCTGTAAGGGATTTGAGCTTCTGCAGATTTTAGTATATGGGTGGAGGATTCTGGAACCAGTCCCCTGAGGAACTGAGAGAAAACTATAGTTGAAGGAACCCAATCTGTGTTATAGCTGGGAGGATCAGACCATGCCTGACTGGCTTGGAGCAAGAGTAGATGGTCCCTTCCACCTGGGAAGGAGCAGAATGAGGCTAGAGGCTGCCACCCAGAAGAAGAGGCTGCTGTTTGAAGTGGTTGCTTTAACTGGCATTGTGGAGCAAAAGGAAGACCCCTGCTTAGGTTTGGGGCATCAGTTCCCATTCTCTATGATCATGAGCTGTTTTATCCATTCATTTCAATCTAAGGTTAAGAAAACAACAGCCCAACTTCCTCCCCTTGCTGGGTGGAAACAGAAGAGAATCCACAGCACACAAAAACACAGAGGCTACTAGAACTGGAAGGGCCCTTGAGATCCTTTTTCATTTTCCATGATCCTTGAAATGTTGGGCAACTTGCTGAAGATCACACAGTTAGTGACAGTCATGGGACCATACTGTCTCACCAGTATGGCCCTTCTGCCAGACTGCACAGGATTCAGTGAAAGGGGTCAGAAAGATGACACAGGGTGCAGTGGTACAGGGGGCACCTGACAAAGATCTGCAAGTCCTGGGTTTTAGGGCAAGCTCTGCCCTGACTCACCATGACCTTCTCTCAGCTTCAATACACCACTCTGTGCAATGGAGAAGTCGGATATGGATCCTCCCTATTTGCATCTGAGTGGGCTTCAGTGAGGCCCACAGCTCTCTAGCGTGTTTAGTGAGGTTTAATACTCAGTGTCACTGTTACAGTGCACACATGAACTGCCAGGAATTCAGTTTAATACCTCAGCTCAGGGACTATGCTCAGCTTCTCTTAGCGTCTCCATTTCTCACTTTGTCCACAAACAAGACTCAGATAATCCAGACAGCAGTGGGTCTTTTGGCTTATAGCCTATCATGGAAAGGACCTGACATTTTAAGAATTTTTTTTAAGAGAATGAAGATCATGTTATGGGTGGAGAGGGCAATGGATGTGGCACTTAGAGTGCTCTGGCACAGGAGGGCTTTTATATGAATAAAAACCATGCTGCAGAGAAAGGACTGCACCCTGCTCCTGCACACATAGGACCAAAGCAATTGTAACCAGGCTCTGGTTATCTCTCCCCCCCCCCCACCAGGGAGATTTATCAACCAAGGAGGAAGTAAGGCAGGGGGGAAGTGACTCACTAGGATCCTCATCTGAACTGGGGACAGAAGTCCACTTCGTCAACTCAGCCTCAAGGTCCTATTATTGTAAGACTGGATTTATATTTAGAAAAAGAACAAAAGAGAGAAAGAAAACAAACCAGAACGTACTCCTGAAAAATCTTGTGGCTAAAGATGGAGCTGGTAGAAACCCAGTTTATTAGTTATCATCTGCTTTGCTTCTGGTACTCACTGCTTAATTCTTTTGTCTGCTGTCCAGAGCTTGAATCTCATTCCAGGAGTCTTGTAGCCAAACAGCAGCACCCTCTCCACTTTATCACAGAGGGCACTGGACACAGGCATTCCTGGGCAATTTAGGAACTAAGGGAAGAGGGTCAATTAATTAGAACAGAAAGAATCTGATCCAGTGCAGCCATGAGTACTAACTGGAATCAAGGCTCACAAGAATCAAGGCTGACCACATTTGAATTAGCAATAAGAATGAACTGTGCAGTGTGGAAAATTCTCAAGAGCTTCTGGTCTTGAAACCCACACAAAGCCACCTAGAGCTGAGTCAGGTCCTCTTTATATTCAGAAACATGGGACCAACCATTCCTGTATAATTAGAGCTGGTGGCTAGTAGGGCTTCTTATGCATACACTTTCGTAAACTAAAATCTAATCGTGTGTGTGTGTGTGTGTGTGCGTGTGCGTGTGTGTGTGTGTGTGTGTGTGTGTGTGTGTGTGTAAACCCTGCCAGGAGGATTAAAGATGTTGAGCAGAAGTGCTTAGCATTGTGGCAGACACCCAATCCTACCCTTCTTCCTTCTCTCAGCCTTCCATGGATTGTGAAGAATGGAAAGGGGCTTACATGGATCTTAGTGCCCTCCCAGTTCTAATAGCTATGTGTTTCTGTTTGGTATGGATTCTCTTCTCCGTCTACTCACCAGGAGGAAGAGCTGGGCTGTTCCCTTAATCTTAGACTGTCTCATCCTTTCTGTACCCATTTATTTCCAATATCTTGTTCTTCAATCCCAAGGAAAGGGCCATTTTTGGCTACTTGCACACTTCCATCCTTCATCCCTTCACATCCCAGATGGTTCTAGCTGCCATGAAAGGCTGTGGTGCCCCACTGTGGAGGGCTGTGGTAGGGCATGGAGAGCTGCCACTGCAGAGGAAGTCAAAGGAGGAAGTTGGACCCCAGGCAGGCAGGCCAAGCTCGGAAGAAGGAACAGTACATCACCCTGCCCCCACCATACTGCACAGCCCACAGGGTCCTCCCTTGCTGCTTACTGCAAAGGAGTCCAAGATCTCTCCACAAACTAGCATTGGCCCAGGAGCCTAAGAGGTTGCACTGGAGCAAAAGGAAATCAAACAACACAGTATAAAGAGAAAAGACAGAAATCAGTACTTGCAAAGAGCACAGTTTGGGGTGTGAGGAGACCTGGCTTCCTGTCCCCATCAAATCCTGCCCTTACCTCTGCAGGTTTTAGTCCCTCATCTTTAAAGTAAGAGGATTATATTAAAGGATTTGGGTCTCTAAGGCCTGAAGTTTTATGAGCATCATATCTTAAGGTATATACCATTCTAAAATCAGATCATAAGTAACTTTGCCTACACACACATTCTGTTTCATACTGTTCTGGGCCTTTGTGGATGCTATGGCCTTTTGGGAAGTGATTGTGAAAAAATGACAGAGGACAGAGCCCTCATCAATGAGATTAGTGTCTATTGAAAGAGTCTTCTGTGATAGAGTGCTTGCCTAGCATATGTGAGGCCATTGGTTTGATCTCCAGCATGGGAAAAAAGAGTCTAGAGGATTCCCGTACCCTCTACCCACCATGTTAGGATATAAGAAATCAGTCAGCAACATGGAAGAGGACCCAAGCCAGACCCCAAACATACTGGCACCCGGATGTTGGATTTACAGTCTCTAGAACTGTGAAAATTAAATTTTTGTTTATAAGCCACCTCAGTCTGTGGTCCTTTGTTAATGCAGCCTGAACTAAGACAGTACATATCCATTAAATCCAGATAATTCAGGCTGTGTTAGACAAATGGGCTGTATTTTCTCTGTCTGTTATATAAAATTCATAATTGCCTTTGGGTCCCTGTTTGCTGGTCTACTAAGGTGTTGGGGGAGGAGGGCTGGTGAGGCAGAAGGATTCTAAGCTCAGAAGGCCAGTGGGAAGACATGATCTTGTTAGGAAACTCAGCCAGTCCTTTTAGCCAGACGTCCTCAGGGTCCCAGTCTGGGAAGGGCACTAATGTGTTCACTGCCCTCCAGAGCTTAAGGTGCCTGAGTCGTTGAGCACTGGAAGCTGAGACACAGAAGGAAGGGGAGGGCATGTAGTTGACCCAGCAGACAAATGGCTTTGTGGTGTATTTAGGGCCCCCTCTCACTTCCTGGCACATTTGATAAAGTCCCCTTTATAAATATATTACCCCATAAAAAGGGAAGCAGTAAATCATCTCAGGAAATTGAGCCTGACCTCCCTTAGCAGCTTAGCAGTGTAAGAATAGGTGGAGTAGAATTTCCTGGGATTTCACTTGTAAAATAAACCTCCCAAGTATCTGCCAAGACTATTTTGCCAAAGGATTCCATCCAGGAGAATCTCCAAGCAGGCTCAACCTGCTTTGAGTATGTGTGTGTGTGTTGGGAGGAAGCAGAGAGGATTGGGAAAGCAGTCAGTGTTGGGAGCCAGGGGGAGTCATGGCTGCAAAACACAGGAACTAGCACTTCCTTGCTAAATTCCATACAACATGACAAATGAGTGTCATCAGCCTTAGTTTGCACACCTGGGGACTGAACTTAGAGAGGGTAGGTCTGTGTGATCCTGAAGTCCACATCCTAGTCACTCTGCTCCTTCCTTTGGCACCAAGCTGTGACACTTGGTCTAGAATGACCTAAATCAAGTTTTAACTGGAAGTGGGAATGGGGTGAGATGTATTTTTGAGGAAGGAATCAATACCATCGGGTCTGGGATTGGGGCTTTCCATCTCTTGTATTAAATGTCGCCTTAAGCTGAGCTGAGTCACACCAGCTCATATCAGCCAAGGACTGATCAGCATTCCTTTCCCATCTGTTTCCCCCTGCCTGAAAAGCTTGTTGTTTTCATTTTCTGTTACTCAGCACTAGAAATTTAGTGACTTAAAACATGCCCGTTTGTTGTTTCACAATTTTTGTAGGCCAAGAGTTCAGATATGACTTGGCTGGGATCTCTGCTTAACATCTCACAAGGTTTCATACCAGCCAGACTGTCCTCTCACCTGGAAATTCAGCTAGGGTCTGCTGCCAACCTACTCTGGCTGTTGGCAGAATTCACTTCTGCTTGAGTGTGTGATTGGAGGGAGGGGACAGCTTTTTTTGCAGGATGTTGGCTAGAAGCCACTCTCAAATCCTAAAGGCCACCTAGAGCCTGCCATGTGGCTCTTTCCATAGACAGTCCACAGCGTCTGCTGTTTTCAGGCCAGTAGGAAAATGAATCTCTCAGAGTCTTATGTGCTTGTCTAATGGAATCACAGAAGTGACATTCATCATTGTTGCCATATTTGCTGGAGAGAAGTGAGTCATGGTCTCACCCATACTTAAGTAGATGGATTATACACAGGAGTGAACACCAGAAGGCAGAATTACTAAGGCATCACCTGAGGATCTGTTTGCCAGCCTGAATCCATACACCTTTAACCACTTCATGAAGGTCACATTTTCAAAAGTTTATCACCTTCCTGTGCCAAACACTGTGCTAGCCATTAAAACTACAAAGAAAATAAGGGAGAATCTCTGCATTAAGGGGTTCACAGTCTATTGCAGAAGACAGATCATTTAATACAACTGGGAAGATGCTAGGATACAACCAGGATCAGGGAGATATCAACATCCAGAGCAGTCAGGGACACCTTCCTGGAGGAGACAAAACCCAAGTAGAGTGTTCAAGGATATACAGGAACTAGCCAGATAAACAAGGTAGAGGTGACCTGGCAGAACAAAAGAACCAACAGGAAAAGGGTCTTGAGTGTGATCCAAGAGCCAAAGAGCAGAGTTTGAAGGTAAAACTGAAGAAGTAGATAGGAGTGAGGGCACAGTGTGCCATGGTAAGGAGTTCAAACATGTTTCTGGAGATTATGATCTTTAATAATAGGAAGGAATGCTTTATGTTGAACTCTGGATCATGGTTGCTGTCTAACCCAACTGAGCTGCTTTTCTCTGAATCCCCACAATATTTATTCCTCTTTTTGCACCCTCTTGCCCCATACAGGACTCTACTGATCATTTCTTCATTCTTTGGACTCTAACACTACCCTGTTCTTTTGCTAGCCTGCATTTTGGTCTCCATAGACAGCTCTTGAAGTAAGTAAGGAGCAGAGTAGGATTTGACTGGGCCATGACACTATTTTCTCTGGTAGACTACAATGGGCAGTTTGATTTGGAAGAGATTCAGATCTTTCAGGTGGCAGCATTGAGACAGCATTGGATGTCTTCTCTTCCCAGTGTCTCCCCCCTTGTTTTTGAAGATCCACAGAAGAATCTCGTAACAGTAACCCGTCCTCTTGGTAGAAGACCCTCAGGTTAATTCTCCAAATCCAGACTCACCTCATCACATACTCCCTATTAAAATTGACCTCAGACATTCATTAGGGATGTGGGTCCAGGGTGGGTATGCCAAAAAGAACATGGGTTTGAAAATTAAGCCCAGTTAGATCGTAGACCTTCACTAGCTAACAGCATTGCCTCGGATGATGTACTTGACCTTCTGACCTACAGTTTTTATGATGTGTGAAATGGAAGTGGTTATACCAACCCCACCAAATTGGCTTAAGAATTAGATGAGATGGTACCTATAAGTTGTATTGCAAATAATAATGTTAGCTCTTCCCTTTTCTTATATCTGTTTATTGAAGTGATACATAGGTGATTTCCCTTAAGGGTAGGAACCGCATTTCCCTACCCTTAGCAGCAGAGCTTGACTCAATACATGCTTGTCAAAGGGATGTTTAATCAAATGAATGAATGAGTGAATGTATGAGCAGCCAAGTAATGAAGTGTGAAAATATGGCCATGATGTTTTATAGAAAGTCTCCAAAGATTATCAGTCATTCCCTTTACATTATCACAACCCAGAAACAAAGCAGCCACTATTGGTACTGACACCCATCTGTCCACCCTGACTCTCAGAAGGACAATGGCCCAGTGGCTGGGGACACATTGGAGTGCCACATTCTCCTCTTTGGCACTGAGTAGGCCAAATTAAACCATCTTCCTGTACCTCACTTAACTTTCCTCACTGATTCAGTGAGGAAAACACTGGCATCTGCCCCTGAGGTTGGAAAGGGGTTGAATGAGGTTGTTTATGTGCAAAATGTTTAGGACTGCACCTGAGTCCTGATAAACTCTAAGTGTTGGTTGTAGATGACTTGCCCAGAAGAGTGCTAGAAGGACAAGACGACACAGGCTCCATCTGGTCTGTGTGCTTTCCTTTGACCACCAAGACTGAGTCAGACAGGGCTTCTGCAGCTCTGAGATGAAACCATTTTTGGAGGACTAAAATCACCCATGTCTAAGTATTTTTAGCTGCTTCTAGTGGCTTGGAGAGTGAGGGGGTGGGAATGGGTAGAGAAAAGAAATTAATCTCTGCTGTCATCTGCAACCTCAAATGACTCCTCCTTTTCATCTGCTTCTCTTGGATCCTTTTCTCCCTCCACTTCTGTGGGATGGGGTGAGGTGGGAACTGTTCCATCCCTCTGTTTTCAATCCCCCTTGCTAACTGCTTCAGCGGAGGTCAACTTTACTGCCCCTCCCATGCCTTTGCTCCCTGAGACCCAGTCATACCTCGGGCCTCTGAACAAGAAGGAGCAGGTTCCAGTCACAACTTTATACATAGTAATAAGAGATGCTGAACAAGTCCATTCACCTCTCTGTTGTTGCCTCCTTTTCCTCTTCTGTGAAATTAAAATAGCCACGATGTTCTACACTTCACCAGCATGTTCTGAGCATCCACAAGAGTGATTACATAAATGTCTTTTACACAGTTTTGGTCCTCTGCTGGTGTGACACATGTTCACAAGCAAGCTCCATCATTTTCCTATCTGACAGCAGTCACTGCCCTCTTCGTATTCTGCTTCTTCCCCTAGAACCTCTTCCACTTTGATGCACCATGGAGTACTTCCCCGTGGGGATACTAGCTCTGAAAGACATCTGAGAGTTCCCTGTAGCTCTGCATTAACCTTTCACCCTTCAGAGCACCCCAGAGGGACCCAACCGCTTTTATTCAGTGGACACTCTTGTTCTCAAACTAGCAGGGCTGTCCTCTACCAAGTTGCAGTGACTCTGCACAGCAGACACTATTCCTCAAGAGTGCCTGATTTCCATGGTGTGCTATAGAAACCACAACCTAGAAACAGAATCAGCTTAAATGTGAAGTTGAACTGAGCGGCTAGTCCCACTCTCAGGGATCTATGTCCCAGAAGAAAGTGCAGAAAAACCTGCAAAAATAGCAAAGTCTAAGGGATAACGTAGTCATAAAGATAAGAATCATGGCCATATTTCTTGAATTCCTTCTATAGGCGAGTATTAATATTTATGGTCTCATTCTGGGATCATAGTGCCCCTGGCTGGGGCAAGACGGAGACAATTCCCGATCCTCAGTCTCTAAGGAGAGATGCTACTTCAACATGTACACTAGACTGAACTTGCAAAATTCGTGTACTCATCCCTGGGTGGTGTTCAGATGAGCGGTAATGGCACTACTCTGCAGGGTGGGGACTAAGGGAGTGCTGGTGCCTTAAGATCTGAGCTCTTGGGGAAAGGCAGTCTTAGCCTGACAACGGCAGACACCCAGCTCAGAGCTTTCCACCTCTCTTTAGATTTTTCAACGGGCAGAAACGGGCCTTCCAATGGCACCCCGGATGACTAAGATGGTAGAAGTTGTTGCTTTCCTGTCAACTTCCCCTGCTCATGGCTTCTCAGTGACACTCCATTTCCGTCCTGATCGAATCTAAACTCCCCTCCTAGTACCCTATAATCTGGGTCCTCTATCTTCCTCTCTTCTACAATGGCCACTCATTACTAGCTGCTTTCCACTTCTGCCTCTTTCTCCATGTCATTGCCTTATCTAATGCTTTTCTCTCTCCCCAAACCCAAACTGTCCTCAAGACCTTCCCAGAAGGTTGTAGACAGTTTTAGGACAGAATAGATCTGGGTCATCCAGTGTCCAGTCTCAAAATATTGCTATTAGTCTAGAACCTGTGTTTATTCTAGGAAAATGACAAAGATCGATTGAATAATATGAATAGGCATGTATGCAAGTCTTACTTTTGTTAAGTGCCTAAATGTATATTAGACATTGTTCTGAGCTCTTCAAATGTAGTATCTGATATTAATAATCATTCTTTCCTCTAAGGTCAGCAGAGTTATCCCTATTTAAAAGATTAGGGAAATGATTCTTAGGATAACTACCTTGTCCACATTCCTACAGCTAGAAAGAGCTGGGTTCACAAGAATGTGCTTCTTTTACACTGCAAACACTCCCACCTGTGCCTCTGTACAGAAAACCTCATTGATCTTGGGGGGGAGGAAAGGCATTGTCTAGATCCTAGGGGGACTTACAACAGAGACAAAGAGAAATGTGTTTTATTATGTCACCACCCATGGTCTAATGGCTGGTTTCCCAATTACAAACTGCTGCCTCTCTGCAGCAGAGGCCAGAGCACCAACCTCCTTTTAAGCAAGAACAAAACAAGGCCTCCCATCTGGGCTGCTGGGCCCTGCCACATAAAAACATTAGGGAACCTAAACAGCATTTTCCCTGCTAACCACCCCCTGAGGAGAGCTGTTTAATAGGCTCTTTATGGCTTGGAAAAGAGAGTCCTGTTGATAAGAAGGAGGTAGGGTACACTTCACTTAAGTTCTTGGGCTAGAAGGCCTACTCATACCCCTAAACAGCTCAGTAATTTTTTTTCCTTCTCTGATTAACTTTATTAAAAAGCCCAGTGCATTTCCCTTCCCATTGGCTGGCCTTGGGAGTAGCAGCCCTAGCAGCTTGCTATCTTATTGATTGTTAGATGTACAGCTCTCAAACAGGCCAGGACAGCTGAAAGCAGAAGCCATTAACCCAAGCTAACTGAAAGGGTTCACCGCCGGGAGACTGACTCTAAAACTGGGCCTTTAGGATCAATATATCTTTCTCCATTAGGTTCATTTCCTCTGAAGGAAATGGGTAGGACCATTATGGTTGATGTTTATTGACAGGCCTCTCTCCTCACCTCTCGCAGCCTCAGCCTCATGGTGGGAAGGCCAGGAGGGGTGAGGGCCATGACTTTGGAGATAAGATTGTTCAACTGAACCACCCAGGCTCTTAGCAAGCCTGTTTTACTAGTCTTGGTAACAAAAAGTAGCTTGGATTCCTTGTGTGGAAGTAATAGAACAAATTGTTCTATTATGTAGGAAAGAATGGCCAACTCTACCAGGCACAGGAAAAGGTGGCATCAGTTTGAATAGATTGGGCCAGAGTTTGGACATGTGGAAGAACTTTCTGAGCATAGGAGCCATTAGGCTACCAGGAAGCATTGTTAGGTCTCCTTTCTTAATGTCTCCAGGAAGAGGCAAGAGTCCCTCAAGTGTCAAAGTGGTCTAAGTACAGTCTTGTCTAACCATAAGGAAGAATGGACGGAATGGCCTCAAGCTCCTTTGCAGTCAGGGATCACTGTTAATCACTTAAGGTTGCTTCTGAGGACTTCAGAACATTTTATAGATGTCCCATCTTTCTTTCTCAACCACCCCCCGCCATAGGTTTGATCATTACCTCCCCTTTGAAGATGAAAAATCTAAAGCACCATATTGGGCAAAGACTTATCTTAGAAACAGGGCATCTAAAATGGGTGTCCACGTTGGACACCTGTAAGAACCTGCTATCTGGCCAGTCCCTGATAGCCAAGTCTTGGCCAACTGCCCCTGCTGCCCTTCCTTGGCTTATGTGGCTCTTAGCTTGTCCTCAAATGCCTTTCCCACACTCATTTTACCTGACTGTCAATTAAAAATGGAATTAAGCATTATGGATCTTATGAACCACTAGTAACAGAGACAGAGGCCATCTCAGAAACTGAAGTCCGATCAATGGGCAGTGATAGATGAAAGGAGTTTGTGCATGCGAAGTCAGGGAATTCAGCTAGGTGCTATGTATCGCCCATGTCTGGCCACTGAAGTGCCTGCGGTCATGTAATTTCCCCACCCCCATGCTCATACCCAATTGCTCTGCACACGGAGGGATGCACCACCCCCTGGAAGAAACCTAAGCCAACAAGAGAGAAAGAAGAGGCATGCTGATTGCAGTTTGGAGTGGAACTGAACCTTCATCAAAGATAAAATCCAAGAGGAATGGGTACAAAGCGAAAGCAAGTCAATTCTGATGCATTTAATAAAAAAGTTCTGGAAACTTCACCTTTTAGATTAGCAGGGCTTTTGTTTGCTTGCTTGCCTTTTAGTCATAAAAGCCTTTTTCATATTTAGACTTGCTCCTACAGAGAAGAGATTTGGTTTTACTGCTTTCTTGGAAGGTAGAAGGGAAACTCTGTTGAGGCAGCTAAGGTAAATGTCAGAGCCAACCTCAGACAGATGGACACTGGAGTTCTCCACATCTTTCCTCCCTCTGCTGCCAAGAATTCCCATTAGGGGATGGTCCTGAGCTTGTATTCATGGTCACACCCTACAAGAAACTCAAGGACCACTTCTCCCTGGGTTCCCAGAGAAGAAAGAACAGAAGAGTCCATCAGTCAAGATACTTCCCAGGGCATGGACTGGGGGATTCCACACCGATGGGTTTTAATCATGGGATTCAGGGTGCCAGTCATCCAAGTCATTAAGGGGGTGAAGAGGAAGAGAAAGTTGGTTGGACTGCTCGCTCAGACTCTCTGAGATTCCAGGGTTCAGCAAATATAGCTTGAGCAGCCCTAACCAAGACAAATTCAAAATCTTCCAAAATCTAAAGTTTTCTGAGCTCTGATATATATAACACACAAAACTTTTGGGGTTTAGATGATTTTTTATTTTCAGACTGTGGATGTTCAACCTCTTACCCATCCCGGGTCTGTTTATTCAACATGTGAACAAGAGCCAGTGAATCAAAAAACAAGTTGTTGGGGCAAAGAAAAAGAGTTACTCAGAAAACCAGCGAAACTGAAAAGATGGTGGACTAGTGTTCCCGAAAGTCTATCCTAACTCAACACAGGTTTTAAGTTCCTTTTATCTTCAAGAGGAAATGATTGAGGAAAGCGGTAGCTAGTAATCTGTTGATTTGTATCAGTCTTGAAGGGAACAAGCAAGATTAGAGAAGTTCCTGGTAAATCAACCTTGTGCTGCTAGTTTAAATGATTAACCAGGACTGCATGCTCAGAGAAGTGTAGACTTTTTCCTATCCAAGGATAATTATAAGCACAGCTACAAACCAATAATGCCTGTGCAAATGCTCCAAAATCCAAAACCAATCTGAAATATAAAACATTTCATTTTGGATAAGAGATACTCAGCTCATATTTTGAAAGAGGTGTGATATTTTCATGAGGGGCAAGTTCTACCTCAGAGGAGGAAGTTTAGCAGATTACAAGTGTTTGATAGTTAACTAACCACTTTGGAAACCACTGCCTGATAGGCATTCTTCATTCCCAGCCCACTGAATCGCTATATATATCATCAGTAGACTCCGTCTCTAAGGTGTAAGTCATTTGGAAGCCCTTGTATCTGAGAGCTCCCATATATGTTTAAGTCCTGGTTCTGATACCCAGGTTGCACCTGAATGAGGATTGTGGCTTTAATGAGTTTCCCCTCATTTAATTCAGCTTGTGTAAGGTAACCTCACTCAGATGCCCTCATCTGTCAACTCTCTAGATATCATCTCCTACTCAGCTCAAAGTTACAGTAGTCAAGGCTTTATTTGACTACTGTATTGGTCACACAGTGTGGCACACCCAGTGGGTTTATTCACTATGGGGCAATGATGGTCTTTCACTAAGCTGTGAAGGCTTCCTGTCTTTTGGGGCTACAGAGGGAACCAAAAATACAAGGCAGTATTGCTGCTGTGTGTAGCTAGATTCCTGCTCAGCAGAGCAAGGCTGTGGCCACTATGAGCCAAGAGCCATCCTGTTCTGCCGTGGACATGTCTACAGGAGAGGCAGCATGACGATATAGACAGGGTATAAACAGGATATTCTTAACTGGCTCTGCTATGGGCTTATTTTTCCTAACTTTGGACTCATTCATGTCCTCAAACCACAGCAGTCCTTCAGACTGTATAGTCCAAGGTCAGACTTAACCATGAGTACAGAAGAGTCAGATTTTTAGTAATCTTTGACAATAATTATTTTAAGGCAAATTAGGAAATATCCTTTCCCTCTATTGTTTTATTATTTAACGGATGCTAGCAGCATTGTTTAAAGCCCCTGGGTGCTTATGCCATCTCTATATTTTAAGGAGATGCTATTGGTTAACTATGGAAGGGAAACTTGACAAAATGAAGAGGCAAACTGACCTTCTCCAAGCCTCACAGCACAGGCAGATCAAAAATGAGATTTTCAAAGCTCTGGCTCCAGCAAGTCTCATCGGACAGTGTTGACAGAGGAGGAGGAGCAGCAGCAAGACGTGACCTGTTGAAGAGGAGGCCTGCCTCTGCTGTGGGGGAAGGGAAGGGTTGTGCAAGGCAGGAGAGCTGAGCTAGGAATCTGGGAGCCTTCTCCTACAGAATGGTGGGTAGCGCAATCCTCGAGAGCAGGATGCTGTCTTGATGATATCTACTTATTTTACATGGCTCCTAGGTGCTGAATAAATAGCTACTGACTTGCATTACTGATTGCATGACCCTGAGGTTTGGTTTTCTCCTCATAATGAGATCCAAGTGGCTGCTGAACTGGAAGCGCTTACAAGTGGTTCCTTGCCGGGTGGAATAGACTAATCCCTCCAGGGATTACCTCCAGAAACTCCAAGTTGCCTGCACTCCCACTGCTCCATGCCTTCACTAAGATTTAGGAAAGACCATGGCTCTAGTGGGTGACTCAATATACCCGCACAACCAGGTCATCTCCAGTCCAGAGTCCACTGTGTGGAGAAGCCACAGAGGTGCATGTCTGTGATATAAAACACAAATGTTGGCATTGGAGTGTTGAATCCGTCATGTCATTTACGAAAAAGTAAATAAATAAAAAATAAAGCTGACATGGTGGTTATGCTTATAATCCCAACATTTGAGGGCTAAGGTTGCAGGATTGGAAGTTAAGGGCCAGGCTGGGCTTTGAAACCAGACAATGACTCCAAAGACAAAAGAGCAAACAAAAAAGATTGAGCATCTAACCCACCCAAGACTGATAGCTGCTCAATACAATCGTCCCCTCTTAGCCACACTTCCCCTTTCCAAGGTTTCAGTTACCCGAGATCAGCTGCAGCCCAAAAATATTATAGAAAATTTTTGTAATAAACAATTCATAAATTCTCAACAATTTTATTGCAGTGTATTGTTACAATCATTCTGTTTAAATGTTGTTTGTTGTTAATCTCTTGGGGTGCCTAACTTATAATTCAAACTTTATCAGAGTTTTGTGATTGGGGGCAAAGCGTAATATATATAGGGCTTGGCACTTTGCACAGTTTCAGGTATCCACTGCAGGTCTTGGAACATTTCCCTCACAGACAAGGGGAACTATACTTCTCTCACTGATTCATGGACTTTCAGTCAAGCCTCCAGAGCCAGCCCCTGTGGTGGGACAGTCACAGAGATGGCTGGACAGCAGCCTGTCAGGGTAGAGCCACCCAGACCCAAGGAGGCTCTTAACAATGTCGGCTCCGTGCCTGGTACATTAAGACTTTCAATCACCGTTGACTTCCTATCCTTGTTTTTCTCCTACCAGAGAAATAAGTGCAGAGAGGGTCACCTGCTTGTCCTCTGTTCTCAAGGTGGCTGTCAGCCTCAGGCACGCTACTGAGCCACCTCCCATCAGCCTATGAATACATTCAGCACTGAGCAGGCAATTCTTCAAAGAGCTCAGGGAAAAGCCTCTGATATTTCTACCTAAAACAACTTTACAAAAAAAGCATTGTTTTTCAAATGCACCCTAAATTTTATTTCATGGCAATTTTCCTTCTTTGTGTCTGGACTCCAAAGAGGAAAAAAAGAAAAAAATAGGAGTTGGACTGACCAAAGTCTGCCCATCCCCCAGTTCAGTGCAGACCGTTAAACTGGTTTTAAGGGAAGAGAATGAGTCATTTCATTAATTGGGCCATACTTTAATTGAATTAAAAGTGTTAGGTGTGGAAATTTTAACAACTAGATAGAGAAGATTTTTAAGAATCTTACAGTTAGTATTTTAAATACTTCCAAAATTTGAGATTGTCTGGCTCTTTGAAGGGAAGAAGAATTTTATCCACCTGGCAGATTACACACTTAGTCTAGGTCTTCTCTTCTCACAAATAGGTCTTTGGTTATAGAGAACCAATGCATAGAGCAGATGGGGTGCCCAAGGCCATAAACTGGTGTCTGACAGCAATCCAGAACCAAGGACAGTACAACTTCAAGTTCAGAGTGAGCATCTCTATCCAAAAATCCAGGATCTGAAATGCTGCAAGACCCAGGCCTTTCTCAGTACCATAATGCTTTTTATTTGAACCATTCCAGATTTCAGATCTTCAGATTAGGGAAATATTCTAAAACCTACAAAGCTACATAATCTGAGAAACTTCTCATCCTAAATGTTTAGGGTAAGGAAGGGGGGGGTCTCAACCTGTAATTGGCAAGTTCAACAAATTAATTTCACTAAACAACTTAATTAAATCAATGTCTTACTATTTGGAGGGAATATATTTCCATTTCCAACAGTATATATTGCTATAACTTCTTACTACAGGTGTCAGATGTTTTGAGCCCTGCCAAGTGGCAATAATGTAGGGAATGGACCCTCCTCATGTGGAGAGCAGATTATGAAAAGCCTATGAGAACTGGACGTAAGCAAGGTGAGATGAGGCTTAATTGCTTTTACCTGTAGGCCCAAGTAGGCACAGTCCCTGCCATGAAACAGAAAAAACAGAACAGCTCCGTCCCCTAAGATTGGGTTCGGAGAAGCCAGAACGCAGGTTTCTCCTATCCCTCTCCTCTCCCAGAGGCTCTGCTCCACCCTGTTTGCCGCTGTTTATAAAAGGCCCCTGAAGGAGGGGGGCTTTTGCTTTTTGCCTTTGGCTTTTACTTTGGGCATTTTGGTGTGGGAAGCTCTTGGAAGGGAAAAGAATTGCTGAAGGGAAAAGTATGGCTAAAGAGGAGTTGATAGAAAGTCTGCACTGAGAACTTTAACATAGGCCTTAGAAAACTAAGCCAAAGAAAGCACGTTAACAGGCTTTAGAAGCTAAAGAAAAGCCAAAGAGAACATGGGACAGTGCAAGATAGAGACTTTGCAAGTCTGAGCAGTGTGGCTTTGAGAATGCTAAAGAAAAGCTGCAAGCCTGGGGGCAAAAGACTTCAAGAGTGATTAGGCTAAAGATAAGCTAATAGAAAACATGGGACAGTGCAAGTCTCAAAGAGGTTTTAAGCAAGGTTTTAAAGAACTGTAAGGAGTAAGGCCTTAAAGAATAAAGATAGAGAAAAGAAACAATGAGGGTTGGGCATCTCCACCCAAGCGCCCAACACACCTGACCCCACTTTCTGCCTGTCTATCCTGTGTCTTTTCTGAATCTCTAGTCGTCCCCAGTTAGCCCAGTTAGGTTCAGTAATAACAAGGAGTGAGAGAAAAAGCTCGCTCTAACAAAGGGGCGAGCAAAAAGCAGCACCCCCTGCATCCTCTGAAGACACATGGCTCCCTTCAGAGAAGCTATGATCTGGGCAAACCTATCCTTCTGTGTCAGGGGTGTCTTGAATACTTATTGACCTCTCTCTCTCTCTCTCTACAAAGCTACATAATCTGAAAAACTTCTCATCCTAAGCATTTATATATATGCATTTTTAGTACCAGGGTTTGAACTCAGGGCCTAACCTTGAGCCACTCCACCAGCCCTTTTTTTATGTGATGGGTTTTTCAAGATAGGGTCTCCAGACTATTTGCCCAAGCTGACTTCGAACCTGCATCCTCTTGATCTCTGCCTCCCAATTAGCTAGGATTTATATGTGTTAGCCACTGGGACCTGGCTGACCTCCCTATTAAGTGAGTTGGAAGCAGAAGGTATTCCTTAAACAGGAAATAGGAACTCAATGGCAGCCCAGAAGAAATATCTGGGTACAAACAAAAACAGACAAGGCATCATAGTCAAGCTAAGAGAGAAAGTTCTAGGAACAAGATACCCAACAACAACCTATGTTCTACCTGTTAGTGGTTGGTCTGGCTGTTAGCCTGGAGCAATAACTGAACTCATGGTCCACTATTCACCCTGGCCCAAACCTCTTTCTATACTGCACTCTCCTGTCACAAGGCTGCCTCCACTTTGTGAACATTCATGCTACAATACCAAGGCAAGCTCCAAGCTTCATTCAGTCAATAATCCAAAAATCACTCCCCCCATCTCCACCATCACCGCTTCTGTTCAACGTGTGTTCTTCTGATCTGCTGTCAGGGCCTTTTCATTTTTTTCCTTATTTATTTTTGTGGTACTGAGGCTTACAAGGCAGATACTCTACCACTTAAGCCATGCCCCTAGCCCTTTTTGCTTTAGTTATTTTTCAGATAGGGGCTTACTTCTTTTGCCTGGAGCAGTCTTAGACTGTGATCCTTCTACCTACACCTCCTGAGTAGCTGGTATGACAGGTGTGCACCAATACACCTGGCTTGTTTGTCAAGATGGAGGTCTTGCTAACTTTTTGCCCAGGCTAGCCTGGAACCAAGATCCTCCCAATCACTGCCTCCCAAATTGCTGAGATTCAGCTGTGAGCCACTGCACCTGATGAGTTGCCAAGGCACTCTGCACATACAGCTTTACCCCTCCGTGCAAACCTGATCCTGCCTGACTGACTTGGCATCCTTCCCTGTTCCCCACTGCATACTGGTCAGGTCCAAGCTCTCTAAAACAGCACATAAGACCTTTTGTGTGACCTCCGCTTGCCTCTTCAGCTTCACTTCACCAACTTCTGGCTTTACAGTTTTTGCTCTGGCATCACCAAACTCTCATTTTCCTGCATGAGTGGTGATGTCTCTTTCCTTTATCTTTTCATGCCATTCCTTCAACCTTCACGTGGCCTTCCCCCATCCCTTCCATCTCTTACTCAACTCCTACTTGGCTTTTAAGAACCAGACCAAACATCATTTCTTCTAGGGCAGATTCCAGAACTTTCTCAGGTCACAGCACCTTTCATGTCTTGAGTAATTTTTACATAGAGCCTATGGGCCAACAAAAATATATAACGGTTCTGTTCATTAGTAGTTAAATTCAAATAATGTCCTAACAACTTAGGAACCACTTGAAAAAATAACACACATAGATTACAAGAAAGTACTGTTTTTATTTCATTCTTAAATACGCATGACTACTTACTAATGAGACCTGTGTAATGGGCACTGCACAGCTGCTCAAACTTCTGCCATTATTTCCTGTTCCACATTGGATTTCATTGGGTACTAGCTTTTTCGTTACAGCAGTTGCCAAAACTCCAGCTTCACAAAGACAGAGGTCAAGAGGAATGCAGCACAATCAATATTGACCCTGTCACTACTCAGCTAGGAGCTGTGTGGTGGCCAATGGTTGATGAGTGTTGCCATGTTTCCCTCTAAAACTTTTAAATCTCCCATGGCACCTCATTGAGCTTAACATGTGCCTTGAACTAGGGTAACCTGGGGTTCAACTTGAGAAACTCAGACCTAGGAACTCCCCGCTGTGGCATTAGATTCCCCTATTCTGAGTGCCTTGTCACAGTCATGAGTGTGACACATGCATTGTAAGAAGCTACTTGTGTGTCGCTTCCTTTCTGTGTGAACCCTTCACAAGCAACGCCCTTGCTCTCCTCCTCTTTGGACACCCAATGTAAGCCCAAGACATGGTTGGTGTTCAACAGAGGAGAACTGAACTAACAGGAGGGTCAGAGTCACAGTGGAACCCAAGGAACCAGGATGACTGCAGGAGGGGACATGGAGTCTGCTTGCAGCTGAACAGGAGACTCTAGTCAAGTTCAAAATCTGTGGTTCTAGGAGAAGTGAGAACCTGCCGGACCTGAAAATGGAGCCATAGATGGGTGCCTGTGGCTCATGCCTGTATTTCTAGCTACTAAGGAGGCAGAGATCAGGAGGATCATGGATCAAAGCCAGCCCAGGCAAATAGTTCATGAGACCCTATCTCGAAAAACTCTTCTCAAAAAAAGGGCTGGTAGAGTGGCTTGAGGTGAAGGCCCTGAGTGCCAAAAAAAAAAAAGTGCAGCCTGGATCAGCCAGGGGTACCAGAGGCTGAAAGAGTGCCAGACAGACAGAAAGCAACATGGTGTGATTTTGGTTTTCATTTGGTTCCCTGGCAAGAGTTCCTTAAGAAGAAGGTGGGTGGGAAGAATAAAAGGAAGGAAAAAAAGAAGAGGGAGAAAGGGAAGGAAGGGAGAGAGAAGGAAAAAAAGGGAAGGAAGAGAGGAAAGGAGGGAGGGGAGAAAGGGAGGGAGAAGGGGGGAGAGATCAAGAAAATAAAGGGAAGGAGGGAGCGAGTAAGGAAGTGAGGGAGGAAGAAAGGAAGGAAAGAAAGAGAGAGAGGGATGTTTCTTGTCTCTAGAAAACTGGCAGGAAAGAATTTGACCTTTCCAAACCTCCTTCAAAGCCATCAGAGCATTTCTGTGATCCTAGGCCAGCCCAACCTCAAATCCAAAAGTCTTGGGAACTGAGGGCAGAAGCAGGAGGAATCTCAGTTGAGCTTAGCAAGGCCCTAGGTGGGTGCTGTTGGTTCTCCCCTCAGGACTGAGCTGCTCACAGCTGTCTACCTGAGGTTTTGATTAGCATTGGTTTTGCCTTATTTGTGCATTCTTGTTAGCCATGAGAGTTTGTCCCATTTTTTCATAGTTTGCTACAAACGAACCCTACAAATAATTGGGAAAGGTAGGACTGAGATCAGACATCATATTTATGTGTGCACGAGACAAAATTTCAGCAATTCACACGTTGTCCCATCAGTCCTAGTCAGGCAGGTCTCACTGAACTCATTCACCCATTTAAAGGGCTGCTCCTCTGTCTGGTCTTGGGCAGCCTCTGAAGTAAATCCTTTACCCAGGGTTGTAGAAGCTTAGGTGTGGTCTGGGTTTTAGGGTCCACCCCATATACTCCCACTTGCCCTTGGCACTGGCCCCAGGGGTTGAGCCAAGGAGGTGGTGCTGGGGGCAACTGTCTCTCTTCAACTGAGTGAATGGGGGAGACTCGTGCCACAGCTTCCCTTGTTTAGTCTGTTCTGGGAACAAGCTCAACCCAAATGGTGGCCAACCTGGTAGTGGGTGAAGGGACCTCAGGTTTGCCTGAGGTTTGAGGTTCTATAGAAAATGGGAATTTACTCCTCTTAAAACCTCCTGCCTTGGGAATTTCAGATTGATAAATACTTTCTAGAAACTTTGAAAATATCTTTAAAGTCCATTACTTCCAGAAAGTTCTTTCTGGTAGTTCAGCCCTTTGTGCTGTAGTCAACACTTATTCTTGCTTAGCTGACTCTCACTAGAGAGGGTGCCTTGATATGATAACCTTGCACAAAATTAAAGCCCTCTCAGACTTGTCTTCTTCAGAAAGAAGAATTTGGGTTTCCTTAACCTTTTATCGCAGACACCCAAACCTTTAATTATCTTCCTCGGTATTTTTTCTTGAACCCTCTCCAAAACGTGTCTTTTGAGTTACAGAGACCATAACTTAATTAGATCTTTCATTTCCAGAGGAGTCTCTTAGTTCCTCAGAAGTAAATTAAATTTCAGTCAGATATATTTCATTGGCAGTGGGGAGTGGGGGAAGGGCATAAGAAAAACAAATTGGATGCTTTTATATAAATAGAACAATGTCTGTACCACAATTGAGTTTTCCTTTTTCCAATTGTTTTTAAAACAATGGGTCCTTTTTTTGGATGAATTTAATCCCTCAGAGAGTCTAACCTCTAACGGATCATGACTGGCCTGCTTTTGTGAGTACATGGCTTCTCTACCTAAAAAAAAAAAAAGCAAGGAGCATTGCTTCTGACTGTCTGGTAAGCTTGGCAGCTCCTGGCAAGGTGTGTGAGCAAGTGTGGGGGAAGGGAGTCTCCAGGCTTGTAGCCTTTTCTGATCCAGCTTCTGTTCTGAGGGCACTGGACAGGTCTGTCTTGCTTCTCCATGATTTCATCTTATTGTGAGTAGGTTTGTCTTTCACAGTGCTGCTCTAATTAGCCATATAGCCTTCTTTATCCCAATCACTGGGAAGCCATGCTAAGATTTCTGGGAGGGATGGGGGGGGGAAGGAAGGTGTTTGACTTATTTTCCTGCTGTAGAACAGAACAGCAGAGCCTAGCCTTCACTAGACATCACCTTTGCCAGGCTGCTTTGAGCAAATGTCTTCACTTCTTTCCTCCTGAGTTTTCCCTTGTGTAGAAAGAAGAAGCAGAGGTCAGACTGTGATATTCTTCTATCACAGAGGAATAGGAAGAGTTGGATTCCACAAACAAATTCGAAAAGAAGGCTTGGGAAAGTGACACCTTAATTTGGATTCCTTCCTTTGTTTTCTTCCTCCCAAGGACCCTGAAAGAGTGTGGTGTAAAGAGGCAAGAATGATCATTGACTGACTGCTTGTGATATGTCACTACAAGACTCCCGTATACACTAGCTTATTCCATCCTTCCACCTCAGTGTAGAGTGGAGGTACTCAATGCCCAACACCACCATAATGGCCACACAGCCCCACTCACCTCACCCAGATGAGTCTACATCCTTCAGGTTTCACTCGAAATGCCACTTCTTCAGAGCCCCTATTCCCAACCCCCTTGGACCAGGTTAGACCTCCCTTGTCCTGTGCCAATATGGTTCTCTGTGCTTTCCCTCCATTACACTTGCCATGCGAGTAATTAAATAATTAGCTATATAATTAATGTGTTTGTGTCTAGTGAGCTGAAATCTCCATGAGAGCAGGGACCATATAAGTCTTGCTCATATTGTATTCCCAGAGCTGGGGCAGTGCTGACAAAACCGTTGAGATTCAGTAGTTATTGAGTAAATGGAAGAATGAATGAATTAGCAAAGCTACAAAACAACCCAAAGCCAGCAGGCTCCTGTAGACCTGTCCACAATTTCAGAAGAGCTACTTGTAAGTTTTCCCAAGAGCCTGACTGCCATAACTGTCCTGTGATGACCGTGGGACGTTGAGTTGTTTCAACAGTGTGGGCCCTGCCCACACTGTTGCACCTAGCTCTCCTTGTGCCCCAGGTGTCTGTTAATTTGGAGATGATAGAGGTGATGGATCTAACCTGGGACTGTCAGTGGTACGGATTGAAGAGGGTTGAAAGAAGCCAGTGACTTTACCCAAACCTAGTTGTCCTGTAGACATTTAGCGCCATGTCTTCATAACCATTAGCACCGCCTTCTCACCCATCCCGCCAAGGGGCTGTGAACAAGCATTCACTCTGCAGGGGAACTGGGTCAGTGAAAAGGAGTGGGTGAAAAGGGAAGAGGAAAAGCCAAGACATGACAACTTTTAGAGAAGCAAAAATAAACTGTAATGTGAAAACTGCTGAAAATAGACTGCCTGGGCTGTCAGGCTGCATGCAAATCCAATGCTAATTACATGGAAATTAATGACAAGTCCTGACTTCCATATGCCTCAGTGTGACCCTTAGGCAGAACCTGCTGCAGGTGTCTTGCCCCATCCTACAGAGCAGCTCTGATGTCGCCATCTGCACATTCAACTCCTGCCTCTGCCTGGAGAAAAGCTGAGAGGAAGCTAAAAATACTAACAATAGATATTTGATTTCTTCTTCCAGACAAAAAGCCTTGGCGTCCACAGGAGGAAGAAGTGTTCAGGCAGCATGTGACTGGTTGGTATGAAATAAATAAATTGAGAAAATAACATATAATTATTCTGAGTGTATGGGGATGAGTGGGGGTGAGCAGTCTTTTTCTAATGGACCCTTGGGTGTAGGGGAGATGAGCCAAAGGCTGTGTGACAAGTTCATGTATCAAGTCAAGTGCCTCCTCTGCCCTGGCCCCAGCGCGAGCTTCTCCTTGAAGCTGTTTAAAAGAAATCAAAGGCTTTCCCAGACAGACCCTCTCACAATATCTCTTCCCTCTGGCTTAGGGGTGTGGGTGCTAGGCAGATCAATTTAGAAAAGTGTCCTACTCATCCCCATGACACCACTACCCAGAGGACCCCACCGGGCGACCTTCCTAGAGTTTCCTTTTTCTTTAGAGGCCTGTGGGCTTCATAAAGCAATGAACTAACAATAATATAATTAAAACTGTTTTTCAAAACAGTGAACTAAGGGTTGGGGTATGAGGACCCGAGCTAGTAAGTGGGGAAAGGATTCAGAGTTAACTTGAGAATGCTTCCTGGAGTGCAGCTCGGGATTTTAGGGAGCTGTGGGATGAGCAGAAGTCCCCGCATCTGAGCGTTGGCTGGGAAGTGCGAGCTTCGAGGGGTGGCTGTTTACAGTGTGGAGCATGTGGAGCGGAGATCTGCTTTCTTTGCCGTTCTTTCTTCCTTTCCGTTATTCTCCAGCGTGGCCCCCTTGGATCTCTTCTTTCAGGTTGTTCTCCCACGTCGGTGACCCCTTCCTGGATGACCCCCTGCCCCGGGAGTATGTCCTCTACCTCCGCCCCACCGGCCCCTTAGCACAGAAGCTCTCCGACTTCTGGCAGCAGTCGAAGCAGATCTGTGGAAAGAACAAGGCCCACAACATCTTCCCCCACATCACTCTCTGCCAGTTCTTTATGGTGAGCTGCGGTCCCCCAGCCTCCAGCAGGAGGATGGAGGCTCCCAATGTCCCAGACAGCCCCCCTTGGGATCTGGAGTAAAGGTGGCAGCTGCTCAAGAAGACCATAGAAATGGTCAGGGCTCCTGGCTCTGGGCCAACCTTCCAGGGCTCTCACCCCAATTCCCCTTTCCTTACACCTGCTGTCACCCAGGAGCACCCCAGGTTTAGTGGACCATCGTGATGACCTTAGTTCCAGCCTGACCCTCTGTGGGTGGCACACAGAGGTGGCAGCTGGAACAGAATAGTTGATGTAGCTTTACTCTCATAGTCTACCCTCTCCAGTCTTGTGACAGAGAAAGAAGAAACAGAGAAACCAGGGAACAACAAGCGTGGTGGAGGGCTGGGGACATGGCTCAAGTGGTAGAGTGGCTGACTAGCCAGTGGCAGACCCTGAGTTCAAACCCCAGTACCACCAAAAAAACAAAAAGAAAATGAAAGACAAAGAAAAAGTGTCAGAGATAGCCTTTTCAGCCTTATGGAAGTCAGTTGAATCTTTTCACAAGATCTTTCTAGAAAGAACAAAGATAGCTTTTCTGCCACAGTTCCTCATTCACAGTCCTAGCTATCAAAAAGTTTATGTCGTGACCAAATTAAGTCAGTCCTCCTCCCTGTGGTGCACACTAAATTCATGTATGCCATCTACTTCAACTATCCATGGTGAGGGAAAAGGGTTGACTTACCCACGTATATTCAAGACAAAGCGGAATTGCAGCATTTTAAAAGAATTTTTAAAAGAATATGTTGTTTTGCTTTTTCCAAATATTCTCATTCATTCTCTCTCTCTCTCTCTCTCTCTCTTTCTGTGTCTCTCGTAAAAAATGTTTCCAACACCTTCTCACCTTCTCTTTTGCCATTCACTCTGAAAAATTAAAGCGATTATCACTTCCTCTTAGTCATCCTAGGATCTTTCTCAAAAGCATTCGGAGTTTTAGAGACACTCATTCTTCCTCCCAGTGCTCCAGGAGGATGACGTCACAGCTCCCCAGCCCCATTCTTCCCAAACGGTCATGGGGGTGGAGGAAGAGACAACTTGATCATCCAAGGGCAACAGAAAAGACACAGACGATTCAAAAGCACAATGATTTATCCTAGGACGCTGTACTCTTCTGCCACATTCCTTTTTTTTTTTTTTTTTTTGTAAGCAAGGAGAACTTTTACTTTTTTAGTTGACAGATAAACATTGTAGGCATTTATGGTTTATGATGTGATAGTTTGATACACCTGTATGTTGTGGACTGGTTAAATCAAGCTAATTAATATATACGTTATCTCACGTACTTATCATTCATTAGTAGTGAGAACACTTAAAATCTACTCTTAGTCTCCTTATTTTCTTCCGGGGCTGGGGATCAAACCCAGGGCCTCATGCATCCTAGACAAGGGCTCTACCACTGAGCTACCTCCCTAGCCCTCAAATCTACTCTCTTATCAATTTTCAATTATTTTTATGAGTAACTATAGTCACTGTATTGTACACTAACTCTCTTGAATTACTCCTAGGTCTAACTGAATTTTTCTGTTCATTGACCAGCATCTTCTGTACCCCAACCTTCATTTTTCCTTTCTGCTCCACCAGTCCTAAGGCATTTTGGCAGGGTTCAGAGGGTACACTGCAGAGTGAGGGAAGGAGAAAAGAAGTCGTGCACTCCCCAGTTTAATTTGTCCATTCAGTCATCAGTGTCCAGATAATTGAAAGCCTGCCGTTCTTCCCCCACCTCACAGACAGGAGTGCTCACTAAGTAACTGTATCACCAGCCTCCATTCTCTGGGGACTGGATGTCCAGTGCTAAGTGACATCAGGCCACTCTGTCCCAGGTCTCTGACAAAGCCTACTTTTTTTCCCTGCCAGTGCGAGGACAGCAAGGTGGATGCCCTGGGGGAAGCCCTGCAGACCACGGTCAGTCGCTGGAAGTGCAAGTTCTCAGCCCCCCTGCCCCTGGAGCTCTACACTTCCTCCAACTTCATTGGCCTCTTTGTGAAGGAAGATAGTGCAGAGGTCCTCAAGAAGTTTGCTGCTGACTTTGCTGCAGAAGCAGCATCCAAAACTGGTGAGCACATACAGCCAAGCACTGGGCCCTGAAAGTTGAGTATTTAGGAAGGATAGGGATAGGAAATGGTTGTTAAATTAGTCAGGTTTCTGTTGTTATGACAAAATACTTATGATGACTAACCTAAAAGGAGGAAAGATTTTGTTTTCTTTGACTCATGATTCTAGACGTTTCAGTCCATGATCTCTTGGGTTCCATTGCCTTTGGGTCTGTCACAAGGCTGAACATAATGGCAGAGGGCATGGTGAAGTAAAGCTGCTCACCTCATGGCAGACAGGAAGCAAAGAGAGAGAGGACAGGACTGGGATCCCAATATCACTTCAAGAGTTTGCCCCCAATGACCTAACTTCCTCCCACTAGGCTCCACCTCCCAAAAGTTCCACCACCTCCTCATAGCACCTCAGGCTAGCAACCAAGCCTTCACCACATGGGCTCCAAGGGACATAGGAGATCCAAATCATAACAGTTGTACAGGAGCAGGCTGGAGGTAGAAGATGGAGGGCCCCGAGGGCATGGGTGAACCCTTCTGCTATTACAAAAATGTTAAACTTCTGCTCTGCTAACCTTGTAGAGAGGCTTCCCAAGACTTACTCCCTGACACTAGGTTGAAAGTACACAGTGACTATTCAGCACAAACTATACGTTTATCCTTTGTAGCACCACCAAGTCCTCCCAGTTCAGAACGAAGGAACCTTTTCTTTCTCCCAAACTCCCTGCCCAAACAGGTGTTTATCTGGGTCTGACCATTCACTCTCTACCATATGGCAAAGAATGGAACCACTTCCTGGTTAATCATGATAAAATCCATTGATCCAACACCCTTCAACTTGGTGAACCCCATTAGAAAGGCCTCCAAGTCTCAAAAGATAGTGCCTTTGAGATATCTCCTGCTCTTTTCATGGCAGTTCTTAGTTCAAGACAGCTAAGCTTCCTGCCAAAGGAATCAGTTTACAGAGGTGCCCAGGGGTGTGTTGACAAGAGGGACAAATTTACAAAGTTCTCCTGACTTCATCTGCTCCCTTAGCCCCAGTGGCTAAGATAAGGTAGTAGGATGGACAGACAATCCACTGGGCAAGGAGCTGCTGTTGGCTCCATGCAGAATGAAATCACAGCCAGCAGGTATTCATTGGGTATCTACTGTGTGTTTTTCCATGAGGAAGACAATAGAAAAGAGAATAGGAAGTGGTTTATCCCAGTCAGAGGCACAGGTGGGAAACCAGATTCAGGCACTACGTGAAAACAGAGCACTGAGAAGAGTGGAATGGTTCCATTTTCAGGGAAGAAGGGAAACTGGGAAGGTGTTAGTCAGGAAAATGGAGGAAGGGCCCCTAGGGCAGGGAGTGAGGGATGGGAAGGTGGCAGGGGCACAGAGAGGGGAGGTGTGAGCTGCCTAGCTGAATCTGAGTGTTAAATACAAAGCTGGAAGACACCCACAGCTTGAGCCTGAGCAAAGCTACACGGTTTGCTCCTGAGTCCCCTGACCTTCAGGGATAACCTTGCCTGCCACTCCTCCTTTCTTTACCACTTGGATCCTCTTGCTCAGTGTCCCTTTTATCAGAAAAATCCCCAAATAGGGCTCTCCAGTCTCTAGGGCTACACGCTCACAACGCATCTCACTGTCACAAGGACCAGCAGGCCCTTAGACACTCTCTGGACATCAGAAGGGAGCCTCTTTACACTACCCCACTAATCCAGGCACCATTTTTCTGCCAGGCACTAGTCTTGGGTTTCTGAATTCAGTAGCACCCCACATCTCACAGGAAATGATTGTTTCAGAGAGACAGCATAACACAGAGGGAAATTATTTCCTGTCCTTATTCCTCAACCTCAAGGAAATGGCTTCTATTTTTTTTTTAGTGCTAGAGTTAACTGTTGTCAGAATCACCAAATCCCCACAAGAACCAACACCAATGTCGCAGCCATAAGACCCAAATCCTTCACAAATCAGAAAAACGGGTCTCAGCCAGGACTGCAGCAGGTTTTTAGAGCGCATATGGAATAACAGGGGCTCAGAGCCCTAGCATTCCACGTGGGAATGCGGGGAGCCAGGTCCTCTTCAAGAATCTGCTGTCACTCTCTAAGAACTTGGAGGCCTGGTGTCTCTGCCCTTGTGCAGCCCTCTGGTGGTGATTTGGGGAACTGCGAGGCCCTGCCCAGTACAGCTGGTCCAGCGCTGAATTATCTAATGTGGAAAGCAGGTCATCCCCTAGAAATTATACTTTGGTCCTCTAGAGTTATCTGCACAGCCAGATTTCTTCACCAAGTAGATTCAGTGCCATTCTCCATTCCGAGTGGTTTAAGAAGACTCACTTGCGTACATTCATTCATTCAACAAGTATTGAAAACCAAGATAACACTCTGAATAGGGGCACAGTGTAAACAAGAGACAAATACCTGTCTCTTGGGACTTACCCCACAGAAATGCCATGCAGTATACCAGGAAAAGTCCTGGAAACCGAAAGTCCAACTTCTAGTTCTATGGCTGTTACTTCTGTATGATTAGACCAAGCCCTTAATTTCTTGAATTCCTTCATTCCTTCTAGTTGTATCTTCTTTGCCATTCTAGCATGGGAAGTAGACAGTTCTCCCTTGTTTGAAGTACAAAGGAGAAATAAAAGTCATTTCCTCATGTAGGTACACTTGTTTTGTTTTTCAGTCATACTTTAAATCGATAGTTTTCAACCAAGAGTGATTTTGCTCCCTTCTCCAGGGTACCTTTGGCCATATGTGGCGTCATTTTGGGCCGTTGTGAATAAGGATAGTACTAAAGTATCCACTGCTAGAGGCCAGAGATGCTGCTGAACACCTACAGTGCATAAGACCACTCCCTGCAACAAATAATTATTCTACCCCAAGTGCTGCTGAGAAACCCTGCTTTAAACTTCGAACATGTCCTCCTTTCTCCATCAGACTTACCTAGAAGCTCAGAGACTTTGACCCCAAGTGAAGGCAACATAACTTGGGAGTGACACAATTTCAAAACGGGCTCTGCAATTCATCTTGCCTTTAGGTCTCAGGTTGTTCACCTGGGTGGCAGAACCGGTAATGGTCACCTGGAGCTGTAGGGAGGAGGAGCCAACCAAAAGGATTAACCCCATCCAATCTAAAGCTCCTACAGAAAGGAAAAGCCATGTGTGTCACTCTTTATCTCTTGAGTAGTGGGGTGACTCAGGGTATAGTAATCATTGACTTTATTCTGCTGCTGTGAAAGAGGAAAACAGCTTTTCTTGTTTTGTTTTTGGTGGTACTGAGGTTTGAACTCAGGGCTTCATGTTTGCTAGGCAGGCGCTCTACCACTTGAGCCCTTTTTGCATGGGTTATATTGGATGTAGGGTCTCATTTTTTTGCCCAGGCATGCCTGGACCACGATTATCCTATTTTAAGCTTCCTGCTACTGCTGGGATGACAGGCGTGCGTCACTGCACCCAGTTATTGGTTGAGATGCGGGTCTTGCAAAACTGGCCTGCAACCACAATCCTCCTCATCTCAGCCCCCCAACTAGCTGGGATTTTAGGCATGAGCCACCTGTGCCCAGTGAGAAACATCTTTTCTCTAACCAAGGGTCTTGCTTCTTTGTTATTTGGGAAGCAAAACTCTTTTCTATGCTGTTTCTTATATCTCTACCCTTGCTGTGATTTCTTCATTCTAATCCCTGACTTTTTCCTTCCTTTTTTTCCAGAAGTACATGTGGAACCTCATAAGAAGCAGCTGCATGTGACCCTGGCTTACCACTTCCAAGCTAGCCACCTACCCACCCTAGAGAAACTAGCTCAGAACATCGATGTCAAACTGGGGTGTGACTGGGTGGCCACCATATTCTCTCGGGATATCCGTTTTGCCAATCACGAGGTAATGTGTCACTGCAGCTCCTGATGCTACCAGGTGTGAGGTGCAAGGAGAACCAGGAGCAATTGCTGCTAGCCACTTCAGGGAGTTGGGAACCAGAAGGGAGTAACTAGGGGAGTGACTAAATGAGCAGCCAACCTGGAAGCAGTTGGTTCCAGATTTTTTCCAGGTTCTAAGGACTTCCTGGGAGGTTCTGAGCAGGCAGCCTTCCTCTTTGACTCCTAAGTGGTCCACCTAGGTTAAATCCCCATGGTTCTGTCTTCCTGACAACTTTACCAGAGGGACACTCAGAAATAAAATAGTGAATCAATAGACAATATGGTGGGGAAATTTTTAATATCATATAAATTTTGATGTTGATAGATGACATAACCCTGACAGGTGAATCGAAAAACATAATTTTCAAAATATTGCAAAGTCATAATCAATAGCTATTTGCTGATGTGTATGACCAGTAAAGCACCATGGAGCATGCTAGAATTTTTTAAATGTTGTCCTGCCCTCAAGGAGCTTTGAGTTCAGAGGGGAGAAAGGACAGATGAAAAGAAAACTTGGGAAGAGGTTTGGGAGAGTTCATGTATGTCACATTGGGAAGCATGAGTAGGACAACCGAATCCTAGTGCAGACAGACAACTGGTCCATCCTTCTTTTGAGGGAATCAGCTTTGTTTTCCAGTCAAGAACATGTCATCTCAGAAGCATATGTTGTCCCTTTTATCCTGAAGGAGAGCCTAAGAAGCAGAGATTAAGTGTCTGGTCCAAAGCTACAGAGCAGTTGAGGACCAGGGCTAAACTCAGAGCCCAAATATTTTGACCACTAAGATGGGCACCCCATGTAAAAAAAGACCACATACAGTAATCCATTTTTATCCTCAGTTTCCCTTTCTGTGGTTGTTTGTTACCAGAGGTCAGTCACAGTCCAAAGATATTACATGGAAAATTCCAGAAATAAGTCATAAGTTTTAATAACTTCTTTTTTTTTTTTTTGTGGTATTAGGGCTTGAACTCAGGCCCTTCAACTTGAGCCACTCCACCCCTATTTTTGTGATGGGTTTTTGTTTTTTTTTTTTTTTGAGATGGGGTCTCGTGGAACTATTTGCCTGGGCTGGCTTCAAGCCACTATCTTCCTGATCTCTGCCTCCTGAGTAGCTAGGATTACAGGCGTAAGCCACGGGCACCTAGCTAGATAACTTTTATTATCGTGTATTGTTATTTTTTTCTATTCTATTGTTAGTTACTGGTCCTATTCTATAAATTAAAGTTCATCATGGCTATGCATGAAAAAAAACTTAGCATATATAGAGTTTGGTATTATTTATGACCTCGGGCATCTGTGGGAGATCTTGGATGAATCCCCCGTGGATAATGGAGGATACTCTACTTAAATGAAAATTTCACCTAAATTCCAATTTACTACATTTATTAAGTGATACTGACACGTGTTTCCCAAATTTTCAACAGCAAACAGATTTTTGGTAGTTTCTGTAGTCTCTTTTAGGCTTTCTTAACTTTCTTAACTCAAAAAGCAGATAGTAGCTCCTCTAGGGGCTGTGACCAGGCAACCCCATTGTTTTGGAAGTGTTGGGAAGGACCAACCCATGAAGCAAAGCTCTAGGGCGAGGTGTGGTGCTCTGGGAAGGTCGGGTGCACAGTTTTATTGACTTTGCTGATGGGAGTGTCGGGTCCTCCTTGAAGGCTGCGGTAAAGACAGATTAAGCTGAGTAGATCTGATCTTACTTAAGAATTCTGGCATCTAACTAAGGATGAGCCCTAAAGATAACAAGAGAGGTGTGGCTGCTTGGACTCTTTCTGAGGACAAAGGAGAAAAAAACAAAAAAAAAAAAGTCAAGGGTTGCTGGCAGATGGCCTCTGAGAAGTCACCTTTCCAAGAGAAGAAAGTGGCAATGGAATTTTACCAACACAACTTCTAATCAACCCTGCCCTCCAGTTAAATCAAAGGGTAATTGCTTTCTGCCTGACCCACATTCTGCTCAATTGCACAGAAGGAAAGAGGCAGCAAGAGCCCACATGAATTATTTTCTAAAAATAACTTGGCCTCTTTTATCTCTTATTTGTAAAAGCCCTATATTACGGTTCCTTCTGATAAAGCCCTCGGCCCCTTTCCCCTCTCCCTGAGGGTTTTTGGTCCTACCCCTCTATATCCTGATAAAGCCCTCGGCCCCTTTCCCCTCTGCCTGAGGGTTTTTGGTCCTACCCCTCTATATCCGTGAAGCTCTTGCCTTCCTCCGTCTTCACTCTGTCCCCAGGAGGCCTGCTTGATTGCCTGTTCCGACCATGAAACAAATGCCCAGAGAAGGAGACTAGTTTAGACAAGGACACTCAGCAAGGACCAGCGATGCAGCCCTCTGCTGTTTTAGATTCTCAGGTGATTTGGACTTGCAAATGCCCATTTGTACTTCACGGGCTCTTCCACATGACACTGGGCCATACCACATATTTGCTAAGCTATAGAAATCTATATGAAGGACCAAGTTCTAAAAAAAAGCATGAATTTTGGAATCGAACAGTCCTGGCTTCAAGTCCTGGCTCCCTCACTTTTGTAGTCATTAGGTTCATTTAACACCTTGTACAACTCTCCAGTTCTTTGTTTTCTCATCTGTAAAATGGAGATTTTTCCTCAACGGTTGCAAGGACAACAGTCCTTTACGCAAAGCTGCTAACATAATGCCTGGCATGGGCAGTGCCACAAAGAAATTGCTGCAGCTATTATTTTTCCATCAAAGGCCATGCAAATCAGTCCCTATTATCACCCAGGGCTGTAACCACCCTTCAGTCAGCCATCTTGGAGTTTAGCCTCTGTGTAGTGACAGAGGAAAATCAGACCTAAGATTGATTCAAGAATTCTTTTTGTTTTTTCAGTACTGAGGATTAAACTCAGGGCCTCACCCTTGCTAGGCAGGTGCTGTACCACTTGAGTCACATACCCAGCCCTTTTTGCTGTGGTTATTATTGAGATAGGGTCTCTCTTTATGCCCATGTCAGCCTGGAGCACAATCCTCCTATTTATGTATCCATTGGTTGAGATGGGGGGGCATCTCACAAACTTTTTGCCCAGGCTAGTCTAGAACCTTGATCTTCCCAATCTCTGTGTCCCCAGTAGCTAGGATACAGGCATGAGCCACCATGCCCAGAGGTTGACTCAACAATTCTTATAAGCAGATGCCAAACATAAAACACAAGAATCAGTACAAACTACATGCCTGTCCTGATCTCCCTCACTCTTATGCTGAGTGCTTGTATCTGATTTGGGGAAGTGGGAAAGGGCCAGGAGCACTTGGGTCCCAGTCATTTTATTTATTTGTTTATTTATTTATTTTTGGTGGTGGAGATTTAACCTAGTGCCTGTAACATGCCAAGCACACACTCTACCACTAAGCTACACCCCTAACTCCCCAGTTATAATATTAGATTTGCTATAATACCTTAATTCTTATATTGGTCATTCAGTAAGTCAAAGCCACCTATTGTCCTACTACTCCATGCACACATTATCTCCAATCTTTGCTGATCCTTGAGCTTCCCAGGGAAATCTAGAGACGTAATACACAAGTCTCTGCGTGATGGGATGAATGAGGTGTTCTCTGAGCTGTCTTGAGCTTTTCCAAGGGAACACTGCACTGGGCCAAGAAATTCTGAGCCAAGACTGGGCCGCCCATGAGTATCTGAGGAATACGAGTTTTGACGTGTTTCCTTATGACTCTCTGCCTCCCTCCACCCTGTTTCAGGAAAAGGAATTTTCTCGCCTCAGATCATCACATACCCAGCTCTGATATTTAAGAGCTTTCTTGTGAATTTTTTTGTCTTTTTAAGAAAAAAAAATTATCAGCCCAGCACAAACCCTTCC
Organism: Castor canadensis; assembly: GCF_047511655.1. Classification (NCBI taxonomy): domain Eukaryota; kingdom Metazoa; phylum Chordata; class Mammalia; order Rodentia; family Castoridae; genus Castor; species Castor canadensis. Next base: position 179,364,508 of record NC_133387.1, on the reverse strand, counting down.
TGGTTGGTTTGGGAAAGTGGTTTGTATACAGAGGCAGAGAGGCGGGAGAAGGAGAAATGAGGTCAACAGAGATGAGGGAGCTCTAGATGCTGGAGTAAGAATTAGGGAAAGAGGGATGGAGGTGGGGTTTCAATGGTAAAGCACCTGCTTTGCAAACCTGAAACCCTGAGTTCAAATCCTAGACCCATCAAAAAAAAAAAAAAAGAATTAGGGAAAGAAACTGGCACCCTACATAGAAATCCAATGATGCAAATTCCTCTGAGATAAATCACATTTTCATGACTCTTCTCATTAGAGACTTCTGGAAGGAAATTTTTAGTGGTATGTTCCTTATACTAGCTCACAGGTCCACCCAGCACAGGGCCTGGGGGTCAGGATTGGCTGTAAGAAAGGACATCACTTAGAAGATCAGGCATCATATTTCACTAGGAATAATTATGCTCCTTCTGTGTACTGTGTACAAGGTGCAGTCCTAAGGCTTTTTTTGTTTCATTTTGTTTAGATTATCTTGTTTGACTTTTTTTTTAATTTTGTTTTCTAGTGTCTGATAGTTAAATAAGGGTTTCATCATGACAGTTCCATATATACATGTATTGATTCATTCCCTCCATTATTCTCCTTCATCCTCCCCTTAAAATGATTTCCACAGGCTTCAGTGTTCCATAGTCATACAGGTGTAGAAAATGCATCAGCCATGTTCACCCTCCTTTACCCTCTCCCACCCGCTAGTGCCTCTCCTTAACATGACCTGTTTCACATTCCTGTCCTTCCCTGTTCATTGTTGAGGGGAGTTTTGCCTCGGTATTTTACCTGTAAATATATTGTATTTTAATCCATCTAACCCCTCTATTACTCTTCTTTACCCTTTCCCTCATCTCTGTGTTGTTCACTAGTTTTTAGTGTGTTTTGGTGCATCTTGTTTCTTCACAAATGTGATGTATTTCAATATTATTCACTCCCTACTGTTCTTCTCTTCTTTTCCTCCTCCTTTAGTTTCCTCTAACAGTCCCACTTTTGGAAACATGTTCTGTGTGTGTCTGTGTGTGTGTGTCTGTGTGTGTAGATGATAATGCTTGTATTTATATTTAGATCTATCTTCCACATATGAGAGAAAACATGTAACCTTTGTCTTCTGAACCTGACTTACTTCTTAACATGATGTTCTTTAGTTTTATCCATTTACCTGTGAGTGACATTTCATTCTTCTCTATGGCTAAGTAATATTCCATTGTACATGTATGTGGGGGTGTATATATATATATATATATATATATATATATATATATCATACTTTCTTAATCCATTCATCAGTTGTGTTTCCATAACTGGTTTATAGTGAATAATGCTGCAATAAACATGGATGTGCAAGTGTCTTTATTGTATCCTGACTTGCCTAGGAGTGGTATTCCTGCTGGAGCATATGGCCATTTTATTTTTAGTTTATTGAAGAGCTTCCATACTGTTTTCCATAGTGGTTGTACTAATTTGTGTTCCCACCAGCATTCTATGAGGGTTCCTTTTTCCCTGTGTGCTTGCCAATATTTGTTTCTGTTTGTATTCTTAATGGTAGCCATTCCAACAGTAGTGAGGTGGATCTTATGTGGTTTTGATTTGCGTTTTCTTGGTGGCCAGAATGGTGAGCAGTTCTTCATTTGGTCCAGGTGTTATTTTATGAAGAGAAAACGAAGGCTGAACAAAGCCAAAAATCTAAAGATGGAAACCAAAACATAGCCCATCACTAACAGCTTTGGGATGTTAGGAAAAGCTATGAAAGCATTCTCCATCTTGGTGGCCCTTATAAAGTGAGTAGGATAAAGAATGTTTTCCTTCCTGTTGAGGTCTCCTGATGTGAATAAAAAAAAAAAAGTAAAACAAATGTTCTCTAAAATACCTTCAGGCCCATGGCTAAGATGTTTATTTACACCCGGACAGGGAGGCCTCCCAAAGTACAATAAATCCACCAAATGGCGCAGTCTTGTGGTTGGCCCTAGGGGCTTTTTCTGAGCTCAGAGAAGGAACATGTGATCTCCATCTGCTTGCCAATGGAAGCTGGTCACCCAGAGAGGCACACGCTGATGTCCAGGAAAAAACGGGGTCTATGAGAAAACTGTAGAATTAAAGAAAACGTCCTTGAAGGCAGGAACCATGTTATGCTCAAACAACTGAGTCCCATAGAAAGGGCAACCCTTCATTCCCAAGCCTTCCTATAGGAGCAATGGGCCATCTGGCCTATCTGCGGCCCCATATGGAAGACGCACTTTTCCATGAGGCGAGTTTCCCGAGTCTACTACAGTACTTACCATAGCAGATGGAGCAGGGAAAACTGGGTCCAAGTTCATGTCTATAGCAGTTGACTGGCGAGCCTACGAGCTTTCAGATGAGTCGCTAAAACCCATCTCTGAATCCCAGTGGAGGTAAAGACATGCCAGAAGGGAAGTCTGGAACAACCAGGAGCACCAAGCATGTGTCCACAAGACCCTGACAAAAGAAGTTCTTTTTGATCGGAATCCAGATCTGCTCAGAGCCTGAGGACCCCAGGGCTCTTGCACAAGTCACATGTAGATGTGCCCTCTACACAGGGTACACAGCCTCCTCCTGAGGTGCTCAAAAGAATGGGAGACATGGATTTCACACACAGTCTTCCTCTTTCAGACATTGCAGGTGATCTACCCCTACACCCCTCAGAATGATGACGAGCTGGAGCTGGTCCCTGGGGATTTCATCTTCATGTCTCCAATGGAGCAGACCAGCACCAGCGAGGGCTGGATTTATGGCACCTCCCTGACCACTGGCTGCTCTGGACTCCTTCCTGAGAACTACATTACCAAGGCTGACGAGTGCAGCACCTGGATCTTTCATGGGTAAGCAGACTCCAGGACCTCGACCTGCTGTTTTGTGAGGGACATTGCTGTAGCAGACTTTAGGAGGTGGTGGGGAAGGGGACTTGATCCCATGCTCAACTCAAACTCATACTTCCATGGGGAAGAAGACTGTGTTGGTTTTAAATTCCCAGAATACCAGTTGACTTGAGGCATGGGAAAAAGAGAAGAAAACCACTCTGCTCACTCTCCTGCCCCATTTCATGTCACCATCCGCCTGAGTCTCTGATCAGAGGCTAATCCAAGGCTTCCTGGCACTCCATCTCTGGCTGAAGGGTGGTATCCCCCAGTGCTGAGTCTGCACTGCCACAAGACTCTGCCTACCTTGTCCTGGGTATTTACTCCATGTGATCTGACTTCCCATAGCACCTAGACAGAGTCCTTCTGTATCAGCCAGAACAGTACTGAAAAGGAGACTCACAGGTCGGGAGCCCTCTCTTGCTGGTGACCCGAAGCAAGTCCTCAGACTTGGTACATGTATGCCTAGACAAGAGAGTCAGTCCAAACTGACAGACCACTGTCAGAACTGAAGAGGAGCACCCCACTCCAGCCCAGTTCTTCTTTAGAGTGACAATTCTCCACCCATCTCTTACTCCTCTTTTCTCCCCAGTGCATGCTGGTCCATAGTCCAGCATGTCCAGAAAGGCCTGTATTGTATGGCCGGCTTTGTCTCAACATAAAAAGCAAAGGAACAAAAGGCACCTTTCTCTCTCCTAATCTGAGCAGCTGGAAGCCTGGCTCCCCTGGCACACTCAGCACCTACCAGGGTGCACATCCTGGCTTGTCTCTCTTCACTCTTGTTTTTGCCATGTGGCAACATAGCTGAGAGGTGGAAGCCCCAAGCACCAGCTTTGTGCAACATAACGTGACTGATGTCTTAAGAGAGAAGCAGACATGGGTGATGTCTGCAAGTGTTTTGCCTCTAGGGAAAAAAGAAAAGAAGGTCCTCCGCTGTGGTGAGCAACTAGCAGACACACCACAAACCCAAAATGGAAAAGGGCATTTTCTTCCTTAATTACTCCCTGCTGGCAATTCCTGCCTCTGCCTTTGGTTCCACCTCAGCCCATGAACATCTGGTGGGGGAGGGTAAAAGTTGCCTCAAGTTCCCTAAACATTGCTTTTTCAGAAATGTTTCCAAAGATCTAAACTACATATTTTAGGTCTCCAAAGTCCCTGTTTTATCCTTGTAAAAATAAGTAAAGCAAAACACAGTTGTGTGCCTCATAGAATGCTTTGGTTAGTGGGATCCTGTGCATCACATTGCTTAGTGATGTCATAACAGCTTAGTTTAAGTTCACTCTGATGTTGCATGAGGCGAAATTACCCAGTGACACATTTCTCAGGCCATCTTCCCCATCATTAAGTGACACATGATGACATGTGTGAATAGACAGAGTTGAAAGATCACTTACATGATAAAGCACACCTCTTTCTTAAAAGTGGGTCACGTGTAGAAGAATGTACACAGAAGTCCTGCTAACTGGTATAAGATCCCTCCATCCAAACCCACTCTTCCCTGAATTATACCTCGAGCTGAAGCATGGGTGGTCCCAAGTGACTTCAGTCAGTGGATCACCAAATATCTGTGTGTCATCTGTCATTTTGAGAGATTACTAGTGATATTATTTCCTAGGAAATATATCTGACATTAAACTATCAACATTCACAGACAAAGAGTAGGGAAATATCACATTAGATATTGGGACATTGTGAATAAAATTTTGAGTTTTAGTTCCAATGCACTTGGATTCAAATCCTAACTCTCCCACTTACCAGCTGTGTGACCTTGACCAAGTTACATTACCTCTCTGAGCCTCTGCTCATCTAAAATGGAGATTAGAATTGCACTTACTTCATAAGGTTGCTATGGAGACTGCCATAGAGGGCTTGCCTTTACACAGCTCCAGGCCAGGTATTCGACAGCACTGAATATACAATAGCTACTAGCTATTGATTATTCCTTTTTGCTGTCTTTGTTTACCAGTCTTTGTTTACACGCTTATCCAATCAAATGTCTCTTCCAAAAAAGTGGTCCTGTAGATGAACTGACAACAACTTTGTTGTTTAAACCCCAGAGAGGGAAATGATTCCAGGAGGCAGAGCCCAGCTCCACTGTAGGATAGAACTTCTCAGCTTCTAACCAAAGATGCCCGGAGGGTTGGAGCACAGGGGAGGCTCCCACAAGACCCAGCTGGCTTGATGGGAGTCAGGCAGCAAGCAGAGACTCAGACAGTGGCATCCACAGGGCTCCCTGCCTGGTGCTTCTCAGTCCTCTGGGTCCCTTCTAAGGAAACGGTTCCCCTCAACGCTTACTGGACTGTGTCACCTGGCTCTGAGGGTCCCTGGGTGTTTGCCAGTTGATGAAGCTCTGTTGTGTTCTCTAAAGGAGGAGATGCGCTTTTAGGCCCTTCTGGGCCTGGCACAGCTGGTGTGTTACAGGGAGGAGCCAGCATCTTGCTTCTGGATGTCGGCCCTGCTCCCTCTCCACCCTGCTCTTGAACCAACAGCCCTACGTGGAGTTAGAGGGTTCAGCCTTAGATTCTCAGTGACAGTTAACAAGGGAAAGGCTGGTATTCTCCTCAAGGGAATTGCAGGGAGAGGAGAAGGGAGCCTGGCAATATCTTCCCAGTTGTGATAAAACAAAGAAATTAGAGAGATGTTAGCACGATTCCAGGGAGCCAGACATTTTGAGCCCTGAAGCTCAAGCCAGACAGGAAAACTGAATTGTCTTCAGTTGTGGGATGTTGGGAAAGGTCCCATTTTATGGTCAAAAAGGGGCCACTTCTGAGAGCAAAAGAGGTGTTAAAGTATTAAAATCGTAGAATTTTTTGGAAAAAGAAAATTTGCTAGCTAGCAGTTAGCGCAATGATCATGGGGATAGAAGAAGTTATTTTCTTGAGACAGGATCTCCCCGTGTAGCATAGGCTGGACTTGAACTCGCACTCCTCCTGCCTCCACCTTCCAAGTGCTGGGATTACATACATGAGCCACCACACCCAACAAAAAGTTCTTTTCAAAAATAAAATTTGGGGGACTGGTAGAGTGGCTCAAGTGGTAATAATGCCTGCCTAACAAGCACAAAGCCCTGCGTGTTCAATCCCCAGTACCACCAAAAAATAAGTAAGTAAAAATGTAATAATGATACTGTATTAAAGGTGAATACCTAGAACAGGGCAACCTGGACAGGTTGTGGGGTCAACAGACATAAACCAGGACAAACTGGGACATACATATGGCTACCAAAATTGTAGAAATCTAAAATACAAATACTACCCCTACACAGATCCAGAGCGAGATGTTCACTGGGTCTGCCTAATCACCATATTTAAATTGCAGTATTTGTTAGATAAAGCTTTTGGAGGTCTCACTATGCACAATAATTTAAACATGGCATGTTTTGACAGTTTTCCCTTCAGCAAGATCTGTTTGGAGCTTCTGTAGTTACAGGGGTATGCTCAGAAATGAGAGCTCTTGGCTCACAGCTCTGAACATCTGGTGAGCGTTGTCTCCTCCAAAATAACTGTCTTTAATCATCTTGTTGAGGTGAACATAGGATTGAAGACTAACGAGGGCAGAGCAGAGGAGAATGGTCACAAAGTTTCTTAGCTCCTTAGAAGCCCTGGGCAAAGTGGTGGAGATGGTTTTTAAGAAAAAAAAAAAAAAATCCTCCCTTTCATTCTTCAGATGGAAATTACCATGGTAAAGATGAAAGGCAATGGGAATTGTTTATTTCATTGGAACCATAAAAATAGCTGGAAACGTTGGTACATAATTGATGCCTCATTATTTTTTAACGTGTCTTTGGTGCCAGCCATGCCTGTGGCATCCTAATAAGCACAAAGTCATTGAACCTCATCCCTGCCTAGAGGGATGCTTGCATCTGTTCTCAGCACAGAGGTTCATCCGCCCATCATTCATTAACTGCAAGACTTCAGTATTCAGAAATATGTTCCTCCCCAGAGATGGGGTGCTCCCTGTTCACCTTCCCAACCACTGCTAATTCTCACACTCCTGTTGAGCCCCCGCACGCAGGGCTGGTGACTCCAAACCAAAGCAGTTAACATTTTCCTCATCTTCCGCTGCAGATCTTACTCAATCTTAAATACAGCATCATCCAACTCGCTCACATTTGGTGACGGAGTATTAGAGAGGCGGCAGTATGAGGACCAGGGACTGGGGGAAACGACACCTCTTACCATAATCTGCCAACCCATGCAGGTAAGGCTGACCGTGAGAGTCACATCCTCAAGTCTAATCAAGATGTGGTGAGAGCTGGGAGCTGGTGGGTCACACCTATAATCCTAGCTACTCAGCAGACAGAGATCAGGAGGATCACATTTCAAAGTCAGCCTGGGCAAATAGTTCCTGAGATCCTATCTCAAAAACACCCATCATAAAAAAGGACTGGTGGAGTGGCTCAAGGTGAAGGCCCTGAGTTCAAACCCCAGTACTGAGGGAAAAAAAAAATGTGCTGATAACACATTTATTAAATATCAGCATTGCCTTTCTGCCACAAAGGGCCCCCCATCTTGTCAGGGAGAAGGTACAGAAGACTATGCAACCTACATAGACATTCAAGGATAGAAAGAATCAGCTGAGTGTGTCTGACCGTGACCAACCAGCATCTGAAACCGGACTGGGAAGGAAGGCCATTCCGGGCAGAGGAGAGATTTTTCTCCCTAAAGTAGGAATAAGGCCTACAGTTGAATCTGTTTTGTAGGTTGTGAAGAATAAAGTATACAATAAAATAAGGCTCCAAGCGCAATAGTTCATATATAGTGAGTTCTCACTATATATGAACTTTCCCAAGAAAAGTTGGAGATGAGGTGAGGGGGGTATTTGTTTAGCAGGACGAAAACACAGGGTTCGTTCTGCATGCTGAGGATGGAGAAAGAGGGACACTTTGTTTAGAGTCCAAGGTTTGAATTGGGGAACAGTGAGAAAGCAGATGGCAAAGTCCACAGACACCAAAAATCCACGCATTAGCATTGGCAGAGTATCTAGCAGCCCATGGAAAGTGCTGGCTAACGTGGACCTGGCAGCATTAAGCAAACTGGGAACAACTAATGCTATCAGAAAGAAGGATCAGGAAATATCTCTGAGTTTCCACCAGCAGCTATAGAAACCAAAGTCCTTTGGACTTGCCTTTGACTAGACCTGTCTATTTCATCACTCAGAGACAGCCTCTGTCCTCTCTGAACCCTTTCTGGAAACACCAACAAGTACAGAGTCAGACAGCAGTGCCCACATGGCAATTAGAACATGCAAAGCAGGTCCTCACTGCAGGAACAGTGGTTATAAAATAGCCATGAGACTTACAGCTGTTCCCTGAAGAAGCTGATGAGGCATCCTCTGGGGGAGTGATCCCACTAGACGACTATCACCTCATTAATGGCTGTTTTGACCTCTGAACTGCAACTCAGGTGGCCCTCATGTTTTGCAAGTGGCCAAATGCTACTCCTAAGAAAACAGCAGCAATGATAACACCACTGTCACAACTCTCCTTATTTCATAAAGCACCCAGAGTTTGTCTCATTTGAGCCTCAGAATAGCTGGTGAGGTCTGTAGGATAAGTCTTACCAACCTCATTTTACAAATAGGCCAACCCTATCCCAGGCAGTCCTGTCCAAGTCATATACGTTGGCAGCACTTGTCCTTGAGCTCAGCTCACCTGGCTCCAGGACACATGTACTGTGCCATGTGTGTCCTCGGTGTTCACTTTTCCTTCTCTGCAGCCCCTGAGAGTCAACAGCCAGCCCGGCCCCCAGAAACGATGCCTCTTCGTATGTCGGCATGGGGAGAGGATGGATGTTGTGTTTGGGAAGTACTGGCTGTCCCAGTGCTTTGATGCCAAAGGTGAGTACAGTACAGCTCCCCTTATTCATCGTTACCCACAGTTAACCATGGTCTAAAAACATTAAGTGAAAGATTCTGGAAACAAACAATTTCTAAGTTTTCTATTGCACTCCATTTTGAGTAGTGTGATGAAATCTCAAGCTGTCCAACTACATCCTGCCAGTACCCTTTGTCCAGTGTATCCACATTGTGTATGGTACCCACCTGTTGGCTACCCACTAACCATCTTGAGTATCAAATCTTTTATCACAGTGCCTGTGTTCAAGTCACTCTTACATAGTAGCCTACTGCTATCTCACTGCCCCCATCATTTGCCACACTTCACCTCATCGTATCATTCACATCATCAGAAGAAATATGAGTACAGCAGAATAAGATAGTGTGTGAGAGACACCACTCTCACATAACTTTTATTATAGTGTATCATTATAGTTGTTCCATTTTATTATTAGTTATTGCTGTTAATCCCTTCTATGCCTGATTTAAGAGTTAAACTTTATTATATGTATGCTTGTACAGGAAAAAACATAGTGTATACAGGGTTCAGTATTATCTGTGGTGTCAGGCATCCACTGGGGGTCTTGGAACCTAGCTCCTTCCTGGAAGGGGGACTACTGTAGTTGGTTGGTCTGCTCAGCTCTGCATACCCATCATAACCCGTAGGGGGCGTAGTCAAGCTACCTTTATCTACATGGAGTCATTGATGGGTTTGAATGCTGAAGAAAATGACTATAATCTGTAAATCCTTCTTGATTGCTTTGAGTTTTAAGCAAGAGATAAATGTTCTTGTCCTCATTCTATAATCTGAGGCACCCATGGTCATATAGCAAAGTCACTTTCAGAGATATGATGTGATTCCATGACCAGAGTTCCCTTATTAAATTGCCCTGGGTCATCTGTTTCCATTGTCATTTGAGTGACATTCTAAGGTAGAGAGGCTTGCCTGTCAGAAAATTCCACTTCCTCAGAGTATCTGGTTGTTATTTTCACTTAGAAACTATCTCTTGTCACTTTTGTCAGCAGAAGGAAAAGTGGATTCCAAGTCAGTCTACTGGAGAAGATGTGTTAGATTCAATATTTTCCATCAGCTCCAGAGAGTTCAGGCTCAGTTCAAGAAGCAGGGGTGTCAGAGTCAACAAGGGAAATCCCAGGGAAACAAAGAATTCACAAGGCCTCTGTCTGATCTTTTGTTTCCAGGCCGCTACATACGCACCAACCTGAACATGCCTCACAGCTTACCTCAGCGCAGTGGTGGCTTCCGAGATTATGAGAAAGATGCTCCAATCACCGTCTTTGGATGTATGCAAGCCAGACTCGTGGGTAAGTGTCCTGGAGCGACTGCACAGTGTTTCCTGGCTCCTTCTTCCAAAGACTGGTATGCCTGCACACTTCCTGGAGCTTCTATAACTTTCCTACCTGTGATTATGTATCCTCAATTCAAAAGGGACTTAATATACTGTTGTGGCAATATTGTCAGAGGAGAAACCAAGCAACACTCGGAGGAGTGGAGAACTCAGATTTTAATTTTTACGCTAGCGGGCCCAGACGTGTACCAGTGTCTGAGCCCCGAACAAAGGATTCACAGGATATTTAAAAGGCAGTGCAGGGTATCAGGTTACAAGGAATGTGCTCTCCCATAAAGTAGGGCTAGTAGTGGGTTCGAGACCTAAGGTTTAGATAAGAGCAGCGGGGGAGGTCTGCTTTGGAAAGTTTATTTACAAGTGGAGACAAAGGAAGGCAGGAATGGGTGCTTATCTCTGCATGGTGCCTTTCATCTTGGTCCCAAACTTTTGCATGGCTCTAATGGGCAATTCCTCACAGCTCTGTCCGAGGTTACAGCTTTTAATTGACAGTTTACCATGTTTTACAACCCTGTTTCAAGGCTATCTTCCTCTTCAGTACAGCCATTAGGTTCAAGATACTGGCTTGGTTTATCAAGGTGAACAAGATGTGGCCTTTGTGGAAGAACGTGAGGGGGAAGGGCAGGTTTACTTATATCACCGTGTGGCACATGGGTCAGCTTCTAGTTTGGGACAGTAGCATCTGCTGACATGGCCGAAAGAAGAGGGCAAAGGTGGGGAAGAAGGGATTTAGAAATTGCTGAATTTACAGAGGCCAATTGATGCTTTGAAGATGCCCGCTTCTTCACAGACTTATTCCATACCAGCCATGCAGAGACAATGCCTTGTCGTGCTAGGTCATTTAACAGATGTTTATTGTTCATTCATTTTGTGGAAGTTACACTGTGTTAGGTGTTGGGAACCCAAGTGTGAGTACCCACCCTCAGGGAACCACACTTCTATGTGGATGAATGTCACACTATATGGTATACTGAATAATAAAGCTGTGCCCAGATCATTAAGAGAACACCCACACAAAGAAAGACATACTAGAGGAAAAGAAAGGTCAGTTGAGTAAAGGAGCAGGAGGGAGAAAAGAGCATTCTCAGTAAAAACACAATACAAACTAAGTCATAGAAATAAGAAGGATCAAGAGAACAAGGAGCCAGGCATGGTGGTACACATCTGTAATCCCAGCTACTTCGGAGACAGAGATTTTGAGGTCACTCTCAATAAATCAGCTGGACATGGTGGCATGCGCTGTATTCTCAGCTTCTCAGAAGGTAGGAGGATTACAGTCTGAGGCCAGCCCTAGTCAAAAACGAGACACTACCTAAAGAATAACTCAAGCAATAAAAGGGCTGGGGGTATGGCTTAAGTAATAGAGGGCCAGACTAGCAAGTACAAGGTCCTGAGATCAAATTTCAGTACCAGAGGGCAGGAGGAAAAGAGAGAGAGAGAGAGAGAGAGAGAGAAGCGGCAGCAAGGTGGAGGGGGGATGGAGTGAGGAAGGAAGACACACAGGGGAACCAAGTGGTCTTGCTTCTAGAGTATAAATTATGAGGCAGGGCAGAGATGAGGCTGGGAGATGGATAAAGAGAAGTTTACAGGAAACTTTGATGACCCTATGAAGGTGTTTGGAGTTTACCTAGTAGAGAAAAGAAGTGGGTTTCATGGAGAAAGCAGTGAAGTATCAGATGTTGGAACTTATCTCTGGCATCCAAGCATATGACCAGGTGAGATTTGGGTAAGCACATAGTGAATTTATAGCAAGGTCAAATTTTCACAATACAGAGCCTGTCCCCTCTGTCACAAGGTACTGGTTGCAGCAGTATCCCCTTTGAAGTCAAAGCATTATCCTGTTTCTAGGTCTCTTCTAGGAGGACATTTTCCCCTTGTCACAAAAGAGAAGGAAAAAAAAAGACAAGAAGACACCATTGCTTGACCTTTTCCACAGAAACACTGATGAAGGCTTTATTGATAAAAAGGCAGAGAGTACTGACTCTGGGAGCCCACTAAGAAAGAGAGGTTTGGCCAAGTGCCAGTGGCTCACACCTATAATCCTAGGTACTTGGGAGGCAGAGATCAAGAGAATTGCAGTCAAGGCCAGCACAGACAAATAGTTCACAAGGTTCTATCTCTAAAATACCCAACACAAAAAGGGCTGGCAGAGTGGCTCAAGTGGTAGAGCATCTGCCTAGAGTAAGGCTCTGAGTTCAAATCCCAGTACCACCAAAAAAGAGGTGGGGGTTATGTGGTGTGTTTGGCAACCCATTCCATTGAGGGTCAAGCTGAGGCTGGGTATATCTATGAGATGGATTTTCCTTTGATCTTTTGCAGGGGAAGCCTTATTAGAAAGCAACACCATAATTGATCACGTCTATTGCTCCCCATCCCTACGCTGTGTTCAAACTGCACACAATATCCTGAAAGGTGAGATTCTCAGGTTGACAAAAGTCAACCAGTCCATCCCTCTGTCTCTGCATACCTAATTTTCATAGATTTAGGGGATAGACATCAATCAAAAGCTTTTAATCTGGAATTTTTTGCAAGGATTCGTTTACAAGATGACAAGCCTTACACAAGTCACAAAATCATACTTCGACAGCATAAAACAGATAAAAGAAAGTATACTAAGATTTTTTTTTCCTGAGAATTTAAAGCTATCTGGGATAGATTGTAAGATTGCAAAATACTTGTCACTTAGAGAGCAGTGGTCCTTTCCTTGCATTTAAATATGACTGCTTAAGTCATTATAGTTTTACCTGGCTTTAGGCACTCCTGGGAGTCTCTGATCATAATCATCCCTGTTTCTTTAGTTAATTGGAAAGACTTTAAAAGCATCTTTGCTATAAAAATACTCAACTTCCATCCTAACATCCATGCAAGTTTGCATTAGAAGGATTTCCATTCTCATTTTGTTGAAAGCAAAACTGAGAAAAACAGAGGTAGACTGTGTACTTGAGACAGAACAACAACAAAACAAAGGAGCCAGAAATAGACAAGTCAACAAAGAATTTGACACTGTACTTGACCCTTCTAATCTTTAGCTTTAAGTAACCCTTGCCTTCACAACCCAAACGCGTTTATGTATTGAACTTGCACAGAGGTGCTGCGCTAAATGCAAGAGAAAGAGAGTTAAGTTTATATAACTGAACAATTCCTTCGCTGAGAGCAATCACACTACAATAAAACACAGGCTTGTGCAGTGATACTGGCAAACTTAGATTTTTCTGATAGATAAAATGAATTATTTCCATGATATTCAAATATGGTATAAGCTATTGTATAGTAGGGAATGTAAGAGAATATCTGAAGTTTTTGGTAAGGCAATCATGAAATTCACTTTAGAAGCAGAAAGTATAGTAGTCAAAGAATTGGATAAATTATATGGGCAATGACTGGTGGAGCTTTCCCCCTTTAAATCAGACACTGATTAAAGCCAGAATATCTTGTGGAGGTGTGGTAAAATACAAAAATTATAAACCTTGTCCAAACTCATATGCCTCGACTTTCCTTTAGTTCTAGTGGAAAGAGAATAACTGACTTAGAATTGTTGCAACAATTTGACCTGTGATTTATTTTTCCACTGGAAACATGACTGGCACTCATTTCATTTCATTTTTAAGGTTTACAACAAGACAGTCACTTGAAGATTCGTGTCGAGCCAGGCTTATTTGAGTGGACAAAGTGGGTTGCAGGTAGCACATTACCTGTCTGGATACCTCCATCCGAGTTAGCCGCTGCCAATCTGAGTGTTGATACAACCTACAGGTAATCTCCAAAAGTGCTCCACCCAGAGGCCAAGGCCAGGGTGGAGTCACTTCCTACACTGTCACCAGGCCAAGTAACCAAGCAGGCAAAGGGCTAGGCATAGCCTACAGGCAGTCGTCCATAGTGGTGGAAATCAAGTTATGATTTAGAAAACAAAATCTGGGGAAAGTCAGGCATCTGTAACGTTAGCCACTTGGAAGGCTGAGATCAGTAGGACTGCAGTTCCTAGCCAGCCTGGGCAAAAAACAAAAAAGTTTACAAGATCCCATCTCAACCAATAGTTGGGTGCAGTGGTGTGCAGCTGTCATCCAAGCTACACAGGAGGCTGACGTTGGGAGGATCACAGTTTCAGGCCAGCTGGGCATGTAAAGTTTGTGAGACTCCATCTCAATGGAAAAAAAGCTGGGTATGGTGCCTGTCATCCCACCAATGGTGGGACATATAAAATAGGAGGATCTCAGTCCAGGCTGGCCTAGGCAAAAAGGAAGACCCTATCTCCAAAATAACCAGAGCAAAGGGCGTCCCAAGTTGACCTCAGAGTTCTCCGGAGTCATCCTAGCTGAGTGTTTCAGTGCACACCAGACATACAACCAGCTGCACACATCTCATCAGCTGTGCAAGCAGAAGGATGAACGCTGGGAACTGGGGAGTCAGGACATGGTCCTATTCCAGATTTGCTTTCCTTTTCAATAAATCAAAATTCAATCCAACCATTTTCTGTTGGTGGGATGGGAGGATGAAGCCTCTAATTCTGTAAGTCAGTTGAGAAAGCCAGAGCTAAAGTATGTAAGAGACACAGGCCTGGAGTTAAACTCCCCATGAAATTAATGATGCCAAACGAACAGGCCTTTTGAAGCAAGTCAGTGAAGCCCAAAGGACTGAAGGCACATGATGAAGAGAGAGCCTGAGAGCAAGAGTCGTACGAGTCAAGCATACTCTATTAAAGAGTCCTCTCACCTTGCAACAGGGGCCAATACAGAAGAGGAGGGAAGGGGCCAAAACCAACTTAGGGGAACTTACTAGGCTAGTGACTCAGCTCTAAGCACCATCCACTGGCAACAAGACTAGTCAGGAGCTGGGGGTAGAAAGCAGCCCCAATCTCAGGGAGCTGGGCCAGTACAGCAAGGCAGAGAACCAAAATGCATACCAACTGGGCAGGGCTTCAGAACAGAGAACATGTTCCTGACACGTGGTGGGGGGATGGGGAGCAGGGGACTCAGGGAGTTTGTGAATCTAAAGTACTGGATCCACACTGGTGGGCACTGGGTGGGCTCAAGACAAGCCTGCACTGCAGCCTGTGTCAGGGCAGATGGGAGTAGAGAGTGGACAAGGGAGAATATTGTTCCCTACAAACCTAGAGTACTGAGTACTGAGTTCCAGGTCCAATGTGTGCTTGGAAGCCCACCTGACTCTGAGAACAGTACAGGGCTCTGCAGATACGGCTAGCTGCATGACAGATCCTGCTTATAAAAGCAAGGGAGCTTT
This sequence comes from Castor canadensis, assembly GCF_047511655.1. Classification (NCBI taxonomy): domain Eukaryota; kingdom Metazoa; phylum Chordata; class Mammalia; order Rodentia; family Castoridae; genus Castor; species Castor canadensis. The sequence goes on along the minus strand of NC_133387.1, from coordinate 179,349,174 downwards.
AATTCTGTCCCATGCCTATCAGGACTGGTCAGACACTGGAGCCATTCATAGGATCAACTTCAAGGTGCTGGGAGAAGCCAAAGACAGGAACTAGATCCCAGCTTCCATCCCATGCTTCTTTTATATAAATCTCACACGTCACAATGTGGTCTTACCTTTGAAGTGACACCCTGAGCTACACAAGGTGGCCTTTTGTCACAGTGGACTGGGGGAAAGCATGGTTCCTGGAAGACAGTGAGGTAAATGGTAATGGAACTGGATGAGAGGAGGGCATGGGGAGAGAAGACAGGAGAAAGAGTTTGCTCTAAAACAGAGAGGTCCAGCACTAACAGGTGGAGACTCCTGTCTTGACCCAGCCCCAGGGTAGATTGTGAGATTCAGAAGCCTGTTCCCTACAAGAAACTTGCATACTGAGAGGCTAGATTAAGATAGGGTTCCCCCAAATGGAGTGGTACCATCCTTCCTCTCTGGACAGCAAGCTCAAGTGCACAGAAAAACAGTCTTGATGCTCAGAAGTTGTCAAGTGTGAAGGAGCAGCTCACAGGTGAGATCTGAGACTCAGATTCAGATCTAGACTGAGAGTTGCTAATGTTGTGAGCAAGTCATTTGTGGCCTTTCTGAGCCTGTTTTGTCGTCTAGAAACTTGGAATTCACAATAGTGTTGCTGGAAGACTCCAGGCGGGCTCTTGCCCAGAGCCTGATACATAGGAACCTCTCAGTAACTATTTTTAATACTAATAGAGGTAGTAGTAATGTATTCTGGTCAAGATGCCTTATGAATTTACTTTGAGAAATCAACACTGTGCACATCAGGCACCAAACACCCAGCAATGAAAGACGCAAAAAGAAAATAGAAAATTTAAAGAATGTAGTTGCACTCAAAAACAAGAAAAGCATGTGTGGACCAGAAATTCCAAAAAAAAGTAAAGAGGATAGAAGTATGCAGAGGCAAGTCCCATGGGCATTGGTGACTGGTCACCAAGACAGGTGCTTTGATCCTCCTGTTAATACCTTTCCAGGTTATGTTATAATTATCATTTTCATCAATAGCCTCCCCACATGGTCCACATAGAGAAGTCTTCAAGCATAGAAACTTCATCTTTTTGTTCCCAGGGCTTCTAGTGCCAGGTGTGTGGTCTGGGTTCAAAATAAGAGGGAAAGAGAAAGAAAAGGCTGATGGAAATTTTATTAGCTCACAAATCAGATGGACTAAATATCTACTTTTAAAACCTATCCTTGCAGTTTATTGTGCATTAGGCTCCTGAAGAGAAGCCTGAGGCGTTTGCTGGTCATCTAAATAGATATAATCTCTGCCTTGCTTCCTGTTAGCTATGTGATTAGGACCATCAACAACCAATGGTCAGAAAAAAAAAAACAAAAAACAACCAATGGTCAATAAAAGTAGTCAAACTGCTCCTGTGTTTCCCTGTGGGTAAAATGTGCACTGAATGTATAATTTTTAAAAAGGTCACTGTGACACCGAACCTACGACCTTTATTTGTGTACATTTCAACTCCATATCCATATAGTAGAGACACTCTTCCCTGTACCTCCCTCCTTTCCAGGGAAATGAACAAAAAGATGTATGGTAACTTTCAAGAGGTCTTGAAATAAAGGTTTAGAGTGATATCAATTGCATAATCTCAGGATCAAAATGTTTTCATTCCCTTTGTTCATTTTTCTGTTACAGACCTCACATTCCAGTCAGCAAATTAGTGGTTTCAGAATCCTATGACACTTACATCAATAGAAGTTTCCAAGTAACAAAAGAGATAATAAGTGAATGTAAAAGTAAAGGTACGTGATATTCTTTTGGACTGCGTATTTAAATATGCAAACATTTCTCCATCATGGTCAATAGGCTATTCAAGATGTTTGAACTTGCTTATAGAAAAGAAATTTATTTCCAAACTCTTTTCTAGATACTCTCACAATAATTTGTAATCTTCTCTGAGTGCAGGGGAACACAGTAGACTTAGTTACTACACTCAATAACAGGTTCTACATTGTGGCTAGTCTTATTGCATTCCCTGAAGGGGATTCCCTATTATAATTCCCAGAAGTTCTCTAGAATAACATGTTTGCCTACAATTGATCCAGGAGAACAGATATCTGCACACACACTCACTTGCAGAAACGCATGTTCCTGCTGCCACCAACCAAGAGCAGTGTTGGGTAAGGTGCAAACAGTTGAGGATATGTAGGACTGACTGGTCATCATAAATCTCAAGTTAGTGTGTTTATAAGGCAAACACGGCAGTTATGTACACAAAACTGTCAACAGTACATAGTCCTGGGCAACAGTGCATGAATGCTTTCTACCCTCCAGTTATCCTCATAGGATACACAATCATAAAGATATACAATACAACATGTGCTATCAGTCAAGAGGTCTCCAGTGCTCACAGTTCTGCAGTGGCAACATTTCAAACTGTGGTAGAGGGGCTGAGGTAGAGCCCAGAGTTAAAATCCCAATACCACAAAAAAAGAGGTGAGGGTTGGCACAAGGAGCCCCAGTGGATATAGACCACTTCCACATCTTGATTATGGTGATGGTTACACAAAGGTAAGAACTATGTACTCACACACAAAGTAGTGCTTATAAGCCTGACGAGAATTGAAGAAGCTGAGTGGATTGCACCAGTGTCCATTTCTTGGTTTTGATGGTTTGCCATAGTTATGAAAGATGTAATCATTGGGGGGGACCACCTTGGGAGAGGGGGTGTAGCCTCCCATGGATCTATAATTACTTTCTCTCTTTTTAAAAAACAATTATTTATTTGCAGTACTGAAGATCGAACCCATGGCATTGCACATACTAGGCAATGCTCTACCACTGAGGACTGATCCCCAACCCCTTTTATAGAAATGTAATTGACATATAATAACTGTACATATTTGTAGGGTACAATACATGTATGCAATGTATAATGATCCTATTATGATAATTGCTTTTTGCTCACCTTAAACATTTATCATTTCTTTGTGTTGAGTATAATTATTCTAATATTTAAAAAAATTTTGTGAAAAAACTTAGACTGCCATAACAATAATTAAAAATTTTCAAAATACTGCTTGGGCAAATATTTTTTTGAGAGTGTTCATCCCTTACCACAACACATACCTTCCAGTATTCACAAAATTTACATATGTCTTTATAAAAATGACCTTCCCATTCCTTGCTTTTGTTCCAGGAAATAACATTCTGATTGTGGCCCATGCATCTTCCCTTGAAGCTTGTACCTGCCAACTTCAAGGCCTGTCACCACAGAACTCCAAGGACTTCGTACAAATGGTCCGAAAGGTAATCCATTCTTGCATTTAGAGGACTCAAGGATCCTAGTAATTTTATAAGTTTGGTGACTGGCTGCTAGCTACTTTCTTTGAAACATGTCTTTACACTGAACTGGGAAGATTCTTTTATTGATCGACTCAACTAAGATGTGTTGAGTGGGACTGTGTAAGGCATTTTATTAGGCCTAGAATAAGAGGGAAAGATGTATTAGTGCTAGTTTCAGCTTCTAAGAGCTAAGATTTACAGAAGCAGCTAAGAATTTTCACCAACGAGGAAACTTGGAGTGGATAAACAGAGGTGAGTCCAAAGCATAGCTGAAAGCTTAGCTTGAAGAGAGATCCTGGCTGGCAGGCCAAAGGATCAGGCTACAAACCCCAGGGGGCTGACCCCACCTGTGGAGTTTTCTTTGTGCCTATAAGAAAGCCTTTCCCTCAGCCACAGTCCACATATTCCCCTTCAGGGCAAGGCAGCTTCTTCCTTGCCTTGCAAACAAAGAACCAGGTTCAAACTCACAATTCTTGTGCATCCATTTCCCATTTGTCTGTTGGCTCCTGGAGGGCAGGCATTTTTGTCTTGTTTGTGAATATGGCTCTGGACACATATCTCAAAAATAAGATTGGAAATCACCCAACAACTGAGTCAGTAAGGACACAGTTTCTGCTTTGAATGTCACAGATACATGTGCTATGCTCCCCGCCCCCTGCAAAAAAAAAAAAAAAAAAAAGATCAAGCTAAGGTGACACAATTTTTTTAAAAATTGAATGACCTTTCCCATTGTGTCCACATGTGATTTCAGAAATGTTTGAGGTGTCTTTTCAACTTGATGTGCAATTCAGAGTTAACCCCTGTCACCTTATCATTACAAGGTACTCTTATCCACGATTATGCTTTCTGTGGTGTGTTACCAGTGTCAACTGTGGTCCAAAAATACAGTACTATACAGTAAAGATGTTGAGAGATAAAGACCACATTCACATAACTTTTATTACACCATACTGCTGTAATTGTTCTACTTTGTTTACTCCTGTTGTTAATCTCCTTACTGTACCTAATTTATAAACTAAACCTTATCATGGGTATGTAAAGACAGAAATAATAATAAACAGAGGGTTGGACACTGTCCAATGTTTCAGGCAGCCACTGGGGATCTTGGATTCCCTCCAGGGATAACAGGGGACCACTGCATATACTTTTATCTTTTTTTCTCCCTCCCTATTAAGCAGCAGTCTGTAACAATTACATAATGTAGGGGAACTCCCCATTGAATAGATCCTTCTTGCCTCTAATTTATCAGTTCTACTCATTTCATGTTGTCTATTGACTTTTGAAAGAGCTATATTTCTACAAAGCCCTCTCCTATTAAGCTGGGGAGCCACCTGAGTATCTCTGTGTCAGGTGAAGCTTGAGGCCTAATCTCCTGTTTTCTACTTTCCCTTTCCTTACCACTCTGCCTTCAGATTCCATATCTAGGCTTTTGTTCCTGTGAAGAATTAGGAGAAACCGGAATATGGCAGCTGACAGATCCACCCATTCTTCCCCTTACCCATGGACCAACCGGAGGCTTCAACTGGAGAGAGACCTTGCTGCAAGAATAAGCCACCCAAGGGGATGAGAAGAAAAGGTCTTTGGGAGAAGAGTCTGAAGTGTTCAGTAGCAGTGGAAAACTCTGTACCACATTCTAAGTGGATAGCTGCAAATAATTTAGCATATTTCCTTTCATGCTTAAGGTTCTTATGATGAACTGTGTAAATGAGAGAAAGACATGATTCAGGGGAAAGAATGCTTTCTCTCTGGACTCTTGCCTAGCTAACAAGGCTTAGGAGAATCCAGGCACCTCCTACTGCACAGGCTGTTGTCCTCCTTCCAGCTATGCATGGCTAAAGAGCCTCACTCCTCCCCAAGGGAGCTGCCCCCACTTTCAGCAGGGATGCTAAAGGAAGGACTGTTGCAGAACCAGTCTGGGGATGGGATTTTCTTTCGAACTTCACTTTCAAATTAGGCAAAGCCAAGCTGAGGAATAATTTTAAGGTTAGTAGAAAACACACCCTATAGAGTGTTGTCCTTAGGTTACACACCAAATTCTACCTGCAGTAGGTTCCATACTCCAGTGTGTTTGAGAGCCAGCAGTTGGCCCAAGACATCTGCTAAAGATTCTAACATTTACTCTGGTACCACCACATTTTCTCCAGAGCAGGTGGCCCTTCTTGCTTCTATCTGTGAAATGGAGAGATCAAGCACTTTTAGATACTCAGGAGGAAGGGAAGATAAATGTGTGACATAGTCAATGGAAGGTGCAGAGAACTTACAAACTCTAAAGCAATTTGGACCTACCTGTGGTATAGCCCAATAAGCCACAGCACTTCCAAATTGCCAAGATTTGCTTGTCTTTGCCCCTAGACTCTAGACTGTGTTAACTAGTTAAAATGTTGACATTCTGAAAGGATGTATGTTCAATGCATTGTTTGAATCAGCAAGAGGCTCATTCTGTGCAATATGGACATTTTTAGAAACCATACCAAGGGTCAGCTTGTACACATACAGTATATGTCAACCATGACAGAGCATCCACAAGTGCATCAGTTGTACCAGGGATGTACAATGAAGTCAGGGAACTAATTTAAATGATGACAGTCACAACAGCACTGCTACTTATGGTGTCCTCTTTTTGTTTTTTCTATGATAATTTAAAATAGTTAAGAGGTAGAGCTACTTGAGGAAAAGTGGAGAACCACATCCCCTGGTTTCTCATTACACCTACTTCTCATATTTAGAGGGAGATTATTTTTTTTAATTTCTTTTATTCATATGTGCATACAATGTTTGGGTCATTTCTCCCCCAAGGGAGATTATTTAAAAGAAAAAATAAATGACAATCAAACCAAAACATCAGTTATCAATGTCTTTTTAATTGTGTGAGTAGCTCATTTTTAGGGCCACAGACCATGGTCTGGTCTGGTATAGTTCACTGTGTAGGACTTATGTGCAGAATGAAATTCTAGTCACTTCAAGGGAACATTAGTGTAAAACAAATCTATGTATGTTGTAGCAACATTAAGTTTTAAAACCCAGACTTGGAAAACATATGGTATATGAAATGCATCTATACTTGTCTTTGAAATTGTAATTTGATGACCTCTGGAAAGAAGAGGAAGTCAGTGCTTACTGATAATGTCTGTTAATTAGCAGAAGGATTATGCTTGTGTTTTTAAAAGACATTTAGAGAAATATGTCATGAATTTTATATTTTAAGAACAAATTGTTATTTCTTCTAGCATTACACAAACACCAATTCAGCTTCTAAGCATAGAAATAACCCCATGCTGACACGTTAATATATTTTAACATTAAAATGTCTGGGTCTCAAAAGAAAAGCCACATTACAACAAATGGAATGTCCCTGTCACTCATTCTCCTGGTATTTGTAATGAAGTGAATCCACTGTTTAATTAGATCTGCAATGTTTATTAAATTCACCACAAATTTTCAAGGGCTTTGAATGTTTGGACTAGTGCGTGCACACTTCACATCAGGTTTCCTTAAACTGTAGAAGAGTGTTCTTGACAATCCTCCACTTGTATAAAATTGAGTTCAGAATAGGTTATTCTCTCCACCTTTCTTGACTGTCTTAGTTCCATGATGATCTGATAAATAAACCCGTTTGAGTTGGCTATATTCCATTGTTCTTAATCCACTATGGACAGAGCAGAGCCAAAATTATTTTCTGAATAATTTAGATGGAAAACCATGAGTACAAGAAAAAGTTATTCCTCTGCTTTAATTATCCAAGTTGCTTATCAAAATGGCTGAATAATCTGAATTGACATTAAAATCTCATTGCACACTTAATGTACTTAAAAAAATTAAATGTGGACTCCAGCTGAGAAATTCTTTGGAAATCATGTTGAATCTATGTGTAATAATTTTTAAAAAGACAGATGTTTTACCAAATTTCCTATTCATACAAAAATTCTAGGTTGACATTATAACCTGAAGTTGAAGCTTGTTCTTTTTGAACTGAGGTTAATGCTTACTAGAACAAATTATATGTGGGAGAGGGCTAGAGAAAGAAGGAAGGAAGGAAGGAAGGAAGGAAGGAAGGAAGGAAGGAAGGAAGGAAATGCCAGAAAAGAAGAATCAAATACTTTCTTATGCAGTGGAAATTTTTTTAATATAGATAGCTATGTGAAATGAATCAGGGGAAATGAAATTAGCTAAAAGATTTAATCTGGGATTACAAGCCAAAAACAGTTTCCTGCTTCTACAAGCATCCACACCAATCCGCTAATGCTCCAGTATTATTCATAGGTCGGACTTTGTTTGCTGTGCTTTCAAAATGCCACATCTATTCCTCCGTGGACTAGAATAATTGGCACATTTTAATGCATAAGCTGGGGGCTTCATTTTCCCAGGCTCTCATCACCCCCACTGCTTCACCCCAGTATGGATGGAGTTCAAACGACAGCATTTCCCATTTCATTTGGACTCATCAAATCTGAATGGCTGATTAAATGACCATCTGATGGCTGAAAGCAGGGGTATTTTTCACCCTGTAGTGAAAGGCTTGGAGGACTTTCTACTTTTTATTTTAATTACACTTTAACCAAAGACTTATTTTAAAGTAAACTTATATTTGAAAGATGATTTTGCAAAAAAAAATAAAAATAAAAAATACACCGTCTGGAGTGGTATCAGTTTGGTAAACCACCGTTGACCGTTTTCTTGTCCATGGTGTTCAGGACGCACATAGATTGTCTTCCTGTTGTATGCAACATTACCATAGATGTAGCTTTTCCACTCAGCTAGCTGTATTCGTATTAAAATGAAGTCTCTTTTTTCAATTACCTAGTGCCATTGGGAACTAACTGAACAGCTACAGAAGTTCCTATCTCCTTGCCCTTGTAGAAAGGCTTCCCTGTGTGGTAAAAGGAAGACATTCCTCTGGAACCTAGGCACTGGGCGACGCCAGTGTTTAATTTAAAAGCAGTGATGAATTGCTCTTTTGAATTTACTCTAAGTAATGCATGTGGTAGAGGACAGATGAGCCTCTGTTTAATTTTCACAGACATCCACACAATCAACTGTACGGAATCTGCACGAGGTTAGATAATGAGGCTTGGGGTGATTTGCATTTAAATTGTCATCCAGCACACGTGTGAGAAAGAACGAAAGAAGCATTGCAGGTCTGTCAGAGCTGCCTTGCCGGAGGGATGAAATTGGTGGAGGAGGACAGGGAAAAAAGTGACTGAACTTCTGTTTAGGTTAATGTTCACTTAACAAAGCTGATGGGAAGTGTTTGGTCAGGGGATGGCAGACACTTTCATTTTTAAACATGGTATTAAAATTGGATTTGCTTCTCTTTAATACTTCAGCATATTGAATTTTCCTAGGAAAGTGACTACCTATAAATAAATGAAAATTCAAGGGAAGGAGGAAAAAAGATTGCCTCTAAATGCAAAGCAAGTAACTTGATTTTTAAGTATATATATATATATATATATATATATATATAAAATATTAGGTTGAATATATGTAGGCTTATAGTGGTGAGTAGTCAGACTTAGCATACAATCAATTCTCACAAATAGTTTACCTGGTGTCACTTACCTGCCATTACTCACACAAAAATCAAAATCTTGCAGGATACATATGTATAATGAAAAATGTCTATTGGTTCTTTCTTTGGTTGCCACTAAGATGGGAACATCATCCCAAAGCCTTTGGTTAAGTAGAACACATTCTAAACCTGCTATTTGGGGGAGGTGTATTGGTTCCTTTTTCACTTATGAGACTATTGTGTCTTTTTTTTTTTCTATGTAATTCACATGTATTTATTTGAAAAACAAGTTTGTAATTATAAAAAAGAAAGCCACACCTAACTGTATTGCCAAATTCCTTGTACACTACCCATGGCACTTGTGCATTTCTGGCTGAGAGCTGTCCCTTCCTGATACAGCTATGGCACCGTTGTGATTAGTTTTCTCCATTCCAGGAGCATCTCTGTTGAAATGGTTCATAGATGACTCAATAAACAGAAACTGTGTCTTCAGTCAATGCGGAGCAATGGCATATTAAATTCTGAGTGGTGTCTGTTCCTATCGTGTTTTGAGATGCTACTGTGGTCATTATGATTTTGTAAGTGTCCATTAAGAGTGGCTCTTCCCTCAGAGGACCAGAGACATGCTGGCTGCTAACTGACGGCTGGAGGAGGATGCTCCAGCATCTCCATGGGTCTCCTTTCCTCTTGGTCAGGTATCCAGCTTCTGAGTCATCCAGACTGGGGAGGTAAAAACTCAGCCATGGGTTAAAGAAAGACAAGCTCCAAAATGTTTCCACTGCCCCATGTGCAGTCTATAGCGAACACAAAATAGATTTCCTTCCACCAATCCTAGGCAGCTATAAATTAGCAAGAGAAAAACAGACAAATTTAAGTTTTAAATTTAAGTTTTGCTTGACATGGGAAACTTTATAAGGAAAAGAAGATCTATAGAAATGATTAAGCCTGGATATTTTTATGCTAAGTTTGATGAAGAGTGAATAGCTATAGAGAAATATGATCGAGTGACTAAAGTATGATCTAATGGTAACAAACTGCGGGGACACTTTCAGTGTCCCTCTGTCTTCAGAGATAAGGTGCTCCTTTTATCCAGGTACAGGAAGGGCACTTATTGTTCGGGGAGGTCAGAGAAATCTTCCTAGGTTTTATGACCTGCTTTAGGGGAAGAAGGTGGTGTCCGAGTTATCTTGTTGCTTCTGTCATTTTCTCTACCTCCTTCATCTTAAGATTTTTACTATTTCAAAGCACTATGTTTGCGATAGAATGTCCTGAATCCCATCCGGGTCTTAATGCTTCACCAATACCTACCACAAGAAGGTGCACCAGGTCTGATCGATAGCATAGGAATCTGGGTAAGAGGGAGCAAACCCAGACTAAATTACATTCTACATTACTACAATCCATAGACCCCATTTTTTAAGCAATTACATGTTAAACTAATACAATTTTAAAATAAGCCTTGAGTGCAAATTTGTGCCCAGGACATAAATACAGATTTTCATTGATACCAGCATCTACTACCCTAGCAGAGTCGGCTTCCTGTGGAAACATAGCAGCTAATGCTGGTAGCTGACAAAAGACCAGGCTATGTTTAGCCTTCTGGCTGGTTCTCAGCTCTTCTCTGCTTGATAGTTTCCCTTTTTTTTTTTTTTTTTTTTGCCCTTTTGTGATGTATGCAAAGGCTGCCTGCACACCCAGAGAAAATCAATCAGTGTACTTTGGATTTGCTTAAACTTAAATCAGCAAAATTCAGTGCTTTTTTATTTGTTTGTGTGTTTGTGGTGGGGGGGTGCGGGGGGGCGGTATTTGTATTGAGTTTGGGGGTTTGATTGTTTGTTTGGTTTGGTTTGGTTTTGGTTTTTGTAAAACCAAAGAGCCAAAAAAAAAATCAATCTTCCTCCTGAAGAAATAATACTTCACCAAAAATACACATGTTAAACCCAGATGGCTTGCTTCTGGCCATAAAATAGATGTCATGGTTTATTCAACTTGCTGGCTGTCATTGTGTTTTTAGGGCAATCCAGATGGTCTGTACATCACTGGAGAAGAACATCATGCTACTCTAAAAATAATACTTCTAGAGTCAAAGTTGGGTTATAATCCTGGCTCAGCTGTTTACGAGATGCCTTCAACTCACTTTACCTGTAGAATGGGTACAATTATGACTTTTTTGCCAGTCTGATTGTGAGACTCAAATCAGATTATGAATATAAAATATCTAATACCAAAGGCTAATAATAATGAAATACTATATGCCTGGCTAAGGCTAAGATAAAATCTCACATGAGCCAATCCACTTGTCTATGAGGAATATCAGGGATGAGGAATGAAAGTGGCCTGTTTCACATAGGTATTGATGGCTCTGCTCCTCTTCCCATAAGTGAGCTTCTGTAGTAAGAGGAGACTAGCAGAAGTAGGTCCTTTGGTTGAACTCTGTGGGGTTTCTTTTGTTTGTTTGTTTGGTTGGTTGGTTGGATGATTGGTTTTTAAGACAGGGTCTCACTATATAGCCCAGGCTGACCTGGAACTCAAGATCCTCCTATCTCAGCTACCCAAGTGCTATGATTACAGGCATGTATAGCATGCCCAGCTGAACTCTGTGGTTTGTTCAGGAGGCTACCTTAATGTTTCACTGCCTTCCTTTTGTATACCTCTTTAAAATTATTTTTTAATGTATTTTTCACTTGATCCTCAAAACAATGTTACAAGATAAGGGAACCATTAGCACATGGCATGTAAGAAATTTACACATTGAGGTTGTGGAATCATTCATCATTCTACTCAATCATCTCTATATTAAATGGTTTGTTCCTAGCAAGATGGCAGTCTAGAACTACAATGGCAAAGAAGAAAGTAAGATGATTGCTGTCATGGAATAGAGAGACAGACAATTAATACATAAATGGCTGGACATGATGGCACACTTGTGTAATCCCAGACTTCAGTAAGTTATTGCCCTTGAGCAGAATCTCACCCTTGAGCAGAAGCTGGCCTTCACCTGTCTTTCTGCAGCCCACAAGCTAAGAATGATATTTATATTTTGAAACAATTGGAAGAAAAAGAATATTATTTCATGACACATAATTATATGAAGTTTGAGTTCCAGTATCTAGGAGGTTCTATTGGAATACAGTCTCTCATTCGTTGATACATTGCATGTAGCTGCTTCCAGGGCGTAAAAGCAGAGTTAAGTAGTAGAAATATTTTTATTATTTACTACTGAACCCTTCATAGAAAGAGTTTGCCAACTCTGATGTAGACCATGGTGAAGCATTTGGATTTTGTTTGAAGACCACAAGCTGGCACAAAAACTAGCTTACCTGGCATAACAAATTCATGGGTTTGGGGTTGTCAGGGGGACTGGCAAAGTGAAGCCAGCATTTATTGACTATTTGTACTTATCAGGCTTTTAAATAATTTACACATGCAAATTCTAATCTTCATGACAACCCTATTCGGTAGATGCTATTATTCCTAAATTATAAGAGAGGAAGTTGAGTCTTAGAAAGACTCACTAAACTTGCCCACAGTCACATGACTAAGTGTGGAGCTGAAATTTCAACCATGTCAGTCTGGTTCCAAAGCCTGGACTAGTAGGTTTTTTTCCTTTTTTTCTTTTCTTTTCTTTCTCTTTTCCCTTCCTTCCTTTCTCCCTTCCTTTCTTCTTCCTTCTTTCCTTTCTTTCTTTATCTTTCTTTCTGTGTGTTGAGACAGAATCTTCCTATGTGGCTCTGACTGACCTGGAACACCTCATGTAGTCCAGGTTGGCTTCAAACTCACAGTTCTCCTGCCTCAGACTCCCAATTGCTGGGATTACACCACACCAGACCAAAATATTTTTTAAAGACATTTTCATGAAAATATTGAAGAAGACTGAGTCACCTGGGGATACTTGGGTTCCTCGGAACACTTGGGAAACCACGACTTTGCTCCAATCTTTATTTACAGATAAGACACAAAGGGTGATCACCTATCCAAGCAGAGGTCTGCAAGCACCTTGGATGGGGTGGGGGTGGGCATGAGGTAGCCTTTGTTGTTCTGTGGTACATTCACTTAAACCACAGTTTCCTTTTTTTTTTTTTAATTTATTTTTTAGTTTGTGTTACTGGGGCTCAAATTTAGGATCTTGTGCATGCTAGGCAAGACAATTCCTCCTGAAATCGAGTCTTCCTCGGGTTGTTTTCAGAATGACCCACTAAGTTTCTACCTCCATGCAAGCCAGAGCTCACAGTGGTACATTTGTAGGTAAAAGCCTTAAGAGCAAAAACTACATTGCCCTTTTCCTTTCCCAGGCAAACCTGACATGCTACGGTGGACCTAACATGGTTCCTGTGGAGTAGGATGCAGCCCGGGCCGCCTAGTCTGCAGCTCTACACAGGCTCTTTTATGTACCACACTCTTTTCTGTGGGGCACTCTTAAGTACTGTGTTAAATTCAAACCCCCAGTCACCTTAGCTGTAATTATCTCCCCATTTTACAGATGAGGAAATTGATTACAAGACACCAGTAATGGGCTATATACAGCTACACTGCAGCTTTTGACAAATGAGAGTGCCATCTGTCTCCCATGCCCACACTCACCCCACTTGCTCCTAGGCAACTTTGTTATGGATCAATAACTAATTTCAAAGGCTGCTGTTCTCACTTAGAAACTCCTCAGCAAGTTTTACAACAGTGCTCAAAGAATCCCACCCCAGGTGTGAATTAACAGTGACTTCTGCTGAGAAATTGGGTGAGTCCACCTCTTTCCCTGGCCTTAGGAAAAGCCACCATTCTCCACAAGAGCCATGAAAGGTCAAGAAGGCCTGCTTGCAACAAAAACCCCCAGTGGCTTCAACACATGGGAAATTCCCTCTTTGTTATGACCCTTAAGGTAGTCCGTCTTTAGCCTTTTTAATAAATGCCTCACTTTTCAATCACCCACACACACACAGACACACACATAGCCCACATAGACCAAGGTAATGATGGGAAACAGGATGTTTGTTTGTTTCTCTAAAATCTGTCCTTCCATCTCCCATAAAATGTTATTCCTTGTTAGTAATGAGACATAAGAATGTCATAAAATGGGCATCAAAAATGGCACACTGGCAGTAAGTTGAAGGGTAGCAAAGTATGCCACCCTCAATGCCACTTTGGCATAAGGATTATTTTGAACCAAAGACAACTGAGAAGAAGCAGATGCAAAAAAAAAAAAAACCCAAAAAAGCCTCTCTGCTCCCCTGCTATTTGCCAAATAAGCAAGACATACATGTAGTAAGGTGTCTTTCATTACCTATCTCCCAGGGACCAAGGTTGACTACTGGAGGTATTTTTAGGCCCTTGTCAGCCTGGAGAGGGTGCCAGAGAAGACTGCATAGCAAGCTTTACTTCCCAGTCCATCCATTGTCTCCCTCCTTTTGCTGCCCCTAGTGACAGGTCTTTTTGCTGTGTTGCCACTCCTTCAAAACACCATTGTTCTTTGTTGAAAATACTATTGAGGCCAGCCTTCTAAACCACCTGTTGAGAATTATTAACAGGGTATCTCCATGCACATGTAAAATATGCATGCTAATTATCAGATTATTTGTTTTTCTCTTATTAATGTCTTTTTTAAATTGGGGTCCCTGCTAAGAACTCAGAAGGGTAGAGGGAAAATTATTTTTCTTCCCCTACACACTTGTGAGGCCTCCCACCAACAAGGTGGTCACTGGAGAAAATAGGCAGGAAGTCACTTCCTGACCGCAACAGCTCAAACTTACCTTTCCTGTACACCCTACTAAGCAGCCCCAGTCTGCTGCCTGGACCCCTACTGAGCAGACCTCTGTGGGCTGCAGGCTGAAGTAGAGTTCAGTGAAAGAGTAGGAAGGATTGTGTAAACCACAAAGGCATGTCATACACCAGCTGCCCTCCCCATTTCCCCTGGGGACTGTTCTTAATCTCTGAGTCCAGCGGACATTGGCCAAGGTTTTCAACCAGTTGAATATCATAACCTTTGGTGAATAAGATACACATACCATTCCCCAAAGTAAAATTTAAACTAAGATCTTTAATGTTCTGGAAAACTTTAAGTCAAACATTCTTTTAGACTTCAAAACAAAAACTGAAGTGTCTGCATAGCAAACGGAGAGTTCATTCATTCTTTCCTTCACTCACTGATTGGCAACACTTTTCAAATGAAAAAAATGGAGTAAAGTCTGTCTCAATTTTCACAGTTAATTAGAATTAAATAAGACAAAATTGTTTATTTGCACAGTCTCCCTCACCTGTTCATATTCTTCTAAAAACCAATAATTTATGTTTTATATCTGATTGTGTCTTAGGGAGTTGTATACTAGATAGCTGAGTGATGGAGAGATGGAAGGAAAGGTGGGTGGTTGGATGGATGGATGAGTGGATGGATGAGTGGATAGAGGGATGAGTGGGTGAGTGGATAGAGAAATGGACAGATGGATGAGTGGATGGATGGATGGATGAATGAGTGATGGATGGATGAATGAGTGATGGATGGGTGAATAGGGAGATTCAAAAATGAATATATGTGGGAATAAATGAATTTGTCCCATGATAACCATTAGAAATTGTTGCCAGAGTTAAAGATTTAAAATATTCATGAAGGTTGGACAAAAATTAACTATAATTATCTAATAAACTAGAAAAATAAAAATAAGATGACATTCACAACACAGGGTCATTTTCATCTTTCCCACCCTTTCTCTCCCCCGTTGCCTTACCAGTACTGCCCACTTGTGGTAGAACAATTCCTATCATGAACACATCATTCACACCTCTCCACAATCAAAATGACACTTGTGGTCCCCAAAATGTTCCACCAGGAGGTGTTTTGGGGGCAGCTAAGGAAGAGGGGGCTCCCAGAGCAGGTGGAAGAGTTGACACACATGATGTCACAGAGCTACTGCGTCTCCCTTCAAAAGGAACTACTCTCCTGTATTGATTTCAGAATCTACAGGAAGTCGACAGTGTCCCCTCAGCACAACACAGTATGTGGTGGGGAGTTCTCAGTCTGCTGTCTTGGTTCCCCTTACAAGGTAAGGACTTAAATGTTTTTATTGCTCAGTTGATTTAATGTTTTGTCAAATCTACCTATCAGTCAGTCTATATCCTACAGAAGACCTACTATGGCAGACAATTCAGGTAACTTTACTAAAACTTTTCAAGTCGTGCCCAAATCCCCCATCCACAGGAAGTTGCTACATTTATTTAATCTTTTGTTAAATAAATATAACAAAATATTATATATAGAAAAGAAGAGTCTAGTGTGTGATACGGTGGGACCAGTAATGGCAAAATGTGACAAACTGTCTAGGAGGTCTTTTAAGGCTTTACCATTGGAAAAGTATCAATTATGGATTTTAAAACTTCCTTGTTCTGTGTGTATTAGCTAAATTATTTAATTTTTCTGAAACTCAGTTTCTGTATCTTGAAATGAAGACAACAAATGTTTGACCTATTAAACATCCAACTTGTTATAAGGATCAAATTACAAATGTGGAAGTGCTCTGAAAATAAAGCTCTATGTAACTCTTGTTTAGTTCAGAGATAATAATGAGTCCAAAGAAAATTGTGTTTATTTATAAAATTCAATTATATTTTATATGTTGCTGTAATTTGGTCTTTAAAGCCTAATTCTTGGAATTAGGTTTTAAATGTATCATTATGAAAATTAAGGAAAAATACAGCTACCTTTTTAGTTCAAATTATTCCTACCCAAAAGTGGGGACATGGGTGTAAGGAAGTGACTCCTGGTGGCTCTGATTGCCCTTGTATCAGATGCATACGAAGGAAACCACTTACAAACCCAATGCTTAATTTTTGCCTGTTTGTTTCCAAAGAGTGCCTCTGCAGCTCTGCTTCATGAAACACCTAGCCTTCTAAATTTGCATTTATTATAGAATGTCATCTAAAGGACACTATTTTTAAAAGCTAGATTTCCTCTTTTACATAGTCTTTCAATCTTCTGTTTTATGCACTTCAGTTAGTGCCTCACTTTTGGTCGCTATGCCCTGAGGCACTTAAAAGGTTCAATTCTGGCAATGAGTAATGTTGGTTTCTTCAGAAAGTGGCTTAAAGAAGAGCTAATGCATTCAGATAGAGTACCTTTAGGCAGCCCAAATTAGAATGATTTTGATTAGAAGTTAAAATCCTTCAACTGACCTTAACTTTTTCAGACTTTGAGTTATTTCCACATTAAAAAAATAAGCTTTTAAATAAATAGCAAAAAGTCATGTCTTAAGATAAACGAAGATGAGTCTGCTAGAAAATAAGTTATTCAAATGCTATTTACATGGGGAAGAAAAGTGTTCATTGTGTCATGCGTACTGGTGGGTCCCCAGATTCAATGCCTTTAATCAGAAATAGTGAAGTAGGAATTGATATCCCCTAAGTTGTACATAAGAAAATCGAGCTTAAAAGAAGTTAAGTGACCTGCCCAAGCTTTCACAACCAGTATATAGAAAGTAAATATCAACCTATGAGGCACACAATAAATGTAGTATTTCATGAAACTTCTAATTATCATGTGTGTGTGTGCGTGCTCATGTGTGTGTATTAAGTTATAATAGAAATTATGTTCTTAGTGTGGATGGAAAATTTGAAAGTTACTGACTTACACAATTTGGAAGATTCAATATTGAAAAATCCCAAAATCGTATGTTCTCCCTCACATGTGGACATTAGATCAAGGGCAAACACAACAAGGAGAATGGACTTTGATCACAAGATAAAAGCGAGAGCACACAAGGAAGGTGAGGATAGGTAAGACACCTAAAAAATTAGCTAGCATTTGTTGCCCTTAACGCAGAGAAACTAAAGCAGATACCTTAAAAGCAACTGAGGCCAATAGGAAAAGGGGACCAGGAACTAGAGAAAAGGTGAGATCAAAAAGAATTAACCTAGAAGGTAACACACATGCCCAGGAAATTAATGTGAGTCAACTCCCTGTATAGCTATACTTATTTCAACCAGCAAAAACCCTTGTTCCTTCCTATTATTGCTTATGCTCTCTCTTCAACAAAATTAAAGATAAGGGCAAAATAGTTTCTGCTGGGTATTGAGAGGGTAGGGGGGAGAGGGAGTGGGTGGGGGCAGGGGGAGAAATGACCCAAGCCTTGTATGCACATATGAATAATAAAACAATAAAAAAAAAAACCCAAAAAAAAACTTATGGAATGTAACTAAAAAAAAAAAGAAAAATCCCAATTTGAAAACTCATCCAAAGGACCTCCTGGGGGTGGGTACTAGGGTTTAAGTTCAATGATGTTTGAACAGCAATCGCTCACCCTGCCCTAAACTTGCTCAGATCCCTCAGAGTCCCAAAGAGAAAAGGAGCTGACCATGTTGCTTTCTTGTCAGCAAAAAATAGGCAGCAAACCATCAATTTTGACAGAGCTGTAAATTGCTGGCCTATTTTAGCAAATTAGATGATAGTGAGTTCCCTATGACTGCTTCCATGGCTGCCTAGCATTTGAAAACAAAAGAATCCCACAGTCTTGTCGCCTGCCTGCTCCTGGAATAAATAATCTCTAAAATAAATAAAGAATCTTCAAAATTCATTCCATTTACTTACCTTGTGGGCAATGAGAAGGTCAAATGCACCAAATTTTCAACCTTCTTCTCTAGTTACTTATTTGGAAGGTTGGGTGTAAGAAACATAAAGGAAAATTGCAAATTGAAAGTTCTTTTGTTCTTTTGTTGTTGAATCAGGTGTTTCTAATAGCTATACTGGAAATAATTTGATTTTGACCAGTCTGATTTATTTTCACATCTGTAGTTTCCTCTGTTGATTCTATCTAAAAATAATAAAAATCTCTTTATAATGATCTGAATTGAAGCACATTTTTGCTTAATTCTTCGTAATAGTCATGTAAACAGGGTTCTGATTGAGAATTAACTCATTGTGTGTTTCTGGTTTTAATTTAGCTCAAGGCTCTACTATTTGATGTAACAATTACAGAGAAAAATTGGCATCCTATGAATATTTATCTCTGAAGATACACATTTATTCATTGTTGCCCATAAATTCAACCAATGTCTAAAATCTTATTTTGTGCTAGTCCCTGGGAATATAAAGTGAATGAATGACAGGAAACTTTTCCCTAAGGAGTTGGTAATCTAACCAGAGAAATGCACCTATAACCAAATAAGTGTAAAGCAATATGCCAGGTTCTGTGACAGAAGTTTATTCCAAGTTTTTGGGCATCTAGGGGCGAAAGCCATGGTATGGAGCGGGGAGGCTAAGGCATGTTTGGGAGTTTTTACAGAAGTGGTACAATGTGAGCTGAGTCTTCCTTCATGCTGATTCTCAAAGGAGATAAGAAAGGTATCCTAAGCCACCAGAACAGCTTGGACAAAAGCAAAATATCTTTGGGGCAGGGAACTTTCACATAACCCTTTGTATGGACGATCTAGAAGGGCAAATTTGCACGTACGATCTAGAAGGGCGAATTAGCAGGAGATACCAGAAGAGAACACAGGGGAAAGATTGTCAGAAATTTTGACCCAATTCCTACAGACAACAGGAGCCATAGCAAATATTTCAATGATGTAATCAAATTTATGTTCTTAGACTGAGCACAATGGCTCCTCTATGCATGAGGTATAAATAGGATTGTGGTCCAGGTCGACCCAGGCAAAAACATAAGACCTATGTGAAAAGTAACAAAAGCAAAAAGAACTGGGGGCATGGCTCATGTGGTAGAGTGCCTGCCTAGCAAGCAAGGTCCTGAATTCAAACACTAATATCACAAGAAAAAGTTCTTAAAATGTAATTCAAGAAGCACATGAGGATGGTGAATGCATTTGAGTGAATGAAGATTAGAAAAAAATTATTGCAATGGTCCAAGAAAGAAACAGTGGAGACCTCGACTAAGTCAGCAAGAGTAGTGAGAAAGGTGAACAATAAATTGGTTAAAGAGGTGCTTGGGAGATTTTAAGAGGCCATGGTGCCTGCCAGAGGTCTGGTGTGCAGGGGCTGGTGATACCACTAATGATTATAAGGAACACTGGAGTCAGCAGAATATCTGTATTAGGTGTGAGGGAGAGGGGGTCATTGGGATGGAAAAGATATGAATTCCAGTTGGACATGTCGAGTTTGGGGTCCCTGCAGCACAGACTTGCTCTTCTTTGGTTTTGAATTTGCTACATGCAATAATTGGATATTAAAGCAATAAAAAATAAGGTCTATGTAAGTCTATTGTCATGACCAACACAGAAGTAAAGATCACACTCAGCAACTCCACAAATCTTGGGAAAGACCAAGGACTCTCAGGAATGCACTGCCTTTACCTGTACAGGTTTTGGTAGGTGACTGTGATAGCTGTTTGCCCTTTGCTTGAGAGTTGGTCACATTTGCTTTGGTGTGATGGCATCCACTGACAGGACAATTAGTTTACAGACCCGAGGGTAACAATGTTGGTAATGATCACAGGCTTCACTTCCATGTGTAGTCATGCATAGCTAACACTGTTATGATCTACATCAGACCATGTATGCTATGGTGGTCCCATAAGAGAATCACACAGCCTAGGTGTGTAGTAAGCTAGACCATCTAGGTTTGTGTAAGTACACTCTATGATGCTTACAGGATGATGAAATTTCCTAAGGATACATTTCTCACAATGGGTCCCATTGTTAAGCAATGCACAACTGTATAAACCAGTCACAATCTATAACCTCAGGCTCAAATAGAAGTCTCATACTACATGGCCATGCATGGTTGGTTGCTTCCAGTCATAGGGATAACAACCAAGCCCAGAAGCAATCTGAGTCACCATGACCTACCAACAGGAAGTGGTAACCTCATAGGAGAGACACCACAGCCATTCATTGTCAAGCTCTGTGTGGAGCCACATAGGGCTGGTTTTCAGATAAGGACTCTGAAGTCCAGATAGGCAGAACTAGAAAATATGCACACGACACTCAGGGTCTACATGAGAAAACCCAAGGGTGAATGAGGGTACTGCATATATGGCTTTAGCATTTACAGGGGAGGAAATGGTGAGCAAAAAAATACCTCACACCTTATCCCCCTGACATCAAAGGTGAAAGTTTAACTCCAAACTTAAGTGAAAGAAAACTGAAAAGGCAACTTTGAATTTAGTCAATAGCACTGCAAAGATCATGGGAGACTTTTCCTCAGAAGATGTGCCATTGAGATTCGGGCATAGCATCTCCTCTTCCAGCTTTAATAAGACCTAGGCACAATGAACAATATTTATAAACACTACAGTCGAAGCAAAGCTGAGTGGGCCTGTGGCTTCTTACTGGGGCTATTCTTCCTTTCTTCAGTTTCCTGTTGCTAAATCAAACACAGGGTCTACATGGTAAGACTGCAAGATAAATAGGCCAAAGCAAATCTTGCAACAAAGGGTAGAGGAAATAACTAATGTTCTGTGCTGTGAAGGCAGTCACTTCCACGTCCAACTCTGGCAAGTAGTGACAAGGTCAGTTTAATTCTCAACAGCAAGAGCAAGTCCTAATCTTAGGATATACCATACTTCAGCTTTAAAAAAGCCATACAACATTTCACTACACTCTTTAAGATGTTCTAACAGTCAAATGACCCTATTTAATTCATAGGCATGAATCCCAAGAGAAAGATAAATGATTTATACATCTTTAAGATGGGAGACATTTATTCATAAGCAAGCTGTAGATAAATCTCACCACCCCATCTTATCAAATGCACCCTTTCTGCATACACAATCATTTTATCAAAGGAAAGAATATTAGTAAATGTTCTAAGCCAACTTCTAGCACCAAGGATAAAATGAGGTCTTATTTCTTAACACTAGTCTTCATTCTAGTATTGATTCCATGTGCAACTTTCTTCCAGTAACTTCCCTCCTGTTTTGCAGTATTCTTATTAACAAAAGGGCAGAGATATCTGCCCATTGCCTGTATCATATACCATCATAAGAGCTGGCATTAAACCATTACTTTCCAAACTCACTGTTACCGTCCGGGAGAGTCTGCGATTGATTCAGATTCTTGGCAAATTGAACAAAGAATGGGACAAAAACACACAGAAGTAGTAAAGTGTGGATTTATTTAAAGTAGAATGCACTCCCTCAAGGCAGGAGTGGGCCTGAGTGAAGAGTCTGGAGCCCTGACTCTCCTGTCTGTGTTGTAATTTGAGGTGAAGCAGGGGCTGAAAGGGGGTTGGGAGGGACATTCCTCCTGGGACTGACAGTTTTGATTGACAGGAGGATGTGCATGTCCCTACCCATAATGCATCATGTTATAATTACAGGCATGAGATGTGGTTCATATGTATGAAACTTTAAGGGGGGGTTGTCTCAAAAGGTCATTTGAGGAGGGGTTCCCCAGTCCTCAGCACATGTGTTAGTTCTGGAACTTTTCCACCTGTGCAAATATCCTGCCTTATCATGATGCAGTGGCTACTGAGCTGACCACAAAAAGGGGATTCCAAGGAATTTCCATCTAGATGCTTCCTGATGGGGGCAGAGGTGTCCTAAGGCAAAGCTTGGATTAGCATCCATTTACCCCTTCTTAGCCACCCTATCCTTCCCTATCCTCCTGCCTCAATACTGTAAGAGTTTCTATAATAATGTGATTTTAGAGAAATATAAGATATAGTTATAAAAATGAGGGCTGGGGTATGGCTCAAGTAGTTGAGTGCTTGCACTAAGTACTACTCTAGGTTTTTTACATGTTATTTAATCATCTCAACAACTCTATGAGTTGAATGCTATTTTTTCCTGCCTTTATGCTCAAAATGAAACAAACCTGAGACACAACTTACCCAAGTTCATGGTGTGAGTTTGGTGGAGCCAGGATTTCAAACCAGGCAATTTGGCTGCAGTATGTGTGCTTTCACCACTGCACATGTCATGGTAAGGTCAGAGGTGTGAATATAATATAGCTGCTTTGCAGTAACTTCAGGTGGAACCAAGTTTAGGAGACTAATGACAGGCAAGAGAATCAAGAGCTAAAATGTTCTCAGAAAGCTGGAACCCTCAGTCCAAAGTGACCAAATAAGACTGATGTAGGGACACCGTGAAACCCAACTTTGGTTTCAAAGTGAAATGCACCAACACAGGGAAATGTGCTTCAACCACAGGTTCTCTGAGAAGCTCTGAGTGTTTTTGGTGGCCACCAACTCCATATGAACCTAGTGAGGTAGTACAAGTCAAGTGTGAAACACTGAGCTTAGAATAAAAGGCTGTGTGTGGCATCCATGGTGTGGCAGTGAATGTCCTGCTGTGCACTGGCCAGATCACATGACACCTGGGCTCCTTCCAGACATAGAGTAGTGTTTTTTGAGGGACACTGACAAACTACAGTATGGTGTCGCATGTGGGAAGGGGTGAAGAAATGATAATGAAACTAAAGGTATGTCCTTAATTATTTGACCATGCTGTGAAAAAGCCAATAGAGTTGGTCTCTTTGTTTTCAGAAGACCAAAAGAACCCAGATCAAAATGCAAGTCATAAAATGACAGCTAGACTCCTCCTTCAACCACCCCTGTCCTACTCCCACTCCCACTCCCTATCTTAACAGGTAGAGGATTTCAAGACTAGGGTCACAACTTGTCCACTTGTTACTTGGTAGGCTTAGAAGGCCCCTCCTGAGAGAACACTCACTCCAGCGAGGCTGCCATGGTTTAGATACAATGAGGCTGTAGAGTGTTTTTCTCTGAAGTCTGTGAAAGTAAGATAACTTCATTATCCTTCTGACCCATTTGGCTCTTGCAAAAGCAGAGTATTGGCCCCAGTACTGGAAGAGCAACTGTGGGGCTCTGAATTTTTAATTACTCATTGCACTGCAACTGTGTTCATTGGGAACGGAAGGGTCTGAGCACTTGGGTTGGGGGTCAGGATAAATGATGTATGGCTCCCACCTCCAAGGATTCTGAATAATTATCAACAGATACAACCTGAGAACCAGGGACTTTGAAAGGTCTCTAGGTGATTCTGATTCAGTGCCCAGGTTGAGGACCAGTGCTTTCCCTCCCTACCTACCATGAGCCACATGAAGACACAAGAACGGGAATTAAGCAGCTTCCCAAATTTTATTATCAGTAACAATCCCTTATTGTTATTGAGATTTCACTGTCATTTTCAAGCATCATGACGAATACTACCCTTCTTTCTCATTTATGGGTTGTTCTTATAGATGAAAATATTCCCAAATTACCAAACCATAATTTTGACCTTAGAAGTCTATATGTTTTATTTTTGAAAACACACATTGCTATCTATCTATCTATTTATTTATTTATTCATTTATTTATGTGTTAGTTCTCTGGCAGGGTCTCTGGCATGCTAAGCAGACACTCTGCAACAGTTACTTCCCCAACACCCAAAATCTCTTTTTATTGACTAATTGTTCATTACAGTATTGGCTGATGGCATGGGTGTTTCTCCATTAGAATTCAAGCAAACTGCTTAACTACAAAAGTCAATATGAATACAATACAATAATTCTGGGTTATTACTGCTGGAGGCTAGATTAAAAAGAATGACTTAGGAATGGAACCCATAAAAAAGGCTGCACCAATTAATTCCCAAAACATTTTCCCTGGTACTTAAAATTTATCACAAGGAAATAAACTCCCTTATTGCTTCTTTCTTTTCTTTTCTTTTAGTTTATAATAACAAAATAAGTTACATTTGCTATTCATAATTTGTAACCCTACAATATTCTTCTGTTTATGAAAATATTTTATACCTTCATTGACAAGAATTGTGCTATCCTCAGGAAAAAAAATTTTAATTTAAAATTTGAAGAAATAATGAAAATCAATAAATGTGTAAAATCAGCAGTAAAAGCCAGTTTATTTTTCCTTCATTTTCTTCCTGGGAAGATAAATTTGCAGCTGCATAGAGCCAATTGTCTATCATTCTCTGAGGGGTATGATTTGGAGAAATTAGACTCTCACATGTTTGCCTAGAGAAAGAAAGAATGTTGAATTGGAGATTTACCATAGACACTCTCTGGCATTTATGTACTCTTGGTGAAGGGCAGCTCCATAATTCATGAGAGTACCAAGAATTATTATACTGTGTATGTGTGTGTGTGTGTGTGTGATAATGGGCTAGAACCCAGGGCCTTGTGCTAGGCAAACTTGCTATGCAAGTGTCTCCCATTGAGCTATACCCCAAAATATCTTCATAGAATCCTAGACACACACCTTATGCTTAAAGGTACAAATTACCCATTTTATAAACCAAGTTCATGAATGCTGAGTTGTCTGGGGTCTTATCACTTGATAGACCGATGACATAGTTACAGAAACATGGATTTTTGTCCTGGGTACAAACTCCAGATCCATGATCTCTGTGAACTTGAGCAGCTATTCCCTCATCTGTAAAGTGAGCAGAAGTATTCTTTCTTTATAGGGTTTGTTTGGGAACTAGATTTAAGGACTCTGGCCTGGCACAGTTCCTGATATGTCCCAGAGCGTGGACCCAGTAACAGCTGTTCCATGTTCCTGTTCTACCAAAATGTTCTTATATTTTTACTTCTACAAGAAATATGTAATGAATTACTGAGTGAGGTTGTGTTGAGACTAAATCCCTACCACCCCACGCCTGTGGCTGGGCCCATCAGCCTGACAGACCCAATTCTCTCCTCCACAGAGGCCTTCCTGACTAACCACATGGAAACCATCACCGTGGAGGAAGGACAGACGCTCACTCTACACTGTGTCACTTCCCTGACAAAGAATGCCTCCATCCAGTGGCTGGCACCTTCAGGCTTCACCATTTTTTTAAATGAGCATCCTGGTAAGTGAAAAAAGAAAAAAAAAAAATCTCCATCAGACCTAAACCTAAAGGATTTTCCAACCATGCAGCTTAGTGGGACAGAAAATCTGCATGAATCACCAAAGGGTGGGCTTGCCCACCTACTGTCACATGTAAATCACACTTCTAAAGCCTGATATTTGACGCATAGCTGCTTTGGGGGGGACAGGAAGTCTGAAATGGAAACCCCACCAGAATGGTTATGAAAGGGAGCTCAAATTACAAAGCACCTTTCCGTGTCCCCACACCACCCCCACATCACATTTTGAGTGTCAGGGACCATGAAACACCCCATAGCAAAATGATGGGCAGGCAATAGGCTGACTTTGCCCTCATGTAGCCAGTGTTACCTCCCCACATCTGCAGCCAGCTGCTTCATTTTCCACCTGAGCAATCCAAAGTCACCTTACTAAGCTCCCTTCCAAATATCTCTGCTTCTCCTCCCTGTTGGCCTTCACATAAAAGCAAGATATCTAAGCAATAAAAACTGACAGGACACATTACTTTGAGAAGGCAGATGGTCATTTCCCTCTTCACAAACACACATGAAGTAAGTGGACGATGCCTGACACGGGCAGGAACTCAAAAGTCTATTTCATTCATCTCGTGGACTTTGAGAAAGATTTTGCTAAGCCTTCCCTTCACGATGAAACCATTTTATATCTCTATTTAATATTCCTAGCTGCCAAATACTTGAAAAAGTCTAAACCAGCAAATTCTTGTGTATAAAGCAGAGCCTCTAAAAATATTGGTATGCTTTGAAAACACTATTAAAATATTAATATGTTAAATATAAAATAATGAAATACATTATTTCAAGTGAAATCAACTTTTAATGCTAGATTCCAGTGGAACAAATAGATACAAATTGTTAAAAGTTGTAAAGAAATAAACTTTGAGTAGAGCTATTTCTATTAAATTATGTTCTTTGTTGTTTTATTTTGTTTTTTTGGGGGGAAACTGGGAGAAGATAGACATTCTGAGGGTTCCATGGCAGATAGCTTCATCTAGCTCAGTGGCTCTATATCTGGGGTGATCTTGGTCTCTGAAGGACATCTGCCAATATTTGGGGAAGACTGGATTATTACAAACAGAGAATGGGAGCGATGATTTAGCATCTAACAGGTAGAGGTCAAGGATGCTACTAAACAACCTGTATCCACAGCCCCACAACAAAGAACTGTGGACTCAAAACTCAATAGAGCAGAGGCTGAAAACCCCAGAACTCTAGTTCACATAGTTTCAGGTCCCAGGACACACAGGCATGGTTGCAGATGAGGAACACATTCCTTGGGCAGCTATTCAATGTGTAACTATATTTTATACTTGTTCATACTATAAATCTTAATGATTTTAAAAAAATATAAACAGCAAGCATGAGGCCCTGTGTTCAAGCCCCAGTTCTGAAAACAACAACAACAAAAAAAAAACCATATAAACAAAAACATGCGTTTCCAGAGCCTATGATTTGCTAAGGGATCTTGGCCTTGACATGGAAATTCCAGGACAGTACATAATCTACTAGTTGAAACTTTGGAGACTTTACTTTTTTGCTATTAGCTAAACACCTGAAAGGACTCAGTCGTCATCTATGAGAATCTTTAAATAATACTGAATAGTTCAAAATTTAAAATAAAAAGCACTTAGCTGGCGCACTTATCACTGCATTCATCTTCCATTCTTGACATTGACTATGACAGGATGATTTCAAATGAATCAGATTTCAAAGAGGTAAATCATAGTGGGTCATTTTTCATTAAAACAAACAAACTAACTAACTAAAATCCTCCTGCAACCTGAGTCTGTCTCCAGTACAGTGTTCTTAATTTCCCACAAACACAAAGAAATTTGTTTGCTTCACAGATTCCACTATCCAAACATTTGCTTCAAGAGGCATCCAATCCACCTGGGGAACACTAGAATTTGGAAGGCAGTGCAATTGAAGGCATGACATTTGTTTCTTCAAAGCGTGAAAATCAAAAACTATTCCTGTAAATGATCAGTCTGTATTCATCTGATACCTTTCCTCATAACAGCATTACTTGTCTCTTGTACAGCTTTTAAAAATTCCAAATACCAGCTTCTTCATCACTCAGCCACACAACTCTCCATCAACGTGCCCAATGTAACTTTGCAAGATGAAGGCGTGTACAGGTGTTTTCATTACAGTGACTCCGTGAGCACAAAGGAAGTGAAGGTGATTGTGCTAGGTAGGTACCCCAACAAGGTAACCCAGTATGACTTGTGAGGTAGGTGCCATATCATTTGAGTCACACCGTCAGCCCTTTTTGCTTTGGTTATTTTTGAGATAAGGTGTGGCTTTATGCGCAGTCTGGCCTGGACTGCCTAGTATAGCTGGGATGACAGGCTTATACCACCATGCCCAACCACTGATTGAGATGGGGCCTCACTAACTTCCCCCTTTCCCCCTGGGCTGGCCCCAAACCACCATCCTCCTGATCTCCACCTCCTAAGTAGTTGGAATTACAGGTGTGATCCACTTCGCCTGGCCTTCTCGTGTTGACTTATAGTGTAGTGCCAGCTGTAAGTGAAGGCAGGATGGGAAAGTAGCTGAACAGGAGTGGCTCTCTGGGGGTTTGGATAACCAATGTGACTCAGCTTAGGAGTTATCTTCTTCCCATCTGCCTGGTCACCTTGAGTGCCATCCTGCCACAGACTGTGTGTTCTTTTGGGTTTTCATTGTATCCTGTGCCTACCTCTATCACTTTGCAAGCATGTGAAAGTCCTTTAACTTGACTGGATTCTGGGCAAAGTCAAGTGAAGAAAAAATATACCCATTAATTAGACTATGCCTTCTCAGGCTCTGTTCTTTGCTGATGCAGACCAGCTAACTAAGCACAGAAAAATCCATTTTCTTCTAGCAACTCCTCTCAAGCCAATCGTGGAAGCTTCAGTTATCAGAAGGCTGAATGGAGAAGACCATGTGGTACTCAAATGCTCCACCCAGAGAAGCAAGCCTCCTCCACAGATAACCTGGCTACTGGGGAATGGACTAGAGATCTCTGGTAAGGACTGCTTCACTTCTTAAATTTCCAAGGAAGTTTTTAAATGTTCTGTCGCCCTCTGGTGACAGGAAGTGCCAACAGACACCATTCAGTAATTCAGCAGTTCTGCTCTAAATTATCCTTGTAAATCAATATTATTTCTAATGTTAAAAGACTAATTATGAGTAATTAAAATTTTACTTAAAAAGGTAGAAGCCTAAAATGGAATATTAATAAAAATTCCCTAAAATAAGAGATGTAGCATAGCAATTACCTCTGAGCGTACACTTTCCCAGAGGCCTAAAATTGAAAATGTTCACGTGCTGCTCAATTTGCCATGGGTTTATGTAACAATTTCAGTACCATAAGTCAGGGACTGCCTGTAATTGGAACAGATAAGATATTCCTCATACAGTGTACTATTGTGTCACCTCCACAATGACAGACTTAAAATGTTACAAGAACAAAGAATCTAAACTTTGAGGGTTTGTTTGAAACAAGCTAAGCGATTATGATGTTTGAGAACTACTCTCTAGTTCACTTGCATTTTGACAGACAGTGCCTTCAATAGCTATATAATCACGTATTCTTAAGAGCAACAAGAGACCCTGCACAGTTGAAAAAGTGACCAAATTAGAGCTCTAGAGAGAAAAAAACCTAAAACCCAAACTGATTTCCAGTCTAGCACCAGTTCTACTTCATTATCAAACTCCTTTAATTTGTTTTACTCATTCAACCTGAATAAGTTCTTGGGTTTCATCAAACAACATCAAGCGATCCCTCTTGTGTAACCACTATAAGCTTTGAATATTTCCCCAATAGTGAAGGGTTTGTTGAAATCTATTCACTCTCCCTCACACTTTTGCATTTGTGGCCAGAGCCAATATGTAAAAAGCAACCGACTGAGGTTAGATTGAGGTTAAACCTAATATGTTTGCCATGAAGTCAAAGCCACTGGTTTCTAGTAGAGCCAAACCCACCCAAGAGCCATAACCTTTTATATCTCTTTAAATTGTTACATAGGTGGAACCCACCATGAATTTGAAACTGATGGGAAAAAATGTAATACCACCAGCACAGTCATGGTGCACACATACGGCAAAAACTCAACCGTGTACTGCATTATCCGACACAAGGGCCTCCATGGGAAAAAACTGGTCGCGCCTTTCCAGTTTAAAGACTTGGGTAAGAACCAATGTTTGCCTCCATTTAAATTTTTTAATTTTGATTTTTTTGGTGGTACTGGGGTTTGAACTCAGGGACTTATGCTTGCTAGACAAGTGTCTTCCACTTGAGCCATGTCCCCAGCCCTCCATTTTTAATTTACATTATTATTATACTATCAAGCAAAATTAAGTGGACCAGGCAAAGTCCTTCAGAGTGAGATTACTGTCAACAAAGCTTCCCTTAATAGTACATCCCTGCAATGATTTACAATTGGAATGAAATTTCTCCAACAAAGAACATGTGTCCTCACATTCCGAAGAAACCCAGTTGGGAGTAAGGTCTAGCAGAACGTCCTGTGCAAAGAGCATCGTGCTTTCTTTTTGATAATGACTGCTGGCCCAACTTGACTGGAAATAATTTTATTGCAGTCATGTTTTTGGAGATATCACATAAAGCAAAGCATATCCTTGTCCTTGACCCAATAAGAGATAATACAAACAAATAAATCTAAACTTGTCGATATCATTTTATGTTCTTGTAAAACGCTTATGCAATTACATTGACATGATTGCTGTTTACATTTCTTTTGATATGATGGTTTTGTAGATTCACCCAAAATTCAAGATATAACTTAAAGACTGTAAACAATTCTTTCAGTCAAGGAGTGTCCTATAGAAGTTGCACGAACCTCTGAGCTTTGTTGTTTTACAAGGTTCTTCTAAATGTGAAAAAGAGATGCTTAGAACAAGAAATCCCTTAAATGAAAAGATTTGATGAAGGTGCATTTAGTGAAAAACCCTTTTATCAAATGAAATAGCAGACAATGACTAGAATTTGAAAAGGGCAAGGGTGTGTAGGAGAACCTCCCCAGGGAAAGCTGCTATGATGCCCTATGGGGGCAGTGGCTGTGGTTGACAGGTCCGCTCACACTGCCGCATGCTTTCCATGGGGCCCTTTCTCATCAAACCACAAGTAATTTACTGAGGAAGCTGCCCTAGAAGACTCAAGGCCCCACAGACTGGGCTGCACTATAATCTTACAAACACACACCTACTCCTTTATGATTCATTCCCCACCCTACACCTCCACCTCCACCAGAGGGGCTAGAGCACAAAGGCATTCTGGGAATAAGACTATCCACATGATTGCTTCCTAAAGACATTCAGAGGGCAGATGCAGTGCCTCACATCTGTAGTCCCAGCTACTCAGGAGGCAGAGAGTTGGTTGTTTAGTTATGTTCTCAAGGCCCTGAAATCAAACTCCAGTCCCTCAAAAAAAAAAAAAACAGAAAAAGAAAAGAAAACAATTAGCTTCTTAGAACTTTTGCATTCGGTTCTTTCCGATATGTTGCTTTGCTTGAAATACACATAAAATAATTCAACTTCACACAAATATATGTCTTTGGAAAAGGAAAGAGTGTTTCAATAGCCTTTTTGTATAATTGCAGATATTCTTTGATGCTACACCAAAATTCGACAGGTAGTTTCTTCAGCGTTAGCTGCTAAGTGAACCCAGAAAGTATATCAATGACCTTTTTCTACTCTGTTGCATTAAAATCCATTGATCTCTCTTGCATTTTGTGTGGGTCTTTTAACCCAGGCATGATTTTCATGACATTATTCCATGGTCATTTGGAAAATAATGATTTACTGACTCCACAGATCTTTCAAATGTTGGTACATTTCAATATCAAAATCAAATCCATTAATATCATCACTGATCCCCTCAGAAGTCTTCAAGTGTTTGAAAGCTGCCAAGGTCACAGTGATGGATACAGGTTGTCTAAAATTCTAACTTGAAATTTTGTTGATGCAACTGAGGAACTAAATTTTAATACTATTTAACTTTAATTAACTTAAATTTAAATGGACTAGGTAATTAACAGATATCCCATTGGAAAGCAGAGGTCTATAACATTTTGGCCAGCTTTGGAGATAAATCTCAATGGGCCGGTATCCATATACTCAAATGTGGGAGACCACATTCACATAACTTTCATTGCATTATGTTGTTATAATTGTTTCATTTTATTGGTACTTACTCTTGTTAATCTCTTACTGTGTCTATTTTCTTCAGTTTTTTTGTTTTTAATATTCAGTCTAAATGCAGTTATTTAGCAGCTTGTTGATTGAGAGGATAATTAAGAGTACAAACTCTAATTTTAAATATACATGGTTTGTTTGACTATATATAAATAACTTGTAAACAAACATGTAATTACCTGAATTTATGCAGTCGGTACTATGTTAGAAGATTTTCATCATTATTGATAGATATTATTCTATGTGTTCTTGATATTCTTCATTTATGCATGGCGTCTAATTTGTTTCCAATATTTGTATTTGATTAGCTCTCAAGTTTTTCACTTGCTCCATTATACAAGCCTCCTCTTCAACTTTCTCTGGCATCTCTATGGTCAGAGAGCTTATTTTAGCCTGAGAGTCTGCCCAGTGTCCCTTTATCCATGGTTTTGCTTTCTTTGATTTCAGGTTACCCATGGCTCAATAATGAGAGAGGGAGAGAGAGACAGAGGGACAGAGAGAAGGGAGGGGAGACCACATTCACATAACTTTCATTGCATTATGTTGTTATAATTGTTTCATTTTATTGGTACTTACTCTTGTTAATCTCTTACTGTGTCTAATTTATAAATTAAACTCTATCAGTCTCAAGCTTTGGGGAGGAGGGGGTTAGAACATCTCCCCCTCAAATAAGCAGGGACAGCTGTGTTATTATTCCTCTATTTCTTCAGTAATTCTTCCTTTCCTCAGAGAAAATTGTACTTTTCGAAAATTACATGTGTGATTAAAAAATAAAAATTTTAAACCACAGAAAAGTCTTTAAGTGAAGAGTGGGAAGCACTCATATATTTTGAGTCATATTAGTAAATTGACAGGCACAGTTGTTACATGCTTCCTGGATGCTGACTTTCAGACTGATAAAAATCTATCCAAGCTCGTTTCTTTACATTACACAGTAACATTTAGTAAGCATTGTGCTTAAGAAGCAGGTAGGCATTGTACTAAATGTTATATGAATGAACTTATTAATTCTCACCAAAAACAATCCTCAAGAGTTAACTGCAGTCAGTATCTCTACTTCACAAATAAGGAAAAAATTCAGCATTAGATTAATTAAGCATCTTGTCCAACTCACTCAAGTGCAAACAAATAGCAGCACTGGAATTCAACCCAGTCTGAGGCTAACACCTGAGCCACCTAGCTGATAAATAGGAAGATAGATATGCAAATAGATAGATAGATAATAGATAGACAAATAAAAGAAAGAAGGAAGGAAGGAAGGATAGATTAAGTAGGTAGGTAGATGCACAGGGATACAGAGATGGTGAGTAGCCCTCACCCACTACTGCCAAATGCACCAACCTGCAGAGCTCCAGCAACTGAACCTTTAAGCAGGCTGGTTGGCAGATGGACAGTCAGCAGGATACAGATTCAAAAACCAGGGCAGGAGCTGCAGAACACACAGTTCTGAGGTTTCAGCACAACCTCCATAAGCAGGTAGCAGCCAAATCCATTCTGTTTTACTGACACGATGTGGGTAAAATTGCTCTCCACAGTTGCAGAATTTTGTTTTTCCCCTTTCCTAGTTGCTGACCAAGAGACAGCATCAGAGGCCCCCGAGAACAGCTCCTTCTCCTCTCAAGATCCCCAACAGACCACAAGTACTGGTAAGTGTCAAGATTATTGAAACTTAAAAAAAAGTCATGCCTGCTTCAAAATTTGAATTTTCTAATTCTACATTTTAAGAATACATTTATTTTAATTTTTAATAAGATCATACAGGATCCCTTCCAACTGGCTCTAGCTTTGTGGTGTCCTGGAATAAGGCCACACCACAAGGACATAGTGGGAAGGGCTTCTAGGTGACATATGCCTTGTCAGCTCAGTGGTATTAGGCTTGAGTTATATATGTGTACACATGCACACGCATACATGATTGTCACACTTGAATTTCCTCTATAAAGGACAAGATTGAATTCATTTACGAGGAGACTTGTTCTTTGCTTTCCCATCTAGAACAGAGCAAACACAACACAAAGGCTTGATATCAACAGAAAGCCAAGAAGTAAACCTGGGGATGTAGAAGCTGCCATTGAATAATAAAATCACCTTTGAGCATTGGTGATGTGGTGGTGAGCATAGCTGCCTTCCAAAATCACCTTTGAAGGCCTGTCAATTACTTAGTTGTCAGGAACTAAGGGCATTTTTAAGGACAGGATTGAACTAAAACAAGAATTTAGAAAGCCTGGATTATAATTCTAGTATTCTAGTTGGAGGATTCATTAGCTGATCAACTTGGAATAATGATCATATATTTACTTTAACTTTGTATTTTGGGGAGTAGAGGCAGTACTGGGGATTGAACTCAGGGCCTCTCACTTGCTAGGCAGGCACTCTACCACTTAAGCCACTCCATCAACCCTTTCCTCATTGGTTATTTTGGAGATAGACTCTTGCTTTATGCCTTTGCAGGCCTGGACCACAATTCTCCCACACCATGGCGCCCAGCCATTGGTTGAGATGGGGTCTCACGAAGTTTACCTGGACTGGCCTTGAACTGAGATGCTCCTGATCTCCACTTCCTGAATATCTAGGATTCCAGCAGACTTTTAACTTTGTATTTCACCCAGCTTAGTATCCAGCAATAGTGGGACCTCAGAATATACAAAATGAATGAATGAACGAATGAATTTGTTTTGGTGTTTTGAGCAAGACAGTTTAACCTCATTCTGGAAGGCATAAATTCCTCCACATGCTTTTTTCTGCTTCATGTGCTGTCTATAATAATCCCATTCGGTAGGATAAGTGCTTTCAGATCATTATCATGCTCGTAGTTCTGAGTATCAGATCACATTTTTCAAAACATGTATCCGGAATAATATTCAAAAGTAAATGTTTTGGCTTTTTAAACACTGATAAATACAATCTGTACCATGCAGCTTTTTTGAAGAGTGATGGAAATTGAAAATGTTATGAAGTGGAACATCTATATCACTTGCTTTAATAATTCAACATTTTTAAGCGTGTTTAGAATCTGGTTGGTTGTCTTTAAATTGGCTTGCACCACTACTAACAACTCAATTTTCTGCTCTGTGTTTTCATAGACAACATAGGATTTAAGAGATATGGTTTCTAAAATTTCTTTCCATTTTCAATTTCTGTGATTTTATTACTGCTAATAACTCCCATTTTCAGTGGAGTAGGAGGCTTCATTCCCCTTGGGGTCCACATAGTGGCGCTGTGCAATGGGCCAAGCACACACACACACACACACACACACACACACAGATTATAAAAGGTTAAAAAAAAAAAAAAAAAAGCAACCTGGGAAGGGAAGCAACAAAATCTAGACAAATCATCTCTTGTTTTCATCGTTTGTCTTATCAAACAAAAACAGCATAGCGTATCCTACTTCTAAAAGAGAGACTGCAAGAAATTTAAAAGACAGCTGAGGCTCTATTTCTATAGAAAAGTCATTGCTTTGTGCATTTCGGACTGGAGGTTTCTGTCCATAAAGCTTGGGATACCATTCCTCAGTATTCAGTGGTTATCTTAACAGCCCTAACTCAGGAAGGAAGCATAAAATAATAGCTTAAATTTTGGGTTCTTGAGTTAGAGAAAAACTGAGTTTCAATGTTAGTTCTACCACTTATTTGCTACAGGACACTAGGTTATTTACTACCTGCTCAAAACCTGTGTTTTCTCAGAGCTGTGGTAAGAAATGGTAGGCACCCAGTTCAAGGCCTGACTACATATTCAATAAATGTTGTCCTTAAAAAACAATGAGGCAAAGGGAATGGACTCTTTGCAACTTTTTTTAAACAAGAAATCAGTATTTGAAGTCACAGAAAAACAAATGCTGCAGGTTCTCTCTCATGTGAAAGTTTTTAAAAATTGATCAAAGAGGAAGGGAGTGGACTAGTCGTTCCTAGAGGCTGGGAAGGGTACAGGGAAAGGATGCCACAGGGAAGTTGAATGGCAGGTACCAAAATACAACTAGACTAGGAATAAGTCCTAGTGTTCTAAGCAGAGTAGAGTGACCGTACTTTATAATAACCTACTATCTGTATATTTTAGAATAACTAGAAGAGTGGAGCTCCAAGCTACCAAACATAAAGAAATGACAGAGATGGAATGCTATCTACCCTGATTTGATCCTTACTATATACATCACATTGCACCTCATAAATATGTTCAATTGTTATGTGTTAACTAAAAGATAAATTTTTTTAAATTCAAAACTGAGCTCAATGTTTTTCTAGTCAGGGTCACTTATGGGTTTCCAAAGCTATGCAAACATCGTTACAGTCTTAGTTTATCTTGTACTGCTGTAACGGAATACCATGGACTGGGTTATTTATAATAAACAGAAATATCTTGCCTCACAGTTTTGGAGGCTGGGAAGTCTAACATCAAGTGGGCACATCCAGTGAGAGCCTTCTTATTATAGTAAAGAGCAAGAAAGAGGTGCAAAGCTACTCGTGATAGAGGACTCCTCTGCAATAATGATATTAGTCATTCATGACCCAAACTCCTCTGAAACATCGCACCTTCCAGTACCACCACATGTCAATTAAATGTCAACATGAGTTTTGGTGGGGACAAACAGCAAAACCCTAGCAGTTGTCTACATGAGTCATATGTACAATGTATGAAATTTCTCCTCTTACTTCTTTTCACCATAGTCTCAGTAATGGAAAATTCCAGTATACCAGAGACCGACAAGGGAGAGAAAGAATCAATCACTAAAGACCCTGACTTCACCATTGGTAAGTGTCGCCTTCCAAGCTTAGATTCAACACTTGAAATTATTATTTCTTAGTTCAGGAATTCAACGGCCTTTCTCAGTCCTCATTTTTCTTGACCCTTCTGTCCTGTATGACACGATTGGTTAATCACCACCTTGTCCATCCTCGACTTCATTGCTTCCTACCTTCCTTGACCTCCTGTGCTTGGTCCTGTTTTGAGGGGTTTCTTTTTTTTTTTTTTCCTGCTAACCACTGCTTCTCTGTATCCATCAGCTAATTACACTTTACACTTCCTTCTCTGACCTTTTGTTCTTTCTTTAATTCTTTTTTTCAGTTAGTGCTGAGTATTGAACTCAGAGCCTCACACATGCTAGCCAAGTGCTCTACCACTAAGCTACAAACCCAGCTCAGCTTTCCTTAATTCTTAAAAAGTTTACCTATTCCTGAGATTTGTCCTGATGCCTCTAGGGATTCAAGAATGCATCTGGAATTTTCTAATTTTTCCAGAATATTCTTCTGAGTATTAGTCCTGATTTCATTCAATTTTCTACATATCTCTGGCCAAATTTTCAGCTATCTCCTCAACTCAACATCACTAAAAAACAAAATAACACCTTTCCCCCCGAAATCAGTATGTCCAAAGCATCACAGATCCCCAAATCTCTGTATTATCCCAATTCCTACACATATAGATACAAATATATGTATATGTGCGTACACACACATATTGAATTAGCCAGTTTCCAAGGACTTCGAATCTTCTCTTTTAGGTGTTTTGTCCATTGTCACAATCACCCCCCCCCACCCCATCTAGGCTTTCACTCAGTCCTTGTGAGATATTATAACTTCAGTTATTCTTTTCTGGTCCGTGGTAAGCACCCTACTGTCAAACATCCTTGTTCATGCTCCACAGTTTTGTTCTGAAAACCTTTTTAGTTTCCCACAGTCTACAACTCAGAGCGTCAGCACCCACCTTCCATAAGGTGCACTCCTCCACCTCTGTGCAGTCCTGCCTCTAGAAAGTTCACATAAGATACACATGGTTCTTTGAAAATACCACTATTTCAACAGCTCTGCCCTGCTTTATCCTAACTGCCTCCAGTGGAAGGGGAGGCTTCATCTTTAATGGACTTAGTTCTCCTTCAAGACCATTCTCTCCTTGGAAAACTTCCCTGACTCGCTCAGTACTCAAGGACCACTCTTGCCTCTAAATTCCCAAACACGTTATTATAGAAATACACACGGTTCTAGAATTTGGTATCATGTATCTTAGTTTTGTTTACCATTATCAGTGTATTATTGACATAGAGAAAAAACTATTCCTTCACACAGAGGGACTGTGTCTTATGCACTTCCCAGCATAATGTTCTAGCCTATAGCAGGCACTCTTTAATAACTTATTAGTAAAGATGAGGAACATTTACCAGAATTGCAGCCCATAGAATCAGAATCCTAGGTTTAGAAAGACTTGTAAACTCATCTAGCTTATCCCCGAATACCTTCATGTAGAACTACATTTAACCTAGCCAAGATAAACAAATTTTCTTTTTTTTTTGTGGGACTGGGGTTTAAACTCAGGACCTACACCTTGAGTCAGTCCACCAGCCCTTTTTTTAATGGTTTTTTTCAAGATAGGGTCTGGAGAACTATTTGCCCAGCTTGCTTCAAACCCTATCCTCCTGATTCTGCCTCCTGAGTAGCTAGGATTACAGGCATGAGCCACCAGTGCCCAGCCAAATTTTCATTTTGCTTGTATATTTTCCAAACTCCTTAACAATTTCTTTTTCTACTTAACTACACTTTACCTAGAAGTATTTCTTATAGCTAATTTGAATCCCCTGACTGTAATTTAAGTCAATATTCTTGCATACTTTCTCTAGAAATGAAAAATAGTTACTTCAAGATCTGTCGTTTTTTAAAAAAAAAAGAAATAACTTTTCAAGTCATCTCTCAGAATTGCTTTGTTATCCCTTTTTGCTCACTCTTTACCTTCACGAGTGAACTCACCCCCATCTCTTTAACTGAGCTGGGTTTTAGCCTATACAACGTTGTGGAAGTATTGTTGATATTCATAAATGACTGAAAAAGAAAAAAATTAGACTGCCTAAAATCCTTTCATTTTCCTTACAGAAGTAAGTCCTCAGTATAAAGGATTAGCAAGGGAGAAAAGTGGCACCCTGCTGCTCACACTGGTGTCCTTCCTCATCTTCATCCTCTTCATCATAGTCCAGCTCTTCATAATGAAGTTGCGGAGAGCACATGTGATATGGAAAAAAGGTGAGTGGGTAGAGACCCGGATGGAGGCCAGACACAAGGAAAATCCTGTCCATTAAAGCTTTTCTGCAGACTGTGCACAATCTAGTTTATGAGTGTCATCACTCTAAGCAATTACTTCCTAATAAATGTGGGTTTCGAGTCTCCAGAGACCATGGTCAAAACAGAAACTAAAGTAGCTCTGGAACTGGTGTTAAATGTTAGACACTTCTTTTCACAGAAGGATGCAAAGTGTGGACCTCATTTATTCAATGAGCATTCATTGAGTGCCTGTTGTGTGCCAGGCACTGCTCCAGGCACTAGGGACACATCCATCAAGAAGACAGAGCACATCCCTGTTGTGAAGGAGTTTGTATTCCAATTATGGACAAAGGTTGAATGTCATAGATTTTCTTGGTCCCATTCTTGCCTTGCAAAACTGCGCTCAGCCTCACTCAGCCATAATATATTAGTTATGTTTTCTTAAGCATTCTAATGAAAATGATATCGTTGAAGTGTGTGTGTGTGTGTGTGTGTGTGTGTGTGTGTGTCTCATATAGGAGATGTCTATCAAAATACACAGACTCAACACATATCAGAGCTGGAAGGGATCTTGGAAGTTATTCATTCCATAAACATGTGCCAGGATTAAATCCGTTCTTTACTTCCCAGTGGTGATGTAGCCTGTGCTACCCAATTCAATAGCCATGAGATGGCAACTGAGTGCTTGTCTGTGACTGGACCCTATCGGGATATGCTGTAAGGAGAAAATACACACCCAGTACACACACATGCACACAAGAGTAAAATATATCTCCAAATAATATCTTGAATTATATTAGTTAAATAAAATGTTAATTTCATCTGCTTTTTAGTTTTGCACGTGGCTTCTAAAATTTGTTCATTTACTTATTTGGCAGTGCTGGGATAGAACCTGAGGCTTCACAGGTATTAGGCACGCACTCTACCACTTAGCTACATCCCAAGCCCTAAAATTTTTATGTTTTATTTTACTTTATTTTATTTTATTTTTTGGCTGTTCTAGGGTTTGAACCCAGGGCCTTGCACTTGCTAGGCAGGTGCTCTACCACTTGAGTCAAACCTCTAGCCCTTTTGCTTTAGTTATTCTTCAAATAGGGTCTCTTGCTTTTTGCCTGGTGCCAGCCTCGAACAGCAATTCTCCTACCTATTCCTCCTGCTTAGCCATAATTAGCAGCAAGAGCCACCATGCTCCATTTACTGGATGGGGTTTAGCTAATTTTTTCCTGGGCTGGCCTTGAAACCACAGTCTTCCCAATTTCTGCCTCCCAAGTAGCAGAGTTTACAGGCATGAGCCATCATTCCTGGCCCTAAGATATTTTAAATTACCAGTGCAGCTCACATTATGGTGCTGATCTTACCACACATGGCTCCAGCACATCCAGTAACAGAGCATTACTTATGTCCCTAGGCAAAATGCTGGATCTTTGAGTAGTGTCACTCTTCTAGTCCAATATCTGT
This sequence comes from Castor canadensis, assembly GCF_047511655.1. Taxonomy (NCBI): domain Eukaryota; kingdom Metazoa; phylum Chordata; class Mammalia; order Rodentia; family Castoridae; genus Castor; species Castor canadensis. The sequence goes on along the minus strand of NC_133387.1, from coordinate 179,308,865 downwards.
CTCTAGACAGTCAGATGGACTAATACCCTCATTGTAAATAAACCTAGAGATGGGATCTGACTTTTCAGTTGTCCCAGCCTGCACGGAGACAGATGTCATAGTACCACTTCAGGACCTAACATTAATGATTCACCCCCACTGAATAGGGCTATTGCAATAGTTCCTTCCCAAAGGACAAAACTTGCTACTATTCTGTTGTCATTGGACTTCCACAGCTCTTACAGTGCCTTCCACAGTGCCTGCATAATCCTAGTATGGACCCAAGAAAGCTATATGTTGAATTAATGAGGATATGATGTACAGGAGGGCTGATAACCCAAGTATTGTACAGTAGCCAAGGTCCAATCATATTCAAGTACATTTCTATGCATAAATGATGTCCGTGGCACCAGAAGTTAGTAACTTAATTTTCTTTTCTTGCAGACAATGAAATTTCAGAACACACCCTAGAAAGTTACAGATCAAGGTCAAATAATGAAGAAACATCTTCCCAAGAGAAAGATGGCCAAAGTAAGTCAACTGTGTGACCTGGGATTGGAGAACTGAGGCTCATTTATTAGTTGCCTTTAAGAAAAAGAGAAAAACGATCAAGGCTGTTTGACTCAAAAGTCAATCTCTTAAATCATCTTACAGAATTTAAGGAAGTTTGTCTTAAATACAGCTGGTAGTTAAGTTCGCGTAGCAGAAGGTGTTATTCTGCTTTAGGAAGCCACCCCTGACACCTTACTGTCACCCTCAGGTACCCTGTATGGCCCTCCATACACCCTTGTCAATGAGGCACTTCCCACACCAGCCTGAAATAGTTGGCATTTTGATTTAGTTGCCACAGTGTATTCCTTCAGGTGACAAATAATTGGATTTATTCTATATCCTTGGATCCTAGAGGCACAGGGCCTGGTACAAATAGCGTTTGATAAATTCATTTTGAATAAATGAATGTGAGGCTTAAACTAATTCAAGCAGAATATTTCTGAATGGCTTCATTGCAATTCTTCAAGCAAAATAAGCAAAGCAAATGAAAAGAATCTAAATATGGAGAGACAGAGAGAGAGAGAGACAGACAGACAGGCATAATATGTGCATATTTTTGATGCCCATTCAAAGGCCATCAGAAGCTAGGTTTATATAAAAATAAGAATTTTTTTCCTTTCAACCATCTTGTGTCCTCCATGCAAATTGATTCATTCTCTGTGCCAGTGTGCCAGGAATTACAAGACACGCAGTGAGCTTGGCTGCTTGGTTCTATTGGGTTTTTTTGTACGAAGCTGGTTTTCTGTAGCACCTCTGCCTTTTGTTTTGTTTTGTTTTGACCTACTAGTGTGTGAAATGGAAAGAGACAATAGACTAGTAGAGAGAGAGAGAGAGAGAGAGAGAGAGAGCGAGAGAGAGAGAGAGAAACTGACTGTGAGAGGGAAGAAAGGTGTGGAACTGCATACAATCTTTTGGGTTGCAAGACATGGAAAGTGGTGTCAGTATTAGGTGCAAGTTAGGGTCCTTCCTGAACTGGCTTTTTGGTTGGTTGTTTTGTTATTGTTTTTAGGTACAGGGTTTAAACTCAGGAGCTTTCACTTGAACCACACCCATGGCCCTTTTCGTTTTAGCTGTTTTTCAACTAGGACCTCATATTTATGCCTGGTCAGCCTGGACCTTCATTCTCCTATTTATTTTAATGCTTCCCACATAGCTGGATGATAGGCATGTGCCACCACACCCAGCTTTTTATTAGTTGAGTTGGGGGTCTTAAGCACTTTTCTCCCAGTTTGACCTTAAACCACAATCCTTTCAATCTTTCCTTCCCAACACCCCAGTACCTAGGATTACAAATGTTAACCACCACACCAGCTCCTGTGTTGTTTTTCCTAGACAAGGGGAATGAAAACCATGGGAGTAGAATTATAAGCTTTAGCAGGGAAAGAAAACTCCTCAGTTCATATCCTGAACAAAGTAGAAGCCCTTGCAGTTGAATTTAAAGAAAATTGAAAGTGAATGTTTGCACTTATGGACCCATCCCTACGGTGGGGGGGAGACGGAGTGGGGTGTGGGTTAAAGGTTAGGGGTATTCTCCACACTTATGGAAAGCTGAATTTTCTCCTGGGCTCAGATCTCCACTTTCATCCTCCTTGCCCAATGTCCTCAGATCCAGCATTGCAGCTGTAATTGTTCTGCATGTTTAAAATATAAATCTCACTGGGCATGGTGGTACACACCTATAATCCCAACACTGGGGAGGTTGAGGCATGAGGATCCCATACTGAGGCCCGTCTTGGCTACATAAAAAATAAACAATAAAAGATAAATCTCTGGGGTGATTTCTAGCCTCTATGTACAGTTGCATAGATGTAGAGGGTTCTGCCCATATATGCTATTTTTTTTAGTGTGCAATTTTGCTAAAGGCAATGTGTTGCTTTCTGCAACACACATACTATTTTATAGTAGAAATGTCTACATATTTTATTTCAGGTTTGTTAATATTTTGTTTATGTAGCAATAGCAAGACTTTTTGAAAATTAGGGTATAGCAATGCTTTCAGACCATTTGTATGCATCAGGGAGTCTCAGGTCAGAATTTATAAGACATTAACATATGGGTCTAAAAACATGATCTCCAATCAAAGTGTTTCAAATGAATGGGTGTAATGGTGTTCAAAGTAAATATTAACCTTTAACTTGTTTTCTTTTCAGCTTCCCACTCTAACCGTTGCATGAACTATATCACACGGTTGTACTCAGAAGCAAAAAGCAAGAGGAAGGAGAAGGTACAACATTTGAAACTAGAAAGAAAACACAGACATGTCCCGGAGAGCATTGTGTAGTCAGCAGAGCAGCATCTGGAAAGGAGCACAATTACTGCAGCATAAACAAAGTTCTTTGAATGCAATGCAAGATGGTGTTCTCTGAGCCAGGATGGCAGCATGAGAACCAAACCATGGACGGAAAGCTCACAGCTAGAAAAAGGAAAGAACCTATTATCCCTGACACTACTTCAGAGTGTGAGGATTCTACTAAGCCTTGTGGATCAGGGTCATTGTGACCAGCTAACATACCTCCAAGGGAACAGGACTTTTAGATATGGGGCTCTAGTGGAACTACGTAAGAAAAAAAATTTTTTTAATGGTCATAAAAATGAAGAGCTTCAGGATGAAAGTACCTGCAGAAGAACTCTGATCCTAGGAGGCTCCTCTCAAGATGGGCTTTAAGAAGATGACATGCAGGTGTCAGGAAGGAATGGTACATCACAATGGATGACAGACAAGAAGCCCTGAGATCCATGACCCCAGACACAGGGAATGAGCTCAAGGGAGGCCCACAAAGTAGAGTGTCTTGCTAAGTCACATCAACTGACCTGATAACATTTTTAAAAACTGATTCTTCCATGAAAAAAACATGTACAAAAGAAAATGAGTTTAATTGAATAGTTATTGACCTAATGAATGGGTTTTTTTAATCTTTAATAAAGAGCAGAATGAACATTCATTTTTCTAGTGCTTACAGTCCAAGTTGTTCTTCATACTTTCACATGTGAAAGTGACATGTGATATATCTTTTTTTTTTCTATCAGACTCTGCCATTATGTGACACGTTCCTCATTGCTTGGATCTGAATGAACCAATTCTAAAACAACACACAGACACACATCTATATATAAGCTTATACTTGGTACAGGGCCTAGATCCTGCTGTGCTGACTTAAATTTTTTTGACAACCACAAAATTATAAAAAGGTGGAAAGATAGCACAAGGCACTTTCCCCACCTCTCCATTCGAGAATGAATTGACATGACACCCATCACCCTCAAATATGACAGTGCGTATTTCCTACAGACAGGGGTACTCTCCTCTGAACACAAAGCAACCACTAAAATTGGGAAACTAACACTGTTATGTTTCTGCTAATAGTCCTCAGACACCATTCACATTTTTCCCATTGTCCCAATTGTCCCAAAAGACCCAGTTCGGATTCACACTTGGCTTTCATCCCATTCAGTTTGGAACCATGCCTCTGTCTGGTTTTCACTTTTATGACCTGGGCATTTTTGCAGAATACAGGCTAATTGTTTTGCTGAACATCCCTCAGGTTGATGTTTCTTCATGGCTAGGTTCAAGTTAAAACTTCCATTTGTCAATCACAGAAGCCATGTTATGTTTATTTTATTGCATTTTAATTTTCCCATCTTATTTATTTATATTTTGGTGGTACTGGGTTTTTGAACTCAGGGTCTCACACTTGCTACACAGGTGCTCTACCACTTCAGCTACTCCTCCAGCCCTTTTTGTGTTAGGTATTTTCAAGATAGGATCTCACAAACTATTTGGGTGGGGCTGACTTGGAACCTCGATCCTCCTGATCTCTGCCACCACCGCTAGGCTGTCCCATTTTATTGATGGTGCTCACTTTGATCATTTTGATTAGGGGATTAACTACCAGATTTCTCACCCATAAAGTTAACTCTATTCTCCTTTGAAAGTAGGTCGTTTGTGAGGAGGGGCTATAAAATTTTGCAAACATTTTGTTCCTCATCAAGCTTTAAAGTTACTCTTTTAATGTTTGTGTGTGCTCTTAATTTCCTCTGTTATTCCACAGGTTATAGTCTGTAACTACCAAATTAATCCATCACTAATTTCATGACCAAATTGTGGAATCTGTTTTCTGGATCTTTTTGATGTATCTTCCTCAATCTTCAAGTACTTTCTTGCTTTGGAACAACTGATATTTCAGGTTCATCTTAAACTTTTCCCACACTGGCCCTGATGTCAACCAACTCTCTAAGGATTCCTGGTTCTATTTAGTGGAAAATGGTATTTAGAAACCAAAATCCAGTGATAGGTATACTTAATTGTTTTGGGGCTATCACTGTGTTCAAGATCTTTCAGTGGACAGAGCTACATAATCTGTGACAATTTATGTAGGTGGATTATGAAGCTGTGTATATGTATATATGTATATGCATCTGTGTGTGTATTTAAGCCCATCTATTGGAAACCATGGGTTTATTCTAGATTTCTTTTTGTATTCGTAACTCTCTCCTGTGAGTTATTCTTATCCTTGGTATATTTGCTTATTTGATCAGTCCCCTATATGAAGGTTATTTCTTATCTCTGCTACCAACCCATCTTCTCAGGATGTCGTCCTCTTTCTGCCCAGGCTCCAACTCCCCATTCTGTGCTCCCCGGCCTACCCTGCTATGTGAATGCTCTGCTCACCAGCTTAGGCTCTGACATCCCAACACCAGGCGGCCCTGCTGTGTGGAAGCGCCTGGCGCGTGCACATACACACACACACACACACACACACACGTGTATGTGTACTGCATGGCACCCTTCTTACCCACTCAGGTTCACACTCTGAAAAGTCATCTCAGAAAGGAATCTGTTTAGCTTTGTTAAATTCAGCGTTACTCACGCTTACCCATTCACAGTCATCCCTCAGTACCTGTGGGGAATGGTCTCAGGACCTCCGGTTCCCTCCCCTCCAGAATACCAAAGTCTGCCGATTCTTAAATCCCGTATATAAAATGGCGTGATATTTGCATGTAACCTACATATTTTTCTGGTATGTTTGAAAGCCTTTCTAGATTTCTTATAATACCTAATACAATGTAAATAGTTAATATACTGTGTTATTTAGGGAATAATGACAAAAAGAATGTCAGTACATGTTCGGTGCAGATGCACCTTTTTTTCCAAATATTTTCCATCCAAGGAAAACATGGAGGATTCAACCACAGATATGGAACCATGGATACAGAAGACTGACTATAAAGCAATTCATGATGGTTGTCCACCCAGTAACCAATTTCTTCTACCTTTCTAATGGATTTGTGACTTTGTTCTAACATCCTCCTCACCCTGTGTAGTCATGTGTTTCAGCTTCTCTCTTAGCCCAAAAGAGAAACTATGATTGTGCAAATGGGTCATGGCAGTCCCATTCCCTTTGCTCATGTCCAGCATAGGCACAAGCACATAAAACAATGCTGACCATTGAGAATAAGCAGAAGTCCTTAGTGGGCTTTGAAAAAAAGAATAATATGTATAAAAATTATTCTATATTAAGTATACAAAGGAGTTTCATTGTGATGTTTCCATGCATGTATATAGTGCACTTTGATCAAATTCACTCCCAGTATCTTTCATGTCTCCTCCTTTCTTAAATGATTTTTTTGCATGGCACTGGGACTTGAACTCAGGACCTTCACCTTGAGCCACTCCACCAGCCCTTTTTTGTGAAGGGTTTTTGAGATAGGGTCTCGTGACTGTTTGCCCGGGCTGGCTTCAAACCGCGATTCTCCTGATCTCTGCCTCCTGAGTAGCTAGGATTACAGGCATGAGCCATCAGTGCCCAGCTTCTAAACAATTTTAATAAGCGACATTATTCTGTTTTCATACATGCATATGAAGCACTTCTGTCATATCCCCCCACCCTCACCTTTTACCCTGCCCCATCCAACTAGCTCCCACCTCCAAAGAATCCCATTTTACACTTGCATCACTCTCCTTATTTTAGGTCTAGAGTCTGCATTTCATAGAGAACATGCAATATTTCTCTTTCTCAGTCTGGCTTATTTCACTTAACATGATGATCTCCAGTTCTACCCATTTTCCTGCAAACAACATAATTTCATCCTTCTTTATGGCTGAATAATACTTCATTAGATGTCTCTACCACATTTTCTTAATCCATTCATCAGTTTAAGGACACCTAGGCTGATTCCATAGTTTGGCTATTGTGAATAGTGCTGCAGTTAACATGGGGTGCAAGTATCTCTAGCATGCTGACCTACACTCCTTCAGATGGATCCAGGAGTGGAGTAGCTGGATCATATGGGAGTTCTATTTTTAGTTTTTGAGGAAACTCCATACTTATTTCCGTAGAAGCTGTAGTGATTATATTCCCACGAGAGTGTATAATGGCTCCTACCTTCCCCCATCCTCACCAGCATTCATTGTTTTGCTTCCTTGATGATAGCCATTCTGACTGGGCTGAGATAGAATCTTGGTATAGTTTTGATTTGTATTTCCTTTATGGCTAGGTATGTTGAACATTTCTTCATGTATTTATTTGCCATTTTTTACTTTTTCTTGTGAGAATTGTCTGTTTAATTCATTTGCCCATTGGATTGTTTGTTCTTTTGGCATTTAATTTTTGGAGCTCATTTATATATTCTAGATATTAATCCTTTAGCCAATGAATGGCTGGCAAAGATTTTTTTTCCCATTCTGTAGGGTGTCTCTTGATTCTGGTAATTGTTTCCTTTGCTGTGAAGCTTTTTGATTTCATTCAATCCCATTTGTCAATTCTTGCTTTTATTTCCTGAGCACTTGGAACCTCTATCTTCCCGGGTCTTCCTATGTTTTCCTCTATTAGTTTCAAAGTCTTAGGTCTTACTTAGATCTAGAATTAAGTTTTGTACAGGGTGATAAGTAGGGGTCTAGCTTCAGTCTTATACATGTGGATATCCAGCTTTCCCAACACCATTTGTTGAAGAGGCTGTCTTTTTTCCAACATTTGTCTTTTACACCTTTGTTGAAAATGAGCACAGACTTGTTTCTGGGTCCTCTGTTCTATTCCATTGTTCTAGGTGTCTGTTTTTGTGACATGCTAAGGGAGAAAAGAAGATTTTTCTTAATGCTATTGCCATAACTGCAAATGATACCTAGAACTGCCATTTTGTCCCATCGGGGATCTGAGTTGCTGTGGTGAAGATGCCATAGAAAAGAGACAGGGGGAACTTGAGACTGGTGACCTTGCTAAGGTGCTGAATGTTTCAGAACTTCTTAAAAGAGATAAAGATCCCTCATTATTCAAGCCAGGTGAATTGGGTTTACAATTACTTTCAACTTCCAAATGGAGCACCTTTTAAATTATACGTCAGTTGTTTCATGGGAAATTATGATTCTAGGAGACACACTTTGGGAAAACAATGATTTGGAGCAATTCTTTTGTTTTATAGATGACAGACCAAAGGCTCAGAAAGGTTCAATCAGCCATCAAAGGTCACACAGCTAATGAAGAAAACATTTGGGGGAATTCCAAGATGGTGGCTAGAGGGAGGAAGCAGAAAGCGTGCCTCCTACAGTGAAATCTTGGAGAGATGCTGGAGACACACCTTGCAGGCAAAACCACCGAGAAGAGGCAAAACTTTCACCCCTCCACACCTCCAGCTGGTGCAGAGAATCTCCACTTCACATTAAATGGAGAAACCAGGAGGGTCCCCGGGCCGCCAGTCGCCTGCACCCAGACGTCTTGGGAAGACGTGGACAGGGTGAGCTAAGCGGTACGCAGTACTCCCACAGACAACCCTGGGCCAGAACAGCATAGCCCCCTGGACAGACTGACCTCCACCCAGGAAAAAAGAGAAACTGAGTAATAAACAATAAGAACAATAAAAACACACAGGAAAGAGGGTGGGGCACACTGAGTGCCAAAGATTGGGGGAAGAGAATCCTTCCCAGAACTGTAAATAAACAGGCCAGCCTGGCCGGAGAGGGCGGGAGTGCGGGCGTGTGCCCAGCAACCAGGAGCGGGAAAGCTGGTGAGAGTGGCAGAGGGAGGAAAACTCCACAGGAGAGGGAGGAAGACCCACTTCCCATGTGAGCTGTAAACAAACATGCTGGCTGGCAGGAGCAGCAGCACCACCCAGCAATCAGGAGTGGGAAAGCTTGTAAAAGCAGCAGTAGGAGGAAAACTCCACAAGAGAGGGAGGAAGACCCACTTCCCACATGAACTATAAACAAACCCACAGGCCAGAGAAAGCAGGTGCAGTGTCACTTCCCCCAGTGAGCTTGGAAAGGGGAAAGCTTGTAGCAGTGGCATTGTGCATAGGAGAACTCTGAGTAAACAAAGCCTGCAGGGCCAGGTGAGTGTTAAGCTCACCCCAGAGATCTCCATAAATAACGCCTCCAGCAACAGCAGGCTGACAGCAGCGGGCAGGGGAGCCACAGCCGCAGATAGCCAATCACAGAACTGTCTCCAGACTCTTTTTTTTCTCTCTCCCTACCTTTGATGAGAAAACAACTGAACTACACCTGCATGCTGAAAAACTTGCTGAAACTGTATTGCATTTGAACTTGGGACACTTTGTGGGTTTGGTTTTTTTTTTTCTTTTCTTTGTGCAGTTTTGTTCTACTTTATGCGTCCCCTTTGATGAGACAACTACAGAACAACATCTGAGGCACCATCTCCAGGAGTGGAGGCTGAGACAGACACCAAAATTATTAAGACTGAAACCTCATTGCATTTGAACTTAGAGGGTTTTTTTTTAATTTTCTATTTTTCATTTTGTTTTATTTTATTTTTATATATATATATATATTTCTTTCATTTACTTATTTTTTATTTTTATTCTTATCTTTATTCTTTTTATTTTTTATTCTTAATCTTCTCTCTGTCTCTCTAATGTCTGTTCAGCTTACTGTCAATTAGTACACTAATGCTTCCTGTTTATATCTTTGAAACTTTTTTGTTTGATCCTTTGTTTTGTTTTTTCCTACTTGTCTGTTTATTTGTTTTTCCCTTTTTCTTTAACTTCTTTGCTTTTCACCTCCTCTCACCCTTCCATTCTAAATATCACCATTGTTATTATTACAAGCTAGAAAATACTTAATCGCACACAGTACAGGGACAGTAACAACACCAAAGACAATGAAGGGAAGACAGAAAAAACAGGGAAACCAGTTTCCCCACAGCAAAAAATTAGTACAGGAACCAGAGGGAAATGAAGAAAACAGATACTCAGATCCAGACTCCAACAAAATGAAGATAAACCATGCCAAAGAACCCAATGAAGCCCACAAGAACAATCTGAAAGAAGAAATACTACAGGGTAATCAATGAGAATTTTACAGAGATGATACTGGATAGGGTCAACCAAAATGTACAGGAGACACTCAAGAAATTCCAAGGCAACAAAAATAGAGAATTTGAAAAAGCAAAAGAAGAAATAAAGGAAACCATAGAAGTACTATATAAACACCAAAGTGAAACAGAGAACACAATTAATAAACAGATAAATGAACTCAGGACAAAAATAGACAACATTAAAGAGGAAACCACCCAGGATATGGAAAACCTCAGAAAAAAGAACGAAACAGAACTGCAAAACAAAACAGAGGGCCAATCCAGCAGAATAGAACAAACAGAAGACAGAATCTCAGAACTTGAAGGTGAAATGGTAATTAAAGGAAAAACCGAAGAACTATTAATTAAACAACTCAAGACCTGTGAAAAGAAAATGCAAGAACTCACTGACTCCATCAAAAGACCAAACTTGAGAATCATGGGCATCGAAGAAGGAGAAGAGGTGCAAGTGAAGGGAATGTGTAATATAGTCAGCAAAATAATAACAGAAAATTTCCCAAATCTAGAGAAAGATATTCCCATACAGATGCAAGAGGCTTCCAGGACACCAAACAGATCAGATCAAAATAGAACTACCCCATGACATATCATCATTAAAACAACAAGTTCAGAAACTAGGGAAAGAATATTGAAGGCTGTAAAAGAGAAAAAACAAATAACATACAAAGGTAAACCCATCAAAATCACAGCAGACTTCTCAACAGAAACATTAAAAGCAAGAAGAGTGTGGGGTGAGATCTTCCAGGCACTGAGTATTCCAGGATACTCTACCCAGCAAAACTATCATTCAAAATAGATGGAGCAATAAAAGTCTTCCATGATAAGCAGAAACTACAACAATATGTGACCACAAAGCCACCACTACAAAAGATTCTTCAAGGGATTCTGCACACAGAAAGTGAAACCCAACTTAACCATGAAAAGACAGGCAGCACCAAACCACAGGAAAAGAAAAAGCAAGACAGTAAAGAGTAACCTCAACTTAGGTACACACAATCAAACCTTCAAACAACTAAGACAACTAAATGACAGGAATCACCACATACCTATCAGTACTAACACTTAATGTTAACTGACTTAATTCACCCATCAAAAGGCACCGCTTGAGGAAATGGATTAAAAAGGAAGATCCAATAATTTGTTGCTTACAGGAGACCCATCTCACCAACAGAAACAAGCATAGGCTTAGGATAAAAGGCTGGAAGAAGATTTACCAAGCCAATGGCCCCTGAAAACAGGCAGGAGTAGCAATACTTATCTCTGACAAAGTAGACTTCAAACCTACATTGATCAAATGAGATAAAGAAGGACATTCCATACTAATAAAAGGGGAAATAGACCAAAAGGAAATAACAATTATCAACCTATATGCACCCAATGTCAACACACCCAGTTTCATCAAACATACCCTGAAAGACCTAAAAGCATATATTAACTCCAACACAGTGGTTGTGGGAGACTTTAACACCCCATTATCATCAATAGATAGGTCATCCAAACAAAAAAATCAATAAAGAAGTCCAAGATTTAAAATATACAATAGATCAAATGGACCTAGTAGATGTCTACAGAACATTTCATCCAACTTCTACACAATATACATTCTTCTCAGCAGCCCATGGAACCTTCTCCAAAATACATCATATCCTAGGGCACAAAGCAAGTCTCAGCAAATATAAGAAAATAGAAATTATATCATGCATACTATCTGATCACAATGCAGTAAAAGTAGAACTCAACAACAAAAGTAAAGACAAAAAACATGAAAACAGCTGGAAACTAAATAACTCATTACTTAATGAACAATGGATCATCAATGAAATAAAAGAGGAAATTAAAAAGTTCCTGGAAGTCAATGAAAATGAAAACACAACCTACCGGAACCTATGGGACACAGCAAAGGCAGTCCTGAGAGGAAAGTTTATAGCCATGAGTGCATATATTTAAAAGACTGAAGGATCCCAAATCAATGACCTAATGATACATCTCAAACTCCTAGAAAAACAAGAACAAGCAAATCCCAAAACAAATAGAAGGAGAGAAATAATAAAAATAAGAGCTGAAATCAACGAAATAGAAACCAAAAAAACCACACAAAGAATTAATGAAACAAAAAGTTGGTTCTTTGAAAAAATAAACAAGATCGAAAGACCCCTGGCAAACCTGACTAAAATGAGGAGAGAAAAAACCCAAATTAGTAGAATCAGGAATGCAAAAGGGGAGATAACAACAAACACCATGGAAGTCCAGGAAATCATCAGAGACTACTTTGAGAACCTATATTCAAATAAATTTGAAAATCTTAAAGAAATGGACAGATTTCTAGATACATATGATCATCCAAAACTGAACCAAGAGGAAATTAATCACCTGAATAGACCTATAACACAAAATGAAATTGAAGCAGCAATCAAGAGTCTCCCCAAAAAGAAAAGTCCAGGACCTGATGGATTCTCTGCTGAATTCTATCAGACCTTTAAAGAAGAACTAATACCAACCCTCCTTAAACTGTTCCACGGAATAGAAAGGGAAGGAAAACTGCCAAACACATTTTATGAAGCCAGAATTACACTTATCCCAAAACCAGGCAAAGACACCTCCAAAAAGGAGAACTATAGGCCAATCTCCTTAATGAACATGGATGAAAAAATCCTCAACAAAATAATGGCAAACCGAATTCAACAACACATCAAAAAGATTATTCACCACGACCAAGTAGGCTTCATCCCAGGAATGCAGGGGTGGTTCAACACATGAAAATCAATAAATGTAATAAACCACATTAACAGAAGCAAAGACAAAAACCACTTGATCATCTCAATAGATGCAGAAAAAGCCTTTGATAAGATCCAACATCATTTCATGATAAAAGCTCTAAGAAAACTAGGAATAGAAGGAAAGTTCCTCAACATTATAAAAGCTATAGATGACACACCTACAGCCAGCATTATACTTAACAGAGGAAAACTGAAACCATTCCCTCTAAAATCAGGAACCAGACAAGGATGCCCACTATCTCCACTCCTATTCAACATAGTACTGGAATTCCTAGCCAGAGCAATTAGTCAAGAAGAAGAAATAAAAGGAATACAAATAGGTAAAGAAACTGTCAAAATATCCCTATTTGCAGATGACATGATCCTGTACCTTAAAGACCCAAAAAACTCTACTGAGATGCTTCTAGACATCATCAATAGCTATAGCAAGGTAGCAGGATATAAAATCAACATAGAAAAATCATTAGCATTTCTATACACTAACAACGAGCAAACTGAAAAAGAATGTATGAAAACAATTCCATTTACAATAGCCTCAAAAAAAATCAAATACCTAGGTGTAAACCTAGCAAAAGATGTGAGTGACCTCTACAAGGAAAACTATACACTTCTGAAGAAAGAGATTGAGGAAGACTATAGAAAGTGGAGAGATCTCCCATACTTATGGATTGGTAGAATCAACATAGTAAAAATGTTGATACTCCCAAAAGTAATCTACACGTTTAATGCAATTCCCATCAAAATTCCAATGACATTCATTAAAGAGATTGAAAAATCTACTGTGAAATTTATATGGAAACACAAGAGGCCATGAATAGCCAAGGCAATACTCAGTCAAAAGAACAATGCTGGAGGTATCACAATACCTGACTTCAAACTATATTACAAAGCAATAACAATAAAAACAGCATGGTACTGGCACAAAAACAGACATGAAGACCAGTGGAACAGAATAGAGGACCCAGATATGAAGCCACACAACTATAACCAACTTGTCTTTGACAAAGGCACTAAAAATATATGATGGAGAAAAGACAGCCTCTTCAACAAAAACTGCTGGGAAAACTGGTTAGCAGTCTGCAAAAAACTGAAACTAGATCCATGTATATCACCCTATACCAATATTAACTCAAAATGAATCAAGGATCTTAATATCAGACCCCAAACTCTAAAGTTGATACAGGAAAGAGTAGGAAATACTCTGGAGTTAGTAGGTATAGGTAAGAACTTTCTCAACGAAACCCCAGCAGCACAGCAACTAAGAGATAGCAGAGATAAATGGGACCTCATAAAGCTAAAGAGCTTCTGTTCATCAAAAGAAATGGTCTCTAAACTGAAGAGAACACCCACAGAGTGGGAGAAAATATTTGCCAGCTACACATCAGACAAAGGACCGATAACCAGAATATATAGGGAACTTAAAAAACTAAATTCTCCCAAAACTAATGAACCAGTAAAGAAATGGGCAAGTGAACTAAACAGAAATTTCTGAAAAGAAGAAATTCAAATGGCCAAAAAACACATGAAAAAATGCTCACCATCCCTAGCAATAAAGGAAATGCAAATTAAAACCACACTAAGATTCCACCTCACCCCTGTTAGAATAGCCATCATTAGCAACACCATCAACAACAGGTGTTGGCGAGGATGCGGGGAAAAAGGAACCCTCTTACACTGTTGGTGGGAATGTAAACTAGTACAACCACTCTGGAAAAAAAAATTGGAGGCTACTTAAAAAGCTAAACATTGATCTACCATTTGATCCAGCAATACCACTCTTGGGGATATACCCAAAAGACTGTGACACAGATTACTCCAGAGGCACCTGCACACCCATGTTTATTGCGGCACTATTCACAATAGCCAAGTTGTGGAAACAGCCAAGATGCCCCACCACTGACGAATGGATCAAGAACATGTGGTATCTACATACAATGGAATTTTATGCAGCCATGAAGAAGAACAAAATGTTATCATTCGCTGGTAAGTGGATGGAATTGCAGAACATCATTCTGAGTGAGGTTAGCCTGGCCCAAAAGACCAAAAATCGTATGTTCTCCCTCATATGTGGACATTAGTTCAAGGACAAACACAACAAGGGGATTGGACTTTGAGCACATGATAAAAACAAGAGCACACAAGGGAGGGGTGAGGATAGGTAAGACACCTAAAAAATTAGCTAGCATTTGTTGCCCTTAACGCAGAGAAACTAAAGCAGATACCTTAAAAGCAACTGAGGCCAATAGGAAAAGGGGACCAGGAACTAGAGAAAAGGTTAGATCAAAAAGAATTAACCTAGAAGGTAACACCCATGCACAGGAAATCAATGTGAGTCAATGCCCTGTATAGCTATCCTTATCTCAACCAGCAAAAACCCTTGTTCCTTCCTATTATTTCTTATATTTTCTCTTCAACAAAATTAGAGATAGGGGCAAAATAGTTTCTGCTGGGTATTGAGGGGGTGGGGGGGAGAGGGAGGGGGTGGAGTGGGTGGTAAGGGAGTGGGGTGGGGCAGGGGGGATAAATGACCCAAGCTTTGTATGCACATATGAACAATAAAACAAAAAAAAGAAAACATTTGGGATTAGAACTTTGATCTGTTGAGTCCTAGAGACCAAAGTAGGATCCTCCTCTTTTCTCACATACAATGACATTCCCTGAGAAGATATTTCATACTCATTTCTTGTTCTTTGGAAGTCGAGGCCAAAGAACAATTGATAAATATCTATTTAATGAATCTTCTTAGGGTTTCCTTTTAGGAACTAAGTCAAAAATTTACTTTTACATAACTTCTTTTTAAAAAATCCAAAATTTTCTGGCTCCAAGCATCAACTGCACCATCTATCAGTAGGTGAAAATATCAGAGAGAAAAGATGATAGCACCCAACAGACTGCATATCCATCAGGTATCGAAGGTCCCTGGAGATGAAGACGGTGGTTTGAACTGTTGATCATTAATGAGTCCATTAATTTAACCCAATGGCATGATCTCCCATTACTTCCTCTGGTTGAAGCCATGGCAATTTTATGTATATAAGAGGTTTTGATCTAGCAGTAATGTAGCTCTATTTTTAAAATCTGGTACCTTCTAAGGGAGATGCCCTGTTCCTTCCTATAATGCATTCATGAGCAAATGTATCACTGCTTGTCATTACTCTACAGCTGTTAAAATATGTTCATTTTTCCCCACATTTTCTGCTCTATGTCCGGTTTTCAGACAGAAACAAACCTAAACTTAGCAAAATCTTCTTATATTTTTCCCAAATGCCTCACAGTTTATTTTAAAAAAAGATATTCTGCCTAATTTCTAGGGAGGCCTAACTTTGGGAGTAAACCTGTACTGACATTTAAAAAGAGAAAATGATTCTGCTAGGTCTTTTTCAAGTCCATGATACAACAGGTTACAATTTCTAATTTTTAAAAAAAAATTGTTATTCTTTTTATTTTTAAGGCAGTGTCTCTCTATGTAGCCCAGGCTGGCCTTGCAGCTCTCTGTGTATCCGAGGCTGGCCTCTGTCTTTAAATTCTCCTGCCTCTGCTTCCTGAGTTCTGGGATCACAGGTGCCCACCACCATGCCCGGCTAGGTCACAATTTTTAATTAAGACAGGAAGCCTCTTTTAGTTCATTTCTGATTTGTGAAATAAAAAGTGTGTCCCCTGAGAAAAGTTAAAATCTCTTTAGAAGAAAGTTCGAACTCTTGACTTCAAATATGTTTTGAGGGAGATTAATGAGCCTAAATTATCCAGACCAAATTCTCAAACTGAGTTACCCACCTTTGCAGGAGACAAACAAAACACAGACAGAAATGGTGCTATTTACAATAAGAGGGTGTTCTCCTTTTGCTTCCCCTTGATTCCTTACTCCCTAATTGTGTCTAGTTGGCTTTATTCACAGAATAGCCTCAGAGAGCCTCAGTTTACTCATCTGTAAAAGGGGATAACAACCCTCACCACATAGGATTAGTATGTGGATAAAACTTTATTCATTAGTCTATTAATTCTGTAGGTATTTACTATCTAGTAAGAGTGAGGTGCTCTTTTGGCGGTTATGGAGGATAATTGCATAATTTAAAAGGCCAAATTGTGGGAATGTTAAAAAGACATGTAGAAACTGAGCATAGTGGTGTATACTTGTAATCCCAGCTACTTGGGAGGCAGAGATATCAGGAGGATTGCAGTTTGAGACTAGCCTGGGCAAAAAAGTTAGTGTAACTCCATCTCAACAGAAAAACAGGCATGGTAGTGGGCTCCTTTGATCCCAACTACTGGGGAGGCAGAGGTAGGAAAATCACGGAAAGACAAAAGCCATGTAGGATATATTACAGGAATACAAATCACTGAGCAGTAAATGATATTAAGGGGTTATTAATTTTGTTCCAGATGTGATAACTGCGTGCTGGTTATTTAAGTGCAAGCTCTTAGAAATACATCCTTAAGTACTTGCATATTAAACCACGGGGCAATTGGCATTTGCTTTAAATAATTTGTTGGGGTGCAGTGTGTGGTAACAAGACTGGCCCTGTACTGAATTTTACTGCAGCTGAGTAAGGGCAACATGGCCATTCTTTATACTCTTCTACTGTTGAATATGTGTTTAAATCTCCATAATAAATGTCACCTAAAATTATTTTTAAGGAAGGAAACAAAAAAAAAACTTTAAAAGGCTGTCAGTGATAATTTGGTAACTTGTGTTCATAATTGTCACCCTTCCAGCTCTTTGTTCCTGAAGCCATGTGATGCCAGCCAGGAGCCACTTCCCTCCCCTCACCCCATCCCCGGGTCCCCCAGCACATGGCTCATTCTTCTGAAGGGTGTCAGTTACTTGTATGTCTGCCTATTGAGTTGCATGTCTGTGTCAACATATATTTATTACAATTTTGATCCTTTAAAATTCTCAAGACTGGAGTCATCTATCAGGGTACTGTCTCTTTAGATTTTTAATATTTTAGTATTTTGGTTGAGCATCTTTAATCCAAGTGTTCTGAACACTTACAAAGATGTAACTTAGTGGCACTTTCTCCATTTGTTGTAATAAACATTTATTGTATCCTTTCAATCTGGAGGTTTTTTTTTTTTTAACTGTACAGGGGTTTGAACTCAGGGCTTCGTCTTTGTGAGACAAGCTGTCTACTGCTTCAGCCATACCTCCAGCCCATTTTGCTCTGTTATTTTGGAGATAGGGTCTCCCTTTTTGCCTATTGGGCCTGGACCACGATCCTCTTAGGGATGACAGGTATGCACCGCCATGCCCAGCTTTTTTCCATTGAGACAAGGGTCTGCCTGGGCTGGTTTAGAACCAATGTCCTCCTTTTCTCAGCCTCCTGTATAGCTTGGAATGGCAGGGGTGTACCACTGTGTCTTGCTATTGATTGAGATAGGGTCTCTAGAATTGGTCTTGAACTACAACCCTCCTGACATCAGCATCCCAAGTAGCTAGGATTACAGGAGTGAGCCACCAGTGCCTGGCTGTGGATGAAAATCTTTATAAAATACATTACAGATGCTGTGGAAGTGGCCCAAGTGGTACAGCACCTGCCTAGCAAGTGCAAGGCCCTGAGTTCAAACCCCAGTACTGCAAAACCAAAAACACATTACTGATTTTTACCTTTCTAGTCAGTAGCTATTAAACTAGGTTGCCTTATTTGTTTTTAAAATTAATCATATGAAAACAAGTCTTTGTGTGTTACTACAATTCCATTATTGTCACACAGGACATGCAGGTATAGGGTTGCTTGTTACCCTCACCAAATGATTCTGGGTTGCTTTGTCTGAGTCTCTCTTTTCTTTGTGATGTTTTGTTCCTTCACTTGCTGTTCTGCGCCTCCTCCCTGCTCTCAGACTGCCCTTCCCTGCCACATTTCTAATTGTCTGCAACTTGACATTCGTGCGAAAGAAGCAGACAACTAAACCTGAAGAGTTAAACATAGAAGGAGCACTCTTATTGGCTACCTAGAATGTTTCCAGCTTATACTTATTTTCTTGGTATAATTAATAGCATTCCTTCAAAAAGTCATGAATGTGCTATGAACTTTAATAATAGTGTGTGCCAGATAAGTGAACATCTTCTTTTTCTTTTTATCCTTTTTTTTTTTTTTTTGGTGAGACTGGGGTTTGAACTCAGGACTTCCTGCTTGCAAAATTAGCACTCTACCTCTTGAGTCACACCTTCAGTCCATTTTGCTCTCATCATTTTGAATATGGGATCTTGTGAACTATTTGCCAGAGCTGGCCTCACACAAAGATCCTCTCCGTCTCAAGGAGGATCTTGAGTAGCTAAGATTGCAGGTGTGAACCACTGGTGCCTGACCTCGCTTTTTTTTAAATGATAACACTGGGAATTAAACTTGTTTTTTTTTTTTTTTTCCTGTCTTTTTTTTTTTTTCATTTTTCTTTTATTATTCATATGTGCATACAAAGCTTGGTTCATTTCTCCCCCCTGCCCCCACCCCCTCCCTTACCACCCACTCCACCCCCTCCCGCTCCCCCCCCCTCAATACCCAGCAGAAACTATTTTGCCCTTATCTCTAATTTTGTTGTAGAGAGAGTATAAGCAATAATAGGAAGGAACAAGGGGTTTTGCTGGTTGAGATAAGGATAGCTATACAGAGCATTGACTCACATTGATTTCCTGTGCATGGGTGTTACCTTCTAGGTTAATTCTTTTTGATCTCACCTTTTCTCTAGTTCCTGGTCCCCTTTTCCTATTGGCCTCAGTTGCTTTAAGATATCTGCTTTAGTTTCTCTGCATTAAGGGCAACAAATGCTAGCTAGTTTTTTAGGTGTCTTACCTATCCTCACCCCTCCCTTGTGTGCTCTCGCTTTTATCATGTGCTCAAAGTCCAATCCCCTTGTTGTTAAACTCAGGGCCTTGTGCACTCTACACTTGAGTCACTCCCCAGTCCCTTTGCTTTCAGTTTGTTTTCCAGATATGGTCTCCCCACTTTTCCTCAGGCCACTCTAGAGCAGGGATCCTCCTAGCTCCACTTCTTGAGTAGCTGGGGATTACAGGTGTGAGTCATCATACCCAGTATCAATCTCTCTATTAAAGGATATGATGGGCCACTCTTACCAGTTCCACTACAGGGCCTGCTGGGGTACACTTAGCTCTCACCATTCAAAGGCTAACCTATGAGGATAGTGTGGCTTTTTTTACCCATTTATTGGCATCTATTAGGTGCTTTACACAATGGTAGTCCTTGTTTTCTGGGAGCTTGTCACATAGGAAGCATATGATTAAAAACTTACAGATGATTTCAGTGCAATGCAGTACAAGCTCGTTTATAAAGCTAGATGCATGCACTTGAGTGTCACAGGACCACAGACAAAGGGCCATTAGCCTAGCATGGGGTTATCAACCTCAGTGTTTCTGCCATGTTGTAGCGCTGTCCTATGACTGCAGGTGTTCAGCAGAATCCCTGGTCTCTACCTACTGGATGCCAGAATCCCCCAAGTCATGACAATAGGGAATGTCTCCAGACTTTTTCCAAGGTCCTCTGGAGGACAAACCTGCCTTGGGTTGAGAACTACAGTGCAGGGAGGCTTTCCAAAAACTTTCCTGGAAATGATGCCCAGCAAGGTCTAGAGACTGAGTAGGAGTCACATCAAAGAGGGCTCTGGGGTGGAGGGAAGGACTCAGCTACCAGGGTCTACGTACTGGCACAGAAGAGAGAACACAGAGCAGGGAGATGAAGGGATGGTTGGACTGCAGCGGGAAAGTAAATCAGCGCAGTATGGCTAGCCTGTATATTTTAATGGGGTTTTTTTTCCACTTGTTTTTCCTCATCTTTGTATTTTGAGCCAGGTTGACAGCTGAATTCTGAACAGGTAATATATACAAAAGTACTCTGCAAATCCTAGGTGGACTATTCATATGTAAATTGTCCATTATTACCACGACTTCAACTGGAAAGAAGGCACTTTAGCTTTACTTTGTGTGTACTCTACAACACTCAAGAATTGCGAAGAACAGAGCATTACAGCATTGCTTATTAAACCTTTGTCCCAATGCTTCAAACACACTCACACACTGCTTGTAGAGGTGAGGCAACTCCTGCAAACATTTCTCCTCTGCCAGCAGTCCCTTAGGGACTCTGCCAGTAGGAGGCAGTAGAAGGAGACCACATGGCTGGAGAAGGAAACTGGATTACTTCTTGCTTTGCTTCTCATTCCTCCCAGGATCCCCTTGACGATGTTTCTTCATCCCAAAAGTGAAGCCTGTTTCCATAACAACAATTGATTCCAATTGTCCTAATACTCCCAGAACCAGCTCCACTAGACCTTCACAAAGACACCAGCACCCACCAGCCTGGGATGTCTTCCACCACAGATGCCTGGACCCCAGCTGTGAGGGCCCCTGCTCCAAGCTCCTAAGTGTGAAGAATTCCAGGCTGGTCTCTGTGTCTCCCAGCCAGCAAGGCAGGAGCTGCTTCCCATAGGTACTACACAGTAACACTTGTGTTTCCTTTTCACCTTTTCATAATACATCTTCATGTTGAATTATTCCCATTGAAATAACTGGCATGGTTTCAGTCTCCTGATGCATCCTTTGAGTTGAGTCCATGGGGTCACATATTCTGGAAGCTGCTGTGGGGAGTAAATTCTTCTTCTTCTTCTTCTTCTTCTTTTTTTTTTTTTATACTGGGGTTGGAACTCAGGGCCTTGTGCTTGCTAGGCAGACAGGTACTCTACTGCTTCAGTCACACCTCCAGTCATTTCTGCTCTGGTTATTCCTGAGCTGTTTGTCTGGGTTAGCCTTACACCTTGATTGATTTAGCCTGCCTTTTTTATATACAAAATCATACAGCACTGTATTTTTTTTCTGGATTTTTTATTATTGTTCAATATTCTGGTTTTAAGACAGACATCCATGTTGTTTCATAGGACTGCTCAGTGGTGTGCTAGCATAGGAAATACGATTTGATGAGCCACCCTAGAGCTGGAGGTGTGGCTGAAATGGCAGAGTGCCTACTTAGCAAGCAAGAGCCCAGAGTTCAAACCCCAGTACTGGAGGGTGTGGGACACTTCTATTTTTATTCTATTTCTTTCCAGTTTGGATGCTTAGAAACACACACTTCTTTTGGTTAAATCCCTACAAAGTGAAATTTCTGTTCTCTAAGGCTCCCCTATCCCAGACAATGCTGAACCACCTCCGAAGTGGTTGGGCCCCTTCTCCCTCCCACCTGCCGTGGGGGGGGGGCTCTTTGCCCTCTCTCCGGCTTAACCCACTAACTTGGTAAACTTGATGCCTGTCTAGTGAGCATGGTATCTAGTGTGGTTTCGATCTTCTTTCTGGATCTTAATAAACCAAGCACCTTTCCAATCAGCAATCCATACATGTGGGCCACTTGGATCGCCCGCCTCCCTGGGCGCCCGCCTTTCTTTCCTTGGCCTTCCAGTTTTGGAGGTCAGGACGGCGGCCGGCAGCCTCCTGGAGCGCCCTGCGCCCTTGTCGCGGTGGTTCTCAGACCCCGCATCCTCCCCGCGCCAGCCGGGGCCGGGTGGCGGCTGTGACCGCGGCGGTGGCGCGGGCCGAGGCCGGGTGGCGGCTGTGTTGGCCGCGGTCTCCAGGCAGCGCGCGGGGCGGGCGGGGCGCGCGGGGCGGGCGGGGCGGGCGGGGCGGCAGCGCGCGGGAGCCGGGCGGCGGCTGCGGCGCGGAGGATGGGGGCCGGGGTCGCGGCCAGGAGCGCCCGGCAGGTGATGGACTGCCCGAGGGGAGGAAAGGGACGGGCTGGATCGCGATAAGGACCAGGCACCGCTGGAGCAACTTGGTTCGGGACCCTAGAGCTTCAGAGCCGGTGCGACAAAACCTTTGACCCGGGCGGGAGGACCAGGGAGGCCGGGCGGGAGGACCAGGGAGGCCGGGCGGGGGGCCGCGATCCCTAGGGGTTCCCAGAGCAGCCCTGGGCCTGGTCAATCGAGACCGCCCAGAGCACCAGACTCGCTTAAAGGTACTTTGTGGACCTTCAAACTCCCTCTGTGGCGGTTTTGTCCCTCAGACACAGGCAAAGGGAGAAAAACCGAAGGTCCCTAGTGGGCACCTTCCAGCCTGCTCCAAACAGGGCCAGGTTTTCTTTGCCATTCATCTTGGTGAGCGCAAGCAGGGATCCTTGTCACCTACCGAAGGAAGGAGTTTCATCTGTCCCAAGGCCAGACGAGTTAGATCCCAAGTCTTGAAGGGATGCCTGGGGAGCTGGCTAAGTTTTTCAGTCCCTAGATACCATGGGATGTGACCTTTCTTTCTGGTTTACTTAGAAGTTGATTGGTCAGTTTCTCGGTCAGAAATTACAGTGGCGCAAACCATTTTTCACTGCACGGTACTAGGAAGCCACACTCATTAAATTGAAAACGACCCTTTTCTAATATATTCACGCTGTCAGCTTTTCCCTCTGCAAGCCTTTGCTTTTATAAGATCGGGCCTCCACAGAAAACCCAGCTCTTGTGATATTTGGTTTTGCTCTTTTCATACTCTTCCCAAATTTCATTAATATGTTAACAACAACAACAAAATCATTGTCTTCTATGGTCATTATTGTATTATTACCTGCCCCAAGAAACCTTAGTCTGTCATTTATGAAATGAAGACATATTAATGTATGGTAATTAAAAAATAAAATACAATCTTAAAGAAGAAACAATCTTAAAGGAGGAACTGAGATATTTTATGAAAGAACAATTCTAAATTGAATGATGATTTTCCCCCCTTTTCTGGTGCTTGGAATTGAACCCAGGGCCTCATGCTTGCTCTACCACTAAGCTCCACTCCCAGCCCCAAACCGATTATTTTAAGCTGATTCATCAAGATCTCAAATACAGTAACCATAATTTTTACATAAAACTGGTGCTGATGCAAACTTTTAGCTAAAATGTGTTATTATTTGCTTTTTCCTAAAAATACCCTAAAAAGCAAGTCATCTACTTATCAGTTTTAAAATAATAGGACAGAATGCAATATGTATTTTTAAAATAAGACTTATAATACCCACCAGCCAGGAAAATTAGGCCTTGATATGTTAATCTACCAACAGGGAGAAGTTTGAGTTAAACAGAAAACCACCTTGTGTGTATTATGAATGTTACCTTTGTTTGTTAACAGTGTTCCCCTAAGGAGTTGACAATGTTCCTTGGAGACCTTAGCAACAAGGTCAACATAAGCTATTTTAGGAAAAGGAATAAGAAATTATTTAATTAAAATTAAGATTTGTCAAAAGAACATGAGCAAGTCAAGAGCATCAAAATTTGCAATAATCTCTAATGGTAAAGATTTCTGTTATCTGACAGGGGAAGAAATTGTCATAAAGGCAATAAGAAAGAAGATAAACCAAAATAGAACTGCTAGCTAGAGATGAAAGGAAGCACAATCCAAAAATATCATCTCTTTCAGTCCAATGTGAACTCAGAGCACCCTTTCCATAAACCATCTCATGAGTCACTGCAATAGCCCTTTGAGACAGTGAGTATTTCCTTGGAGTCACGTCCTTAAATCAGTTGGAAGGGACTCTAGCTAACTCTTACCTTTGATTCAGGCCAGTCTCCCACCCAGCTTTCCCCAGGACCACATTCCATCCAAGCTCGACTTTGAGTCGCTCAGGGGCAGGAGTCACAAGACCACCAACTCTGTGGTTGAGCAGTTTTAATCATTGTTATTCTGTTGTTCTTTAATACTTAGCAGAGCTTCATCTCCATTTTAATGTCCACCAAATTATGTGTTCCTTTCTATTAGCGTCTCTTGGTATCAAAAAGTTTTTTTCCAATGCCGTAGTTGGCCAAACTAGATCTAAGGACAAAACAAGTTCCTTGTTTGCAACTCCAGGTGTGAAAACCACGCTCTTCTCTCTCCCACTCCTTCCTCCACTTTCCAAAAGGTAGACTTTGAGCATGTTTTACTCTAGTGATGACTCCTGCTGAACATGATATATGTATATCTAAATTTCTCTGGACATTTGAAATAAGGCCATCAAAGTACTATCCATAATTAACCATCTGGTTTTGTCCCAACTTGTCTGTAGTAAGCCCTGATATTTGATTTCCCCAATAAAAGTGCACCCGATAACTCAGGCTGTTTATGAGCTCTAAATCAGATGTGTTTCTGTAGAGAGAAAAATAAGCAATAGGCCTTGCTCATACCAACAGAAGGGTGCATTCAAAAACCTGCAGATAATATAACAGGGTTCTCTAATTCTTTGAAATTTTGAAAAACATTGACATTAACATTTCAGTAGTCACAGAGTAACGGAAATACAATTTTTTTTAGGTAATGTTTTTTGCAAGCCACAACTTTCAATATCAGCCAACTGCTTCCTTTAACAAGAGTCTTTCCTGCTAATTTTTGTATTTTTCAAGATGAGTAATAATAGACTAATTCCCAAGCTCTCCATTCAATCTCCTGTTCTACACGCCAACTTAAATATCCAGTCTTCAAACTCACCTTTTAAGAAAGAAGATTTAACTCTGATTTCAAAAGACTCTTTAGAATCAGATTCAGAAAGTCTCACTCAAGAAATTAAGTCCCTATCTGGAATTGAAGACCGAGTCCAAGACAAAGATATGGAGCCTGACAGCTTAGAGGAAGACAGTCCCGGACAGGAAAGCCTGAGTGAGACAGAAGAGGAAGCAAGTAGAAAAGCAGCTCAGAGGGCCAGAGAGAAAGACTCTCATGCCCTGGACAGTGGTGTAAATCACAGGTAAGGAACAGGCTTGTGTGAGTTGGTAACACTGAATGCCAAGACAGTACAGAGGCACTGTCTTAGTGAACCCCTTGTAATGTGTGTGAAACAGGTCTCCGAGCAACTAAAGATGGTGTGGTTCTTTGCTTTTTGGCTGCATTCATTTATTTTTTTTTTAATTAAAAAATGTAATAATTATTAATAAGAATATTTCTTATATTCCTTACTTCCTATCCATATTCCAAATGTCTCCACTGTTAGGACCTCACAGTGCAGAAGTCCCAGAAAGTCTGGTAGAGAAAAGTACATAGCTTGAAGTCCCGTGGTCTTAATTTGGTCCAAGCACTGCTGCTTCATGTAGAATTTGAAATAAGTTACTTAACTCTTTGACACTCACTTGTTCCCATCTGTAAGACAATCTAAACTGCCTGTCTCACAAGATTGCTATGAAAGTCAGTAAGACACAAATAATTGGGGGTGGAATTCCACCCGCTTCAGATATGCTATAATCATACACACATTTAATATAACCAGTGTTTATGGGACTTAAGTGTATGCTATGAGCTACGAAAAATGTAAGGAACTATTTTAATGGAGTACTAAATATGATGGCGTGCAAAGTTAAAAGCTGCTGGCTTAGTGGAGAAGTGCAAAGAAAATGATGCAAACCACATGGGTTCAAATACTGGTTCTGCCACTTACTAGCTGTATGACCTTGGCCAAGACCACTTAATGCCTTCGTGCCTCCATTCCCATATCATTAAAAATGGGATAATAGGGCTGATGGAGTGGCTTGTGTGGTGAGCGCCTGCTTAGCAAGCATGAGACCCAGAGTTCAAACTCCGGTACCACCCCTCAGAAAGGTGGGGTAATAATAATAGTTACCTTACAGCTATCATGAGGCTAACATTTAATATATATGTAATGTTTTGAAAGTAAATGACTCTTTATAAATTACATTATATTAGATTTTTGCATAAATTAGGGGTGAATGATATTAAAGAAAATTTACAGAAAGGTCTAGAACTTGGGCAGGGTTTTGAAGCCAAAGTATGATCTGGATACTAGAACAGAATTAGAGTGCCATGTTTGTGGCACAGTGGGGTGTCCAGCTGGATGGCAGAGAATTTGTTTTGAGTGAAAGGAAAATTGACTGAGTAGGGAGCTGATTATAGAGGCCTTGAGAATATGCAGCTAGTCCTGGAAAACCAATCTACAGGTCATTGAATATAATCCTCCTGCCCCAAGAACTCAAAGACTTGTCCTAGCATACAGTCACAGCGAGGACTGCCAAGTCCTAAGTCTTCTCCTTCCTTTTGTCTTCCTTTCCTTCCTGGCACTGGGATATAAAGTTAAATGAAACGCATATGCTTCTTAAGGGCTCTCAAAATACAATAAAAGTGATATGTACTGTCAATGAGGAGGTGCGGTTGGAGAAGTTCACGGGTAGCTTCAGCGAGACAGACACCCCTGATTGGACGTGGTTGGATCAGCCAGGAGGAGAGAATGAACACATGTTCTTGGGGAAGGCCGTGAGATGAAGCAATGTTTAAGGAAGTTATTCTGCAATCTGATGTAGTTCGAATTAGAACTTCTGGATCGTAATGATTAAGACAAGGATAAGGACGATAAGAATTTTCAAAAGTCTCCTTGTTTAACTCAGTTCTTCCCTGTAATCCTGCAGGCAGAGAGGGTGCTGCCGTCTCCATTTCACAGATGGGGAAAATGAGGCTAAGAGAGACAAAATAATTCATCATAGTGATTGGAGGGGATGTTTGCTGTTTTGTTATTTATGTGACTTTTGTTAATTATGAAAAAAGCTCTAGAGCTGGGCATGGTGGCATACAGCAGAAATTCGGCACACAGGAGGCTAAGGCAGGAGGATTTTGAGCTCAAGGCCAGCCTGGGCTACATTGTAAGACCTTGCCTCAAAAAAAGAAAAGATTTTTAGCCTAACAGAAAAGTACAAGATGTGGGGGGAGGGAGACTGTGGAGGGAATGATAAACACTTATTGGCATATTTGTTTCAGAATTTTGCTTGTCTTAGACAAGGTCTTATTATGTAGGTCAGGCTAGCCTTGAACTCTGACCTTCTAGCCTCTACCTCCTGAGTCCTGGGCATGCCTCACCACACCTGGCTCAGATTTTTTTTAGGTCATCAAATATTACACTTGTAGTTTCCTTGTACCTTTTCTCATACTTACTCCCATTGTCTTTCTCCTCAGAAGTAACCCAAACCCAAAGTACAATTATGTGGGTATGTTCTTCTCACCAACCTTTATCCATTTCTCTCACAGGTAATCTATAATTAGTAGTGTGTGCCTATCTGTTTGGTTCAGCCAACATTATGTAGCTATGTATTTTCTCTCTCTCTCTCTTTCTTTTTTTTTGCAGTCCTGGGGATTGAATCCAGGGCCTCACATTCACTAACTTTTATGTTTTTAAATTAAAATATGTGTTCATGCATTTTCAACTTCCGTATAAGTTTATCCGTTTCCTGCTGACGAATCTTTAGGCTGTTTCCAGTGCTCGTGCCCCACAGTGTTCTGGGTACATCTTCCTGGGCCTCCTGGGCACAGAGCTTCTTCATGGTGTGCACATTCTGAAGTGTAATTGCTAGTCAGCAGAACAGTGAGCCTCTTCAGCTACGCTCAAAATGCCTGAGAGCTCTCAGTCCTCACAATTACTCAGGCTTTTTAACATTTGCCCCTCTGTCAGGTTATAAAATCCTTTATAGATTTCAGTTACTTTTCCCTGATGACTTATAAGTATTTTTTTTTACATTTTTACATTTACTTACATGTATGTACATTATTTGGGCCACCTCCCTCCTCCCCCACCCCACTTCCAGGCATGAGTATGTTTTTAGCCAATGGAGATCAGTTTATACATACTCTTTGGCAACCAGTTAATTTCATTTAACAAAATACCACCTTTTTCCGTATTTGTAGCTGTGGATCTGCCTCATGCTATGTAGTGTTCCAGTATGTACAGGTACCATGATACGATTATTCAGTCACCCCTGGGGAGACATTGGGATGTCCTCAGTTGGGTTTTGGAGGTTTTTGTCATTGTTGTTGTTGTTGTTTGTATGCTTTGGTGGGATCAGGGTTTGAACTCAGGGCTTCGTTCTACCGCTTGAGCCACAAGTCCAGTCCATTTTTGCTTTGATTATTTTGGAAATGGGGGTCTCACAAACTACTTACCTGAGCTGGTCTCAAGTCAAGATCCACCCGATCTCAGCCTCCCAAGTAGCTAGGATTACAAGCATGAGCCACTAGCACCCAGCTTGTTTGTTTGTTTTTTAAACAGTGTTTTCTCTGAAATACATATGAAGAGTTGCTGGAGCTTGGTGACAGATTAGAGACGGAGACTGAAGGAACAATAAAAGCCACAGATTAAGGGCAGTCATAGTAGCTGGCATTTATAGAATGCCTTTCGCGAGCCCATCTCTGCTGGACCCAATACTTCACGTGTGTTTTCTCATGTAATAGTGTAGCAGCTCTGGCAGGTTGATTCTGTGATGGTCCCATCCTGAAGGTTGCAAAGGAGATTTCGCGAGGTTGTATTAGCTAGTGAGTGCTGGAGCAGAAAGCTCAGATAATCTGACTCATGCTCTGAAGCTCGTTTCTGTCTTGGCCCTAACCTAAGAGGTAATCTCCTGGGTAGTAAAGAGTAGGGGTTTTAGGTACAGAAATGACAGCATCAGAAAGGAAAACCCTCTTGCCTTGTCTGAAGTATCTTTGTCTGTACTTTTAAAATTAAGAAGCTGAGGCAAAAATCCATTAAATGACCTCATTTACCCAGTTGTTGACTTTTCCCTCCTTTTGTACAGTGCTGAGGGACCTGATTTTAACCTTGTTCTTTACCAAAGGACAATTTCAACTCTACTTAATATGTTTCAAAATAAAGAATAATGCTTACAAAAATCAAAATTATGGTTAGACTCTTAGTCTTCTGATTCCAAGGTCCTTAAATAAGGCTATTTTCCTAAGTTTGACCTGCTTTTGAAGTGTTTAATGATAGACTATAAACCACAGGGCAGGGTTATAACTCTGGTAATTGCTAGTGTGGCGCTTCATTCACTAGACACCGGAGGACCAGTTCCACCCTATAAAGGAAAACAGAAGTGAAGCATTGGGCCACACAATGAGTGCCTCAAAATGTGATTCAAGTGTGGTTTTGTATTGGTCCTTTCTCTGCCTCACATTAGTCTTAGGAGCTTTTCCTAGGTGTATTATTGCTCAGATCTGAGTAGTTATGAGTAGTGATACAAATAAATTGATCTCAAGCTCTCAACACGAAATTCAAGTAGGCTTTCATGGCTGTACAGTAGATGGCATTCTGGGGATTGTAGTTCAAAAAACATTAGTCAAAGCCTGGCCCTAAACCAAGGCAAATCTCTTTCTTCTTGCTTTTACAAGCAATAATTTTAAAAGCTGCCTGACAATTCACTTAGCCCTACTCTTATGTTTTGATGTTACTAGAACCTCCAAAAGTCAAAGGCATGGTTCAGTGTATATGGATTATAGAAAACCTTTTACTTAATAGAAATTGGAGCTGCATTGATGGCAGTGAATGAATCGAGAGTGGAGAGAGGACCTTCACGGACAGTCCTTAAGCCCCACTCAAGAATGAGCCTTATGACACTCGGCACTGATGAAGAAAGCGATCGATGTGATGCCTAAGGCATCAGAAATCACCTCTTTGGTCCTGCAGCCTTCTGAAGCTGTATATGCTTTTTTAAAAAAATCAGAAAGCAGCAATTCAGTATCCAGTATATGCATTTAATAAGGTTTTATTTGCAGAAATATTGACATATTTACTAATATTTATAAAAAACTATTTGCTTTATAGATACTTTCTCATTTCTCATCACAAGAGTCTCTTAGATCGCACATACAAAGTATACACTGTACTATTGAGCCACACCTCCAGACATTAGTAACCCCATTCTGCAGATATGGAACTGCAGCTGTAAGCCTTGTCTAATGCATGTAGTTACTAAGCAATGGGGCCAGACACTGAGTTGAACTCTCTCCTAACTCCAAAGCCCAAGGTTCTGAAATAACCATGGATTGATCTGATAAAGAATTTCACTTTACTGTCTTGCAAAAATTAAAATTAGATCAATCACAGGATGGGCTAACCTGAGGCCAGAGTAAATATCCACATAAAAAAATCAAATTTTTGTCATGTAACGAAATTGTTTAAAGGATGCTGCGTCCTCAGAATAGACATTACTAGTTTCTCACCTTGAGCAGTGGGGTCATGGTAGCCCTGGGAAACAGTCATGTTTCATTCAGTGAGCTCTGCAGGTATGTCTCTCTGCAGGTTCACCTGGGAACCACAGTGTCCACAAAACAGCCATGTACTTTCTAAAAAAGAGACTCAATAATAATAATCTGCATTTTATCCCTTATAGTATATAGTTTCTCTCAAATGCTTCAAAGAGTGTTATTTCCAATTAATCTGAGAATCAGGTGAAGTATTGAGTGCTGGTTTCCAGGGCTTGGAGACGAGTACTGGTGAACAAATACTGATGGTACAGTAAGACTTAGTGAAGACCAAAACTGAAGAGTTTCATTTTTTCCCAAATTTCTCAGGCTGTTTTGTACAACACTTTGGAAATATTTACACCGAAGCTAGATTACCATCTCTTAGAGGTGGTATAGATTGTTTTATTGCACTGTTTGGAGAATAAAAAAAGACATTTGAGGCTGGTTCTAATGGCCTGGGCTTACTGAAAACATTCCGGGAGCTTCCAGGAGTCATATTTCATTCCTGTTCATTGCTAGCAACATTCATCCATGTTGATTTCTCTTGCCTGCTATTAGGTAGATTTTCAATTTAAGGTCATTGATTGGCCAATCTCTTCAAATGCATTGCCCTACGTACCACATCCTAAGGAGTTTCCATACAGTATTTGGGGAATAGTTACTAGCATTTTAGTTCTTTATTTTAGCTCACATAGAAATAGTTATGTCACAGAAGTGGCTTTTGTCATAGGTTATTAGTTTTTTCTGCTTTATGTTCATTCAGTTACTCATAAATGATGTCTTAGTTAAACCCAGGCATGCTCCTCGGAGCAGGCACAGTGCCATCCTAACAGATGAGCAGGTGCAGAAGAGTAAAGAGTGTGCGAGGGCGTGAGTTGTATCTATTAAGAGGAGTCCCCGCCAGAAATGCGATGACCATGGTGACTCCTGAGACTTGTTGCCCCAGAGACAGCCACTAGCTCCTTTCTTACTTACTTCAAAAGTGGAATGCATTTTTTTTGTGTTACAATAAATGTATAAATCACAAAATGTAATTTAACTACTTGTCACCTACAATCCTGTGAATTTACCAAGAGGATCAAGAAGATTGTAACAAAGTTACTTGAGGGATAGTTTAATGTCTGACCTTTACAGCTTCGTTTAGTTCCACTCCTGACAAGTTCGAAAATATAGAAATCTTTGATTAGTATAATTTTTAATGTGTCAAATTTAAACTAAGTGATTTCCCAACACATACTGACACTGAGGAGTTTTGCATGACAAGCCCAATGTAATTACTGAAGTAATGGATTCTTGGAGCTGATGGGGTCCTTAGAGATCAGCCTAATTCCCCACTGTACTAGAGAGGAACCCTGAAGCCAGAGGAGTGAAGACATTCACCCAAGTTCACCTCTGGTCAGTGGGAAAACCTGGACTAGAAGACAGGTGTCATGACGAATCCATTGCCTTTCCCATGACATCACAGCTAAATTCCAATGCTATTAATCTTCATATAAAACCTAAGAATATCTAGAGGAAGTGTAAACACCTAGAAATTTTATAAATAGAAGTCTCTGTGTCATAGCCATTGCTCAGGAGAATGAAAGGAACACCCAAGCCTTCCATGGAAAATGTGTTAGCACAGTAAACTGCCCTTGGTCAATTATGCCTCTTCTGTGTCATACTGCATTTTCCTCTTGCAGATGAAGCCTTGGTTTCACGTAACTTAACCTTTTCTTTCTTCCTTTTTGTTTTTGGCAGTACTGGTGTTTGAATTCAGGGTTTCACCATTTAAGCCACAGCCCTGTTGCCTTTAGTTATTTTTTTCAGACGGTCTTGAGATTTTTGCCCAGGTCAGCCTCAGACCTTGATCCCCTATCTATGCCTCCCATGTAGCTAGTATTGCAGCTAGGCACCACCATGCTCAGCCATTTAACATAACTGTAATGGAAGTAAGATGCTAGGATTTTAAATTGCTATTACCAAAATGTGATTTTTGGACAATATATCTTTCTTAATTCACAGCTTGTCCTTGAATCACAATTGGTCCTAACAAAAACTAGGGACAAATATCTGATTATTGTATAAGTCGCAAATCTGTTGTCAAAGAAAAAGAAAGGATTTTGGTTGGAATTATCCAAATTATATAATTACTGCGAATAGAATTCACTAAATAACAATTCAGACCCTTCACTTTAGTGTATTTCTGTAGACAGTCTTTGCCCTTCAGTTTATTAAACCATCTCTTTTTCTATTAAAATGTTTAATTTTTTAAAATCAAAATAAATGCTTTCATTAAATGAGATTTTCTGTGTGGCAAATAACCTCCATAAAGCACTTCAGTATGTTTGTGAAACAGTTTTATTTCATACTTGCAAAAGTGAATTTTTAATCCTTTGGATTTATTGCATTTTATTTACTTAAAAGCCATTGATAAGAAGATGATGACAAGCCTAGAATTCAGAAATCCTTGGAAACAATTGTCAGTTTTATAGTTCCTTAAAGAAGCATTAAAAACTTTACACTTAAACAGAAATTGAATTTGCTCCTCATATGCATAAAAGATTTAATGGCATATAAATTGAGAATAATTGTTCTGTTTAAAAGGATTAAATTCAACCTAAATCAATAATAACGTGCAGTTTCAATCTAACTGCCTACTTAAAACAAAGTGGAAAATAAGTAACAGCTAACTGATTAATAGTAATGCTTTTATTCACCTCCTCAACAGGCAAAATGGCCAGTTACTGAATATTTTATTGTGAGTGCAAAGGATGTTAATTGTACTAGAAACATGCTCTAATTTTAGTAATTTTTTGATTGAATACCAAACTGAATATGAGGCTCTTCATTAAATGGAGATTTGATTTTATTTTGTTTGAAGTTATCACAGCAAGTACTCAAATATAGTCCATTAGAGGCAGCAAGTATCCCGGCGTATGCACGGGAGTCCTCCCCCACCCCCTTCCTGTCTGCATCCATTTCTAACCCAGGCCTCTGAAGAGGAGACCCGGCATCTGTTGTCTGAACAGCAACAAAAGAGCTGTGGACGCATTGTCTGTGTAACCTTTCTATCACATGAGGAGGAAGAGAGGTGCATGCTTTGTGTGTGGTTAATTGCTGATGAAAGGATGCTTCACATTCATTTTGCCCCAGCGTGTTGACCTGGACCACAAAACACAATTGAGCTTCTTAGCACACAAGCCCAGTACAATGGGGCTCTATTTCAACCATTGGATTTGTTGCCATGATTTTGCAAGACATAACCTCCCATTTGTTCCAATGTATGCTGTTCATCTAGAAAAGGTGGAGGGGATGGTTTAAGGTAGTCTTGCAGCTGTACACAGTGCAGCATAATTAACACTTTCATATGGTACAGACTCTGAATCCTTGTATGTACACATTTTTAGGGTTTCTCTTCAAACAATTGGCTCAAAAATATTTTTTCCTCAGCCAAACAACTCATCTTCTTTGGCTTGTTCCTGAAAATCCTATTTCCTGGAAAATCCTGTCTTCTCATTTCCACCTAAACTGCCAGTCGTCTGTAATGTGTGATATTGTTTCTACAATCATTTAAGAAAGGAAGTCTGTTAGGGTTAGACATTATAGCTTTTTTGGAATGTCTAACATAATTTAATTCTTCCTCATCATCTTTCAGCAGTTGTTAAAAATATTTCAATGTGTAGAAACACATTTCTCGAGCCCATTCCTAACTCATAGTTCAAACATTCTCCATAGTACCAAAGTCATGACTAAAAGCTGGATATTTTAGAAAGGGGGTGTTAAATCTTTCAGGCCACTAGGGTACCAATTAGAGCATCAACTATGAAGACAGCTTCATATTCTTGAAATAATCTCAGCCCTGGGGAGAGAAGGATCCCTTGAGCTCCATCAGCAGGAAGCACAATACACAACAGCAACCTTATGTAATGGTGACTGAGTATAAGTCCAGTGTCAGAGCTCACTGACACACCTTTTCACAGGTAGCTCTTATGGAATCCTTACTCTGTGTCAGGCACAGAAGCTAGATCACTTATCTATGTTCACATAGAAACTGATGGTACCAGGAACTGAGGGCAGGCAGCTGGATTCTAGCACTCTAGTCCTCAGACACTCTGCTGTACCATTTCTCAGAACCAGGAAATGAACTCCATGTCATTATTCAGAGAGACAAAGCCCCACAAACATTACATATGCCTGAAGAAGGTCTATAGCCCTGACTACAGACATGCTGCTATCAGCTGATGTTAGTTAAATATGATGATCAGTTGGAGTACACCAGTTTTCTTAGTATAATTGCAGAGATGAAAAAATCAAGGGATCTATTTCTTCAACCATTGGAGACTGTGGTGTTCCTCAGCTTTCCGTTACTGTGACAAAAATGTCTGAGATCAACAGCTTATAAGGAGGAAAGATTTATTTTGGCTCCCGGTTTTAGAGCCAGGCTCACTTGATCCTGTTGCATTTAGCCTTTGGCAGCATATTACATCATGACAGGAGCATGTGGTGGAGGAGGCCTGTTCACCTCATGGTAGCCAGGAAGCCAAGAGAGAGAGGAAAATGCTGGGGGGTCTCAATATCCCCTCTAGGACATGCCCCTGTAATCTAAATTCCTTCCACTAGGTCCCACCCCCTAAAGGTTGGACCACCTCCCAATAGTGCCACAGGTTGGCAACCAAGCCTTCAACACATGGGCCTTTAGGGGACATTTCAGATTCAAACATTGGGGGACATTTGGACAGCAACTATCTATTAAAAATTAGTGGGCATTACTCACTAATTGATTCTTTTGTGAATTATCATAGCATCAAAGAATAATGAGGTTGGAATGGACTTTGAGATAGCATCTAGCAATTGAATCTGGAAAAGGAGATTAACATATTTTTAGTGATAAGCAAGGTTATATCCTTCTATATTTTTTGTAGTGCTGGGGATTGAATTCAGAGCTTTACACATGCTAGGCGAGTGCTCTATCACCAAACCCCACTCATTGTCCTCCTCTCTTGAATATCTATACCATCCTGCATTTCTTTATGCACCTAATTCAGTGTGTGCACAATTTACCCTCATTGGAGGGTAAAATCCATCAGCCTGTTGCCATTTTGCTCACTGCTGTGTCTTCTGTGCCTAGAATTCTACCTATACACAGAGACATGCCCAATACTTATGTGTCTACTGGCTGGCCTAGCCATTCACTAGCTCACCTAAAATAGGTGTGCAACAAGCTTGCTTTATGACCCCCTGAGGGAATAGCTGTATGATACAATGTGACTTTCCAGAGAGGAGAGAGGTCCCAGAGCAGATTGCCAGGGTCAGTATCCTGACTGCACAGCCTGTTAGCTCTGCAACTTACATAAGGTCTCAAGACTGCCTCAGTTTCCTCTTAATTAAATGGGGGATAACAATAGTACTGGGCTTCCCTCAGAGTTGTTCTAACTAAAACACTGAAGATTCACTGTACACATCCCTTGGATACTCCATCTTTCCACATCCCACCCGTAACTTAGTGGCAGATGCCCAGTGTCATCACTTGGGAAGGTGGGAATCTTCCCACATGTTGCAAACTAAAGGGTTATCTGTTCTAACCTTTCCCCAAAAGAATGCATAGCCTGTGAAGATAAGCCTTTCCAGGAACTCATCACTTTGGCTGCCCCAAAGCATTGGCTGCCATCTTTCCTCTATAATTAAGCACTCATTTGAATTTAGTTAAGCCCAAACTCTTCCACAGAGTTTACAATGTCCTTCTAGATCTGAACTCTGTTTAACCTGAGCGCCAACCTTCAGCCTTTCCTCGAGGACTCTCATACTCCATTTTACCCACATAGAATTGGTTCTTAGGAAACATCACGTGCCACCCCCGCTCCTGCCACTCTTTTTCACATGCTATTCCCTCAACCTGGCATTTACCTCCTTAGCCCTAGGTCTCAGTGAAAACATCACTTCCTCTAGAAAGCTTTCCCCAACCTCTCAAGAAGTGAGTGGATGCTCCCCCTTAGTAAAGGCACTGTGTTCCTCATCGAAGCAGGCATCACTCCAAACTGCAAATTACTTGTTTCTGTGTCCCCATTAGTCTATAAGTCCAATGCTGCGTCACTCACCACTGTATGTCCTCCTAGCTTAGTAAGCGCTCAGTAAATAAATACTTGTTGAATCAATGAGTGAGGTAATGAGTAAAAAATAGAGTTAAATTTGGATTTTCTTGTCAGTACAGTATGGCTATGGGAAAACTGCACATTTGTTATTAATTTTTAATTTATTTGAAGGTAATAATTGAACTTTCTTTCCCAATTAAAGAATCCCAGTTGAGCCTTATCAGACAAGATAAGCTCTAAAATCATTCACTAATTTGGTCCAATGCAAAAAGCTTCTGCATGTTTAGATTCTCATTGACTGCTATTGGTTTTTAAAAATAAGTTATCTCACGCTGTATTTGTGTTGGTTGGAGTATTCAGATGCAGTTGTTTATTTGAGAAGCATTTATCAACACTTGTGCCGGTAGTGTCATGCAGTGTAAGATGACCAGGGCAGAGGTTAAGGAAGGAAGGTAACCGAGTCCTTCCTGCTTGGGGCTCCGTATTTGCAGATGAGAAAAACTGGCTCAGAGATGGCATGACTTGCCAACTGACAAATAGGTGGTGGCAGACCTAGAACTTGAGCCCAGATGTGTCCAGTCTAAGTGCAGATTATACCCTGCTGGACCATGCCACGTGTCCCTTGACTCTTAAGAGCCAGGTGAAAGCCCAGGTTGAGAAATATTGCAGATTCATAGGATGGATAACACCCAGGAGAAACCTCCCTGGTACTCAAGGCATGGTGGCACCATTTTGACCTCCCATTTCTTGACAAATGGACCATTCTCATTCAGGCATTTTGCTGGAGAATATCACATATCTTCCCTTGTTGGAAAGGGAAGAGCAGCCTGTTTCAAAAAGTTTTCCATCTTAATATGTGAGCTGAAAAATGACAACTTAATAAAGGCATAGAGTTTGGGCTTTTTCTCCAGTCTTTGCTTTACATCAAATCAAAGAAATCTAGGTCCACATTAAGAAGAGTAAATTATCATTGGGGAGACTCATTAGTTTGTTTACTCAGCATAAAATTATGTCCTCTGTAAACAGGAATATCAAATACCATAAAAATCATCGGGTGATTTACATTTTCTTTTTGATTAGAGGATTCCATCCACTGTACTCAAGGAAGGAAAATCTCTCCCATTTAGCTTTTGAAGATCAAAGAGGCCATTAAATATACCATATTACCCAGCATTTTTTCCTTTTTTTTTTTTTTTTTTTTTTGGTTAAGGCTAGGTGGTGCTTTACAAATTGAGACTGTCATAGGGAAAAGGGAGGGCCTTATTTAGGGTCATCTGCAGAAATTATGGACTAGTCTGCTTCCCTCAGACAGGACTATATACTTAACCTTTCATTCAAAAAGGGCTGCCCTACAGTTTCCCGTGCACGCTGACCTGTCTACTGAGTTCTGTACACATCAACCCGAGGGCCAAGAGAATAAAAACTTTTCAGGGAGCTACTGTATGATTCTAAGCCTGGAGGATCTTTCGGTAGCATATTTGATAAAGTCTACAAAGACAAAATGAAGTGAAAAACAAAATTGCTGAAAAGGATGCTATTTAGGTAGATGACTATGTAGGTAGTCAATTGGGATAAAACCTGGCTTTCTTCCCAAAAGGAACAGACTGAAGCAAATGTTGTCTAGGCAACAATCCACTCTTGTCTTCCTAGATAAATAATCAAATGCGCATACTGCCTGCTAAAGTGTAAATTGTAATTTTATCTTCACCAGCTGAAAGACAAGGAGGAACGTCCAAGATCCTTGTTGATGTGCACAGATAACAGAACTCTTTGAACCAAGTGATTCCTTGGTTTTTTAGTTGTTTTTGGCAGTACTGGAATTTGAAGTCAGGGCCTCATGCTTGCTAGGCAGGTGCTATCCCCCTTGAGCCACTCCCTCCACCAGTCCCAATTTTTTTGGTTTAATGTTGTAGATATTTGTTTTCTGGCATATAAATTTTAACTTTCCTCCATTTTAAGACATATTTCAATGAACTTGGGTAATTAAGACCTTTTTATCCTTATGTGTAGTGTGTGGATATAATTCGAGCCTGAAATACATCTTTAACATATAGATAGTAAAAGGGAAATTGGAGGAGAAAGATTGAGATTGATTCCAATAAACTGCGTACAACAAGTAGATTTATTTTGATTAAGGACTTGCCATTTCTTTTCTGCTTTGAGCAGCCAACAACTGAAAGATGACAAATATTCAGACCTCCGATATGATCCGAACTGGAAGATTAAGAAAGAAGAGGAGCAGCTGTTGGCAGTAGAAGCCTTGCCTAGGTCTGCAGACAGCTCTTCTGAAAATCTGCCTTTGGTTCCACTCTACCCTTCCAAGGAGACTTCAATGGAGCTCTCAGGGGGAAAAGACAAAGAAAAAAGGAGTCCTCAGAGCGCAACCTCCTTACTCGGAAGCGAATTTTTAAGCCCAAACTATGAACATGGTACCCATCACAATGAGTCCTTTTCAGAGCTAAGTGACAGTGACCGGGAAGAGAAGTCAAGCAACCTCTCTCAGTACCTAAAGAGTTCAAGTTCACATAATGAGGTTTTCCTGCCAGGGTCACGTGGCCCTCAGAGAAGGAAGTCCAAGCAGTACTTTGTGGAAAAAAACAAGCTGACTTTGGGATTACCCACTCCTAAAACAGACTCTTACCTTCAACTTCACAGTAAAAAAATGGGGGACACTCATCCAGAACAGGTAGGTGGAAGCTGCTTAAACCTCTCTTCTGAAACACTGAAGTCGAATTTATGTTTGTTCTAAATGGCTGAATGTCCCTTCTTTGGGGATGACTATGTCATTATAACCATTTGCCCAGGTAAAACAAAGGCTTCTACTACACTCTATATGATGTCCCTTCTAGGAGAATGAGGAAAATCATTCCCCATGTTCTTAAGACCAAAATAAAAGCCATCAATGGTTTACAGTGCTGTAATCGCTCTAATTCAACTGCTAGATCCAAAACATCCCCATTCAAGGAATCATGGGAATTTTTTAGATTATTTATTCCAATAGATAAAAGATAGGAATAAGCCTTTGATTCTTGCCCATGACCTGCGTGGGTATGCTGCCTGAACCTGACTAAGAACCTGCGTGGGTATGCTGCGTGAATGAGAAATAAGACAAACACAGACGTAAAACAAAAGTGGGATCGGGAGGACTACACGTTCCTGGTAGGAAACGTGAGCGCCTACCTGAGCCAGAGTGTCTATTTTAATAGGTCAGTACCAGGAAAAGACTCAGGTAAAAATCAAGCTTCAACAATTCTTGATGCAAGGTGAAAGGAATGAGGTTTGGTGGGCGAATTGTCCTAAGGCTACTGAAGCTTAATTACAGAACATCAGTTCTGGAATCATCAAGGCATGCAGGACATGATCTAAGGTATTGATTAGTCTGGCATCAGGGAGTCTCCAAATAGTTCTGGTACTTTATCTAGTTTTGCGTCAGGGGGTGGTATGCAGACACAGCGGGTTGTATTCTTCAAGGAGATGTGAGAACAAAGGTCACGACACCAGGTACTGGGAAAAATATGGTAGGAGACACTGTGAAAAATCATACCATGGAGAGGCTGTGCAAACTCCATCATAATACCAGTCCAGGGTTCATGCCTGGTCGCCAACAGATTCCCTGTGCTAATGGCTTTTGTTTCTACCATAGCACTGGTTTCAACCCTACTAAATGCCCCCAACACATAGGAGATGACACAAACCACTGTATCAATCACCACAGCTCACATACAGGAGTGATTCTGAATTCAGATTCTGTGTACATGTTGTGTGGTCATGGGAAGTGAGGACAGGGCACAGCCTGAGGCATTTTTCTTTTGAATTCTTCAAATGGCCGTGTCAATTTCCATTGATAATCATGACACCGTTCTTTTTTGTCCTGTGTGGTAGATATTATTAGACCTTATCTCTCCACCTAGCTCCATCTGATCGTTTTGAGAGCAAATTCTCTCCCAAATGGTGGATTCAAAATCCATTGTAGCTGGCGCTGGTGGCTCACGCCTGTAATTCTAGCTACTCAGGAGGCAAAGATCAGGAGGATCTAGGTTCAAAGCCAGCCTGAGCAAATAGTTCAAGAGACCCTGTCTCGAAAAAATCCTTCACAAAAAAATAGCTGGTGGAGTGGCTCAAGGTGTAGGCCCTGAGTTTAAACCCCAGTACCGCAAAAAAAAACAAATCAAAACAAAAAAAAAACGCTTTTTGTGGCAAGTAATCTTTGTTCTGTTTCATGGGCACACACAGGATCCCACCAGCCCACCTCTTAGTGAACACATCATGGACACAAGAAAAGTGTGGCTAGATCATACAATCCACCACCCTTATTGGAAAAGAGCTGGAAATTAGTCACCTACTCATTTGGAGTAATTTTCAAATATGTAGGAGAGCCTATTACGGTAAAGCTGGGTTCCCTTAGACCAATTCCAAGTAATACCCAAGTGGTATTATTTATCGTACTTTGCCCTGTTCTAACCTCTGAGCATTTTCTTCATGCAGCACCTTAGATCACTTGGCCACGCTAGCCAGCTCCTCGGAACATTTTCTATGGGGTGGTATAGATAAGGTGGAGGAACAGTTGTAATTCTGGTAGATTCTGAAATCTCTTTTACAGTCTCGAAGGAGTATGTGATACCTTTGCCTTTGTGGGTGTGGCATATTTAGCTGAATTATCAAACAAATACTTAGCTAAATTTAAGCAGCTTTTAAAACTTTTAATCCAATTTGAGGTGTTGTTCATGTACTATTTTATTTCATAAATAAATTTCACTTCATTGCTTATTTAAACATATAACTGAATCCAATAGATGTGAAAAATGTCTGTCACTAGCAGTCTCTTCCAGATTAGGATAATATTTTTCATTACTTTTTAATGTGTTCCCAGAAAAAGTGGACCTTAAAGAATAGGCAAATAGGCCAAAAGAAAGAGTTACATTTACGATAAAAAGGGGGAAAGATTTGTTATAAAATCTTCTATTGCCAATTACTTAATTTCTAATTTTGTTAGTAGCTATCAGCTAATTTACCAAACAATGTTAGAATGAATTGGTTGGCAGTGACTTCACAGTCAATATTTTTTTTTGGCAGCACAGGGATTTGAACTCAGGGCCTCATGCTTGCTAGGCAAGTGCTCTTATCACTTGAGCCACATCCCCAGACCTCTTTACTTTTGTTATTTTTCAAATAGGATCTCTTGTTTTTTGCGCAGGCTAACCTGGACTGCATCCTCCTATTTATGCCTCTTGCACAACTGGATTGATAGGCATGATCCAACATGCTACATTTATTGCCAACTTTTTTCCCAGGCCGGTCTTGAATAGTCATCCTCCTAATCTATATCTCCCAAGTAGCTGGGATTATAGGCATGAGCCACCATGCCTAG
Source organism: Castor canadensis (assembly GCF_047511655.1). NCBI lineage: Eukaryota > Metazoa > Chordata > Mammalia > Rodentia > Castoridae > Castor > Castor canadensis. Next base: position 179,266,854 of record NC_133387.1, on the reverse strand, counting down.
CAATAGCCTAATTTTTTTATGCCACATAACATAATCTAACCTTGTTAGATTTGCTCTATTTGTAGGCTCTTGAATTCCTATTTGAAAGGGCCATTGACTTTTTCCTCCACTTTCTCCAGGTCCAAAGGTCTGAAGGTTGATAGCTAATAGCAATCCACAATGATTTCTTTACCATTTATTGGCACGTATTTCCTTCTTCCTACTCTTATTCGTCTCAGAAGACTAGAAATGAGTTTGACCTATCAGTGACACAATGGTGTGTGTGATTTGTTGTATGTACCACGTTAACCTAGCTAACCTTCAGGTGCTGATCCAGGAGCTCTGAGCTGGGACCCAGAGTGTACAGCTCTCACAAGGTCCCAGGGGATGGCTTGATGAACACGGCTAGAATAAAGAACATGGAGGCTTTATCAGAGACCTAACACAGCGGCCTGAGTCAGAGCCCAAGTGTTATTCTGCTGACTTGTGGTAGGAGGCAAGAAGGCAGATTTGGAGGCTGTTATTTTTCATTTGTGGATATGTATCTTCCCCTTGTAATGTATTTGAAAGAGATGACAAATGCCACACGAAACTGAATGATTCAATGACATTTTCTTGAGTAAATAAATATCAATTACCATTACACAGCCAGGGAACCCAGCTTTAATTTTTAATACACCATTTTGTTGCAGACATCTAGGACTAGCTGAACCTAACAGTGTCTAAATGCAGTTGATTGCATTGGGGAAGATTTCAAAATAAGTCTAAGTATACAACATCTAATAAATATGTAAACTGTGGTTTCTGTTTTTGGTTTTTGCTTGTTTTTGTTTTTTTGGCAGTACAGGGTTTGAACTCAGGGCTTCATGCTTGTCAGTCAGCCACTAGCCACTCTACCACTTGAGCCACTGCAGCAGCCTTGTTTTGTGTTTTGAAATAGGGTCTTGCCAGGTATCTCAGACTGGTCTCAGATTCAGTCCTCTACCTTAGCCTTTTGAGTGTGTGGATTACAGGACTATGCCACAATACCCAGCTCAACTGAGGTTTTTTTTTTAATGAAAGTTGAAAAGCTTATTATTAAATTAATATGAAAAATAGGCAGGCATATTAAAGAAAGCTCCAAGCCAGACATGGTGGTGCACACCTATCATCCCAGCACTCCTATAATCCCAGCACTCAGGAGGCTGAGGCAGGAAGATCAGGAGTTCCAAGCCAGCCTGCTACATAGCAAGACTCTGCCTTAATTTAAGAAAGAAAGAAAAGAAATAGAAAGAGGGAGAGGGAGGGAGGGAAGGAGAGGATAGAGGCCAATTTGTTCATGTGTGTATAATATGCAAATATGGTCCTTGAGAAAGTAAAACATTTCTAGGAATGAGAAGGAAGGGTAAAGGAGGATGAAGGATGGGTGAATTGAAGTGTGATACATCGTAAGAACATTGTAAATGCCACAATGTATAGTACAACAATAATATGATAATAAAGAAATTTTTTAAAACCTTTGAAAATCAAAAAAAGAATGTAAAACTTTATGGCCTTTGGAGCCAGGTTGATTTGCACTGCCACACACACTAGCTGTCTAGCACAATCTGACCTGCGCAGATTACTAAACCTCTTTTTCTTTCTTCTTCTTCTTCTTTTTTTTTTTTTGGCAGTACAGGAGTTTGAACTCGGGGCCTTGCTAATGCTTGCTAGGCATGCGCTTTACCACTTGAGCCACTCCACCAGCCCAGGTTACTGAACCTCTGCCTCAGCTTTCTCATCTGGAAAATGGGATAATAATAATACTTTCCTCATAAGATAATTAAGAAGACTAAGTGAACAGGTTATATATGAAGAGTGCTTAGATTAGATTAGTGCCTGCTTCACAGCAAGAACTAAGTAGATTTTTGCAAATTTTTTGTTTGGCCCAATAGATTCCCTTCCTAGGAATTTATCCTAGATATGTATGTACAGTTTTGAAATCACACTTGTACAAGATTATTCATTTTGTCCTTATTTGTGCTATTGAAAGATTGGAAGCCACTCAATTACCTGCCATTTGGGGAGTAGTTAAATAAGTTATGGTACATCCACACAATAGACTATGCTGCAGCAGTTAAAAAAATGAAGACATCCTTCACGAGCCTATTATGGACAACTTAACAGGATTATTACTAAGAGAAATTCAAGGTGTAATACACTGAGTTCAGTATTTAAAAGTGGTAGAAATAAAAACATATATATCAGACCAGTATGATCATGCACACCTGTAATCTCAGCACTTGGGATGATGAACAGGAGGATTGTAAATTCAAGGCCAGCCTGGGCTACTTAGCAAGACCTTTTTTTTAATAGTTAACCATAAGAACTGGGAGGGTAATAGGTGGGAACACAGCTTTTCACTTTACACCTTTTCAATTCTTATTTTTGAACCATACCTTTATACTAACTTATTAAAAATTAAATGAAAAAAATAGCAACAAAATGGGCAGGGGAGTATTTATAATATACATTTATAATATACAGCCCTGTTTTCTTGTGTTGGGTATTTTCAAGATAAGGTCTCTCGAACTTTTTGGTAGGGCTGACTTCAAACCTCGATCCTCCTGATCTCTGACCCCATGAGTAGCTAGGATTACAGGCCTGAGCCACCAGCACCCTGCTCTAATATACATTTTATAGTCACCCGAATAACTTCACATTCCTAACTGCATAGAGTCACCTAAGTCACATTGTTTCCTTGTTTATCACAGCTCAGTGGTTTTTAAATTCAACTGTTCTAGTCTTTTTACTGTTTTTCATAGATCTGTTGATTATACATTAAAATACGCTTTGAATCCATGGAAAGAGCTTAATTCCATGACTTGTGGAGCAAGGAACTGATGTGAAAGGCAGCAACACTAGAGGGCACATGAGCACCATGGTCAGACAGCGGCTTCATGGGTGAACATTCAGTGCTGGCTTTTATTCATGATTTGCTCAGTAGTCAAAAGGACTCATCTGAAACTCATTAGCATCCGAGTCAAATTTATGATCTACCATTAAAGGAAATTGTGTTTTGAGAAATGAACCACCCTTCTATCTTGATTCTAATATGACTTTGAAGATGAAGGTGAAATTAAGGATGAGTTGAAAAGAGTTTTAAGTGCTTTATACATGTTATTTGACTCTTCCCTAGTAACATCTTGGAAAGAAATTACAGATATTTTACAAATGTAAACATAAAAAGGGTATTTGATCGCCTACAGTCTTCAAGACAATATAAAGTCATAAACAGAATTCAGTTTCAGATCTGCTACCCACTTGGTATCAACACACTTTTGGGCCTGTTACTGAAACAACCGCCAATCAGTCATCAAATATTTATTGAGCACCGACTGTGTGCTAGGTTCTCTTGTCTGTGTTAGGCATGTGACAGAAAAAGAAGCCATGCAGAGAGAGCTCCTTCCAGGAGTTTACCTACCAGTCATGGAACATGAACAAAAAAGCAGGTACAAAATTTGAGATGTTCATCAACATCTCAAAGGAGACTAACAGACTTTATTTACTAAAGTAATGAAGACAAAGTGTGGCTGGAAAGTTTACCTCTGTGGAGGTGTCATTCCAGATGAGAAATGAAAGGATTCAAAAGAGAAAAGCATAGAAGATCTGGGAAGAGTTTTGATTTGCTGTGCCTTGGGAGCAGGATTCTGGCATATTTTTTCATGGGAGGAAAAATAAAGCCAAACAAAATACTGGTTAGGGAGTCAGGCAATCATGGTGAAATCCTGGCTCTTCAACATAGCACTTACTAGATATCTCAGCAATGGCTTCTTAAGCCTTATCTTCCCCTCATCTACTATATGGAGTCAACTTCTGCCATGGAAGGCTATTTATTTATTTATTTATTTATTTTTTGTGGATGATTTTTTTTTTAATTTTTATTTTATTCATATATGCATACAATGTTTGGGTCATTTCTCCCCCCTTCCCCCCACCCCCTCCCTTACCCCCCCTCTGCTTCCTCCCTTACCCCCCCTTACCCCTCGCTACCTGGCAGAAAAAAACTATTCTGCCCTTATCTCTAATTTTGTTGAAGAGAGAGTATAAGCAATAATAGGAAGGACCAAGGGTTTTTGATGGTTGAGATAAGGATAGCTATACAGGGAGTTGACTCACATTAATTTCCTGTGCATGTGTGTTACCTTCTAGGTTAATTCTTCTCGAACTAACCTTTTCTCTAGTTCCTGGTCCCCTTCTCCTATTGGCCTCAGTTGCTTTAAAGTATCTGCTTTAATTTCTCTGAGTTGAGGGCAACAAATGCTATCTAGTTTTTTTAGGTGTCTTACCTATCCTCACCCCTCCCTTGTGTGCTTTCGCTTTATCATGTGATCAAAGTCCAATCCCCTTGTTGTGTTTGCCCTTGATCTAATGTCCGCATATGAAGGAGAACATATGATTTTTGGTCTTTTGGGCCAGGCTAACCTCACTCAGAATGATGTTCTCCAATTCCATCCATTTACCTGCAAATGATAACATTTCATTCTTCTTCATGGCTGCATAAAATTCATGGAAGGCTATTTAAAGAATTTATACAAAGTGCCTGACATGTGGAGGCATTCTGTAAGCCATGGGAAAGGAATGGAATCCATTTAAGGAACAGGCCCTGCTAAACAAGGAGTCACCTAAGTCACCCAAACAGCTTTTTCCTTTTTCGTGCTACAGTGACTCAAAATAAAAGAGGTAGAACTTCAGGTAGAGTAAGAGCAAAATGTAGCTGCAAGGATATATCTCTATGACCCAGTGTGGTTGCATTGTGGTGTGACTCCCGTTCTGTGGTGTGGCTTCTCAAAGACTGCCCACACGGGGGTCTGTTAGTCAGTTTTTCATCATTGTGACAGAACAATGTACAGGAGGAAACATTTATTTTGGCTCATGGGAAGAGCTTTCGGTCCATCATAGTAGGGAGGTTATGGAGGAGCAGAAAGGCTTACCTCATGGTGGTCAGAAAACAGAGACAGAATGCCTGTGCTAGTAGGCTTTCTCTTTCTTCCAGCCTGTGGGGATGGTGCCACCCACATCAAGGAAGGTCATCCTCTTAGTTAATCCTCTCTGGAACTGCCCTCTCAGACACACCCAGAGGTGTACTCTACTGATCTCCTAGGCACTTCTCAATCCAATCAAGTTGACAACCAGGATTAACCATCACAGGATCTAAGCACACATCCCCACTTGTCATGCTGTTCCCTGAGAGTCCCCGATCAACCAAACTCTGTTCCATGGATTGTAGAGCTCTGCAATCATATCTAGCAACAGTCGGATATTCAACGTATTTCTTTAACAGTTGCTCAGAATCTGCTTCAAATATTTTAGTTCATAAGGAACTAATGAATAACTTGGATCATGTACACAGTATTTAGTACTTTGGTTTTGAAGTACAAGTTTGCATCATAATCCTTTCAACAATTCCTCTCCTTGATTCCATCTTCTCCAGTGGTCTTCTTGGATACAAATCTGATCATATCAATATGCTGCTTATCTTCCAGATAAAATCTAAACTCTCAGAGAGACAGAAAGGCCTTTCATGTCCTGGCCACTCCTGCCCCTCTTGCCTCATCCTCTGTCTCATCTCCCTTGTCCCACATCCTCCAGCCATGCTTTGGGAGCTCACAGTTCCTTGACCATGAATGTCCCCTGGGCTCCTTTTGGTTTGTGCTCACAGCTCCACTCTTCCTTGGCTTGTTTGTTTGGGAAAACCTTACTTTTCTTTGGAGACTCAGCTCACATGTCTCTACTTCATGAAGACAACATCCTTCACACCTGAACATCTGCCCCAGAGCCCATGGCACCACACAGCAAGGCTCTCTTTATGTGTCTCTGGGTCTAACGACTGTGAGCTGCTTAAGGTCACGGATTGATTTCATCTCTGAATCCCCACACATGGCATACAGTAAGCACTATCTAAATATGTGAGGAGGACATGTCATTTTAACCACTATTTCTTTGGTGCCAAATTGTGTTCTTTTCGAAATTAAAAAAAAGAACAAGAGAGACTGATCTGAGCTGTGCTGTCCACTGAAACACTGGAATTTGAAGTGTCAAAGACATTATGGTTAAAGTCATTTATTACCATTGGCAAATCACAAAATCCTCATTACAGTGACATTATAAATGTTTGTCTTCCACCACAGATTCAGGTTTATCAGGATAATGAGATGAGATGATCATATAGCTCTGTCTGGATATGCATTATATTTGTTTATTGAACATTTGTGTTCATAGCCTTCTAATAGATAAGATAGCTCAGTAATATATTGCAGTTCTTTTCCATCATTTTTAATTTAGTAGAATTTTGGGTAGTCCATAAGATTAAGCTTTACCTTTATTTAAATTGTCATCTTTTTGGTAATTATATTTGATCAGAAACAGAATACCTTTTTATAGAAATCTTCCAATTTGATGGTGGTTTTTTTTGTTTTTGTTTTTTAGGGGGTTTTTTTTTTTGGTGGTACTGGGGTTTTGAATCAGGGCTTCACACTTGCTAGGCAGGCACTCTACCACTTGAACCACTCCGCCAGTCCTTGGTGGTGCTTTTGAATTCCAGCTCTATTATACTTGTAAAAATCCTTCTTCTCCAGAGCAGCAACTCTGTAGATGTTCATCGATTGATAGATTTTATTATTTTGCCCTGTGTCACCACAAGAGCACTTACTTATGACAGTATAATTTCAATTGAAGTTTATGGTTTTTTCAATATGAGACAAGGCATGTTTCTTGTGTGCACTGTTCTGCACTTAATGTGCTTAAACTACCAGTCTGCTTGACCCATAGATTGACACTTCGTTAAATCCACATCACTGGAGAGGAAGCCATAAAGAGAGAAGTTCCCATACAGCTGAAGCATACCCTTTGAAAAACTGGAACTTTAACATAATTAATCATTTTTAAGGATTAATCACTTTGAAGCTTTCAAGAATGTACCTACTATACTTGACAATTCTGCATATTGCACTGTTCTGAAGTGAAGTCAGGATTAGAGGTGTGGCTCAAGCAGTAGAGCACTTCCTTTGCAAGGTCAAAGCCCTGAGTTCAAACCCAAGTCCCACCAAAGGGAAATGAAAGGAAGTCGGAAGCTGTGGCGATGCGAATGACCCTCTGCCTCTTTATTAGAATGATTTCAGCAGCCATGAGCTACAGTCATTCCATGCTCTCAAAGAGCCTGGGGAGCACTGGCAAAGAAGACATAAAACCATCAGTACTAGGTGAAAACTGCTGCACACACAGGGTGGGTCATCCCTGACCCAAAAATTCAAAATCTGAAATGCTCCAAAATCCAACACTTTTTGAGTGCTGGCAAGATGCCACAAGTGGGAAATTCTACACCTAACCTCTGTGATGGGTCGCAGTCAAAATAGAGATACACCAAAAATATTGCATACAATGACCTTCAGGCATAAATGAGTGTCATATTTAGGCTAGATCCCCTCCCCAAGATATCTGATTATATATGTGCAAATAATCAATTCTCCTAAAACCAAAACCACAACTGGTGCAAACATTTTGAATAAGGGATACCCAACCAGGACTTGAAACATGTCAGGTCCTAAAGGAACCCAGAATTCTTGTGTCTGCCCAGCGAAATCAGAGAGGGCTTCCCAGAAAAGGTCATCATGGAACTGATTTTTTTGGCTGTACAGGAGTTTGAACTCAGGACTTCACACTTGCTAGGCAAGTGCTCTAACTCTTGAACCACACTTCCAGTCTGGGAGAATGATTCTTTTAGAAGATACATTCTTTGTTTATTCTGGAGAGTTTGTGTTGTTGACTAATCAACCTTGTTATGGCTTGCATAAAATGAGGGCATGACTCAAGTGGTAAAGGGCTTGCCTAGCATGCTTGAGGCTCTAAGTCCAATCCCCAGTATTGCCAAAATAGTAGAAATACTAACTTTATGGTTTATGAGATATTCTTTAAAATATCTTTTATATTCTTGAAATAACAAATTTCTTAATTCACTTAACTTGTATTTATTAAGAGTCTAGTATGGTAACTTATGCCTTTAATCTCACCACTTGGGAGGCTAAGGCAAGAGGATTGAGAGTTTGAGGCCAGCCTGGACTATATAGTGAGTTCTCGGCTAGCCTAGGATATAGATAGATATCTTGTTTCCAAGAGAGAGACAGACAGACAGACAGAGCTTATTACACATCAAGCATAATCTTAGATGCTGGGGATACATTGCTGAACAGAACAGACAAAAATCCTAATCCCTGTAAAGCTGACTTCTATTGGGAGGAGACGAACAACAGACAAATTAGACTGATTAGTGTCTTAGTAGGAGGTGCAGAGAGGAGTGAAACAGAACAGAATTGGTAAGGACTGCTGAGTGGGGGAGAGAAATCACAATCTTAAATAGGTTAGGAGGCAACGTGTCTCTGAGAAAGAGATGGAGGAGACGAGAGACCATGCCATGCCAGTATTTGGAGAAAGAAGATTCCTGGAAGAGAGAACATTTACTGAGTGTGTGGTCTGAAGGGCCACTGAGCAAGGGGAGAACAATGGAAGTTGAGGCCCTAAATTTCCACCTCATTTGATTGGTGCTTGGCCATCTAGGTTTAATATAAACCATAGATCTAGCCAGATAAACAATAGATTATATAGCTGTCTCTTGGCATCTTTGGAGGATTGGTTTCAGGACCCACACATATACCAAAATCTGAAGCTGTTTGAGTCCATTTTATAACGTGGTATGGTATTTGCACCAAACCTGCACACATCTTCTGATAAACAGTAAGTCATCTCTACCTTACTTATGATACCTAAGACAATGCAAATGGTGTGTAAATAGTTATTATACTGTATTGCTTAGGAATAGTGACAAGGAAAAAAGTCTGTACACATTTAACAGATGCATTTTTTTCCCAAATATTTTCAACCCATGGTTAGTTGAACCCTTGGGAACAGGAAGTATTTATTTAGAGGACTGGTTGGATGCATTCTGGTGGCAATGGAATGTTCAGTGAGCAATATGGACTGATTTGTCGTCTAATTATATATACATATATATACCTCACGGGAAGTACTAGAAGAGGAGCAAAGCCCAGGTTAAAGTAGACGGGAGCCCAGAGCCAATCAGCCTCATAAACCTTTAAAGATTAAGGGCACTGGCAAAGGAAGTGTTTTTAAGTAGGTGACTGACTGTCACTTTGGGGGTTTTAAAGCTCAAGTTTCTTTTGCTGAAAATGGATGCAAAAAATAATATTATCAAAGGGTTCAGAGTCCTCAAGTTCTTATTGCACACACTTGCACACACACATACACACGAACACACACTAACCACATCCTAAGTTTCTAGAAGAATGGGGAAACTCACCACCAGCAGCACCCAAATATTCTACAATCGTCCTCTCTCAATAGTTGAATACTACATACTCCTCAGTAATTAAATCAATGAGGCTGCCCGACAATGTAGAGTACTTGTGTATGTGGCCTCTTTCACTGACCATGTAAATCCAAATGGCAGCACTGTTGACTTTACTCCACAGGCATACACCAACATATAGCGAATGTATTAGAAATAGGACAAATAAATGCTTCCCATCACTCATCAGCCAAGAGAATAAGGAAATGCTCACTGAGTCGGGTGATTATGTCCAAAAGCAGAGGCTAAACAATGGACGTGCTGGAATGGTGTCAGACACTTTGGCTTATTTATTTGGGGCACATGCTAGTTGTCAACAAATACCATCAAGGAATGAGGATAACAAAGAACCTACTGAGTTAATGCAGGCTTCCCATCACATGTAACATAAGGTCAGTTGTAAAGACAGAATTAAAAAGGGAAAAGGGGCCCAGGCCTCCAGCGATTGCAGTTTTCTGTGAATGCCCATTTTGGAGAAAGTTTTACCATGTGTCTATGCAGATCTGTAATTCACACAGCAGCCCTGGGCAAAGCATGAACTTTGTTTTCTGTGGTGCTGTCTGATTCTCTAAGAACCTGAGTTTCTTTGAGAGTGAAGTAGCAGCCCAGTCTAGCTCAGCTGTACTCAATCTGAGTTGCTTTTCTACCTACAAACCCTCACTTCAAAGCAAGGAACATAATGTACAATTTTTTAATGGCTCTAGACCCAGGCACTCAGACTCTCTGCTCTGCGCCTTACCTCAGTGTAAACACCTAATCAAGATTGCCTGGACTTCAACAATGGCAGCCAAATGCAATTCGAGAACCACAAGCCTTTGAAGTCCTCCCTGCAAAGGCCGGTTTTCTAGTCTGGGATAATGACATCCCATGATTGCTGTCTTTGTTGTATCTTTTCAGTAGAGAAGCAATTATAGGCCTCAATTTAACAGAATAGACATTACACAGCTTATGATGCTCAAAATGCAATTTCATTTGATCATTTTCTCGATTTGATTGGTATTAATAGAATGGTTCACAAAAAAAAAAAAAATAGCTGGCAGAGGTTGTGTCCCGTTCCACTTTCAAAGAGATAATGTAGAAGTATGCTTTCCTGGCCCAGCGAGTCTGTCTGAGGGATTGAGCCACTGAGCTCCACCAAAACAGACTGAGGAAGGAAATATCACATCCTTTGCTGCCTGGCCAAGGAAGCAATGGGCACTGTATTTTTAACTTGTAAACTTTATATCAAAACTATATAAGAGCTCCTGTCATTGTTAATGGGCAAATTAATATCACCAATGATAAACTGAATTAACTAAAACCAAGTCCCTTTTTTTTCTTAGACGTTTGTGAAAATCAGGCAGTCACATCCTAGTGGCAGGTACATGGAAGAGCTCAACTTCTCTCTCCTCTCCCACCTCCAGAGGATGGTCCATGGGCTGGTGGAGGGGCTCAAGTGGTAAAGCACCTGCATAACAGGGACCGTTCTCAGCTCCTATGAGGTTGGAAAAGGATTATTTCTTTGCCTGCTTTTAAACTACTTGTATTTTTCCCTCTCTTGACCTTCATTCCTCCTCCAGAGCAGGGTTGATTTTTCTTTTAAATGAGGGATGTAACTGTTTAACATCATAGTAGTATGGGAGCAAAGCCTTTGCAGTAACAGTCAGCAAATGTAAAACCAAATGTTTTGTAATCAGAGGTATTTCTGGAACCAGCAGTATGGGAAAGGTGGGAAATGGCTCCTGACCTGGCATCATTTATAGTTCCAAATGTTTTATTATAGCATAAGTCAGACTGTCCCATGATGTGAAATTTTCCACTGGCAGAGGACACTAATCATTCAAACCCTGGTGATTACTTCTGCCATAACCAGAATTCCATGATCAAATAGTACACTTTTGTTTCCTTATTTTAGGAATGAAAAGTCAAGCAAAAACACTTTATTTTTTCCCTTTAAGTGTTTAAACTTCAACAACTATCTTCCTTATCTATTATGGTATATGTGTGTGGTAATCATGATAGTCATTTCAATGGAGCTGGCAGTAACTGTTTAGAGACAGACAAGGTTACACTCAAAGTAAGGCAAGACAATGGCGTCTCTTTTGTGCGACAGAAAAGCCACAGTGAATGGTGAGGAGCAAGATTACCTTCATTGATAATTATTTACTTATCCCTTAATATTTAACTAATCCTTGAACCTTTTTTGCATATTGAATAAGAGGTTCCATTAGTAAAAGCAAGCAGCAGAGGGGGAATTTGAATTCAAGCTTGATCAATTCCAAATCCCATGGTCTTACCAATCTTAGACCTGGCTGCTACCCACACTGCACAGTCCACCAGCAGAAACTTTAAAAAAAGTTCAAAACCCTAAAGCAAAATTTAAAAAGTAATTTCATCCGTTCGGAAAGGGAGACACTTGACAGCATTTAGTAACAGGTAAGGAAGCAGACAGTGGCCACATGGGCCCAACCTGAGTCACTGTCACAGGAGGGATGGCACAGAAATCTTGAGACAGATCCTCTAAGAAAAGGCATAGGAGGGACACTTGAGTCCCTCCTATGTGGTTGCCAGTGTACAGCTGTGGTCTGACAAAGGGATTCACCTACTCTGTGTTACTCCAGAAAGCAGAGGGTCAGAAAATATGGGAAGGCAGAGGAAGAGCTTTCTGGCATTTGCTCAGTGGAGGAACACTATGTTCTTCATGCATGAGAAAGAGATCCCTTTTCTCCTTAACCCATGGAAGATCTGTAAACATATCCCCATAGTCACAAATAGGCACCACCTGCCAGGAGATGGGGCCGGTGTGAAGGTAGAGAGTGGACAAACATCCAGCAGGGTTGATGTGGATGTCCTGGAGTGGAGGTTGCACCAGGCACCTCCAGGATCTCTTCCCACAGTAGGATCTCATAGTTTTACATTTGCTTTTTCCACTGTGTCCTGATGGCTGGAATTCCACTTCGCACAGACACTCATTTCTTGATTTAAAATAGGGAGCCAATGAAGGGTCCTTCATAGAGTAATTTGGGAATATTAATCCTATGTAGCTACCTGCCTTCATCGTTTGTTCCCAAATATGGCTGCAGATTAGACCTACTGGGAGACCTTTTAAATATTTTTTCTTTTTAAAAATAACAGACAAGGAGCTTTTAAAATGTAGTGATAACTGGGGTCACCCCCCCCCTCCAGGGCTTCTGACTTAATTGGCTTGAGGTGGAACCAGGGCATTAATTTTTCTAACATCTAACTAAAGTTGAGAGGCGCTGATCCACATCATTCAAATTCAGTGAGTACCAAAGCTACAGGTTCTAGGTCTAGGATGATATTTCTAGTAAGCAAAATGGTTAAATGTGTGCAGGCCCTAAAATTAGACTGCCCTGGTCCTGTCCGTACTAGCTGTTGATCCTAGGCAGGTTACTTAACCTCTCTGTACATTCATTTTCTCATTTTCAAAGAGGGAATAATAATAGCACATTCCTGGGAAGGTTGTTGTGAGGAGAAGTGATACATTATGTGTTAAGGCCCAAGGACAGCTGCTGCCATACTAGAACAATCTGTTTATAGTAAATATTGTTATTTTTGTTGTTGTCACTGTCTTGGGGTACAGAGGTCCCGACCTACAGTTTCTGATAGTGCAATAGTATATCCATACAACTATTTTTTTCTTTTACTTTCAGTACAATATACAAAAATTTACACAAAGATATTCAATGCTTTATTACAAAACAGGCTTTTTCTGTTTAAGCAGGGTCTTGTTATGTAGCCCATACTGGCCTTGGAGTTGCCCAGGCAACCTCCCTGCCTCAGCCTCCCAAGTTCTGGGATTGTAGACGTGCACCACCACACCTGGCTTTGTTAGATGGCTTAGCCTAACTGTGTGAACACACGTAAGTAGGTGAGGCTGAGCTATGATGTTCAGTAGATTAAGTGCTTTAAATACATTTTCAACTTAGGGGCTTATCAGGTTATATCCCCATCATAAGTCAAGGAGTATTTGCATAGTGTTTTTTTTTTATTCATATGTGCATACAAGGCTTGGGTCATTTCTCCCCCTTGTCCCCACCCCCTCCCTTACCACCCACTCCGCCCCCTCCCTCTCCCCCACCTCAATACCCAGCAGAAACTATTTTGCCCTTATTTCCAATTTTGTTGAAGAGAGAGTATAAGCAATAATAGGAAGGAACAAGGGTTTTTGCTGGTTGAGATAAGGATAGCTATACAGGGCATTGACTCACATTGATTTCCTTCTAGGTTAATTCTTTTTGATCTAACCTTTTCTCTAATTCCTGTTCCCCTTTTCCTATTGCATAGTGTTATTTTATCATCTTTCTGTTGATATTATCAAATGCTACGTGTTCAAATACCTGTTCTAAAATTGGGTTTCATGAGTATCTAGCATTTCAAGTAAGTTGTAGTCTGACCTCAGATCACCAATTCTTCCTTCATACCTGCAAGAAAAATCATTGTTTATTCCCATTTTCCTTGGGAACAATCCAGGTCCCTGTTAGGGTTTGTATCTTCCATTTCCCCCAAAAGCACATGTGTGGAAGAGTTGGTCTCCAGCTGATGGCACTGTTGGGACATGGTGGTAAGTTTTGGAGCTGGAGCCTTGTTGGGGCATGCCCTTGAAGGGGCATTGGGACCAGGGCCCTTCCTCTGTCTCTCTTTGCTTCCTGTCTACCACGAGGTGAGCAGTTTTGCTTTACCAACATGCTCCCCCTATGATGCTCTGCTTTGCCACAGGCACAAAAACATAGAGCAAGTGACCACAGATTGAAACATCTGAAACCATGAGCCAAAATACATCTTTCCTCCTTTTAAGTTTTTTATTTCAAGTATTTTGTCACAGTGATGGAAAGTTGATTAACACAGTCCCTAAGGACTAAAGAGATGAATCCTTGAAATAAACTAACCATAAAACTTACCCTTACAGCTTCTCTTTCTAGAGTACACAGGCTTGTACCCCATGACTCTTGGGCTAGCACAGACCCACTTAACAAGCTCTATCTGTTTCACCCTCTTAGATCTCCTACCCCGTCAGAGTAACTGGCAAGACCACCGCTCAGAATTCCAAAGAGATTGAAAATGCTGCCATCAATCCTGAGGACAAATGGCATCAAAGAGCACAACAGCTAAAGGTTACTTTCGAGATTGCATGTTAAGTGTGCTTCAAGTGATACCACTGAATATAAGTAATGTTTGTCACTGACTTCTTGTCACTCGAGGGTTTATTTTTATGCCTGAGCTTAGTTGCCTGTCAGCCTGTGCAGAGGAGAAGCTCTGGCCAGAGGAGCAGGGTTTGCTCAGCCAGCAGCCCTCTGTGTTTTTCCAGAGGTTCTACTTTCTAGAAGAGCATTATGTCACACTTCCAACACACAGTGTTCAAACCTCTCACAGAAGGAAGGCATGGCACAAAGCAGGAAGAAGAATTTCAATTCCTGTGGCAGTCATTACCTTATTCCTAGGTAATGAGGACAGTATTCCTAAAGATGGGTGGGGCTCCCCAGAGCCTCACTGAACCCTCGTTTGTAAAATGCTAAAATTAATATCTGGTAGGGATGGTGGAGTTGCTCAAGTGGTAGAGTGCCTACATAGCAAGCATGAGGTCCTGAGTCCAAACTCCAGTACTTCCAAGAGAAAAAAAAAAAAAAGAATTCAATCCCAAAGGAAAACAAATAATCCCATTCACAAAAGCAAGGCACCATGGCTCACACCTATAATCCTAGCTACTCAGGAGGCAGGGATCAAGAGGATCTTGGTTCAGCCTGGGCAAATAGTTCACAAGACTCTGTCTTGAAAATACCCAACACACACAAAAAAAAGACGGTGGGCTCAAGGTGTAGGACCTAAGTTCAAATCCCAGTACCACACACACACACAAAATTATCAACTGCTAATTTAGTATAATGGCATGCTTTTTGTCCATGCGCTCACTTCTTGGAAGTCTTAAGTATAATTTTGGGGAAAATATTTCTGAAATTGTCCCCACTGACTGTTTCTCTAGAAGAAGCAGAAAGGGCAGCAGCAGCTGAGTGTCCCCTGAGCCAGTGTGTGGAGTTTTGAGGAATCACTCTAGGACCAGGTTTTATCCCTGTTTAAGAAAGAATGACCTTTGAAATCACCAGGCCTATAGAGCCTGTTATGCAATAGACATTTATTGAGTGTCTACTGTATTTCAGGCACTACAGGTTGGATGCCTGGCCTGAAAGATATAGTTAAAAACCAACCGAGCTAAGTATGGTAGTCCATGCCTGCAATCCCAGCACTTGGGAGGTGGAGGCAGGAGGATCACCAGTTTGAGCCCAGCCTGGGTTACATAACAAGACTCTGTCTTAAAAATCATAAATTATAATTAAATTAAATTAAAAACCAACCAAACAAATGATAATAATTTATAATACTCTTCAAAAAAATAAAACTTATGGAAATTTTTTTTGGTGGAACTGAGGTTTGAGCTCAGGGCTTTGAGCTTGCACAGAAGGCACTCCACCACTTGAATCATGCTTCCAGTCCATTTTGTTTTGGTTATTTCAGTGGCATCCCCAGGCTGTGTACACTTCTTACTCGGAACCAGTGCTGGGCAGTGCAAGGGAGCAAACCACAACCCCCATAGGCAAAAGAAAAACAACTCCTAGGTGTCCCAGTCTGCCTAAGCCACAATAACACAAATTGTAAGACTACATAGCTTATAAGCAACAGAAAGTTATTCCTCACACTTGCGGGGACTAAGTCCAAAGTCAAGTGCTGCCAGGCTCAATGTTTGTTGAGCACTTGCTGGTTCATGGACGGTGTCTTCTTACTGTGTCATAACTGTCGGAAAGGGTTAGAAGAGCTTCCTTGGGCCTCTTTTATAAGGGCACTGATCCCATTCTGGAAGGTTCTGCCCTCATGACCTAATCACCTCCTCCAAAGCCCCACCTTTTAAAGTACCAGGTGAGGAGCCTATTGTCAATAGCAAAAGAGAAATGTCCCCAACTAGATGAGCCTTACCACTCTACCATAGTTCTTGAGTTTCCAGACAAAGAAAGGTAAGGACTGTATAAAAGACACATAGGACCTCTCACTATCAAGGTTAAAATCCTTGTCATCATCTCCTCACTATTCTCCCCACCTTTCTAAAGACTTATGACTTTGGTTTGGCCTCCAACATCATCAATGACCTATGCTGCTGTATTCATCTGAACAGTTCTTCCCTCCTTACTTACTGGTGAAAATTAGAGCCAATTCATATATGCGCTTCAAATTTCCTTTGTATTATCACATGGAATTTGTGCTCTAAGTTCAAAGGACTTGTATTTTATTACTAATGACTACCACAGAAAAACAGAACACAACAGAAACTTCCCCAGATACAACTTTTGGGACTCCAGGGCTTGGTCAAGGTAGCTAAGAGCAAGAGTGTCTTCTGTGTTACAGTAATGATCTGCTTAGGGTCAGAGCATGCTTCTTGCCCTCAGCCTATGACATGTAAACGGAAGAACCAGTCAGAGCCTGCCTTTCACAGGATTGGGACTAAATGTCCCTCCAATAGTGCAATATGAATAAACATTAATGACTAAGAATGGTTCTTGTGTTAAGCATCGAGACTTCCCGGTGCTAGCACTCCATGGTGACATGTGACATGAACACCTACTGCCATTAAGCAGTTATTCTGAAAGCAAATAAGATGCACAGATTGCCAGTGTTGGTAACAAAAGAACCCCAGAGAGAGCAGGATGAAATAGAGGATTTCAGTACTGATGGAGATTAAACAGCCTGAGAATGGCTCTGTGTATTAACTTCAGGGAACTGGGTATCACCACCCGAAGAGCAACACCTGATGCCTCAATTGTAGGGTAATAAATCTCCAGTAAGCCACAGATCTCAAGTAGGCTGCTTGGAAGGTGAGAGAAAGCACATCAAGCTCATAAATGTCTTCCTTTCTGGGGGCTGCAATGTTGTCTCTCCCCACTCTTACCTGAACGTGAATAGCGGATTTAGTACTCGAGACAATTGAAGTTTCATAAAATGATGAGTCTTTGGCCTTGTTGACAAAGCACCCTGTGAAGAGGACTATTGTGATCTGAATTGTCAGCAGCAGAGGTAATGACATGACTGAGACCAAGTGGTAGGCCAGGACTTCAGAATGGTGCACAAAAGAACAAATATCTGATAGTCTTTCTCTTTCTTGGTAGAGCTAAGGAAAGAAAACTGGGAAAATTGCAGTCAGGAGGCAGCAGAAAGAGTTCCTAGCCATTTATTTCTCCAGAAAGTTAGAGGCTCAACAAATATTGAAAAAAATTACATTGTCAGCATTAATTAGTATTCGTAGATCATAGCTTTTTTGGCCTTCATAAACAGTGACCACAGCCATGAAAAGAACAATTGTGTTTCCGGAACACACCTATAAGAGTGTACAATGGCAGTGTCTTCTGCATCCACTACAAGGGTGGATGCTCTGGGGCCATATATTTGCAGAGCCTTCTTGCACGTTTTCCCCATGCAACCCAATATACTGCATGGGACAAAGAACTTTATCTTTCCCAAATGCAGAAGAAAGTTCTGGGGGGTTTTATTTGTTTGTTTAGGGATTTTTCTTTTTGTGGTGTTGGGGTTTGAACTCAGGGCCTTGCTTTCTCTATACCATCACTTGAGCCCTTTTGTTTTTAGTTATTTTACAAATAGGGTCTTGCATTTTTTGCTTGGGGCCAGCCTCAAACCATGCTTCTCCTACCACAATCCTATCTGTGCCTCCTGCATAGTGGGGATTATAGAATTACACCACCATGCCCAGCCCCTCCATCCCTCAAAAATCAGAAGTAATCATAGCACGGCTCCCATGGCCACAGAAAGTTCAAATTCCAAAAGAACATATGTATACTCTGTATTTCAAATCATTCTTTAAAATCTGATATAAGAAGGAATTCTGTATAACTACTGTTTTAAATTTAACAACCTCAACCTTAAGGTTATAATGTGCCTTCATTAGAACTAGAAGAGCACTTAATATTATATAGGAATAGAATGAGTCTCAGGGATTGCATCAGAAAAAGTGAAATAAAAGCTGAAATTTTATCATAGTAATGAGATCATGCTTCGTAACAAGCTAAAACGATTTGAGCAGAAAGCATGCGGTTCTCAGTTCAAGATGCTTTTTTCTCCAATGACCCAGCTAATTGTTACATTTTCCAATTAATGTTGCATAGATACTGACCATCAAAGTTTTTTTTTAATTTTCGTGTTGCAGTTATGTGACACATTGATGTATATAACCATCTTACTGTTTTCAAAAAGCATTTAATCATTCTTTCCAAAGGCCTCTTAACTCAGCTAGTTTTTCACAAAGCAATGACTGCTCCATTCCTTGGAAAACATGCCTAAATGGCTCTAGCACAATATAGTTACATAGTGTATCTATTATACAGAGAGTACATTTTGTTGTTACTAGACTTTGAAAAGCATAAAGACTGTTCTGAAATTGAAATCGTTTCCCCCAGATGTTTGATGGCCTAAGGACAGGCTATATTAAGGAGCAGAAGGAAAACAGCCCTTGTGGATGTCCTATCACAGCTCGGGCTCTTTTATAATCCTCTGAATAAAATTTAATTTGTTTCATCTGGTGAAGAGGTCATTCTAGCTTCTGACCTATATGAGTAAGAAGAGCTGATGATCTGAACTGTGTTTCATATGAAACTTGGACTTGCTTGGAAAATCGAGTCCCTGATGTTTTCTGGTTAGGATCTTTGAAATACTCACTTATTAAAATAAGCTTGGGTATTTTGGTGTAGATTTATATTCCCTTTCTCTATGAACCTCTTTGGCCATAAAGCTTCTCTCTGTCCCCCTCCCCCACCAATTTGGTGACACTTCCCTTTCCAGATTATAAATTAAAGACATGTCTTTAATACCAAGCAGGTTCTAAACTCTCAATCTCTTTATAGGCTCATAATCTAAAATTTCCTCACCTATCCATACTCCAATTGGCTGAATTTAAGAAAGGCTCTCCTCTGCTGCTCTATCTGCTATTAATCCCATGGTCACCTTCTTAGAAGTTTCAACTCCCAGTTTAGAAAATATTAATTTAAAATTTATGAAGAAAGCCAATCTTCCACTTTTACATTTTAACCATAATATCTTTTTAGAATTACCAGGAACACTGGTCTCAATATGAAGGCTCAAAATCAAGCAATGTCCCACGAGGTCAACCCTCTGAAACAATTAATGGCCAGCAGCCTTCCAGAAGACCAGCCAAGCCCAGGGGTCGGAAACAGCATAAACGCCAGAATGACCTGAGGTCTTTCAGGATGGAAGAGCTCACTGTCCGTCAAGGAAATCAGAACCACATTCCTGGACAGCAGCACCATCAAAATCAGCCTTTTGAAACCTCAGAAGAACATGGACCAGTTGTGCTTCTGAGTACCTCTAACAGTGACTTACAAGACTCTAGGGCACTTGGGAGCCAGAAACCTGAAGTAACTTCCAATACCTTTGCTCTACCAAATCAGGCTTTTGACAAGGTACTATATAAAAACTCTAATAAAGAAAGAGAATGCAGACATGATGAAGAGAAAAGATTTCCCTACCAGCAGCTACCCATCTACACTCTTTCTAATATGGATTTGAACAACCTTAATGAGCTTCCTAAGAGACACATGCTCCTCAGCCAGAAAGGATCTCAGTCTGTTTATGAAGTGAATGTTCAGGGATTGACCCAAAACAAGAAGCAACACAAACAGCCTTCCACAGAGACGAAATATAAGAACTTAGAAATGTTATGGTAAGAATTTCCTTTTTCTCAAGTGGTTTTCCAGAGGAAAAACAAGAAGCTGCTAGAGAAAGGCAGGAGAGGGAGAAGCGGGGCTGGGGAGTCCCTGGGTATAGTCAGGTGAGAGGAAAAACTCACCTGACAGTTTTCATGACTTTGATTCCTGCCTAACTAGTGTGGTGCACTTCGTTTCTTTTCCTCTTCCCTATCTCCTCTACTTTTTCCATTGTAGTTAAACTAGAAGTTGTGGGAAGAGGGAAAAAAAACAAATCAGTGTGTTTTGAGGGATGCAATAAAGACTGGAGGAAAACAATTATCTCCGACACTGTAATGGCCTATCCTAAGAAAATAATCTAAACTACAGAAAAATATGTAGCCACAAAAATATTGTCATTTATAGAACTGACCAAAAAAAGTCCAACAGTGGGGAATTGTTTAGGCAAATTATGATATTTAATGTCATGTAACCACTAAAAATTATGGTAATGAAGAAATGCTTCTATAAAAAGAAACCAGTAGGGTTCAAAATTATACACAAGGAGTATGAACTCTGCTCTGTTAAAATGTGCACAGGAAAAGAAAATACTCCAAATGTCAATAGTGGTTATCTCTGACAAGAGAGGTTGAGGTTATTTTTAATTTCTTTTTTATCTTTTCTGAGTTGTTCACGTTTCCTACACCATAGATCATTAATTCTATAGATAGAAAACTTATTTTTGTTGGTGACTGGATTTTTTTGAGGGGTGGTGAACTCAGGGCTTTGCACTTTCTAGACAGGTAATCATTTCAGGAGACCTTACTTGATGCTCTTTAATCAAATATGCTTTCTATACACCAAGCTGTGCTGAATATAATGCTAAAACGCTATAGAAATTTCAAAAGAAGCTTAATGCGTGAGGAGTCTTCACAGAACTTACTTTCAAAATAGGGACGGAGCAATTTTATACGTGTAAATTGATTGGAACATATTGAAGTGTTGCACTTGAGGTATGGAATGTACATTTAATAGAATTCAGAGTCAGCTTCTTAAAAGAGACAACCTTGTCTTTTTTCCTCTAGCTTTGGAGGGATTACTTCTAACATTTTTGTCATTAAAAAGATCACAGCTAGTAATACACACCAGTGCTGTGATCCCAGCACTCAGGAGGCTGAGGCATGAAGGTTAGGAGATCTAGTTCAAGGCCAACCTCTGCTACACAGCAAGCTCAAGCTCAGCCTGGACTACATAGTGAGACCCTGTCTCAAAAACCAACTAACAAGCAAAATAATAATACCTAACTCAGGTGTGGCAATGCACAGTTGTAATGCCAGCACTTGGGAGGTTGAGGAAGGAGAATGGCGAGTTTGAGACCAGCCTGGGCTACACAGAGAGTCTATCTGAAAAAACAAAAAACTGAAAATTAGTTTTTCATAGATAGGAAGATAGAAAATTCATTCCTAGTCCTATTTTTTCCTTGCAAAGAACTTTTGTCACAATGGGTACAAAATGTTCTTCACTGGGCCTTAAAGATAATGAAACATATTTGCAGATTTTCTTACACAATCCTTTTATTCCTAGAGTTAACAGAATTTATCATATGATATTTTTAATAAAATTGCTTGAATAGGTTTATTAACACTTTGTTTAGGATTTAATCTTCACACTCATGAAGTAAAATTATCTCATAATTTTCCTATCTGCCACCGGTTTTGTCTGAATCTATTATCAAAGTTTCTACCAAACCTACGAAATGAGTTGAGGATAGACCCTCCTTTTACATTTCTCTGGGACACTTTATATCAATTGGAATTATGTTACTTAAAAGTTTGATAAAGGACTGGAGGTGTGGCTCAAGTGGTAGAGCACCTGCCTAGCAAGGATAAGGCTGTGAGTTCAAACGCCAGTACCACCAAATAAATAAATCGAAGTTTGATAGAATTTTCCTGTAACACTATTTGGATCACGGTTATTTTTGTTTGGCTTTGGTTTTGTTATTGTTACTTGTGGGCCGATTGTAAAATCCTGATCCATTCACTATAGTTATTATAAATCTTTATCGTCTTTCTGTTTCTTCTTTCATCAGACTGATAAATTATGCTTTCTAGAAAAATTAATATTTTGCTGTTTTAAAATGTACCATCTTAAAACTTTTCAAAGAACTTATATAACTTTCGTATGATTCAGCCCTTTAATATCTATAATCATGTCCTTTTTTTCATTTCTAATATTACTTTTTCTCTTTACTTTTTTTTGATGCTGTAGTACTGGGGTTTTGAACTCAGGGCTTTGCACTTTGCTAGGCAGGCGCACTATCCCTTTTTTGCTCCTTGAGCCCTTTTTTGCTCCAGTTATTTTGGAGATAGGATCTTACTTTCTGCACAGGCTAGCCTGGACTGCCATCCTCTTATTTTATTCCCTTTGTCACTAGAAGGACAGATGCGTTTCACCACACCCAGCTCTTTTCCATTAAGCTGAGGACTCACAAACTTTTTTGTCTGGGCTGCCCTAGAACCACGATCCTCCCAATTTCAGCCACAGGTGCACAGCTATTGGTTGAGATGGAGTCTCGATAACTTTTTGCCCGGGCTAGCCTTGAGCCAGGATCCTTCCAATCTCAGCCTTCCCAGCAGCTAGGATGATCGCATGAGCCAGCAGCACCACCCAGCTCTTCCTTTTTAAATAATTTTCCCCTCAAGGTGATACGTGCACATACATTAAAAAGTCAAATAGCACTTAGGCCAGTTGCAGTCTACTGTTCATTCCCCCGAGCCATCTACTCCACAGCTTGGCTGTGAACAATATTTGTAATTTGTTACAATAATGAAAATACTGAGTATCAGCAATCTCTTTTGACATTTTTATCATTTTTCCTCTAGCATTTGCCATAATTCATAGTTATTCTTACTTGTTGCTGTATTTTGCTGCTTCACTTTTAGATATTTCTGTTGGCTTCCCATTCTGGTAGACAAGGACTTACCTTCTTTACATCACCATCATATCTGTTTTCCCTCACCCATCCTCCCAAAATAGTAGTTATGTTAGACCAATATTCAATATTTTCACCACTATGCCAATGCATCTATAATTCATAGCCTAGCATTGCAGATACCATGATTACACTTTTTATTTTTTCCTAAAAGTTTATAATTGCCTTTTAATTTTTTTGGCTTTGTTTTTCTCTTTCTTACTTTCTTTGGACATACAGGTAATTATCCCCATATTCTAAGAACCCTCTCAGTACAACTTTCACAAGGAAAATATATAGACTCTTTTTCTTGGAGACAGCCTTTTTACAGACTCTTAATTTCTTTATCTCACTAGACCCACGACACAGCTAATCTGTGAATTCCCTTTGTTCTGATAGGATTCCCTTTTTCAGAATTTCACTTTCTTTGTTTTGTTAGAGGACATCTTCTGACAATTTCTTCAGACTAGAAAAATAGCATGATGGCAGAGAATGGGGTGATGGGCAGTTCTCAGCACACCAGTGTCTTGTGCACACTTCCTTCTTGAATGGCATTCCTCTGTGACAGCACCCATGTCATCCTGGAGAACCTCCCTTCCTTCCACTGTACACACTCCCTTCATTTCCTCTCTCATTTTAGTAGAGAACATCGTCATTGCTTTGGAGATAAATGATTTGAGACCTTGCGTGACTGAGATTCACTTTATTCTGCCCCAGTCGCTGATTGGTAGCCTGCAGACTATTGTAGACTTCTAGACTGGGAAGCATTTTTCCCTCAGAATTGTCTTCTCACTTCTAGTGTTGCTGTTGAAAAATCAGATGTCATCTCATTCCAGATCCTTTGTATATGACCTGTTTGTTTTTTCTCTGAAGCTGTAGGATCTTCTCCTTTTTTCTCCAGTAAAATGAGAAATTATATAATGTTCCTTGGTATGGGTCTATTTTCAGTTTGTACAGGGTCCTTTGAACCTGGAAATTTGGGACCTCCACTTCTGGGAAAATGTCTTGAATCATCTCATGGGTCAGTTCTTCCAACCGTCTTCTCTGTTTGCCCTTTCTAAAAACTCCTGTTTTCAGACGTGTTCTTCTAAGACTATTCTTATGATTTTCTTTTCTCTCTTGTTCTTCATTTCTTTGTAATTTTGTTCTACTTTCTGCGGTGAGGGTTTATCAGTTCTGGCTTCTAGCATTCTCAATTTTTTTTAATTTCCAAGAGCATTTTCTGTTTGCTTCTGTGATTGTTTTCTGAATGTTCCTTTTGTCACAGATGCAGTGTCATCTCTTCTCAACACCTTACATTCTCAACAAGGCAGAATGGGGACTGAGGGTCCTTGTGACAATTTTTAAGTGTCTTTGATGCCCTGCTTAGTTTCTTTTTCCTCTAAGTTATTGTTGGTGTTCCTTTTGTTTCTCTTCACTGGCTTTGCTATCTTCTGTGTGAGGGCTGGTCTCACTTTTCTAGCATTTGTTAAT
Organism: Castor canadensis; assembly: GCF_047511655.1. Lineage (NCBI taxonomy): Eukaryota > Metazoa > Chordata > Mammalia > Rodentia > Castoridae > Castor > Castor canadensis. The sequence goes on along the minus strand of NC_133387.1, from coordinate 179,242,358 downwards.
TGTCTGTTTATGATTAAGAGTGAGACTCTTACTCCAAGCTCTGAGTGACAGGCCTTGCTGACTGAGTCTCTGGAACCATCCATCTTGTAGGCCATCTGACAGGAAGCTCCTCCTGTCAGTTCCAGGTCTTTTCTTGTGTGGTCAGATTGAGTTCTGTGCCTGATGGTTCACAAACAAGAAGCTCCTTTTTCCTTCTTCAAATGCAAATCTCCAGTGTGCTGTGGAGCTACAAAAAGGACAGCTGCCTCACTGTACAAAGTGGGGAACAAAATGTGGAGCTCGGCCTGCTTCTTAAGCAGACTTTGAGTCAATTTTTCTTTAAGTAACTCTGATGTAGGCTTGCACCATCAACAACACTCACTCAGGACTCAAAGTTTATGAGTCTTTCAAGGATTCTGTGGGGTAAATTGTGCTGCTCCTCTGTTTTACCAACTGCTCCTGTAGGTCCTGCTTCCTTGACTCTGCTAAGACAATTACTACTCTGTTTTCTGCTTCCAAACCGTTTGCTCTTTCCCTCCTCCTTTTGTTCTTATTCTTGTGAGTGTATGTACTTCTCAACTTTCCTTATACATCATTTTAATTTGGATTTGAGAGTTAATTTCCATGCTTATTTTGCTGTTTTTTCTGCTACTTTTCACTGTGAAAATGTTCACACTTAATCCAAACTTTGGGTTGGGTATGGGGGAGTCTATAGTAAACACCTATAGACTCATCTAAGATTTTGTCCACATTTGCCACTTATCATCTATCATCTATTCATCTAGCTGCTGAATCATTTGTAGTCAAATTCAGACATCATAACATTTTATCCCTAAATATTTCAGCATGCATCCCCCTAAGAATAAGAATATTGTCTCATATCATTATTATATCTAAGAAAGTGAACAGGGCTAGGCACATGGCTCAAGTGGTAGAGCACCTGCCTAGCAAGCACGAGGCCCTGGGTTCAAACCTCAGTACTGCAAAAAAAAAAGAGAGAGAGAGAAGACTATTAACATTAATTCAATAACATCAGGTAACATCAATACACATTTAAATTTTCTTAGTTGTCCCCCAAAATGTTTTTATAGCTGAGTTTGTATTTTCCTGATCAGGAGTTCTAGTTGACATTCATATTTTGTGTTTCCTTTTATGTCTCTTTAGTTTTTGTTGTTTTTTGTTTGTTTGTTTGTTTGTTTTTTAATCTAAGACAAATGCTCAAGTCCTGCTTTGGTTTTCAACTTTTGTGAAATCTTATTGTTTTCTCATGGTAATTGTTAGGTTAAACACATTTTGGCAAGAACACTACACAGGTGATCCAACATGGGTTTTATTGCATTATTTCACAAGGTGATCTTAGTTGGGTGATACTAAGTTAGACCTCTTGGTTAAAGTAGTAACTGCCAGACCTGTCCATTATAAGGTAGGTTTGTTCTCACAATTAATATTTGAGACAGCACAATAATCCCATTTCCCAACAACTTTTTGAGCACCAGTTTTAACATCCATTGACAATCTTACTTAAAGAGTTCATTACACTGTGGTTGCAAAAAGGAGATCTTAACATTTTATCAATTCTGTTATATTTATTACAGAGCATGCTTTTGAAATAAGACCGTTTCTTTCTCTTCTGTCTCTTTCTCCTTTTCAGTATCACTATGGACTCATGAATCTTTTTTTTTTTAAACTGTGTTAAAGTCTTTTACCATCATTATTCTGTCTTGGGTTTGGGCAGTGGGAACAGCCCTTCACTGCTGTGGTCTTTGACACAATACTTTTTACCATTGAGCACTTCTTGGGTTTCTGACATAATATATGTGGAATCAACTTTGGCCTTCCCTGAATACATGTGGAAGTAGTCATTTCTCCAAGGACCCCTGATTCTTTTCAGTGGGTAATGAAATTTAGGAACCAAGATTTGAGACCACTCCCATGGCCATTGCCATGGAGTTGTCGTTCTAGATCTTTTCAGCAGTTACAGTTAGGAATACCTACAGCTCTGCCTATCCCTGTATCAGTATTTATACCTATATCTTAATACTAATGGGGTCACACAGATACCCCAAATCCAACATCACTAGCTTCTTCCGCATATGTCCCCATTCCAAATTTGTATCTCCTTCCCACAGTGAAAACTCTGCTTTTTCAAAACATCAATATGTTTACTTGCTTTCTCCATCCTGCAGCACACATGCAAGTAGCTTTCAAATTACAATACCAAGGTCACTGCCAAAGCAATCGTTTTAGGTAAAGATTTCTCTCCCTTCTTTTCCTCTCTTGTATCTTCTTAAGGGTTTAAATGTGTATAATCTAAAATTACACTGGGTCGGATTGCTTCTTGAATTAATTCTTTTCTCTGGAAGGAGATAACTGTTTAATGTACACATGAATGCATTTGTTTCCATATCCAATGTTAGGATTTGGGTTTTTTCTCATCCTTTTCTTGGGGGGGGAGTGGGTAACCAGGGTTTGAACTCAGGGCCTTACCACTTGAGCCATGCCTCCAGCCCTTTTCTCAACTTGATTTTTTAACTTCCATTTTATGTTTTAAACATGCAAAACATCTCCGGGTAACCAGCTGCTTGCAGGATGCCTGGCTACAGGTTACCATGTGTGCTTTCCATTTGGTTAGAACCATGGCAGGAGATAGAAAGTCCTTTTTCAGAGCAGGAATCTATTCTGTACTCATAACACAGAAGTAACTGTTCAAGTTATTTATTTATTTTTTTGTCTGGGAAGGTTGTTTGTTTTGCTTTATTTTGTTTGTTTTGAGACAGGGTCTCATTATGTAGCCCAAGTTGGACTTGAACTCCCAAGTGCTGGGATTACAGGAATGTAGCACCACACCCAACCACCATCAGAGGTGTTTTCACATGCTCTGTTTTTCTAGATCAATCTTGCAGAAAGAATGTCCATTTCACTTGTCATTTCAAAAACAACTTTTGGCCATACTGATTCTTTGTATTTTGTTTTTCTTTTCTATTTCATCAACCTCTGTTCTTATATTTACTTCCTTTGCTATTCCTTGGGTGTAATCTTGGGTGTTCTTTCCCCTCAGCCTTTGGTTTGGATACATAGCTCATTATTTCTAAGTCTTTCTTCTTTTCGGCTGTAACTTAAAATTACAAATTTCCCCTGAGTATACTTTTAGTTACATCCCCAAATTTTTAATACGTAGTATTTTCATTGTTGTTTTCTCCTCATCTCTATCATGACTTCCTTTTTGGACCATCAGTTGTTTGGAACCATGTTTATAAATTTCAAAACACGTAAGGTTATCTTAGATGTTTGTATTGCTGTCTATCTGAGAAAGCTTCATCATGGTCAGAGAACGTAATCCTATGGTGTCAGTGGTTTTGATACTTGCTTTTTGGCCTAATATTTAGTCAGTGCTCCCCATGTTCCTCATTTTTGAAACTAGGAATGTGTATCCTACACTTGTGGGATACCCCATTCTACATACAGTCACGCATCCCTAAGAACGGGGAGACGGCTGCGGGCTGGGCTCAAGTGGTGGAGCGCCTGCCTGGCAAGTGCAAAGCCCTGAGTTCAAACCCCAGCTCTGCAAAAAAAAGAAATAAAAAAACGGTCCCACTCAGTCAATGACTGATGAGGGCCCTTCGCCTTGACCTTGACCACAGCAGTGATCCTGCAGAGCAGATCGCCTACCACAGGGCCAGCAAGGCCAAAACAATCAAGAATGGGGCCACGTTCAGAGAAACACGTCATTAGGCAATGTCGTCATTGTGCAAACATGGTAGAGTGTGTCAGACAAACTAAGATGGCTATGCCTTCAAGGTGAGGCACCACCACACATGTGGCTCATTGTTGACTGAAACTTTACCATGCGGCCCATGGTTATAACTCAAACTAACGTGAGCTTGTTAAATGCGGCTTAAGTCTTCTGTCTCCCTGTTAAGTTTCACTGCTGGATACACCAGCTAATGACACTGGTAACTTGGCATTTCCCTGTGTTTAAGAATTGTCAATTCTGCCAGGCACTAGTGGCTCACACCTGTAATCCTAGCTACTCAGGAGGCAGAGATCAGGAGGATCGAAGTTTGAAACCAGCCAGGGCAAATAGTTCTCAAGACCCTATGTCAAAAAAAAAAAAAAAAAAAATCACAAAAAAAGGGCTGGCAGAGTGACTCAAGGTGTCCTCCCAGAGTTCAAACCCCAGTATAGAAAAAAAATTGTCAACTTTACCTTATATTCCATCAGTTTTTGCTTTATGTATTTTGAAGTTTTGCTTTTAGGTACATATAATTAATTTATCTTCCTGGTGAATTATGCTTTGAATCATGATGTAATTAATATTTTTATTCCCAGTGAGGGTTCTTGTGGGTTTTTTTTTTTAAGAGAGTTTGAAGCCCTGGCCTCAAACTCATGATTCTCCTGCCTCCATTTCCCAAAAGCTGGGATTACAGGCATGTGTCACCACACCCAGCCTTATTTAAATTTTGTATTGTCTGATATTAATATAGCATCACCCACTTTCTTATGATGAGTATTGGTTCTGGTACATTTTCTCTATTATTTTAAAACTTTTAGGTGTTTTTATGTTTTAGATCTATCCATTCTGAATAGTATGCTTTTGGATTTTGTCTTTTTGTTCAGGCTTACACTCACTTGTAACTAGTGACTTTGAACTGTTTACATCCAATGTAAGTAGTTCTCATATATTTGGATTTATTTCTACCACCCTAATTTGTCTCTTCTAATCACCTTACTTTTGCTTCTTTATCTCCATTTATAGCTTCTTACTTTTCCTTCTACTGATTGCAAATATATACTTTGTAACTTTTATTTTAAAAATTCCTTACATATTTAACTAGTCTTGCATTAAATTAATTTTTTTTGCTATACTGAGGATCAAATCTAGGGCCTTACATATGCTAGAGCAGTGCTGTACCACTGAGCTACATCCCAAGCTAAGTTGCTATTTCTGTTCTCCTCTACAGTATGTTCAAAGCCATTCGACTTTTAAAATAGTCACTTGTCCTGTCTTACATACTTCTCTGTCCAGCAACTTGTCTAGCACCTTGTGTCTTCAAAGTCAGTTATTGCTTCTTTTGCCATTACATAAAGTTAATGTTGTTTTAGATTCACCAATCGTTTATTAATTTCTTTGCCTTACCTTCTTTGTTTCATTTTATCCTGTCTTCTTGGAGTAGATTCTGTACAATCTTCCAGCAAGTGTGGGTCTCTGAAATTTATTGAAAATTCCTTCCCCTTATTCTCTGTCTTGAATTATAATTAACTTGGTAAAGGATTCATCTCTAAAGACATTATTTTTCCGGCTTCTGGCTTCTGTGTTGGTTTGAAAAGTCTTTTGTCAATATAATTATCATTCCTTTTGTTTTTAGTTTAAAATAAATCTTTTGATAGTTTTTAAATCTTCCTTTGATTCTGGGGTTTAGACATTTCACTGTGATATATATTTATAGGTATAAATTTTTAGTTCTATTTGAGACTCTTCTGTGATCCCCGAGTCTGAGGATTCATTTTTCATAATTATGCAAATTGTTACCCATTTTCCCTTTTAATATTATGTCTACCAAATTTTCTGTGTTTTGTTTTCCAAGAACCAGACATGTATTAATTTCTCTTATTCTGCACTTTGTGCCTTTTACACTCTGTTTCTTATTTTACATCTTGTTCTTTCTGGGAACCTTCCTCAGAAAACTTTGCTAGTGCAATGACTTTCTTCAGCTAGGTCCAATATGCTCTTTAATGAGTCCAGTGAGTTTTTAAATCTAGCAGTGGTGTTTTTCATGGTTACAATTTCTATTTAATTGTGGAATCTTAGCGTGGTTTTAATTTGCATTTCCTTTATTGCTAGGGATAGTGAGCATTTTTTCATGTGTTTTTTGGCCATTTGAATTTCTTCTTTTGAGAAAGTTCTGTTTAGTTCACTTGCCCATTTCTTTATTGGTTCATTAGTTTTGGGAGAATTTAGTTTTTTAAGTTCCCTATATATTCTGGTTATCAGTCCTTTGTCTGATGTATAGCTGACAAATATTTTCTCCCACTCTGTGGGTGTTCTCTTCAGTTTAGAGACCATTTCTTTTGATGAACAGAAGCTTTGTGATTAAAAACTTATTCTCTTTTAAAAATATTGTTAATATATTTCTTAGAACTTTGACTCCTTTTTGTATCCTTAATCATGTTATACATACGTTATGAATACCGTCTAGTATTCTGTCACCTGATGTTCTTGAACATCTACGACTGCTGCTTGTATATGTGCGTGTATTTCTGTTGAATCTTATCCTTGGGAGATTTCTTTGAATGTGCTAGGATTTGGGATTCTAGACTTAGTTTAGCCACCTTATTTAGGCAGGCGTGACTGAAGTGTATCCCTCCAGAGAAATTTTATATTTGCTTCTGCCATTCTACAGAAACATCCCTCCTCCAGGACCACTTTAATGTTAATTTCCACAATTATGTGAATAAAGTAAATTTAAACCACAAATATTGTCACATGGAAATTCACAGATTTGTTTGTTTGTTTCTTTTTCCTACTCAGAGTCCAGGCCAAGAGAGACTTGCTTTGTTGTTTCTTAGGGCTGGTGGTTTTATAATCCACTAATTCACTGAGGATGTAACCCTTCAAAGATGATAGTCTTTAGTCAAGGACCTCAGTTCTGATTCTCTGCCTCAGGTGAGGCCAAGATACTGCCTACCCTGTACCACTGCTAACGGAAAACTCAAGTCTTTAGATCCAAAAATCTCACAAAGAAAGCCCTCACTACAGCTAATCTGGAGTCTGCTTTGCCTTTAGCTCCATTTTGATTTTCACCTTGGAGAGTCCCTGCCTCTTCTAAAAATTCAACTATGTGTTTAAAGAATGTTTGTTTAATTTAATCTAACATTTTCTACATGTTTTGTAGTAAGAAGGTCTTTGGCTTTTTTTTTTTTTTCTCTATTCTGAAGATGCAAAGTAAAAGTTCTAAAAAAGAGTTAGAATGTCCTAAAGAAAAAAGAAAAGGATTTAAAGATACGGTAATGTATTCATGAAAGAGTTACGATGAAGGTCATTAATTTGATTTGGGAAGTGATAAATACATTAAGTTAATGGATCATAAAGATTTGGATGCTAGAGGCCTATGTATTCAAGTTTTATTAACAAATTTGTGCATTTTTTCCAAAGGAAATTCCATTCTTCTTTGGACAGCGAGCCCACTAGAGCCTCCCCGGATTCCCGGCTCCTGCAGATAATGGAGCAGCACCAGCAGGCCTTGGTGCAGCTGGCCGAGGTGCAGCCCTGCGAGGGCTCCTCATCCAGCGTCACATTCCCCCCCATCTTGTCCAGAGTCAAAAGCGAATCCCAGCTCAGCTCGGAGAGAAGCCATAGAAACCAAGTGAAACTCAGTCATAGCAATTCTGAAGGCTATCTGTTTCAACTGGAAAAGGGGAAAAAGCATAGGAAAAGAAGCAGCATTAAGGTAAATAAAAGCACTGTTTTTAATCAAGTAACTTTTTAATTTTGAGCATACAGCTTGACATGGATTTTTGTCCCTGGAATAGGGACAGTCATTGGCAAGCTGCTGCCAATGACTGGGTGGCCCAAGGTCCCTGGAATGCCTTTGCTCTAGCCTCTGCTGCTCCCTGGGGTTTCCTTCCCTTTCTTTTTTGCTGCCTGGGACACCCATTTCCACCTCCTTTTCAAGTCATCTCAAGGATGGCTGTGCAGGTGCAGAGGCAGTAAGAGCTCTCCTGTTTGCCCCAGCTTCAATGTCCCTCCCACATTTCGGTCCCCATGCACATTCTCTGTCTGAGAAGAGTAGTAGGGTTGGTGAGTGACAGCCCCTGGGCCTTCCCAGTCATCCTCCAGTAGTTCCTGCTACCTGAGAATTCCTCTTGCCCTCACCTCACCTCAGCTTCTGCAGCCAATGACTGAGCTTTCCTCTGAAATGTTCACTGATCTTTACTGAGTTCTCTGTCTGTAGATTCACTACCACTGGCACCTTTGTGCACTAAATCTTTTCATGATCTGTTGTATTCCTCTATTATTAAAAGCAATAGGAGCCCCCTAGGAAAGATCACTTACTTCTAGTGTCAAATAATGAATCAGTTTGTTTTTCATTACTATCATGAAATACCTGACTGAGGCAAGCTACTTTATAAAGAAAAGAGGTGTTTGTTATTTTGCTTTTTGACTTTTTTATTGGCATATATTAATTGTACAAAGGAGTTTCATTGTGATATTTCCGTATATGCATATAGTGTACATTTATCAAATTCACCCCTCTTTTTTCTTCTTATCTCCCTCACCTTCCTCCAAGGGAGGTTTATTTAACTCACAATTCTGCAGGTTCAAGGGCATGTCGTGGTCATCAGGTTGACTGTGGTGAGGACCTTGGGTTGGGGAACGTGAATGAAGGGGCTCAGGCTCCCTTTTGAAGCTTAATCTCAATCAAGATCAACTAACTCAAGTTCCCATGAAAACTACCTTAATTCCTTCCAACTGGGGGGAGTTAAGCAGATCATTCCTTAGTTCGATTCGTTATTTAATAGTTGAATTGCTGCTAAGCACAGTGATGGGGCTGAGAGGTAAAGATGGAATAACCACAACTCTTACCAGAAGAAGCTTACAGTCACGTGGACCTGGGGGAGACAGACATTTAAATGGCTTCAGTACAATGCTGCAGACAAAAAAAAAAAAAGAGTTATCATAGAGAGCACAAAGGAGGACACATGTCCTGCCCTGGGGATCCAGCAAACTTCAAGAGAGATTTCTGAGCTGAGCCTTAGAGGACAGTCGCATTCTGGCATAGAAAAAAGACTGCGGAGTACTGCAGGCCAGACACCAATGGAGCTGAGCTTCTGGGGCTGGGATAGCCTGGTGCATTCTGGGTGGGACAAGTCCTTCACTTTGCTGTGACTGGGAGGCACTGGCTGTGGAGACATGTGAGTCTCCCATAGAGGTGGCTGGGAGCAAGACTTAGAGGACTTCATTCTGTATGCCAGAGTGGGACCAGTAGAGGAATTTTAAACATGCTCAGATTTGTATCTTAGAAAGGTCACTGTGGCTATGGTGTGCAGGGCAGATGCAGAATGTAGCAGGAAGTTACAGGATTATGAAATGTATGGACCTCCATGTGGGTCCCTGGAACAAAAAGGAAAGGGGATGGTCTCAAAGAGAAAAAGGGGAAGCCGGACAAGAATGGGTAGCAGTCACATTACAGACAAGGAAAGGAAGGTGGCTGGGGGCTGAGAAGTGACCCAGCCAGTTCCTGTAGGCCCCAGGTCTCCAGCTTGCTCACAGCCTGGAGTGCCTCCTTCACATAGTCCCCCAATTAGAAGGCTCTTTATCTAACTCCATTCCCTCCTGTCCTTTATTTTGCTGGGGTCCCCAATCCCTGCCCAGGCAGGAAAACAACTACTCACAGCTTGGAGCTGAGAGAACCCCCAGTTCTGCTGTAAATAAGGAGACATGTTTCTGGAATCACGGTTCCCATAGACTCATCCTTACATAGTAGTAGGTTCTCAGGTACTGTTAGTGATGTGTCCAAGTGTTTCATACGGAAGTTTTGTAGATCACGCTAGGAAGCCAAACATCATACTTATTACTATTTCCATGGGGAAAATGTAATCACAGCTTTGGAACCAACGCTTCTCAACGTGAAAACGGGCTGTTCACTCCAGAGCTTACAGATCGTCTGGGCCTAAAAAGTAGCTCAAATACACTCCCTCAGAAGAGAAGTTTTCCTGTTAATTCTTGACAACTTTGGACCATTGTTGAAAACGCAGACTTTCAAACTCAGTTTGCAGGGTTTGGGGGAAGTCATGGACTCAGTCCTTCCTAAATTCTCACCTCAGCTCCTTCACCTGTTATCTATCTATCTTGGTCAAGTTACTCATTTACCAGAGCTCCTAATTCCTTATATGCAGGAGCAGAATTACTCTCTCCTTTTGTAGACACGGTATAGAATTAAGTGAAACAATGTATTAAAACTGTAGCTCATTCCCTAGGAATTAAACATTTAGTTTCATTTTCCTTCTCTTAGTTAATTTAAATTCACATTCTACTGAGAAAAGTACCCTGGGGAAAGTGTGTTTCACCAGAAATCTAAGCATATGGGAGGAGAGGGAATAGGAAGGAGAATTTCCAGTTCCTGCCTCCCAAACCCTATTCCCAACTGGGAAAATCCCTCCCTTCCTGTCAGGAATGTTACAATCATAGGCATCCATTTGCTCAGTCAACACCTTCAGTCTACAGCTGACAAATACACAGAAGCACTCTTTGTCCCTTAAGCTGTTCCAAAAGCTAAAGTGACTTAGTAATGAGCTATTTGTATAGGACAGCAGGTAGCTGGGGCCCCAGACAGAGGGAGTCATTATCCAGGTCGTGTCCATTTGCTAGTCACATCAAATCTTGTGGTTTCCACGGAATCACATTAAAAATTTGAGGATTTGTGAAGATCATAAACCCAGGCCCCTTTCCTCATCTGGCAGCGCTGTTGTGACTGATTTACAAGTATCAGGCATTGTCCCGTCATTAAACGCAGATGACAGTCCGTAAGAGATTAACATAGTACAAGGGATGACAAACAGCATACACATACACTTGTGGTCTCACAACCCAGCACAAAATAACGTATAGTAGAGTTCTCTGACAGCTAAGGGTTGGGCTCAGTAATTACTTCGTGTGTTTGTTGTCAAAGGCCACCTGATTGCTTCTAAGAAGAGCTTTGTTTGGATTAAGTTTAGTAACCACAGAGCAAATTTCCTCCACTCACTGTTCCTCAGCATTTGACACATTGTTTTTTGGTCTGGTTTTTTGTTGGTTTTTTTGTTTTGTTTTGTTTTGTTTTGGTAACTTTCTCACATACATTCAGGGAATTTTCCAAGAATAGCTCTGCAGTGTCCCCTACAATGGGGTGCGACAGAGTTGAAACAAGTTCTCACAGAACAGTCTGTGTCATTTCAATTCAGGGACACTCTGTTCCAAGTTTGCAACAACAACAAAAAAAAATCACCCATCTGGCTTGAGAAGAATTGGGATTCATTCCTGATAGAAAACTTCCATCGAGAAAGTCTTGTGCCAGCTGGGCACTGATGGCTCCCTCCTTAATCCTAGCTACTTAGAACGCAGAGCTCAGGAGGATCGAGGTTCGAAGCCAATATAGTTCACAAGACCCTGTCTTGAAAAAAAACTATCACAAAAAAGGACTGGTAGAGTGGCTTAAAGTGTAGGCCCTGAATTTAAATCCCAGTATTGCAAAAGAAAAAGAAAAAGAAAAGCAGAAAGTCCTGTGTCATTTGTTAACTCTGAACGCCAGCTGGTCCGGTGTTAACCACCATCTAATTGTGCCAGAGGAAGTGGACATCACTGTGTGTGTCTTGTTCAAAGACTAGCAGTGGACGCAAGCAGAGACCATCCAGACCATGTCTATATTTTCCATTTTGTTCCATGTTGATCTCCTTGTGTTCAGAAAATTAATAGGACTATCTGTGTTGATAGATTACCATTATTATTATTATTATTATTTTGGCATTTTGCTACTGTGATCCTTTAGTCTTATAAAAGTCAAAGCAAGGTAAATCATAGTAAATTCTGGATACTGTTTTACTATAAATGACTTTTGAAGGGACAGAAAGTAGATTAGTGGTTGCCTTGAGCTGGAGGTGGAGGGGGGAGGGGGTGAGTACTAATGGGTCTGGAGTTTCTTTAAGGGAGATGAAACATAATGAAATTGGATTGTGGTGATGTTTATACAACTCAGTGACTACCTTAAAAAACACTGAATTGTACAATTTCAAGTGAGTGAATTCTGTGGTGTGGGAATTATATCTCAGTAACGCTGCTGAAAAGACTTTAGATGGATGGAGATCAAACAGAATCATGGTGCTAAGAAGCAGTTCGAGATTACTTGCGCCAAACTTAAGCAAATCCAAATTTTCATTGCCAGTCATCCAGAACAAACTCCGTTAGGAGCCACCACGATCCTTTGAGAAATGTCGCTTTGCCACAGACAGCTCATCCTATAAAGGGATCAGGAGCCTTGGGGATGGCCCCTTCGGGCCACACGTTCTCCCTTCATGTCACATGTAAGGCTGGATGCTTTGGCTCTCTTTTTCTGTTCTAAGATGTTTATTGTAGGTAATGGCAATAACTGTGGCCAGGGACCAATGAGCAATTGTTCATGCTTCCCAGTGTGTCTTTTGTGAGTCGGTGGGGTCATTAAAAGTTAAGCTGCTTCAGGCCAAGGATGAGATGTCTGGGCACTGATCGCTTCTTTCTCATCATCTTTGGACAATTGGATTTTGACTTGGATATGAGTGAGGGGTTTTTTTTCTCTTCCTTTTCATTATTGGTTTACTCTGGCAAGTAGATAGTAATTCAGTGATTACAAAGCAATGATACTAATGACACATGTGAGAAGAGCAAATTTGTCATTGCAAATATAGGTTATCTGAGTACATGTACCTATTAAAAATTGCTAGAGGTTCTTAAATGTGATAAGATCCAATGTGACCAAGATGTGGACAAAAGGCAATCTTATTGCTAACAGAAATGCTAATTGATGGCCTTAGATGTTCATTTGGTCTCAATAACTGTCCTTATATTTATCTCAAAGAAATAATCAGTCACCCACAAACAATGCCTTCCCCCAGGGCATCTTGAATGTTCAACTTAAAAAAAAATAGCTCAATAATTTAGCTATAACTAGACAATAAAATGTCATGCCTTAAAAATCAAATTTTTGAAAACCACTTAGTGATAAGAAAGAATATAAAATTCTTAGGGAAAAAATAATTTGTAGTGTTTAAATAATCTTATAAAAATATGAACAGACAGATACAATGAACCAGAAGCAGTCACAGTGGTTTTGCTTATAATAACTTCTGTTTTCATAAAAGAGAGTTATGATTTAGAAATGTCCTTCAGTGAGTAGTGTTTCTTCTATTTTAATGTTATATTTTTATGATTTTAGTCCAAAGATTTCCTTAAATTAGAATCTTATCTTCCCTCACTTCTTAGAATTAGATGCTCTGAAGTACTCTGGCCATAAATGTTCAACATCGTAATGGAGCAAATTCTGTTCAGAGAACTTAGAATCCTTATGGTGCAGAAGTACTACCTATGTGGCCGCATTACCTTTTCCTTTTAAATTATGACACGCAAACACTGAAATGTTGGAAATATTGCTTTCCACAGCATGTAACAGACTGACCAGCAATTTCAAATATATGGGTTCACCCTTCTTTCATCCAATTCATCCACAGGCAGGTTGTTGCTGGTACTGGCATTTCCACAGCTCCAAACATGAGAACCAAGATTTGAGTGATTGTCTTATTTCTTTCCTGGTTGCAAGATGGCTGCTCCAGCTCTAGGAGTCACGTCTACTTCCCAGGAAAGAGAAAAGGGAAAAGGAGAAGCCCTACCAGCCTGAATAAAAGCTTTGCAAGACACCCCCTCCACTCAGCAGATTTTCACTTAGCACCTCTTAGGCTGGAGCTCATTGCTGGGGAGTCTGGGACGGTGGGGTGAGAACAGTGGGTCCTCCATAGCCATGATTTTCTGCATCTGCAGAGTCAATCAACCATGGGTTGAAAATACTCTCTTTTTCTTTCATTTTTTTTCTCTTTCATGTATTTCTTTTTGGAGTTAAATAAAAAAAAAACTGCATCTGTACTGAACACATACAGAACTTTTTTCTCTTGTCATTATTCCCTAAACAGAACAATACTTACATAGTATTTCCATTGTGTTAGGCATCATGAATAATCAAGACATGATTTGTTGAAAGCATACTGGGTGCTGTGCACAGGCTCTGTGGTCATATGCAAACACTGCACCATTTTCTACAAGAGACCTAAAGCGTCTGCAGATTTTGGAATCCTCAAGGGTGTCCTAGGTACCCAAGGCCCCGTAGGTAACAAGGGATGACTGTATTTAGCTTTTGAACTTCTACAGTGGGAGGTGGCAATGGAGAAGTCAACCGGACTAATGTCTTGGTAGTCAGTAGAATGCTGGGAGCAGGACACATTCTTATAATGGCTTCAATGTGTGAATGTAAGTTCATTCTTAAGATTGTAGGTTATATGGAGTAAATACATCTAATATGATGAAATGTTCTCTTTCATCCAGACTATATTGGCCAAATTCTATTAATTATAGAACAGTTATTTTTAATTTTTTTTTTCTTTTAGCAGCACTCAGGACCTTACTTTTGCTGGCCAGGCAGTCTTACCACTTGAGCCACCCTACCAGCTATCTTGGCCAAATTCTGTCATAGAAAAAGGCTCACCACATATATGGTCTATCTTTAAAGCTTAACATAATAATTAACAGGAACTTTCAAAAATTATGAAAATACTGTGCCTTGAGACAGGCATGGTGGTACATATCTGTAATCCCTGCTACTCTGGAGGTGATGAGTTTAAGCTCAGTCTGAGCAAAGTTAGGGAGAATCTATTTCAAAAGCAAAATACAAACAAAAGGGCTAGAGGCATAGTTTAAGTGGTAGGGCACTTGCCTAGTAAGAGCAAAGCCTTCAGTTCAATCCCCAGTACTAACAACAAAACAAAACAAAAACTGCCTTGACATTGACATACAGACAGGTAGAGTCATACACAATTAGTACACCACAGGTACCTCTGTAGTATGGCTATTTTCTTTCTTCACTCAGGCATAAACTTAAATGTGCCCTAAGGTGATTACTGACATCCAAACTACTTCATTAGAATTGTCTTTGCTATGCCCTTCCTAGAAAAGGGAGCCAAATTAATTCAGAAGTTGAAAGATAAAAGGATTTGGTTTTCCCAAGCCTAAACTTTATTGCTGAAAGCTGCAGTTGGGGGAATGTCTTCATCTAGCCTCTGATCAGTAGCGCATTAGGGTTTTCCCGCTTATCTCGGCTTAAGTGTGTGATCTAATCAACTGCCTCACTGTTGCTCTGTCCTCTCAAATGTGCAGTACTAATGAGAGTCACAGTGTAAAGCGCTGTGTGCCCTTTGAAACATCCAAAATCACACTGACTGGACAAAGTGGGTGTCTCAGTGGGTCTTGTCAAGATTCTGAAGTGCTAACTTTCTTTTGAGTACTATGAATAGAGTGCAGTTAGGTTTTTTGGTTTTTTTTTTTTTTTTAATTTGGTTGGTTTTGTCTTTTTGCTTAAATTTATCTCTTTTTGTTGCTATCTTCACTTCTCTCCTGTAGCGTCTCTAAAGGACAATTAGTGTAATCTCAATATTCTTTCTGAAGCAACATGCTTTTTTTCTTTTCTTTTTGCAGGACTAGAGCTTGAACTCAGAGCCTACACCTTAAGCCACTCCATCAGCCTTTCTTGTGATGGTTTTTTTTTTTTTTTCCAAGATGGGTTCTCACAAACTATTTGCCCAGGTTGGCTTCAAAACTTGATCCTTTGTCTCCTGAGTAGCTAGGATTACAGGTGTGAGCCACTGGCACTCAACTGCAATGTGCTTTTTCTGATTGCCTTTTCTAGGGAAGTCATTTATTACACATCAGAGAAACAGCAGCAGTGGCAAAATGGTAATGTATATGTTATGTCAAAAACATTAATAACAGGTTGGGGACATGGCCCAAGTGGTAGAGCACCTGCCTAGCAAGCATAAGTCCCTGAGGTCAAACACCAGTACCACCAAATTATTTAATTAATTAAAACATTAAGCTGGGTTCAGTACTTCATGCCTGCAATCTTAGTTACTCAGGAGGTGAATATTGGGTGGATTGAGGCTTGAGGCCAGGCTGGGCAAAATGTTCGTGAGACCCCATCGCAACCAATGAAAGCTGGGCATGGTGGCACATGCCTGTCATACAGGAAGCTCAGGAAGCCTAAATAGGAGGATCAAGGTCCAGGCCAGCCCAGGCATACACACAAGACTCTATCCAAAAAATAAGCAAAGCAAAAAGAGATGGGGTGTGGCTTAAGTATTTGAGTGCCTGCCTATCAATGGCAAGGCCCTAATGGCAAACCCTAGTACCACAAAAAAAAAAAAAAACCTAAAACATTAATAATGAATGAAGTTAACACATTTCTAGCTCAAATTTTTATTTATAACTTTCAGAATTTCAATTTATTTTATTGCAGAAGTGAAAAAGTCAAAAGATGTTAGCTAACCACCTACAAAGTACCAAATAGACTATTATCAATAACTGCCATTAAAATGGAACAATGGTGGGAGGCTGAGATCAGAAGGATTGAAGTTCAAGGCCAACCTGGGCAAATAGTTTGTGAGACCCCATCTCCAATATAACCAGAGTAAAATGGACTGAAGGTGTGGCTCAAGAAATAGAGTGCCTACTTTGCAAGGACAAAACCCTAAATTCAAACGTCAGTCCCACAAAAAAAAGGAAGAACTTTAGTAAATGCACCCATTCTCCAACCTCTTCATGAGCTTCTGGGCATCTTCCTTCTTTCCTTATGCACCTACATTGCTTGAGGGGACACAAGTCCTTAAAAGAAGCTATTCCTGTGGTTGTATTTTTAGACTTCCAAGCTGAAAGGTTACCAGAAAAGAGACGTGAAGCTTGGAGGCCTGGGACCCGACTTTGAGTCCATCAGAGACAAAGTGAGTGAGATGTATATGTCATGTTTTCAACCTTGACACGGTCCATCCATCCTTTAGCAAAACTGTATCAAAATGCTCCCCAGCATCAAGCCCCAGTGCAAGCAAATGCCTCCCACTCAATAGAGACTCTTAAGAAACAGAATTAGTAACAGAATAGAGACGCAGACACTCTCTCTACTATAAAGTGAAAATACACAAGGCCAGTGTTATTTTATGCACCTGCCTTTCATTAGATTTAAAAGTCTGCGCCAAAGAGGGGAGCACGTGAATATGAAAAGGGATGTGTGTGTTATGTGGTTGTTGGTCTTTCCTGGTAGAGTTGTCTTGAAAACTTTGAAGTGGCTACAGAGAAGACACTTAGGGAATGAGTTTCCCAACCCCTGAGAAGTTCATCCACTTTTTCACTTTCTCTAGTGAAAGGAGGTCTTCATTTAATATCTTTTAACTACAGTCACACTCAGGCATAAAAAGAGAGTATAGTTCAAAGTTGGAATCACAGATAAAAATAAACTGGGTAAATGTAACAAAGAAAGAGCAGAATGGGATTTAGTCACATTGAGGGAATGCCAGCTGTACTATGGCAGTGACGTTCCTTATCACAGAGGACCCTCTCTGGAAGAAACATTAATGAGTTCACTGTTGTCACCTTACATGCGGTACTGATTTAATATGCCCAACTCACTACAACTAGTGTCACTTTAAAACGAGGGCAGAGAGAGCTAGCCGGACCTGGGATTCATCATAGCTTTGTTTCTCTGAATAGATGCAAAGGCTAGCACAGCAAAAGGAATATGCAGAACAAGTTAAGGAGTACAACATGAAGGCTCTGTCCGTCCTGTCCAAATCACAAACAGCAAAACCTGAAACTAAATCAGCTGCCCCTCGGCAAAAGGTAAGATGTTCTCATCAAGGCATTTATTTTCTTACAAAATCTGAATTAAAAAGAAACTTGTTACCTCTTAACTTCAAAAAGATTCCTTGAGTATTTGGAACACAGATGTTTCAGCAGCTGCCATTCCTGCACCATTACCCACAGATACTGATGTAATAGCAACACTCACACATGTACAACTCACACACATTCACACACACACAGTCACACACACAGTCACACATTCACACAGTCACACACACTGTCACACAGTCACACACACAGTCACACACTCACACATTCATACCCTTGCACAGTCACAGTCACACACACAGTCACACTCACAAATTCACACACTCACACATTCACACACTCACACAGTCACACATTCACACAGTCACACACTGTCACACAGTCACACACACACACTCACACATTCATACACTCGCACAGTCACAGTCACACACACAGTCACACATTCACACACAGTCACACTCATACACTGTCACACACACACACACTCATACTTGCACGATGGTACATGGTTAGCTTTTATTTTCCCAAAAGTCATTGTCTCCACATCTTTTCTTCCACCTATAGTATTTTAAGTTATAACACATAAAAAAAAAGTAATGAAATGATTTTTTAGTAGAAACTAGCAATCCTGATTGACTATCAGTTTCATTCTCTGTCATTAAATAAATTGGAAGGAAATTAGTGTCTTCTTGCTGTTCATGTCAAAGAAAAGTCCTTCATTTTTCCTCTCAAATTCATTCCCCTGCAATTTCTCATTGGGATTATAATATATAGTAAAATGTAGATTTCTGTAGCAAAAAAAAATGACTTCAAGAAACACAGAATGTTCTTCCTCTCAGCTGTCATCTAGCCAAGAGTCAGTGAACAAAGTATGTACTCTGCAGTGCAAGTCTCTGTCCAAACCGGGTAAGGACATAAGACTGTTGCATGAGGGATAAGCGATCCTTTCGTGTCTTCAGGAATGTGAATGTCATGTGTCCTTCACAGCCCATCCTATGTTCTGTTTATTGCCGTTCTTCTTCAGACCTTGAAGACTTCAACCCTCTCAGCTGAGTTTCCTTGATGCTACTTTTTCTGTTTCTCCACTCCGTTATATTTTTACAAAGCACTTAAGGCAACAAATCTGTAATTAGAAATTCCTATATAGATTTCACCTACACACACTGAGAAGTCTGCATTTCTTTCCTACATTTTAGATGGTTTTTTCCCCTTCTAGGACCTAAATACACTATCCATTCTCATTTCAGGTATCAATAAATTCTTACTAAAATATAAAACTCATATAAAGGCAGATTGGGAAATCATATTTAGTGGGGTTTTTTGTGTTTGGTTTTTGGTTTTGTCTTGTTTTGTTTTATTGGTGCAGGACCTCACACATGCCAGGCAAGCACCCTGCCAGTGTGCTACCTCCCCAGCCCTACTGGTCCCATTTTTATCATAATGCCTGTAAGAACTGACATCACTCAAAAAAAGACTGGCTTTTCATCATCTATGTTTCTATAGACATACTAAAGAAAAGGAAAAAATCAACCTCTCTTTCTAGAGTTCCCAGAGCCTAGGAACAAGAAGTTAGTGTGATATAAGAGGTTCAGTTTTCCATCAACCACAGTGATGTCTTCAGTCTCAAGTTAAACAGAGTCCTCTTTGGGTAAAAAGATGTGTTAATATCTCCCTAATAGAAGTTTAAGTTTTAATAAGACTGTCAGAAACTTAAGTAGGTTACACACATGAGAAACCTATTTTCAAACACTTGAGGGAAATTCAGTTTTATTTTGTTTAAACTGTGTATTGCATTGTTTCCATCTTCCACCCATATTATAGCAAGCATCTCCATTTATATTATAAACATTTCCAAGACTGGCTTTGATTGTAGGAATCTGGGACTCAGTTACCATTTTCAATAAAGTTTTATCTTTATGCTTTTAGGCTTTAGAATACGCTAAGACCATCCCCAAACCTAAATCATCAAATCTGACTGATCAAGCAGCAAAGAAAAAGAAACATTCAACATATGGTGGGAAGGAAGAAAGTTTTCCTGAAATCTCACTGCTGGAAATACTGCAGAACAGACACGAAAGGGAAAAACAGGCTGTGGCTGCTTTCAAAGTCCTTCACATTGTCTAGGCAATATTTGGTAGGAGATCAAAAACACTCTGAAAATGGACATGGGGAAAGGAACTCCAAGCAGCCCATCTGCCTGGAGCATGGTGCCTTAGTCCTGTCTTCTAGCTGCAGTCCATGTTTGTTTTGTGTGGGATTCATAAGGGGGGTTTCATCAGATTATGGTGCCACGTTTTACCTTCTAGGGAGAGAATTTTTTTTTAATTTATTTTCAAATCAGTTAGAATTGAGGCTGATAACCAGACAATAAAGCCTTTGATTTTATATTGGATCTTTTGATTTCTTAAATTATCTCTGCCCTTTATTAGCATAATGATAACCTCCAGGTTAACCAGAAATAAATTTATCTACTTGTGTTTCTCTCTTAACTCCCTGATAGGGAGTATATAAACGCTTCAGTATCTCCTAAAATGACCTCAATTAGGACTAATCACCAGTAAATTTTGAGGTAACATTTCAAAAATATTACTCAAATCTCCAAATTTACCAAAGGACACATATATAAAACTGAAAAAAAATGAAGATACATCTAGATGGTGCCTTCTAAAATGGAAGAAATCACAATGTCATTCTAACAGAGCGTCAAGATATTAAGTACAAATCCTCCAGCACATCAAGAAATGACCAACTTAGACAACTCTGAGAGACACACTTTGTAAGAGCCACTGGCTCTGGGCATTTTGCCATCATCACAAATATCTGAAAATATTACCAAATGTGTGCTTTCACACAAAATGTATAAGGCAAAAGCATTTCATGATTCACTACTAGATGTAAATGTTAATAAATATTCTACTTATTTTTATCTTTTGAAGCATTATAAATATTCCTAGTCTTAAAACAATTACTAGAGGATTTAATTTTTTACCTCTTTCCTGGGCATCGCTTTCCTACAAGGGTATATCCAAAAATGGATCATTTTAACAATTTAGGGCAAATCTGTTTATCGTATCATGTGGCATAAGGACCAGCTTTGGAAATTTGTGTACATTTTACTTTTATCATGATATGGAATAAAAGCTGCCTATCCATAACTTTCTCTTAATACTGGAATCACTTAGTCTCACAGGAATCACTTAGTCTGGTAACTGTTTGATTATTTGTCAATAGAATGAGGAAGTCCTTGTTTCTCTGTGTGGCAAGGAGCATGTAGTTGGGTCCTGAATTTCCAGTAAGTTCAATTTTTGGAAATATGTATTACGAGGTACCTGTTAATTTTTTAAACACAGACAATCTGGCAATGTCCTTACCACATCAACAAAGTTGCATGGACCTATGAAGCAACCAGTGAAAGAGACACTATTTTATTTCATTTACAGAACATTTCAGAAACTTCCCATCACAGATTTTCTGTTATCCTACATGTGGTTCATCCTTCAACACTTTCACACATACCTTCAAGAACCATCATTTAGCTGAAGCAGTGAGTTGGTTGATGTCAAAACATTTCACAGGATCCTTGCCCCCAATGCTGGTCATTACCCTCAAATACCTAAGATTCTAAACATTAAAATTCCTTACACTGTGCCAAGTGGCATCTAAAATTACTTTTGCTAAAGAAATAAAAAATATTTGCTGGAAGTTTAGGGTAGAAATCAAAGGATGGATCAAAATAGCCTTTCATGTGGCCCCATGTCATCTCACAATATAAGATTCAGCAGAATGTCACTAAGCTACCATGATCCTAAGATGGGAAAGACATTCCACACAAATAGTGACAAATACTTTTTACTTCTTCATCATTTTTTTAAAATAAGCCTTTTTTTTTTGAGAGAGAGGGGAAACTGGGGTTTGAACTCAGAGCCTCACACTTGCTAGGCAGGTGCTCTACCACTTGAGCCACTCTGCCAGCCCCTCCTCCTTTAAATTGTACAATATTATAACAAGAATATTGCTCTCTTATAAAACCAAGTGGATGAGGGATGAATTTTATAGCATTTCTGTTTCAGATAATGAAGAATGCAAAAACAATCTGCCTGTTAGAAAACTAGGAACTTCAAACTTGAGTTATGTAATGAGGGAAGGCCTGTATTTGCCAGATGTTATATAAGTGATTAAAAGATACAGGATAATTTTGCCTAATCTCCGTGAGCTGGTACAAATAAAGGCCCTTTAAGCTGTGTATTCTCTCTCATTGCAGCCTCCCTTTATAGGACTTTTCCATCCTGAATTTACAAGAGCATCCTCTTAAAAGGAGTTTATTTTTTTACAAGTAGCTGAATTTAATGACAGCTGTCTTCTTGATATTGTTTGGTATAGTAAGGAGTCTCTTGGGAGTTATCCAGAAGCTAAGTCAAGAAAAGACAAATTGAGGAACAAAATAAAAGGTAAGCCTAGCAAAGGCAATGATGCCTAATGGTTCCAATTGGGGCCTTATTATTGGTTAATGAATCATTGTCAAAACATCACAGCAAGCATGAGCATTGCAGTCTAGTCTATAGTGAGAAAATGACTCTTCATCCCAACACTTATTAACGGTGACTTGTTTGAAAACACGTCCAGTAATTATAACAACACTGGAGCTAATTGAGAACTTGGAGTTGATAGCAAATGGCCTACAATAGCAGACTAGACCAACTCAGGGGGGATTTTTTCCTAATTTCTTATTAAGAAATAGCAGAAAGTAAAAATGGAACATTGATGATAGTCTGCAGATATCAGAATAAGTTTAGTTATGTTTCCACAAGATATGCTTTAAAATACATTTGTTATCATTATATTAGAAGTAGCATTTGAAAATGGAAGGTTCAGAAGGAAAAATCAGGTTGCTTTTAAAAAGATTCCTTTTTCCTCATAGACTAAATTCTGGATAAAATGTGTTTCATCCAACTGTCAAGTATTCCTAGAATAACTGTAAGGGCTTCTCCTCCCTCAAGCTGGGTGCTCATAATTTCTTTTCCCAGTGGGTAAAAACAGATAAACAGAAAGATACACAAATATTCTATTTGCTTCTTTAGCTGTTTTCCCAGTAAGGAAATCATTGAAAACTGTAGCACAGAAGTAAAAGTTCTAAATTACTGTGTTAATTTATAGTGCTCACTCTCCCTAGGTCAGTGATTATAAGAAGTTGTCTATACTGTCAGACCAAACAATATTATTTCTATACTCTAAAGGTGAAATGTGCATTCTAATAAAAATTGTAGTTAGATGTTTATTCTAGTTTTTTAAATATCCTGAAGTAGGGCTCCAAGTAGCTAAAAATCTTATATTCAGAATTACCTTCTCGCCACACTATCTCTAGACTAAGTACAGTATTTGTTTCTACTTACCCCACTTGCTTCATTAAGCAAAATCACACATCTTTCTAATAAAAGGAATAAGGAAATATATTTCCCAATTTTTTAAGCAACTATTTGGCCAATGGAAAACAAAAGGCTCCTAATAATAAAGAAGACTTTTCTTTAATTCTTCATTCATTCATCTCACTCCCTGTCTGACTCCCCAGTCTGAAATATTTCCATTCTTTTATATTTGGTTACTTAATTTTGGCTCAATAAAATAATAGCAAAGTTGGAACCTTCACAGAATACTGTGAAAACAATACATTATAAATGCAATAAGATGCAAAATGAATAGTTTTTTTTTTTCAGCCCTCTCTATCCAGCAATACAGAGAGTCTTTGGAAAATATTAAGAGAGGAAGAAAGAATTTGGAGGACAGGGTTTATCTCCCTGGCTGCCTCTCCATTGCTTTTTCATTTCCCCCTTGCAAACCTGGGTAATATAAGTAATTAATTTTCAATAAGCTGAATAAATGGTCTTCTGCTATTAAATAGCTCTAACAGGTTGAGTGGATTACAATGATGTGAGCGTTTCAGGAAAATGTATTTTAGTGAAGCCTTGCAAATTTCTGATAAGATTTCATGCACACTGTTTAGTAAACTGGCAACTCATACAAACTAACCCTGACTCTGAGGCTGCTAACCTACTTTCTCAGGGTGCCCTCCTACCATTTAGGTTCCAATTTTTTGCAACAGATATTTCAATAGTAAGTATACCTTTGGTGCAAATCTGACAGTAGGAGAAAAGTTGTCAGAAATTCAAAACCTGGAAAGTATAATCAGTAATCATTTGAGAAACTGTCTACACAGAGGAAAAAAAGTAGAGAATACTCTGAATAAAATCACTGGGGGTCTCTGTGCTAAATAATTTTGGCCCCATATGCACTCTTTCCTTGGTAGCAAATTCACCTCGAAGTTTAGTCTTACACTCAATTTTTTGGCATCCAGACAGCTATGGAAATTATATCATGAAGCCCGACAGGTCCACCTCTATCCCTACCCTGTCACCTGGCAGGGAGGTCTTTTTCCATCTCCCCTGAGTCCACACAATGCTGACACTTTGAAGTAGTGCAGAAGAGGCCCCTAAATTTGTTGTCGCTGCTTAAAATTGATAATCCCTTATGTTACAAACCTCGAGCACCCATTTTTAATGAAAGCTTTAGATGAATATCAAAGAACTATTTAGCCACATCTAATATTTTAATTAGATTATAGTCTCAATTTAACCCATTAAATCTCCTTTGATGATTCCCATGTTTAGTGTTTAGCCTCAGATGCATGAGGTAATGAATACTGGACCTTTTGATTTAATGAGAATTTCGGCTCTTCCAGCCTGCACCTCTTTGTATACCTTTTATTTTGCTGGCTATAGAATTCAGTTAATTGAAGGGGTCTCTTACCATCACACATTAAGGAGTATAAATTAGCATCCCCATTCTGATTGGAAAATGCAAGCAGACAGTTTTGCTTTGATCTGTGGATTGAGCTGAAGAAGGCAGCAGTCCCCTGAAAATGAGCTGATGATGGCCTTGTTATCAGGGCAAAATACAAATGTGTCCATGTGTCACAAAACACTTAATGTCTTAATTGATCACCTTCTAATCCTGCCTGTCCTGTTTGCATCATTCTTTTCTCTGTGTGTGTGTGTGTGTGCCCTGTTTTCTCTGTTTATGCTTTCTGTTTCTTCCCTCTCTTCAATCAGTACTGAAATCTAGGTGTTTAGATTTTAAATTGATCTGAGTTTAGGAAAAACGAAATATAGCTACCCTTCAGAATCCAAAGGGGGCAGGAATTAAGGAGAAGGTGGAGGGGGTGAATTCAAGTATGATATATTTGATACATTGTAAGAACTTTTGTATTAAAGAAAAAAAGAATCCAAGGGGATTGGTTCTAAGACTTCCCACGTTACCAAAACCCATGGTAAATCCTTTACATAAAATGACTTAGGATTTGCATACAACCTACACACATCCTCCCATCTACTTTAAATCATCTCTAGATTATTTATAATATTGAAAAAAAGTAAATGCTATGTAAATAGCTCCTATACTGTATTGTTCAGGGAACAAAGACAAGAAAATAAAGCCTGAAAGTGTGTAATACAAATAAAATTTTCAAATATTTTCAATAAGCAGTTGGTTGAATTCACAGACACAGACCTCCCTCACTCCCAGTAGAGCCTAAGTTTCCTCACCTCATCTGTGTAAAACTATCCAGGGCCTTCCACAGACAAAGATGGCTAAGGACTGCTCTAACACCCAGTGTTCTCTGCCCAGGAGCTCCCAAACCATGGAAGTTAAGAAGGGCTATTCTGTGTTTTCTAAATAGAGGAGGAAGTAGAAAACACATTGAATAAAGCCAATGAAGAGCTCTGTGCTAAATACTTTGGGTCTTATATGTACTGTTTCCTTGGTGGCAAACTCATCTGCCACATTACTCTTTTTTGTTGCTTGTTTGGCAGTACTGGGGGCTGAACTCATGGTCTTGCACTTGCTAGGCAGGCTCGCATCACTTGAGCCATTCCACCAGCCCTTTTTGTGTTGGTTATTTTTGAGATAGGATCTCACATAAGCTCAAGCCAGGCTGAACCACAATCATCCTATATGTTTCCCCATATAGCTGGGATGAAAGGCACAAACCACTACTTCCAGCCATTGGTTCAGATGGAGTCTTCCAAACTTTTTGCTGAGGTTGGCTTCAAACTGCCATCCTCTGTCTCTCTGCTAGGATTTCAAGCTTGAGCCACCCAACTTTTCTTCCAAATTAATCTTGTACTTTATGTTTTTTGCCACCCAAACGATTATCAAAATAAATTACTATTATGATGCTGGCCAGCCCTGCCTTATATCTCCACTCTGTCACCAAATCATGAGGTCTTTTCCCATTTCCCCTGCTTAGAACCTGTTCTGATAAGAATGCAATTCTCCTATGTCTCAACAAATTCTGTTTCATAAAAGAAATAGCAAGATAAAACGTCAAAAATGCCATGACTTCAATACTTCCATCACTCATTATAAGGCTCATTATTTGATGAAATAACGTCAAACTCAAATTATGAGACTTTTTGGTAAATATGATAGACTAAACACACACATTTCATTTCCTCAACAAGGAAATTACAGGAGAAGGTCTTAAAAAGTCACAAGTGTATAAGAGCAGGGAGAAGAGAAGTGACAAAGTTTTGAAAACTGAAAAGCAGTTTCAAAACATTGACAGACTCACAAAATATGAAATTCTAAGCTAGCAAAGGGGAAAGCTGAGAGTCAGTCTGACTTACCTTGTAGAATACCAAATGTTGAGGAGCTGATGGTGTCAATTTCTTCTGGAAATAGGGTGAATGGAGATGAGAGGTACTAAATGAAGGACTGGAAGAAAGTCTGTTTAAGAGCGGGTAGACTTATAAGTCCATTCCCCAATGTCCGTGCAGCCAGGCCCTGCCCCTCTACAGCCCCAATAAAAGATGGTCCCACTTTTTGCAGATGTCATAACAGTGGCTCCTCAGTGAGCCACAACTGGCTCTGTTGAGGTGGCACAGTACTGGGTCAAAAGTGAGCATGTGTGCTGTACACAGAAGCTCTTGGTTTTCTTCCACTTGGCTCCCAGAACACTGGGACTTTATCTCACAAGCAGGAGCTTGGAAAATGCTTTTCTAGGCGGATCTGACCAGCCTAAAAAGTCCTGACTTCAATGATTCTTCAACTGAAGATCTCAGCCATGTTACCCCACAGTGAAACTCAGTCAACAAGAACCACCGCATACTCACAACTTCTTAGCGGCTTTTTAGTTTTTCACTTTAATATGACCAGACAACTAAAACTTCTAGACATCTGAGCATATTACACAGGAACCTTTAAAAAGAAGGAGGAGGACGAGGAAGCTAACAGAAATCTTGGGAATAAGAAATGATAGCAGAAATTTAAAAACTCAAAAGTAAGGTTGTAAAATAACCAGAAAAAATTTCCTCAGAAGTTAGATCAAAAAGGCAAAAGGATAGAAAATGGGAGAGAAAAGATAAGAGATTTAGTGAATAAATCTAGCAGGCAAAAATCCAAATAATAAGAGTTCCATAAAGAAAAAAAAGAGAGAGAGAGCAAGAAAGCAAAAAGAGAGGGATAATCAAAGAAATAATTCTAGAAAATTGCCTATAACTGAAAAAAAAATGAGTTTTCAGACTGAAAGGCCTATCGACTATCCAGAACAATGGGTAAAAAGAGACCCGGAGCAAGGCACATAATTGTAAATTTTAAGTATACTGGCTACAAAGACAGTATCCAACTAGCTCCCAAAAGGGAAACGTAAATGAGTAAATAAAACAGCCCAGCAAGAATCAAAACTCAAAGTGGGTTCAGACTTTACATTTCCAATTGGAAGCTAAAAATCAATGGAGTGGAGCATTCAAAATTATTCAAAAATATTCATAAATTATTTCCTACTTAGAATTCTCAACTTAATCAAAATCTTACTAAAGCATGAAATTTGCTTTTAAAAAAGGATGATCTCAAAGTATTTACCTCTCAGGCAGCAGTTCTCAGGGAATATAGTAGACTAAGCTCCCCTGAAAAGAGGGAGTAAACCTCTCTGGGGACCCAGCTCAGTGGCTGAGCTCTTGCTTGGCATGCAGAGGACCTGGGTTTGATCCCCAGGGGAAAAACCAAGAGGAAGTAAACCATGAAGGAAAAAAAGAGTAAAATAAAATGAGAGTAATCCCCAGGATGACAGAGATGCACTGACATAGAATCCAAAGTGGAATGGATCCGAGGGTGTGGAAAATGTTTTGTTTTCCAGGAAATGAAATTTTAGGAAGATGTGAGTATCTCAGAAACGGGAAACAAACAGAGTAGAGCTTGGAATCAAATTAGGTCATAAATTGCTGGTGTTGGTGGCTCATGCCTGTAATCCTAGGTACTCAGAAATCAGGGATCAGGAAGATTAAGGTTTGAAGTCAGCCCAGGGCAAATAGTTCAAGAGGCCCTATCTCAAAAAAAAAAAAAAAAGAAAACTATCACACACAAAAAAAGGGCTAACAGAGTGACTCAAGCTATAAGAGTGCCTGCCTAGCAAGTGTGACACCCCAATTCAAACCCCAGTGCCACCAAAGTAAATAAGTAGATGATAGATAGATAGATAGATGATAGATAGATAGATAAGTCAAAAATTGCTAGATGCTGATGGCTTACACCTGTAATCTTAGCTACCAAGGAGACAGAATTCAGGAAGCTAGAGGTTCAAGGTTAACTTGAGCAAAATGAAAGTGAGACCCTATATCAAAAGTACCCAACTGAAAAAAAGGGCTGGTGGAATGACTCAAGTGGTATAGACTGTGCTTGCCTAGCAAGCAGGAGTCCCTGAATTCAAACCTTAGTACCTCCAACAAAACAAAAGAAGGATCCCTATAAATTTGGACTCTTAACTTTCCTCTCTAGATAACATTATATTGTCACCAAATCAGATAACAAAAACCCTGGGACAGGGTGAGGGTGAAATAGGTAATAGGGAGAAAAGAAGTATTCTAAATGAAACATTCTCAATGACATCTTCTGGATCCTATTTCATTCAGGGCTTACTAATCTTTGTTCATCCGTAAGAGGTTGGCCAATCACAGAACCTATTAAAAAGTAATTTCCTTTGAGACATTATGACCCTTTTGTGAGGATGCAACAAAGCACAAGAGTCACCTTTTAGTTAACTGCATGGTAACAGTGGTAGTCCTGTGACATTTGACATCAAGGACAGTATCACTGATCTGATCCCATTCTGATTCATTATGGTTCTCTGTTTTCATGCACGACCTCATGGTAGACACTTTTGTAGCTTTAATCTCACATCCCTCACCATTCTTAACTGATTTATCAGGCACGTTCCTCATTTTCAGATGCCAAATAAGAGAAATAATGTGATCATTGGCAAAAGCAAAATTTGAATTTAAACCTCTAAGCCAAGCCAGCCAGCCAATGGGTACGATGCCAAATCTGGTTGGAGCGCTCCAATACTATAAAAGAGAGTAAGAAGAGAAGGTTCGTGGAACAGTTATAAATGAAATCATGGAAGAAAAGTTACCTGGTGTGCCTACTGGGAATTCTGAGAGGGAAGGAGCAAATATAATGAGAGAGGGAACTTCGACCACAAAATATAATGTAGTTGGGCACACCTGTAATCTCAGTACTGGAGAGGGAAGGTAGGAGAATAGTAAGTTCAAGGACAGCCTGGACTACATCGTGAGACCTTATCTCAAGAAACCAAGAAAATAAAAATAAAAATACAATGATGAGAAAACATGAGAACCTTTTTGAATTTTCATCTCACTCCTAAATATTTACTGGAATTATCTCTGACCACCACAAGTATTAATTGCATAACTCCCCCAAACTCACAGTCAGTCTCCTGACTCTCAGTTGATTCATCTATAACAAAAAGAGAGAGGTCAAGACTCTTTAGAATAGAGAAATGTAGAAACTTGAGGGGGGTTTTTTGTTTTGGTTTGTTTTGGTTTTACTGGAGTTTGAATTCAAACCTTCGCACTTGCTACGCAGTGCGAACCAAGCCTCCAGCCTGTTCTGGTTATTTTAGAGATAAGGTCTCGCTTTTTGCCTGGGTCAGCCTGGACAGCTATCCTCTGTACCTAGGATTACAAGCACTCACCACTGTGCCCAGCAGTGAAATGGGGTCTCACAAACCTTTTGCCTGAGCTGGCTTTGAATCACAGTCCTCCTGATCTTAGCCTCCCAAGTAGCTAGGACTATAGGCATGAGCCAAAAGCACCTAGCTCAAGAATATCTTCTGAAACATCATAGCAGGTGGTTATTCAACCTAAGCTTGAATGAGGCACTCAGTGCATCCTAGGAAAGTTCATTCAAGTTTCAGATTACTCTTAATCAGAAGTGTTTCCAAAAGTTGTCTAAGATTTTACTAACTAATCTCTAGCTATAAGGTTTTTTTTTTTATATCCAGAATGGCTATGGAAATCCTCTCCTCCACATGCTACAGTGACAGTAGCCCCACTGTCACTTATCACAACATGAGTTGTTCATAAGGTGCCATAACTAAAATTCGCTTCTAGTCACTTCTGCCGCTGCCCATGCAACATAAGCCAGGCTCCTGTTTCATCTGGAACTCAATTTCTTCCATTTATAAAATGAAGAATTTATTCTTCATCAAACAGTGCTGGGAAAACTGGCTGTCTGCAT
Source organism: Castor canadensis (assembly GCF_047511655.1). Lineage (NCBI taxonomy): Eukaryota > Metazoa > Chordata > Mammalia > Rodentia > Castoridae > Castor > Castor canadensis. Next base: position 179,212,342 of record NC_133387.1, on the reverse strand, counting down.
GCAGAAGACTGAAACTAGATTCCTGTCTCTCACCCTGTACAACAATCAACTCTCAATGGGACAAAGACCCTAATGTAAGAACTAAAACTGTGAAACTACTACAGGAAAAAAAGGAGGAACTCTGAAAAATGCACGTATAGGTAATTATTTTCTTAATAGTAAACCAATTGCCCAGGAAATAAGAACAAGAATTGACAAATGGAACTGCACCAAATTAAAAAGTTGCTGCACATCAAAAGAAACAGTTACCAGAATCAAGAAATAACTAACAGAATGGAAGAAAATCTACACCAGCTATTCAGTAGATAAGGGATTAATATCCAAAATATACAAAGAGCTCAAAAAGCTGAACAGCAAAAGAATAAATAATTCAACTAATAAATGGGCAAATGAATACAGTTCTCAGAAGAAGAAACAAAAATGGCTAATAAATTCATGAAGCAATATTCAACATCCTTTGACATAAAGGAAATGAAAAATCAAAACTACAGCCAGGCACAGGTGGCTCATGTCTGCAATCCTAGCTACTCAGGAGGTAGAGATCAGGAGAATCGCAGTTTGAAGCCAGCTGGGTCAAATAGTTTGTGAGACTCTATCTCAAAAAACCCCATCAGAAAAAAAGGCTGGCAGAGTGGCTCAAGTGGTAGAAGTGTCTGCCTAGCAAGCATGGAGCCCTGAGTTCAAACTCCAGTGCCACCAAAAAAAAAAACTTCACCCAAGTCAGATTGACCACCATCAAGAAAACAAAGAACAGCAAATGCTGGCAAGGATGTGGGGGAAAGGAATCCTCATACACTGTTGGTGGGAATATAAATTAGGAACTAGGTTCCTAAAAAAACAAAAATAGACCTACTTTATGATCCTGCCATGCTACTCTTAGGCATCTATCCAAAGGAATGAAAATAACATGCAAGAGAGATACCCATACACCACACAATTGCCAAAATGTGGAAAGAGCTTAGGTGCCCAATAACTGATGAATGAATAAAGAAACTGTGGTGTATATATATAAATATGTGTGTACACCATGGAATATTACTCAGTCATAAAGAAAAATAAAATTATTTTATTTGCAAGAAAATTGATGAAAGTATAGATCATGCTGAGTGGGATAAGCCAAGCTCAAAAAGCCAAATATCACACGTTCTCGCTCATTTGTAGAACCTAGGCATAAAATGATAATGGGATATGAATGCGGAAGGGGGATTTGTGGGAAGGGGGAGAGGGAAAGAAAGGAGTGAGGGGTGGGCAGGATGGACTTATGCTGCATGTGTACACATGACGACGGCCACCGGACACTGTTTGGAAAAGGGAGAAGGGGGGAAGGGGATGGGAATATGATAGAGAGGTGAACTTGTACAAGGTATGTGTACACGTGTGGAATTATCACAGTGGGATCCCCGCATATTATTAATGTATGATAATTCAAAAATTAATTTAAATTTAATTTGTTTAAATTAAGGGCTTAGATTTTGTCACATCCTCTTCCCATACTGACAACTTCTTCCTAATTTTATCTTTGTCCTTATCTTACTAGACCACTTTGTTTTCACTTTCTAGAATGAAGTGCTGGGATTTTATTTTATTTTATTTTATTTGGTGGTGGTGCTGGGATTTGAACTCAGAGCCTTGTGCTTGCTAGGCAGGCACTCTACCACTTAAGTCATGCTCTTATTTAAGCTTCCCATGTGAATGAGATGACAGGCACATGCTGCCATGATCAGCTATTGGTTGAGATGGGGTCTCTCTAACTTTTTGCCCAGTTGACCTCAAACTATGATCCTCCCCATCTCTGCTTCCAAAGTAGCTAAGATTACAGGTGTAAGCCAACATACCCAGCTTTGGGGGAAAGTTTTATAGCCCAGGCTGACCTATAGCTTACAAACCTTCTGTGGGTTTTTTTTTTTTCTTTTTTTGGTGGGGCTGGGGTTTGAACTCAAGGCTTTGTGCTTGCAAAGCAGGCACTCCAGTGCTTGAGCCATACCTGCCTTAGCCTCCTGAGTACTGTCATTATGGCGTGCACCACCATTCCTGGCTGGGTTTCTATAATGAATAAAGAAATGTTCTTTTCTTCTATTGCCTGTTTCTCTTTAATTTTTCTAATTACTAACTGTAATAACATGAAACTTACAGTTCCTTTCCTCAAAAATAAGGTAGAATACTAGGATCTTAAAGATTAAGAAGAACCACATGAGGACTGGCAGTGTAGCTCGGAAGTAGTATTCTTGCCTCCTGTGTGCATGAGGCCCCTCTGATCCACAGAACCACACACAAAATGAAAAAGACAGGCTATCGAGCCCAAGCTCACACTCTAGAGAATACCTGAAATTTTGCCTTCTAGCCTTTGCTTAAACTTTTTTAGTAAAAGGTGCTTTTTCTATAGTTGGACAGCACAGTTGTCAGGCCTATCGGACGTACCCAAATGTTGCTCTAAACTCTGCTTTCTTGGAACCTCCCTCACATCTTTAGCATGGCAGAATAGATACACACTCCTCCTTTTATTTTTGACAGTCCTGGGGTTTTAACTCAGAGCTTTACACTTGTTAGACTGGTGCTCTACTACTTGAGCTGCACCTCCAGTCCTTTGTGCTCTGATTATTTCAGAGACAGGGTCTTGCTCTTTGCCCAGACCAGCCTGGACACAATCTTCGTAGTCCAGCTGCTGGGATGACAGGTACGTGCTACTGTGTCCAGCCTTTTTCCACTGAGATGGGATCTAACAAACTTTTTTGCAGGGGCTGGCCTGGAACTGAGATCCTCCCCATATCAGGCCCCCAGATAGCTTGGGATGACAGGTACATACCACTGTGCCCAGCTGTTGGTTGAGATGGGGGTCTCATGAACTCCCTGCCCAGGCTGGCCTCAAACTTGTGAGTTGCCTGAGTTCTGGTATTACAGGCATATACCACAATGCCAATCCAATATACCTCTTGATACTTAATAGCTCTTGATGATGAAAATGCAACAAATAACTCTCCTCCTCCATTCCTCCCAAGAGAAAAGGCTCACAGTCCTTTATTTGTTATTTTCCACACCCAAACAATCCAACTTCCTGCATACTGGATGAATCTTAGATTGCCCACATCCTCTTTAAAACATGTTGCCAAAAATACAACATAAATATAATATACAAAATGTCTCAATTAACCTACTACTTTTGCATGTATATTGAGCCAAATCCAGGAAGACCAGGGAGTCACTCTTCAACTGAGTATGTTTATTGCACCAGAAAGAATTCTGCTTGCTCTGCCTCTCCACATCTCTCTCAACTTATCAAAAGCATCCAGAGAGGGCCAGCCCCCTAGCTCTTGAAGTGGTGTCATGGATTCCAGTTAAGCGTTTTGGTTTTTTTTAATTTATTTTATTGTATTTTATTTTATATTTTGCAGTACTGGGATTTGAACCCAGGGCCCTACCCTTATGAGGCAGGTGCTCTACCACTTAAGCCACACAGCCAGCCCTCCAATTAAGCATTTCTTAGTGTTACTATCAGCTAATTCTGGACTAGATGGTGTATGCCCCATTTCTTACATTCTTATGTTATGTGTGAAGAAATATTATCAAAATCCCCTCTCAGAATCTATGGAATTGGATCCATCAGAAACACAGCATTAAGGACAAATACAAAAAAAAATATTTATTTTATTTGAGATTACATATGGTATAACTTTCAGACCTTGACTATCTGAAGACATTTTTGTCCCTTCAAATTCAGATCTGTGTGTCTTTCATAATGAACATAGTTTTTTCACATCTTCACTACCAACTGAAACTGAGTTGAGGCAAAAGCCTGGGTCATTCAAACCAAATGCCTTTTCAGCCTATGGAGGCTTTGATCAGTACTGAAGGCCAAAAACAAAAACTGCTATCATGTTACATTAAATTGAGACTATATTGTGTCTTATCCTCCACCATCATCACTAACCCCTTGTGTCAAAAAAAAAGGAGGAAGGAAAATAAGAGGCAAAAGGGAGAATTTGCTATTGGATTGTTTGCTATCAATTTCAGGGAATTTGTATGTGTATGAGAGAGAAAATTGTGCCACAGTCAGCACAACTGGTGCTACATTCCAAGTTCTTCCTTTTTGGTCCATTCCAGCCAGGAACAGCCACAAAAGAGAAGACTGGAGTGAAGGTGAACTGGCATCTTCCCACACTCAGTGCTCACGAATCAGAGCCAGGCTCCCTGGCCTGTGATCAGGCAGAGCTGAGCTCATGCTAACCATGTTTCCTGTTTACCTGCTTCATCAAGACAAAAAAAAGCTCATGAAATCACTTACTCTGCTCCTCATAGACTCAGAACAAGCCATGGCATCTTGTGAAAGCAGAAGCAAGACATAAATGCCTAGTACTTTGGAGTTTGTGTTTGTTATCTAATTTAAACACACACACACACACACACACACTTTTCTCCAAATGCATGTATTTCTGCTCACTTTAAAGATCCTTTCCAAATCCTATTAGCAGTTGTTCTTGAGATTATCCCCTTGGTTCCATGTTCTTGTGAAATAGTATCTATTTTCCCTTCCAGGTGACCAGGACATTCTTATTCACAAATCACGCTCCTCTCTCTAACCAAATCTTATTTGTCTTATTATAAAGCATTTGGTTTAAACTCTTGCCTTAAAATCATTCTTGTCATGTGGGTATACAGCTTGCCTAGCAGGCAGGAGGCCCTGGGTTTGATCCCCAGAAGAAATTTTAAAAAGTACTGTCATCTGAGCAGAGGAGAGAAGAAATGTGAGCCTAGATTTGTTTTTTAATAACCACACCGTCACACTCTAAAGAAACAGAGTGGTGTGTACAAAGTGATAAAGGCAAAATGCCAACCAATACATTGTTGCAAGAAAAAAAAGGGGGGCTTTCAAAAAAGGGAACCAAGAGTTGGGAGAGTTTTTTTATCCACCTTTGGCTATTCGCTAGCCCAAATTTCATGGATAAGCCCCTCGATCCTGCCCAGCCTCAATTTCCTGATCTGTGAAAGGGAAAAATAATATTTGTTGTCTGCTTCTCACAACCTCCCTGAATGATTACAAAAGAAACACTTTGGAAAATTCACAAGTCTCTGCAATGCTTACGTCTTAAAAAGCCCTGGTTTTGCCTCCTACAAGATGCCGATTGGGTAAAGCTCTCTCTCTGCACTTATCTTTGCCTCAGGTAGGTAATGTCTTCCCAACACAGCTGTATTTTTAAAGCCCACTGTTAACATTCATAGAATCACAAAACTTAGACCTAGAAGGATCTTTAAGATTCATCCCCTTATTGGGGAAATAAGGAAACAAAAAAAATTAAATGTAACCCAAGCTCACACCATTGTACTTTATGTTCATCATTGGAAACCAAGGGTGGGGATTCCACCCTGCCACACTCACTCTTTTCCAGCCTCCCTGGCTCTTTTACCTAAAGACACAGCCAGAAGCCAAAAGCGGATCGGAAGCCGAGGTCGCCTTCCCCATGGCTGCAGTATGCAGTGTCGTTAGACAATTTGCTAGCATTTCAAATTCCAAATATCTAAAGATCCCTGTCCCTTTAGCATTTCGGAGCGACAAAATACCATTTGCGGTGACCTTTTTAACGTACATGGGACTCAAGACCATCAATCAAACAATGAAAATCAGAAAAAATCAGGGTCGGGAAACAGAATCTCTTAATAGAGGTCTTTAGCCAAGTTCATTTCTGCAGGAAATAGGAAAACTGGCTAGCGCCAAGGGGAGGGAGCTTGCGCTCGGGAGGACGCGGTAACAAACGATTCCCGGAAACGCGTGCTCTTTCCCAGTTTTGCCCGGCAAGCCCTTTATTAATCTGAAAAGACTGCGAACCCACTAAGAGAATAGAAGACCTCCCAGGGGAAAAAGAGAGAGGCGACGCGCAGGGCAATCAGACCCCCTCCCCCGTCCCACCTCAATAGACGCCAAACAGGTTCACGCCGTCAGCGTTCACCATCAGGCTGTGAAGCGTATTCGTAATTGACCTTAACCTTGTTAAAACTCTGCATTCCTTAAAATGCACTGAAAATGAACATTTCCACACACAACCCGAGGAACACTCGCTTTGAAAATGTCATTAGCGGGTGGGATGGAAGAGTTGCGGCACAGGAGCTCAACAAGTTTGAGGGTTCCCGCCGCACTGTAGTGGGGGAGGGGGGGTGTAAGATGCAGCCACACCAGGAACCACGAGCCTAGGAAGTGTGCCAGGACGCAGATCCTCGAGCTTTTGATGAGAACTGGAACAGGAGAAAATGGGAGCGCGGTTCTGAGAAGGAGGTGGTCGCCTGGGGTTTTAGTTAGAGATGGGGGTTGTGACAAGCAGCACGCGAGTCCATCCCCGCACCAGACATTGAAACGACCATCCTGGGAGGTCGGCCTAGATCCCCGCAGAGCAGAAGGCCCCAGTCACCTGATCCCTTACTCTAGGCCAACTGAAATGCTTAAGGTAGGCAAAGGTCCGGGTGGAGAGGCTGTGGAACCCGGATGACTGAGCCGGGGACAGGTGGCTGAGCAATGAGGGAGGAGCGGTTCTGCGTTTGCAGCCGAGGAAAACCTACTCCGCCGGATGACAGAGCCGAACGCCCAGGTCCAGTTTGGGTCGCAACACTGGGCGGGACCCTGGCTCTAAGACGCCGGAATGAGGGAACCCAGGTACGCACTCTCCCCAGTAAGCGCAGGGTAGGGTCGGGACGCGAGGCGCAATGCCTGTCACCAAGGCGCTGGGTCCTCAAGGGTTCAAGAGTGGGTTTTGTGGGTCTTCTAGGAGCTGATGATCTCCGAGGCCCGCCGCAAGACCAGAGTCTGAGTCTTCCCATCCGCCAGAGAACCGCGCCTGGCCCCGCGGTCTCTCTCCCTCCTTCCCTCCCCAACCGGGCGACTCAGAGCACGTGCGGCCCTGAGCTGAGTTCCCCCTCGTCCCCAATGTCCACCTCGTCCTCTGGCTCGGTCAGCACGAAGGGGCCAGCGGGCAGGCTCAGGCGAGCGTCGCCGGCGGTGGCGGCGGCCTCTGGGCCACGCGGGCTGCTCTCGGGGCTCTCCGGCCCATCAGGTGCTTTGGACTCGTCTTGACTTTTCCTCAGTTGCTTTTTATGCTTCATCCGCCGGTTCTGGAACCATGTTTTCACCTGATTCGGGGAGATAAAAACAAAATCAAATCGTTCTTCCAAATATTTAGTGAGCTAAGATCTGAGCAATTGCTGGGGGTTAGAAAAATGGACCGCAATTCATTGGAATTGAATTATCCAAGAGCTGTGACCGCCTCGCTTTTGGATTAACTCACACCTGAAGTGCTCGCAAATTATTATCTTAAATTAAATGCGAACCCAAGGCTTCCAGGAGTCATTGTTCCAAAGTAATAATAAGGATCGAAATGGTTTGGTTAGTAATTTTACCAATACTGTTATTAGTCAAATTACTAGTGGTAGTTGCTGCCTGGACGAGTCTCCGTTACACTCAACTTATGTTCGTCTTGATTGAGACATACAAATACCTGGTCCAGCACCACTCCTGAACAGGAAGATAAGAATTGGACTTGTTGGTTTTCCATCGGAGGAAAAAATGAGAACCAGCTCTGGCAAGCTAAAGATTTCATACAAGTTCCAAAGAGAGGGGAGGAAAGGGAGGAGTTTGAGGGCTATAGGTGAATAGTGCCTGGAGCAAAATGAAAACAATTCTTTCACTCAAGACAGGAGAATAGAGAGGAGGCTTAAACTACAGTGTGTTGAGTGTCAGATCGGGGATGCATATGAAGACTTGCTGGAGTTGAGATTGATTGGAATAAGAAGGGAGAGAAAAAATGTCCCTGTGTGGGTTTCTCCCGGACAAGAAATCATCTAATCTCTGATTAGTTTGATTAGTTCGACTCCGACCGCGGTTACTTTCTTGCTTGGAGGGAAAGGGAGGAGGGGCATAGAAACAACAGTTCTTAACCCCGAGGTGATCATGACAATCACCCGAGAGGGTTTTCTTCCTGTAGAGCTCTGCTGGAGAAATTTTGTAAATCTGACATGAACTTGAGGTATTGGTAGTTTTTAATAAGGACATTGGGGGGAAACCTAGAAAAAAATGAGAACAGGGTCATTCTCACTTGAAGATTAACTCAATGGATTCCTAAGTGTTAAGAGTTGTGCGCCGCAAAGGTCTGGGCCTCGCGCATCCTCCCGCCCACCTGCGTCTCAGACAGGCTGAGGGCTGTGGCCAGCTCCACCCGTTCTGGCGTGGACAGATAGCGCTGTATCTCGAATCTCTTCTCAAGGCCGGAGAGCTGCGAGTCAGAAAAAACCGTGCGAGCTTTGCGGCGGCGACAGTGCTTCCCCGGCAGCTCCGCGTGCTGGGGGTGCGGGAACAGTGCCGGGACCGGTACCCCTGCAGAGAGAACAGCAGCCTAGTGGGTAGAGTCGAAATCACCAGGACGCATCCTCCACTCCACTTCATTCCCCACCTCTAGTACTCAGCGCGTCCCTCGGCCAGGCCTCCACCTGTCTCCTGCTTGCCCCAAAGCTCCTGGAGCCCTTCTCCCAGGAATCCTGGGGAGAGGCTGAGAGGGGGGAGAACCGAAAAATAACGCCTGGAGATCTTCTTCTAGAAGGACATCCAGAAGTAAAAATAATAAATAGCAAGTAAAGCAGAAAAAGAAACTTATAACGTAGGACCGGAGGCCTTAAAAAAAAATGTGTCTTTGGACAGACTTCCGTAGGGTCTACCCGCGCCCAGTAGTCTGTTGCGCCTCTCCAAGTTTTCTTGAAAATATCAGATGGTCCAGGAGCTGTCCACCGGCATCTACCCAGACCCCTGATGACACTCATTCTGTTCTGGAGCTAAGAGAGAGGATAGATATGATTTTGCTTCCTAAACTCACTTTAAAAAGCACCTTTCTCTTTCTGGGGCCGTCCTCATCCTCCTGCAACCAAGAAAACAGAGCAAAACTCTCATCCAAAGAAACTCTGGAGCCCGCCTCTTGTCAGTTCCAGGGTTGCACTGGAGACCCTGCTAGCTTGTCTAGTCCTCATTCTTTCCCTCAGAAGAGGGAAGCGCTTTCCCCTGGCAGGATCAGGGGAGACTTTTCTGTTCTCCTCCCTTCCCCACCACTCTCTCCGCTTTATTTAGTGTCTGAGACTCCCCCAAGCAAACAGAAGCTGCTGCAGACACCAATATCTTCCAATCCGGGGGGCGGGGGAGAAAAAGGAAAAGCAAGCAGTTTCCATATAGCAGTCTTTGGCTATTGCTTCATGAGGACCACGTCAGTGCGGTGGCAAAGAGAATGTCGCGCTGCGTGTGCGGACCTCAACGCAGGCTTTATATGTAATTCTCTCTCCAACCTAGTGCCAGAGAGTTTGGGTTTTACCTCTTCACACACTTAGCTTTTGCGCTGTATTCCAGAGCCCACATTTCACAAATTGCTCCCAGCTTCTGCCCTTACCAGGGATGTTTTCACTACTGTGCTCAGCACCTGAACTAAACAAATTATTCTATTCTGGCTGGAGTGAAAATGCTAGAGAACAAAAGATGTGGTTGTGGCCTTCCCAGAAAGACAGAAAGAAATCTAGGTATTTCTTCACTTGTTCCTGTCCCGACCACTTTTGCTAATTTCCATATCTTGCCAGGCTGTAGAAATCAAAACACTTTAACACCCCGGCTCCAGCGATTCCCGCGGGCAGAGGAAAGCAGCCCAGACTAACAAACGACAGTTAAATGCGGAATATTGGAAAATGAGATTTAAAGAGCTGCATCCCTCTTCTTTTGTTTCTTACCCTTTTTGCCTTAATTTTGGCCAGTGCTAACCTTTTTTGTTCAGAGTATCCCAAGCCCTTGTTCCTTTCTATGCCTTCCGCAGAATCCACCAGCGCTCCTCGCTTGGAAGAAGAAAGCTGACCAGGCGGAGGTTTTCAGCTTCTAAGCTGAAAAGTTGAGGTCTGTTCCATGGGACAGGATGGTCAAGGGTCTCCCTCTGAGCGAGGAGAGGCAAAGAATGGAGATGGAGAAATGGAGCAAAGTGGCCAGGAAGATCACCAGCAAGACTGAACACTGCCCACCAAGAATATCTTCAAACCCATCTGCCTCCAGTTGCCTCCTGGCCAGACATTCCCTTATAAAAATGTACAGAGTGGCCATGAGTTCTCCCTCTGTGTTAGCATGCCTCAAATGAGCTCTCAGCCACATCCCCAACCTTCTGTTGTCACTTAGGGAGGGAGGCCACCAAGCCAGGCCAAGTCAGATCTGACTTTTCCTTGACCCTAACACAGGCTTAAGAGTCTGGACCAGTTTGAAGCCCCTGTTACTTACCCGAGGTAGTGAGGAAATAAGGATGGTGGTGGTCCCCCTTATGCAGAGGGTGATGGGCGTGAGGAGCCAGAAGGGTGGGTGTGGGCATGAGGGGGTAGCCATAGTCTAGCAGAGGCACCCGAGAAGCCAGAGAACTGGCAAAATGATCAGGAGCCACCTCCCTCAGCGGCTTGGGCTTATGCAGCAGAATGTCTTCGATGAAGAAGGATGTGGGCCTCTGAGAAGACGCTGCGTGTAGAGGGGAGGTGAAGTTGAGATTCATCTTGTGCGAAACGCCTGCCACAGGGCTAGGGTCAGTAGAAGTCTAGGAAGCAGACGATGTCTCTGCAAGCCTGGGTCAAGAGCCGGCAACCACACTGCGAGGCTCAGATCTGCACTGCTCTCTCCTCGCCTGGGCTACCCCGGGCACTGGAGAGGCAAGCAGACAAGCTCCTGGGTAGGTCGGGTCTATGTGTTGGAGAATTGGCAGTTTGGAGAGGGAGCCGAGAGAGCCAATGGCGAGGCTGCCAGAGGCAGAAGGGAGGGTGCGGTGGGCTCTGGGCGGGGCGGGGATCTGTCCGTGGTGCTGAATACGTCTGGTTGAGCCTGGGGACAGCAGAGCTGACTAGGTCTGAGTTCCTACCCAGGCTTTTCAATCTCAATTTCTGCCCTTCCACTGCAAGAATTGCTTTATTCAGTCTTTTAAAAAAGAAAGAGAAAGAAAGAAAGAAGGAAGGAAGGAAGGAAGGAAGGAAGGAAGGAAGGAAGGAAGGAAGGAAGGAAGGAAAGAAAGAAAGAAAGAAAGAAAGAAAGAAAGAAAGAAAGAAAGAAAGAAAGAAAGAAAGAAAGAAAGAAAGCTAAATGAAAAATCTTACTGTTGCTGGGAAAATTCCTCTTTAGAGAGAAGGGCCCCGTTGCAATAGGGTAAAGCACTAATTCGTGCATGGGCCTGGGTTTCACTATTGATAATGAAAGAAAGAAAGAAGGAAAGAGTGTTCACCGCTCTAAGTTTCTAGACTTAGCTTTAATCTATGGGAGGGATGTTCAGATTATTGAGGTAAATAAAGAAAATGATGACAATCATAATGTTCTTTACCTCCATTTTAGGGAGTTGTGGGGAGGTAGTTTATACCTACATTAGTTTAGTGATTTGGTCACTTTGAATATGTGTAAAGCCAGCCCTTAACTGTCATCTTCTATGTTCCCTCAAATTTCCTTTACTTCATCTTCATTTCACTATATGGTTTGCCTTTTCTGCTAGATCACTCCTTCCAACTCCAGCCTCCCCCAAAATTGTACCAGATTTTGTCTCCTATTCCTTTTCCCTTCGTCTTTCCTTTCCTTCCCCTTTCCCAATTTTTTCTGTTTGTCTTTTTCCAATATGTCATATTTCTTTCCCTAGAGTCAATTTGCTAAAATTAAGGTGATCATGTACAACACAGCAGGGGTAATTTTGGCTCGCATCTCTGAAAATTGCTCTAATTATTGATGTTAAACTCAGGGAAATTAAAAGAAGCCACTTCTCTTCCATCTCCCCATTTTTAAGCTCTAATTTGTTGAAATCTAGTCATCATCACAATTCCAATCACTACTGCTAATAGCAAAAGTGTTCTAATAGAGACTGAGTCCTCACAACCCATGCTATTAGATAATTAGACGAGGTGTTAGAAAGCCAAGTGCTAATCCTTGGGCGCTCGGGTAGGATTTCCATCTGATCTAGCAGGTAGAACAAATTAATTACCAGAATCAATTAGGCCCCAAACTACAGTGCTCCAAGAAGTGGGAGCATCCCCTATTCCACACAGATGAACTGGGAAATGATACGCAGATGAGGAGCATAAGAGGAAAGAGGAAGCCTAGTGGGCGAGACTTTAACATAAGATCTTTACAGGTAGACATCTAAATGAGGTCAGAACACTTTGTCCTGGAGTCCTTCCTCTCCCAAGTTTATTATGGTAAGAACAGAAAACAGGAGAGCAGATGGCACTAGAGAGAAAGACAGTAGACTTTCCAGAAGTTGTTACATAGCCATTAGCCCTGGTTCAGTCGTCTTCTGCAGAGCTGGAGGGAGATGATGGAGACTAGTGAGGAAGTGCTAGGGTGATGTCCACAGATCTTCACTCCCACACCCCACTATGAGTTATGGCATCCATATCCAGCAAGTGGAAATCAAGTCAGTCTTTCTCCAAGTACCCTAAAGGCTGAGTAGCTATTGAAGGTCCGGCAGGCGAACAACTAGACTTTGGCCTGTGCCTGCCTGCACCCTACACTTGGAGCCCAAAGAGAACGCACAGATTAGCACCCAATCCCAGGGGCGGGATTTCAGCTTCTTGGGGGAAGGGGAGGGGACTAACTTTTGCTACAGATTCAAAAGAGATTATTGAATGTCCCTTTGGGAGCAGGGAGCAGCAGTCTTTGGGTGCCAGTCTTTGAGTCAAGGCACTACAAATTCTGCCTTACACCTCGCCCAGAGTATTTGAGGGATGGCAGGAGGAATAATTTTGTATACCCTGAATTCTGCTTCCTACCCCTCCTCCCCCCCACCCCCCAGCTAAAGCTGTCTCCCCAGGCGCTACTGCTCCCAGACCTGGAATTCCGGGCAGGGACGAGAGGGACGCCCCTCACTCTCCGCTTCCTGCAGCCTAGCCGAGCTGCCCTGGGCGAGGGACTTGAAGGCATTTTCTTACAGAATTCAACTACCCCGCCTTTGCCTGGGTCCCAGTGGGAACCTAAGAAGTTAAGTGAGGGAAGACGGAACGGGGTCGCTACAGAAAGGGGCAGGACCTCGAGCTCGCAGGCCTTTTCCTGCGCTTTCCCTTCCACCAATGCTGGGGAACAAAGCCCAGGGACTGGAAGAGCACGGCACTGCCGCCAGGACCAAGGCAGGCCCCCAGGGGCTCGGAGGCAGTGGTGCAGGCTCGGATGGCGATTCCGCAGTCGCCACCCCTATCCATGAGAGAGAAGGAGACACCCCTTTCTCCCAGGGCGCCCACATACATAACAGCCAGCACTTGCCAAGAACCGGCTGTGGGGCCTGAGCCCAGCGCGCGAATGGGCGAACTGTGCCCATTCAAGAGTTTCTGATCCGGTCCTAGCCTCGTGTTCCTTTTAAGCAATGTCTCAGACCCTCTGGGAAATCGCAGGGCCAGGAAAGCGGGAAAGTTTCTCTGCAGTGGCAGGTCTCCAGAGCAGAACCGCAGGGGAAGCGCTGGGCTCATCAGAACCAGCCCTGCCTTCCGCGGAGCCCTGACCAGATCCGTCCTGCTGCGGGTCCCGCCCGCTCTGGATTTCAGTCCTGGTATGACCTATGCTAGGAGAAAGAAGCACTGGAAAGCCAGCAGTTATGTTCAGCGACCTCGCCCCCGCCTCCAGGCGCCCTGCAGGCCCCAGGGCAGCCGGGCAGAGAGTCAGTGTTACATTTTAGAACCGGGTAAAGATTGCTAGCAGCAGGGGAGATGGGCAGGGAAACAATTTCCCCTTTAAAAGCAGAGATGTTTCATTGCCTGGCTTATCTCCAAAGTCTAGACCACCGCTGGTCAATAATATAATAAGACCCACACTGGTATTTACATTTTCTACTGGTCAAATTTTAAAAAGCAGGAAGTCATAGTTTAAAACTAAGAAGCAACAGGTGAAATGTTAATGGATTTCACTTAATCCCAAAGTGCCAGAAATAATATTATTCAACATGTAATCAGTGTGAATATTATTGCATTCTTTTTTCATACTAAATCTCCAAACACCAGTATATATTTTATTCTCACTGCCTATCTCAGTTCACACTAGCCATGTGTTGAGTGTCTAATAGCCATGCTGGGCTCATGCTTACTGTATTGTACAGCAATAATTAATTCCAATGGTCTCTATTAGTCCTTCCAAATGTAGATAGACACACACAGAACATGGAAAGCAGTTCCTGAAACTAACCTAGAAATTTCTCAATGCTTGCCCTTTTCCCAGCAATCATATTCAATATTGTAAGCATCCATTGAGCATCTACTATTTGCCAAGCTCCTAGCCACACACCTTCCCAAGCTTTATGCAAGCCTTAAGAGATTAAATAAATGCATTCACATTACACTTGATTCTCATTTGTCTAAAATCTGTCACCCAGGGCCAGCAGGTTGTGGTTGTCTGTAAGGTTGATACATAAAGCCAAATCCAGCACACTGCCCAGGGTAAAAATGTAAAGATCAAATGAGTACCCACTCTCTATCTACCTGAAAGATCTGATGGCACTCCTGCTTGTGTTTCAGCTGAAGAATTGTTAATTTAAAGAGAGAAAAGGCATGCTTTTCAGGGAACTGATAATTAAACAGTCCCTCTCTCTTTCATGTCAGCCTCAGCTAAAACTGTCATCTGAGCTGGGACTTAGTTTCCCGAAAAGATAACCCTATTGATGATCAAAGGAAGAGACTGGTTCCATTAGCCAAGTTGCCTATACCGTGGCCTTCAAAATAAAGGGAGAAATGTATTTTAGAAGGATCTGAGTAACACACTTTACTCATAACATTTTGTATTATATTGCTTGTTGTCTGTTTCAACTTACCTTCTATCTGAGTACTTTATTTTAAGCACTGCCAAAGTGGATGACATGTGTACAAAAAGAACAGGAGTTGCTGGCTGCTTCTAGCAAATGCATCTTCAAAAATAATGCTTTTGCACTGGAAATTAGGGTGGGAAGCCCCATGAGAACACGTTCAATGATCAGACATTCAAATCACTGTGTTCTTAATATAACGAAGACTAAATCCATCCAATTTGCTCATCCAGGACTGGGCTAATCTATAGGATTGCATTTTTTCATTTCTCTGATGTTCTCTATGCTGCCTTTGGTAATTCAATTCAAAACATGCTTCATGAAGTATTAGAAAGAAAGGACGACCTGGGAAAGTGAAATTAAAAGTTTGAAATATGAACACCCTATTCCATTTCTTTTTTTTTTCATTTTTCTTTTATTATTCATATGTGCATACAAGGCTTGGTTCATTTCTCCCCCCTGCCCCCACCCCCTCCCTTACCACCCACTCCACCCCCTCCCGCTCCCCCCCAATACCCAGCAGAAACTATTTTGCCCTTATCTCTAATTTTATTGTAGAGAGAGTATAAGCAATAATAGGAAGGAACAAGGGGTTTTGCTGGTTGAGATAAGGATAGCTATACAGGGCATTGACTCACATTGATTTCCTGTGCTTGTGTGTTACCTTCTAGGTTAATTCTTTTTGATCTAACCTTTTCTCTAGTTCCTGGTCCCCTTTTCCTATTGGCCTCAGTTGCTTTAAGGTATCTGCTTTAGTTTCTCTGCATTAAGGGCAACAAATGCTATCTGGTTTTTTAGGTGTCTTACCTATCCTCACCCCTCCCTTGTGTGCTCTCGCTTTTATCGTGTGCTCATAGTCCAATCCCCTTGTTGTGTTTGCCCTTGATCTAATGTCCACATATGAGGGAGAACATACGATTTTTGGTCTTTTGGGCCAGGCTAACCTCACTCAGAATGATGTTCTCCAATTCCATCCATTTACCAGCGCCCTATTCCATTTCTTAATTCTCTAAGAGATATATGGAAGGGGGTGGAATGAGAATGGTCCTTAATAAAGCTCTTGTTAGCACTCCACCATTTTCCCTAAAAGAATAACCAAATATATTACCATGGAAAAAATCAATAAGCTAATAAAAATGTATTTTATTTTTATTTATTTAATGTTTTTGCCAATAAATCAGGAGAGTTTATTGAGATAGAAAAAGAGCAAAAAGTAGAGCTCTCAGAGCTGGGAAGGTCCCAAGAGATGAGTCCCCCCAAAATGTCTTTTCAATATTCTTTTCTCCCATACTAAATCATCCAAATTCTATGAACAGTTTCACACGTCAAACTTCAAATATTAATACTAAGTAAGTATGAATAGTTTTGAAAATAAAGGGCATGGATTGCTACCTTATTTGTTTATAAGTAATTTGTTTATATAACATGTATTTATATATGTGGGTCCTTTTAGATATAAGCATAAATGTATTGGTGATTAGGTGGAGGTGGTTTATAGTACATTCATAATACAAATTTATAAGCATTATACTCTGAGACTGACAGCAGTATATGCCAAATTACATCTTTATAAAATATTACCTTTCATATAGGCATTTTAAATAGTGCTTCAATCTGTATGCTAAGAGTTCATATCAATAATCTATGTCCTCATTCTCACTGTGAACATATCTATACAAGTATTACGTGCATGGTGCAAGAATTTGTGCATGGAGCAAAATATTTGGTATATTTTTACTAAAATGGTTAGTTGTTTGTATTTTATTTGCAGATACTGCTCATAAAGCTAAGTTTTACTCTTTTAACTCCCATTGACAATGCAATTAAAGAACAGGATGATATAAATCTTGTCACTTTAAGGAGATAATATTGAATTTCTCTTACAATGACCAAGGTGATCTTAAAAGAGAAGAGAAAATATTGGAAAAGTATTCTTAAAATTAAGATACAGAGGGCCTTTCTGTGTATAGCATAAAGACTGAGAAGCCACAAGAAAAGCCATTGACAAAATGAACTGTACTACTTTTAAATTCTCCATAGCAAAAATTATCATAGGTAAAAGGAAAAGATGATAAACCAGTAGAAAATTGTTTCCAATTCATCACAGACACGGGGGTAATTTGTTACATATAAAAAATTCCTATAAATCAACAAGACAGAACAATTAAGAGTACAATTTCTAATGGACCAAGAATGGGAAGAAAATAGTTCACAAAAAAGAGGCCATAGTGACTCTTACATATTTGAAAAAAATACAAATAATAAGACTAACACCAACTGAGATACACTGAGACACATCTTTCACTTAACAAATTAAAAAAATCTAATCACCCATTCTGTTGGTAAATCTGTGGGGAAATTTTACTCTCATACATTCATGCAAAGGATATAAATTTCTCTAGGGAGAATAGTTTGATAATATCTACCAAGATTACAAACGTACATTGAAATGTACCCACCATATATGAATTGTACATCATGACTAAGTTATAGAAATCAGAACAAAAGGAACCCTAAGATCTGGTGTTAAGTGAAAAGAGTACAGTGCAGAACGTGAATTTTTTTAAAGGGAGGAAGGAGGAGAAAACAATGCTATGCCACACCTCTGGAAAGAAGCCTAAGAAATTCACAACATTAGTTATCTCTATGAACTAAGGTGCTAGGGACTTGATGAAAAGGAAGTTTTTCCCTGTATACCTTTTCTTATCTCTGAGTTGGAGTCATATAAATGCTTATGTATTAAAAAAATAATAATATTAAAATTTCAAAATTTAAAACACAAAGGGAGAACAGTGTTTTACTTCAACACAAATAGGTTCAAATCAAAATTTACTGCATTTTTAAATTATGGTTTTAGCACTTTTCCACAAGTTATTGGGCCCAAATTAGGAAATAGGAATGCTTAAACTTACCTTCCTTAGTAAATGTCAAAAACCGCTTACTTTTATATACATTATATGTGATTTCAAGAAATTAACGCACTCCACACTCATCCAGAAGTCAGGGATAACATCGATCAATCACCTAAAAAGGATCTGTAAAACTGTTTTTGATTGTTTTTTACTATTACAATGATGGTTCTTTGGCCAATGAGATGAGATGGATTTCTTGCACTTGTATTATAAAATGTGCAGCTTTCTCTCTCTCTTTCTTTTTCTTTCTTTCAAACAAGATTTTACTGTGTAGCTCAGGCTAGCCTTGAATTTGCTATGTTCCTGAGGGCTGGCCTGGAACTCAAGATCCTCCTGCCTTTGCCTCCTGAGTCCTGTGGTTACAGGTGTGCACACAGCCAGCACAGCCCTTCCTATTTTACAGATAAGGAAGTAAGGAAGTTAATGTAGGTATAATCATGAGCCCAATATCACACAGCTTACATGCCAGCATCTAACCCTGTATGCCAGGTTTACCCAGCTCTAGGGCCTATATTCTGTGCATTTCACTACATTATCTATGAAAAATAAACACACAAAGCAATAATAAAGTCTGCTGATTTCTCATCATGGATGGAACTTGAAACCAGACCTCTATTTAAGAGACCAGCCTTCCAAGCCAGGTGCCAGTAGCTCATGCATGTAATCCTAGCTACTTAGGAGGCAGAGATCAGGAGGATCACGGTTCGAAGCCAGCCCAGGCAAATAGTTTGCAAGACCCTACCTCGAAAAAAAACCCATCACAAAAATGGGCTGGTGGAGTGACTAGAGGTGTAGGCCCTGAGTTCAAACCCCAGTGCCACAAAAGAGAGAGAGAGACCAGTTTTCCAATTCTTTATCTCATTAGAGGGCCTCAAAATTCATACCATGACTTACAGTTGCTAGAACCTAAAACACTGAATGTTTTGAAGTTTTGACTTTGAAATGTGTTGAATGTATGGTGGTGTATGCATGTACCATCTTTATTTCCAGTTGATAAGGGAAGTATATATATTGCCAGTGATAAACAGAACAAGATTTGGAGTCAGATATAATTAGCAATCTAGCTTCATCACCATTTTATGTACTACCTGCATGACCTTGGAAATTTTGTTTGGCCACTCTAAACCCTATTGTCTTCATCTGTAAAACTGAGATGATGGTATTATTTACCTCATGAGATATTTTTGAGGAGTAACTAAGATAATGTACATAAAGCTTTTTGTTGTTGCAGTACTGGGATTTGAACTCAGGGCCTTCACCTTAAGCCACTCTACCAGCCCTTTTCTGTGATGGGTCTTTTTAGAAATAGTGTCTCATGGAACTATTTGCCCAGGCTGGATTCAAACCACAACCTTCTTGATCTCTACCTCCTAAGTAGCTCGGATTACAGGCGTGTGCCACCGACACCCAGCAATATAAAGCATTTTTAGGACAGTTGTGATGGCAGATACCTGTAGTCCCAGCTACACAGGAGCAAAGATAAGGAGGATTGAGGTCCAAGGCTGGCTAGAGCAAAAGTGCCAAGACCCTATATAAAGAAACATACTAAAAGCAAAAGGACCAGGGACATGGTTCAAGTGGCAGCATACTTGCTAAATGTGAGGCCATAATTTCAATCCCCTGTACCATCAAAATTAAAATTTTAAAAATTAAAGTGTTTTGCTCTGTGCCTGGCACATGGCCAATGCTCAGTAAGTAGCACCACAACTGTCATTGCTGGTGGTAGTGGTGATGGTGATAGTGATAGTGATAGTGGTGGCAGTAATGGTGGAAACTGTGGTGATGGTGGTGGAGCAGGGGGTGGCAATGGTGGCCTGACTAAGAAAAACAAGCCCAAATGACTATCAATGCTAAAACTCTAGAGTAACCATAGGCATGAGGAATTACTGAATCTAATACGATGTTGCTATGTAAAAAGTACACATATATAATTTTGGAAAGAGCTTTGTGAAAAGAAGAAAGAAAGCATTGAGGAGGAGGTAAGCAGTAAGGAGTGTTGCCCTGGATAGAAGTGGAAATCTCTATTTAGCTCTCCAGAGACACCTAGAAATAACTTTGAACATCTTCCTTTTGGATGACTCCAATTTTCATGTTCCTACTTTCCCCTAGCCAGAGGTCAAAAACTACATTAGAAAATATTTTAAAACCAGGCATGATGGTGCATATCTATATGTCTGTAATCCCAGCACTTGAGAGGATGAAGGAGGATCACAAGTTCAAGGTCAGCCTGGGCTATTCAGTGAAACCCTGTCTCCAAAAAAATAAACCTTAAGATCAGCACCAATTTTGTTTTCTTCTTGAGTGGAGGAACAAATAAGACAAAGAACACCTATTAAGTGTCTACCAATAGTTTCATCATTGAGGTGATGCAGCTCAGTTGTCTTTGTTATTCATAGGAAGAAGTATTGGGAGACAGTAAACCCAAAAGTTCTGTGACTTATACAGCTCATTCTGCAAACCTTTATTGAGCACGTGCCTTTGTAAAAAGATGATTACGCATTTGGAGGATTTTTCTCAGAAGTATAGATCTTGTCTCCACTTTTAGGTCAAGAATTTAATTTTGTCAACTATAACTTTAATATTTTCCAATGCACAGCATTGGACTTTCCAAAATTGACACAAATACTTCTATGATTGGCTGCTGTACCATTTGACAATACCCAGGCAAAAGAATGATTTATTTCCAGTTCCAGAGCCCTCCCTATTGGATGGAAGGCAAGCAGGTCCTCCAGGCGATATTGTAATGCTACATGTTTTGTTCTTTTGTTAATACTATGTGTTTTTTGAAGGAAAGAAAAAAAAATAGGGTAGTAAATTTTGGGAAACCTTTTCAAAACTGAACTGCAGTGGGGGTCTTACCCTCTCAATTATTAAGGAAATTGTTATGAAACTATTATTATAAATTATTAAAGCTCAATTCTTTAAAATTGCTTTCATCTGTCTTCTTTCTAGAAGACTATTCCCTACCACCTCTCCGTCTACATATACAACTATCACGCAGATCCAAATCCAGTTCATTTCCTTCTTCCTCAGAAAAACACACCTGCCACAACACTTAGTCCTCCAGGTATTAGTAGATGTACAATTCACTGGGCTTTTGACATGACTAAGCGCTACATTCATTGGTACGTTTATCTCTTTGCATGCCTGAGTTCTATCATCTCAATTAGGCTGTGCACTATGTTTTTCCATAATACACTCAAATAATTCAAAATCAAAAGTTATCAAGTTACGAAGCAAAAAGTCTTTCCCTTTCACTCTTTCCAACCACTCAAATCTCCCTTTAGAAGCAACCAGTTACCACTTTCTTAGCTACTTTAAATACATTAGCACACATCCTTTCTCCCTCTTTTTATTTATTTATTTTTCTTGTTTGAGGTGCTGGAGATCGAACCCAGGGCCTCTTGCATGAAAGGCACACACTGTACCACTGTGCTAAAGCTCCAGGTCCTTCCCTCTTTTTATATAAATCATAACATACTATATATTGCTTTGCACCTTGTTGTTTTACTTAACAACTTTTAAAAAATAGATATGCCATGATACATTTAACCAGTCTCCTGTTGATGATAGTAAGATAATTTGCTTCCAATCTTCTATGATTACAAAAATGCTTCAATAAATAATCATATATACTTACAGTTTGGTAAAGTCAACCTACAGTTTGGCAAAGTCAACAAAATTACAAATCTGGGCCAGATGTGTAGCTCAGTGGTAGAGCACTTGCCTAGCCTTTGTGAGGCTCTGAGTTCAGGCCCTAGCACTGCAGAAAAAAAAAAATTATTTCAGGAATGTGTGTGTGTGTGTGTGTGTGTGTGTGTGTGTGTGACTGGGAATTGAACCCAGGGCTTTAAGCATGATAAGCAAGTGCTCAACTACTTGAGCCATGACCCCCAGCCTGCATTATGTTAATTTTTTAAATTCAGTCACTTTAACTATTATGTATTCATGTACTCATTCACCCTTCAACCATGTTTACGGAATGTTACTACTTGTCTTGCACCAGTGGGTGCTAGAGGAAATAGAAATATTTCTGATGTGAGATCCTTGGCCCTCATTTGATTTGGGCTATAAAATGGAGGGAACTGGAGTTTTGCATCATGCCAAAGTATTACTCTACAGGTTACATGCTGTTTCTAAAACAGAAAGTGTAATCTAACATGGAGTGATCAGCCTGCTATCACTTCAATGCAGAGATTAATCTTAGCATCCCTGAAGGTGGGACAACCAGGCAGTATATGTACCCCTGTTATGATGCAACTGAAGTACCTATAAAGTATTTGGACCAACATGTATAAACTGAATCCAATCAGGTTTAGGGCTAAATTCAAATTACAGAACATACAGAGGATAGAAGAACAAGTTAAACTATACTGCATGAAAACAGTCTGACAAATTCAGGAGGTCCAACACTGAACCGGTCAATTCCCCATTTCTTCCAACAAGGTGACTTCACAAGAAAAACAAAAATAGAGTGAGGACCAAAGACTTCATAGGCCATGGTGGTCCTTGATTAAATCCTGCTTTGAACAAGCCAACCAAAAGATGTTTTTGAGGTGGAGAAATATGAATATGGATTAGGTATAAATGATATTAAGGAATCATTATTGTTAGGTATGATAATGCCATTGTGGTTATATAAGAAAAACAACATTTAAAAAAGATGAAGTCTAGGCTGCCTAGCAAGTGTGAGACTCAGACCCCATCACCGCCAAAAAAAAAAAAAAGATGAATTCTTCCAGGCACTTGTGGCTCACACATGCAACCCTAACTACTCAGGCAGCAGAGATCACTGTTTGCACAGTAAGACCCTATCTCTAAAATACCCAACAAAGAAAAAGGCTGGCGGATTGACACATGGGAGACTGCCTGCCTAGTGAGTGAGGCCCTGAGTTCAAAGCCCAGTTTGTTTAAAAAAAATAAATAAAAGATGAATACTGAAGTAATTAAAGTGAAACCTCGGGGTGGGGGGAGATTAAATAAATATGACAGGTTAATAACTGCTAGATTTTGTTTGGATAAATAGAGTTCCTTACTCTACTTTTTTCTATTTGTTGGACATTTCCATTAAAAAAAAAAAAAGAGTGAAATAATAGGCAACCACAGAAAGTTAAACAATGGTAAAAGTAGTGTCCTCTCAGAACTTATTGAAACACAGACCAAAAGCTGTTTCAGAATTCTTGATGAAACGATCTCTTGGCTGGAGGTGCAGGGAATACTTCCTGGAGGAGGTGGGCCTTGAATGAATGAACTGAATGGGCATTAGCAGAGCCCAGCTGTAACCATATCAGAGTCAGTTACCAGTTTTAAAACAGCTCTCCTCCCTGTGTGGGCTATAGGAGGGACACTGGCAAATCTAACCCTTGGAGATGCCAGTCTTCATTGCCTAATTCAACATTACAAGTCCCCTCACTACTGGTACAGGGGATGAACCCAGAGCCTGACCTCTTGCTGTGCACCGCAGTAAGCTCCCAGACGAATAATCAAAGCTAATTACAAACACAAAGAGATGCTCATTTGCAAAGAAATGACCCTCCGCTACTTGTTGCACCAGTCGGAGGTCAACCCAGTCCAACCCAATTAGTACTTTCCCAAGAGATTCTTGTGACCTCCACTTGGGTCACCACAGCCAGCTCTGGTTCCAAGCCCTATCGAAACCACCCAGCAGCTTTTGACAGCCATGGGGCTATGTTTTCTCTGGAGCTCAGTGTTGACTGTTTTCCCCTAACCTTTAAGTACAAATTCAGTGAGTCCACATCAAACAAAACAACAGGCGAATGGATGATGTTGCCATTTATATGCCCTGACTAATGCAGCTCCTGATTTCCCTTCCAAATTAAATGCATTTCGCTTAGTACATTTTCAACAGACGTTGCTCATCTGCCCGATTAATGAGTTTGCTGTGAAAGCGTACTTTGGTAGCAATTTGAAACAAAAGCGCCTTAACGTGACTGCGGCTTTGCTTCCCCAGCTCTCTCCATCTTAGCCTCTCTTCCTCCCTCGCCCTCCCCAGGGTAAATGCATCACCGTTGCCAGGATGGGGAAGCCGGAGTCAGCCGAGGGTTCTCTTCTGTGTCACTACACTACATTAGGAATAAAACCTTCCACTTAAACACTTAAATGAAAACATCGAGAAACTAATTTACTATTTGCAATCACATGATTTAAGCCGAAGCTGCCTTAATTTCCTTCCTATTCTGCTTCATATTCAATGTGAGCGCACACTAGATTGGTCTATGAAAAGGCTGTCTTCGAATCACAACACTTAAGACCTCTTTCATTTTCTTTTTGATTAAATAATTGAAATTCCTGTCAGGGTCTGCACTTTACTGCCGCACAGATTTGGTGTGTGAGGATAAAGGCCCCCCCCCCCTTTTTTTTTTTTTTTTTTTTTTTTTTTGCTGCCTGGATCTTAAAAGCCAGTGGGTTTTACCTCATCAAGGGACTGGGAAAATGGACCTATGCTATTCACCCATTTCGCAGAAATTTCCTGTGCCCATTAAGTGATTGTTTGAGATAAATTATGGAAAGCACGTCTTGTCTTCTCATTTAGCCATCCTCATTCATCTGGAGGCTTCTGCCTGCTGGAAGGAGTCCAGGTACTCCGCTGCCAGCATCATCCATTAGGGAAGCAAAACCGAAAAACCTACATGCGCATATGCATATAGACAAGACACAAACACCAAGTCAGTCACACAAAACTTCATTGCTTCATCAACTAAACAATCTCAGCTTGTTTGCATTGCTTGTTGGTCTTTACGATGGAAAACTCAGGTTTCCTCATAACCCAGCATGGGCTCTAGGCTCCTTGGATTTGAGGTAAATGGATTGTAAGGGTGGAAGGGAGAGCAGGGCGGGGCTCACATCTGTAATCCCAGCTACTGGGGAAGTGAAGATCAGGAGGATAGAGGTTGAAGGCCAGTCCAGGCAAAAAGCTCATAAGATCCCCATCTCAACCAATAAAAGCTAGGTGTGGTGTGCACCTGTCATCCCAGCTATGAGGGAGACATAAATTAGGAGGATCAAGGTCTAGACATAACTCCAGCCCCGATCTCAAAAAGGACTGTGAGCATGTCTCAAGTGATAGAATGCCTGCTTAGCAAGTCTGAGGCCCTGAGTTCAAACTACAGTATTGCCAAAATAAACAAACACAAGAGAAGCTAAGCCTCCCCTTCTCCAGAGGTGAGCAGTGATGAAAAAGGATGGCATTTATGTGGCCTGCCCTTTGACATGGGCCTCTGTAACACACATACAGCTTCAGAACGTGTGCCTGTGTTTAAATGCAAACTGCACATCCCCTTCCCGAGACTGAGCATCAGACATACTGGAATACACATAGCAGGTCTCCCTAGCTGTGCCCTGGGCATACTGTATTATCTGCAAGCTCTCACAAACTCATGCTCATCTGTAAAATGGGGACATAAAGAAATGGACCCTCCCTCCTCACAGGATGGTTAATGTAGCACCTGTCACAGGATCAGTGATTAGTAGAAACTAGGCAGTCCTACTATGTGTTTGTGAATCTTTATGTGTAGCTCTATCCCCCAGATGGTGTGCTGGCAGAGGGCAGTTGTGTCCACATTCTCTGCTCAAAAAAACAAATAGAGAAGCTTTCTGGTGCAGGAGGAGAGCCATATGCTCATGTGTGCACACATGAACACGTGCACGTGCGTGCACACACACACAATTTTATAGCAAGAAAGGGCCTCAAAGTTTCTAGTCCAACCTCCACTTGTCCAAAAGACCCAAGATAGTCAAATGTCTTTCTCATATGAAGCCTCAATTTACTTCCACATAACCTCTACTAGAACACTGGATCACTAGGTCATAATCTGACTAGATCACCATATCACTAGAGTTACTAGTGATTTAGTAGACATTATGTGGAAGTATATAAAATTCAGGCCTCTAAAATTATCTAGAAAAATGCTACATTCATAGATAGATAACTGTCACAAAGAGCTTGCCAATATTAAAACAGAAACACAAAGCTCTACAGTCTGAGGATTCTTTTTCTCAAAATGAATATTCAAGAACCTTGCACTGCCAGTGGCTCACGCCTGTAACCTTAGCTACTCAGGAAACAGAGATGGGGCGGGGGGGTCGAGGTTCAAAGCCAGCCCTGGGCAAATAGTTCATGAAACCCTATCTCGAAAAAAACCCAACACAAAGAAGGGCTGGTGGAGTGGCTCAAGGGGTAAGAGCATCTGCCTAACAAGAGTGAGGCCCTGAGCTCAAACCTCAATGCCGCAAAACAAACAAACAAAAACAACCATGTACTGTCTTCATAACCCCTTTCTTAGCCCTCTGGAAAGGCTATGGATCTCTGAACGTTAAAATAGTGCCTTCCTTGAATTGAACAAAATATTGTAAATGTGGTCTGAATAATGAGGGATAGAAATGTATATTGTATCCATTGATTAACTAATTAATCCAACATTTATTGACAGCAGAAATTAAGTGACACACATATATAGCCTGCATTTTAAGAAGCATAATGGATGTTATAAGTAAAACATGACCTCTTGATGGTTCATGTGGAAGATTTTACATGGCAAAGCATGAATTCCAAGGAAGCTACTCCAGTCCCAAACATGCTTCCTAGAGGAGTCTTCATTTTGTTTTTAGTCATTATAGGCTCAGGGGACATCAATTTATTTTTAACCTCAGCCTAAAGAATAAAAGAAGAGCCAGGTGCAGGTGGCTCATGCCTATAATTCTAGCTATGCAGAAGACAGAAATCAGAAGGATCATGGTTCAAAGCCAGCCTGGGCAAATAATTCACAAAATCCTATCTCAAAAATACCCAACACAAAAAAACAAGGTGTTGGCAGAGTGGCTCAAGTGGTAGAGTGCCTGCCTAGTAAGTGAGAGGCTCTAAGTTCAAAACTTCAGTATCACCAAATAAATAAATAAAAAGAGACACATCTCCCTCAAAACATTGCTTCACACTGCCCAGTGCCAAACAGAAAGACGCTGGAATTAGCTACTGTTCTGTACTGTCACCTAATTGCCCCTTTTCTTCACAGTAGAACTAGTGACTGAGAATGAATTCCATAGTTAATGAAGAAAAAGTCTTTGAGGTCAGACTTGTGCATGAACTTCCCTTAACCATAGGAGACACACTGGGAAGAAAATATTCATAATCAGGTGTTTAGATGAAGAAGACAGAGAGATTCTACAGCACGAAGAGGGCACTGCCTAACAGCATCCATTAAGATTAAGCAAGGCCCTCAGCCTTGCTTGAGGGCCAAAGGAGGCATGATATCTTTTTAAGATCCTAAGCCAATCAGAATTCCCTTTCTCTAAAACAAATCTAACTAGCCCCATTCACACAGAGTAGGGAACTCTGGGTATTTCTTCCCCACCTGTTAAGTTCTCCTTGTTCTCCTTTCCATAGGCAGGAACTGAGTGGTCCAGGGGAGTTAACAGAAGAATCTTTCAGCCTCAGTCTTTCAAACTCCTTCCAGAGTCCTTGCTTCTCCCATCTTGCTCCTGCCTCTTCTTTGTCTCTCTCTCTCAAGTAGAATTTCTCAGTGTTTGAATCATTTTATTTCTTTTTCTAAACTGCTAGGTAACTCCAGAAATAAAAATAGCTGGACATTGGTTCATACCTGTAATCCTAACTACTTGGGAGGCTGAGATCGGGAGGATCATGGTTCGAGGCAAACTCAGGCAAAGTTTGTGAGAACCCCATCTCCAAAAAAAAATAAAAACAGAGCAAAATGGACTGGAGGTGTAGCTCAAGTGGTAGAGGGCCTGCTTTGTAAGTGCAAAGTCCTGAGTCCAAACTTCAGTCCCACCAAAAAAACCCAAAAAAGATAATAGCCATACAGACATGCCACCCTGAGCTCCCAGGGGTACTTGTTTCGGGCTGGTGACTTTAGGAAGGGTAATTTTAAAGAGTTTAGACTCCAAACAGCCAAAGTAGGGGACTAGGGGGAAGCCAACAAGGTAGTTCTTACAGGGCCCATGAACGATATGTTTCTGTTCTAAACAGAAATGACTCTGGCTTGGCCAATAAATAGATCTATGCATGAAAATCAGGTCTGAGATTTGATCCTAAAGCTGTGTCTGCATTTCCAGGTGGCCTCTTTCTGGGGCTCAGATTACCTCTGTGTGAAATGAACTGAGCTTTTCTGGGCTACTAATGAGCTACACAGACTGACAGATGAAAGCCTGGTCTAGCTGCACTGGAGCATTTCAAACTTACCAGTGAGGTGTAGAAAAAGCAGTCACAGCAATGTGATGTGGAAAATACTATCTTACTGGTGGAGCCAAAGTGCCAGTGTTACTCTCACAGAGATCTGGCTCAGTCTACCCTGTGGTGCACAATAATTACCACTTTATTTCCCACCTCAGCCATGAACACTGGTCTGCCAGAAAGTCCAGAGTGCCTCCACATTTGGTCCTGATTCCTTTCCATCTGCTGTAACTTCAATGTTCTGTACCTAGAAGCAGATAAATAAGCTATAGCCAGGGTTTTCAGATTCTGATCTGTGGACCAATGGTGACACATGGCAAGGTTTTTATTAATTAACTGGGAACCATAAGGACAATGTACACAGTCTTTCAGAGTTTGATTTATTTCTCTTATAGAGCCATCTTTCACTCTAAGATTATGCCACTGAAGAGTAAGTTCCAATAAGCAAGGATTTGACGTTCTTGTTCTGTTTATCACCAACAACCTGAAGATCCCAGTACATGGTAAGTACTCGATAAATATTTGTTGAATGAATAAAGATATAAATTATATCCCTTCTATTTTCCTAGTACTAATATATCCTTTCTTCAATGAAATAGTATTTATAGTAAGTGGCAGAGGTTTTTAAAAATATTTTTCTTGGAAAAATGGATGCATGTAATTATTTTTAAAAGGTTTGGTGACTAGTAGCGTCTGTGTTTGGAAATCTCGGGACTAGATAATCCATAAAAGACCATTCAGTCCTGTGATCCCTCAGACACTGAATGGGAACACGTTCAATAACCTTTAGTCAGATCATAGCTGAGATATTTCCTCTCTTGAGGATTTGGAACACCCAGGAGATCTAGTTTAAGATACTAGAAAACGGTCAGGCATGGTGATTCAGCAATGTAATCCAAGCACTCAGGAGGCTGAAGCAGGAAGACTGTAAGTTTCAGGCCAGCCTGAACCACACAATGAGGCCAGACTCTGTCTTAAAAACAAATAAACAAAAAAAAAAACAAAATAAACAAACAAACAAAAACCCACCAATACTTGTCCATATAACCTTGGACAAGTCCCTGAAGCCTATTTTCTCTTCTGTAAAATGGGAATTATGCCACTTCAAAGGACTGTTGTGGCTTTAAGTGAGGGAGCAATATAAAAAGTACCTCGTGTCTGAAACAGAGTTGCTCTATGATGTAAATTCTTTTTCTTTCTTTTTGCTAAAGAACCAAAAAATGGTCAAATTTGTACCATTTGTGTTTTTCCACTTCCATGTAGGAAAGTCCTTGGAGGCCATCCCAGTAGCCTGGCTGTCTAGAGATTTTCTCAACCTTCCCCACAAAGATGTTCCCTTTTCAAGATTGGTACCTGGAACCAAGAATCCCTTTAAAGACAACAAGAGAAAGATTCGCCTCTAAATGACCAGCAGTGGCAGGGGGAACATACAAATTCTAATGCAAATTAAGAAAGATAAATGAGAACCCTTTTTGTTTTAAACCTAAATATTTTGTTTTAAAAATTGTTCTTTATTACATGATGGTGATAGTAGATAAGTTATTTATTTTTAAAGTCTAGAATTAACAAAATGTAAAGTTTCCAAAACAAAAACCTGATAATCTACACTATTCTTTCAAACTAACCTAATACAACTTGGTCATGTACAATTACTGGGTTCTTTTTGGTAGGTATTTGTAACCTCCACCAGTTGAGATGGGGAAAGAGCCTTGATTTCATTCCCTACAGCTTTACCCTCGGGTTATATAACAACTCAACACATGCATACAACACATTAGCAATTATGAGTAAAACCACTCATACAGAGAGTTCTGCGAGTTCCATGAAGTTGAAGCTTTGTCCTTTCCCAGGCTTTCAAATCCTCAGGACTATTGACAGTTTGAGGCAGCCATTCTTCGTTGTGGGGACTGTCTTCTGCATTTTAGAATGTTAAGCAGCATCATTGGCTTCTACCTAACAGATGCCAGTAGAACCCCCCCCCAAACACACACACACACACACAATTGCAGAATCTCCTAGGATGATGAAGGTTCGAAAATTGTCCCCAGTTGAGACCCACTCACTCCAACAAGCACTTTGCAAGCAAGAATCACCCACAGAGGACTCAGATCATTTCTAATCAGAGCCAGGGAGCCAAATCCTGTATAAGCTTCTTAAAACATGACCAGGCAAAAATTCTAGGCCAAGGGCACTACTGTGAAAGGTTTAGACTACTGAGCATACTTAAAGGACTTTCCCTATTCACTCATGAGAGAAAGTGCCTTGTCAATCCATATATCTTGAACACCATTCATTTCAGCAGTTAAAAAAATCATTTCTAACATCAATTGTGCATGCTAACAAAACTGTTATTCATATATAAAGATTATTAAAGGCTTATAGCACTTTAAGGGTATGGACTTCTGATTAGAGACATTCAAATGCTAACTAACCAATTGAAGTGTGAAATATATAGCACATTCTTTATACAGAAATAATTTTAAAGGCAACAAAAAGCATAGTGGCCCACACCTATAATTCCAATACACAGGAAGTTGAGGCAGGAGGATTGTGAGTTCAAGGCCAGCCTGGGCCACATATTGAGTAAGACCCTGTCTTGATAGATAATAGATAGATAGATAGATAGATAGATAGATAGATAGATAGATAAACAGACAGATAATCTCATCTGTCTGATGAGATAGGCCGAAATAAACAAAATTTAGTAGCTCAACAGAGCAACTATTTAGGCATCCTAAATCTTTGTTATTGTTACCATTTACTATTGTTATTATCATTATTTTAGAGATGTTACTGATCCATGAAATCCAAAAGGCTGAAAACCACTACCCCACATCAGACTGCTTTCCTGAGAGAGGCTGTGCAGGAGAGAGCAAGTCCCTTCAAAGGGACCCTTGCACTCAGTCTGTTCCTGTATGTGATTTGTAGCCCAATTTTAATGAACACCATTGTCCCCAGCCACTTTTCCCAACTGACAGTGAAGCTGGTTTAGAACAGAAGTCAGCTCAGAGTCCATCTTGGGGTTGAATTGCATGATTGCCAACCAGAGTTTGTTTCTCAGTGAGTTTGTGTGTATAAGAATGCACAAGTTGCAATTAATTCCCAGCGAAGTCACTCCTCAAGTTAATTAGAAATGCAAAGTGTGAGCCTAAATGTTATGAGATTATAAAATGGCTTAATAATGGGAACAATGAGATTGAAGCATATGCATTCTGGCCATGTAAATATTTCATATCAGTGCCAATCTGATTTCATTTGCCTAATCATGCCATTGATATGCAGCCACCAGCCTGCAAATAGAAAGGCTGAATTGCAGCAGATCACCCTTCTAATGTCATAATTATTAATATTGGAGGGAAATGGAGCTGCTACACTCCCATGGAGGCCGCTGGGCCTTTTGAATTGAGATGGGGATGGCACTGCTTGGGAAGGAGGAGGAAGGTGATACACCAGCCCCAACATCCCCACTCTGCTTGTTGGCCAGGAGTGTTTAGGTAATTAGACAGCTCAACAAATTAAAGTGGTGTGAACACTGAAGAGTTGCAGGGTATCAATTCCCCATCACTCAATCAAAACCATAATAAAACACATGCACACAACTTGAGAAAGAGAAAAAGGAGAGATTTTGTAGCAATGAGAGAGTCCATGCATGAGAGTTCAGATGGCAACTGGGTGGGGTGTGGGACTGAGCAGGGCAGCAGCCTTTCGTCTTTGGCTTCCTCTATTTTGTTGGTGTTTGGTCCTCTGTGTGTTCCGTGTCCTGTGAGCCCAAATCCTTTTTTTCTGAACAGGATCTGATTTCCTTTCCTTTCCAATGGTATAGCGTGGCAACATTCCTTATATCGTGAACTCATTTCCCCGTCTGTGTCTTTTCTCACTTTAAGCGTAAGGGATATCTTGTCATCCTATTCTCTGTATCCTCCATAGCATTTTAGCATAGTGCCATAAATACAATGACTTGGCTGATCCCACTGGCAGGGGCCAGAACTCTTCTAGATAGCATAGTGAGGGGAAGGCTATAGATATGATCTGAATAAGAGGTAGGTCTAAGTTCTGGCTCTGAACTTAGCTGTGTAAACTTGTGCAAGTCTCAACCCTTGCAAGTCTCAGTTTTCCCACTTGTAATATGGGGATCAGGATGCCTATCTCACATTTTGGTTGTAAGGATTATTCAAGCAAAAGAACATGTCATCACTATTTAATTATGAGCTGCCTTGTTTCAAAAAAGATCTGAAGCAACCAGAAAGTCCTTGGTAAAATGTCAAATGCTAAGCAAGTGTTTAAAATGCATATTTTCAAAAAGGAAAAAAATAAAATAAAATGCATATTTTCAGTCTTAAGTTTTTCTGCTTCCTTTTGCATCAAGCAGTCTCTCTCTAACCAAAGTAGTTATTCCCTGGAAACAAATGCTAGAAGAATTTCTTCTTAAAGAATAATCTTTATTGCTAAAACTTCTTGTCCATAAGATTCACAGATTTATATTAAACCTAGGGAATCCATTCTCTTTGTTTGCTTGGTTGGCTGGTGTGAGGCAGGGTCTCTCTATGTAATCCAAACTGGCCTCAAACTCGTGAGCCTCCTGCCTCAGCATTTTTACATGCTTTAAAAACAATTGATTGAGCAAATTATTTAACTTCTTTAAGACTCAATATTCTCACCTGTAAAATGTGAAGATTGAGATAGCATATATAAAACATTAATAGGGTGCCTGATTCACAGAAATTCTCTCTATACGTTATATATTACTATTACATTATTATTTTATTTATAACTTATTTTATTATTAATAGTATATGGTAAATAATACTGTTATATTGTCAATAATTTATTGTCATTATTAATTACAGAGTAATTAATGGAAGCATAAAGGCAAACTCCAGGAAACCCACTAACATAGAGATATTGCCATAAAATAACTCTTGTCTACCTTCTTGCTGTCAGCCCATACACAGAACCTCAGATTGTTATATATTCACATAAATAGAATTATAAAATGTGTCCTATAGAAATAATAATTGCTACCAATCACAGGGCACTAAATATGTACCACATACTATTCTAAACACTTTACACATAACTAATTTAATTCCTACAATAGCTTTAATGAAGTGGATACTATCATTACCCCCATCTCGCACTTGAAGAAATGGAGAGAGAGGGAGGCATATAACTTGTCCATAGTTAAAGCCAATAAAGAGTGAATTGGTATCAAAGTCATGTAATCTGGCTTCAGAGCCTAGCCAGACCCCAGCAGTGTAGTTGGACCACCCTGTGCTCCTTCCTTACTGTAAAGGAATTCATGGGATAGAAGAAATTCAGACTCCACTCCCATCCCCTCCTTGGAGCTAAGAGTTTTACAATGATGGACCCACAGAGTTTCACCTTGCCAAATTCGTTTTTTATTCTGATTGCCTTTACGAAAGGTGTATTACACAGACTAGAGCAGATTGTACCTCTCCCTAGTGTATTATGCCTTCCTTGTTTGTTTATTTTATCCTCCTGACTCCTGCAGACATTTGAACAATCATCCACAGACTTGAGGAAACAGAAGAATCAAAATATGAAGATTGGACTTGAACCCAAACTGTTTTACTGTAATGGTGGAGAGTGTCAGACTTTGCTCATAGGGTTAAGACAAGTGGAAGCTGTGAAATGGGAGAGGGTTTTCTTCAGTCCTCATGCAAGGGAAGAATCTTGAGGACAGGAGGATGACAGGATTACAAGATGAGAGGCCTGGCACACTTTACTCAGGAGTTTGGGCTTGGGGTTTTGGACCATTTGTCTCTAATGACAGATATTGACTTGCCTTCAGTATCTCTTTTACCCATCTGGAGCCCCATTCGAGCAGGGCTCCCCAAAAGTGGCTTTTTCCTTCTCTGCATCTCCCTACTGCAGCCAGGTCCTAGTGTGCATTAGGGGAACACCCTCTCCCTGGAGCACATTAAGGCTCCCAGCAGATAACCAAGAGATCAAAAAGTGGTAGCTTCTCGGCCAGGGGCTTTCCTCAGCAGTAGCAGCTGGATGTAAGTCTGTGCTCCAATGTGGCCTCTGACTTAGCTCTCTGTGGACAGCCAAGGGGCCAGCTGAAGTGAAAAGCAGTCAGTTGTTGCTTGGTATCCAAGGGGAATTGGTTTGGTTTCAGAACCCCCTGCTGATACCATAATCCAAAGATGCTCAGGTCCTTTATACTAATTGATATAGTATTTGCATAGAATCTATACACACCCTCCTGTCTAAATTATTTACAATCCCTGATAGATACAATGTGAATGCTAATAAAGTAGGTGTTATATTGTATTGCTTAGAGAATAATAACAAGAAAAACATCTGTCAGATGCAATTTTTTAGTTTGAAAACTTTTGCTCTGGGTTAGTTGAATGTGCCAATGTGGAACCCATGGATAGAGAGGGTCATGTGTACAGCACAGTGGTTATGAGTGCAGAGACAGGAGCAGGCATATCAAGGCACAAATCTTGGCTTCCCTTCTATTTATTTATGTCACCTTGGAAAGCCCTTAACCTCTTAGTGCCTCCATTTCTCTCATTTTAAAATGGAACCGATTACAGCAACTAACTTGGACAGTTGTGATGGTTAATTCTGCAAATCCATATAAAGCATTTAGAATAGTACCTGGTACATAACAAGTGCTCATGAAAAAGTCCTTTTTATTGCATGCAAGTCAGCCACTCAAATGCTCAGATGTAGTTCCTCGCTCCCTGGCCTCTGACTCCTTTGGCCAATCACCACCACGCCCCCCGACACACACACACACACACACACACACACACACACACACACACACACACTGCCTTCTCTGGGCTGGAGACAAAGAAAGACTGAGCCTTGACCTCCCCACTTACTCTCCTCTCTTGGGGCTGTAGTCAACAAATGATAGTGGCATTGGTTGGACTCAATTAGAACAAGATCTCAGAGCAGATGCTGCTTACGTGTGGAGGAGGAGTAAAAGAATTGGTTCCAGAAGGCTTGGGACCTGCTTGTAGATGATGCTAATTGGTTTCTTGCTGGTAATTTTTCACCCCTAACTGAACAAGAAAGAGGGCGTCTCAGAGGCTCATCTGCCTTGCAGGCGATCAGGCCCATGAATATCTGTGTCCAGGGAGAAGTGAAGATCGTCTTTGTTTTCCTCTCCAAAAGGAACATAATCTCATTTGTCCCAGGCAAAGATTTAATTCCTGGCAGGTCTTTAGAGCTAAAAGGTCATTTCAAAATTGCATTGGCAGGGTGGGGGAGAGCTGGTGAGTGGCTCAAGGGGTAGAGTGCATTTCTAGCAAGCATGAGGCTCTGAGTTCAAATCCGAATACTGCAAGAACATCAACAAAAATTGCATGGGGGTGCTACCCCTCACACACTTTCAGGAAATCCAACAGTCTGGGAGATGTTTTTGTGGGTTTTTTTGTAGCACTGGGGTTTGAACACTCTACCACTTGAGCCATACCTCCAACCCTTTTTGCTTTAGTTTATTTTTCAGATAGGGTCTCATGCTTTTCATCCAGTGCCAGTCTCAGACCTAGATCTTCCCATCTCTGCCTTCCACTTAACTGGGATTAGTACACCATGTCCAGTTGCTTGGATGCATTTGATAATCATTTTATCATTGGGAAGTTTAGGAAGAGAGTACGAATGAAACACTCACCTTAGAAAATGAAAAAAGCTTGACTCTCAGTGGGAGGGGTCAGACTGAACAATAGAAAGGTCTCTGTAAGAATCACTCCCCCTTGGAGCTCTGTTTGTCCCTTCTGTATACATCTGTCATTACTGTGTCATCATAGACCCTATGAATCTGGTCACACAACTGTATCCTTGAGGAGAAGGGCTTTGTCTCATACATAACACTAGCAAGTACTTACCAGCCCCTTACTACATGGCAGGCACTGTTCTCTTTGCTTTCCCTATTTCAATTATTTCAATCTTCTCAGCAATCCTGTAAGACAAGTGCAATTACCACCCTCACTTTATGATTGGAGAAACGGAAAGGTAGAGATCATATGTAGATTAAACTAGGAAGACTGACAGAGACCCATTCCTCTGTTCTCCTTGCTTCTCCAAACCCTAACACAATATGGGCTTAATCATTACATTGATATAAGGCACAGAAAGTACTGATGTTGATTAAGTGCCCATTAATACTGCTAAAGAAATGACTGGCCAGAGGCTCTGCCAAGATGACTGTTTAGAGCTGCCATCCTACAGCAACAGCTGCCACCTACCAGAGGTAATTCCAGGAAAAGAAGGAAAACATGGGATACCCTGCCTCACCTACTTGTCACTGCAAACCAACCTCTGAGCTGTAGCTGGACTCCCTACTCTGACCTCATCCTTCCTTTCCATTCCTATTGTCACCACCTCTATTCAATGACTGGTTACCTCTCTGTCAACTGATGAACTAATAACACTGGTCTCATCCCTCTGAACTCTAAACTACCTTGTATATTGCTATTAGATTAGTCTTTCTTGAAGATAATTCCAATCAAGCAAAGATTTTTCATTACTGAGTACCTTCCAAATCCAAAGTCCCCAGCTCAGTTTCCCCATCCTCCCTTATTCAAAAGACATGCAGCCTCATTCCCCTCTGACCCTTATGCCTCTACTGACCACTCCTCCATCTCAAACACACTTTTGCATATTCATATCTTATTTCAGAGTTTTTCAACCCAGTGTCCCTGGCTTTTGGCATCTCTCCTGGAAGAGGTTAATAAGAGAAGCAGTTTTAAAGTCAGATTCAGGATTTGAATCTCTGCCCTGTAAGACTTGCCAGAACTGGAGTAAGGTGCTCAAGCAGTAAAACCCATGAATCACAAACATGAAGCCCTGAGTTCAAACTTCAGTACTGCCAAAAGATAAATAAGTAAAAATCAAAGAACTTGGGTGAGTTATTCAGTCTCTTTGAGTATTAGTTTTTTGTGTCAATAAAAACATAATAACCACACCAATCTTGCAGGGTTGTTGAAAGATTAGAAATCATTCATTTGGTGAAGTCAACAAGTATTTGTTGAGTACCTACTGTGTAGACAAATTGAGCAAATCATGGAGATGGCCTTTCAATAAAGGTGGAGGAAAGACATAAAACAAGTAAGGAAGTATGATAAAGCACCCACTGCGTGCCTGGCACATAGTTGTCTCTCAATGAATAGTAATTAATTTTTTCTTCAAATATTTCAAAATGCCTGGTATCTGATGTACATTAATCTACTCAACATAGTGTTAGATAGAAATGTCAAGATTTTTTTGGCTTCAACTGAAAAACTAAGGAAGTTCCTTGAAAGAAGGGCAGTATCTTGTCTGTTGATGTACAATCAATGTATTTCAGGCACCAGGTACAGTACCATACCAACAGCAGGTACTAAATACTTGCTTGTTGGATAAATGATGCCTAATACATGATGACTGAGACCTTTAATCAAGTACTAGGGCTGTAGCTCATTGGTAGAGCTTATTTTTAGCATGTGTGAGTTCCCCTGGGGAATGTTCAAGATACTAGCCATTACAGAAAGTCAACTTGAGTCACCTCTAGACCACAAAAACTCTGGAGGCCACAAACTCTGCACCACAGAACAACTAGCAAAATCCCTCATTTTCAGAAGACACTCTGCAGTTGTCCCTGCCTCCCTCTTTTCACCTTCACAAATTGTGAATAGCTCAGTCTCTTCTCTGCCCCACTCCAGGGCTTGGCAGTACTCCCCAGCAGGCCTCTCACCTGTTCTTCCAAAACCAGCCTGGCTCATAGGATCAGTCTTAAAGTTTCAACAGAGGAGATAGCCATTTGTGCCAAGTAACTGCAAAATACTATGTGGATTACGATGTAGGCTCTGAACCCAATGAAGGAGGCTCTAATTTTAATTCTATGTTTATCTCCTTATATTCTCTTAAAAATAATTTTTTTGCCATACTGGAGGGTTTGAACTCAGGACCTCATGCTTGCTAGCCAGGCGCTCTACCATTTGAGTTATTCTGCTAGCCCCCTTAAAAATAAAATTTTTTTTTTTTTTTTTGTTTTTTAAAAATAAAATTTTAAATGACAAATTAAATTTTACATATTTATTAGGTATCAAGTGGTATTTTGTTATATGTATGTTTGTGTTACATTCATCCTTACTGTGGTCTTCCGTGATTACCTCTCTGGGCCCCAGTTTCTTCATCTATAAAGTAACAATAGCACCTATTTCCTAGCACTGTTGGAAGGATTAAAGGAGACAATATATGAAAAAGTCCTAGCATAGAATCTAGTGTATTATAAACATCCATGAACTTTTAGCTATTCAATCCCCAGTACTCAAGAGGAAGAGGAGGAGATGAAGAAGGGTAAAGAGAGAAAAAAGAAAAAAACATTAAGCTAGGCTACGTAGAGAGATCTTGTCTCAAAAAGCCAAAAAAGAAAAAAATTAGTTGTTAATACATAATTCAAGGGCATCAAAAAGCTCCAAAACCCAAATGTTGTTCACCAGCTGACAGGTTATACCTGAACTCTCCAGTTGAGTGTGGGCTTAGCTCAAGTGCTGCCCCCTACTTACTAGCAATGTAGCATTGGATGAAAACCTTTACATGAAAACTCTATTTCCTCATCTTTAAAGTGGGGATGATGTGGCGTATACACTCCCTGTTAAGGACATTGTGAGGACCACATAAGTAAATATGTATGAAATGCTTTCATGGTGCCTACTACACCACAAATACTCAACAAATATTAGAATTAATGACATGGTCACCATAGCTTTATCCCATTGCCATTTGTCTGTTTGTTCACATCAGTGTACAGAGAACCTATTTACTCCATGGTATAGGGATCCAAAAGCAAAGAAAACATCCCAAAAAAAAGAATGATTCCAGTCCTCCAGAGATACCAATGTGGTTCATCAGGGCTGATAATTACACAG
Source organism: Castor canadensis (assembly GCF_047511655.1). Classification (NCBI taxonomy): domain Eukaryota; kingdom Metazoa; phylum Chordata; class Mammalia; order Rodentia; family Castoridae; genus Castor; species Castor canadensis. Next base: position 179,173,548 of record NC_133387.1, on the reverse strand, counting down.
GAGCTGGCCATTCACAAAGCACTTTCTCATTGACTATTCTCTTGGTTACAACTTTGTGAGGTAGACATTATCAGTCTACTTTGTCATTGAGCAAACGGATTCCCTTACTGTAAGTGACTGACAAAGGTCACACAGCTAGTGAGTGACTGAGTCATGATGAGAAGGTTTGTCTTCTTCCCAAGGTGATGTTTAGGGCTCCCACTGAATAGGTTTTGATTGGTAGGAGGAGACCAAGGACCCAGGATTCCTGAGGGAGCACAGAAGGCAGCAAAGAGAGTGGAGGAAGGGGAGAGCAGGGTGCAAGTACTAAGTCCCTCCTACATCACCTGGCCAGCCGTGGGAGCCAAGTGACTGTTTTCATATAAATGGCCTCCAGAGAAAAGATGGATGAGCCAGAGATGAAGCTCCCCAGGGAGGGGTTATGTCTGCAGGATTCCCCTTCTTGATTATTGGCCTCCTCCCTTTCCTATCTCCTCTACCCGAGTTTTATCAAAAGGCAATTAAGCCCCATTCTCTCCACCATCTGAGTAGGCTGCATTTGTCATTGGGGTCTTTTAATTTCAGGTCTGCCCTCTTCTCTCTTTTTAGCAACTAATGAATCTTCCTCTAATTAGAGTTTTACAGTCGCCTATAATTAGGCCCATTTAGTGCTTTTGGGCACTAAATTGGTACTTTTAACCAATTTTGCCTTTTAATTAGGGGCCTCCACGCAGGTGTATATACACAGAAGGCAGGTGCAGGTGAGGGTAGAGGTAAAGGTGGATCAAAGGCACATATGCATATACGAACACACACATGCACACATGGGACTCACATTTGCTAGGTGCATGCATGTGGTGTCTTTGAGTGCATTGGATCACATTTTGGTATGCATGTTGAAGCTGTGTGGTTCTAAGGAGATAATTGGGCTGTATGTATGTTCAAGTGGTCACGAGTCCTCCCTCTGCAGTTTAAATTACCTGGGGTTATCCTTGGTTCAAAAATATCAAATGGAAAATTTTATAAATAAATAATTCATAAATTTAAACTGCATGCCATTCTGATGCCAAATGATAAAATTTCATGTCACCTTGCTCCATCCAGCCTGGGGTATTAATTATTCCTTTGTTCATCATACTCATGCAGGATATGCTACCAGTTTAGTAGTGAGTACCTGTGTTAGTCAGACTTTTTGCTGTGACCAAATATCTGAAAAAACAAGTTAAAAACATTTTGGAGTGGGGCAGGGGAGGGAGGGAAGGCACGGTTTCAGAGGTTTCAGTCCATCCTGGCAGGGAAGATGTGGTAGAGAAGAGAAGCTCACCTTATGGCAACTAGGAAGCAGAAAGAGAGAATACTTGCATTAGCAGACTTCCTCCATCTTCCCCTTTTGCTCCATCTGGGCCTCCAACCTACTGGATGGTGCCACCCACATTCAAGGTGGGTCTTTCTCCCTTAGTTAACCTTCTCAGGAAATGCCCTCACAAACACGCCCAGAGGTGTGCTCCACTAATTTCCTATGCATTTCTCAATCCAATCAAGTTGAAAATCAAGGTTAACCATCACAGTAAGTATTTTATTCATCAGATCAGCTTTGGCAGTAGCACAGAGCTTTGCTTAAGTGGCCCTTATTTTACTATCTTAATAATAGCCTAAAGCAAAAAAGGAGGGATGCTGACAATATGATTACAAAATACTGTTATAACTGTGTAATGTATTCTATATTAGTTATTGTTAATCCCTTATTGTATCTAATTTATAAATTAAACTTTATCATAGGTGTGTATATATAGGAAAAACACAGTATATGTGGGGTTCAGTATATTATACATAGTCTTAGGCACCCACTTGGAACATAGTCCCTACAGATATGGGGGAACTACTGTACCCATGGAAAGAAGGTTTATCTGCAGAGGATGTATGAATGTTAAGGGAAGGGAATAGGGAACAGAAAACTGGTAAGTTCCTCTTCTCTCTTTCCAAGGAGAGAGATTATTTTAATAAGTAATACCTGCACATGGTTCCAAATTCAAAAGGTATAAAAAAAAAGTCCAGTAAAAAAAGGTATCACTCTCCTACATGTGCTCCCAACCACCTATTTCCTTCTCAAAGGCCAATTTTATTACCATATGATATGCCTATAGAATATATATTACAAATATGACAGATGGATATATACATTGTTCTGAAGACTATTTTCATTTAAAAATATGTCTGTTGCTGGGTGCTGGTGGTGGTGTTGCTGGGTGCCTATAATCCTAGCTATTCAGGAGGCAGAGATCAGGAGGATTGTGGTTCAAAGCCAGCCCAGGTAAATAGTTCTCAAGCCCCTATCTCAAAAAAACCCATCACAAAAAAGGGCAGGTGGAATGGCTCAAAGTGCAGGCCCTGAGTTCAAGCCCCAGTACCACAAAAACAAATAAACAACTATACATATATATATATATATATATATATATATATATATATCTAAGTTTTCTGATATAAATATATCTGACAATCTTGGTCAGTCTTCCTCATTTATATCTATGGAGATTTTACTATACTTTTAAGGACTCTGTAGTGTTTTTGTGTTCCTACCACTATAGATGAATTATTCAATTTTATGAAATAAAAATGCTTCCTCACATTTTAGAAAATACATTTTTCTCTCACTTTCATCAAAGAGAAGCTGAAGGCAAGCCAGGCAGGAATTCCATCTGGGAACCAGGACAGGAGGGCAGGGTAGCTAGGTAAAGGATCTGCCTTCATGAATATTAGTCTGCCCAGGTGGTTTATATTTTGGGATGGTAGCAATCAAAGTGCTTGAGTTCCCCTGCCTGGTTATATAGGTGGCCCCTGACTTACAATGGTTCAACTCAATAATTTTTTTTTTTACTTTGTGATGGTACAAAAATGATATGCATTCAGTAGAAACTGTAATTCAAGTTTTGAAATTTGTTTTTTTCCCCCCTGAGCTGCTGATATGTGGAACAATGCTCTGTTGGGATACCGGACAGCAGGAACAGTGAGACATAGCTCCCAGTCAGCCTGTGATCACAGGGGAAACCACCGAGACTCATGTTCTAAGTGAAGATGTTTGGTAGGTTAGGTGTATTTCATACATTTTATACTTAGGATATTGTCACTTTGTAATGATAAGTTCATTGGGATAAGACCCCCTTGTAACTTGAGGAGCATCAGCAATGCCCTAAGGTGGCCAATCTGTAGACATTTACTGAGCATTCACTGTATTAGTGACCTACTGCTGTACCCCAGCACTTAGTGGTTTATAACACTGACCATCAATTCTTATGAGTCAGGAATGTGGAAGCAACTTGCTTGGGTGCTTCTGGCTCAGGACTTATCATGAAGAGGTGGTCAAGATGCTGGCCAGGACTGTAGTCAAATGAAGGTGTGGCTGGAAGACCCACATTTCCATGGTGGTCACTCACACCGTGGGTAAGTCAGTGCTGACTCTAGCTAGGGGCCTCAGTTCTTCTCCCTGTCATCTTTCCACAAAGTGGCTTGAGTGTCTATTAGTTTTTAATTGCTGCATAACAAATTAGCACAAAATTGGTAGGTTAAACAGTAACTTTTTCTTTTCTTTCTTTTGAAAACAGGATCTCATTATATTACTATGTAGACTATGTGTGTCTCATTATGTAGTATAGCCCATTCCTTGAACTCCCAATCCTCCTGCCTTAGCCTCCCATGTGCTGGGATTACTGCATGCCCTATCATGTCTGGCCACAGCATCCATTTCTTATGTTACTATTCTGTAAGTCAAAAGTCCATGCAGGCTCAACTGGATTCTCTGCTTAGAGGATTCCAAGGCCAAAATCAAGGTGTCAGGTGGTCTGGTCGGGAGGTTCTGGGAAAGATCCTGCTTCCAAATTCATTCAGATTGTTGGTAGAACTGTTTCTTGCAGCTGTACAGGACTAAGTTTCCCAATTTCTTGCTGCCTATTAGCTGAGGGCTGCTCCTAGAGGCCACTCTTGAATCCAGGAGCAAACTTCATTACCAAGTACCACTTCCGCTTTGGGTCTCTCCAACTTCCTCTTCTGCCACCAGCCAAAGAAAACTCTTGGCTTCTACAAGGCCTATAGGATTAGATTGGGTCCACTCGATTAATTTCCTTGCCTTAAGGTCAAACACATCTGCAAAATCCATCTTGCCATGCAACACAGGACAATGATGCGAATATACTGAAGGGCCAAGCTTCCAGGTGCCAGCAGAGTGTGAAGTTTTTAGTTGCTCCATATCTTCACTAACACTTAGTATTGTCTGTTTTTCACTTTCCTTGCTCTAGATGAACTTAATACCATTAGTTCAGCAATGTTTATTGCATTCCAAAGACTATTTGCTGAGTGTAGTGCCTAAGCCATCTAGTACCTAGCCAGGATCTAGTGCAGAACAGGCACTCAATAAATATTTGTTGACTGATTTCCCAGATGGTGGAGATACAAAACTCAGTTAGAAATAGATTCTGCCCTCAAGGAGGTTAAAAATATATATGTAGGGAAAGACTGACAACCAACACATGAATAACTAGAACACAGTAAGTAAAGCAATAAATACAATAAAGAAGGTACATTAGAATTCAGAGCAGAGAGAACAATGTTTGTTTGTTTATTTGTTTTAGAAGGAGAAAAATAGAGGGAAACTTACAGAATTGTGTGGCATTTGAATAGGTTTTGTAAGAAGGAATTAGGATCTAGGCATGCAGGGTGATGGAGAATGGGGGGAGCCGCTAATAGTCCAAGCAGATAAGAGCATAAGCAAACCACAAAGTAGTCACTGAACCTCAGACATAAAGAAGCCTTAGTGGTAAAGATTCTCTAGTCCAAGAGCTATAAACTGGTAGCTTTCTGGACACATTCACTGCCACCAGGTATTTTGTTTGGTCTATTCAATTTTTTAAAGTTTAAATTTAAATGCATTTATTAGGCTATGTTCCAACTCTAGTTCAGTCAACACAACCTTCTATTGTCTTAAATTGTTCTTTATCCTCTTCATAGACTTATGCTGTCAACCTGGCATCTGAGGGTTTTATGGTGAAGGTCAAAGAGTTTAATCCCTTCATTTTACTCTTAAGAAAAGCAAAGCCTAAGAAAACTAAGGGAGCCCTGGAGAAAGCACTGGAAGGTAGCAGTGGAGTTTCTATGAGTCCCAGTCTCTTCATGTCCTGTGAAAGCTTCCTTTGCAGAGGGGTTGACAAACCAAAGAGCTCAGGAACACAGATGGTGATGAAAAGTAAACCTATTAAACCATCAACAAGCTTGTATATCTGCTTTTCCTCAAGAGAAATTATCACAAAGGAAAAGGGAAACAGCCCAAGGTTTCTAGACAAATAGGGGGTCAGAAGCTAACATGTGCTTCCTCTGTCATTTTTCCTAGAGCTGAATCGAGTTATTAAATGGCAAGAAAGTTTTTAATTAAATTAAAAAAGGAAATTAGATTATCCCTTGTCTTAGGAAGGCAACTGCTTCCTCAAGTTAACTCAGAGCAGCTGGTTTTTAAAATGGGGGCCACAGAACACTCTGGAGCACCACCTGGTGGCCCCTTCCACACATGACAAAAGAAAAAAGAATTGAAGGTAATTGTTCAGGTGGAGCTGATTGTTGACACAGCACTCCCCACCCCCAAGGATGAAAGTGGTATTAAAGGTAGCAAAGGTTTTCACTTGATCTGGGACTGAAGTCCAGTGGCGGTAGACAGGATTAAAGCTCAGGACTTTGAAAGCACTTGTGCAAATTCCTTCCTAGAGCATAAAAAAATAGGTGATAAGGAAGGATGTGAAAAGAGTAGGGCAGGAAGAGATGAGGGTTCTCACCTCTGGGGAACTTAACCTGGGGATATTTCTACAAACTTTTTGGGTGTCTGAGAGAGGGAAAGAAACAGTGGTGTTTTTCAATATATTTTTACAAGTACTATTCTCTTTTAAAAACATGCATTGACTTTGTTACAAATTACTAACATAACTTCAATAAAACAGGTGGGAAAAAGAGAATTAACAAGTGACTTTGGACAGTTATTTATGTACTCTTAAGAGTAAAGAGGAGGATTCCAAGATGGCGGCTAGAGGGAGGAAGCAGAAAGCGAGCCTCCTATAGTGAAATCTTGGAGAGACGCTGGAGACACACTTTGCAGGCATAATCACTGAGAAAAGGCATAACTTTGACCCCTCCACACCTCCAGCCGGCGCAAAGAATCTCCATTTCATGTTAAACAGAGAAACAAGGAGGGCCCCCGAGCCACCAGTCGCCGGCACCCAGACGGCTTGGGAAGACGGGGACCAGGTGAGCTTCGCGGTACTGCGGTACTCCCACAGACAAACCTGGGCCAGAGCAGCATAGCCCCCTGGACAGACTGACCTCCACCCGTGGAAAAAAAAGAAACTGAGTAATAAGCAATAAGAGCAATAAAGACACGCTGGAAAGAGGGTGGGGCGCCCTGAGCACTGAAGATTGAGGGAAGGGAATCCTTCCCGGGACTGTAAATAAACTGTAAATAAACAAGCCAGGTGGGCGGGAGAGGCTCCAGCGGGAGCAGGAGCACACGGCCAGCATCCAGGAGCGGGAAAGCTGGTGAGAGTGACGGAGGGAGGAAAACTGCACAGGAGAGGAGGGAAGACCCACTTCCCACATGAACTGTAAATAAACATGGTGGCTGGCAGGAGCAGCAGCACCATCCAGTAAGCAGGAACAGGAAAGCTTGTGAATGTGGCAGTGGGAGGAAAACTTCACAGGAGAAGGGGGAAAACCCACCTCCCACATGAACTGTAAATAAACATGCAGGCCTGACAATGTGGGTGCAGTGTCACCTTTCCCAGTGCTTGGAAAGGGGAAAGCCTGTAGCAGAGGCTCCCGCACAGGAGAAATCTGAGTAAACAAAGCCTGCAGGGCCAGGTGAGTGCTAAGCTCACCCCAGAGGTCTGCATAAATAACGCCTCCAGCAACAGCAGGCTGACAGCAGCAGGCAGGCAAGCCACAGCTGCAGATACCATTCTCAGAACTGTCTCCAGACTCTATTTTTTTCTTTGTCTCCCTACCTTTAATGAGAGAACAACCGAATAACACCTGCAAGCTGAAAAACTTACTGAAACTGTATTGCATTTGAACTTGGGACACTAGGTGGGGTTTGTGTGTGTGTGTGTGTTTGTGTGTGTGTGTGTTTGTGTGTGTGTGTGTGTGTGTAGTTTTGTTCTACTTTATGCATTCCCTTTCATGAGACAACTACAGAACAACATCTGAGGCACCATCTCCAAGATTGGAGACTGAGATGGACACCCAAATTATTAAGACGGAAACTTCATTGCATTTGAACTTGGAGGGTTTTTTGGTTTTTGGTTTTTTTTTTTAATTTTCTATTTTCCATTTTATTTTAATTCATTTTTAATATATAGATATTTCTTTCATTTACTTATTTTTTTACTTTTATTCCTATCTTAATTTTTTTTATTTTTGATTTTCAATCCTATCTCTGTCCCTCTATTGTCTGTTCAGCTTACTGTCAATTAGTACACTAACACTCCCTGTTTATACCTTTGAAACTTTCTTGTCTGAAACCTTGTTCTGCTTTCTCCTTTTTGTCTCTGTATTTGTTTTCCCCTTTTCTTTAACTTCTTGCTTCCATCTCAGGTCACCCTTCCATTCTAAATATTACCATTGTTATTATTACAAGCTAGAAAATACTTAATTGCACACAGTACAGGGACAGTAACAACACCAAAGACAATGACAGGAAGACAGAAAAAACAGGGAAACCAGTTTTCCCACAGCAAAAAATTAGTACAGGAACCAGAGGGGAATGAAGAGAACAGAAACTCAGATCCAGACTCCAACAAAATGAAGATAAACTATGCCAAAGGACCCAATGAAGCCCACAAGAATAATTTAAAAGAAGACATACTACAAGTACTCAATGAGAATTTTATAGAGATGATACTGGATAGGGTCAACCAAAATGTACAGGAGACACTTAAGAAATTCCAAGACAACAAAAATAGAGAATTTGAAAAAGCAAAAGAAGAAATAAAGGAAACCATAGAAGCACAGTATAAACACCAAAGTGAAAGAGAGAACACGATGAATAAACAGATAAATGAACTCAGGACAAAAATAGACAACAATAAAGAGGAAACCAGCCAGGATATGGAAAACCTCAGAAAAAAGAACGAAACAGAACTGCAAAACAAAACAGAAGGTCAATCCAGCAGAATAGAACAAACAGAAGACAGAATCTCAGAACTTGAAGATGAAATGGTAATTAAAGGAAAAACTGAAGAACTATTAATTAAACAACTCAAGACCTGTGAAAAGAAAATGCAAGAACTCACTGACTCCAACAAAAGACCAAACTTGAGAACCATGGGCATCGAAGAAGGAGAAGAGGTGCAAGCGAAGGGAATGCGTAATCTATTCAACAAAATAATAACGGAAAATTTCCCAAATCTACAGAAAGATATTCCCATACAGATGCAAGAGGCCTCCAGGACACCAAACAGACCAGATCAAAATAGAACTACTCTACGACATATCATCATTAAAACAACAAGTTCAGAAACTAAGGAAAGAATACTGAAGGCTGTAAGAGAGAAAAAACAAGTAACATACAAAGGTAAACCCATCAAAATCACAGCAGTCTTCTCAACAGAAACATTAAAAGCAAGAAGAGCGTGGGGTGAGATCTTCTGGGCACTGAATGAAAATAACTTCAACCCTAGGATACTCTACCCAGCAAAACTATCATTCAAAATAGATGGAGCAATAAAAGTCTTCCATGATAAGCAGAAACTACAACAATATGTGACCACAAAGCCACCACTACAAAAGATTCTTCAAGGGATTCTGCACACAGAAAGTGAAACCCAACTTAACCACAAAAAGACAGGCAGCACCAAACCACAGGAAAAGAAAAAGCAAGACAGTAAAGAGTAACCTCAACTTAGGTACACACAATCAAACCTTCAAACAACTAAGCCAACTAAATGACAGGAATCACCACATACCTATCAGTACTAACACTTAATGTTAACGGAATTAATTCACCCATCAAAAGGCACCGCTTGACGAAATGGATTAAAAAGGAAGATCCAACAATTTGTTGCTTACAGGAGACCCATCTCACCAACAGAAATAAGCATAGGCTTAGGATGAAAGGCTGGAAGAAGATTTACCAAGCCAATGGCCCCCGAAAACAGGCAGGAGTAGCAATACTTATCTCTGACAAAGTAGACTTCAAACCTACATTGATCAAAAGAGATAAAGAAGGACATGCCATACTAATAAAAGGGGAAATAGACCAAAAGGAAATAATAATTATCAACCTGTATGCACCCAATGTCAATGCACCCAATTTCATCAAACATACTCTGAAAGACCTAAAAGCATATATTAACTCCAACACAGTGGTTGTGGGAGACTTTAACACCCCATTATCATCAATAGATAGGTCATCCAAACAAAAAATCAATAAAGAATTCCAAGATCTAAAATATGCAATAGATCAAATGGACCTAGTAGATGTCTACAGAACATTTCATCCAACTTCTACACAATGCACATTCTTCTCAGCAGCCCATGGAACCTTCTCCAAAATAGATCATATCCTAGGTTACAAAGCAAGTCTCAGCAAATATAAGAAAATAGAAATTATACCATGCATACTCTCTGATCACAATGCAGTAAAAGTAGAACTCAACAACAAAAGTAAAGACAAAAAACATGCAGACAGCTGGAAACTAAATAACTCATTACTTAATGAAGAATGGATCATTGATGAAATAAAAGAGGAAATTAAAAAGTTCCTGGAAGTTAATGAAAATGAAAACACAACCTACTGGAACCTATGGAACACAGCTAAGGCAGTCCTGAGAGGAAAGTTTATAGCCATGAGTGCATATATTAAAAAGACTGAAAGATCCCAAATCAATGACCTAATGATACATCTCAAACTCCTAGAAAAACAAGAACAAGCAAATCCCAAAACAAATAGGAGAGAAATAATAAAAATAAGAGCTGAAATCAACGAAATAGAAACCAAAAAAGCCATACAAAGAATTAATGAAACAAAAAGTTGGTTCTTTGAAAAAATAAACAAGATCGATAGACCAATGGCAAACCTGACTAAAATGAGGAGAGAAAAAAACCCAAATTAGTAGAATCAGGAATGCAAAAGGGGAGATAACAACAAACACCATGGAAGTCCAGGAAATCATCAGAGACTACTTTGAGAAACTATATTCAAATAAATTTTAAAATTTTAACGAAATGGACAGATTTCTAGATACATATGTTCATCCAAAACTGAACCAAGAGGAAATTAATCACCTGAATAGACCTATAACACAAAGTGAAATTGAAGCAGCAATCAAGAGACTCCCCAAAAAGAAAAGTCCAGGACCTGATGGATTCTCTGCTGAATTCTATCAGACCTTTAAAGAAGGACTAATACCAACCCTCCTTAAACTGTTCCACGAAATAGAAAGAGAAGGAAAACTGCCTAACACATTTTATGAAGCCAGTATTACACTTATCCCAAAACCAGGCAAAGACACCTCCAAAAAGGAGAACTATAGGCCAATCTCCTTAATGAACATTGACGCAAAAATCCTCAACAAAATAATGGCAAACTGAATTCAACAACACATCAAAAAGATTATTCACCACGACCAAGTAGGCTTCATCCCAGGGATGCAGGGGTGGTTCAACATATGAAAATCAATAAACGTAATAAACCACATTAACAGAAGCAAAGACAAAAACCACTTGATCATCTCAATAGATGCAGAAAAAGCCTTTGATAAGATCCAACATCATTTCATGATAAAAGCTCTAAGAAAACTAGGAATAGAAGGAAAGTACCTCAACATTATAAAAGCTATATGTGACACACCTACAGCCAGCATTATACTTAACAGAGAAAAACTGAAACCATTCCCTCTAAAATCAGGAACCAGACAAGGATGCCCACTATCTCCACTCCTATTCAACATAGCACTGGAATTCCTAGCTAGAGCAATTACGCAAGAAGAAGGAATAAAAAGAATACAAATAGGTAAAGAAACTGTCAAAATATCCCTATTTGCAGACAACATGATCCTATACCTTAAAGACCCAAAAAACTACTCAGAAGCTTCTCGACATCATCAATAGCTATAGCAAGGTAGCAGGATATAAAATCAACATAGAAAAATCATTAGCATTTCTATACACTAACAATGAACAAACTGAAAAAGAATGTATGAAAACAATTCCATTAACAATAGCCTCAAAAAAATTAAATACCTAGGTGTAAACCTAACTAAACCTAACAAAGGATGTGAAAGACCTATACAAGGAAAACTATACACTTCTGAAGAAAGAGATTGAGGAAGACTATAGAAAGTGGAGAGATCTCCCATGCTCATGGATTGGTAGAATCAACATAGTAAAAATGTCTATACTCCCAAAAGAAAAATAATCTACATGTTTAATGCAATTCCCATCAAAATTCCAATGACATTCATTAAAGAGATTGAAAAATCTACTGTTAAATTTATATGGAATCACAGGAAGCCACGAATAGCCAAGGCAATATTCAGTCAAAAGAACAATGCAGGAGGTATCACAATACCTGACTTCAAACTATATTACAAAGCAATAACAATAAAAACAGCATGGTACTGGCACAAAAACAGACATGAAGACCAGTGGAACAGAATAGAGGACCCAGATATGAAGCCACACAACTATAACCAACTTGTCTTTGACAAAGGAGCTAAAAATAGCAGCCTCTTCAACAAAAACTTCTGGGAAAACTGATTAGCAGTCTGCAAAAAACTGAAACTAGATCCATGTATATCACCCTATACCAAGATTAACTCAAAATGGATCAAGGATCTTAATATCAGACCCCAAACTCTTAAGTTGATACAAGAAAGAGTAGGAAATACTCTGGAGTTAGTAGGTATAGGTAAGAACTTTCTCAATGAAACCCCAGCAGCACAGCAACTAAGAGATAGCATAGATAAATGGGACCTCATAAAACTAAAAAGCTTCTGTTCATCAAAAGAAATGGTCTCTAAACTGAAGAGAACACCCACAGAGTGGGAGAAAATATTTGCCAATTATACATCAGACAAAGGACTGATAACCAGAATATACAGGGAACTTAAAAAACTAAATTCTCCCAAAACTAATGAACCAATAAAGAAATGGGCATGTGAACTAAACAGAACTTTCTCAAAAGAAGAAATTCAAATGGCCAGAAAACACATGAAAAAATGCTCACCATCTCTAGCAATAAAGGAAATGCAAATTAAAACCACACTAAGATTCCACCTCACCCCTGTTAGAATAGCCATCATCAGCAACACCACCAACAACAGGTGTTGGCGAGGATGCGGTGAAAAAGGAACCCTCTTACACTGTTGGTGGGAATGTAGACTAGTACAACCACTCTGGAAAAAAATTTGGAGGCTACTTAAAAAGCTGGACATCGATCTACCATTTGATCCAGCAATACCACTCTTGGGGATATACCCAAAAGACTGTTACTCCAGAGGCACCTGCACATCCATGTTTATTGCGGCACTATTCACAATAGCCAAGTTATGGAAACAGCCAAGATGCCCCAGCACTGACGAATGGATTAAGAAAATGTGGTATCTATACACAATGAATTTTATGCAGCCATGAAGAAGAACGAAATGTTATCATTCGCTGGTAAATGGATGGAATTGGAGAACATCATTCTGAGTGAGGTTAGCCTGGCCCAAAAGACCAAAAATCGTATGTTCTCCCTCATATGTGGACATTAGATCAAGGGCAAACACAACAAGGGGATTGGACTATGAGCACATGATAAAAGCGAGAGCACACAAGGGAGGGGTGAGGATAGGTAAGACACCTAAAAAACTAGCTAGCATTTGTTGCCCTTAATGCAGAGAAACTAAAGCAGATACCTTAAAGCAACTGAGGCCAAGAGGAAAAGGGGACCAGGAACTAGAGAAAAGGTGAGATAAAAAAGAATTAACCTAGAAGGTAACACCCACGCACAGGAAATCAATGTGAGTCAATGCCCTGTATAGCTATCCTTATCTCAACCAGCAAAACCCCTTGTTCCTTCCTATTATTGCTTATACTCTCTCTACAACAAAATTAGAGATAAGGGCAAAATAGTTTCTGCTGGGTATTGAGGGGGGGAGCGGGAGGGGGTGGAGTGGGTGGTAAGGGAGGGGGTGGGGGCAGGGGGGAGAAATGAACCAAGCCTTGTATGCACATATGAATAATAAAAGAAAAATGAAAAAAAAAAAAAACAGCATGGTACTGGCACAAAAACAGACATGAAGACCAGTGGAACAGAATAGAGGACCCAGATATGAAGCCACACAACTATAACCAACTTGTCTTTGACAAAGGAGCTAAAAATAGCAGCCTCTTCAACAAAAACTTCTGGGAAAACTGATTAGCAGTCTGCAAAAAACTGAAACTAGATCCATGTATATCACCCTATACCAAGATTAACTCAAAATGGATCAAGGATCTTAATATCAGACCACAAACTCTAAAGTTGATACAGGAAAGAGTAGGAAATACTCTGGAGTTAGTAGGTATAGGTAAGAACTTTCTCAATGAAACCCCAGCAGCACAGCAACTAAGAGATAGCATAGATAAATGGGACCTCATAAAGCTAAAAAGCTTCTGTTCATCAAAAGAAATGGTCTCTAAACTGAAGAGAACACCCACAGAGTGGGAGAAAATATTTGCCAACTATACATCAGACAAAGGACTGATAACCAGAATATATAGGGAACTTAAAAAACTAAATTCTCCCAAAACTAATGAACCAATAAAGAAATGGGCAAGTGAACTAAACAGAAATTTCTGAAAAGAAGAAATTCAAATGGCCAAAAAACACATGAAAAAATGCTCACCATCCCTAGCAATAAAGGAAATGCAAATTAAAACCATGCTAAGATTCCACCTCATCCCTGTTAGAATAGCCATCATCAGCAACACCACCAACAACAGGTATTGGCGAGGATGCGGGGAAAAAGGAACCCTCTTACACTGTTGGTGGGAATGTAAACTAATACAACCACTCTGGAAAAAAATTTGGAGGCTACTTAAAAAGCTAGACATTGATTTACCATTTGATCCAGCAATACCACTCTTGGGGATATACCCAAAAGACTGTGACACAGGTTACTCCAGAGGCACCTGCACACCCATGTTTATTGCAGCACTATTCACAATAGCCAAGTTATGGAAACAGCCAAGATGCCCCACCACTGACAAATGGATTAAGAAAATGTGCTATCTATACACAATGGAATTCTATGCAGCCATGAAGAAGAACGAAATGTTATCATTCAAATGATATGATCAGAACATCATTCTGAGTGAGGTTAGCCTGGCCCAAAAGACCAAAAATTGTATGTTCTCCCTCATATGTGGACATTAGATCAAGGGCAAACACAACAATGGCATTGGACTTTGAGCACATGATAAAAGCAAGAGCACACAAGGGAGGGGTGAGGATAGGTAAGACACCTAAAAAATTAGCTAGCATTTGTTGCCCTTAACGCAGAGAAACTAAAGCAGATACCTTAAAAGCAACTGAGGCCAATAGGAAAAGGGGACCAGGAACTAGAGAAAAGGTTAGATCAAAAAGAATTAACCTAGAAGGTAACACCCACGCACAGGAAATCAATGTGAGTCAATGCCCTGTATAGCTATCCTTATCTCAACCAGCAAAAACCCTTGTTCCTTCCTATTATTGCTTATACTCTCTCTACAACAAAATTAGAAATAAGGGCAAAATAGTTTCTGCTGGGTATTGAGGGGGTGGGGGGGAGAGGGAGGGGGCGGAGTGGGTGGTAAGGGAGGGGGTGGGGTAGGGGGGAGATTTGACCCAAGCCTTGTATGCACATATGAATAATAAAAGAAAAAAAAGAGTAAAGAGTACACAATATTGTACTCTACTTAGAAAATCCACTTTTTACAAGAGTAGGTTAGAAATCTTGAAACTACTTTATTTATAATCTAGGGTTCAACAAGTAAATATATTATGAATTATAAGCACCAATGTTTTTATTGTTAGAGAAAGGAATTACAAGTAAGAAAAGGAAAAGATAGAAAACCATTCAAGTTGGCTTGGAATTGGAGAGATCACTAGTCATAGTTTTTAATAGATAGATAGATAATAGATACATAGCTACATAGGCAGGAAATGAGTAGAAAGGCATGCCTATTTATATACATACGTACATATCCTAACTCTGCTCACAGAATGAAGAAACAATAACACCTATTGGCATTAAGCACTTAGTGCTCAGATCTTTCTTAATGTTATTCTCTAGTGAAAAGAAGCCTGTCTAAAGAGATGGCTGATTATATGGCTGGGGCAGGGTAAGTACAGAGGAAACTTGGGGCATTCTGTGGTCCCAGTATGTAAGGAAGTACTCCAAAAAGGATGAAGACATCACTGAAATGTCACAACCAACTTGACGGTGTTCTTCTATCTGGGACAATTTGAATGACAAAATAAATGATAATAATGGATTACAACCCACAAATTGAAGCCAATATTTAGGGGTCCATACTTATGTAAGTACAAAAAAATGAATTTAATATGAGGAAATGTAGATAAACCCAAAATAGAGAGATATTCTCCAAAATAACTGACCAGTGCTCTTCAAAACTGTGAGGGATAGGGTATGGCTCAAGTGGTAAAGCGACTGCCCAGCAAGCACAAGGCCCCAAATTCCAAAATTCAAGCCCTAGTATCTCCAAGACAAAAACAATGTGTCAACATTGTGAAAGATAAAGAAAAACTGATACTGTCCCAGTTTAAATGAGGTTAAGAGATAGAACAAATAAATGTAAAGCTTATACAGGACTTCTTTGTAATTATATCTGTTATTTTTTGTAAGTCTTCCATTACTTCAAAAAAAATGAAAAGCTTTTTTTAAAATTGAGCAAGAATTAGTGATCATTTTCTATGCATAAGGCAGTTTATTGAACATAATTTCTCAAGAAATATAGCCTACACATTAGAGAATATACTATCAAGTCATGAATCAGAATGGTCTCTTTTTACTAGCTGGAAACCAACAACTCTTCTTGTACATCTCGTATATTTGTATCTTAATTAATTAATCGGTTTGCTCGTTCATTGACTTTTAAACTAAAGGACTATGGGCTAGGCCTCATGCTGGGAATATAACAATGAATAAGCCAGACATAATCTTTATCTTCAACAAACTAAAAGTCACATGGAGATATAATTAAATAATCAATTATAATATAGTATAGTAAGTGCTATCATACTCTCCAAACATATGTGAATGAAGAGTATTTAAGAATGTCCCAGAAAAACAAAAAATAAAAATAAAGAAAGAATGTCCCAGAGCAAGTGACATGCAAGCTGAGACCCAAAAGATAGGATGATTAATTTCTATAAAGGCCCAGAATTGAGATTTGCAAGATTTGCGAAACTAAAAGATATAAATGGTCATAATGATATGTGGCAAGAAACAATTTCAAAGAAGTGGATAAGAGGGAACCTTACCTTTAAGGCAGTGGGAAGACATGGTAAGATTGAGGCAGGAGGATCATCCTGATTGGCCCCTAAGATCTCCAAGGCAGCAGAGCAGAGATTCATAGAGAGCCCCATGGAAGCCAGGTCAGTCAGCAAGGAGGCCTCTGTAGAGATTCAAATAGGAAACAGTGGCACTGTAGACAAACAGAAATGGACAGATTTGAAAAATACTTAGAAAACTGAATCAACTTTCATTTTGCTAAGATATGCGCACTATGAAAGGAGAAATTTTAAAACTGCTTTGAGATATAATGCATATACCATACAATTCACCCCTTTAAAAGTGCAAGTCAATGGCAGCACATTCACAGAGCTGTGTATCAATCGCCATTATCAACTTTGGAACATTTTTGTCACCCCAAAACAAAAAATATCATACTCATTAACTCATTCATATTTCTCCCCCAATGCCCATTCCCCATCACCAGACAACTGCCAACCTACTTTCTTTCTGTACCAGTTTGCCTATTCTTACAATGTGCTCTTTTGTGACTAATTTCTTCCACTTAGCGTCTTGTTTTCAAACTTCACTTACACTGTAGCATGTATAGGTATTTAATTTCTTTTTATGGCAGAATAATAGTTCATCATATAGATAGATAACATTTTTAATTTTAATTAGTTGATAGAGAATTGAGTTTTTTACATGTTTTAGCTATTATAAATAGTACTGCTATGAAAATTTGTGCCCAAGTTTTTGTGTATATGTCTATTTTCATTTCTCTTTGGCATATACCTGAATGGAATTTCTGGGTCATATGATAACTCTATATTTAACTTTGTGAGGGACCACAAGACTGTTTTCTGAAGTGACTGCATGGTTTTACACATAATTTTTCAAGATTCTTGCTAATGCTTATTATTATTTGTCACTTGTAGTGTGGCCATGATAGTTGAAGTAAAATTGTGCTTTTTGCTTGCAGTTCTCTGATGGCTAATGATAGAGAAACTTTTCACACTTTCATTGGCCCTTTGTGTGTCTTCTTTGAAGAAATGTCTATTCAGATTTTTTCCCATCTTTAAATTGGTCTGTCATTTTATTATTGAGTTGTAAGAGGTCTTTACACATACATATTTTGGGGGATAGGATCTTGCTATATAGCCCAGGCTAGTTTCAAACTCAAGGTCCTCCTGCCTCAGCCTCCAAGTACTGGAATTACACCTCCATATTCAGTTTGATGGTGTCTTTTGACATGCAAACAATGTCAGTTTTGACGCATCCAATTTGCCTGTTTTCTTTTGTCGCTCTTGTTTTTGGTGTTATATCTAAGAAATCATTGACTGATCCAAGGTTGAAAAGATTTACACCTGTCTTCTTCTAAGAGTTTTATAGAGTTAGTGTTCATATTTAGGTCTTTGGTCAATTTTAAATTAAGTTTTGTATATGATGTCAGGCAGAGGTCTAAATTCATATTGTTTTGCACGTAGATATTCCCATTAATGGATTTTGATAGGAATCATATTGAGATCACTCCCAAGACATGTAGGGACTATCTAAGAAATAACCTGAGGAAGACTATTAAGGGTCAACACAGAAAAGCTGTTGTGCTAGAGTTTAGGAAGTGGCAAGAGAGAAAAGAGAAAAATCCAGGAGAGTGGTATTAGAATCACAAGGAAAGAAAAAAGTTTTGTGGAGAAGGGAAAAATTAACATCAAAATTCTGTAAGCTGGAAGTGTGGATCAAGCTGTAGAGCACCTGCTTTGCAAGCATGAAGCCCTGAGTTCAAACTCCAGTCTCCCCAAAAAATAAAAAGAGGTAGTGTACCTGTACAGCAAACAAAGGCCCTGAGTTCAAACCTCACTACTTGGGCTGAGGAAGTAGTGAGGTGGTATATTGCTTGCTCCACATGCAAAATGCCCTGTGTTTGATTTCCAGCACTACAGTAAAACAATTAAAAAAAAAAAAAAAAAAGCATGTTTTTTTGCTGACAGAGTGGCTCAAGCTGTAAGAGCACTTGCCTAGAAAACGTGAGGTCCTAAGTTCAAAATCCAGTGCCACAAAAAAAGAAAAAGAAATCTTCAGGATCTCAAGCAAAATAAAAGCTGAAGCAAGCGCTGGTGGCTTACATTTGTAATTCTAGTTACTTAGGAGGAGTGATCGAGAGGATCAGGTTTGAAGCCAGCCAGGACAAATAGTTCACAAGATCCTATCTTGAAAAAACCCTTCACAAAAAAAGGCAGATGGAGTGACTCAAGGTGTAGACCTTGAGTTCAAACCCCAGTACCACAAAAAATACACACACACACACACACACACACACACACACACACACAACCTAGAATAACTGTTTGTCTCCTTTGTTTCCCAGTCTCTTCCTGCCCCTAATCAATCAACTCAAATAAGACAAATGTTACCTCCAGAAAACCTTATAGAGGCAAGGTTCCTTCTTAACTTTAATGACAGCTGCACATGAAACTGAACCCAAGAGAAACTGGATAAATTTTGTTACTTAGTTTTTCCCATCACCCATGTCTCCATTTCCTGTGGCCTGTTGCCTGGTTGTTAAAATGGGACCAGCTCTGATTACTTTTAGGCATATGGGTCCAAGGCAGATTTTCTGAACTTGTTTTCAGCACAATAAAGCATTCTCATTTCAAACAAAAAAAAACCCATCATGCTTTCTTCACCTGCTCAAAGATGCAGCCCCACCACCCCCATCTCCCTAAAAGCTTTCTACAGTCCACTAAAAATATCCAATGTTGACAGATGCAAGCTATCAATACAGAGCCTCAAGATCCCAGGGTGAGAAGTGGCCAGAGGCAAAGTCTTGATAAACAGCTCAAATTGGCTCTTACTCCACAGGTGACTCCTAGTTTATCTGGGTAATTGTAAAGGGCATTTTACAGCAAATCAATTAAATGAAAATCTTTTAAACCCTTTTTAAATGGGGGAGAAAGGGGAGGGTGAAGAGGGCCAACCTTTGTAAGCTAACAGGTGATTTTAATTGGAACCAGCAGCGTTATACCATGTTTTTGACCCATTCGGTAAAGGCAGAAAAAGAAATCAATAAATTTCCATCAGCATTTGCCCTCCTGGAGTCTTATAAATAGAATGGAGACACGAACCCCAGTTAATGGCTTCATCAAGCACCTCACTGATTCTCTAACAGAATTAAATAGGCTACAGGTCTCTCACCACTGTCCTCTACCATTGAGATTCAAAATGCCTCAGTCGCTGAGTATTGCTAGTTGGGTGCTGCTAGGTGACATGTCAAGTTCCATCCTCTTCTTTACAAGCACAGCCCAGCCCCAAGAACGACAGCACCTTCTGAAGCAGTCAAGCTCAGAATTGTGACTCCATTTATTAAAAGCAAAACACAGAAGGTTCAATTTTTACTCCTTACAATGGAGCCATAGAGAATTCACAGGATCTAACAGTCAGGCAGCTTGACTTCAGCCACATATTAGTTGTGTGATCTTGGGTAAATTACTTAACCTTCCTAATTTACCATTACCTCATCCTCATAAGGGGTAGTAATGATATCGTTGGGTTGTTGTGAGTTTAAATACTGTTGTTTGCCAATGTATGTAAAGATCTATGGAAAGATTTAAACAGGGATATTACAGCAGAAAAATTAAAGTGGCATCCAACATATGAGAAGATATAATCATAATAAGAGCTGTACAAAGTGGCACATGGTGGAGAGGCTGAGGGAGGAAGATCACAAGTTCAAAGCCAGCCTGGACAGTTTAATGAGGCAGGGTCTCAAAATAAAAAAGTCTGGGGATGTAGCTTCAGAGTGCTTGCCTAGCATGTGCAAGGCCCTGGGTTCAATCCCCACCACCACCACACACCCACAGAAAGCGAAAGTCAAAATGAAGAGCAATGCAAAATAAAACTACACTAAGCCCACCTTATTTGTGGATTTATGCATGTGGTTTTGACCAAGCACACGTCAAACAAAGAAATAATCTAAAAGACATTTCAGAAACAAAAATTTTTAATTCTCTCGTTCTCATTCTGTAGCTTAGCAAATATGGAGCAGCTCTCACTCAGTCCCATATTATTGTCAGTTGTGTAAATTGTTTTGTGATCTGCTATTTCCCTGCCTTTCATTTTGTGAAAATCGGCCTCCCAAAAAGCAAATGGTACCCCCAAAAGAAAGGCAAAAGTGAACGTGTTTAATTGAAGTGACAATTTGAGATTTTTTGAAAGGCAATATGTGTTTCGTGGAAGTTGAGCAGCTTTATGGGAAAAAGGAATCAAGTATTGCAGGCCATTGCTGAACCCTACGCCTTCTGAGCATGAGTGGTTTTTCCTCAACAATGGGCTTCTTATAATCATGTACCCATAGATACCAAGGGTCTCCTCTATACTGAGGTGCTACTTTTCATTTACTGAATTGGCAAAAATCCTAAAGCTTGGCAGTATATTCTGTAGATGGAGTAATGGTAACACAAGCACTTACTGTTTTGGAAGACTCAAACAGTATCATCCTGTTAGAACAGAATTTGAAAATATCTAGAAAAACTTTATGTGCATTTATCCATTGACCCAGAAATCCTGCTGCTAGGAATCTACCCTAAGATACACCAGCAAAAATTCAAAACAATTACACACAGGTAAATCTCTACAGCAAGCATTTGGAAACAATGCAAATGTTCATCAATGATGAGTTGGATAAAGTACAGTTATATGCATGAAACAAAATACTCTGAATTTGAGGACAGTAATGAGTCAGAACTACATATGCTGAAATAGGGTGATCTCCAGTATATAGTAAGTGGATAAAATAAGATATGAAAATAGATATATGTACATCCTTATTACATATTGAATGCCACCAGTTATGTAATAAAGGGAACAAGTACAAATATACATGTGTATCTGCTTTAATTTCCATAAAGAAGCTCTAGAAAAAAATAAATCAAAAACTAAGAAACATTGAGGACAGTAGGAAGAACATAGGTGGAAGCAAGATTTCTTTAAACAGACCCAGAGGTGGCGCACACTCAGGAAGCTAAAGCAGGAGGGTCATGAGTTCCAAGCCAAGCTGGGCCACAGCTTGCTATGCAGCAAGACCCCATGTCTCTACATAAATAAACAAACTATAAAGTTGACTTTGGAAACATGTTTTATATATTTTAAAATACTGAATTTTTGAAAGCAATCCCTAAAAATTAAAATTAATGGAGAGTTGAGTCAGGATCATTGTCCCTGCAGGAAGAACAGTGACCTTAATAGACATCTTTGCTGTGTCTTTTAAAACACCAACAACAACATGAAGCTTTTTTGAGTCTAGAGACCATGAATTTCTGGCAATAATATTTTCTGTATTAAGCTTCTAATATTATTTTTGGGGATCATAGCTTGTTTTAGTTTGTTCTATAAGGTTAACAGTATTAAATGACTTACATTCTTAGAACACATCAAGTGACTTTTCTTAACAGATTAGTGCCTTTTTATTTTTGTATTCCATTTTATGTTACTGGTCCCAGCACCAAAGCCTTTCTTTCCATGGCCTGTTTGTACTTTGTCTCGTACAATAAAACCTGTATTAGCTGGTGGTGGTTGCAGGAAAAACAAATTTTATGATAAATGTCAATTTGATATGGATGCCCCCCCCACAAAAAAATAATTATTGCAAGTGACTTTAGACCACAAGAATTGAAGAATATATACATTCTGTTGTTGTGGGTTTGTTTGCTTTTTCTGAGATAGTGTTTCTCTATGTAGGTCAGGCAGGCTTTGAACTCATGATCCTCCAACCTCAGACTCCTGGGTGCAGGGATTCTAGGCATATGATATCACACCCAGCTACAGACATACATACTCATACTAAAGATAGATAAAGCTTCAGAGAAACTTAAATTTCATTTGGTAGTTTAATTGCTGGTCAAAATATTAATATTTTAAAACTATTTCATGTAGGGACAACAGCGTTGCTCAAGTGGTAGATCACCTGCCTAGCAAGTGTGAGGCCCTGAGTTCAACCTCCCAGTACCACCAACAGAAGAAAAAAAAAGCAAAATAAAAAGTAGTTATACCACTGTCAGAAACTAAGATTTCAATGCTTTAAAAAAACAAAAAAAAAGGTGTAAAAGATATATTTTAAGATAATGGCAAATAGAAAAGGATTATTCAAAAAAAGGATTACTTAGTAAACCCTAACTTTATTTTTCTTTTTGGGGAAAGAGACCCTGAACCTGGGAAGGGCTGGATTAAGAGGTCCAGAATACCCTGAGTTCCTTCTTTGTGCTTGGAGCTCTCTTTTACTAAGTATTAGTAAAAGTATTAGCTATAAGCAACAGTGAAATCCCAGTGCCTAATAGTTAATTAACTAAAAATGGAACTTGAGCAAAGAGTAGAATGGTAGGGGTGGGAGAGAAAAGGAGGAAGAGTAGAGAAATATTGGTCAGAGGATATGAGGTTGAGGTTAAAGAGGAAGGATAAATTCTAAGGTAGTAGAGCACCTGCTTTGCAAGCTGGAAGCCATGAGTTCAAACCTCACTCCTACCAAAAAAAGAAAAGGAAATTGTGAGTGATTAAGGTGATATATATGCTATTTTGACCGATGTAATCATTCCACACTGTGTAGACATACCACTGTGTGCTTCATAATCACATATGATTAGAATTTGTCACTAAATTAACTAACTGATGAATTTTAAAAAACGAACAGCCCAGGAAGGATATTTCTCCTTTCAACAAATCTCAAAAGGAACAAGAGTCAATAGAGCAAAAGTGGATGTTAAAGTAAGAAGAAGTAAGTAGAAATAATTTAACTATGTGCTAGCCACCCAGCAATGGCAGAGGTAGTGAATTCTACTGGTCCTCACCTCTCATCACTGAGGGAATTTTGTCCCTGTCATAGCATGTTAATGTCATGAGCTCACAGCATACACATCTACAACATATCTGTACTGGAAACTTCTCATTTTCAAATTCTACTAGGGAAACCTTCATATGGCGAGGTAGTACCACACAATGTTGTTTGTTTGTTTGTTTGCTTGTTTGTTTTGTGGTACTGGGGCTATCTGTCTGGGCTGGCTTCAAACCTTGATCTTCCTGATCTCTGTCTCCAGAGTAATCCTCCAGTTAGGATTACAGGTGCCACCAGCACCCAGCTCCACACAATGTGGGCTATTAAGAATTAGCCAGGCAAGGTGGCTCATGCCTATAGTCCTATCTATTTGGGAGGTGGAGAGTGGGAGGATAGAGATTCAAGACCACCCCCCCCCCCCGCACAAAGTCCTCCAGACCCCATCTCAACCGATAAAAGCTGGGTGTGATGGCTCACACCTGCCATCCCAGCTATGTGGGAAGTATAAATAGGAGGATCATAGTCCAGGCTGAACCAGGCATAAACAAAACCCTATCTCAAAAACAGCCAAATAAAAACGGTCGGGGGTATTGCTCAAGTGGTAGAGGATCTGCCTAGAGAGTGTGAGGCTCTAAATTCAAACAGAGAGAGAAAGAGAAAGACAGAAAGTACTCTCTGAATTTGTGTAATGGGAGTAAAATGTAGACTAACTCATAGGATTACAGTGGGGATTCAATTAAAAAAAAAAGCATGTAATGTGTTTAGCATCCTTGGTACATAGTGGTGGATAAAATGTTTGTTATTAATAAACTGAGAACACATTTAAGGACAACCACCCTGCAATTCATCTTTGTACCTTCAGAATCTATCAGGCTGCCTAGCATCTATTAGGGGTTCAAAAATGTTCATTGAATGAGTCACTGTATGCGGGGGTCAGGGAGCATGAGGACACCCAGCAATAAAGTCATTTGCCCAAGGTCACCATGCCACATGGCTACTTCAAAACAGAGCTTATAAATCTCTACAGAGTGAGGTGCCCTTTAAGTCTCTTGCTTCCTAAGTGTTTAGATTGTACCTGACTGAGCATAAGTCTGGGGGAGAAAGATTCAATCAAAGTTCCAAGCCTGATTCTATTCCAGCCAGAGCAGAGTGTCTGTCTCTCCCTTTCTCTGGGCCTGTCACAATCTCAACAAATAGGCTTTTAAATTAAGTAGTGATTTGGAATGTAAGTGAGTGCATTTAAGATGATAAGAGACAGAGAGATCCTAATGGTTGAAATATTTGTCATATCACAAGTAAACGGAGTGTTTCGGGGAGTCACTAATATAACTAATTCTTTCCAGATCCTCCTCTGCTCTGTGTGAGAAGATGAGGTCAGTGCAGGTTGAGCCAGCCTGGAGTGAGCAGCTGTCGGGGGACTGAAGAGAATACTGATGGATAGCTGAGGCGCCCTGACTGTTTTCTTGACAAAACCAGAGCCCAATTGTGCAAATTAAGCTGTGGCTGCCCGACAACCAGCGGCAGGTTGCTACAAATGAAAAAGGGGGAAAATGAATGTGTAGCCTACACTGCCTCTCCCCGCAGCCCACCCAGAGAGCAGAGATGTGCCCATGGGCTTAGCCCCTGTGCTATGAGGTATCTGAAGGGAAGATGGAAATGATCAAATGCAACTCTGTCCTCTCCACTACCCACCCATACTCCAATCTCTTCTGCAACAAACCCCAATCATATTAGTCTCACCTCTTAAACACTCCCAGAGCCTAGGATCGCACTACCT
The DNA here is from genome assembly GCF_047511655.1 of Castor canadensis. Lineage (NCBI taxonomy): Eukaryota > Metazoa > Chordata > Mammalia > Rodentia > Castoridae > Castor > Castor canadensis. The sequence continues at coordinate 179,148,458 of NC_133387.1, read as the reverse complement.
CCAATGAAGCCTCTTGATCAGCATGCTTAGTAGATCCAAGGGGTAACCTCCTTTGCAGCCACAATACTATTCTGCCTGTATTAGTGGTAAACTGAAGGTACACCTGTAATCCTAGCACTCAGGAGACTGAAACAGGAAGACCACATGTTTGAGGCTACATAGTGTGACCCTGTCTCATAAAAAAAAAAAAAAAAAAAAAAAAAAGATTAACAAGCCAGTTATCAGTGGCTCACACCTATAATCCTAGCTACTTGGGAGGCTGAGATCAGAGGGATCTCAGTTTGAGGCCAGCATAAGCAAATAGTTCTCAAAATCCCATTTCTAAAATAGCCAGAGCAAAATGATCTAGAGATGTGGCTCAAATGGTAAGTGTGTGAAGCCCTGAATTCAAAACCCAGTATGAAATCCCCTTGTATTTTTTTTTTTTTAAAGCCTACAGCACCTGGTATTCCCAGGCGGTCTTCCATCCAAGTACTAACCAGGCCCGACTCTGCTTAACTTTCAAGATCAGATGAGGATAAACCAGTTCACGCCGGATCCCTGGGAAGCAGCGTCTCCGTCGTTTCCGACCGGTTTGCGGTACTTTAAGAAGCTCGCAGCAGGCCGCCGCCATGGGCAAAGGAGACCCCAACAAGTCGCGGGGCAAGATGTCGTCGTACGCCTTCTTCGTGCAGACGTGCCGCGAGGAGCACAAGAAGAAGCACCCCGACTCCTCCGTCAACTTCGCCGAGTTCTCCAAGAAGTGCTCGGAGAGATGGAAGACCATGTCTGCAAAGGAAAAGTCCAAGTTCGAAGATATGGCAAAAAATGACAAAGCCCGCTACGACAGGGAGATGAAAAACTATGTTCCTCCCAAGGGCGATAAGAAGGGGAAGAAGAAAGACCCCAACGCTCCGAAAAGGCCTCCATCTGCCTTCTTCCTGTTTTGCTCTGAACATCGCCCAAAGATCAAAAGTGAACATCCAGGCCTCTCCATTGGGGATACGGCAAAGAAGTTGGGGGAAATGTGGTCTGAACAGTCAGCCAAAGATAAACAACCATATGAGCAGAAAGCAGCTAAACTAAAAGAGAAATACGAAAAGGATATTGCTGCATACCGTGCCAAGGGCAAAAGTGAAGCAGGAAAGAAGGGCCCTGGCAGGCCAACAGGCTCAAAGAAGAAGAATGAACCAGAAGATGAGGAAGAGGAGGAAGAAGAGGAAGAGGATGAGGATGAGGAGGAAGAAGATGAAGATGAAGAATAAATGGCTGTCATATAATGTGTGTGGAATGTGCGTGTGTGCTCAGGCAATTGTTTTGCTAAGAATGTGAATCCAAGTGCAGCTCAACATTAGCTTCAATATAAAAACTGTACAGATTTTTGTAAAAAAAAAAAAAAAAAGATCAGATGAGATCGGGTGAATTCCAGGTGGTATGGCCTTGTATTATTAATGAATGATGAATCAAAAAAAAGATTAAGATAAAGTTTCATTTTGTATGTTTTGACAGTACTGGGGCTTGAGTTCATGGTGTCAAGATTGTTAGGCAACTACTCTCTCTTGAGCCATGCCCCAGTCCTTTATATGTGTTTTGCTGCAGTTAAAATTTTTAGGGCTAGGGGCATGGCTCAAGTGGTACAGCACCTGCCTAACAAGTGGGAGGCCCTGAATTCAAACCCCAGTGACACACACACACACACACACAAAATTAAGAGCCTTTTGAGATTTTATATAAATATTGGTGTTATTGCCACTATTATTATTACTCCATCTTTCCTTAAGTATGTGTAGAGTGTTCACTATATGCCAGACATTGTGCAAGACACAACAATTTTAATTATAGATGGTGAATAAATAAAACACAAAATATAGCATTTCTTGCCAGGTGCCAATGGCTCACACTTGTAATCCTAGCTATTCAGGAGGATCAAGGTTCAAAGCCAGCCCAGGCAAAATAGTTCTTGAGACCCTATCTCAAAAAAACCCATCACAAAAAAAGGCTGGTGGAGTGGCTCAAGGTGTGGGCCCTGTGTTCAAACCCCAGTACCACACATACACACACACACACACACACACACACACACACACACACACAAATAGCATTTCTTGAAGTAGATAGCAGTAAGTTTGTACAAATGTAATAGAAATTAGCTCACCAAATAGTATGACTAAATGTTACTTTGTTTAGGACACTGTCTAGCATATGTTAAATGCTACATATAAGTGTTAAATAAACAGACCACCATTCAAGAAGTCAGTTAATTCTCTGAGCTTCAGTAAAATAATGGGGTATTATAAAAGATTTCTAAGGATACTTTCATGTCTGCAAATCCAGGGTTCCATATTTTATAGATGAAGACTTTGGAAACTGCTATACCATGCATGATAGGGCTTGACTTCCTACTATTAAACCATTTCCTCTCTGTTGTTTTTAACTAGCAGCAGTGCCCAATCTAGGACAACTGACTTCCATCCTCTTGTTCTTCCACTATTTTGAGGGTAGTGCAGATTGCCATTGTGGACCAGACTTTTGTATTGGTGAAACTTCCAACACTTGGATGCTAGTTTCCTTGACACAATTGGTTGCAATAAAAGCTTTCCTGATAGCAAGTATGTCAGGGTCCAGTTAAGAAACCAGAAACCATGCTAAGAATTTCAGTGGAGTGAATTTCTTGCTTAAATAGATATTGGAACTGTAAAAAGGCTAAAAGGGATACCAAGGTAATACAGAGACAGTAACTTCAGAAGCAGTCTCCAGCTGGGTGCCAGAGGCTCACACCTATAATCCTAACTACTTTGGAGGCAGAAATCAGGAGGACCAAGGTTTGAAACCAACCCAGACAAATAGTTCCCAAGAGCCTATCTCGAAAATACCCAACACAATAAGGACTGTGGAGTGGCTCAAGTGGTGGAGTACCTACCTAGCAAACGTGAGGCCCTGAGTTCAAACCTCACTACTGCAAAAAGAAAAAAAAGTATCCACCGTAAGACTGGACACAAAGGGAAGAGGTGGGAAGGGTTGGAGGAAGGCCCCTATAAGGCTGCTTGCTACTCAGGCCACCAAGGAGTGTGCTGGTACTTCAGAACTGGGATTCAGACCTCTACATTAGTGATTTTTCCCATTGCTCAAAGTCTCTGAAGGGACACAGTGATGTTTGTTCTGGATGTACTGGAAAAAGCTAGAGACTAGAATCAACTGCCATCTTGCTGGGTGGGTGCTGTTGTCAGGGACAACAAGCAAGCAAATAGGAGGCCTCTTCCTCCTGCTTTCCAGCCTCCCTCTGATGCCCCTAATAGGGGAACCAAACAGAGATTCAGTTGGCAGGGAGAAATATGGTTTTAGAGTCAAGACTAACATCAAGGAACAGAGTCCAGAAGAGGGGGTTTGGAGTTAGAGACATCTTCCCCAACTCCCAAACCACTATTTGTTGTTTCATCTCACAGTGAATAACAGCTCTAATGGCAGAGTAACACTGAATATATTCACACTCTACCTGTTCAAACATAGCTACTCTGATAGACGTTGTGGTATACACCCATACTCTTACACTTGGGAGGCTGAGGCAGGAGGATCACAGGTTAAAGGCCAGCCTGGGATACATAGTGAAACTCTGCCTCAAAAACAACAACAGGGATAGTGGGATGGCTCAAGCAGTAAGAGCACCTCCCTAGTAAGGGTGAGGCCCTGAGTTCAAACCCCAGTTCTGCCAAAAAAAAAAAAAAAAAGCAACTATCCCAACCTCCTTAAATTCTCCCTTTTCCAGCCTTTCAGAACTTTTCATTGATTTCTTCTGTTTAGCCACCTTAGAACAGGGGTCTTATATGACTCATTTTTGTGCCCCTCTGGAGCCAGCATAATCCCATGATGCTTTTGTAACACCAGGTGCTTTCTGAGCATTGATTTGAATGTTCTGACTGCTCTAAGTGTTAGGGAATTAGTCTTTGTATTGAACCCAAATCAGCCTTTCTTCAAGCCCAGTGAGTAGCCTAGCCAATTCGGCAAAGCAACTCACCCACTCCAAGTCTCAGTTTCTCTGGTATGGTAACAGTTTAGGCATCCCCACAATGACAGCTCTCAATCCCACACTCAAGGGAGAAATGGGTAGAAAAGGAAGGAAATGTAGAGGGTTGTTGTTTGTCATTACTATAACAAATACCTGACATGATAAAAGCGAGAGCACACAAGGGAGGGGTGAGGATAGGTAAGACACCTAAAAAATTAGCTAGCATTTGTTGCCCTCAACGCAGAGAAACTAAAGCAGGTACCTTAAAAGCAACGGAGGCCAATAGGAGAAGGGGACCAGGAACTAGGGAAAAGGTTAGATCAAAAAGAATTAACCTAGAAGGTAACACCCACGCACAGGAAATTAATGTCAACTCCCTATATAGCTATCCTTATCTCAACCAGCAAAAACCCTTGTTCCTTCCTATTATTGCTTATACTCTCTCTTCAACAAAATTAGAGATAAGGGCAAAATAGTTTCTGCCGGGTATTGAGGGGGTGGGGGGAGAGGGAGGGGGTGAAGTGGGTGGTAAGGGAGGGAGTGGGGGCACGGGGGAGAAATGACCCAAACATTGTATGCACATATGAATAATAAAACAATAAAAATTTTAAAAAAACTGAGATAATCAATTGATAGAAAGAAAAGACTTATTTTGGCTCATAGTTTTGGAGGTTTCTGTCCATGATTGGTTGGCCCCACTGCTTTTGGGCCTATGGTAAGTCAGAAGCATATATGGCAGCAGCACGTGACAAAAACATTCACCTTATGGCCAAACAGAGAAAGAGGAAGGGGCAGTATCCCACTATTCCCTTCATTGGCATGCCCCCAATGACCTGAAAACCTCTCACTGGGTCCCATCTCTTTAGTTTCCACTGTCTCCCAATAACACCAAACTGGAGACAAATCTTTTAACATATGGGGCCTTGGGCGACATTTCAAATTCACACTAGAACAGCTGGTTTACCTTCCCTGTTCCTCTTTCTCTCATTCTGCCTCTGCTGCCCTTTTCTCCTCATATTTCATCAGTATTCTGGAATGTTGGCCAATGAATATCCTTTCTGAAGGACACAACTCTTGGCAAGTTATAAGCATAGAGACTTGCCTGGCATTCTTCATGATAAAGTCAGAATAGCATAGAGGTTAACCAAATAGGCTTTGAAGTCAGATTGCATATATTAAAAATCCCTGCCATATCACTTCCTATGTGACCTTGGGCAAGTAAATTGGTCCTCTATTCAAATGAAAATTAGAGTTAATGGCACAAAACTCAAAGGCTTGAGTTTGTTATTATTCAAAACAAATAACATGTGCTAAATACTCATTAACTATTTCTGAGCCCTATGAGCTTAATATTGTACTAAGTGTCATTTACCACAATGTTATTTAAACCTTTATACATCTTATGAGCTGGGAATGGCCTCCTTCCCTTTACAGGTGAAGAAACTGAAAGTCACATGACCACAAAGACAAAAAGGGGCATAGCCAGAGAGTTTGAATCCAGGACTAACCCCAGAATGAGGGCTCAGGAGTAGTACTGCCCTCTAGAACACTCAGGACATTTGTAAGAGCATTTTGGGTTGTTGCTGTGGGAGGGCATCCCTGGCCTTCAATGTTAAGTAGGGACTAGGGATGTTTGACATGTTGCAATACACAAATGAGTCCTGCATATCAAGAAAGTTCCAGATCCCAAGTAATTCTGAATATCTTCCAGACAGCCTTGTCTGGTCACATTTTATAGCACTTCTTTCTACTTCCGTATCAGTGATTTCCTTTAACAGTGAGCTCTTATGCTTACTTGTATCAGTCCTTGTCCTCCATTCTTATCTTTGCTGGCAATTTGTCTTGAGTAAATTGTCATGCTTAACAAATTTACTCCTAATCTGAGCATTATACCCAATCCCAACCCAATCTGAGAAAGAGTATCTGTGAAAAACAAAGGTCACAGCATACTTAGTATTAAATAATTTCCTCCTAAGATTGAAAAAGGTAAGAATGACCATCACTAGCCAATTAAATATTTTACTGTCTTAGCCAAAGCAATAAGGAAAGAAAAAGAAGTAAAAGGTATATGAATTGAATAGGGAAAAAATAACTCATCTTTACTCACAAATGACAAAAACTGCTTACGGAATCTTAAGGAACTCCACAAAACAACTATTAGAATTAATGAGTGAATTTAGCAAGATCATATATTACATAGTCAATATTTGATTTTATTCCTACATATGAGGAGTAAATAACTAGAAAATGAAATTCATAAATAATTCCATTTATAATAGAGTCAAAAACAGGATAGATAAGGCATGATGGCTCATATCTGTAGTCCCACTACTTGGAAAGCAGAGATCTGGAGGATCGGGGTCCAAGGCCAACCAAATAAAAATGTTACCAAGACCTCCATTTCAACAAACTAGGCATGGTCGCATACATCTGTAGATCCAACTATGCAGGAGGCATGGGTAAGAGTGTCAAAGTCCCTGGGCTAAAAGCATGAGCTCCTATCTGAAAAACCAACCAAGTTGTTCTCACTCTAGAGATGACCTGCTTTCAGTCTATTGAAAGTGAACTCCTCTCCTGAAAACTTTGCTGTCATTTTCATGAGTGAAAGAAAAAGAGAGAGAGAGAAGAAACCAAAAAAAGGGGGGAAGGGCTTAAATGGTGAGGCCCTGAGTTCAAATCTCAATAATGAAAAAACAAAAAAGGAAAAGGAAAAATATAATTAAGAACAAGTTTAAGAAAAGACATGCTAGGGCTGGCAGAGTAGCTTGAGTGGTAGACTGCCTGCCTAGCAAGCATGAGGCCCTGAGTTCAAACCACAGTACCACCAAAAACCAATAAAAACACGTTAGATTTCTTCCTTTATAACCACAAATTAACAGACCTAAGTAATGGAGAAGATATGATAAACTGTCAATTTTTGTCTTTAAAATCCCAAGTCAGACTATTTTTTTTTTTTAGAAGCTGAGTTGACTTTAAAAATTTATATGGAGCCAGGCATGGGTGGTTCATGCCTGTAATCATAGCTATTCAGGAATCAGAGATCAGGAGGATCAAGGTTCAAAACCATCCCCAGGCAAATAGTTCATGAGCTCCTATCTCGAAAATACCCAACACGAATAAGGGCTGGCAGAGTGGGTCAAGTGGTTGAGTGCCTGCCTAGCGAGTGTGTGTTCCTGAGTTCAAACACCAGTATCACCAAAAACAAACAAGTAAAATATCTAGAACAGTCAAAAAGTCTTTAAAAAGAACAAAGTTGGGGACTCACAGTCTATCTGGTTTGTGTATTTGTTTGAGACATAGTCTCACTATTCAGACCAGGCTGGCCTTGAACTCAAGATTCTCTCACCTCTGCCTCTCAAGTGCTCAGATTACATGTGTGTATCATTATGACAGGCCTGATTTTAAGACTTACTATAAGTAGGTTAGTAATCATACTTAAATATTAGTAATGTTAATAATCAAACTTAGCTACTAAATTTAAATGTTTCAATTATCTATCACTGTGTAACAAACTACCCTAAAACAGTGACTTAAAACTACTATATTTTTGCTCCTGGACCTGGGGTTGGCTGGGCTCAGCTGAATACACTCCAGGTATTTCATGAGATTCACTCAGCTGTTGGCTGGGGCTGAAGTCATTTTCACTGTGTTTCTGGTGCCCAGGCTAGAACCCACTTGTTAGCTGGAGGCTGGAAGAACTGGGGCTCCCTAGGCATTTCTCTTTAGCTGGCCTTTCCAGATGGAGGCTTCCTACAGGGCAGCTGAAGACTCCTACAGTGAATTTCCAGAGAACCAGGTGGGAATGGCATGGCATTAACAATCTAGACTTAGAAGTCCCCTAGAGTCACTTTCTCTACCTTCTATCCAATACAAGTCAGTCCCTGAGACCAGCTCATATTCAAAGGGAGAAATTAGACTCTGTACCTTGATGAGACGAGGGTCAAAAAAATTAGATACATGAATGGCTTAAATGTTAGACCACCTGCCTAGCAAGTGTGAGGCCCTGAGTTCAAATGCTATACCACACACACAAAAAAAAAGATACCACCCAAAGCAAAGAAGGGAAGGTCCAGAAATAAAAGTCACTCTCTGCCTAAAAGAAAGCGTGCATAAACAAGAAACATCTGGAATGCCACATGTGACTTTTTTTTTTTTTGAGCTTTCTTGAGGTTTCTGGTGTGATTCATCAGCAAAGGGACGTGGGTACTAGACAAGAAAGCTGTGTGGGGAGGGACTATTCCCCACTACATACAAAGTAAAGTAAAATAGGAGCCTTACTTAGCTACATGAGGTCTCCAAAGTCTCACTTTGCTCTCTTCTCTTTTTTTTTTTTTTGTGGGACTGGGGTTGGAACTCAGGGCTTTACACTTGCAAAGCAGGCACTCTACCTCTTAAGCCATGCCTCTAGTCCATTTTGCTCTGGTTATTTTGGAAATGGTGTCTCTTGAACTATTTGTCCAGACTGGCCTTGAACTGTGATTCATCTCCTCTCAGTCTCCCAAGTTGCTAGGATAACAGACATGAGCCCAGTGCTTTCGACCTTTGTAACATGCTGTTCACACTGCTTAGTTCTCCATTCTTCTCTTTTCTCTGCCTATTCATTCTTCAGGATCAGCTTAGCATTAGCCCTTTCAGAAGCCCTCCTTGATCTAAGCCTGGGCCCCATGTCCCTTCTGTGGGTACCATAACTTCCTATGCTTTGCCCTTTCTCAGTGCTCACCAGTGTCTTTGCTTGCTATTTATTCTCTCCTTCATCCATTTCCTCCTGAAGCTTGAGTACAAGGCAATACAGTGTACTCCTTTTTGTCCCTAGCACCCTAAATTATGAATGACTTTAAGTAAGGGGATAGAATATTCCTGAGTCACAAAAGGATGCAAAGCCACACAAGGGGCTGCAAGATGTCTTGCTTTGTTCCAAACCTCCCTGCACAGGCAAAGTAGAGCTGGGCAAAGCTGGCTTGACAAGTGATTAGCCAGTCCCTTGGTGCGAAGACCCAGCACTGCAATCTGCTCAGCCGTGGCCTCCCCTCCAGTCTCCCCAAATCAGCCAACTCCTCTTCCTAGTTCCTCTCTGGGGGTAGATCGACCCGCTTCTCACTAAACCTTAGACGCGATAATAGGAGAGAGAGAAAAAAATAAAGGTCGAGAGTAGGACAATTGGTGGCAACGAGATGAACACAGATTAATGATGTGGGCCTCGCCCTGGCCTCCCCAGCCTGGGCTGGAGAAGGTTCATGGTTGATACCCATTAAAGGGCTTAATGAAATAATTATAATTCACACCCTAGAGCATGAAAGAATCAATACTGGGGAACTCTGAGCCACTCTAGGGGTGGCATCCCACCGGCTTCACAGTTCAGAGCAGCAGGCAGAGCTGGTGGAAGCAAATGCCATTGACGCAGAAATTGCATTAAAAGAGGGCAATAATAGATTAAAAGCTGCCGGGATCCTGGCGACTAGATGTCGATATCCTTTATTTCATACCTTGCCCCAATTCTGTCCCCTCCATGCACTATTAGCCCAAATCGATGGGCTGTCAATTGACATCACAGGCTACAGCATTAATGCGAGCTCACAAAGGAAGCCCGGCCCTATGTTATCACTTCTCTCGCTTCCAAATTACCACATAATGCAGGCCATGGGCAGCTTGTGCCATGCTAACACTATACACGATTTGTTGGAATTGAACTAAACATTTCATAGCTAAAGATTTCATCAGAGGCTTGATGACAGAAATAAACTGCTGTCCACAGGGAAATCACTGGAAATAATAGAATTAGGTATTGTTTGGGAATCCAGGGGGACAATGGAAGGATGAAAGATGGAGAGAAATGAAATCTACAGCTGGTGGCCTACTATGGAAGCAGCTCCAGGGAAAGACTACTTTTAGAAGGCCTTTTTGCTGGTCTCACTAAAGAACAGGTATTTGGATTTTTGTCTAGGTTTCAATTTGTATTTTTGTGCAAGACCTGAGGAGGTGGCCCCTCTTTATTGACAAAAGAATATGTAATTGTTATGGATTGAATTACAGCCCCCTACCCCACCCACTCAAAAAAGGATATGTTGAAGTCCTATGTGACTTCACAATGTGACTTTTCTTATTTGGAAGTAGGCTCATTACAGAGGTAATTAATGTACATAACTGGAAAATTAAAGAATGATCAAGGTGGGCCTTTATCCAATATGACTGGTATCCTTATAAAAGGATAAATACACAGACAGGCACAGAAAAAAGACAACGTGAACACACTCAAGGTAAAAGGCAGCATGTGACTGGAGTGAGGCAAGGAACACTTGAGGCTACCAGATGCCAGGACAGTTGGGACAGTTTCATCCCTAGTACTTTCAGAGCAAGCACGGCCCTTGCCTGAAACTTGATTTCAGACTTCTAGCCTCTAGAACTGAAAGGACAAATTTCTGTTGTTTTAAGCTGTATTGTTTTGGGTATTTTTTCACAGTATCCTTAGGAAATGTTAACAACATTTAGATAATAGCTTATAAGATCCCCATTTACTGAACACTTCTGAGTCAGTCTCGGAACTAAATGCTCTCCATACACTGGCTCATTCCATCCTTGTAACAATCCTGACAGTTGAGTATTCTAGCTTCCATTTCACTGGTAGATAGTGTTTCAGAAAGAAAAATTTGCTTGAAGTCACACATCTTGCTGGACATTGGTGGCTCACACCTGTAATCCTAGCTACTCAGGAGGCAGAGATCAGGAAGATCGTAGTTCGAAGCCAGCCTGGGCAAATAGTTTGCTAGACCGTATCTCAAAAAAACACATCACAAAAATAGGGCTGCTACAGTGGCTCAAGGTGAAGGTCCTGAGTTCAAACCCCAGTACCACAAAAAAAGTCACACTCCTTACAAAGGGTAGAGCAGGCTTGTTAAGACAGAAACATCAGAGATACTAAACAAGTACAGAGTTTAGAAAAACAGCAAGAGACATTACTCAGTTCCCTGAGAGCAGGAATCTCATTTTGGGTTTTTATTGTGCTTCCTCCTCCATCTTTCCAATTACTTTAATAGATCTGTTTCTTTCTGTCCCCCTTGCCCTGAAAACTATTAAGTAGGAATGGGGGAGGCAGCTCTGTAGCCAAATATGTTCTGATACATGCTACAATATAGGCAATCCTTGAAAACATGCTAAAGAAGCCTGTCATAAAACACCACATATTGCATGGTTCTGTTTATATGATAGGTCCAGAATGGACAAATATTTTGAGACAGGAAGTAGACTGATGATTGTTTATAGCTAAGGTGGTAAAAGGCAAAGTGAAAATTTGGTATGAAATTTTGTTTTGGTGTGATTAAATTGTTCCAAATTGTGTTGCACTGTTCTGTGACTGTATCTAAAATACTGACCTAAACACTTTATTCCCCACCCCTGTACCCTCACAGCCCTAAATCTCTACTCAAGCTATACTCTACCCAGCCGCCCCCACCCCAGACAAGGTACTTGCTCAGCAGGAAATGCTTGGAACATGAATGTGGGTATTTGGTGGTGACTTCCTTACTCATCACTTGCCGTGCTTTTGGTTAGGCAATCTGTGAAACAAGCAAAAAGCACCACCTCTGACAAAAACATTCCTCCAGGTGCCCTGGTGCCTTATAATTAGCTACTGCCATCTTGTGGACAAAGATGTCCTTACACCAGTAGGTATACTTCCAATAGAAAATGAAAATTCTCCTTTTCTACTGGCAGTTCTACCAATCACCCCATTCCACCTTAACAGAAAACAAAAGGTCACTTTTCTATGAAAGCCTAGAGCCTCAAACATTGTTTGGGCAAAGGGCTGTTTAAAGGCTTTTTTTTTGTTGTTTACAATTTAAGTATACAAATATTTTAGTATTGACTTCAATGGCTGTGGCTTACAAAAAAAAAATGAATCTTCAGTAGTTTAAAAGTCTAATCTTGAGAACCATAGTAATAAAAATACATTTTAAAGCATAGCCATGCTAAGGTCAAGTTACATTCTGCAGAAACTTTTTTTTTTGGGGGGGGTGGGGAATAGTTCTAGAGTTTCAATTTAGGGCTCCAGCTTGAAGCCATGCCCCCAACTCCAGCAATTACTTTTTTAAAAATTGGACTTGGGAGACAGATGGATTTTTTTGTGCTTGTCTCAACCTAGTGGTCCTCTGTACAAAAACCAAATCAAACTGAAAAACAAATTCCAACCCAGAATGTTCCTCAGCCAGGACATTCAATCACACACAACCTCAATAAGCAAAAAAAAAAAAAAATTTTGTCACCCTAAGTTTATGCATAAACTTACATGCAAGTTTACTCTTCTAAGCTTATATAACCACCCTTCTAAGGGTGGAATCAAATGGAGTTAAGCAGCAACAGTAGATATTGGTGACCCTTTAGCTAACTTCTCCATTTTCCCTTAACCTCTCCTTACAAACTTAGTATTTTTTCCAAGGCTTTCCCACAATAATTACAGTATGTTTTGCATCTTGTAATGCTACTTTGTCCTCAATTTTGCATACTTCTCTCCTGCTACTCTGCATGACTACAACAGTTTTAGGGCCCATTTACTTATCCAGGAATTAGCCCAGAGCAGGAAGGTAGTTAGAAATACAGCAAAACAAAATCACTGGGACCTTCTGGTCCCCGTATTGCTTAGAGCTGCAAATACCTTCAAGTGCTCCAAAGTCCAGTATGACAAAACAGTAACAAAGAATACTAATTTGACCCAATTCAACCTAGATTAAGATTTTGCAAGTAAGTGCATGTGTGAAAGAAAATCCTCGCAGTAAGCATGAATCCTTAGAAGCGATATATGGAGATAAATTGGTGTTTGTAACCCAACTCATGTATGGTTTAAGGGAAACAGGTTAAGTCTAACCAGCTAGACTGTCCTCCCAGTGTAGTTACTCAAATGTCTGAACCCCAGCACTGTTACATCTAGACTAAGTAGTTTGAGAAAACCTAGCAAAATAATCTCATGCTCTTTACACAGGCCCAGTTGTACATTACTATACTTACCCCTCTAATTCATATTCAACCTCAAATTAGAACTGGGAATTTTTTCAGTGTAATTCCTGCTTTTTAGTAAATACCATGGTGGTGGTGGAGTCTTATCGATTTAAGAATTCAAAATTGTTTACCCCAGCTCATTAAAAATTGTAAACTGAGCAAAGTAGCACATCCCTAACCCCAGCACTAGAGAAAAGACTAAGATCAGAGTTGGAGCACAGTCTGGGACCTGTCTCATTCTTCAGCCACAAACAGTAACAAGACCCCAGTCAGATCTCAGCCACTAAAATAGTGGTTATTTACATGTAAACATCACATTCCTTCCAAACGTGTCCCTTACAATATAGCAAAAAATAGAGCAGGGATACCTATTCCTATTAAAAAATCCAACCTCCTCAGACAGCTCAAGTGTTGCAGCTCCCTCATGTGCTTAAGGGCTAAAGGGTCGATGAAGGTTGAAGAAATTTCCATTAGACAAAACCTTGTCTTGATGCATCTGCAAAATTCAAAGTCTAATTATCAAGCAGTGGGGCCATTTCCAACAGGACTTAAGTGAAACCGACTATCCCAAACTAGTTTGAGGTACAAGAGCTACATGCCTGGGGTAAACCATCTTACTGTACCATTCAGTGAGAACTAAGTCTGACCACAAGGTGGCATCTTAGCACGAAGGATCCAATTATATTTAGAATAGCCTTCATCCAACTTCCCTTAGGACAGAAGTCCACAGGCCAAAGTGGAGCCCAGTTAACTTCAGTATTCTCTGCTAACACATAATGGCTCAACTAACCCAGGCAGGTTTCTCCCCTCCCCTAAAATGGTGATCTAGGTTAAGTTCTGCAAATAGCTTTTAATGTGTCCAACCATCCTAACTAGCTTAACTGGCCTTTCCTAAAAACCCCATCTTGCAGTTGAAAAACCACCACCAGTTACTTCTACCTTCAAGCTAGGCAGCTATTCAGTAAGTCAGACCAATTATATGGCGCCAAATTTTAAATATTTTTATTTAAGACATTGCATTTTCCACTTACAATACAGTGTTTATAAAGTGCAATGTTACTTCCTTTCCTGTGCATCACATGTTCCATATTCAAGTATAAGAATGCCCAGTATAGCAGCTCATTTTACTGCTATACAATTTGCTAAATTTGGGTCCTTCAATGTTTTACTGTGTGGAACAATGCTACACCTGTATTTGGGTTGACTTAATCAACCTCTTCAATGGTGGGACCAGAGGAAGCACCACCAGAAGGAGGAGCTCCCCCACCAGGGAATCCCCCAGGCATTCCTCCTGGCATGCCTCCTGCACTCTGGTACAGCTTGGTAATGATGGGGTTGCAGACTTTCTCCAGCTCTTTCTGCTGGTGTTCAAATTCTTCCTTCTCTGCAGTCTGAGGAAAAGAAAAATTATAAATTAGATTTTTCAAATAGCTGACATGTTAAGAATATAATCCATCACAGCCCACTGCTATACTATAAAAATTAAGATATTGGCTATTCCTTAATCAGGTCACTCAGACATCCAAGGAAGGTAAATTGCCAACAGTCCTGAATTCTGGTGGAAACCGCGAATGTTTGGACCATTCATCATCGTGACCCTGCCATAACACCAGCTGAAGCTTGAAGTGTTCTACCCCCACTGCTCAACAAAAAACTAACCTGATTTTTATCCAGCCAGTTAATGATCTCATTACACTTATCCAGAATCTTCTGTTTATCTTCATCATTGATCTTTCCCTGAAGCTTCTCATCTTCAACAGTTGCTTTCATATTGAATGCATAGGACTCCAGCGAATTCTTGGATGACACCTTGTCCCTCTGCTTCTCATCTTCAGCTTTGTACTTCTCTGCTTCTTGGACCATACGCTCAATGTCCTCCTTGCTCAAGCGGCCTATGAAATTACAAAATCCTTTGAGCACAACTTTAAAGACCAAAACATGCACTGTTATTTGCACTACAAATAAATACTTTTGGCTATTCAGCATAAACTGTAAATACAGGAAATTATGACTAAGAGCAGAGTGCATGTCATGTAGCATAACATACCCTTGTCATTGGTGATGGTAATTTTGTTCTCTTTTCCTGTACTCTTATCCACAGCAGAAACATTGAGGATGCCATTAGCATCAATATCAAAAGTGACTTCAATCTGAGGAACACCACGGGGTGCAGGAGGGATGCCTGTGAGTTCAAACTTGCCAAGAAGATTGTTGTCCTTGGTCATGGCTCGCTCACCTTCATACACCTTGAGAAAGAGCAGAAAGGTTAGTACAATGGATTTTAGAGACTTCTTTTGTTTATCTAGGAGAAAACTAGTAGTCGCTCAGACATCCAAGGAAGGAAGTGGCCAACACAGAAATTCTGGTGGAAACTACGAATGGTTATGGAATCCATCATCATAGCGAGTCTATCTAGGCCTCTAGAGGAGGCTCCCTGCTTTTATGTAATCTAAGCCACCCCAAATAGTGAACACACCTGAATGAGCACACCAGGCTGGTTATCAGAGTATGTGGTGAAGGTCTGTGTCTGCTTGGTAGGAATGGTAGTATTGCGCTTGATAAGGACAGTCATGACTCCACCAGCAGTTTCTATACCCAGAGAAAGAGGAGTGACATCCAAAAGCAGCAAATCTTGAACATTTTCAGACTTGTCTCCAGATAGGATGGCTGCCTGGACAGCTAAAGTAAAAAAAAAAAATAAAGTGTTAAGACACAATGTACCCATCAGTACTAACTTCACTACTATAGCTCTTACTCGCTCAGACATCCAAGGAAGGAACTGGCCAACACAAGACTTCTGGTGGAAACTACGAATGGTTTTGGAATCCATCATCATAGCGAGTCTATTTGGGCCTCTAAAGGAGGCTGTCGAATTGAAACTTAATATTGAGATTGTTACCTGCACCATATGCAACAGCTTCATCAGGGTTGATGCTCTTATTTAGCTCTTTTCCATTGAAAAAATCTTGCAGAAGTTTCTGAATTTTGGGGATACGGGTGGAACCGCCCACCAGGACAATGTCATGTATCTGTGACTTGTCCAGTTTGGCATCTCGAAGGGCTTTTTCTACAGGGTCCAGAGTGCCACGAAACAGGTCAGCATTCAGCTCTTCAAACCGAGCACGGGTGATAGAGGTATAGAAATCAATTCCTTCATAGAGGGAATCAATCTCGATGCTGGCCTGGGTGCTGGATGAGAGGGTACGCTTGGCTCGCTCACAAGCAGTACGCAGACGACGGACAGCTCTCTTGTTCTCACTGATGTCCTTCTTATGCTTGCGTTTGAATTCAGCAATGAAATGATTGACCATTCTGTTGTCAAAGTCTTCTCCACCTAAGTGGGTGTCTCCAGCTGTAGATTTGACCTCAAAGATCCCATCCTCAATAGTGAGGATTGACACATCAAAAGTGCCACCTCCTAAATCAAAAATCAGCACATTCCTTTCAGCACCAACCTATTGTAAGAAAAAAAATTGTATTAAGTTCATTTACACCTAATTGGGGATCCAAACACTCCTTAACCCAGATTAGCATCTACAATAAATTTACAAACCTTCTTGTCTAAGCCATAAGCAATAGCAGCAGCAGTTGGCTCGTTGATAATTCGAAGCACATTGAGACCAGCAATGGTTCCAGCATCTTTTGTTGCCTGACGCTGGGAATCATTGAAGTAAGCTGGCACTGTGACCACAGCATTGGTGACAGTCTTAAGAATGAATGACAAGAAAAAGACCAATCAAATCACTAAACTCAGTTCTATGACCAAATTGTCTACGTGGACATGCCAACATCCCAGTACTGAAAGCATTACACTTTAATCCTAGTTGGAAATTTTAACACAAAATGCATCCCTGGAGACAGCTGCAAACTACTAGTACTGTCAAAGAGCTTACCTTCCCAAGATAGGCTTCTGCAATTTCCTTCATCTTTGTTAGAACCATAGATGATACCTCCTCTGGGTAGAAGCTTTTTGTCTCCCCTTTGTACTCTACTTGGACTTTGGGTCTGCCTGCATCATTCACCACCATGAACGGCCAGTGTTTCATATCTGACTGGACAACAGCATCATCAAATCTACGTCCAATCAGACGTTTGGCATCTGTAAAAGAAGTTATCTTCATTGTACACCTTGCCAGTAAAAACAAAGCCCAGACTCAGTATAGCTCACACTGCCTGATATGCACAAGTCTCACACCCCTCCTCTAGCACTGGTGGCTGAACACTCAGATTGGTAGTCAACCAGTGTGGACAGCAATGGTCCATCTTGACTTTCTGGAAGTACAAGGTTACCCTCGACTTTACAATGCTAGGGTTTGAATTCAGAGCCTATGCTTAAGCCACACCATCAGTCCTTGTATGTGATGGATTTTCTAGAGCTATGGTGCCTCTACTACTTGCTTGGACTGACTTCAGAGCGAGATCCAGAGGATTTCTACCTCTGGAGAAACTGGAATTACAAGCGTTTGAGTAACCGGTGCCCGGCTGATAAACCGTTTAAATTACATAGTTGAATAATCAGGGTTTTGCTGCCTCGTATTTTTAAAAACTTCCTGCTCACTGGGCCCTTTAAACTCGTGCCAAACCTGACTCACCAAAAACTGTGTTGGTGGGGTTCATCGCAACCTGATTCTTTGCAGCATCACCGATCAACCTTTCGGTGTCAGTAAAGGCGACATAGCTTGGTGTGGTTCTGTTCCCCTGATCATTGGCAATTATCTCCACCTTTCCATGCTGGAAGACACCCACACAGGAATAGGTGGTGCCAAGATCGATGCCTACTGCAGGTCCCTTAGACATAGTTGCTGCCAACACACAAAAAGACAAGTTAAGCATTTAATTACCTGTTTCCTTAAGACAGCCTTATAATATAGACCCATACCTACAGGTGTGGCCTCTTGTAAACAGATGCTTTCCGACTATTAACAAGGGAGGTCAGAAGCAAATGCTACAATCCAGGCCACCGTGCCAACCCAGCAGAACCCGCCCGCCCCGGCTGAATGCTCCATCTGCCCCTGATCTAGAAGGGTCTGCGACGTTGACGAGCACGTGGTCGCGTCGCGGAGCCCTATGTCCCCTCACCAGCCACATCGACCTGCTTTGTTTCTCTGTACAGAGAAGCCCCTCCACCCCGGGTGTGTGCCAAAGCCGGCTTCCTCTAAGAAGCCAAGTGCAGACAGAACAGGGGTCGGGGAAATGGCCGGCTCCGCCTGCCCGGAAAGCGGATGCAGCACCCCTCCCCCGCCACGCGGTCGCCGAGGACACCTGGCCTGGGCACCGCCCAGCCTCGCCCGGCCCGCCCGCGCTCCCAGCTCATCCTGCGGACCGGACCGCAGCCCACAGCCCACAGCCCATCCCCACCTGCAGAGATAAAGCGGCCGAAACGAGCGGAAGCCCGCCGCACGCTCACCGGGAGCTGCTCGGAGCCGCGCGGCAGCAAGCACACTCGGGCTAGCGCGTCCACCCACACCCGCTCGCTTCTCAAACCCTCCACCCCAACTACCAAGGTCGTTAAAGGTTAGACGTCTTACCATGCGTGTAGGCCCCTGCTCTTGTAGCGAAAACTGCACCCAACCCCCAAGAGCTGCCACTTCGTTCAATGAGACCGGTTTCAGCCCGCCACCCCGTCTCTTATACTCTGTCTCAGAACCTTCCAGAAGGGACCCGCCCCAGCTGGCTGCCCATCATGGCCTCTTCAACCAATGGGCGACCGATACCTCAGCAACTCCCAATCACAAACCCGAATTCATTCCTTGGACTCGCCCCCTCCCGCCCCCCTTCCGCCCTACCTCATGATGACGCACCGCCGCGGCGTTCTGGAACTTTCATGCTCGCCCCCGCTCTCCGAACGGCCCCGGGGAAAGGGAGGGTGGGGCCAAGAGAGCCCGCGCGCGGGAGTCCTCAGTCACTCCTGGTGGGGGAGGGGGAGCGTCTGGCTCCACGCATGCGCGCTCCGAGGGGGCGGAAGGAGGAAAAGGAAAAGGGACGGGCACACTTGGAGGCAACCAATAACAGCAGTAGCTGGGATTTTTTTTTGCTTTACGGAACCGGGGCCGGAAGAGCGCAGGGCCTGAAGGGAGGGGTCTGGGCTCCGGAGATAGGGAAGAGAAGACGGAAGTGAAGAGAGGACAAAATGGCTACGAAGGTTGTTGCTCCCCTCCCCCACCCGAATCCTTGTTCCTCTTCCCCATCCCCCATCGCGGTGTTGGAGACTGTCTTCTACCTCCTTCCCCCAGGTTCTGTGCACCCATGTTTCGCAGTTTGGGGCTAAGGGGACGCCGAAGGTCGGGGAGGATGGTTCCGCTTTCAGGAGTACCTGGACTTGGGGTTAGGGGTCGCCGCCAGGCCGCCTCGGGGCCCCGCCTCCGCTCCTACGAGAGGTGGAACAGGTCACTGCAGCAACCCCAGCGCAGAGGTTTCGGGGGGCCCAACTTCTCAAACACCCTCCCCCTCCCCGGGACGATGGGGGGGGGCGGGGTCTGCAGTGAAGTAAAAGGCCAGGCCCGCTTCTCCGACCGCCCCTCCCCCGCTTGCCCACGTTTCACATTTATGAAATAAGTGTCATTTCATAAATCAAAGGTAATGCGGTTTTTTTCCCTCGTGGATGAGCCATCCTTGGTTCTGTAGCCCTGTGCCCTTGATTGAGATTTCTTAGCCTTTTTAAAATTTTCAATAACAGGCGGGTACGTTTTCTCCCATGATTTTAGCCAGAAATTAAACGACAGACCTTGCAGAGTCCTTGAAAACGTGACTGAGCCAGTGTTCTAAACAGAGGTGCCCGGGATTTTGTGCATGAAGCAGGTATTGGGGCCCTGCCACTCTTACGGCTCTGTCAGGTTCTGCTTTTTTTCCACGTGACTTTTCAAACAGGCAGGACAGCTGCTATTTGCATTTTATAGTTAAATAATCACACATAGGGGAAATTTTTTTTTTTTTTATTTAAAACTACTTTGACTTTTAGTAGCGGGTTGGAATTGGAAGGTCTCCAGACCATTTGAGGAAACCTATCACAAGATTGAGGACACCTTGTCCTTGTTCTTGTCAAGCCAGAAAAGCCTTTTAGAGACAGACTCAAAAAAAAGGATTTTTTTTTCATCTTTACCTACTGGGGAAATGTTGGCATGGAGTCCATAGAGATATATACTTAGCCCCTCCCAAGAAGTTAATTTTATACTGACTTTTCAACACAGACTGCTTTTTGTTAGCTCATTTAACCATGAAAACAATTCTCTGGGGCTGGTGGAGTGCTCAAGTGGTAGAGTGCCTGCCTATCAAGCTTGTGGTCCAGAGATCAAACCCCATAAACAGCAAAACAAAACAAAAAACTCTCTAGGAGTATATAATATGCCTCTGCACATTTGGAGAAAAATGAGGTTCAGAGATATTTTTTGTGCGAAGATAGACAGCTGGTTAACGTAGCATGGGGGCAGGGGACTGGGGCTTGAACTCAGGGCCTACACCTTGAGCCACTCGACTAGATGGTTTTTTCCTAGATAGGGTCTCAGACTGTTTGCTCAGGCTGGCTTCCAACCATGACCCTGATCTCTGTCTCCTAAGTAGCTAGGATTACAGCCATGTGCGCCCACCTTTTTTTTTTTTTTTAACTACAGTGTAATTTCCAGAAACACACAACTTTAACTCCAGAAAGAAGATGTGTACTCTGGGCCACTTTCAGTTTCCTTTAACAAGTATATTATTTGAACTACATCCTGCAGTTTATTTATTTACTTATTTTGTGGTAGTGGGGCTTGAACTCAGGGCCACTCCACCAGCCCTATTTTTGTGAAGGGTTTTTTGAGATAGGTCTCATGGAACTATTTGCCTGGGAAGGTTTCCAACCAGGATCCTCCTGATCTTGCCTCCTGAGTAGCTAGGATTACAGGCAGGAGGTACCAGCACCCGGTACATCCTGCATTTTTATAATTGATCTCTGAACTACATTCATGTTTGTCACTGAGCTAGTAGAAAGTAGAACTGAGGCCCATATTCGCTGGTTTGGGGGATCCCACCCCCAATAACAGCAATGTGGAAAAGCAGAACAGAACTGGGGTTATAGTTCATCAGTAAAATGCTTGGCTAACAGGTTCAACACCCTGGTCTTAGGTTTAATTCCCAGAATGGTAAAAAGCAGAACAAGTACTGTTTCTGGGCACTCAAAATGTAGTCTAGGACTTGGACTATGTTCTTACTAGATAGAAGGATTTGGAGTGGTATATTAAAGCTCAGAATATAATGAATATCCTTTTCTCTATCTCCTAGATGCACAGGATTTCAAACAGCACATTTATTCAAAATCTAAAAATTTGGGTGTACAGGACTGCAGTGGAGGTGTAGGGCCTCCTAGGGGAGTAGGACAATGATTAATGTTGTATGCCTGTTACGTGGGTTACATATATTACCTCACTTAATTTTTACCACAACTATTAAGAGGTAGCAATTGTTATGATCCCATTTTGTAGATTAGAAGACTAAGGCACCAAAAGGGTAAATGATTAAGCTATGCCACAAGATAGAATGTGGAACCTGGAATTCAAACTCCCTCTGACTACAGTGTCTGTCTTCTTAAAACATCTGCTTTCTGTTGTCTGAAACACCAACATTGGTGGAAAGGTGAAATCACTTTAAAATGAAGATTGGATTGTATGGCTTTTACAGTCTCTCATAATCCTTAATTCTGTCAAACTTGTCAGATCTGGAATGCCTCTTCAGTATTAAGCATACACTCGTGTTTTGTCTTTTTTTATGAGCAGCATGGAGGAATGAGAAGAGCATGAACTTTGGAGTCAGATTGGAATTTTAATTCAAGCCATTACTTGTGTAGTGACATAGAGATGATTTCACTTACTCTTTCTGTAGAACAACAGCTTTAGAGTTGTGAGGATTGAATAAAATAATGTGTAAGATTTTTCTTGTTCTTGTTTGTTGCTTGTCATTTTAGTCCCTTCCCTTTTTCTCTTGGATTCTTAAGTGTGGAAGTATCTCAGGGTCCAAAATACCAAATTCTCAAAGATACCCAAGACCCATAAAATATTAAGAACCTCTGTTTTGTTCCTTAACATTCAAGGAAGATAAAATTAGGAGAAACAGACTAGCATGTTCGATTTATATTACATGGGTGGGTGCAGATAGAATTGAGTTCAGAACAAGCACTTGTAAACCCAGCTACTCAGAGATCAGGAGGATCTTGGTTTGAAGCCAGCCAAGGCAAATAGTTTGTGAGACCCTATCTCAAAAGACCCTTTACAAAAATAGGGCTGGTCGAGTGGCTCAAGGTGAAGGCACTGAGTTCAAGCCCCAGGGGGGAAAAAAATCATCTTTGGAATCTTTTTGAATAGAGTCACTAATTTCTTCCCCAGTGCTCTGGGAGAAGAGGAAGACAAACTCAGGCCAGAGTAAGAAAGAACAAACAGGGTTTATAGATGAATTATTTTGCTATATCGTAGTGGGTAATTATTGAATTAGGAGCATTAGGGTACCATTAATTGAAGAAACTTCCAAATAGATTGTGTGAATTGTCATAATTCACTAGGCAATATACAGATGACAAGTTAATCAACCTAAGTAGACAGCCCATTTTTTTAAAATTTATTTATTTATTTATTTTTTGGCAGTACTGGGGTTTGAACTTAGGACTTCATACTTATTAGGCAGGTACTCTACCACTTAAGCCACTGCCAGCCCCCCTTTATACTTTTCAAGTTTAGGATTTTTTTCAGTACTTGGGATTGAACCCAGGGCCTTACACATGCTAGGCTCTACCACTTGAGCTACACCTCCTACCCCCATTCTCTCTCTCTCTCTCTCTCTCTCTCTCTCTCTCTCTCTCTCTCTCTCTCTCTATATATATATATATATATATATGGGGTTTTTTTGTTTGTTTTGTTGTTGTTTTTGTGTGTGTGTTACTGGGGTTTAAACTCAGGGCCTTATGCTTGCTAGGTAAGCAGTCTACCACTTAAGTCACTCCACCAGCCAAAAAATTATGTTTTGCAGACACTACCTTACTATGTATCCCAGGCTAGCCTTTAACACATGATTCCTGCCTCTGTCTCCAAGGTTCTGGGATTACAGGCATGTACCACCACTCTTGGCTTAAGTTTAGAATTTAATTGGATAACTCCTATTAGAATTATGTGGTGTGGGGTGTTTCTAAATATATACGGTTCTTTGGTTTTGTTTCAGTGGTCCTGGGGATTGAACTCAGGGCCTTGCGTTTGCTGGGCTTGTGCTCTAGGATTTGAGATACATCCACAGCCCTTCTAAATGCTTACATCAAGTGAGCATTTAGAATTGTGAATTTTGTTTCCTTACTTCAAAACCTCAGATAAGATTGCATCTTTAGTATTCAAATAGCGTGGACTCTAGGTTTCTCTGTAGTTTAAAAGGAAACCAGGCCTAAATTTTTAGGTTGCCTTATTTCACCACCATTTATTGGACTTCGGAGTTTTAGGCTTTTTTTCAGAACTACATTTTTTTTTCTGGCCTATTCTGGAGTAATTTTTCCTCAGCACAACACCAATGGAGCCCTCACAAATGTTTAACCCAACCTTGACGGCAGAATCTTTTCAGATGGCCTACGAAGAAAATTCCCCAAGAGATTCAGGCTCTCATCCAGAAACCTTCATAACTTGACCCTCAACCCTCCTCCCAGGTTCCCTTCCCCTCTCCCAGAAGGTCCAGCCCAAGTGCCAGACAGAAGCAAAAAAGTCCTACAGGAGACCAGAGGTGACACTCCCTATAGGCAGAGAGTAGTCCGGACCTTGTTATCTGCAAGGAAAGAATGTCTGGCCAAGATGAGAGCTCTCCTGAGCAACAGATACTCTCCCATTTGAAGAGAAAAGCTAAGAGATGGGATTAAAGGAGTTCAGAGTGAACCATTCAATGTGCCTCCAATGCACCTGCAGTTACTGCCTGTACCATAGCTGGGATCCTTCTGAGAATGCTAGACTAGGGAGTGATTATGACAGAGTAGAATCAATTTAGACTTAAATCTTCTCTCTCTCTCTCTCTCTCTCTCTCTCTCTCTCTCTCTCTCTCTCTCTCTTCTCTCTCTCTCGGTGGGACTTGGGAGTTTGAATTTAGGCATAAATCTAAATTTATCAGTTTTCCTGCTGGTAATTTAATGAGCATATTGAAAGCTACATACCACTAATTTTGAATAACTGATGTATATGATATGACCTTGTTATCTTGTATCTTTTATTTTCACTCCCTCTATGATTAATTTATAAGGGAATTGTGTAATTTGTATATGAATGACTTTAAAATACTTTAGTTCTACATTTTGATTTGAACCAAGAAGCACCAATAGGTCTCAAATCTTTGTTTTAGAAGCCTAAAGTCTGTGAAATGAAATATAACCTGAAGGGGTGTGAGGAGAACGTGGGGTAGTCTGGTTATAGTGTAATAATTTGGGTAGGTAACTGTATTTTCTCATTTTCAAATATTCGGGTTGCCATAAAAGGAATTTTGATGTTATTTTAATTTTCAGTACCAAATAAATATGTA
Organism: Castor canadensis; assembly: GCF_047511655.1. Lineage (NCBI taxonomy): Eukaryota > Metazoa > Chordata > Mammalia > Rodentia > Castoridae > Castor > Castor canadensis. Next base: position 179,123,986 of record NC_133387.1, on the reverse strand, counting down.
TATAAAGGAACTTGTTAAAATTGAAAAAAACAAAAACAAAACCTCAGATAATAACAAACAAACCTTCTTGGATACAGTGACATGACTGAAAAATGAAGTATATGACCTCACCACATTCCATCAGAGAAATTTGAAAACACAATGTCTCAAGGTGTTTTTAGTATCTTGACTTTTTCCCTATAGCCAGTTATAAATTACTGCTACAGGAAAATACAGACATATAAATAATCCCCATATTCCCTCATTAATGTTTGACCTGCCTAACCATATTAAATGCTTTAGAATGAATGCCATCACTTAGTGTAATGTTTTACTGGTAGTATACTACATGCTTAGGTGTAGAACAATATGTTAGCAATGACATATATTTTCTTACATCACCTGTTTTCAGATAGGGAAAGTAGGAGTCACATAGAGCTAATAATTTGTCCAACCGCAACCTGACTCTTTCAAAATCAGATCTACTTTATTCCACAGCTGATGCTTTTACTTTTAGACTAGGTTGCTTTCCAGTTTATTAACTTTATTTATCTATTTTGGTGGCACTGGGGTTTGAACTTATGGCCTCACACTTGCTAGGCAGGCACTCTTACTGCTTGAGCCATACCTCCAGCCTTTTTTGTGATTTTTTTTTTTTTTCCTGAGATAGAGTCTCCTGAAGTATTTGCCTGGGGCTGTTCAAGCCATGATCCTCCTGATCTCTGCCTCCTGGGTAGTTAGAATTACAGGCATGAGCCATCAGCACCTGGCCCAGTTTATTAACTCTAAACTTTATTTAAAACATCTTTTTTAGCCCTTGCACTGTGAACAAGAGGTGCTGTATAAACTGCTCTTTACTAAAAACTGCTCTTTATTTTTTACTAACTGCATTTTTTTGGGGCAGGGGTCTCAGTACTGGAGTTTGAACTCAGGACCTCCCAGTTGCTAGGCAGGCACTCTTCCACTTGAGCCATTCCACCATCCCATCCCTAGTTGAAATCTTCATCAAAGATTCCTTTATCAAGCTGGTTGGCTGTGATCAGGGTTCAAGGCCAGCCCAAGACAAATAGTTCATGAGACCTTATCTCCAAAATAACCAGAGCAAAATGGACTGGAGTTGTGGCTCAAGTGGTTAGAGTGCCTGCTTTGCAAGCATGAAGCCCTGAGACCAGAGTCCCACAAAAAAAAAGAGAAGTTCTTTATCAAAGATTTGCTCATAAGTGGCAGTGGCAAAACTGATTTTTATAACTTTTCTATCTGGGATTGGTGACAAAAAGGAGATACAAATCAAGACAGGGCTGAGGATGTAGCTCAGTGGCAGAGTGCTTGTTTAACATACTCAAGGCCATAGTTTGATTCCTAGCACCAGAAAATAAATAAAAACATCAATAATAAAAGACAAGAGGGAGGCCAGATGCTGGTGCTCATGGCTGTAATCCTAGCTACTTGGGAGACTGAGATCAGGAGGCAAGCCCAGGCAAAAGAAATCCATGAAATCCCCATCTCTGGAAAAAAGCTGGGTGTAATGGCAAGCGCCTATCACCCCAGCAATGGTATGAAGCTTAAAATCGGAAGATCTCAGTCCAGGTTACCTGGGCAAAAGTGAGACACAGTCTCTAAAATACCCAGACTAAAAAGGCTTGAGGCATGGCTCAAGTTGTAGAGCACCTGCCAAGCAAGCGTGAGGCCTGGAGTTCAAACCCCAGAACTATCACAAAAAATAAATGAACAGAGAGAAGAAAGTCACCCCTACATAATTATAAGCATAATTTCTAAATATGGGGTCCACGAAGTGTTTGAGTTTCATAAACATTTTTAATAAGTTGGTATGCCTTTATTATCTTTGGAAAATTCTACCTATTTTATTTATTATTATTATTTGTGTGTGTGTTACTAGGGATTGTGTCCAGGGCCTTGTATGCTAAGCAAACACTGAACCACTGAGCTACATCCCCAGCACATATTATTTTGCACTTTTTTTTTTTTTTTTTTTGCCGCGCTGGGGTTTGAACTCAGGGCCTATACCTTGAGCCACTCCACCAGCCCTTTTTTGTGATGGACTTTTTTGAGATAGGGTCTCACGAACTGTTTGCCCAGGCTGTCTTCAAACAGTGATCCTCCTGATTTCTGCCTCCTGAGTAGCTAAGATTCTGACAGGTTATGAGCCACTGGCACCTGGCTTACTTTGTACTCTTAATACACCTGTCCTTTTGCCTCTCAGAAGACATGGCAAATTTAACCTTGATGTGTTCAAGATACTCTGTGCTTAACATTCAACTAAGAATATAGGCATTATATGATCTAAGTCCATTGTTATCTTACCATATAAAAACATCACAGGCAATTATAAAGTTGGAAATCTTATCCCAATTTGCAGACCAAGGGAATTCTAGAAGCAATTTGGACTTACTGAGTGAGTGATCTAAGTGTGTCCCAGATGTGGTGAAAAGCTTTAAGGTAAGACAGAAAGCAAAGGAAGGGAAAACCCATAATTTAGGGTAAAGGTATGAGGACTTCAAGAATCAGAATGGCAGGATCTAGCAGTTCTTACTGAATACACTGATAATGGCAGGGCTTAAATCTTGGCTCTACTACTGACATAACCTCTCTGAGCCTTAGTTTTCTTATTTGTAAAATGAGAATACAAATATCTTACATGTTTAGGCTGAGTATGAAATCAAGACAAAATATACAGTGTACTTAGCAGAGTACCTGGCCCGTGATAGTTCAGTGAAAATTACTGATAGTGCTATTATGATGTGCTTATGAAGTTTCGGGTTTTTTGTTCTCAATATATAGCCCAGGCTAGCCTTGAACTCAAGATTATTCTGCCTTAGCCAACAAGGTGTGGGCCACCTAGCCAACTCGATTCTTTTTTTCTGATTTTTGTGAATCTCTTGGTGTATGCTTCTCTTTTCAGATTTAGTTGAATCCCTTTGTTTGGGTTTCTCTGTTGGCGCTTTACCTTATCACAGATACCTGCTTAGTAATAATTGTTGATTTTGAGAAAGTCCTTAAGGGCAGCAACTTTGTCATACATGGTATTTATTTCCCTGTGCTACTTATACGTAGCATATTGCCTTGTGAGAAATAGGACTTGTTATAATTGTGGCTGAAATCAATAAATAGATCATATTCAGTCTGAGTTCTTCCTTTCTGCTGGTAGCAAGCTGATAAACAAATTTCCAGTGTGGGTTATATGAGCTTCGGCCCCTCCTACAGTATTGCTTTTACTTATTTATTTTTTAATTGTTGATACAGATGGATCTGTAATAAATATTTGGTTCTGTGATGCTCACAGTCCCAATTACAAGGTAACTTAGAATTAAAATTGAAACAAACAGCTAAACACCAGAAATGAAGCAAAATTATAAATATCTTTGCAGAACAGCAATTTCTGAAATTGTTTTTATACAGTGTAACAACAAAAGTATCAACTTCATTATTTTACAGATTTAAGTTTGATTTTGTATTTTATTAAAATGGCTACACTCTAAACAACCACATATTCCATCTGCATTTTCTTCCTACAAACATTTTTTCTTCTGCCATTTACTTATTGTATCCTGTTGTTTGTTTCATAAGAAAGAATCCATTTATTTGATTTGAAAGGTCAGTGGAATATAGTCTGAGACCAGAGGTGACTCTAACTTTATTTTAAGCTCAGAACCTGTCTTATCTGAGCCTAAATGCCTGACTCCAAGAGAAGTGCACTGCTCATTGAGAAGACTTCAGCACCTTATTTCTCAGAATTCTCAGACTCCTTAGAATTCCTGAGCTTAGGGTATTTGTTGTAGATTTCCATTATGAGTAGATTTCCAAAATAATTGGGATATTCAATGGTATTAGTCTTCTGTTAACATGTTTAAGTGATCTGAATCACCTTTGCATTCAGAAGAGGTTTCTACTTTCAGAGCATAGACAGGAAGCCTGTGGTTCAAAAGTAGTAAATAAGAGAAGATTGCTAGTGATTGTACAGCTGCTGCCTCCATAGTATACTTGTTTGGCTCAGGTTCTCTAGGAAAGCGAATTCTCAGAATTACATAGCAGAAGAGATATGTTGCCTGGATACCACACGTTCAAAATAATAAAAATGCAGTCAGAGTAAGGGGTTTTATGTCTTACAGTGAGGTAAGAGTTAGTATAAGAAGCATTCCAAATATGCCAGTTCTCTTAGACTAAAGAGCATCCTTTTTTTTTTTTTTTTTTTTTTTTTTGGCAGGCTGGGGTTTGAACCCAGGGCTTCACGGTTGCAAAGCAGATACCACACCCGTTTGAGCCACACCTTCATCCATTTTTTGCCCTGGTTATTCTGGAGATGGGATCTTGTGAACTGTTTGCCTGGGCTGGCCTGGAACCTTGATCCTCCCAATTTCAGCCTCTCAAGTAGCTAGGATTACAGGTGTGAGCCCTAACACTTAATTAATTAACATTACTTATTTCCTCAATGTCTCTTTTTCCTACCCTTTTTAGGTCTTTTTCTTTCTTTTCTTTTTTTTGTTTTTTTTTTTTTTTTGGTGGTACTGGGGTTTGAAGTCAAGTCCAAAGCAGGCACTCTACCATTTGAGCCACACCTTCAGCCCTCTGCCCTTTTCACCTTATCATCTTAGCACCAACCAGACCCCAGGGTTCAATCTCTAGCACAAAAAAACCCCCGACAACAAAAAACCTTTTACCTAAGGATAAACTCATAAGGAATTTAGAAGTAAATACATTGCTACTCGGTGAGAACACTACTGTGATAATTCAATGTAAGAATGAAAAACGAGGGAATTGGGACAAAATCCTACATTAATCTTTTCTCTGTAAGTTGATTCCCATTTTAGAGACAACACGTTCATCACCATATTCAGTAATAACTTTTCTTTCTCTAGCCTGCTTCCCTTTAATAATAATAAATACTTTACTATGGTGATTGTTGAAAGGATAACTCAGGTGTAGTATTTGTACTGTAGGTATCCTAGTAGTCAAAAACTATTAAAAAGGCAAGGTACTAAATTGGAGGCTGCATCTTTCTTTTTATTTCTCAGATACCTTCTCCCATACATCAGCTCTTTCAGTAGCTTTCCTGATAAATCCTATCTACAAGTTCTTTCCAAGACTGAGGCAGCTAAAATGTAAACAGGCACTAGCTGAACCTTTTCCTGCTGTCGCCCACTAGTTATTTTCACCATTTCTTCCCTAAATGTTAATTCACTTTCCTTCCAACTCAGAGCTAGGCTTTCTTGGAAACTGAAGCTGGGAAAATACTGAATTTCTCTCTGCTTCACCCTTTCTTGATTTTCTTTTTTCAGTACTGGGGCTTGAACTCAGGGCCTTCGCCTTGAGCCAAGCCAACAGCCATATTTTTGTGAAGGGCTTTTCGAGATAGGGTCTTGTGAACTATTTGCCTGGGCTGGCTTTGAACCTTGACTCTCCTGATCTCTGCCTTCTGAGTAGCCAGGATTACAAGTGTGAGCCACCTGCACCTGGCTCTGCTTCACCCTTTCAAGAATGAATGATTATGGCATATAGGAAATGTTGGCAGTCTCTCTAATCTTTTTGATAATTCAAGGTCTAGTCTCATCAGAAGTCCCAGGTTCATATTCTAAAATGAAAGAAATTGAGGCAGCTTCCTTATATCATTCCTTTATATATTAAGAGAAAACTGATATAATCTCCCTTCTAGCCCAGTTGGTATTTAAATTCTGGTTTCACCTGTTTTCAGAGAGAAGACTGTAATTTTATGTCAGGAGATCTTTCAACATTCCTAGGTCTCATTTTCTCTAGAAGATTTTTGTATAAGGACATTGTTAAATGACTTGTAGTAAATATGTGTTTCTTCCAAAGATATCCAGCTGGGAAGTCCTTAGAGGCATTTAATTTCAGAGAATATCCACAATTGCTCCAGTATGTATTTCTAATGTTTGTCAACAATCCTTTGAACATAAAGATAGAAAGCTTTTCACAGAATCTTGTTATACATTTTGGAATCCTTTTTCAGTTCTTATTTTAGAGTTCAATGTAAGTAGGAAGATTAGTAATAGATAAGAGTGAGAGACAATCATTCTTCTCCATCTCCCACATTTCAGGTTCTCCTGAAATTAATATCTGACCTCATGACACGTGAAGTTAAGTCAGAAAAAAAGAGACATGTTTCCTTTCTTTGGAGTTTCTTGGAAGCAGTCCAGTTCATGGTACATATACATGTAATATAAGGCTATGGGTTCTTTTTGACTCTTGAATGTTCTCAATAATCTGATAGGTTTGCAGAAATGATTACAAAATTTGCAAACAACACCCCGTTTCTTCTTGACATGGTGCTCAAAACATTGATGCAAAACATCCTAGGTGAGACATTTTAGGTGTGTTCACCTCACTTTTATCTAGCATTCACCACAGGTCTTGGTCATCAATAGCTGGATTTGGATCTCTGCTTCCCTTTACTCTGGTCTAAAGGCACAAAGAGATGCCTGTTTAGAGTTGATCACTTTATATCCTCTTGTTCATTTGGTATCATATGAAGAAAGTGCATCTGCATCTGTTCCAGGTGATGTTCACTGCTATTTAAATGGCCTCTTATCTGGTTGAGGGGATGTGTGGCTGGTGACTGAGTATCAATGACTAGAAAAGTCCTAAGATCTTGACTTCTAGAAAAGCATGGAGTCATGTCCACTGTAATTCAGACTGTTTGGAAGGTTCCACTCTGGCTGAGGATCATGCTGGGCGTGGCTTCTGCTTTGGTCAGGGTAGCATGGTGCACTTTCTTTGGTTCAAAACCTCTCAAGTCAGGCCCTAGTAGGCTGTATGGCTGGGGGGCTAGCCCTGGCTGGGGTGCTGCTTCAGTTGATAGTGTCCGCTGGCTGCGTGAGGCACTATTTGCTGTGGAACGAGTAGAGGAAGAACCAGAGCGAGAGCTCCGAGAGCCTGAGGAAGAGGAGCTAGGTTTCACCAGGCGGGCTTTTGGGGCTTCAGCATCTTCTCTGAAGAGAAAACACAGCAAAGAGAAACTTTAGTATCAGCAGGATTTTACTGGCTTCCACTATAGTTACTTCCTCCTGAGGCTTTCCAAATAATACCATCAGAAGGTAGCCCTTTAGGAAACTGAGCACTCCCTCATTTCTTGAGACTTAATGCTTGGTTTAGGCAAATATTTATTTTGTTAGGATACAACTCACCATGAGATAGTCTAGATAGCACTTGCCCTGATTTAGGGTTTGTATGTGTAAAAGCCTTTCATGTCCTGCAGGTTATACATCCTTTATTGTGTATAGCCTTTTTAAGTGGGAATGAATCAGAAGTAATGTAAAGTTGAACTCACGAGTCTCTGTTGAGGATAGTTTCCCAATAAAGTCTGGGTAAACCATACATTCTGTCCCAAGGCAGCAACTTCCTCCTAACAGAATAATCCTTTGAACAGATTGCGTGGTTCAGAGGAAACTGGGGATATTTATCATAAGCTTTTTGTGTTTTGTTTTGTTTTTTTCTTGGTGAGACTGGGGTTTGAACTCAGGCTTCATGCTCACAAAGCAGGTGCTCTAGCTGTTGAGTCACACCTCCAGTCCTAAACTGGGGATATTTATGTTGACTCGTTACTATGCAACTGGCCTTAGAAAAGCAGCTCAGTAGAAGTAGGAACTTGGGAGGCTTACCGAATTTCATTAGGTCTTTCTTCCTCATATCTTTCTTTGTCTTTCCTTCGGATTAGCAGCCACACCAAGAAGAAAATCAGTAGGGCTCCAGCCACTATGCCTGTCACTGCTCCTGCAACCATGCCGATGCTTTGTACATCTGTTTTCTCAGAAGCAGAAGCACAAGTAAAGTCAAACGTAAGATGGGAAATACATGAATTCAAAATGCGTCTGCTCTGGGCAGGATGAGGACTTCTAGGTTTTTATATGTGTCTTCTAGAGTAGCGCCCCATTACTCTCTGTGGTCTGACTGCCCTCTTTGGTACTTTTGCACTTGTAATCACTGAATCACAGACTTTACTAGCAATTAGCTCGGATTTTGTGAATAAGCCTGGGTTGGTGCAGATGATAAAATGCACGGGAGAGTTACTGTATCATGTTTGAAGATTTTGTCAACATTAATAGGATAATGTTGGGTCAATACTCTGACTCTGCTAACTTCCTTTTTTCTCAAACTTTCTCTTACACTAATGAGATAAGAAATATATAACGAGCCATGTTAGACTCTGTGTGTGTTTACCAATAGATCCTAGAACTTCAGAAGTCAAAATGTGACTTGCACATTAGTAACTCTGATTCATATGCCAAACATATTCAGTGCCTACACCAAGCCAGGCACAGTTCTAGGTACTGATGAAGACAGGTAAGGGTTTTGTTTTTAAGTTTACATTCCAGAAAGTGGGAAACATGACAAATAAATAAAAATAATTTCAGAATATATATGAATTCTTTGAAGAAAAGTAGGTGATTGATAGTTTAGAGGGAGAATAGAAGAATACCACTTACATTTGGGCAATCAGGACTCTGAGGAAGTGGCATTTGAGTTGAGATATAAATAGAAAAGACTATCTTGTGATCTAGGAATAGAACACTACAGACAGGAGGAATAGCAAGTATGAAGAATGTGAGTGGTTCTGGAGCATAATGAGCAAGGTATAGTGTAGGGAGATAAGGTGACAGACAAGAACAGACCAACTCACATAGGGCCTGCAGGCCATGGCAATGATTTCAGTATAAGAGCAATGAAGGCATCACATGGTCCAAATTACATTTGGGAAAGCATATCGTTACTGTTCTAGGGAAAGGAATTATGGAGGAGGTGGAAAGGAAGCTGTGACTCAAGTTAGCATACTTCCAGTAGTGCTGGCTAGAGATGGTGGTAGATTAGGCTAGGATGGAAGTAATTTACATAGAAGCAGGTAGATAAGTATGGCCTGTATTTTGGAAGTGTAGTCAACAGAAAATCTCTTTATTCTTATTCTGTGTTTATAAGCTAAGTGACTTCTTAACGTAAACAAAACCATTTTTTAAAGAAATTAGACTTTGAATATCTCTTATTTAAGGTCTCCAAGGACTACAGCATATTTACAATTTCAGCTAAGGAATGCTGATTTCCCCTTGCCTCAAACCTACCACACACTCTAGATGGATTGTCTATTAATAGAAATTAGATTGCTTTGAATTTTTCACAATTGAAAATAATACATAATTTCCATATGTATTTGCACACTTTTGGAATATCTCAGAAGAACAAAAACACAGAAATATTGCTGAATAAAATGAATGCACTTTTCCATCAAACATAAAATGGGTCTCTAATTGTGCTATACTTCTATAAAAATACTATAAAACAATAAGAATGAACATATTGTAGCTATAAGCAACAATAATGAATTTCGAAAACAATGTGGAGCTGGCTGAGTGGCTCAAGTGGTAGATTACTTGCCTAGCAAGCAAGAGGACCTAAGTTCAAACCCTCAAACCCAAGTACCACCAAAAACCAAATAAACAAAAAACAATGTGGAGTGGGAAAAGCTAGATACAAATTAATGATTCCATTTATGTAATAAGTTCTAAAACAGGGAAAGTAATCTGTAAATTAGAAATGTGAGTAATGGAGGGGTGGTGAGAGGTACTGACAGGTTCTTAATCATAGTGCTGGTAAGTGAATAATAGATACTCACTTTTGAAAATCTACCAGAATGTACATTTAGGATTTATGTACTCTTCTCTGTGCAATTTTACCTCACTATATTTACTTCCCCAAATCTATAGATGACACTAAAAGGTGCTATCAGTTTATACTCTGGTTAAAAATGTAAAAGCTCCTGCTTTCTCATATCCTTTGTATAATTTGTACTACACTTTTTACATTTTTTAAATTTTTTTGGTCCTCTTTTTCATTGACATAAAAGGCAGTTCACAGTACGTATTTCTGTGAAGTGCTCATTAAATTTGTAGGAAAAATTATGTAAAACCTGGAAATGGACAAAAGAAGTACAGTGCTAGATAATTTACAATTCTTCAAGGGCAGCTTATAGACCTCTGTCCAAAAAAGATGGAAATGATTACCGTCCAGTTAGATAGGTGACCCCAGAAATTATAGTCTGTGATTTTATAGAATATTAACCAGTTTGATGCCTGACCTAGCAATCTTTACATCTCATGTGTTACATTTTCTCTATCTCTAACTTCTCAAATGCTCTTTGGACCAAATTTAGTATCTTACTAGCTCCCTCATCAAGCAATGAAGTTTTGCTTGTAACACTGGAGATTGAACCTAGGACCTCACAAGTGCTAGACAAGTACTCTACCATGAAACTACATCTCCTGCCCAAGTAATGAATGAAATGAAATCTTTAGTTTGTCAGAATTAAAAGTTTACCATTTTAGCCAGGCACCAGTGACTCAGGCCTGTAATCCTAGCTATTCAGGAGGCAGAGATCAGGAGGATCGTGGTTCAAAGCCAGCCTGGGCAAATAGTTTGTGAGACCCTATCTTGAAAAAACTCATCACAAAAAAGAGGTAGTAGAGTGGCTCAAGCTGTAGCCATTTTGAAAATTATACTTCAACGACATTCTGTGCCATATTGGTTTAGACATTTTCTCACTGATTTGAGGGTTTTTTTCCCTAGTTGAAAGTGTTCTTTATTGTATATTTGATACTTACCTTGTTAGACTTTGCACTCTGGCAGTTGCCTAAAATATGTCCACAAATAATTTGCTATTTCTTCCTTCAAGGGATAGAGTTGCCTGGCAAATTGGTATACACGAGTAATCCCAGTATTGGGAAAGTTGAGACAGAAGTATAATGGGTTTGAGGTTAGCCTGGTTTATATAGCAAGTCTTTGTTAAAAAACTAAAAAAGGCAGCCTGTCATTCCTCCCCCCTGGCAGTACTGGGGTTTGAACTCAGGGCCTTGTGCTTGCTAGGCAGGTGCTTTACCACTTGAGCCATTCGTTCATTTATTCCAACTTCCTTTTGAATGTGGACTGCACTTGGTGACTTCCCTTTTTTTTTTGCGGTATGTACTCAGTCTTATCTTGTACTTACTAGGCAAGCATTCTACCAATTGAGCCACACCCCCAGCCCTTTTTGCTTTATTTATTTTATAGGTAGGTCTTGAGTTTTTGCCCAGGACTGGCCTAGACCTCCTACCCATGCATCCCAAGTAGTTGAAATTATAGATGCCTGCCACCACTGCCGGGATCATTTGTTCAGATGAGGTCTCACTAATTTTTTTGCCTGAGGGGGCCTCAAACTGAGATTCTTCCAGTCTCTACTCCTGAGTAGCTGGGAATAGAGGTGAGAGTCTCTATACAGGGCTTCCTTCTTTCCTTCTTTCCTCCCTTCCTTTTTTGAGAGAGTGTCTCACTTTGTAGCCCAGGCTGACTTTTAACTACCACGCCCAGTTTAGTACTCACTTCTTTTCTTTTTTTTTTAGCAGTATTGGGGTTTTGAACTCAGAGCCTCATACTTGCTAGGCAGGCACTCTACTACTTGAGCCACTCCAACAGCCCTTTTTGTATTGGGTATTTTCGAGATAAGGTCTTGTGAACTATTTGCCTGGGCTGGCTTAGAACCGTGATCCTCCTGATCTTCCAGTTAGCTAGGATTACAGGTGTGAGCCACCAGCGTCTGACAGTGACTCACCTCTACTGAATAGAATACAGAAGAAGGGATGGTACACCATATGGAGACTTCAGTCATGCAAAAGCCAGGGAGTACTTAGCTCTCGAGGCACTTTTTTTTATTTTTCTTTGAAGCAGGCACAGTCTTTCTTAGATCATTGTCTGTGTGGAAGGCCATCAGTAAGTGAAGAGCCTGGTGTACAGGCCCATGTGTGCAGAAATGAGGCCTCTGGCTGACAGCCATGTGAAGGAGTCATTTTAGAGACCGCTCCTCCAGCACCATTCAAACCTTGCAGTGGCTGCAGCACTTGGCATCTTGCACAACCTCTCTTGAGGAGATAGTGAGCAGACTTTCCAGCTAAACTGCTTCTGAATGTCTTACCACAGAAACTGAGACATAAGTTTGTAGCTACTAAATTTTGGGGGGATTTGTTACACAGAAATATATAATAGTACTCATCTTGTTTTTGTTTTTCAGTGGGTTTTTAAAATTTTTTTTTGGTTTGTGTTTTTGATGGCACTGGGAGTTAAATCAGGGCCTCCTGCTTCCTAAACAGGTGCTCTACCACTTGAGCCACTCTGCCAACCCTTGTTTATGTTTAAAACATGGTTTATACAGCCTTTTTAATAAATGCTATCTGATAACATGAGTTGAGGACATGGGATTTGGCTCAAAATTCTGAAGTTATAAGTTGATAATAGGAAAATAATAGCAATAGTAACTAGTGTTATTGAGCACCCATTATGTGTCAAGCCTACATGGTTGCCAGCTCAAGAAATACTTGACCTTAACCTTACATTTACTCATCATTAAAATGTCTTACTTTGAAACACAATGCAAAAATAAAATTTTTAAAATGACAAAAAAAAAAATCCTTTGGAGGACTAGAGTTGTAGCTAAGTGGTAGAGTGCCTGCTTAGCATACTTGAGGTCCTGGGTTAAATCTCCAGCACTACAAAAAAGAAAAGAAAGCAAAACAACAACAACAAAAAACCCTTCATATACTTACACTGTACAGTCACTCGCACCACACAGCTTTCCTTGCCAGCCTCGTTGCCTGCTGTGCACTGGTAGAGCCCAGAGGAGGACATGGTAAGATTCTGCAGCAGGACTCGCCCAGGATTGTTATAGTCTACATAAGCAGAAAGGATGCTGTAAATTTCCTTAGTGACAGCATCTGTATTTATTGTTTACTGTGGAGCATCACTAACCTAAGATTCTTCAATACAGTTTGATAAGGATGAAATAATAGACCCCTTTTTGAAACATGATAATTATTTACTTTTTATTTATTTACTTTTTTTGTGGTTCTGGGATTTGAATTCAGGGCCTACACCTTGAGCCATTCCATCAGTCCTTTTTTATGTAGCATATTTCAAGATAGGGTCTTGCAAACAATTTGCCTGGGTGGGTTTTGAACCTGGGTTCTCCTGATCTCTGCCTCCTGAGTAGCTAGCATTACAGGCATGAGCCACCAGCACCCAGCTAAATATTCTTTTAAATTGTAGTACATCCTTACCAGATGCCAGTGGCTCACACCTGTAATCCTAGCTACTCAGAAGGCAGAGATCAGGAGGATGGTGGTTCAAAGCCAGCCTGGGCAAATAGTTTGTGAGACCCCATCTCGAAAAAAAGAAACATCACAAAAGGGGCTGATGGAGTGGCTCAGGGTATAGGCCCTAAGTTCAAACCTCAGTGACCACAATAAATAAATAAATTGTACTACATCCTCAAAAGTGACAAAAGGTTATGAATATCCAAGGGATACTAAACAAGATGATTAGAATAGAGTGGATTTATGTGGTACATTTCTTCCTAATTGTTTTGTGTTTTTTTTTTTTTTTTTTACTTGTCATTTGAAGAAAGATTTTCTGTCTTACTTTATGGTTAAAAACAAAATGGAAGTTGAGGAGGTTCAGCAGTATACTCAAGGTCATATAGTGAGGTGCTGACAAAGGAGATTTAGAATTCATGGATACAGGACTATCTTGTTAGCCCAGCAGACTGGTAAGGTGACTTACCAATCCTAGATTTGGGAGGCAAATGTTCATCCTCCCCCTCTTTCTCCCGGATTCGCTGCCAGTAATACACAATGGGCTTTGTGCCTGAGGATGACTCACACTGCAGAGTCAGATCACTTCCTTCTGTCAGCTCTCCTTCCAGTTCACACTTGGGTTTGGATGGTCTCACTGGCCACATAGAAAAAAAAAAAAAAAAGTACAATTCCAAGGTTCTCCAAACACCAGAGTCAATGTCAGTGCAAAAGCTATGTTTCTTGAGTTGTTTCTCCAGCCATATGTATGGTCAATTTATGAGCCAGGATTTAATTAGCCATCCTTTATATTAGCCCCAGAAGGCACCCCACCCTATCCTCTATCCTCCACACACACACTTCTAGCTGCTACCAATGGGGGTGGTGTGATTTTTCAAGGGCTGCTTCAAAACTCCCACATCACTTCTTAAAAGGGAAACACTGTTATTTATTAGGAATTTTAGGAAAGTTAAGTGTGATTTCACTGATACTGAAACAGGAATTGATCATTAATTAAGTAACTAAGGGCAGAGTGCTGGCTTGTGGCTCACGCCTATAATTCTAGCTACTCAGGAGGCAGAGAACAGGAGGATCGTGGTTTGAAGCCAACCTCGGCAAATAGTTCACAAGACCCTATATCAAAAATACCTAACACAAAAAAATGGGCTGGTGGCATGGCTCAAGGTGTAGGCCCTGAGTTCAAGCCCTGGTCCTGCAAAAATAAATAAATAAATAAAGTAATTAAGTATAAATCAGTGGTCCTTGGTGTCATAAGGCAGAAATGAATCATCTCTGAGAGATTTAAGTTACATGTAAGGGACCTGCTATATAGCTCAGTGGTAGAGCACCTGCTTACCATGTTTAAGGCTTTGGGTTAGATCCCTCCCACCAAAAAAAGAAAAAGTTAAATTTGGGTAAGTGCTCTACCACTCAGCTATATTCCCCCTATAGTTAATTAGAAGGAAACCATTCAAATATTAGAGGGCATTTAAATTTTATGATGAGCTACCATGGAAAATTATAATTATCTTTTTTCATTATGGCTAAAACACAGAACATAAATGCTTTGCAGGGAACTGCACTAGGTGACCTCTAAATGTATCATAATACAAGTACTGAACATGAACTTTTGTACCACCATGATGCATTTGACTATTCTTCACAGATACTTTAAAGTGGAGGGATTTAAGCTGAACATGGTATGCATGCCTGAAGGAGTACTAGGTTGAAGCAGGAAGATCATGAGTTCAAGGGCAGCCTGGACTAAATACCAAGTTTGAGTCAGCCTGGACTATATAAGTGAGACTCTGTTTTAAAAAACGAGAAAAGCATGATGTAGGCATTTACCTTGATGCCCTACCTTACCTAAGACTTTTAAGATGACATAGTTCCACACATAGCGTCCTGAATTCTTCACCTTACAGGTGTACTGGCCCTCATCACTGGGCTTCAGAGGCTCAATCTGCAGGGAGGCATCTCCTGCCAGGAAATTGGAAGCAAAGGCTACCCGGCCATTCTGTTCCTCAGTCAAATTATTGTAGACATGACGACTAGAGTAAGTAATCACCTGTGGAAAAGACCAAGATAAAGTCAAGCAGTGATTGACCTTAGTGATTCTAAGGTCCAAGAGATCCCTGATCTAAATTAAAATACATTTGCTTAGGCCATCTCCTTCCAAAAGTAATACCTTTTATCTGTGTAGCATTTAATTATCAAGTGCTATTATTTCATTAAATGCTCAGAACCACTCCATTTTAGGAATCTGAGTTACGTACTGGAGGTCACACGTTTAAATTAAGGAAAGGAAGAAAACTTGCAAGCTATACGTACATTAAGCTTAGAATATTTCTGGAAGGGTGCACAACACACGGTGCTGAGTTGAGTCTGAGACTTGAGGGAAGGGAGGATAAGAATGCAAAGGAGAGTTGCCTTTCCCCTGTATACCTTTTTCTGTGTTTTGTGTTTCTACCACTTGCATGTGATCTCTTCAAAGTACTACATTCCTTATGCGAGGTGTTTTGTTTTTTTTTATGACATCTAGTTTATTTCTCACCACAATTTTTCCAAACAGTTATTTTTTCCCCTGAATATTTAAGTGTCCCCATTTCACAGAAAGGTGGCAGAACTAGGATTTGAACATAGGTCTTATAAAGCCATCTAGTTTGTTGTTCCTATATACCACAGTTACCTCTTTTCTTCCAGAAAATTTAGAAATGGGGGAAAAAAATGAAATTGAAAAAATCAACTTGTTTTGTTCTTACAGAAGTTGAGCATCCAGGTGAAGGGACTGGAGAAGTGAATATGTAAAATTCTGGTCCAATCTAATACTGAGGGTTCTATTTGTTTGGCTTTCCCTCCTTGTTGGCTTTGCTGCAGATTGGTAAGAATAAGTTAGATGGGGAAAACTATGTTTCTTCCTTCCATTTAATACACATTTCTTTGTTTTCCCAATTAGGGATACCAAAGCTTAAATTTTCCCAACAGAAAAAATAATCTTGATTTTTAGTGATTTTTTTTTTTGTCTGCCTGCATCACAGCACTTAACTTCTCCCTGGGTTCTCTTTGTCAGTCACTGTGTTAATAAGAAAACAGTGCTGATCTAGTCTACCAAAAGTTCAGTCCTACAACTTCAGCTTTGTTCTCCCTGCCACTGAGAGTAATATTCTTAAATTCATTTGATGTAAACATCAGCAAATATAGAATATGAGTGTTTCCCATCAGATCTAGAGGAGCCATTTAGATGAGTAAAACCCCTTTCTTGTCTTTATTTTTTGGCAGTACTGAGGTTTGAATTCAAGGCTTTGCATTTATTAGACAGCACTCTAACTTGAGCCATACCCCATCCCTTGTCTTTAGTAATCATAATGGAAGGGCTGGGTTGGGCCCAGGTAGCTCACTCCTGTAATCCTGGCTGAGATGAGGAAGATCCCATTTCCAAAATAACAACAGCAAAATAGACTGGAGTTATGGCTCAAACAGTAGAATGCCTGCTTTACAAGCATGAAGCTCTTGAGTTCAAACCTCAGTCCCACCAAAAAAAAAGGAAGGACCGGAGGTATAGCTTGGTGGTAGAACACTTGGCACTGAGTTCAGTGAGCCCCTAGTATCACCAAAAAAAAAAAAAAAAGTACTTATAATTAGGTGGAATTAATAAAGAAGTACAAACAGAAAGAAAAGGAATAATTTGCTTGAAATATCATCAGGAAGAGTGTCCTAGAAAAATTGGTGGTAATTGAGTCAGGCTTTGAAAGATGAAAAGACTAAGAGATGAGAATCAGGAAGAAGAGGGCTGGAGGAGCATTGCAGATACATATAATGGCACTAAGACAGGCTTGCAAGCACATGGGAGGCTCCTGAGCACATTTCTGGCTGCAACTATTCCAAATTGTTTTATTCTAACCCTTTAACCCATCCTCAATCACATGATGCTCTATGGCTTATCATATGCTTTCCTGAAAAGAAGCAAAGTCATCCAAGAAAATGTCCATCAGTTATTCTCCATCACATCAAGCTCTTCAGTAGCATTGTTCACTTTGCCCTTACCAGTCTGTCTGAGAAAAATGTTTTCTCCTCTGTATATTCTTTTTCCTAAGCAAATACATACTGGGCTTCTGTATCAGGTACTGGGCCTAACACTGAAAAAACAAACAGGCTAAGACCAGTTCCTACACTGAAGATCCAGCTCAAACTCTTGTGAGAGGGAATGGGGGAGAAAATAGTAAGAGAATATTGAACACTGTAATTGATAATATACTCAAAACATTTCCATTCAATACTGCCTTCTCATCTTTTTTTTTTTTTTGCTTTTATATACTTACATACTACTCATATACTATCCTCAATCTATCTTTTTGAGGTTTTTTTTTTTTTAATTAGGATATATTCATTGTACAGGGTTGGGGGGAATTCAATGTGACAATTCCAAATAGGCTTATATTGTACTTTGGTTAGATCACCCCCTCCATCTACTGCCCTCTCATCCTAAATACCACCATTATTACCACTCTCATACCCTTGTCTCTGAGCTCCAAGATTTTTTTTGTTTTGTTTTCTTATTTGTTTGTTTATTTTGAGACAGGAGCTCACTGTGTTGCCCAAACTGACCTTGAACCCCTGGCTAAAGCCACAATGTTGCCTCAGCCTCCTGAGTAGCTGGGTCTACAAGTGCATACTACCATACCCAGCATGAGCTCCAATTTTGTATTTCCCACTACCTGGCTGCTGTATGTTTCTGTCCTCTCTAATCTACCCTACACAATGCTGTCAAGTTAATCTTGTTAACTTATTAATGTCAAATGCACATTAGCTATTCCTCAGCTCAAAACCGTAATGATTCCCCACTACCTCTGAATGATGACCAGATTCAGTCTAGGGCTCTCAAATGACCTCCATGTGAGCACTCTCTTTCTTAAACTCCCTTTTTTCCATCTCATCACTTAAAGAAGCTCTGCTCATTGTTTTAGTCTCAAAAGGAATGTTGCATTCTCATAAAACCTGTCCTGACATGATACTCAGAAAGACAGAGAAGGGTCTCTTCTTGCTCTTATCCATATTTATACCTTTTTTTTTTTCTGAACTGAGGTTTGAACCCAGAGCTTTGTACATGCTTAATTAAGCACAAACTACCATAGAGCTAGACTTCTACCCCTGGATATGATGAGCTATGGAGCATCTGTTGTTGTTGTTGTTTTTCTTTTTGCTGTACTGGTGTTTGAACTCAGGGCCTACACCTTGAGCCATCCACCAGCCCTTTTTTGTGAAGGGTTTTTTTTTTTTTTTTAGGTAAAGTCTTAGGAACTGTTTGCCTGGGGTTGAAATACAATCCTCCTCATCTCTGCCTCCTAAATTGCTAGAATTACAGGTGACAGCCACCATTACCTGGCTAGAGCATCTGTTTTATTTGAAGAGAAATTATGAAAGATTTTGTAATTGTCCAGAGGACGCTTTGGGTTTATCTGATTTTTTGTTTTGGTTGGGGGGTTTTGTGTGTGTGGTTGTTTTTTGTTTTGCTTTTGTTTTTGTTTTTGCAGTGCTGGGGATCCACCCCAGTACCTTGCACATGCTAGACAAATACTCTACCATTGAACTACATTCCCCAGCGTATTTGTTGTTTTTGTCTCTGGCTAGGCTGTTTTACAACTCTTCATCCAATAAGCATTTATTAAAAACACACTCTGTCCCTGGCACTATGCTATGATAACAATTCAGAAAATGAGTATTATAAATGTTAATAAATAACTTTCTTAAAAAGAGGTAAAACTTTCATAAAAATACAAATTGAAGCTGGGCACCTGTGGCTCATGCCTATAATTCTAGATACTCAGGAGGCAGAGATCAGGAGGATCAAGGTTCAAAGCCTGCCTGGGCAAATAGTTTGCTAGATCATATCTCAAAAAAACACATCACAAAAAAGGGCTGGTGGAGTGGCTCAAGGTGTAGACCCTGAGTTCAAGCCCCAGTACACCAACAAACAAACAAACAAACAAGTTGGACATGTGTCAAGGATTTTACTTTGCTCATTAATTAATAATAGAACTAATTAAAAAAGAAGAAAAAAGCAACAAAAAGAACTAATAAGATGTTTCAGCCAGTTCAAATGAGAATTGGTACTAAAAGTGATTTATATCCTCCTTTGAACAAAATTTATTTGCATTTCTATGAACACCAATGAATTGCATTTCCCATTTGACTACCGCATTTTCTCCTATAATATATTTCAGTGGCTATGCTAATGAAATAGATTAAAGATGCCATGATCTGAAGTGGGAGGATTTTTCAGTGTCCTGTTTCTATGTGAAATGACTGAACAGAAAATAATTGCCAATACATTTTGACACTGTTAAATGTGATAAAAACAAAAAGGTTGGAGACAGATCCCGGTGGCTTATGCCTATAATTCTAGCTAGGTTTGGGAGGTTGAGAGAAGGAGGATCAACTTTCAAGGCCACCTGGGCAGACAGTTTGTGAGACCGTCACCTCCAAAATAACCTTAGCAAAATGGCCTGGAGGCATGGGTCAAGAAGTAGAGTGCCTGCTTTGCAACCGGGAAGCCCTGAGTTTAAATTCCCCTCCCACTAAAAGTTTGGTGAATTTGTAAGGTTTTCTCTCCTATACTTTAAACAGGGGAGCTATACACTGTATCAGTGAAAACCTAACTATTAACACAGATAAAACTTGGAAGAGATTACTGATTAGCACTGCTAAGTCACCAATGTCTTCAAAATGATTAGAATGTTTCCTTGGGTGGTCTTTTTTTTCCCTCACAGGTAATATAGATCATGTGTAAAATTGATTCGAACAGCTGATAGTGGTAAAACTAGTCATTTTTAGCACTAAATCCTTTTTAGCAGGGTGACACACTTGTAATCCTAGCACTTGGGAGGCAGAGGCAGGAGGATCAGGAGACAGCAAGTTTCAGTCCAGCTTGGGCTATGTAGTGAGACCCTGCCTCAAAAAACAACTTTTTTTCTTTGATGAATGAGATTGCAAAAAGAAAGACCCTTTAAATTGCACTGGATTTCATGTGTACCCTTTCTTCATTCAGAGTCTGTTGTTGTCCTTAATTCTTGGTGTAGAAATTGCAATTTTTAATTCTCCTTTTTTTTTTTGGCAGGACCAGGATTTGAACTCACAGCCACAGGATTTGAACTCACAGCCACATACTTGTAAGGCGTTCTACCTCTTGAGCCACTCAGTCCTCAGCCCTTAGTTTTTTCTTAATACAATAATAGGTATACTGAACTTGCTATTAAATCCACAGGAAAAAATAAAAGGACAATGATTTGTATTGCTGTAGATAAGAAACATGAAAATCACCATTAGCTAACTACAAGTGAATTTCCATGCCTGTAGAAATTAATGCAAGGGCCAGGGGCCAGTGGCTCACTCCTATAATCCTAGCTACTCAGGAAGCAGAGATTTGGAGAGACCTATCTCAACACCATCAAAAAGGTCTGGTGGAGTGGCTCAAGGTATAGGCCCTGAGTTCAAACCCCAGTACTAAAAAAAAAAAAAAATTAATGCAAGGAAAATTAGACCCCAACTCATCTCCAGAAAATCTGGACTCAACACCTTTTAGATTGTACAAAGTAAAGGCCCTTCTCCAAGATGTGTTTCAGCTTAAATTTGAATCCAAGATTTCTGAAGATAAATCTCTTTTTTCCCTTCCTCCTGTCCCCTCTCTCCAAAGCATTCAGCTTTCTTTGCCCTCTTCTCTACCCCAGCAACTTGCAACTTTTATTAAAAAGAATGCAGAAACTCAAGATAAAATGTCTGCATTGATGTTTTGACTAAAGGCTGAATTTTTACTAAAATAATGCATTTACTATACTTTTTGGAATATTCCTTAGTATGAAAACGATATTTAGAGGGCATTTTCCAGTGATGTATGAGAAATGCAGTAGATTCTGGACCACATCTTACCTTTGACCCCTGCCTTCACATCTCTGAATCAACTAGTTTTCAAACCTGACATTCCCCCTCCTCCTTCTCTTCTTCTTTTCCTTCTCCTCTTGCTATGTAGCTCAGGCTGGCCTTGAACCCTTGAGCCTCCTGACTTAGCCTCTTTTTTTTTTTTCCCAATACTGGGGCTTGAACTCAAGGCCTAAACCTTGAGCCACTCCACCAGTCCTTTTTTTTTTTTTGCAGTCCTGGAGCTTGAACTCAGGACCTTCACCTTGAGTCACTCTGCCAGCCCTATTTTTTGTGTGTGAAGGGTTTTTCGAGATAGGTTCTCATTAACTATTTGCCAAGCTGGCTTCAAACCCCGATCCTCCTGATCTTTGCCTCCTAAGTAGCTTTGATTACAAGTGTGAGCCACCAGGCCCAGCTGAGATTATTCAGTTGTAAAACAATCTTATAATATAATTAAATAAGCCTTACTTAATATGATATATCACACAGACTTCTGACATGGGTAGGGGCACAGTTACAGCCTCGCAGTTTAGCTTAGTTTTTGTTTTCAGATGCACTTTGAATTCTGAATGCTTGATTGTTTCTTTGTTTTATTTTGCTTTTAATTCTAGGTAAGTCACTGCTAAGACTAAACTGTTCATCAGGTATGACAGGAGAAGAATGAACGTCTATTTAATCCTTTGTTTATTTGTTTATTTAGAACTTTCCAATACACTGTATAAGTCACAGAAACTTTTTTCTTTTTTTTGGCAGCACTGGGGTTTGAACTCTGGACCTCACACTTGCTAGGCAGATACTCTACCACTTGAGCCACTCCCTCAGCCCTAATCCTTTTGAAGACAAGCAGAAAACTTAAATATAGGAATTACAAACATGAGGTTGTTTGTTTAATTTGGACAGATGGATAAGCTCAACTTTCTGACAGTTGCTCTGCCATGCTATGGCCTAAGTAGCAATTGTAAAACTGCTTTAAGTACAGATGGATGAAGGCTTCTCTTTTTAAGATCAGGAGTTTTCTTGCTCAAAGCCAGTAGGAAGGGGGAAAGAAAGATGTGTGAGAGAATAGGTGTGGGGATTAGAAAATCTAAATTCTGATTTCTCAGTTCTGAAAAATGGTGGAGAAAGATCCATTGTGTGTCCCTCACTGACCTTGGGGGAGTTGGTCACTCTTAACTTTGGAGATTTAGTGGTGTTTCCATCCCTTGAACTAGGAAGAAAGCGCCAGAGTTCTACTGGCCTTGCTATGGAGGCTAAAATTCAAATGTTCTGGAGACTGCCTGCCCACCTCCAGATGTTCCCTGCCTGCTCTGAGCATCCAAGACAAAAGGAATGAAAACATTTCTTCTCAGATTGAAATGCAAAGCTAAACTTGGCTTCTGCATCATTGGTTAGCCTACTTTAAGCGCCACATCTATTCCAACTCTTCCTGTCTTTTCTTTCTCAGCCACCCTCACTCTGTTCCCAACACCCTACAGTTACAAAGTCCTGGCAACTTTACCCACTATTTATTTGTTATTCCTATCTTGAGATTTCCAACTGCCTTTGACCGTCGTTTAAGCCCTCATTATGTAGTATGAAATTGTGCTTGCTTGTAGTTGAAGCTCCCTTAAGTCAGTGTGCCAATGTCAGAATGACTTCCCTAAGATGCAAATATGTCACTTGCACTCTTAAAATCTGTCCAGAGCTCCATGACATTATAGGGCAATTCTAAGCTCCCTAGTATGGCAAAAAGATCTTCCGGGCTCTGTTCCTGCAGCCTGTTCAGGTTCACATCTTATGCTCCACCTGTAATAGCTGCTTATGACTTCCCACCATTCGTGTCTATGCTCTTGTAATTTCTTCAAGTCAGTTCCTTTGATCATGACTTAGATCAAAGCTGGTGTGTTGGCACATGACTGTAATTCCAGCAGCTGGGAGGCTGAGGCAGAAAGGATTGTGAGTTTGAGGCCAGCCTGGGCTACATAGGAAGACCCTGTCTCAAAACAAAAGCAACCAAAGTTTTAGATTAGTTGTGCTTTTTCCAAGGAAGCTGTGCTTGTCTTCTCCTCCAACTACTCTTGGACAGTGTCTTTATAGAGTAAGCTTCTCTTATGCATGGGTTCTTTTTTTTTTTTTTTTTGGTGGGATTATGGTTTGAACTCAGGGCTTCATGCTTGCAAAACAGGCACTCTACTGTTTGAGCCCATTTTGGTCTGCTTATTTTAAGTGGGGTCTCACAAACTATTTCCCTGGGCTGGCCTTGAATCATGATCCTCCCAATCTCAGCCTTCCAGGTAGCTAGGATTACAAGGGTGAGCCACTGGTGCCCAGGCACCAGTTTCATTACCTGCTATCTATCAATGTCCAAACATATTAAATGAAAATTCTAGAAATAAACAATTTGTAAATTTCAAATTGTACACCATTCTGCGTAGTGTGATAAAATCTTTGCAGCCAAGCTCTGTCCTGCTTGGGAGCATGAATCATTCCTTTATCCAGCCTTTCCAGACTGCATAGGTGACCCACCCATTAGGGGTCTCTTATCAGATAGTGGTCCAGCTATTGCTGTGCTTATGCCCAAGTAGACTTTCTTTTACTTATGATAACCTCAAAGCATAAGTGTTGTAATGCTGGCAATTTGGACTGCTAAAGAGAAGATGTAAAGTGCTTCCTTAAGTGAGAAGGTGAAAGTTGTTCTTGACTTAATTTTTTAAAAAATTCTATGCTGACAGGCCAAATCTTTTTTTTTTGGGGGGGGGGTGTAAGAGGTGGTGGGATTGACACAGGGTCTTTCTATGTAGGTCAGGCTGGCCTCAAACTCACCATCCTCCTGCTTCAGCTTCCTAAGTGCTGGGATTACAGGCATGTACCTTTATACCCAGCTTGTCAAAACAAATTTATCTGTGAAATTTAGAAGAAAGAAAAAGAAATTTGGACTAGTTTTGCTCATACAGCAAATGTCATGGCCATAAGTGCCTGATACATACTAAGTTAAGATGGAAAGGGCATTAAATTTGTGTATGTAAGCACAGGAAAAAATTTGGTATATGGAGTTTGGAACTGCCTCAGGTTTCTTTCTTTCTTTCTTTTTTTTTTTTGTGACTCAGGTTTCAAGTATCCACTGAAATATGTTCTATATAGATAAGGGGGTAGTGTATTCTGTAGACAGTCCTTGACTTACATTGGTTTGACTTACATTTTTTAATTTCATTTAATTTTGTGTGTGTGTATGTGTTTGTGTGTTACTGGGGTTTGAACTCAGGGCCTATATCTTGAGCCACTCCATTATCCCTTTTTATTGATGGTTTTGTGGGTTTTTTTCTTTTGGTGGATTTTTTTCAAGATAGGGTCTCGTGCACTATTTGCCTGGGCTGGCTTCCAACCATGATCTTCCTCATATCTGAGTAGCTAGAATTATAGGCATGAACTATCAGTGCCAGGCCTTTTTTTTTTTTTTTTTTTTTTTTGCAGTACTTGAGTTTGAACTCAGGATTTCACACTTGCTAGGCAGGCACTCTTACTGCTTGAGCTACTCTGCCAGCTCCATTTTTTTATTTTATGATGGTGTACATATGCATTTGTATGTATTCAGTAGAAACTGTATTTTGAAGTTTCAATTTTCATCTGTTTCCAGCTGAGTGATGTGTAATTTGATACTCTCTTGAGAGGCTGGGTGGCAATAGCAAGTCACAGCACCATCAGCCATGCGATCATGAGGAGAAACAATCAAGACTCTGCAGCACACTGTCTGCCTAAGCTAGGGTGTTCAGTAGGCTTGGTGTATTAAATGCATTTTTTACTTTTTCAACTTACAATCATTGGGGTAACCCCCTTGTAAGTTAAGGAGAATCTGTGGAAAATAAAAACAAATAATTAAAATAAAAGTGAAATTATCTTTATACATTTATTTCTTCACTACTTCCTTTGCTGTAGTTCCTTTCTTATAGTGGGAATCTTAAAAAAAAAATAAGCTAAATTAGTTTGTTATCTTTTATAAGTCCCAATAGTGGCAAACTCTTTCCTGCGTCAGATCAAGGTCTTTGCATAATTAGTTCTTTCTGGAATAATTTTCTCCCAACATTCCACATAACACATGATGGACTTTAAAATTATTTAGAAAGAAAATATAGCCAGTGGTTAACAGCCCAATTTAAAAATGCAGAACAGGTGACGTTAGGTGGTTCTTTTCATTTTGTATGTGTGTGTGCAAGAACACATGTATGT
Organism: Castor canadensis; assembly: GCF_047511655.1. Lineage (NCBI taxonomy): Eukaryota > Metazoa > Chordata > Mammalia > Rodentia > Castoridae > Castor > Castor canadensis. The sequence continues at coordinate 179,098,778 of NC_133387.1, read as the reverse complement.
AACTCAAGTTCTTTTTTTGTAAAATGGGCCTAATAGGGAGCTGGAATATAGCTTAGTGGTAGAGAGCTTGTCTGGCATGCATAAGACCCTGGGTTCTATCCCCAGCACTTTGGAAAAAAAGGCCTAAAAATCCTAGTCATGAGAATATGTGCTAAACAGATTTACATCTGGTGAATAGTGAATATTCCTCCTTCCTTCTTTTTCTTTGTTTCTAATACTTGTATGTCTTTTCACTGTAAACTCCCAGGAGGCAGGGGATTTGATGAACTCTTCACTGTTGTATCCTGGTACCTAGCATGCTACATAAATTTGTATGATCTGGATGATTGAATAAATGGCCATTTCACCTTAGATTATCAACTGAAGATAAGTGAGGAATTGTGATTGCCTAAAGCCATGTCAGTGGCATCCTCTTGAGCCAGCCTCCAGCTCTTTTGTTGCCTAGTTTTTTTTTATTTTTTTTAGGATCTCAAGATTTTTGCCTGGGGCTGGGGCTACTGCACAGGTGTCACCACTCCCAGCTTGTTTGCTGATATGGGGTCTCACTAACTTTTTGCCTTCTCTGGCCTCAAACTTCAAACCTCCTAATCTCTGCCTTCTGAGTATTTGAGATTACAGGCATGCCTTTTAAAATTTACATTAACTTCTCCAATCTTATATGATCTTAACTATATAACCCAGCAGCCCTTTTTTAGTTTAGTTCAAATAAAAACACTGGTGAAAGTTAGATGGATAGATAAGAAGTTAGATGGGAAGTGGTAAAAAGAGAGATCAAAAATTATTCAGTAATACTTGTTAAAGATCATAAGGCAAGGCTGGAGGAGTGGTAGAGCACCTGCTTTGTAAGTGCTAAACCTTGAGTTCAAACCCCAATCCCACCAAAACAAAACAACAAAAATAACTAAGTCTACAAAGATAGGCTGGTGGCTCATGCCTATAATCCTAGCTACTCAGGAGGCAGAGATCAGGAGAATCGAGGTTCAATGGCAGTCCAGGCAAATAGCTCAGGAGATCCTATCCCGAAAAAAATCACCAGAAAAAGGGCTGTCGGAGTGGCTCAAGGTGTAGGCCCTGAATTCAAGCCCCGGTACCACACACAAAAAAAAGAGATGGTAAGGCAGACTTTACTTGGAGGTAGGGGAGGTGTTAGGTGTAGGGACTACTAATACGGGGTCTGGAAGTTGGGGAGAGAGATTGGGCTCAACTCTGATTCCAACAAGGGTAAGTGAAGGCTCGTAAGAAAGGGTCAGGGTTGAAGTCAGTGGGTGGAAATTGCTAAGAAGAAACATTAGGGATGAGGGAGTTTGTCTCCATTGGTTTTTGTTGTTTTTGTCTTCCTTTTTATTATTATTGTACTGAGGGTACACTGTGACATTTACCCAAGTTCTTACTATCGCCCTCTCCATCATTCTCTTTTATCCCCCACTCCTTCCACTGATTTGAAAGGACTATTGTTGAAAGCAGAACAGAGCAATTAAACATTGAAGGTGGTCAGATACCAAGGGTGAAGGATTTCTACTGAACAAACTTAGCAGCATCTTGCTAAGAACGGGTTCTACTAGGACAGAAAGGGAAGCCTAACATGAGACCGAGTCAGAGTCAGAAAGTACTCAGTAGTCTGACTCAGGTACGGTTAAAGGAGAGTCTTTATCACATTGGTTCTTGGATTTTAGTACAGGAACATGAGCTCTTATTTACTGCATTCACAACTGAGAAGATCATGTCTAGGACTAACCAAAAAGTTGTTGGAATAAACATGTTCAGGTTGAGGTGACCTTGCTCTACAGAGAACAAGTTGTCTTAGGAGGATGCGCTACGGTACAAAAATGACAAGTAGTATCAAAATAACAGGGTGATAGAGACAGCTACTGAAGAAGGCGAAATTCCAACAATGATCCTCAAATTTATTTTTAGTGAAAACCTCAGTTTTTCCAAGCATAAACTATTTTATAAAATTAGTAATGGAGACAGATCAGAAAAAGGACAACTGTTAATTTTATTAACAGGGAAAGAAGTAAAGCTCTGGAAACAGAAGGAAAGTGTAAAAGCTTACCCAAGTTACAGACTTTTTAAATTACAAAATCTTGTTTTACAGAAGATATTCAACACTTTTATGAAATAGACAATACATAGATCAATTTACCCAACTCAGGCTAATGTAAATGATCTGAACATTTTTAAGGTAGGCTAGGCTCAGCTTTGATGTTCAGTAGGTTATGTGTTTTTAGTGTATTTTCAGCTTATGACAGTTTCATTTCACCATGAGTTTATGGAAATGTAACAGCCTCCTCCTAAGTTGAAAAGCATCTAGATTAATGGAGAAAATTGTCCAATACATTGTAGGAAACCCTTCAATGTTTAAAACAGTAAGTCATAAAGGCAAAAACAGGTCCAGAAAACTGGAGTACCCCTCAAACTCATAGCAAGGCCAAACTTTATGAAGGGACATGCCACACACTTCTGACAGCTGATAATGTTCCTCAGTGTCGAGGATGGATCAAGACAAAAATGAAGACATCCTGTAAATATGTCTCTAAAATTGGTAAAACAGAATACATTCAGAATCAAAAAATGAACAAAATCTCCTCTCACTCCCTAATGTGACTGGCCGGTACTTCTCATGAACTAGGTTCTCCTTCACCCCACTATTCCAGCCTTCCTAAATCACAAAATCTTACATCTTTGAACCACAACCAATAAGTCAATGAGTAAAGTGAGAATAATTATGTTCAAAAACCTGATTGAGAAAACTACCATAACTACGTGCAGCCGACAGAAAGGATAAAACAGCATCAGGATACTTAGTTGTCATTGTCTTAGGCAGCCTAATGGGTCCTCAGGAGCCAGAGCACTACAAATTTTGTTCACAAAGAACATAAGCTCATGAAACCAGTGGCCCATCATAACCCTACCCAATCTGAGCATTGAAGACCTGAGGTCTGTTCCTTTACTTTCCATCTCCAGAACCAGTATCAGTTCTTTGCTGGCTGGTTCTATTTGTGTGCAACGCTTTCATTCATGTGGCATATTTGCTCCTAGCATCATATGTTCTTTGCCAAATTACATAATCTTCGGAAGGTGTAAATCATGACTTTGTGCAAAGTTGAAGCCTAGCCAGGTAGTAATAGTTTAAGAGGAAGAGGAACGAATCTCCTAGAGTTCTAGACTTTGGGTTATGCCCACTGGATTAGGGGATCGAGCTGTTGCCTCATTGTCCTCTTCTTAGGCAAAGATGCTAATCATGCAGAGTCCCTCTCTGGGCAAGTGCCATATGGCTTGTTAGTATTTCTGGCTTGCCCAAAGAACATAGAGTTTCTCATCTTCACAACCCAAATACCCTTTCTTCTCTATAGTTTTGTATATAAAGTATAAACCAGATGAAAAGCCATTCAGGTTCTTTCAGACCTAACAAGACTGGAAAGACTGAAGAAAGCAACCATAGAGGATGGGAAGAGGTTACACTAGCCAGGTGTATACTTACCACTTTTTGTTTCCCTTCATTATCAGTAAGCAGCCATTCGATATCCAAGGTGTCTTTTTCTTGAAGCCCCAGCTGATGGTGACAAGGCAAAGTGACCTTTTCCTCTGCCACTCTCTTGATCTCGGTATGAGTCCCCAAGGTTCCAACACAGTAGGAAACTGGAAGAGGAAAACCTCTAATGAGCAATGTAGAAACTGGATGAAAATGTATAGGGAGTAAACATTACAACAGATAACTTTTAGATACCTGTGGGCAAGCAGCCACAGTCAAGGTTTTAAAAAAATCCTTGCCCCGAAGTACTAAAAGTCTCACACTAACTCCTCCATTAATGGAATTCATCACATCTTTAACCTCCATGAATTACAGCCTACTAGTGCCTCTCCTCCTAACTACTGGGTTTTTATCAACAATGAAATGGTTTAGGCCAACCACTATTCTTCTGATCTTTCTGTCTTCTATTAGCAGAGGGTTCCAAAAGGCCAATGCTCTGTCACAGAATCAAAGCAATTTGAAGTTGGAGAAAACCTTACAGATGAACCTTCATCTTTTGCACATGAGTTCCTTTAAATCCATAACAATTGTTTCTGAGTAGTAGCATCTATTTAGGAGGATAAAAAGATGACTAAGGAAATTATTTCATGATCAAAGGATTATATGTCAATTTAGAGAAGGGAGAATTATAGGCAATTAATTATTGGGTTTAGGAAAAGTTTAAATCTTACCAGTTTCTTCTAAAATACTGTATGTAAATCTAGTATGGTGTCTACTGCTTAGTGGCTCTGAATAAAGACAACTGATTTTTTTTTTTTTTTCTTTTTGGTTGTACTGGGGCCTCATGCTTGCTAGGCTTTTTTTTTTTTTTTTTTTTTTCCCTCTTATTGGCCACACTGGGGTTTGAACTCAGGACTTCATGCTTGCTAGGCAGGCACTCTACCATTTGAGCCACACCTTGAGTCCTTTTTGCTCTGTTTTGGAGATAGGATCTCATTTTTTCCCCAGACTGACTTGTACCACCATCCTCCTATTTCACACTTCCTGCTATAGCTGAGATGACAGGTACACATCATCACATTTGATTTTTCCATTGAGATGGGGTCCCTAAACTTTTTTTTGCCTGGGCTGCCTGGAACAGCAATCCTTCTCCATCTCAGCTTCACCTGTAGCTAGTATTACAAGTGTGAGCCACTAGTTCCTAGCTCCTGTTGCTTTTTAGTTTATTTTTCAAGTGGGGTGTTGCATTTTTTCCTGGGGCTGGACTCAGACCCTAGCCTTCCTACCTTCACCTCCCAAGCATCTGTGATTACAGCTGTGTGCTACCATGCATTCCCTAAGACAACTGATTTTATCAAGAAGGTGGTAATTTAGCAGCCATGATGATGTGCACCTCTAATCCCAGCTACTCAGAGACAGAGATGGGAAGATTGCTTGAGCCCAGGAATTCCAGAGCAGCATGGACAAGATAGTGAAACTGTCTGAAAATGAGAAAGTGGTATTTGGTGTGGGCCCTGGAAAATGGGAATTTATGTAAAGGATGAAGGAAAGTGTTGCGATACGGTGAGAGGAAATGACAGATACAAAAAAATACAGGCTAGGAAAGCAGGTAAGGGGATATTGTAAGAGGCACTTAAACTGCTTTACCTGAAAAGCATGGACTCCTTATTCAGACCCACAAATTAACTAATAGCAGGAAAAATGCATGGGCCGAGCGCCGGTGGCTCACACTTAAAATCCTAGCTACACAGGAGGCAGAGATCAGGAGCATGGTAGTTTGAAGCCAGCCTGGGGCAAATAGTTCATGAGACCCTATCTTGAAAAAAATCCTGCCCCAAAGGGGGCTAGTGGAGTGGCTCAAGTGGCAGAGCTCCTGCCTAGCAAGTGTGAGGCCTTGAGTTTAAGCCCCAGTGCTGCCAAAAGAACAAACAAATAAACATGGCATCTGTCCCCTATTTTTGTATCTGTCTTTGTTCTAAGCCTTTCTCTTTGCAGTCACTTTGCAATCACCTTGAATTCCAGGAAAGACAGATGATAACATCTTTATGGCAAGGGATAGAAACTACACCCAACAATGGGCCTTCCTTTGGATGGACCACCTGCCTGGCTCCAGATAACAACTCCATACTTCTCCCAGAACAAGGACTGAGATAATGACCACCTGGATCACACTTTTGATTGAACTGTCTAGGTATGTATACCTTTTGTCCCCTATCCCCAGTTCTTTTGTCTACTTACACCTATAACTCATGTCTGTACCCTGAAGATGGCTCTGCCTCTTCCCACGGCATGTCCCAAGTCATCAATAAACCTCCTTTCTCTGCCTTCACCACGCCTCTTTATTTGGCATTTATAGGCGGTGGCTGGACCTGGCATATGGAATCTTAAGAGTTTGGGCCTTGGGTCCAAAACTCCAGTTTCAATATCAGCAATTGGTAATAAATACCATTGGCTCTGATTCAAGGGCTGTCTATAACAACATTCAGCCTCTCCTTGGTTTCCAACATGGTCAGGTTAGCATAATGATCCCAACTTCTGTTTTGTATCACCTCTTGACATGTGTACCTCAAGCATTGTGTCCTGTTGGAACAAATGAGAGCAAAGTGCAAGACTATGAGAGGAGTTTTAAATATTATACACATATTTGACCAAATTTATATGGTACAATGACATGGAAATAATACTTTCAGTTTTACTACATAGAACAGTTTCCTATTAACTAATATATTTCCTTTTTTTTTTTTTTTTTTTTTTTGTGGTGCCGGGACTTGAATTCAGGGACTATACTTTGAGCCACTCCACCAGCCCTTTTTTGTGATGGGTTTTTTCGAGATAGGGTCTTGTGAGCCCAGGTTGGCTTCAAATAACGATCCTCATGATCTCTACCTCCTGAGCAGCTAGAATACCAGGTGTGAGCCACCAGCACATGGCTTATATATTTTCACTTTCAGTTTTACACTGCAGGTTTGAATACACTGTAGATATTCAATAAATATTTATTGAATTGATTTGAATCTAACCCACACACACATGGTTTTTTGTTTTGTTTTGGTTTGGTTTTTGATAGTATTGGGGTTTGAACTCAGGGCCTCACACTTGCTAGGCAGGTACTCCACAACTTGAACCACTCTGCTAGCCCTGTTCTTGTATTGCGTATTTTCAAGATAGGGTCTTGAGAATTATTTGCCCAGGCTGGTTTTGAACTGCCATCCTCTGGATTTCTACCGCCTGATTAGCTAGAATTACAGGCATGAGCCACTAATGCCTGGCTCACATGTGTTTTATCAGTGAACAAACTAAGGCTTAAATTAAGGTACAGGGGTAAAAGAGTTGACCCAAGGTCCTGATAACTCATTCAGAGCAGAAATAACCGGTATCATAGCCCATTCCCCTTAAGTCCCCCAAAGCAGCTCCAGAATAGCTGAGAAATTTATATTACACTACACTAAACTTGTAAGAAGGAGCTCTGTCTTCTACCCGTGCTAAACCTGACAATGCTCAAATAAAACCACTTCCCTCCACCCCACATAACATAGAAGAAAGAAAAGATGTGCATACATAGGCACTTACTATACACTGAATAAATAAATACAGTGAATCAGATACAAAATTTGCCGAGTTAGGCCACTAGAGGGAATCAAAGGCTCAGATTTGGTTAATGTCCCAAAAGAACCGAAATATAGTGGTGGGTGGTATGCTTCGATAGAGTGCCAAGTTCTATTTATACCATATCCAGAATTAAATACAGCAGTGCAGGGAGGGGCTCCTCATGGATACAAATGGCTTTTCTAAGGCAGGGAGCCCCAATCAGAGTTAATGGTTCTGTAGTCTTTCCCTGAACCTAAGCACCCCAAACTCCAAGAGGACCACCAGGATCTATGCAGATTTCTATGTTCTTCCTGTAGTCTTTTTAAATACACATTCCCGTCTTAGCTCTGTGCTTAACTCCAATGCTTGGCAGTGTTCATGAGAAATGCTCAGTATGTATCTGCCATCTGGTGGATGGGAGGGAAGGGCAGTCCTCTGAGGCTGACCTAAGATTCCCGGGACTGAAGGATTCATCTTCTTTTAAAAAGACCTTAGAGATCATCAATTTAATTTACCAGGAAATCACAGTCCAGAGAACTGAAATGCCAATTCCCAAAGCTAGTGAGAGGCAGAACTGCAAGTAGGGGGACAGTCCCCCTGAGCACCTGGGATTTTGTTAACATCTGTTGGGGAGAGGTGTTGGAAGGCGGTTGTGCTAAGGACACACAAGAAGTGCCTCCTGGTATACATGCAAAATCCCCCATGGAAGCCACAGGCTTTCCCTAAATGGCTTTTGCATGCAACTCAGGCACTCAGTGAGATGCTTGAGGGAATTACTCCCTTCAAGTCTTAGTGTTCTCATTTGCAAAATGAGAATTAACAAGATGCTGAGGTTGAAGCCCTTAGCACAGTGATGGTACATAGAAGTCTCCCTGCAAAATGTTAGCTTCCTCCCTTGGTCTTCTGTGCTAGAAGGGGCTTTTTCCCAGATAACTTCTTTACATTCAGATAAGATTAGTTTAAGGTTTTACTTCTAACACATCTTATTAAAGATTCTCTTGATCATTCAAGACCTCCCTCAGAGATAAGGCAGAAATAACTTTTTGGTACTGGGGTTTGAACTCAGGGCCACTGGCACCCAGCTAGAAATAACTTTTTTTACCATCTCATTTGTTTTTTGGTGGGACTGAGGTTTGAACTCGGGTTTTGTGCTTGGAAAGCAGGTGCTCCACCACTTGAGCCACAACTCCAGTCCAGAAATAACTTTTTTTAGACTAAAAATATTTAGTTTTAAAACTTTAAAAAATTTATTCCAGCCATCTTGATCAATTCATTTATTAGAAAAAAATTTAAGTCCCTCTGACAAACTCTGTTAAATCTATAAACATCAGTCCATTTCTTTTCCCCTCTTTTCTCTGTTATTTTCTTCTATTCTTTTCATTTCTTTTTTGCTCCTTTTCTTTCCTTGTGTGTTTGGCTTGGTTTTTACTCTTCTTTTGTTGTTTTTCCTGTTGAAATCAAATCAAGGTCTCCTGATTTTAACCCATGTTAAAAAAACCATATTGTTCAGCCTCTCATCTGTCACGGGTTTGTTTGACAGCTTTTCTTGATCTCTAAAAAGTACAAATTAAATTTCCTTTTTGCCTTCTTGTGAGACCCCACTGTGACAACACACCACCATTGAGATTCTCTTTCCCACCCTCTAATATCACAGAACATGACCTCTGCAAGCAAACGACTGATGGCTTTAGAGGCTTTGGGGCACATTTGACATTTAGACACAAGATGCAATGATTTACATTATAGCAATTATGGATTTAAAAAAATATGTAGTGCTCTTTTGTTTTTTTTTGTTTATGGTACTGGAGCTTGAACTCAGGGTCTACACCTTGAGCCACTCCGCCAGCCCTTCTTTTGGGAAGGGTTTTTTCAAGATAGGGCCTCGGAACCTATTTGTCCAGGCTGGCTTCGAACCTTGATTCTCCTGATCTCTGCCTCCTGAGTAGCTAGGATTATACCTAGCGTGAGCCACTGGCGCCCTGCTAAAATGGAGCTCCCTTTAATTGACTACAGTGAGTTTAAATTAGTTTGCAAGCTGATAATGGAAAAACGTAAGCTGAGCAAAGTAGTCATTTCTGCTTTATTCTAGTCTCCTTGGAAGGGAATCATTAGTGATTTCAGAATGCCCCCCTTCCTCTTCTTTCCTTACCTCACTGTGGAGATCCAAGTTGAGAGAGGAGGCCTGGCATCAAGCAATAGGCATCTGAACAAGGTCACCAGGAGGTTTGACACTCAAAGAACTTAACAATCGGTATGATATAGACACCAATAAATCAGAATAGACAACTACAGATCCAATTCATGGGATGTACTGGTGAGTACCAGCTGAGAGCAGCCCTGCCTGTCAGCTTTAATCCATGCTGGCTTCCAGTGAAGCATGTTCTTTGATCCTTGGGAGCTGTCACCATGGCATCCATGACTGACACATCTGCTTCCTGCTCAAGTTGCTGGTTATTGGATGCTGCATTTTTTTTTAAAAGCTATTTTAGCTGGGTGCCAGTGGCTTCTTGAAAGGCTAAGACCTGAAGGATCTCCGGTGGAAGCCAACCCTGGCTAATTGTTCATGAGACTCCATCTCCAGAAATAACCAGAGCAAAATGGACCAGAGGTGTGGTTCAAGTGGTAAAGTGCCTGCTTTGCAAACATGAGGCCCTGAGTTCACAAGTCCTGACTTCATACCCCAGTCCCACCAAAAACAAAAACAAAACTATTTTACTTCTCTAATAGAGAATTCTACTTCTGAAACACTGAATGCCTATGGGGCACAGCTTTCTCCTAATTGTCCTACTTACTCTCCCCCAAAGGAAGACTTCTTCAGTATTGCCACCATCAGCACAGGCACCCAACATATACTGAAGCCACAGTGCTGGGTACAGAGGTCAGAAAATAGATGGGTTCATGTTTTAGATTTGAATTTTTTACCACGCTGTGTAGACCAGCAGCTCACAAGTCACAGAATTAGAGCCACAGAAGGTCACTATTCAATGCCAGGTGTGGGAGCCATGCACACTGTAATGTACAGCAGAGCGCCCTCTACTGACATCTGAAATGTGGAAGCTCCTTCTTCCTCCAGATGATAGCTCTCAATGAACCTGGCCTAGTCAGCCATTCACTCAGTTATGTGGGAAGAATTGTCCTCTGTTTGCTTTACAGAGTACTTGAGCAAGTCTCAAGGGAATCACACTAGTCAGGAAAATGAAAGAGATTTTGGACGTTTTCTAATCAGCCTCTCTCATTAGATAGGCCAAGAGCTAAGCCTTAGAGAGAAGGGACCACACAAAGGTCTCCTGATATCCATATTTACATAATATTCTGTAGGGGTCTGTGTGTGTGTGTGTGTGTGTGTGTGTGTGTGTGTATAAGCATGTGTAAGAGAGGTCCACACTATTTCTGGAACCCTGTATGAAGTTCAAGAAACAACATGATGCAACAGAAAGAGCATGAACTTTGGAGCCAGATAGACCTGGATTTAAGCAGTGACTGCAAGACCACCTCATTCTCTGACCATTCTGAACCTTTTCTTCTCTGCAAAGCTAGAATAAAAGCATCAACTCTGAAAGGCTGTCATACTGATTATTGTATATGCTACGTGCAAAGAATCTAGCAGGGGCACATGATATATAGTATATACAAAACAAATATCAATTATTATTAATAATTATACATGCTACATTTTAAAAGAAAAGAAAACCCAAAAACACATCATGGAGGTAAACCAAGATTTTAGTTTGGAAGTTATTTTGCTTGACAATTGTTAGTATTTGGCTATATATATATATATATATATATATATATATATACACACACACACACATATATCAGGCTGCATGGCACCATACCTACAGTGGTTTGGCAAACATTTCCTAATACTAAGGATATTCTTTCCCACAATCACAATATCATTAGCATGCCTAAGAAAATTAATAATACTGTATGGAAGATCACTTCTGATAAAAGTGATTAAGGAAGACACCAGTGAGTGAGTGGGAGAGAGGTAGTTCTGGGAAGATATTTTTTTGCTGCAGAGAGCTGAGGAAAGGAAAAGCCTTCCAGGTGAAAAGAACGGCTGAAGCAATGGTAACATCTGGCCTCTCCTGTCAGCCTCACCATAAATTAGGTTCCCCATCTCTGTAGCATATTTTGCTTTCTACCTCCATACCCAGCCAAACCCCAGAATCTCTCAGCGGAGAGACCCCTTTATGAGACCCCTCTCTTGAGAAAACTCCTGTTTGCTGTGAGCTAGTAAATTCCGATATATTTGCATGTTTTCTCAAATGCAAACATATTTGGTATTTAGACAAAGCCTAAATCTAAGAGATGAAGTTTTCAACTTATCAGTGGAATTTTAGACATCTAGGAATCAGTATGGTGTGTTGGTTAGTTTTCCCCCAAAGCGGTATTTGTTGCTGGTGTGTACAAGGCCCAAGGTGGCAGCCCAAGGCCCATGTGCACATGTGAGCTTCGGTTATGGTGGTCAGATGCTGAGCTTCCTCCCTTCTTTTCAGTCCGTGGATTGACTTTAAAGGAAGAAGAGGAGGAAAAAAAGAAAGAGGAGAGAGGGAAAAAGAGAAGGGGAGAGAAAGGAAGGGAATGGGAAGGGAAGAAGAAGATGAGGAGGGATAGGAAAAGGAGAGTGGGAGTAGAAAGGAGAGGGGAGAAGAGGAGGGAAAATGGTGAGCCCAATACTGACAAAAGTTAGTGGGACAAGTTTTCATTCTATTTTGTTGTTGTTGTTTTGTGCTGTTGAGAATCAACATGTATATGCTAGACAAGGGCTCTATGACTTAGCTATACACCTAGCCCTAAATTTTCAGATTAAATACAGGGTAATTAAACATGATCAACTCACCTCCTTTCTCCTCTGACAAACTGTCTCAATATGTGTTTTGCATGCATTTATCCACACTAAAAAATTACACTGGGTTCTTCACTTAGCAGGAATGTGTGGTGCTGGGAATATAACTATGGTAATAGCCTCCTTTCCTCTCTCAAATCCTTGGAAAGCTGGTGTTTAATGATACCTTACATTAATTTAACAATTAACTCATTTGAATGCATTATCTCAACGGAGGGCCATGGCTACACAGTGAGCTAAAGTTATAAATTCTGTTTAGAGAAGGGAAAGCTGAGGCCTCATGGCTAATGAAAAGCACTACAGAGACATAGCTCACCTTCAATTTTTATTCTGTTTTCTTTCTCATACCAAAGGTCATTGGCTTTACAATGAAATTGTCAGGTGGGAAACAGACCCTACTTTTCTTTTTTGCGGTACTGGGATTTGAACTCAGGTCCTACACCTTGAGCCATTCTACCAGCTTTTTTTTGTGAAGGGTTTTATTTGTTTTGTTTTTTGAGATAGAGTCTTGGGAACTATTTACCTGGGCTGGCTTCAAACTGCAATCCTCCTGTTCTCTGCCTCCTGAGTAGCTACGATTGCAGGCATGAGCCACCAGCGCCCAGCTCAGACCATTTTTATTAAATGTAGATGCACAAAGTCAGAAAGCACAGCTATCTGGTTGGACACCTTTGAGATATACAATTATCTTACTAGATAAGGTCTTGAGCCAAATGCAAGGAGAAAAATTAATAGAGACAAAGATTAAAATACATAGACACACAGAGGGGGATTGACCTGGGAGACACGGAAGACTCTAAGAATTTTGCTGCCCACCAGTTGATGTGGTTGCTGCAAAGCTTATTGAGCCTGGGGCTGCATTCATAGAGGTCTGATGTTCCAAATATGGGAAGTAATGGCCTCATTGTACTTTATGTGAGCCAAACTAGCACACCTAGAGCATCTGCATTCAGTTCTAAATGCTAAAAACCGGGAGGGAAATTGACAAAAACATTGTCATTCAGAAGATTGTGACCTGGAAATGATGAGGTTTGAAAGATGCATCGCATGAAGAATGTGATGGTTGACACCATTATAGATGAATAAGTAGGGGGATGAAAGATTAAAAGGCAGTGAGGTAGCTGCCTTTCAACATTTAAAAGGCTACAAAACAAGTAATAAGGGTTTTCTGCTTCCTCTGATACTTTGGACTGAGTTTTGTAGCAAGGATGAAGATATACCTGGCGTGTTAGGAGGTCCCCTAACACAGGACTCAGGAGAATGAGTGGCATTAAATAAATAAATTCACTGAATAGTACTGTAATCATTTATGTAGGGATATGCCAAGGACTGTGAAAAGGAATCCTTAAGTGTGGATGTTGAACTAAATACTCAAACATTTACTGAGTTCTTAATATATTCAAGGTACTGCCCTAGTTGAATGTGATTTCATAGCAGAATATGAGATACAAAATGTATACTATCGACTGTCAACTATTTTGTCACTACCAGCGAGCTCTTACACAATTAATACACAGGGTCTAGTTTTGTTTTGCTGTTTGCATGACTTTTAAAGATTGTCAAGGGGAGTGGGGGGGCGGGGGGCAGGGGGGAGAGATGGCCCAAATAATGTATGCACATATGAATAAATGAATAAACAATAAAAAAAAAAAAGATTGTTGTAGGGCTCTTGGAAATAACTGAAAGGAAGTGACCCATAGCAGCTGTATTTCTTTGTTAGCTGTAGATGTTTGAATCCAGTAGGGGGCAGAATTTATTTAGGATTAGCAAATTCCTCAATTTATTTTTCATAACAAGGTTTATAATTGACAAATAATTATAGACTATCCTGGATTTAAGCTTGATACACACTTTGTTGTCATTGATGTTATATGCTAAATTTCCCTCTATATGCACTTAATTTTCAAGAACCTGTGGGAAAAATGTAAACCTTAGAAAATGTCAAGTCTTTGACAGGAACTTTATCCAGAAAATAGAAACATACACTATTTTAATAACTGTTAACAACTTAAAGTCACTATTTTACCTTTACACAACTAAAAAAGGTGTTTGATTTATGTACCTAAGACCAAAAAACTTATTTTAATTTCAGAATTTATCATGGAAAAAAAAACAAAACTACTCAGATGCTGCGAAATATAATCTCTGGGCATCTAAAAATAACAGGCAAAGAGGGAAGGGACAAAAATGTCCTAGATGGTTAAGAGGCTAAGGAGTCAGTAAAAGAATTCTCAAGATTCTTTCAATCTTGAAGCTTAGTCTTTGTTCTAGGCTAGTAATTTATCCTGAGTCACAAAATCCTGTTGGTGCTCTGGTGTTGTGTATAATTTAGACTCTCAAACTGGGCAGGCCCTCAGAAGGCCATCTAGGTCATCATCTTGGCTTCAGGCCAATCTCTTAGTAAAACTAGTCTGCTAGGCTGGGTGTGGTGGCGCACGTCTACAATCTGAGCACTTCAGAGACTGAGGCAGGAAGATGGCAAGACCCTGTCTCAAAGAAACCACAAAAACCTAGTTTGTTGAAATATATCACATTTTTCACATTTACTTATTATCATTGAGAATCTGAAATCTATTCCAAGATCTTGACAATTCTGTTAGTATCCAATTTTTTATCACCATGTATCATAAGATATTCAGGGATACTGATTTTCACATTTCCTTAAACTAATTATCTTTTTTCCTCAATGATTCTGATTCTAGGTTCATGCACAATATAGTTGGCAACCAGAGGGGAGTGACCAGAAGTACACATTTATTCAATAAATACAAGTGGCACTCCTGTTACTATATTAAGTAATGCCAGGGATACAGAGGTGAATGAAATTGTCTTTCATCTATGAAGAGACCACATTCTAACAAAGAAACAAAGCAGGCACCCACCCAAACCAGATCAAAGTAGTGTATGATCACTATTGTGTGAGAGTAGGGAAGTGCTCTAGGAATTCAGAGGAGGAAGATCATGAGGTGATCAGGATGGCTTCACAGAAAAGGCAGTATTTACTCTGGGCTCTGAAGAATAGGCTGGAAATTTAGCATCTCTAAATGAAAGATACTGACATACCACAGATTGTAAATGGCAGCATGACTGCTTAGCAGACCAGCTGCCAAGCTGACCTGAGTACAGAAAGATTGGCACATCACCATAGACCCTTGTATCCTGACATGTTCTCAAAGTCTGGTGGTGGGAAGGAGGAAAGTCAGTAATATCACATACTCACCATGTAGCTTTGCCACTGTTCTACAAGCTGGGGGTTGACTACTTGGGTACAAGGTCTTATCCTGAGTTCTGTAGTAATAATTGTCAGGGAAAAGAAACTGACCTGGTTCACAAAGACCTGGCCATTCAGAAATACAGCAGCCCTTGGAATGTATGAGCAGTGTATGCTCATACATGTTCAATGCATGTCATGTGTAGGAATATGCATATTCATATCTCTGTCCAAAGACCTCTACATGCATGCCTGAGCCAGTCCACAGATCACATAGAATGTGTGCCTTTGTTGTGGAGACTCTCAGAGAACTAGACAAACCCTAGCCTATTTCGTTGACATACCTATTTTTAATCTGTCTCATTCCGAATGCTAAGGCACTTTCTAAGTCTAAATCTTATTACCTTTGGTGGAGATTTGAATAGAAGAGGAAAATTAAAAATAGGCAGACTTGCTACTGAGAGGACAATAGTCAATTATTAGGGATCCATGACAATGAAGAATTGAGATTATGTTGATAATTGAAATGCACTGATATGTGAAAGCCTCAATTCAGTCTTCATCTTCCCCCTCTACTGTCCTATAAGAGCTAAAAACAAAGAGAAGTTCCCTCTTTCTAGGGAGGGACAGAAGAGGCATGGAACAGAAAGAATGAAGGGAGCTGCATTTTTCTACTCATGGAAAATCACCTCTGACATGATAAAAATGACAATACAAATTTGCCATCCTATATATCTACATTTTTAAATAATAGCTAACATTTTTTTGAGGCAAGGTCTCTCTGTGTAGTCCAGGGTGGCTTCAAACTCATAACCCTCCTTCCTCAGGCTCCAATGCCAGGACTGCAGGCATGTGTGACCATACCAGATGAGTGCTTATTATAGGCAAAGCATTGCTATCTGATTTATATTCTTTTCTATTTTTCATCTTTCCAATAATCTTCATTACACATACTCTGAAATGAGGTTAATTTGCCCAGGATCACACGATAAGTAGAGTCACAATTCATATAGAGCTTTTTAAATTCTGAGATCTATACCCTTGACAAGTATTGTACTACCTCCCCAGTATACAGAGTGAACAAAAATGGCAATGCTCTAGTGTGCCCTCAAAACTTTTCATTGTCTCCTTTTCTATTCTTGGTCATATACCATCTTTTAGGCATAGATACATATGTTATATATGTGCAACATACACTTTGCTATGATTTGTAATAGATTAAATGTTGTGATTAAACAATGGCACTTTAGAGCATGCTTTTCAAACACTACATATGATGAATATAATGCTGATAGAAGATAGACACAAAAGAGTATTTTCTGTATGATTCTGTTTATATAAGGTACAGAAACAGGAGAAAACTAATCCGTGGTGTTAAAGTCTAGGTAGGGTCTCTCTTGAAGGATAGGGTAGTGAGTAGCAGTGCATGGGAGGACTCTAAGTTGCTGGTTATGCTCTACCTTTTTTTGTGTATGTGTGATACTGGGGTTTGAACTCAGGGTCTCCACCTTGAGCCACTCCACCACCCCCCTCCCATTTTTGTGATGGGTTTTTTCAAGATAGGATCTCTCAAACTATTTGCCCAGATAGAGATCCTCCTGATCTCTGCTTCCTGAGAAGTAGGATTACAGGTGTGAACCACCAGCACCCAGCTATGCTCTACTTCTTGACTTTGCGGTGCTTGTTAGCTGAATACATTCATTTTGTGAAATTCATTAAGCTATGCAGTTATGGTTGTGCAACTTCTGTATGCATATTATATTTTGTATTATCTATTACTGCATAACAAGTTGGCCCAAAATGCGAAGCTCAAAACTATAAACATGCATTATCTCACAGTTTCTGTGGGTCAGGAACTGGATAGGTTAGCTAGGTGGCTCTGGCTCAGAATCTCATGAGGTATAATGAAACCATTAGCTGGGGCTGTAGTGTCATCTGAAGGCTCAGTGGAGGTGGGGAAATAGCCACTTCTAAGTGACTCATTGTTGGTGGGTCTCAACCCTTTGTCACACGGACCTATCTATACACAGGGCTGCCTCACCCCATGGCAGCCAGCTTTCTCCAGGGAAAAAAGTACACAAGGTGAAAGCTCAGAGGAGGCATCTCATCACTGCTGCCATACTCTGTTATGAGCAATTCAATTAATCCCATCTCACACTCTAGAGAGAGGAATAGCAGGAGGTAGAAATCACTGGGTACAATCTTAGAGGTAGCCTGTCACATACTTTATAATAGCTTTGAAAATTATACACATACTTCCCCTCTGCCTCCTCATTTGCAATGGAAATCATTGTCATTGTTTTTTGTTTGTTTTTGTTTTAGAGACAGGGTCTCTATTACAGGACTGGGGGGAAGGGATAAATTCAATTCAACTATGATATATTGTAAAACCTTTTGTAAATGTCACAATGTACTCCCAGCACAACAATAATATGATAATAAAAAAAAATAAACTGAAAAACCCCCAGGGTCTAACTAGGTAGCCCACGGTGACCTGGAACTTTCAATCCTCCTGCCTCAGCCTATTGCTGCTGTTACAGGTCTGTACCTGTTCTGGCTAAAAATGATTTAACAATGTGCAAGACCCTGGGTTTGATCCCAGCACTAGGAAAAAAAAAAGTTTTAACAATTCACTAGTTTTTGGTAACCACAACATTCCTTAAGGATAAATTATGACATGATTTTTTCTTTCTGTTTTATGGCAGTAATATGCTTGATATGACCCCTTTTGTGTTTGCCTAGCACTTTTCAGATTTCACAATCCTTTCCCATACATATTTTGAGTTTTGTTGTGCAGAGTAAGTGAGAACCACAGTTTGATGTTAGTTTATCTGGTAATGCTCTGAAAATTATAAGCTGCTCTATAATATTAATAATATTTAGCATTTATTGAGTGCTTACTGTATGCCAATTTATGTTAAGATACATGCTCGCATATAATTTTATTTATCAGAACAACCCTATGAAGCAGGGTTTTGCCCCATTTTATAGAGCAAAACCTAAGACTCAGAGATGCTAAATAATTGGCTAAGATCTCAGAGCTAATAACTGTTAGAGACAAAATTTCAACTCTGACATTGTAACATAGGACATGTGCTCTACAAATGATGTAAACTATAATGAGGTACCTATTACTCTGTTATCACACTTTCTGGCATGGAGAAATTTTTATATGAGCAATGTCATCCTGATCTGAGAGGGAAAATATCCCAAATTACCTTCAGAGATATATTAGGTGGAATATAAAGGGTAGTCATTGTCCATATGACGTTTGTAGTCAACATTAAGGAATGTGGTAGTGTTAGCTAACGCTAATATTCCATGATCATTTGGGGGAATGATATGGAATATATTCTTACAAATGTGTTCATGGTAAGTTGACCAGATGTATTATATCATTCATTTAACCCAGACTATTTTTAAATTACTTAAAAATAATTAACGGATCAGATCTTAAAGACTTAAGAAGCTTTAATATGCTTCTTATATCAAGCATATGAGAACTATAATCAGATTTAGCTCATAACTTCACAAAGAAAAATCTCAGAGCTCCTTTTCTTTTCTTTTTTTTTTTTAATTAATTAATTTATTTATGTGGTGCTGGGGTTTGAACCCAGGGCTTCACGCTTGCTAGGCAGGCACTCTACACTTGAGCCACTCCACCAGCCCTCAGAGCTCCTTTTCTTCCGGGGACAGATAATGGCAATTACAATCTGGACTTTGGCTGTGCACCAGTCCTTCATATCTGTAATCCTAGCTACTGGGGAGGCAGAGATCAGGAGGATTGCGGTTTGAGGCCATCCTGCCTCTCCCCCTGAAAAAAGGGAGATCCTTTCTCAAAACACCTAAACAAAAAAGAGCTGGCAGAGTGGCTCAAGTGGTAGAGTGCCTGCCTAATAAGCATGAGGGCCTGAGTTCAAACCCCAGTAGTGCAAAAGCAACAAACAAAAACAACAACAAAACCCAGAACCTTGATCTGTATACTACTTCATGATGGCATGCAGATAAATGGACTAAACCAGACTTCAGGTTGTCACACAAAGATGGCAAGAATAGACCCAACACTGCAGTATGTCTCTGCAGAAAATGTCAGGTCTCAGCAAAGGAGGAGTTATGATGCCATGTAATTTCTCTTAACTTTATTTTCTTCCTGTCACCTACCCACACCCAAATGAGTCAAATGGCTGCTTCATGCTCAATTGTTCCTTCATTTATTCATGTATTTATTCAAATACTCTAACTGTGAGCCTAAGGTTTGTCTTGCCAGGGGATTGTCATCCAGATGATCTTTACCTTTTTTTTTTTTTTAAATCTTTACCTTTTCATCAGAGCAATAAGCCAGTTCTGGCTGACCTCCTTCCTGCAGACCAACTGTACTTCATTATGGTTGCAAGAGTAATGAGAACAAGAAATCTCCCAAGTGCTTTATTATCCAAGATGAGTAGTTACTCAATCTACTTAATTATTAGCACTATTTATTTATTTATTCATTCATTCATTTGGTGGTACTGGGGTTTGAACTCAGGGCCTCACACTTGCTAGGCAGGTGTTCTGCTACTTGAGCCACTCCATCAGCTTCCTATTAGCATCCTTTAAAAAAGGTTTAATTTTTTTGAGGGGCTAGGGGTATGCTCAAGTGACAGAGTCTCCCTAGCAAGTACAAGGCTCTGAGTTCAAACCCCAGTATTGCCTAAATTTTTTAAAAATAATACAAGCATGCTGTGAAAATTCAACAGAACAAAAAGTTTTACAATGAAAAATAAATCTCTCTTTCACACTTTCCCCTCAGTTCCCTTCCTACAGGTAACTCATGCTTCAAGTTCATGTGCATTCTATGTCTTACACTGGATTCATGGTTTGCCTAGATATAAGTTGTATATGATTTCCACTCAAATTTCAGAAAGCATGGCTCCATTGATAGTTAATCTTGTTGTCAACTTGATTGGATTGAGAAGTGCCTAAGAGATTAGTAAATCACATCTCTGGGTGTGTCTGAGAGGGCATTTCTAGAGAGGATTAAGTGAGGGGGAAGATCTGTAATGAATGTGGGTGGCACCATCCCGTAGGCTGGAGGTTGGATGGAATAAAAAGGGAAAAAGAAAGGCAGTTAGCATCAGCATTCTCTCTCTCTCCTTCCTGCCGCCCACAAGGTAAGTAGCCTCTGACACATATTCATGATGTTCTGCATCACCATAGGTCCATAATCAACAAAGCTTAGGACTATGGACTGAAAGCTATGAAACCATGAGCTCAAACACATGTTTTCCCTTTTAAGTCATTTGTATCAGGTATTTTGTCACTACAATAAAAAGTCTGACTAACAAATTGACAGCTAGCTTCCAGAGTTCTTATTGAGAAGTCTGATGCCATTTGTAATTCCAATCTTTTATGTGAGAGATTCCCCCCACACACACACCCCAGTGCTAGGGATCAAATCCAGGGCTTTACACATTAGCTAGGCAAGTACTCTATCACTGAGCTACACCCCAGCAGGTTTTAGATACTTTCTTCATGTCTGGAGTTCCACAATTTTACTATCATGAATTTTGGTGTTGGTCTTCTATTTTTTTTTTAATTTATCGTGAAGCCATTTAATTTGCAGACTTATTTCATTTAGTATCAAGAAATGTTACTAATACTGGGCACTGGTGGCTCACACCTGTAATCCTAGCTACTCAGGGGGCAGAGATCAGGAGGATAGTGGTTTGAAACCAGCCCAGGCAAATAGCTAGAGAGACCCTATCTCAAAAAAACCCATCACAAAAAGGGGCTGGTGGAGTGGCTCAAGGTGTAGGCCCTGAGTTCAAACCCTAGTACCACAAAAAGAAATGTTACTATATTTGACTGGGGATGTGGCTCAAATGGTAGGGAGCCTGTCTATCAAGCATGAGGCCCTGAGTTCAAACCCCAGTACCACCAAAAAAAGAAAAAAAAGAAGAAAGAAATGTTATTATATTATTTAAAAATGATTCCTCTCACTTTCTCTTCTTTGTGCACTTTTCAGATGTTGAACCTCCTGGATTGATTCTCTAATTTCTTATCTTTTCTCTCACGTTGTTCCATTGATAACTTTTTTTTTTTCTTTTTCTGAGGCACTGGGGTATGAACCCAGGACCTTACACTTGCTAGGCAGATGCTCTACCATTTGAGCCACTCCACCAGCACGTTGTTCCATTGAATTGTTCTAAGTGTTTTCTCAAGGAATGATTTCTTAGGAGGCATTTTAAGGTAGTTGTTAAAATATCAGATGTATTCCTTTCTAGTTGTATAATCTTTGGCAAATGATTAACCTCCTTATGTCTTTGTTTTCTCATCTATTAAAATGGAGACTAACTGTATCCAACTGGTGGGCATTAAATAAGGATTAAATTATATTATGAGAATTAAGTCAGTTTTAATGCATGTCCGATACATAATAAGTGCTCAGTAAATGCTGAGCAGATGTTCCTCTTACATACCATCTTGTTCTTTAAGAACAAGACTCTCCAGGATAGTAATCATTGGACTCCTTGCATGATTCTGTAAGGGAAAAGGGCTTCTCCGTAGACCTTTCCAAGTGGGATTTCCAAGCATCAGTTTTTTTGGGTTTTTCCCCCCCCTTCTCTGAGGCTGTTGCATTTCTCCAGAGATTTTTAAATCACCTGGGCACAAGAGGGAGGTAGGCAGTGGCTGCAAATTTCTCTGAGCTGGGTGGGGAAGGTCCTGCTGTTTGCTGTGCCTGATGTCTCTGAGTCTGTTTTCCTAAACTTCTCTTCTCCTATAAATAACAATGGAGCTTGGACCCCTCAGGGGAGAATTCAGGAGGAGAACTACCTTTCTTAAAACAGATTTTCACTAAATATCCCAACCTTAAGCCCCATGCCTCAGGTCCATCTTTTGCTGTTCCTATGTAGCTTCCAGGCTTCAAGCCCTTTAATGACCTGGCTTGGCTCTCATAAACACTGCAGTTTCTTTCTTTTTTTTGTGGTGCTGGGGTTTGAACTCAGGGATTACACCTTAAGCCACTCCACCAGCCCTTTTTTGTGAAAGGTATTTTTGAGATAGGGTCTCGTGAACTTTTGCCCAGGCTGGCTTTGAACCATGATCCATCTTATCTCTGCCTCCTGAGTAGCTAGGGTTACAGACGGGAGCCACCAGCACCTGGTTAGCACTGCAGTTTCTGCCACTGTTTTTTGGCACATCAGTTACCTTTCCTCCATCTGCTCTCACCAGTCAAACGTGTTGACATCTCTCTTTTAATTTTATTCCCTCCCCCACCACCTTTTTCTTTCCTTTTGGATTAACATCCATCTCATTCCTTTCCTTTCATTTTACTAGGAGTTGGGGAGGAAACAAAAAAATGCATGTTCCATCACCATATTACCAAAAATATCAGTAAGTGGTTGGGGGGAGGGCAGGTATCATCTTAGATAGTGTAGACATCTCCTCCATTTTTGTGAACAACTAAAACTTTCCTAATATCCATGGCTTTAAATCCTCCCATTTCCTGTATGCAACACAGCTATCTTTGCAGGATTCTGTCCTGCATAGATATGTCTACACCATACTGCTTGTGATAGTGCTGTTCAACTCTGTGTCAGAGAGGACAGTCCTTTGAACACCGAATGGCTTATACTTGTACTCAGAAGCTCCTGTTGGATACTGGATACTCATGTCCTGCTGGGAAGCATTTCTGTTGCAACACCCTCTGCTCAGCGTGAGAGGCTCTCCTTTCTCCACAGAACCTCGCCTGAGAGGAAGGTACTGAGAAACATGAAGACAAGGGTCATCCGGAATGAGGAAACTACCAGCAGCTTTGCTTATTTATCTGTTTCAAGACAGGTTCTCACTATGATGCCCAGGCTGCCCTCAAATTCCTGGGATCCAGTGATCTCCTGCCTTAGTCTTCTGAGTAGATGGGACTACAGTGCCAGGATTTTTCCTTTTCTTTTCTTTTGTGGTACTAGGGTTTGAACTCAGAGCCTACACTTTGAGTCATGCCACCAGCCCTTTTTTTGTGATTTTTTTTTTTTTTTTTTTGAGATAGGGTCTCTCAAACTGTTTGCTCGGGCTGGTTTGAACCTCAATCCTCGTGATCTCTGCTTCCTGAGTAGCTAGGATATGGACATTGGCTCACTTTTTTCTTTTATCTTTTTCTTTCTTTTTTTTTTTTTCAATTCTGTGGTGCTGGAGATTACATCCATTTCTTTTATCTTTTTCTTTCTTTTTTTTTTAATTCTGTGGTGCTGGAGATCACATCCATTTCTTTTATCTTTTTCTTTCTTTTTTTTTTTTTTAATTCTGTGGTGCTGGAGATCACATCCAGAGTCTTACAAATGCTAGGCAAGTGCTCTTCCACTGAGCCACACACCCAGCCTATGAACTTTGCCAATTTTCATCTAAGAAACCCAAAGAGGAGAAAGTGTGTGGGAATTAAATTTTTTTTTCTTTTTTCTTATTTTGTTCTCTTCTTTTCCTATTCTTCCTTCCCTTCTTCACCTCTTTCCTTCCTTCCTTCCTTCTTTCTTTCTATTCAGCAGACACATTGTATTTAAGCTATTTGGGTTCATCGGGGAAAATGAATCAAAATTTTCAGAACACACTACAGAAGTACAGAAATCCTCAGGATGAAGCCATCCTGAATATCAATCAACAAACCTCTGTTCTGCCCTGCACAGCTCTTTCTCCCCTCTCAACTCTTCTGCTGTGTTTGCAACTTGGAAACCCTTCTACAGACTGAGGCCTCCCTAGGAAAAATATTTATTTAAATCTTTCATTTTCTCTGTGGTCTTTAAAGCCACTATGTTTTTTAGTCCTGGAATCAGCTTTTCTGGGCATACTACATTTGCCTCCAGCTGTGACCTTTCTGGGACATGAAATCTGCAGAATCTGATACTCTGTGCATGAGAAATTGGTAGTGAGCCTTGTGGGGAGGTGCAAGGGAATCTCAGGCAGATTTCCTTAGCCTCTAGCTCCGTATCAACCAGTGGATGAGCAACTTGACAAGTCCTATGCTCCAGCATTTTACACAGACTCCGTGGAAGGCACAAGAGTGGAGTTAACATGATTTCTTCCTGCTCTCATGGAGCATCCAACAGAGCTGTACGGCATATGACAAAATTAATGAATACTGTAAGACAGCACAAAATTAGCACTACTTTTAAAGCTACAAGAGTCCCAAGAACATGCCAATCAGTGAATGGTGAAAATCAGTAAAGGAAACAAGAGTTCCAATGCAAAGGATTATGGCATTTCAGAAGGCAGAATGGGTAAAGGGAAACTGCAAAGCAAGAGGCAGGAAGAGTTCTGGCTGTTTGGTTGGCAATGAATTGATCAGCCAAGATTGGATTATAAGGGAAAGAGAAAAGAAGCAAGGAGGAATGAGTGATCCATCTGAGGGGAAATTTAGAAGAGGGAACCTTCTAGATGAACACTATGGGAGCTGGCCCTCTAAGAACAGCTATCTTTTTTTTTTTTCCTTCTGGTTATTTTTAGTTTAACAATAAGTCTTTGCTTTTGCCTACAATTTTTCAGCTGACTTATTCACCATTCCTTGAGATTAAACCAGAGGCCGTAAAGATCTATTTTTCCCCCTCACTGCTGCAACACCTTTTCTTTTTTTTGGTGGGACTGGGTTTTTGAACTCAATAATTCACCCTTGCAAAGCAGGTGCTCTATCACTGAGTCACACTTCAAGTCCATGGGTTTTGCCTTTACAGTAATCTTTATTTTTGTAATAATGGAACAGCCATCAGTATATCTGTAATAATCTAACACTCATCTATTCTATCACTTTTTCGAATATCTGGTCATATCAGGGTCTTACTATGTACCAGGTTAGCCTGGAACTCACTACATGACCCAGGCTAGTCTCAAACTCAAGATCTTTCTGCCTCAGCCTCCCAAGTACTAGAATTACAGGCATGTACCACCATGCCTTGCCGATCATATCAACTCATATCCATCATTCATTCATTTAACAAACACTTACTGAGAATCTGCTGTGTTAGGAACTATTCAAGGTACTAAGAACAAACAAAGGTACTAGTAATGAACAAAATGGATACTCTTTATTTTGTTCTTCTCAAAAGTTGTGCTCAAAGCTTGGCATGGTGGTGTATGTCTGTAATCCCAGGCAGAGGCAAGAAAATCATGAGTTCCAGACCAGTCTGGGCTATATAATGAGACCCCTAAGAAGGTATGTTCATATCACTGGAGGTCATGGGCAGTGTGACAGGTCTAATTTATAGAATAATTATGTAATCAATTTTATTTATTTATTTTTATATGGAAGCTTCACGAATTTGTGGGTCATCCTTGCACAGGGGCCATGCTAATCTTCTCTGTATCATTCCAATTTTAGTAGATGTGCTGCTGAAGCGAGCACTGTAATCAATTTTAGAATGTCATTTTACTGAATGTTAAGTAATCAAAAACAATTCCCTCTATGAAAATATAGAGACCGTAGAATACCAAATTCATAAGTCTTTTTAAACTAAACAAGACTTTAAAGAAATGCCATGTTTGTGGCAGATTGTTTGGGGCTATGTCTCCAGGGTGCACTGCACACTGCTCTGCCTTTAGGGGCACTCTGGTGGAGAAGTCTGCAGAGTGGTGCCCTACTTAACAAACTCTAGCAGCCTTGCCCCTGCCTAGAGGATCAAGTGGAGACTTCCCAGACAGTCATGTCCTTCAAGACCTGGTTCTGGGCTACATTGCTCACCACTCATTCTCCTTGCTTCCTACTCTCTCTTCAGTGGGAGTAACCATACCCAAAGCACACCAATTACTAATCATACTCTGAGCTCTCACTAGGTGATGCGCTGAAGGGGTATGATAAAGACAGCCTTGCCCAAACTCCACATGGTGCTCATGCTATTACTTCACCTTCCTGACTTGGAAAAGCTTTTCCGCCTTCCAAGGTGTCAGTCTGATTATATGGTTTTATAAGAACAGCAAGATTTTTCTTTTATCCATTTCCCATAATACTCTACAGACACTTTATAATTCTTCTTCTTCTTCTTCTTATTTGTTTGTAGCCTAGGCTAACTTCCAATATGAGATCCTTTTGCATCAGCCTCCCCAGTGTTGGGATTACAGGTGTGTACCACCACACCTGCCTCTTCTATAATAGTTCTTACATTTTGTTGGATCGATATATTTTCTCATCTTTTCTCCCACTGGACATTAAATTCCCAAGGCCACGACAGTTTTCATATGTGCCTTTTTATTTATATAGTGCTTGTCACCAAATAGGCCCTCAATGAATGTAAGCTAAACTGATGAATGTTTTTAGAGTGACATTCAAATTCTCTGGAAAGCTCATCTGAAAGAATTCTTTTTCCATGCATTAATTTAATATTTCCCAGCTTTCTGTTTTTTTTTTTTTTTTTTGGTACTGGGGTTTGAACTCAGGGCCTCACACTTGCTAGGCAGTTGCTCTACCACTGAGCCACTCCTCTAGTCCTGTTTTGTGTGGAATATTTCAAGATAGGGTCTCTCCACTATTTGCCTGAACTGACTTCGAACTGCAGTTCTCCTGATCTCTGCCTCCCAAGTAACTAGCATTACAGGCATGAGCCACCAGCACCTGGCTCAGCTCTCTATTTTTAAGGCAGGTTTATGAAGATAATAGCAAGGAAAACAGGACTAGTCTCTTCCCTCATGAAACTCATAGTAAAGAAGACACAATAGATAAGGGAAAAATACTTTATTACAGATATTTAATTACATTAAATATGATAAATAACTAGGTGTATAAATGTGATAAATGGTATGAAGGAAAAATACAAGAATATATAATTCCACCTGTAAATACTTTGACTTTTTTTTGTGTGTTGGGGATTGACCCCAAGGCCTTGTACATGCTAGACAACAGACAGTCACTCTACCACCAAGCTATACCTCCTGCTCTCAAACATTTTTCGAACTGTATCTGTAGACTGTTTCACCTCTGGAGATAATTACTTCTTTTCCATATTGGCAAATAAGACTTATCATGTACGGGGAGGGAGAACTAACAGGAGCAGGCAGTCTCACATTTAAACACCAGAGCCCAACTTTTAAGGAGCAATTCTACACAAACTCAGAAAATAGTATTTCATCAGTATAACTCTCATCCCTAAAACCAGTGAAAGATATCCAACACATACAAAAGAAAATCACAGCCCATCGTCTCTCATGAACTCAGATTCAATCATCTCTTGGCAAAATCAAATAAAGCAACAAGCACAAAGAATAATGCATTGGACCAAGTGGACCTTATCCTCAGAATTTTTGATTGATTTAACATTTAAATATCAATAATTGTAATTCCCTACATTTATAAAATAAAATAGAAAAGCTTTTATTCCAGCTGTCCATTTTGGAGTCTGCATCTCTTAAGTGTTGTTCAGTGCTACTTGTCATCTGATCACTTTACCTTATAAATCAGGAAGCTGAGGATCTAGGCACATTGATGCAAGTAAAGAGCAAAGAGCCCAGTCTTTTTGACTCTCAAAACACTGTTTTGTTTGTTTTCAGAAAATGTTCCTTTCCCATCTAATCTATCTACCCCTTCCTGTTCACCAACACACATTTTTTCCCCTCCTTGGAAACTGCAGGCCTGAAATACTAGAGAAATAAATATAACTTACAGAACCAAAGACTGAATTTTGTATTCTTCTCTGTTTAGCATTCAAAACCACTAAGCCACAGAGAAGGCTGCCCACACTAAGAAAAGAGCATATTAAGCAAGATTGGGTGTAGCTGTCCCTTGGTCCCTTCATAGGAATGTAGATGCAAGAAAGACTAAAAATATTGAAGGGAAAAGAAGGTGAAAGAAATTAGTGTTGGGTCTGGCAAGTGCTGTATGCTATTCACTCCATGCTACTTATCTCTCGGAAATTTGAGACTCTGTACAGGGGAGTCCAGGGGACATAAGTGCCTCAGGAGGCCTTTGGATAACCATTATCCTTTTGTGGACAAAGATCAGTATCCACCATCCTCACCCAGTCACCAGGGTCTCTTGCACCTCCCTGAAAGGTGCTGGAAAGTGAGACTTTGAAGGCTCAGGAGCTCTTCTCTGCTGTTTGGGCAGGGGATTGGCAAAATAAAGAAGGAAAAAAATTCTTTACTATTCAAGCAGTGTGAATTAAGAAAAATGGTATTGAGCAGATATCTGAGCAAGTCTGGAAGAAGAAAAATCTCATCCCCCTTTCCTGTCACACAAGTTTATGTCACCTAAGTGATGCCCTCACTGGGTGGAAAGAAGCCCACATTCCCCAGCAGGCACCACTGCAAGTTGCACCTTTCCTGTGTCCTGCACAGGGAGGGGCATATAGAGTGAAAATTCTGGGATGAGGGTTGAGTTGTTGAAAATGAGTAGGAAAAAAGAAGGTCAGGAGTCAGAAAATGATTCACCAACCTAAAACCCCATTGAAAGTTGCTTCTAAACACCATCATGGTACCTGGGTATGCAACTTTCACATACAACATAAGCAGTGTGGTAAGATCTTTGTTTTTCTTCCCCAAATGGATTTCAAGTTAACATAGACTATTCCAAATAGAATTTAGATGATCGTTTTCCTCTCCCCACCCCACCAGTTTGGCCTACTAGTTTTAAATCTTGTTTTATCCTTCCTCAACTATAAAGTTGTATAGCATTTTCACTTTCCCATCAGTTCCATTAAGAAGTATTTCCTAACAGCCACAGATGTTGAGAAAAATATGGAAAAGAATATTTTGAGTCTTGCAGGGAATTTTTAACTCCTCTTAGTTTAATTTTATGTATTTAAGATTCGGAGACAGGCGCCGGTGGCTCATGCCTATAATCCTAGCTACTCAGGAGGCAGAGATCAGGAGGATCGAGGTTTGAAACCAGCCTGGGCAAATAGTTCGAGAGACCCTATCTTGAAAAACCCTTCACAGAAAAGGGCTGGTAGAGTGGCTCAAGGTGTAGGCCTTGAGTTCAAACGCCAGTACTGCCAAACACAAAAGGGATTTCGAACAAGAACAGGGTACAGTGGTAACATGCCTGCAATCGCAGCTACTCAGGAGGCAGACTGGACAGATTGCAGTTCCAGTTTGGCCCTTGGCAAAAGTGAGATCCTATCTGAAGAATAACTAAAGCAAAAGCAGGTAGGGATGTGGCTCAGTGGTTGAGTGCCACCTGAGAGAGAGGGAAACAGAGGAACACAGAGAAGCAGGGAAGGGAAGGAGGGAGGGAGAGAAGGAGGGAGGAGGGGAGGAAGGAAGGAAAGAAAGAAAGAAAAAGAAAAACAAAAAAGACAGTGGTTGCTTGAGCTGTCTTGGGTCTGACTGGAATCCTAACTACACTATGTTGTCCTTAACCTCAGTCTAGTTCTATCAAGTGCCAAATGAGCAAACAGTACCTTTCTTCATGGCTCTTGTAAGGCTTAAGTATAGTAACATTGTCTTAAAGCACAGAGCACACACTAGTATGAAACAGATGCTTTCTTGACTTATGGTGGGGTTATGTCCCGATAAACCCATCCTCTGAGTTGAAATATCATAAATCTCAAATGTATTAACTGCCCTAACCTACCAACATGATATCTTAGCAACATAGTACACTGTAGACCATTGGTTGTTTCTGCTCACGATCGCATGGCTGACTGGAAGCTGAAGCTTCCTGTCCCAGCCTAGCATCATGAGAGAGTATCTTACTTCATATCTCTAGCCTGGAAAAAGATCAAAATCCAGCCAGGTGCCAGTGGCTCACGCCTGTAATCCTAGCTATTCAGAAGGCAGCGATGAGGAAGGTGGCAGTTCAAAGTCAGCCCGGGCAAATAGTTTGAGACCCTATCTCGAAAAATCCACTCACAAAAAATTGGGCTTGTGGACTGGCTCAAGGTGAAAGCCCTAAATTCAAGCCTCAGTACTGCAAAAAAAAAAAAAAAAAGATCAAAATTCATAGTAAGATTTCTACTTAGGGCATGTTACTTTTGCACCATTGTAAAATTGAAAAACCCCAAGTCAAACCACTTTAAGTTGGGGACCATCCATATCTCTATTAGCTATTCTAGTAAGGAGTGGAAAGAAAAGTAATAATCCTGGGGAAGGGCACGTGTAAGAACCCTCTAGGGAAGGAGCAGAACTGAATCCAAATGCTGAAGGCAGAACCTCTGTTAGCACAAAAAGCTCTGTTTTTGAGCATCCTGCAGAAAGATGATTTCTATCTCCCTTCGGGCTAATTCTGACCCACAGCAGGGCATACTGCTGGTGAGTAGGCAGCAGCCCTATTAAGGGACTCAGCAAAGAAATGGTTATTTGGGGGAGTTGTCAAATAGGGAAAGCTATTTAGAGGGTCCACATGGAGATGACTATTTCCTAAATAATAGTTTCCCCAATGTTTCCTGTTTCTCTGAGCCCTGACATCATAATTGCCCACTACAGAATCTGAGAGTTGTTAGGATGACCTAGAAATGTGTTCAAGGAAAGATAAGGAATTTCCAGTGACTTCAGTATAGAATCGGGATCTAAAGACTAGAAATGAGGCTAGAAAGTAAAAAAGGGACAGATCAGGAAAAGTCTGTACAGTGACAAAGACTCACTGCTTACTGACTGGTCAGGCTCTTCTGAGCCCTCCTTTTGTTTAGGCTCAGTCTTGGGCTCTGTCTTGGCCTGCTTACTCCAGGTTTAGCAAGACTCCTTCAGAGTCAGTTCAGTGAAAACCCACTGCTCTTGGCCTGACCACCCTCAATATCTTATCACCGTGGTCAATTTAGCAAAGAATTACCTCGGCTTTATTGTTTCCACTCCTCCATCCCTCATCCCTCCACCCTGCTCTATGGCTATAAATCCCTAGGGTTTTTTTGTTTTGTTTTTTGGCAGTACTGGGGTTTAAGCTCAGGGCCTTGCACTTGCTAGGCAGGTGCTCTACCACCGGAGCCACACCCCCAGACCCTTTTGTGCTTTAGTTATTTTTATGATACTACCTCATGCTTTTGCTTCAGGCTGACCTCAGACTTCAATCCTCCTACTTACAACTGTCAAGTAGCTGGATCACAGCTGTGTACCACCATGCCTGGCTTTGTTAGTTGAGATGGAGTCTTTCTACCTTTTCTCCCTGGCTGGCTTCCAGTCGTGATCCTCCCTATCTCTACCTCTTGAGTAGCTGGAATTATAGGTTGAGCTACCACACCTACTTTTTCTTTTTTGTATTTGGAGTTGAGCTGGATTTCTCTCTTCTACCACAAAACATCATTGTAATAGCCACTGATGAGGGTCAGGACACACTGCCCCAAAAGATGACATCTTGGTATATTGAAAATTTTAAGCTGAAAAAAATTTGAGAAACAACAGGTACTCTCTAATCTTCCCTGAAGCAAGTCATGTGAGAAGGGCCTTCCCTATATCCAGAGGAAAGGAGCATCCTCATTTCTGAAGACTGAAGAATACTGAGAGGAGTCTCAACTAACAGGCCACACTATGCATCCCCCAGTTTTTTATACTTTTCCTGTGACTTTCCATTCCCCATCAAACCTACTGTGAAACTCCCAGGTCTAACCGTTTCTTCCCATCCAAGTACTAATCAGGCCTGAGCCTGCTTAGCTTCTGAGATCAGACGAGATAGGGTGCATTCAGGGTGGTATGGCTGTAGACTTAACTGCTTCTTTTGAGTCTTCATTTCCCCACCAAAGCTGTTATATCACATATACTTACATAAAATAAATTTATATGCTTTTATCTTGCTAATTTGTCTCTTATTACAGAGCCCCAGCTAAGTACCTGGAAGAATAGAAGGAAGATTTTTTTTTTCCTCACCCACATTCCCTGAACAAAGTCTTCTTTACCACCTTTAACAACTGCTATGAGCAATTTTTTTTTTCTTTAGCAATAACATACTGAAGGGATTAGATCATTCTTGGTGCATAAGCCAAGGAAAAACAGTGGGGTTTTTAGCGGGATGGTTCATGTTCAAGTTTGTACATCAGTGGTGTGTCAAATGCTTCACAGGGCGGGGTCTGCTTCATAGAGACCAACTGCAGTGAGTCCAAGGGCAGTAATAAACAAATTCACTATTTCTGAACATAGGAAATTTTGTTTTCACCTGGAGAACAACAAAATGCCTGAGAAAATGGTCAGACATCTTTGCAGTGTTTGTGCAGATGTTCTCAGAAGTAAATTATTTCTAAAAATGGTAACCCTAGCTTATAAAGCCTATACACTACATGGGCCTATGGCCAAGGCTAAAGACCAACAGTTAATGTCACAGAGGGAGCAGTAAAAACCAAGATCCTGAATGAAGTGTACGTTCCAGGGGTGCAGGCTAGGTACCTGGATGCTTGGAGTAAAATGACTCTATTTCCATCTAGCATTTAATGGCTGGAGCCTGGATTATTGTTTTCAAGAAATACCTTCTGTAATGTAGACCCACAGGATAATTTTAACTAGTAACTTACCATAAATGGAACCTGACTTACAGACTGTTTGCTTTTAGATATAGCAGGCTGCCAGTCTAGGCTGGCGTTTGTCTTCATTCCAAACGGGATAAAGTAAACCTCAGCGTCTTGTTCCCTGAGTCATTCAAACCCTTCTGTTCAGCGACCTTCAGCCACGGGGATGCTCTCTTTTCCTTGTTCACATTCAGAGAAGCCCAACTCAGAAGGAGGAAGGGGGAGATCCCGGAGTGAAAGAGGAAAAAAAGGCTCGGGCGGGCCACGTCCCAAAGGGGAGATGGCCATCTCGTAAGAATAAACAGTTTCACCAGAGCCTCGCGCGGGCCATCTGCTCGGCGTTTGCTTTGGACCGCGCTGGCCGAGAGGGCGCGGGGTTGGGCTGTCCCCAGAGATGCCGAGCAGCCCAGTCCCGGGAGCACGCTCCAGCCTTGCTGCCTGCAGCCTGTCGCCTGGGGCTGCCCTGTGACTTCCGGAATTTTATAGAGAGGGGCAGGCTGAGCTGAAAACCTCTCCCAAAGACGGCCACCCGAGCTGGGCCCTGCTCCTCTCTAGCACGGAAGTCGGTCGGGCGCCCCGGGGCTGCGCGGGCGGCGGAAGGCGCCACCTCGGTGATGGAAACCACATGTGCTGGAGGCTCCCGGAGCAGCGGCCAGACTCAGGGACCCGGCGCGCTTTACTTTTGTCCCTTGCGTTCCCAAAGTCAGGACTTCTAAGCCCTAGATCGCCAGTATCCCGGAAGGAGCAACAAGTTGTGTTTTTTGATTTAATGAAAGACAATCTCCACCCCCCTCCCCAGTATATAACGGAAAATGACTAGAAGCCCCCAAGGCCCCCAACCTCTGCTTCCAAGCAGGCTGGGCAGCAGAAGGAACCCTCTTCATGATTTCTGAGCTTAGGAGAGAACTCCTCCCCTCTCGAGAGTCCGCATGGTGTGACTGTGAGGCAAATTTATCAAACTGCCCCACCTGCCTCCCTCTCCAAATTATCAAGCTAGTACATACACCTGCCAACTCCTTTTTAATTTAAAACTCTAAAACGTTATAGATCGAATCCACAAACAGGTTCTTTTTATTTAACAAAAGGAAATCTGGCTGTGGGAGATAGCTCATGCACGAGGCCCTGAGTTCAATTCCCAGTACCACAAGTTAAAATAAAATAAATAAGCTGTGTGCCGGTATCTCACCCTGTAATCCTAGCTACTCAGGAGGCAGAGATCAGGAGGATCGCGGTTCCAAGCCAGCCCGGGCAAATAGTTCAGGAGATCCTATCTCAAAAAACCCATCACAATAAAAGGGCTGGTAGAGTGGATCAAGGTATAGGCCCTGAGTTCAAACCCTAGTTTGGAAAAAAAAAGGAAAAGGTAATAAAAAAAGGAAATCCTTCAAGGCCTTCCTTCAACTCCCCAAGCCTCCTTTGCTCTTCCAAATAATGCCTGTTGTAAGTTTTATAAGCATCCTTTGAGATCTTACTTCTTTTCTTTTTTCTTTTTTGGCAGTTCTGGGCTTGAACTCAGGACCTGCACCTTGAGCCACTCCACCAGCCCTTTTTTTGTGTGTGATGAGTTTTTTCGAGATAGAGTCTTGCTGGCTGTTTGCCCCCTCTGGCTTTGAACAGTGATCCTCCTGATCTCTCCCTCCTGAGTAGCATGAGCCACAGGCAACTGGCTGAGATTTTATCTCTATGTAGTTACAGGTGTGTATGTGTGTGCATACAGAAATACTGAACTTTATTTTACATTTAATAAACTGGGATTTTATAGTGTGCATTGTTTGCAATTTACTGCACTTTTAAGTAGATTCTGAAAGATTTTACATACTATAATACAGAGACTTACTTTCTCCTCTGTGCAGTTTAGGATTTGCAGTTACAAAGGGGGAAGGCAAGATAGAAAGATTAGCCTGAATGCTACTACACCAGCAGTTTTGGCCTGTGGGGCAAGTCCAGCAACTTCCACCAGCCTCACCTGACATTTTGTATGACCTGGAGCTAAGAATGATGTGTGTGTGTATGTGTGTGTGTGTGTGTGTGTGTGTGTGTGTGTGTGTGTGTGTGTGTGTACCTGCTTAAGCTGGGGAACAACCCAGGGCCTTGCTCATACTAGGCAAACACTCTAGCACTAAGCCACACCCCCAGCCCTTTACATGTTAAATGTTTGGGGAAAAGGGAAGAAAATGTTTTCTGACACATGAAAATTATATGGAATTTAAGTTCACAATAGACTATGGCTGCTTTCATGCTCTGGTATTTGCAACAGAAATGGCATGGCCTTGAAAGCCTGGAATAGTTACTATATTTTCTGAGATATAGGAAAGTTTTCAACTCTGTAAGAAGGAACTGTTCAAACTGCTTTTGCTGAGAAGCACTGACTCCTTATTCAGGCCTATGAATTAACTAAAAACAGAAGTTTGGCACCTACCTCCATTTTGTATCTCTCTTTGCTCTAAACCATGCTCTTTGCAGTCACTTTGCAGGATTCCAGAAAGGACAGAACTGATAATATCTTTATGACAAGGGACTGAAACTTCCCTTAAGGAACAGTGGAGACTTGCAGGACAGACCACCCCTCCAAATAAGGACAATTACCTCTAATGATGAGGCTGCACCTGAGTAGGAATAATCATCTCATGGGAACCAGATTGCTCCCCTCAAGTGATGACAGAGATAACATCTTCTCCAGAACCCTTCTCCTGAACCCTCAGACTGAGATAAAGGTCAACCAAAATACACCTGTGACTGGGACTGTTTATCCATACCTTTGTCCCCTGCCCCTACTTCTTTTTCCACTTAAGGCTATAACTCTTGTCTGTACCCTGAAGATGGCTGAAGATGGGCTGAGTACTTACTTTGCCTCTTCCCACGGCATGTCCCAAGCCGTGTAATAAACATCCTTTCTCTGCCTTCACCATGACTCTTTGTTTGGCGTTTAGAGGCAGATGGCCAGACCTGGCACATGGAATCTCAGGAGTCTGGACTTTGGATCCAAAACTCCGGTTTCAAAACCACCTTGGAGAAGAGATGTTCAGAAGATCATTGGGCTACTTATTAGATGTCAAAAATAAAACAAAAGCAAGAAGACTGACAGCAACTTAAAGGAGCTGGGTTCTACAGCTCTTTCTGCTGTTTGGTAAACCTGTACAGCCTTGGTTAACAAACTCCCAGTTTGTAGAGCTCAGTTCCCTCATCTATAAAACAAAGGGACTGGACTAGACCTCTAGGTAAGCTTTCAGTGGTAATATTTTAAGATTCTAACTTTGGAGTTAATTAATTATTTGGCAGTACTGGGGCTTGAACTCAGGGCCCTCACAATTTTAAGTCTTTCGATCTACCACTTGAGCCACACTCTAGCTCCTAACTTTGCAATTCTTACATTTGTTGTTGCTGGCGAGTCACAAATTAAAAGATGGGCTATCATTATTTATTGCAAAGAACCCATCCTAGGGATCCTCTTCCAGACTAGATAGTGGTGTCAGGTGGTGTTTCTATTCTTATCTGCTTCCTTCCTTCTTTCTTTCTTTATTTTTTCAGCACTGGGGTTTGAACTCTGGGCTTCACACTTGGTAGGCAAGCACTCTACACTTGAGCCTTTCCGCCAGCTCTTTTTTGTGATGAGTGATTTTGAGATAGGGTCTCATGAACTGTTTGCCCAGGGCTGGCTTTGAACCTTGATCCTCCTGATCTCTGCCTCCTGAGTAGCTAGGATTACAGGTGTGAGTCACTGGCACCTGGCGAACTTTTGCTAAAAGGCTTCCTCTCTTCTAGATCTAGACCAGGATTCTTCAACCTCTATACTGTTGGCATTTTGAAGATGGGGCCATTTCATAATGCCTTTGGTTTGACATGAGTGTACACTGACTTCAGTAGTAGTTATGCAGTAGTAGTTATGCACTCAGATTTTCTCTTCTCATTGTGGCACCAGCAGACAGATGGCTGTTCCTGGTTGAGCCAGAGAGAGAGGATTAAGTTGATCTAGTCAAAATTCTTCATTTGACCTTAATCCTACATGTCAGGGTTAGGGGAGGGAAGTCATGGGGAGGCCAGATATCTAGGCAGGAGAGAGAGAGAGAGAGAGAGAGAGACAGAGAGAGAGAGAGAGAGAGAGAGAGAGAGAGAGAGAAAGAGAAAGAGAAATGACTATGAGCTTAGAAGTTATAAGAATGTGAACCTATGCCTTTAATCCTAGCTACTCAGGAGGCAGAGATCAGGAGGCTCTAGGTTCAAGAGACCTTATCTCAGAAAAAAAAAAAAAACCCTTATTCTGGTTTTTTTTTTCTTTTTGCTGGCACTGGGGTTTGAACTCTTGAAAAAACCCTTCACAAGAAAGGGTTGGTGGGGTGGCTCAATGTGTAGGCCCTGAGTTCAAACCCCAGTACAGCAAACAAAACAGAACAAAACAAAAAAAAAAATCTGGCTCGATGTTATATGGTATATATTTATAATCTCAGCACTCAGGAGGCTGAGGCAGGAGGATCACAAGTTCAAGGCTATCCTGGGCTACCTAGTGTACCCTGTCTCAAAAAACACAGAAGGAGGAGGACAACGAGTGGGGGAGGAAGAGGTGGAGGAGGAAGAAAAGTGAACTTAAGATCAGAAAGTGTCCCTTTAGGGAAGTTTCTACAGAGCCTGGCAGAGGGTGTGGGGATCCTATAATAAGTGGCTTTGACCTCAGTCAAAGCCATAAGTAGAAGAAGCAGGATGGGCATGCTCTGGGGCCCCTGGTGCAAAATCATGTGGGAACAATGTGGATATAGATTTTGACTGGATAGGATTCCTTTTGTTGTTGTGTTGTTTTGTTTTATTTTAGACAGGATCTCACTGTGAAGTCTGAGCTGGCATTGAACTCTCAATCTTCCTGGTTTAGCCCCCTGAGGTGCTGGGATTACAGATATGAACCATCATGCCTGGCTCAGATAGGATTTCTTAAAATAGGCAGTCTACTATTGTAATAAGCCCACAATTTCTTTGCTCCAGGTCCTTCCGTAGAGCACTTGCCTAGGGTGCACAAGGCCCTGGGTTTGATCCCCAGCACCACAGACATATGTAAACAGTCCTTGGGGGTTTTCTATAATTTTGGGGCAAAATTTACACTCCTTATCTCATGATGAGCAAAGCCTTATCACTCGATTGCGGTCTCACATCCAAGCTCCAAAAGGATGAACTATGTGCTCTGATTTCCTTTCCTGAACGCTGACTATGACTCATTGAGAAACCTGCCTAAGGTAACAATGACTAGGTCTGAGTCTGGAGTCTGAGGTAAGAGGACACACCTTTCACTTGCACATCCCTGACAGTGTCAGGTGCACTGCATGAGCAGGGTCGGCTCTGATTTGATGAAATCAGCCCAACAATATTCCATTACCCCATCTGTCACTTGGCTATCCCCCCTTCTGCTCCTCAGCTCATACCTCTGCCCTCCCTGGAGGTGGAGATCCATAACAGCAGCAAGTGTGTGTGGTCTGGGCCCAGTGCAGGCCGCTCCAATTTACTCATTAAGGCTGGCTGGGGTCTGAGAGAGAGGCAGGCTGTGAGCACAATGACTGCAACCCTCCCATCATTATTTCCTCCCAGGTCTATAGTGATGCTGATAATTTATAAAGTTTTAAAGATTTTTAAAACAATTTTTATCATCACATTGTTGTTGTACTTGGGGGTGCATCGTGACATTTACAAAAGTGCTTACAATGTATCTTAGTTAAATTCACCCCATCCATCATTCTCCTTTGTCCCAGCTTTCCCCCATGTAAAGGTATTTTCCTGCTAAAATACCGGTCTCCCTGGGAGATGCTATAGACTTATCCACTTGTCGGAGGGCAGCAACATGTAGAGGTTTAAAGCAAGGGCATTGGAGTTAGACTGCCTGCAATTGAAAATCAACCCCCAACATTCAATAGCTGCCTGATCTTAAGCATGGCATTTAACTTCCCTGAGCTTCATTTTCTTTGCCTATAAAGAAGCAGGTACTTTAATTGTACTGTATTGTTTTAAGACAAGAACATTTAACATGAGATCTACCCTCTTGAACTTGCAAGTACATTCTGGTTGACTACAGGGATAATGCTATATAGCAGATCTCCACAACTTACTCATCTTGCATAACTGAAACTTTATACCTACTGTTTAGCAGCTTCCCATTCCCCCGTGTAAGTGGAATCACACAGCATTTGTCTGTGACTGGCTTATTTCACTTAGCATCATACCCACAGATTCATCCATGTTGTCACATATTGTGAAATTTCCTTCCTTTTTACTGCTGAATGATAGCCGTTTTTAAAAGCGAAGAGTACATATCTGGATTGGGTATGTAGCTCAGTGGTAGAGTGTTTGGCTAGCATGCACAAAGCCCTGGGTTCAATCTCCAGCACAGGGATAGATTCTATCTCATGAATGCTCTCGACTCTGACCTTTCTCCATCACTACTGCCCTGCTTAGTGCAGACCCAGATCAGCACTAAGTTGTCTCCAAAATGGACTTCTTGTCTTCAGTTTAAAATCTTCTATCCAATTCATTCACTACCTGCTTTCTAAAATGCCATTTTTTCTAGGTTCAACTTGGAATTCAGTAGTGAAGACCTTGGAGAACGGATGTTACTTGGTTCTCCAACCTCATCCTGTGTAACTGATCCACTCCCATGCCCAGTTCTAACTACACTGAACTGCACATGAACAGTTACACCACTGTTTTGCATTCACTGATCACTGTCACTCTATGGTCTACTTCCCAGTGGTCCCTTAAGACTCAGGGGTCACGTCTTACTGCCCTCTATAGCACTGTCTGCACATCTCTAAGCCAGCACTCTGTATCACAATACGGGCCCCACTAGACTGGTGGTGCCTGGAGCGCACAGACCTGATCCTGACTCATTGCATCCTCAGCACCTTGTGCAGTGCTGGGCAGACAAGTGCTCAGGAAGCAGTTGTTGAAAAAATTGTTAAAGGCAATGCAACCTTTTAAGCAGCACTGAATAGTGGTTAAGGACACTGGAGCCGTACTGTATAAATGCAAATTTTGATTCTATAGCCCGCCTAGCCGCAAGTTCCTTAGTCTTTCCACACCTCACTACCCCAGATATAAAAAGGGGTAGTAACAGTACGCAACCTTATGAGTTATGGTGAGAATTAAGAGTGCCTGGCACTTGTTAAGTGCTATGTGCGCATAGGTATTATGTCTAAGCTTTCAGAGTTTTTAAGTAGCTTTCCAAGCTGGCATTTAACCTTGGTGTTTGACTTCAAAGCTCATACTACTGTTTCTTTACTCTTTTTCTTTCCTTTTTTTCTTTTCTCCTCCTCCTTTTTCAAAAAGGATCTCCCTATGTAGCATAGGCTGGCCTATGATCATTTGTGCCACTCTCCCAAGTGCTGGGATTATAGATGTGTGCCACTACACCTGACTCAGCTTATGCTGTTTTTACTACGTCGTCATGTGAGTTTCCATCACTCTAACAAATACCTGAGATGACCAATTTACAAAGAAAAAGGTTTATTTGACTCACAGATTTACAAATTTCAGTTAATGGTTGGCTGGTCCCATTGTTTTTGGGCCTGTGATGAGGCAGCACATCATGGTAGGAACATGTGGTGAGGCAAATCTACTTACCTCATGGCCAGAAATCAGAAATGAGGAAGAAGCTGGGGTCCCACTAACCCCTTCAAGGGCAAGCCCCCTAATGGCTAGAAGACTTCTAGTAGACCCCAGCTCTTCAAGGTTTTCCACTCTCCCACACCACCACCCTGGAGAAATAAGCCTTTGACACACGGACCTTTGGGAGACACTGTAGATCCAAACTATGTAGCCATGCTGTCTCAGGTTTAGATGGACTCTGCTTAAGGGCATGTGGATGGGATCTGAACAGAAAGGAAAGAGCATCAGTGGTCTGTATGCTTAGCATGCAGCTGGGTGCTGTGACTCAAGATTGTAATGCTAGCTACTCAGGAGGCAGAGATCAGGAGGATGGTGGTCCGAGGCTGGCTTGGGCAAAAACATTTGGGAGATCTTCTCAGCCAGTGGCTGGGCATGGGGGTGCATCCCTATCATCCCAGTTATGCGGGAGAAACATAAAGGGGAGGATCACAGTCCAGGCTGGCAAGGCCATAAAAAAAAAATAACCAAAGCAAAAAAGGGCTGGTGGTGTGGGTCAAGTGCTAGAGTACCTGCCTAGCAAGCATGAGGCCCCAAGTTCAACCCCTAGCACCTCCAAAAAAGGAAAAAAAGAAAAAAGAGCAAGAATGGGTCTGCTGGAACACCACCACCAACAGGTGTTGGCGAGGATGCGGGGAAACAGGAACCCTCTTACACTGTTGGTGGGAATGTAAACTAGTACAACCACTCTGGAAAAAAATTTGGAGGCTACTTAAAAAGCTGGACATCGATCTACCATTTGATCCAGCAATACCACTCTTGGGGATATACCCAAAAGACTGTTACTCCAGAGGCACCTGCACATCCATGTTTATTGCGGCACTATTCACAATAGCCAAGTTATGGAAACAGCCAAGATGCCCCACCACTGACGAATGGATTAAGAAAATGTGGTATCTATACACAATGGAATTTTATGCAGCCATGAAGAAGAACGAAATGTTATCATTCGCTGGTAAATGGATGGAATTGGAGAACATCATTCTGAGTGAGGTTAGCCTGGCCCAAAAGACCAAAAATCATATGTTCTCCCTCATATGTGGACATTAGATCAAGGGCAAACACAACAAGGGGATTGGACTATGAGCACATGATAAAAGCGAGAGCACACAAGGGAGAGATGAGGATAGGTAAAACACCTAAAAAACTAGCTAGCATTTGTTGCCCTTAACGCAGAGAAACTAAAGCAGATACCTTAAAGCAACTGAGGCCAATAGGAAAAGGGGAACAGGTACTAGAGAACAGGTTAGATCAAAAAGAATTAACCTAGAAGGTAACACCCACGCACAGGAAATCAATGTGAGTCAATGCCCTGTATAGCTATCCTTATCTCAACCAGCAAAAACCCTTGTTCCTTCCTATTATTGCTTATACTCTCTCTACAACAAAATTAGAAATAAAGGCAAAATAGTTTCTGCTGGGTATTGAGGGGGGGGAAGGGAGGGGGCGGAGTGGGTGGTAAGGGAGGGGGTGGGGGCAGGGGGGAGAAATGAACCAAGCCTTGTATGCACATATGAATAATAAAAGAAAAATGAAAAAAAAAAGAATGGGTCTGCTGGGATAAGAGAATAGGGAAGAAAAAAATAGACTCTATGAATACGAACATCCTAAATTTACATGTTCATAAAATGAATTGGTTCCTATTCTACTTGCCATCAATCTCAATAATATCAGATCATCTCTTTACTTAGCTTAGCACATGGGAAGGGTATCGTAAGCCTAGGATTATTTTCTGGACTGTGGGGACCTTACCCTCAGGCTTCCAACCTTTTAAGAGATGAGCAAATTCTATATTGAAGAATTCCAAGTCTGAATGCCTTCATCTCCTAAAAGCCTCATCCACACTTCTTTTACATTTAGAGTGGGAAGAGAGCCAATTAGGCGTGTAGCTAAGATTCTGAGCATCACAAATAGCTTACGGGTTATGTAGTATTCCATTGAGGCTATAGTCTAGGGTCTGCCCACATCTTGGCTTCTCGCTTCTCCTGGAAACATCAGCCCCCTTATTAGACGAGTACATTAATGGCCACTTCCACTCCGTATCCTCACAGAGCATTCACTCACTACTTTTCAACAGAAGACTATCCTACTATCCTACTTCCTGTAGGGTCAAATCATGCATTCAGACAGAGGGAAGTGGTGAGCAACATATCAAATGCCCTGAATTTTCGGAATTAGATTAGCCTTAGCCTCTGGATTTTTGTTTTGTTTTGTTTTGTTTTGTTTTGTTTCTTTAATGATCTTTTCCTCTCCTGTGTTGGTTTCTTTACCTGCTCTTATTCATTCATTTAAATGGTATTTATTGAGCTCCTAACTACTGAAGCTTTTTATCAGACATTGGGTATACAAGGACAAATAACATTTCATCTTCTCAGTTGAGGAAAGAACTCATATTCTAGCTGGAGAGACAGACAATTACACTGTGCAATTATACTGTAATCCACAAGTACAGTATACTATACTAAGTGCCTATAAGAAACATATGGGAACCTAGCTGCATCTTTTTCCCTATTACTAAGATCAGGGAAGAATCTGATTAAGTCTTATGGGAACTAAATGTGTTACCCTTCCCAGGAACCTTTTTGCTTATTTCAAAGCATCTTCATTTTTTAGCATTTTTATTAATTAAAGCCAACATCTTATATCTGTTGGATTTTTTCTAATCCTACTACTACTCCCTTAATTCCAATTTTTATCAGTTCATTCCTGTTTTAATTTCAAATAGCTTTCTTCCCCCTGCCTCTTTCCTTTCCAGAGCATTCTTCTCAAATTAATTAACGCTCATCAGATTATTTTTCCTATCGCACAGGACTTTTCCTATAGCCCTTAAATCTGCTAGTCCAGCCATTTAAAGATTCTGCACCTCCATTTCCAATAATAACCATTATATGGTGGTTAGAATGATGCCCTGATGATTTTATTGAATGTTTATAGTGATGACAATGAGACACTCATGAAAAAATCATAATGGTATAGGTGACCCTTATACATTATTGCTGTTTTGTGTCCCTTAGAAGAGAAAGTCTACCTGTAGCCCAGCCCTCCACCCTTCAGTTTCTGCTATTTTTCTCAAGTTCTTCTGTTCTTCCACAAAATGAATACTCCTACCATACAAGGTCAGTCTAGTCAACATTCTCTGAGCATGCCTTCTTAGGCCACATTTGAACATTTTCAACACTCACTCTTCCACCCCTTCTTTTTCCCTTTTACCTTTATCCACACTTTACACAGCTTTCTGGTTCACTCAAGTTCTACCTCTTCAGTAAAACCCTCTTCAAACCATACCAGTGGCCGGCACCACATGCAAAGCATGCAGGCACATGCTTTTATCAACAACCTTGTTGGTAGATTTACATAACTCTTTGCAGATGTGAGAATCATTTCCTCTTTTAAACTGAATGCTCTTATTACAGGCTGAATTTCATCCCCCGCAGAGTTCATATGTTGAACTCCTAACTCCCAGTACCTCAGAATGTGACTTATTCGGAGATAAGTTCTTAAAAAGGTAATTAAATAGCCTCTTTTTTTCTTTTTTGGGGGAGTGTATACTGGCGTTGAACTCAAGGCCTCACACTTGCTAGGCAGACGTTCTACCCCATGAACCAGTTCTCCAGCCCTTAAAAAGGTAATTAAGTTGAAATGAGGTCATTAGGATCTTGGTCATGGCACAAAAGGTACAGATCATATGAAAGCAAGAGGAAGTCAGCCATCTACAAGCCAAGGAGAGAGGCCTCAAAAGAAACCAACCCTACCAACACTTTGATCTCAGTCTTTGAGCCTCCAGAACTGTAAGAAAATACATTTATTTTGTAGAAGTCAGAATACTTGCAGTCTATGGTACTTTGTTATGGCAGCCTGAGCAGATTAATACACCCTTCAAGGACAGCTACTTTTGATTTGATTCAAATTAGGCAAATACTGTCATTTTTTTCCCTTTGGCCTCCACATTTTCCCTGTATCTTTTCATGCTGTATATCAGCCACACCCCAGTCATACTCAGTAGTGCCTCGT
Source organism: Castor canadensis (assembly GCF_047511655.1). Taxonomy (NCBI): domain Eukaryota; kingdom Metazoa; phylum Chordata; class Mammalia; order Rodentia; family Castoridae; genus Castor; species Castor canadensis. Next base: position 179,054,628 of record NC_133387.1, on the reverse strand, counting down.
AAGGGACCTTAGGCATGGTTGTGTGAGAGATGCCTGATGGGAGGCATGTTAAAATGTGCTCCAGCCTATGGGCTGATACAGACTGCCCTCCGAGGAAGCTCACCAAAGATGTTCTTTATTACTTTTTTTTCCCTAAGGGTTTTCTCTAGGAACCAAAATCTTTTGCCATGAAATACCTCTGGCTTAGAGAGTCCAGAGCAGTGACTTTAAGTGTAATTGACATTAAAGCATCACTTGGTACTACCGTTGATGGAGCTCTCAAGGTTTCAGGGCTTGTGTGGCAGCAAGCACTGACATTCAGCCTTGCCAGTCGTCTGGAACACTGAACTCTTCTCCACCCCTGGGCACAGACAGCCTCAAGCTTGGAGCAAATTATCGTTGCAGATTATTTTCTCTCATGGGGGAGGGCTCAAGTGAAAACTTTTATCTGATGTTTTTCTCTGAACTTTCTTTTCTCTTTCACCAGCTTCTCTCTTTGAGTCCTTTTGCTGTGACCACAATTTATCTCAGAGATTTACCTCTCTTGCTTAAAATTTTGGCCCAAGAGAGGAAAATACAAAACCATCTTTCTTTATGGTCTTTAACTGAGGCAGACCATATAATTCAAAAGGAACTCCACTATGAACTGCATTGGGGGAGACCTCACAAACACATACAATGAGCACAGAAGCACTAATGAAGCATTGGTATTTAAATAACTGGACCTCTTAACTTGCTCACGAGCACTAATTCTCTCTACCTCTAGGCTGGAGAGATATTGGTTTAATTCTTGAGCTTTTCTTTCTTTGGTTTCTTTCTGTTCTCTTTCAAAGAAGGCAATAGGATTGGACACCTATCATAATCCTGATCTTGTGGCCAGAAATGAAACTGATGGCCACGCCAGGATGAATATGGACCCTCATACTTCTGAACTATTGTTCTCCATAGCAAGACAGAGTCTATGCCAAGCGTAGCCCTCTCAGGCCATCCTCCATGCAAGGAGGTTCCAGGATGACTTCCTTGCACTCATCCTGATATCACTTTTATGAGGCAGTGAAAAGCTGGTTTCTCTTTGTGATTGGAGCTTAGGTCAACAAACCTGAAGACACAAATCGCACCCCATGTCCTAAACTCTGACTAATAGGCTTATTGGCTGGTGGGAGAACACTCTGCGGAGGTCACAGGGGGAATGGTCTGTTCTGTGGTAATTATGGGCCCAGATTTGTGGTTCTTGGGGTCTTTTCCATTTGTGTCAGCCATGCAAGATTGGGTATCTTATCCTGGAGATTCATAATGTTAGACCAGAAGGAACTTCATGTGTCAAATACATAAAACATAGCATGGCATTTTATCTCAAGTACTTATGGTGACCACTTAGAATAGGGAAAGGTCATTGGTTTGGAATCAGGAGTTTAAGGTTTGAGCCTTAATTCTGTCATTAACTAATCTGAGTGACTCTGGATATATCACCTCCCATCTTTCTGGTTCTTTAAAATAATAATCACTTTACTTTTCATTAAAATTATCACAACTCATTGTGAAAGTACCAATGATCTCTCACTATTTGGAAATATCTGATGGACAGTTATGTATGTTTTTGATGAATATAATGGGAGATGATTAATTATTATAAGTTGGTGATCAAATATGGGGCTCATTTGAAGATGAATAATAGAAAGAGCCTTCGTGATTAAAGAGTTAGCGACTATAAGACTATTTGATACAGAAGTCCTGCTAACCCTGATATTCTAGAATTCTTATCTTATGTTATCATTGTACAAGGAAAGTACAATAATATTAATGTTTTTATAAGAGGAAACCCTAAAGAACTCCATGTTTAAACATGGTAGAAAGGCCACATGAGAACACAGCGAGAAGGTAGCCATCTTCAAGCTAGGAAGACAGCCCTTACCAGACAACAAATTTGCTAGCACCTTGATCTTGAACTTCTAGTCTCCAGAACTGTGAGAAAATAAATGTCTGTTGTTTAAGCTACCCAGCCTGTTGTATTTTGATATGGCAGCCAGCAAACTAATGCAGAAGCAGATCCTTCAGTCCCAAGCAACCTTTCAGATGACGTTAGCTTCACCTTAATGACAAACTCAGGAATGATCCTGAGTCAGAACCACCCAGCTAAGCTGCTTCTGAATTCCTGATCCACAGAAACTATGAAATAATAAATGTTTGTTACTTTAAGCCACTGTGTTGGTGCATAACTTTTTGTGTGACAATATTTAACTGATGGAAGTAATGGAGGATGCCATTTATCCCAAGGCAGAATACCACATAAGGCATTGTCTATATAGCTGGGAGCAGAAGGCATCATTTATAAGATTTTAATCTGTGTCATGGTTAGGGCCCAGCTATGCTCCATTTCAAGATAAAGCCTCACAAACGATGCTTTCTGCTGCTGGCTATACACAATGATGAGGACATGTGGTGGACAGATGCCCAACTATGCTCTATCTCACAGATAAAATCTCACAAATGATACTTCCTTTCTTCAAAGTCTTGTGAAGCATCCTAGCAGCAGTAAAGAGGGCTCCAGGGAAAATTTCCATGGAAATCACCACTTAGATCCTTTCTTTCTGAGACTCTGTCTTCTACTTTGCTAAGAAATTATTTTTAAGATGTGATCAAAATCACGTTTATCAGCTTTAGGAACAGAAACATTGAGGGATTTTTTTTTCCTGGGAGAATGAAGGAATTAAAGGTTATATACCCAGGATCAATTTATCAGATGGTTCTGCCTTCCAAAACAAAATTCAGAGAACTTGGAGAGGTGCCTGTCACAGTATGGCCCCATCAGAGTAGAATATTCTGAGTAGCCTTAGGATATCAGATTTCACTTTAAATAATTCCAGTCCAAGAGAATCCTAGAATGTCGAAGCTAGACTACCTTAGAAGTCATCCAAGACAAACTCTTTATGTTACCAACAAAGGAGAAATGAAGGGCCAGAGGTTGTCATTCTCCTACATAGTAATGGCATAAAGTGACAGAGCACAGCCTGGGATTCTGCTTTTTGGGTTTTTTTGTTTGGTTGTTTCATTTTGGTTTCTGAGACAGGGTCTCACCATGTAGCCCAGCCTCCGTCTCCTAAGTGCCGTGTACCACCATGCCTGGCTTAGTCTTTGTATTTCAAGCGCAAATGATTCTGTTACCCTCCAGGAGTGGAGGGGAGTGGGAAGGCATTTTCTTTCTTTCTTTTTTTCTCTTTCTTTTATATTATCATTTTTTCATTGACTTACATGTGTATACATTGTTTGGGCCACCTCCCCCCTCCTCCCACCCTCCAGGCATTTTCTTCTTCTAAGTGAAATCCTGAAACTGCCTCCATTGCTCTCCCAACAGCCATTTCTTTATTAAATGAATCACTTCCTGCTTCTTCCTACCAGGTCCCTTCTGCACAAAACTCTCAGGTTTGATCTCCAAGGTTTTCACATAGATAATTCAATCCACCTGAAAACTAGGCTACTTGGCTCAAACTCTGATGCCCAGGCAGCCTTTGGCAGGAAGAAGGTATAATAGAAAGAGGCCCAAGCTATAGGGTTAAACTGGGGCTCTAACATGGGTCACTGGTGCACTCGGGGACTTAGACTAGTCACAAAAAGCTTTTCAGCCTCTAAGTGCCCCTCCAATTATGGCCTGTCATCCATCAATCAGAGAAAGCAATCCCTTTTGATGAGTTAGCTAACTAACCCTTGGCGTGCCTAGATAATATAACACTACGAACTTGATAAAATGCTTTTGTCCTAGAAAAGACTAAGCACAAGAACCATGGTAGAAGAAGCATGAAGCCCTGAGTTCAAACCCTAGTACTGCTCAAAACAAACAAACAAAAAGAATCATGCTGGAGAATTCAGGCACTGTGGAAGGTTATTTACTCATTTTTATGGTATTGGAGATTGAACCCAGCATCTGCTGTGTGCTAAGCAAGTACTGTGCCACTGAGCTACATTCTCAGTCCCCACCCCCCCTTTTTTGAGACAGGATCTTGCTATGTAGCTCAAGCTGGTATTGAACTTGCAATCCTTCTGCCTCAGTCAACAGAGTAGCTCGGTTACAGGTAACAGGAAGGTTTGTATGTCAGTTTCCACTGCTAGACATCAGACTCAGGGATTCCAGAACAGTGCTGCCTTTGCCTGACGGCTTTGCAGCCCTGGGTGGACCCATTCAGCTATCTAGGCCTCACTGCCTCCCTCTTTAAAAGAGCACTACACATTGTTTCTCACTTGTGTCATGCTGCTGGCTGTATTGTTTTAGTTTTGCAATAAATCACAAAGCCAGTAGCCAACTTCAATATTTATAGCACCTAAAATCAAGTGTAGTTCAACTGTTTTCCGCATATTTTGCTGGGTCAAGTGCTGGGGATTTAGAGCCATACAGATCTAGCTTCCAAATGTGCTTTATTGTTTCCAGTTGTTAAAACTGGACAGGTTACTTCAGCCCTCTGAGCCCCAGGTGGACTGAATCTACATTAAGATCACGGGTAAAGGGCTTCACGATGTGTGGCAAAGAGGAAATGTTCTGTATTAGCTATGACTTTTGCTATTCTGCACTATTTGCTATTCACTGAGCCCCCTTTGTGTGCTAGGTGCTGCTCAAGGTGCTGAGGGTATAAATATAAAAGAGCCATTCCCTTAAGAAGTTCGTGATCTAGTTCTTTTTCCAAATGGAAAGGTGGGGAAGACTCAAGATCTGTCAAAGCATTAAGAAAGTAATTAAATTAATTAAGAAATTAATGACATTTGGCCATACTGGGCCTTGAACTCAGAGCCTTGAACTTGCAAGGCAGGCACTCCACCACTTGAGCCACTCTCCCAGGCCTTTTTTTTTTTTTTTTTTGCTTTTAGTTATTTTAGGGTCTCATGTTTTCTGCCCAGGCTGGCCTCAGACCACGATCTTCCTACCTACAGCATCCTGAATAGCTGAGATCACAGGCGTGCACCACCCTGCCAGGCCTATCTTACTGAGATGGGGGTCTTGCTAGCTTTTTCTCAGGACTGGCCTCCAACCACTATCCTCCCAATCTCTGTCTTCCAAGTACCAGGGATTTACAGGTGTGGGCCAGAATGCCTGGTCAAAATTAATGTAATTAAATTTGTGTTTGCATGTGTGTTTTTTTTTAAACAATTAAAATAGTATTTGAAAGGTCACCAAAAACCCAGTATCTCCTGGGAATTAACAGTTACTTCTTGAGGAGGTGTCAGCCTGTGGATCTTCCAAGAATGTGTTCATACCAAATTATCAATAAGCCTACATGAGAACCTATAGGCCATTGTGAAGATGAAGCTACATGGACATGGGGTGAGCCTGCTCATGGCATTAAAGAGGTGGGAACAGAGGTGCCATGGGTAAGAAGGGTAACTTACGTCTCCTCATGTCTCATGTGAGCAGCATGCTTCAGACCAATGATGCCCTCTGGACAGGCATGGAAGCATCTGAGTGTGTAACATCTGAATGAGAACATGAGAACCTATCACTTGTTAGGTAAAGTCAACAGATGCTTCAACTTGGCACACTGTTAATGTACATTGGCTTTTCTCTACTGCTTCAATCTCAAGATAATTACCTCACATTTAACACAAGAGGGGATGGGCAACTGACAATTTTGAGGCCATGAAGTAAGTGCTAGGATGGTGGTAAGATGCCCAGTATGCCAGGGGCACACAAGAAGGCAACTTCAGAGGACAGTCATGATGCTCTGAGTCTGCAAAGATGAGGAGGTATGTCCCATAATTCCCTGTGGACACTCTCAGTCTATCCATAATTGTTGCATTAAAATTTGTTTTTCACGGTCTAGCCCTAAAGGGAAAAAGATGAGGAGCTTATCAACCCTTTTTTTTTTTTTTTTAACATCTACAAAATTTGTTTGTTATTAAGACTTTCTGCCTAATGGTAATGAATTTGCTTTTGTAACAAGTGGCTCAGAGAACCATAAAATAGGTAAAGTAGACACTGGTGATAAGAATTCTTAGAATAATACAACTGTACCTCTATGAATGTAATGTTCCTAAGAAGGTGGATAACTACTGACATTTTGGGAAGGACAGTCCTTAGAAGTGAAGGACTTTGCTAAGTGAAGATTGGACTTCTAATGACTGCCCAAAGACCAGCTCACCTGAACACTATTTATTTCAAGGGAAAAATCAGAGATTTTCCAGCAGATAAGCAACTTGAGATACTTGGGAGAAAAGGCTGAATTGTCCATAATTATTTGGGATGGATCATGCTGGAGACAAGTCTATGATTTACTGATTTCCTAACATGTACAGAGTGGCTTGGTCCTGCCTCACTTCTCTTCCTTTTGAAGCTTCCTCTTCTGGAAACATCTCAAGCATGACCACTTCACAGATGTCAACAAGGAATTTGCTCCCCTGTTTATTGACTGAAACAAGCAGCATTAGGTTTCCTTGGTTTCCCTCTGCCAGCAACCCTGTACAGGGGCAGGAAAGGCAGTTACTTGACCAGAGGTGAGGACTAGCTGCCCAGCATTCTAAGACTTGGTCTCTAACCACAAGTTGCTTATAATCTATTTGGGGATGTAGAACTAAGGTAGATGAAGGAAATAAGTACGTTAAATATTTATTAAGGCCTTACCATGTGCTAAACCAGTCATGCTCAGCCTGCATGTGAGAAGCACTGTTTTTTTTTTCTTTAAATTCAGAATAGCTGGGCCTCATGCCTCACACAGCAGTTTTCCAATTGTCATTTTGTGAGCAGTGTCAACATCAGCTGGGAACTTCTTACACATGCAAATTCTTGGCCCCAAATTCCTGGCAGAGGGAGGTCCCAGCAATCTGTTCTTTAACAGATCCTCCAGGTGCTAGAGTTCATGCACACTGGAATTTGAGAACCACCTGACTCAAGAGGTTTGGCTTCAATGTGGAGGTTTGGGCTCCTGAATATTTGCAAAGATGCACAGGGTATACTCGCAGGGATCCAGGGTTGGGAACGCGGGAGATGCAGGGATGCAGAAAATAAAGAACATAATGGAGATCACAGTTTAGTGCATGATATTCAGCTGAATGCCACAAAACAGCTTAATCAAGGGGGAAATTCCTGGAGGAGCTAGAGCTCACCCTAAAAATGAGCTTTGAGAAGACTTTGTAGGGACAGATGAACAAAAGGGACAGAGGCAGGAAGGAGTGGGAAGAACAGATAGCAACCTACTCTGTACCCAGTTTTGAAGAAAGCATCCATTTATTCATTTAACAAACATTTCCTGAGTGTCTGTTCTGGCAGCTGATTATTTATGATTTATAGCTCACCAATTTCCAAAAAAGGACTTGAGGTAGTTTAGAATGTTAAAACACATCCAAAACAGGCACATAAATAATGCAAATGGAACAGAGACCCATTAAAAGGAACACATCTTTCAAGCACCTGGAATGAATTAATTTCAGGCTTGATGGGAGCAAACCACTGTGAGAGGTGCTATGGGGTTCACTGAGAGGAAGGAGGTTGTAGTCCACAGGGAAGATGAAAGTGTACATAAATAAGCACATTTAGGCAAAGGACTATGGTGTTTTGGGGGCAGGCAAGGTCATTTCCAGCTGTGGAAATGGCTACTTGTACCTTGGAGAAGGGGGAGAGTTTTGGTGAGGATGGAAGGGGAGATTAGGGCTATGGCTGGAAGCATAAAGTATCAGTGGTATGAAGAATACCCACAAAGTCCCCAAAGCAAATGAACAATGGAAATGAAGAGCAGAATAAAGGGATGGGAGTGAGAGGGTCCCCAAAAAACAACTCAAGACAAAATCTTGGAGGGTTTTGCTTTCCACTGCAGAAATTTGTGTTGGGTTTATTAGTGTGAAGTGAGTGGGTTTGAGCAGGGGAGTAACATGGGGGAAAGTTAAATGTGAGGCAGATGAATTCAGCAGATGCATATAAGGTGGAGTGGAGAGAGAGGGTGGAGGTAGGGAGACCATTCATGAGGCTGAGCCTACTCTAGATGCTAGAAGAGAATGAAGCATGGCCCGAGTTAGAGAGTCAAGAGCAAGAGAAAGGAAGACAGTAGAAAACGACACTTTGAAGTTCAGATCCACAGCTTGCTACTCAATGTGTGGTCCTATCACCAGTAACACTACCAGCATCTGGGAACTTATTAGAAACAGTGCCTCAGGCGCAACCCAGACCATACTGAATCAGAACCTGCATTTTACCAAGAGCCCTGGGTGATCTGAATGCACAGTGAAGTGAAAGGCACTGTGCTTGTGGGCCTGGTGACTTACTGAGTGCAGGAAGTAGGGAGGGAGACTCCTAAGACAATCTCAGATGGCTCCAGTTCTAGGTCACAAGGAGTTGGCAGCAGGATCAGAATCAGGTTGCATTGCAGCTGAGAGGACCCAAGACCAGCTTATGAGTTCTGAGTTCAATAGCTACAGGGGGCCAGGGTATCTGCTTAAATTTGATCTTTCCCAAATCACTATATGGTGGAATCATATTACCATGTACAGATTTCCCGTCAGCTGGAGAAATACAATATTGCCCCAATTTTAGATTTTAAAAGACAAAATCCAAATTAAATGACCAAATGTTTACTTGCCGAGAATAATAAATGTGATAGAGATACAGCAACACATTGATGTTCTCAGTGCTTGCTCTGTTCCTGGCAAAGTGCTAAGCAGCTTACTTCTATGCAAATCAGTAGTAACTAGCCTATCAAAAATTGCCCTTAACTCTTAGAGATGTTTACACCCTTGGACCATGTTATTTATTTATTTGTCTCCCTCAATAAGCTCCCCTTGATTTTCCCAGTACCTAAAATAAGGCCTTATAATTAGTAGTAACTCACTGGTTTTATTCTCTTAATGAATGAAAAACCAATCTATTGAGAATAGCAGTCAGCATCACACTTAAAACATGATGCCTCGGCACATGTGACATTGCCCGTGTTGTAGGAAGGGATGACTTCATTCATTTTCCTGTTTTTAGTATTGAACACAGTTGTCAGGTAGGCAGTAAGTGCTCAATACACTTGAATGAATAAATGAGGTTGTAGTTTCCACTAAAAGGTTTTTAAAACATGACAATACATTCCTAAAAGTTAATAAAAGTGACCTCTGAATCCTTGGAATTGAAACCAGCTAGAGAATGTTATCATTGAGTATATTGTAATTTACCAAGGGAGGAAAGGATATGGTAACAGAAGAGTCGTAATCTCTACAAACGTCTAGAAAAGGAATTGTAAAACCAAAACTTTGATAGTATCATTCTACATCCTGCATGGGACAGGCTGTTCTGATCAAAAATAGGCACCTCTCCAGACTAGAGACAGCTTCTCCAGTTTTTACTGGCTTGACGGAAGGACCCTTTAGCCACCAAAGCAACTTCTGGTCTGTCAGCTAGCTTCCTGAGAACATGGTATCTCCCAGGAGGGAGTGTTCTGAACAAGTAACTGACCTTGTTATAAACAGGCTGTTAAACACAGCTTGACAGTAGAAAGAACTTCGAAGTCCAGCTCCACCATATGCTAATCTGAAACCTTGAGCAATTTGCTTGATGATCTCTTGATCATCTTAAAATAACAGTAACATTAACCTCTCAGGGTTATGAACATTGAAAAAGTAAAATAACGTGCATGGAACCCACAACCCAGCTGCATAATACCTGCTACATAATACTAATGGTTTTTGTCTCTGACCGTCCCTCCCCTTTAGATGCTCCTCTCACGATTAACAAAGGCATTATTATTTTTCTGCATTCTGGCAGGTGCACGCAGGTCTGCGGTGTCCATGGTGACCATCTTGAAGTACTGATTCCCTGTGGCCTCAGTGCAAAGCAAGCTTTCCTCCTTTTAGCATGATTATTTGCAATTTCCTGATTTGCTAGAAATTCATCCAGCTGGCTTTGAGGACGATGTTCTTTTTTCTTAGCAGTGTTCTTTTTACTAAACCCTACCTCTGCAGGGACCTTTACAAACCCTCCCCCTAATCTTTCATTGTTCTAGAGACAAGAGCACAGGGTCTACTTAGGACCATGCAATGCTGCTGTCTTCCCAAACAGATACATGGAAATGAAGGAGGTACAAAGGGCAGAACTTACCGCAGGTCAATGATCAAATGGTTCCTAAGATGTTAACGGTTTGCTACTTGAATTAAATTTCAAGGGAAATGAATGAAAAAAATCAAGGTATGTAAAGACTGACTTTTTTTTTTTTTTTGTAATACTGGAGTTTGAACTCAGACCCTACATCTTGAACCACTCCACGAGCACGCCCCCACACTTTTTTTTTTTTTTTTTTGTGATGGGTTTTTCAAGATAGGGTCTTTCAAACTATTTCCCTGGGCTGGTTTCAAATTGAGATCCTCCTGGTCTCTGCCTCCTGAATAGCTAGGATTATAAGCGAGAGCCTCTGGCATCCAGCAGGATTGACTTTCCTACCACAAAGCTGTATGGATTCTGCTAAAACTCATGATTTATAGTTACGACCCTTCTGTTCATTCTTTCTTCCAACCTCCCTTTTGCAACTGGCTTGTTCTTGCCTTGCAGGCCTGAAGGAGGAGCAGTTGGACCCGTGTTCTGAGAAATTGGTGGAGTTTGAATGCAGCAAGGTTTCTAGTAGTTACCACTTGCCTCCCCACATCCAGGTGCTTCTTCTCCAACTTATCTCTTTTGCCCAACCTCAAGGCTACACCCTCTTCAGAAGGATTGACTATAAATGGTCATCATGGGGAAGCAGCCAGAATGCCAAGAGCTATGAGCCTGACGGAGCTTGTGTATCAGCCTGACAGCTTCAATAGCCCAGAGTCTGTGTGGAATCCCAAACAGCCCCTGTCTCCTCCTCCTCAACCACAGGCTGCCTGCCTCCCTCCCTGACCTTGTTTAAACAGGACAAGAGTGAGCTGTGTTTGGACTCAGAGGCCAGTGACCTTTCTCCAGTGTGGGAGATAGGCCAGCAAGACTGCCCCTCCTGAACATGAGTTCGTTTTCTGCTTTTCAGAAACTTGGGAAAGTAGCAGTTTCCTCATCTCAGAAATCTGCTACCAAAGGTGGGAACTGTCCATAGCTCATACAGTTTGCTTGGGTCTGAGGGTGGTGGTCATTGTGACTAATATATGGGCCAGACATGGCACTTTGGGGTAATGGGCACATAATGTTTATCATAGTACTTGGCACATAGAAAATGCTCAATAAGTAATAGGTGTTATTATAAATAATCTTACAGATGAAGAAGTATTATTCTGTTTTGTTTTGGGCAGCTGATGAAACATGGAGAGAAGTTCAGTCACATATTCAAGGTTTCATAGCCATCAAGTTACAGAGATGGAATGTCATATATAGGGCCAGTGTGACTGCAGATTGCGCAGTTTCTGTGCCTCCTCCCATTGCAGTGGCAAGTTGATGACCACAGATGACAGATGCAGCTCTGAATAAGCCCCCTCCTCCCTCTGGGCTTGCAGGAAGAGTTGAACTTAATGACCTGTTTGAGTCCTTCCAATCTAACCTGCTGTGAATTCAAGCTCCTTCCCTGTAGAAGAAAGCTGTTCTAAAAGGGGAAATGGCTGAGTTCCACGAGAAGCAAATGACAAGAGTGTGATTGGTCTCAGGTCCAGGAAGACAGGCAGTCTACCCGGCACCAAAGATACTCCCAAAGCGAGAGCCTCTTCTCAAACTGAAGGCTGCCAATCTACTTAGCTCAGTGAAGGAAGCAGGACCAGAGGAACCTTTCCTAAGAATTAGCTGAAAAACACAGTCAGGGGCTGAAAATCTGCCACCTTCATTTATTTCTTCCCTCTATTTCATCCATTGGCCTCTAGTCCATGATGTGCTCACAAACATCTTTAGAGGGAAAGCCACCTACCTGGCCATGACAGTGCTGTGGCATCACACACTGACACTGAGGCCAGGACCCTCCACAACACCCAGGGGCAGCCACTGCACTGGCTCTTCCCACAACCAGCTCAGTTTGGTAGCATTCTCAGAAAGCCCTTCTTTCTCTGAAGACTTGGAAACCACTGTGCTAGTTGAGCTACTCAGCTTGGAATGAAGCAGGGTGGTTGTTGGAGTCGTAGGAGCTTTGGGGCTGCCTTTTTCCATACCACCCGACTGCCCTGCATTGTGCCTGCAAGTGCCCATAGCTGGTGCCCCAGCCTTTTTCTTTCCAAATTTGCTTCTTCCAAGGAGTGCTCTCAGATTGGATTCAGCAACACTTCCTTCTTGCCCTGCCCTGTCTGTGGAATTTACAAGGTTCATGTACTGCTAATTATGTTCTCATTTGTAATTCTCTGGGATCAGGGCCGTCTCTCTCTGTCTCTCTCTCTCTCTGTCTCTCTCTCCCACTTGTTCTCCTTCTCTATTTTGTATATCCCAGTAGATTAGAGAGTCCTTTAAGAATTTAAAGCCCTGAATCTCCTCATCTCCCTCAACCCTTCCACCCCTCCCCAGATGGTGCAGCGTCCAATATCTTCCAGGATCAGGTACACTAAAGGAAAGTGGGGAAATCCCTGGTCTTCAGACACCTTCAACTATGAAGGACAGAACAGAACTCTGGTCCCCCAAAGGACCAAGTGGCTATTTTCTACACTCTGAAAATGAGCTATAGGACCCCTGCTGGGGAGCCTCCTTCCAACCCTGGGACTCCGAGGAGATAGCTGGGCTCTGAAGGAGGTGCAAAGCGAGGGAGATTTTGTTTTGGCTGTGAGGGAACTCCAGGACTCCCAGGGGAATCCACAGGCCTCATATATATTTATGTGAACTTAAGATGCTAATGAGTGTTGCGGAGCCAAGAGCACCACTGGGCTTTGTAAGCAATTTGGCCTACTCTTAACACAGTCTTCTTTGTCTGCAGGGCTGTAGGTTCAAATTGTTGATCTGGGCTTGGAAGTGCAGTTGACATGGAAACCTGCCCAATCCTGCAGGATTACAGGGGGCTCCAGAAGGAAGCAGAGCTGCATACCCTGCAGTGTAGGCCTGGCTGGATCATCTTACCCACCTTCCAGTGTCCAAGACAAGTGTGAACATTTCCTAGATAGGGAGGTTTTTACCCCATTATTAGGGGATTCCTATCCCAATCACTCATGCACCCTAATGATAGCACCCTGTGGAAGTTCCTCCTTTTAGCGAATGGATCTGTTTTGCTGCACACAAAGCCTGCTTTTTCTTGCTGCTTGGAGGCCTGAGGATCAGCTTGCAGTTATCTTACAGATGATCTGCTTGACACTGGGGGTCCTGCTGCTTTCGTCTCAGTTCAGTGGCCAGTTTCGGTCTGTTTGTCATCGGGGAATGACTCTGTGCCAGGCACTGGGCACAGCAAGATGAACAAATCATGACGGGACCCATAACCCTAGCTACTCAGGAGGCAGAGATCAGGAGGACTGTGGTTTGAAGCAAATAGTTTGCGAGATCCTATCTCAAGAAAATCCACCACAAAAAAAGGGCTGGTAGAGTGGTTCAAGGTATGCCCAGAGTTTATACCCCAGTACCACCAAAAAAAAAAAAAAAGACAAACAAGTCTAACTGCATCCTCCCAATCGTGTGGTCTTCTGTGGGAGACATTCAATCAAGTACACTTACTGCAAGTTATGGTGTTTACTAAAAAAGGAGCTAGGAGCTATGCTTCTTTGGGAAGCAGAGTAAATAGCAACGGGCTCTACTTGGGAGTGACGGGTAAGGTTTCCCAGAAAGGCTAACCTCTGAGCATGGCCTTAGAGGCCAGTAGACATTTCCCAGGTAGGAGAGTTGGGGAAAGGGCATCATTCTAAGGAGAGGAAAGAACATGCATGAAGACCAGGCTTGAAAGGGTCTGCCAGTGTCGGGAACAAGAAGTCACATTAAGGAGGTGGAACCCTACCTCCTGGTCTAGAGGAACCAACCCTACCTCCTGGTCTAGAGGAACCAACCCTACCTCCTGGTCTAGAGGAACCAACCCTACCTCCTGGTCTAGAGGAACCAGATAGCCAAAGTCTGCAATGAGCCAGGGGCCAGACGGATTGCTGAGCCTATGGAAGGTAGCCCTAGGGATGGCAGACTGCACCAGGAAGGGTGGCTGGGAAGGGGGAGAATAGTTGGAAGGCTCTTACACTAGCAAAAGAAAGAGCCATTTGAGGACAAGTGGCATTTATGTTTAGCAATTTTTTTTTTCAACACTAGGGATTGAACTCACCTCGCACTGGCATGGGCAGGTGCACTATGTTTAGCAATTTTTAAGTAACTTTGCTTTTTTTTTTTTTTTTTTTTTTTTGCAGTACAGGGGTTTGAACTCAGGGCTTAGTGCTCACTAGGCAGGGATTTCCACTGTGTGAACCACACCTCCAGTCCTTAAGTAAGATTTTAAAAATAGAAGTTTTATTATTTAGTATACAAAACTTGCATAATAAGGACAAAAATAATGAAGAAAATATCAACCTTAACAACTCTTTAATATTTTGATACAAATTACAAATATTTTGGTACAAATGAAATTTGTACCGATACCTAAGGACACAATCGAGATTTTACTACATATGCAGTTTTGTACTCTTTTTATTACGCAGTATTATGTCATAAGCATTTATTCAAGTCATAAAATTTCTCCATTATCTATTACATCAGCAGCGAGGCTGATGCAAGCCTTACATGCAGTAAGGCTGCAGGGCTGGCCTTAGAGCACGTGCAAATGTCCACGAGACAGGATTGCTTTATGGCTAGAGCCACCATACGGCACTATATGGTGCTCATTCTAGTCTGTTCTTCCCGAAGAATTCTTATTCTAGTCAGACCATAATGCTGCTGGTACTTGTAAAGCAGTTTTATGTGATGCTTTCATGGACACATGTAGAAGTGGGCTGACATTCCTTTTCGTACGTGCCAGACGGCCATCTGTGCATAAAACCCACAAGAGGATGACTACATCATGCCTGGCTCATTAGAGAGCATTTTTTCTCCATTCAAAAATGTTTTACTTGAAAAGTTTCAATACATCAGCAAAACTTTTCAAAAGTATCTGGTTTTGCTTTCTGTAAGTCCCTTTCTTTAATAAAATATTTTAGTAAAGCAAAACTACTTAAATAATGTGTTCTATTAATGATTGTTTTGAATGCTTCATACAATTCATAGGTCTTTCTTAATATTATTCCATTCTTGTACAGAATATATAATTACCAAAATACAAATTTACTTAACTAAAAATAGACATCCAAGTAATGATTCTTCCTATAACCGGGAGACCACAAAATAAAATACAACTTCAAAATATTTGTTAATATTTCAATATTAAAATATCTCAATATATTTTAATATTTCAAAAAAAATTAAATATTTTACACATTTGAACTTCCATTAGTAATTTTTAAAATATTTTATTAGCATATAGTAGTTGTTTGGTTGTCCTGTCCATCATTCTCCCTCATTCCCCCTTAAAATAATTTCAACAAGTTATACTGTTGTATTTTCATACAAGCATATAAAGTATATCAACCTTATTTCTTCTCCTTCATTCTCTCCATCTATCCTCCCCCTCCCACCAGAGAGGATTTTAAAGCACATGGAGAATTGGTGTGATGATGGAAACAAGCACAGACTTGGCAGTCAGGATATATTAGTTTGTGACTTTGGTCAAGTTTCTTAACCTCTTAGAGCGTTACCCTTCCTCCTCTGGAAAATGGGAGTTATCTTCTTTGTCTTACAGATACAGAAACCGAGGCTCGGGGATATGGCACCTGCCTAAGGCCACAGAACTGATAAAGAATGGCACCATCCATGGCTCCCCTCTCCCCCAGCACAGTATTAAAATTCTAGGCTTAGGAATCCAAACTTCTAAGAACCTTAAGCTTTCCACCAGAAGTGGAGGCCCAACATGGTCCCTTACAGCGTGCCCTTCCTATACTTACTTGACTGCTTACCCTACTGCACTCTGCTCTATCATATTCCCTTCCACTTCTAGCTTCTTAGGAACAGGAAGTAGTTAATTTTTTTTTACATAGTACGTACAATAGGAAATTCCAATTGTTTCCATCTTTTCTGTTCAAGGAAGCAAGATGGTGAGGAGGAAGGAATGATACCAGCAAAGATCACCAGGACTGAACCACAGTCTGCCCTGAATCTGGCTCCTCTCCCATCTGTACACACAGCACTATCCTCAGAAATATCGTAATTCACATCCCTGACATTGGGTTGCCTTGAGCTGTTTTGGTAAGCACTAAAAAAATAAATAACAGAGCCTCCCATTTGCCGCCTCCTGTCTCCTTTGGAACATTTGTCTGGTCTCTGGGGAGACTTTTTGTAATGGATGACCTTGCTGGCTTACCCATCGTCTAAAGAAAGCCCTCTGTCTAGAGGTAGCAACATAAGACTCTTTATGTTCTCTTTCTATTTAAGGCCCCATGAGTTTCCTTCAATCTAGAAATTAGAAAGCACTTAGAATTTTTTTAAATGGTTGTTTGAAGGTTGTTTAATTCATACCTTGTTACTCAACCCAGTATTTTTCCCCTTGGCGAAAGCCATCTGGTTTGTGTTCATTGTGAAACAGGATAGTGGGATGTTAGGCTTTCAAAAGTACAACAAGAAAAGGGGAGAAATGACTCTCTATTGCAAAAGTGGTAGCTTTGCCTTCATCTTCCATGCCTCAAAAATGTAGCTGGCAACATTTTAGCTTTGGCTGGATTGTGGTTTACTTGGGCATTGCATTTGTCGACAAAGGCTGCGAGCTCAGGAGTCTCAGTGTCAACTGGGAACAAATCTTGATGGATCCCATATATTAAAGAAAACTTCAAAGGAAGGTGTTTGTCACCTGGATCCAGCATAAGCACTGAAGAGCTCACCTGTTGAAAAATTTAAGGTTCGAGAAAGCTTTAACCCCTACAGGTGTGAATTACCTCAGGAAATCTCATCTAGTGATTCCTTAACACTAGGGTATAAATCTGTCACTAGTCCATGATGAAATTTTCATAGCTTCATGGAGAGGTAAGAAAAAAAATAGACAAGCAGTGTGTAAAATGAGTTATCAGTAAAATACTTAGAATGGTGCCTGGCATACAGTTAGACACGGTAAATGTTACCTGTTGTAAACAGCTGACTTTTTGTAGTTGTTAAAATGCCATTTCTTTTTAGGAACAAATTCAATAGGAGGATGGTGGTGTATATTTTTGTTTAGGTTTATGTTTAGCAATATTTTGATAGTGGCTTTCTGATTCTATGCCCAAATTTATTTTAGAAATTTTACTGGTCTTTGAAACTTAAAAGTCTGAGAATCACTAACCTACCCATGTTTATACTTCAACTCAAATTTTCTCTGATCCTTGGGAGAGAAAACAATAGCGTTGGTGGCTCGCAGGATGCTCTCCTCTGTGGACTTTCTTCTAAGGTTGAGATTGAGCCAATGGGGCCCTGGCTGCTGAGATCCCAGCTCTCTTGTAACTATCCCCTCCCACTCCGAGTGCTGGTTCTCTCCTGGCTCATTAACAGCTGATGGCCCGCAAAGTGTCAGACACAGCCTCCCCAATAGCAGCCCAGCCTGTCAAGCCAAGTCTCACCTTGGCTGAGAGTTAAGTGTGTAAAGAAGACAGTGTAACCATCTTCCTGGCTCCATATCACATGTGTGAGAATCACCACGTTGGATGTCACACACTAATTCCTCATATATGGTAAGTGTGTGAGAGACACGGGGATAGTGCTGTGCTTAGCCTGAGTCCTTCCCTGACATTGAAGACAAGTGGGTGATTCATTCATTTGTTCAACAAGTCTCCATTGAGTCTGAAGAGTTAGACACTGCAAAGGATGCAAAGAGGAATCCAATTAGGATGGTGCCTCCAGAGAGCTTATATTGTAGAAGGTGAAAAAAGCTGCGTGTGAATACTTACATTTGAAATTTTGTCATAATGGAAAGTTCATGTGAGTCTAGAGTAGACAAAGATGACTTTGACAGAGGGGATGAGGAAGCTCATAAGGTAAATACATATTTAGGCCACAGAGGCTGTTTTAGAGCAAGCCCCTGTCTTTGAATTCAGAGCCCTTCCCTCCAAATCCTCGGTTCTCAAGATCATTTTTGCTCCCTTTGATGCAGTGTGTATTTAGAGAGAAGGAAAAGGGGCAAAGGGGGAGAGGGCAAGTGGCCAGTGACCCTGTACTCCATCGTCAGGGTGTCTTTGGGGAGGCCCGATGGGCCTCCTGAGCTAAAGAACCAGCCCCATGGGTTGCACTTTAATTTTTCAGCCCCAAGAACTTGAAGATAAACTTATAGTCTTTTTTTAAACAACAGAAATTTATTGCTCACCGTGCTGGAGGCTAGAAGTTTAAGGTGAGGGCCATTCCTCACAGATGGTATTATTTTTAATTTATTTTTTAATTTTAATTTTTTATTATCATATTATTATTATTGTACTGGGGAAATTTTGTTTTGTTTGCTGAGCTTCACTCTTTTTTTTTTTTCAGCACTGGGGTTTGAACTTAAGGTCTCACAATTGCTAGGCAGGTGCTTTTACTGCTTGAGCCACTCCACCAGCTAAATTTATATTTTATTTTATTTTATTTTTGGCAGTACTGGGGCTTGAATGCAGGGTCTACACCTTGAGCCACTCCACCAGTCCTTTTTGTGTTAGGTATTTTCGAGATACGGTCTCTTGGAATATTTCCCAGGCTGGCTTCGAACTGCAATCCTCCTGATCTCTGCCTCCTGAGTAGCTAGGATTACAGACGTGAGCCACTGGTGCCTGGCCTACATTTATGTTCTTGAACTCAGATAGATTGTTCACGGGAATCCAGAGAAGCCAAACAGGTCTAGAAATATAGGCTGTGGCCTCAAGAAGAAAGCAAACCAGAAAACTAGTAAGTCTAGACATGAGGGGACTGAGAGAGGTCCTACAGAATGTGAAATACAGCTGAGTTCAGCCTATACTTCTCCAATACTTGTCAGGATCAGAGACGGACTGTCATTATCCTCCGAGTCCTTCTCCCGTCCCCTTCATGAAGATTAGAACTTCAAAAATTCATTTCAGGGATGCCATACTTTTGGGCCTATTTCATGTATTTAAAATAGCTTAATTTTAAATGATGCTTTCATGGGTATATACACACAGGCAAGCTTAACAAATTGTATACTTTAATATGTGCAGTTTAATAAACCTGTTTTTCCAAAAAGTACTTAGAATTGGTGTCAAATCTCCCCAATGGAGAAATCCCTTGGGCAACTCAGGCCACACCCTGCACACATTGGTTCCTGGGAAGAACCCTCACTGGTGCCCAACAAGCCAACATGAGAAACCCGTTCAAATGGGCGAACATCCAAGTCTGCATCATCTCTCCCTTGGCTTCCCACCATCTCCGTCCCATCCATTCTCTATAGCACTTTCTCATTTTCACAATCTCAGAGTCCCAGGCTCAGCCTAACTTCCTGTCACTTATTAATTGAGTACCACAGGACAAATTGCCACTCTGAACTCCAGCAATTTCTCCTCTGTGAAATACAGTGATGTCAGGGTCGTCATGGAAATTAACTTAGCCTCATATGGGGTGCCTGGCACATAACATGACTTCAATTAATGATGGCTAGCACTACGATTGTGATAACCAGGGAGAAAAGTTTAAAGGAGACAGGAGTGTTTAGTTTGTAGAAGAGAAGAGCAAGATGGAAGACATATATGGAAGGACTTTTGTTCGGCTTATGGGTAGAAGAAGGATGTGTGGCTATGATGCAGTAGAAAGGACATTACCTTTGAAGCTTCCTGGTCCTGTCTTTGGGCAAGCCACTTAAATCACTCTGAGCCTTAGTTTCCATATTTGTAAAATAGGGATTGGTACGTGTACTTCAGGGCATATAACATGAGGTGACCTGTACATGAAAAATGTCTAGCATAGGGCCTGTTGCAGATAAATTTTTTAAAACTCTTTTTAAATGAGAGGGCCCTTATTTTGAAAGGTGATTATAGCTTCAGTAATCTTTGTGGCTTCAGTGGGTGGCAGTTTCCAGGAAGAGAGACTCACACTCAAAGTAGAAAGTCATTCCTCATGGTAAAAACTGTCTTAGGAAGGGCTCTTTACAAGTATTGAGCTCCTGTTGTTTGCTCAAATAGAAGATGAATGATCATCT
The DNA here is from genome assembly GCF_047511655.1 of Castor canadensis. Classification (NCBI taxonomy): domain Eukaryota; kingdom Metazoa; phylum Chordata; class Mammalia; order Rodentia; family Castoridae; genus Castor; species Castor canadensis. The sequence goes on along the minus strand of NC_133387.1, from coordinate 179,034,643 downwards.
TCCTAAAAGGAGCTTAAGTTTTCAGCAAGTCTACATTTAATCTCCTGTCAGAAAGAACAGGAAAGGCTGGGGAAAGTGTGTGTGTGTGTGTGTGTGTACAAATGAACACACTCATTATAGCAAAAGCTATAGTGAGAAACCCTATAGCAGCAATGGGAACTTGGTAGATGAGAGCTATGGCACTTACTTTTGCATATGGCAGAATGAGCGGGGGGGGGGGGGGGGGGGGGGGGGGGGTGGTGTACTCTGGAGACCACATGCCGAGCTGCTGAGTGTTGTTCTAGCAGAAGTTTTACAAATTCGGAGGGAACCACTCTTGTCTCTAAGACAAAAACTGATGTGTGCTATGACAGGATGGCCCAGAGTCAACCAAGTACTAGGAGTGGTCATTGGGGGCTCTGTTTGCAATCTCCAGATCTTTGAAGATGTAAGTATGCTTTAAAGCCCCTGGGCTTGCTGAAGTTCCCACAAGCTTTGGGTTGAGAGCCAGACCTAGATCTAGAGCCCCAATTCTGCCATTAACTAGACATATAATTTAAGAAAAGCCACCTAACTTCTCTGGGCCTCAGTCTCTCTCCCTCTGTCTTTTGCCTCCTGAGAAGGGCTTTCCATGGGCCAGAAACATCGGCTTGGAACTGAACAGAAATGCAGAATCTTAGGCCTCACTTCACACTAACTCAGAGCTTGCATTTTAACAAGACTTTCCAGGTAAATACCCAAACACTGAAAAGTGCTACGTTAGACAACTTGAGTAGTACTATGGTTTGGGTGTGGTTTTTTTTCCCCCTAGAGATTCATGTGCTGAAAACTTGTTCCCCATATGTCCTGGTCCCCAAGTGGTGGAAACTTAAAAGGTAGGCCTAGTGGGAGGTGATGAAATCTTTAAGAGGGATTAATGCTTTTCTTATGGGTATGTGTTCTCATTCTCTCATGACTTATTATAAAAAGAGTGAGCCTGACATCTCCCCTGTGTCGCAATTGCTTTCTTGCTTGCACACATGCCCCTTCCCAATTCACCAGGTTGTGACACAGCCACAGCCCCTTGCTGGTGTCATGCTGTTGGGGTGCCTCAGTCATCACACTTATGAGCCAAAAAAAACTTCTTTATTTTACAAGCTACCTAGCCTAAGGTATTTTGTTATAGCAACACAAAACAAATGAAGACAAATAGCATATTAAGTTATGGTACCAGATCTGAAGTCAGAATGCCTAACCAACTGTGTAACTCCTCAAGTACTAACCTTGGTAACACCCTGTCAGGTGGGATCTGGATAGTATCTACTTGACAGACTTGTCCTGAGTATTAAACGAACTAATGGATGTTAAAAGCTTTGCACTTAAAAGCTCATTTAAATGACTTTCCTTTCTAAAACTTCTCTGTTGCTATGATGCCATATGGACAAGAGCGTAAGTGTTCACTCATCATATATTTATGGAGCACCTCTATGTCAGGCACTGCTCCAAGCACAAAAGAGGAAATTATATACACTAAAGTCCAGGCTTTCCTAGAAACAGGTAATAGATAAGTACTTGCTGTAGACTGAACATGTGTGCTATTTCCCTGTCCTGACTAAAGTTTCTATCTTGAAATCCTAGTCCTTTGTGTGATGGAATTTGAGCAGGACCTTTGGAAGGTATATGTTATGAGGGTAGAGTTCCCTAATAAAGGAGACCCCAGGGAGCAATCTAGTCCCCTTTCTACCACCTGAGATACAAAAAGAAGACAGCGGTCAGCATCCCATAAGAGAGCCCTCACCTATCTGCCAGAGTCTTGAGCTTGGACTTCTTTCTCAGCCTACAGAACTGTGAAAAATTGATTTCTTTGTTTATAAGCCAACAATCTACGGTAACTTGTTTCAGCAGCCTGAGTTGACTAAGACATGAATGGTTAAAAGAAAAGAAAAAAGGATATTTGAGGTTGTGGTAAATGTTAGGGAGAAAATATAACAGAATAATGTGGCAGGGTTACGTGTAACCAGGCAGAGGTTCTGGGTAGACTCAGGAGGGAGTTCAGGAAAGGTTTCAGTGAGGCAATACTTGCCCTGAAACCTGGAAGGCACGGAGCCAGCACAGCAATGATCTGGGGAAAGAGCATTCCAGGGCGGAGGTGGGGAGTAGAGGTGGGGGAAGCAAAGACCCAAAAGTGGAAAGGATTTGACATTGTAGGGGCAGAAGCATGGTCAGACTGCACAGGAAGTGGGGGTGAGGCTGGGTTGTTGGAAGATGGCTGGTCTCTAGGCTTGATGAAGGGAAATCCCTGGGGACAGAGCAAAGCCATGGCAGAGAGGCTGCGGGTGTAGGGGTGAGAGGGGCTCTGGTTCAGACTTCAATGGCAAAAGCATCACCTCACACTCCTGTAGTGGAAAGAACAGCCATTGGTCCATGGTTCTCCTACACGGAATGCTGTAGAGCCCATTGGAAGAAAATTCTCCCTTCCAATCTCCTTCAGGATGAAAACAGACCAGGAATGTGAGGTCCAACTGTCTAAGTCAGTTTTCTATTGCTATAACAAAACACTAAGATTGGGTAATGCATAAGGAAAAGAAATTTATAAGTAAATAAGCCCGAAAGTCCAAAATTAGGCAGCTCCCTCAGTTTGACCTCTGGTGAGAGCCTCATGGTAGGTGTTAACACAGTGGGTGTCATCATGGCAGGTGGCATTGTGGCTGAAGCACATGCATGAGACAGATCACATAGCAAGACAGGGAGCCAGAAATTCAGCAGTCAGATGCACTCTTTTATAACAAGTCATTATCGTGGAAACTAATCAGGTCCCTTCCAAAGGCAGCACCAATTAAAGGTTTCACCACTTCTAGACATTGTCACAATGGGGACCAAGCTTCCAGCACATGAATCCTTGGGGGGCAAACCACATCCAGAGCATGGCACCCACCATCACTTCTCAATACTGCCTAAGGTGGGTCCCCCAACTGGCCCATGCACCACGAATGTGTGCTATCTCCAGAGTGAGATGACAATTTCGCAGCAGCCTTCACTCCCACGTGTCCCTCCTATGCTCTAGGCTCTCCAGGGCTCCACACTCCACCCCTCACCCACGCCTCATGCAATGCCTTCAAGGGACTGTGCTTTCGCCTCTCAGTCCATAATCTTGTTCTACCTTTAGTCAAAGAATCTTCCCTCCCATGACCATCCTTTTCCAAAACCCCCATTTCCTTTATTATCTGTTCCAAATATTTTGGCATTGAATTCTGTCCTGTCTTACATGGTTGGCCCTTTTCTTTCTTCCTCTGTCTATTTGGTCCGCCCACCAGACTGTGATGAGCAGAGTCAAGACTCTTCTCTCCCAAGGGCCATGTGTGACTCCATGTCCGCCCGCAGTACCAAACACAGGGAGTTGTTCCCTAATTGAAATCTTTATTTTGTTATAAAACCCACCTCCAACCAAGCCTTTTGAGACTCCAGGAAAATAACACACATGGAAGAAACAGTCATAAAACCAAACCTAGGTCAGAGACAGTTCTCCCTCTTATGAGAAAAGTGACAGCTTGATTTCTTGGTGTCAGGGAGGGATTCATATCACAGCAGAGATCGGCTTGGTCTGAAATGGCTCTGAGTGAATGAGCACATCCATCTCCAGGCCTGCCTGTCATTCCCTCCCCTGGGCCGCCTTTCTTTCCAGTTCCCTACTGGCCATGTGACTTGGATCAGAGAGAAAGTTGACAAATGTGGGTTATACTTCTTTTAGTTCAAGGTTATTCTGCAATCCCAGAAATACAATCATCTTTTCCTACCTTGTTCAGTGCTTATTACATAGACATCTGAGTTGAATTATACAGCAACAAACTAAATTTAAGAAATGAATAGAAGATAACACCTATCACCCATTTAAAAGACTTGAACAACTGAGTCCTGGTGGTTACTCCTGAAATCCTAGCTCATCCTAGAAGGTTGAGATCAGGAGGATCACAGTTCCTCAACTGGAACACTGATTGGATTACTTCTGCTTACAGCTAAGCCAGGTGACCACCCTGGGGAAGGTCATGCTGGGTCATTGTTGATACCTTCTTTACAAAGCTTGGGTAGGTTCTGGTGATGCAGAGCCAGCCATCAAATGGGAGCACAGTGAGTTTGGAATAGCCTCACTCCTCTGATAGCCTCATTACTCTATCAATAGTAACTATTGAGAATCTTGCCACATATACCTCCTAAGCATGCTTTATCCTCTGTGCTTTTATTTCCTGTCTCTGAGCTCCCCAGCCCAAGAGCACATCCTGTCATTCTCCTTGCGCAAACTCCGTCTCACTTGCTCTTGGCTGTTATGATCCAGACTCTGCCCAATCCAAGGGCACAGGCTAGGGGACCCAGGAAATTGCAGCATCGTTAGAGAACGTCATCCTTTCAAGGGGACAGTCATCAGAGGTGCTGAACCAAAGTAGGTAGGAAAGAGCTTTACCATTGCTCACTTTACACACCACACAACAACTGGGCCAAATGGGGGAACTGAGGCCTTCTTTCCTCTGTAGAAGTAAGTCTTTTGCACAACACCTGTGATCCTAGCAAAGCTGTTCCCAGTTCAGATAATTCAGGTATGAACCTTCATTCCCTACCCTACCACCTGTCAAAGGTACTATGAGTCCTGCTCTAGAGCATCTCAAATGTCTTTTGTTGTTGTTTGTTTGTTTGTCGTGGTACTCTGGACCTCGTGCATGCTAGGCAAACACTCAACCACTGAGCTACATCCTCAGACCTAGTTTTGTTTTTTACCTTCGTGGGCATCTTATTAAAATGCAGACTCTGACTCAGGAGGCATTGGGGGAAGGCCTGCATGCTGGGAAAGGCACTGCTGTCATCTGAGAACCACACTTAAGTGCTGAGACACTGCCAGGGTGGCCAACCAAATGGCTTTCTCAAGACTATCTGGGTTTCCAAATTGGAGATCCTGATTCCACCTCTTAAGAAAGCCCTGTCTTGGGCCAACTGGGATGGTTGGTCAGTGTACCTCTTAAACAAGTCGCAACCCTTCCCAGTGTAGGTAGCAGCCCTGCCTTCGGGCAGTTATCTTCCAAAGGAAGCTTCCCCGAATGCCCAGATGATGAATTGGGCTGGACAGGAGATACTGGAGGAAGGGGCCCTGCTGAGCACTGTGGGATGCAGCTGCCACTCACAATGGGACTCTGGTCATGAGGAGTAGATGGAAAAACAATGGTTTTGGAGTCAGGAGTCCTAGTTCTGATTTGATTAATTGCTTAACCTCACCAGTCCTTATCTGTAAAACAGAAGTTGACTGTATCTGCCTTCCAATGTTGCCTCAAAGATTAAATGAGCTAACATGTGCATGCATACATAGTTTAAAGCCCCACCCAAACTTTCTGTAATCATTGGCTGATGTGTGTTTCATTTGCTTGATCTGTTCCATGATATCCTGGCAGGGCAGTGATAAGCAAGGTGAACCCGTCAAGGCAGAAGAGAAAGAAAAAGAGAGGAAGAGGGCCTGAAGCTCTGCATCAGGGAAGGAGCCCCAGAATTGGGCAAGAGCCACACTCAACTCTTTCGCTGCTCACCCCAGAGGACCTATAAAGGCCAGAACAGGAGCCAGTCAACATTGTTCTGTTGGTCTTGTCCACTAAAGAGGCAAAAGTTGAGGATAATATTGGAAGGAGAAATTAATCACCAAAGTCTGAAAGGGCTGAACTGCTGCAGGCTTCTTGTGACCAGATGGGCAGCAGAGGGCTTTATAATGTCCCCTCCCCCCCATCTCTCCTGTCCTGTTTCTGCACAGCTTCAACTCTTCTCTAAGGATGATCTGGGGTTGCTGCTGTTCAGAAAGCTCTGGCCTTTAGGGCTGTGACTTTGAGGACTACTAGACAGCCCACCTCCATACTTTCCCCCACACAACCCAGTCTGCAAATGCTCACACCATCTTCTGTTGAAGCCTCCATTACCATTTCCCTTTGGGGACTTTTTGATGATAAGGAATTCCCCTTTAAAGATACTCTCAGAGAATTAAACTCTTAACTCTTATAAGCTTACATTTTATATTCATTAATGAATGAAAAGTTTGCTTGTTTATTTGCAAGTATCTAACATGTGGTGCCCACTGGGCTTAGTGTTCCTTGTCCACAGTCACAGAGAAAAGACAGAGAACCCCAAATGCTACCATAATGTAACTCAGATACTAGAAAGGTGTGATTTAGGTGCTCTGGGGATCCAGAGATGTCTGCCTGGAGTCACTGAAGCCTTTGCAGAAGAGGTGGCCCCGAAGGGAGTTAATTTGTGAGGAAGAGGCTTGGGGCACAGGGGAACAGAAGATCATCTGAGAGGAGATTTCCATGAGCAAGTCCTGGGACCTAGGATAAAGAAACACCATGGATAAAGGACCACATGGGCTTAGGGTGAGTTGAAAGCTAATTCTTTCAGGAGTGGGTTTCTTGCAGAGGTTGTGAGGGGGACTGAAAGGAAAGAAAGAGTACAGGGAAGGTGAGCTTTACAGAACAGATCTCAGACTTCTCCCTCTCTTTTCTGTCCCTCCCTCCCTTCTGCCCTCCCTCCTTCTATCTGTCTTTGTCTCTGTCTCTCTCTATATCCCAGACAGGAAAACAGGCCATTTGGGGTCTGAAGAGAGAAGGAACAGGAGGAAGGTCAGGCTGTGGTGCCAGCATGTGGGGGTCTGGGAAGTCACATGGCTCCAGGAAAGGGAAGTGAGAGGCGGTGAAGCAAGGAAGGTGGCTGTGGAGAGGTAGCCTTGTTTCTAGGCTCTCCTTCATTTCCAGCCTCTCCTCAGCTGCTGTGCATGAAGAAAGGCAAGGCAGAGCCTGTTGCACTTGGCTATTGTCTGCAGCACGTAGGGGCTGGAACTTCCCCAGAGGAACACATATGGGGAGCAGGCCTGAGCTGCAGACTCAGACTCCACCTGCCTGGCCCCAGAATGCAAGGTCTGCAGGAATGTGGGACACCAGCTTAGCCTCTCCCATGGGAGGAAAAAAATCACACTTCGTTGCTCAGGTCAATGGAAAAAAACCCAGGTTTTTCTTCTCACCATGAGGTTTTCCTTTCCTCCAAAACTTAAAAAAGAAACATAACTCAACATGTCTTGGATTCAGGTGCTGGGTTCTTCAGAGTCTATTTTGTTCTGAGAACATAGAAAGTTGGAGCTCCATTCGAAGCCAGGCCCCCCAAGTGGCTTCCTGTCTGTGTATCAGTGAGTCACACGTCATACAGTGATGATTTGGTCAATGATGGTTCCATAAGAGTGCACCTCCTGCTGGCACTGTAGCTATCCTATTTGTGTAAGTACACTCTATGATGTTAGTACAGGGACGAAATGACCTAGCGATGCATTTCTCAGAACATATCCTCGTCGTTATTCAATGCATGACTGTGTGTGTGTGTTGACCTTGCTACCTGTTCATTCTTTGCCTTCCTAGATCAATGCTGAAGCAAAAGACAAACTCAGGTCAAATCTGCCATCATGCTATCCTCAAGCTTACAGTTGAGAATATACCTGTCTTTTTATATCTCACTTTTCTCACCTATTCAATAGGAGTAATACCAACCTCAAAAGTTGTTGTAAGGACACAAGAAATTACTTGAAATCACCTGCATGTGAATCCCTAGCACAATGCCTAATGACAGTAGTTGCTGAATAAAACATTGCTTGATACTGAAAGCAGAACTGAACCAGCCAGTTATTTGCCCCAGCTGGGGCTGTCCAAGTGGACCCAGCCATCAGGAAGCATGTAATAGAGAGGGTAGAGCTGGGGAAAGAAGACTTACGCACTATGATATTGCTTCAGCAACCTGCAAACAGCGTACTAAACAGCGTAGGAAGGGCTCCTCTTGCCCAAGACTAAATAACATAAAAAAGTTCCTCTCCCAGAGCAGTTGCAGACAGATGGAGCACAGATGGGTCTATAAGCTTTGTGGGGTCCTGAAGCAGGGTGATATTCCCGAAAGGACACTAAGGACTTGCCTGCAGGGCAGAGAAGCAGCAGTGGCCACGGGAGGCTGGCTCTGATAGCCTGGTGTCAGCTGACTTTAAGCAGACCTGCCCAATACCCATGGGTTGACCCTCTCCCAGCAAAGACAGTCATGATGTTAACAACAGACATTCATTAACTGCTTATTAAGTACCAAGCAGGGGCTAAAACCCTTAATATGCATTACTTCATTTAATTTTCACACACACACACAAATACCCTGCTATGACATTGTCACTAGATGCAATGACTGCTGAGAAAACTAAGGTTAGGAAGGTGAAGCAATTTGCCCAAGGTCATGCAATTATGAAGTGCCCCAGCCGGGCTTCAAGCCAGGGTCTAGGGACCCCAGGGGCTGAGTTTGTGCAGCAGTTGCTCGGTGGCTGGTCCCCATGGAAGCCTTATGTGCCTTCCCCCTGCTCTTCCCTTGAAGAGTGATTGGAAATAATTGGAACTGTCATTGGAAGTAATGAGAAGTGACAGAAGTTGGGTTAGAAGGCTTATTGCTCCCAGTCTGACGATCCCCATAAACCCAAGCCTAAATTTAAACCATGAAGTCACAAAGCAATTTCCCTCTCAGGATTTGATCCTCCCCACCCACCACTACCACCTAGAAGAGAAATTAGAATATGCATAGGCTAAATCTCTGTTGTATACAATAGATTTCTTTTGAAACAGAAGATTCCTTCTTGCTTGATTCTACTGACTTTTCATATAGATGAGTACTATACAAAGCCTGGGTGAATAGACTGCCATTATTAATTAAGAGAGCCAAATTCACTGATATCATTCTTTTTCTTTTTATTATCCCATGAGGAATGAGGAGTTAGAGGTAGCTATGTAGCTGGCAGGTTGCGATGAAGAATGAGACCATAACTTTCAATAGGCAAGGACACTGGGGAGATTCAATCCCTTCAGGAAGCACCTGGCAGAATGCCAAGGACACTGGCTGATTAATCCATCCTTTCTGATGATGATGGGGTGACCGACCCATCACCCCAGCAGTCACTTATTTAACACTGGCAGGAACCTCACAAATGTGCAAAAGCTGTGAGAGACACAAGAAAATCAGACACAGCCCCTGAAGACCACAAGAGAAGAAAGACCCTTTCTTCCAGGCAGCACGTAATTATGTTGCTTCCTCCTTGGAACTCCTAGAAACCTTGGTACTTTCCTCATGATCGCTTGCTCCTTGTGTGTGGCTCCTTGTTTATGGATGGATGTCTGCCCCACTGGTGAGTACTTAGGCGGTAGAAACTGGGCCTATCACACAGATTGGCGTCTCAGAGCCTAGCTCAGGGCCTGAACTCTAAGAGAGTTCATCCCTTCTGTAATAATTTTGTGAAGGAGAGTGTAAATGATGAAGGAAATGTGCTGGCATAGATGTGGGCGCTAAAGATGGTAAAAAGAGACCAACGATTTGCTGCTGCCATCCTGAAACAGAATGAGCTCAGAGAGGGAGAGGCCACTGTGTAGACACCAGGTCAGTTTAGCTTAGCTTTCCATTCTCTGCTGTCTCTAAGCCCTCCTTCTCCTCTCCTCTCCTCCTCCTTTTCCCCTCCTCCTTCCCCTCTGTTCCCTTTCTTCTCTTTGGTTGGCTTTTGTGACCTGAACAGCTCCAGATCCCCTGTGCTTCCTCTTAGAAAAAACCCCAATATTCCACACAGTCTGGAGAACTATTCTGAAGATAGTTGCCCATTTTCCCCTCTTAGTATGGCCCAAAGAAAACAGCTTTCTCCCCTGCCTTCTCTTGATTCAAAGCAGTTTTCAGTCTTATCACTAACAGACTTTGGCTGAGGCTACACACACAGTGACCCAACTGACTGCTGCTCACAAAAGCAAGCTTCAATTTTAGCATTCTTCCCATTTTGGTCTGTAGGGTGCCAAAGGAAATAAACTTTATTTTTACAGAATTCAGACACATAACAGCTCAGATAACCAGAACTTTTTTGGGGAGGTGGGGTTGCAGAGGTACAGTCTGCATTACTTCTTTAGGAAACAAGGAAGTCAAGAGCTGCTGAAAACAAAAATTTAGTGAGAAAAGGCAACCTCCAGGTGAGTCATGTCCCCACACAATCACCACCCTCAGTCTCAGGACCATATGCTAAGAAGGGAGGCTTCTGTGTCTGACCTCAAAGCAGGGCACATCTCTCCATCAATAACCTTGAGGATGGTAAGGGCCTGTAACTGGTTAGGAGGAACTAAGAATGCATGCATTGTTTTGCGTGATATGTGTCCAAATTCTGTTATAAACAGTAGTCATGAATCCAACAAACCACATGACTGGTGCAGGGGAATGGGGTAGGTGATGAATGTTCCAACAGAATTTTCCACTTTGGGATTTATAGTTTGGCATCTTGACAACGAGGCCTCTGCTTCAGTTCGACCCTCTCCTCTTGGTGGCCCAGAGCCTTTATTTCAGAATAACCATGTGTCTCCTGGTAAGTGGGAAACACATGGTTTTGGCAATTCAGGGTCCTGGGTCAGTGTTTCCTAACAGCTCATCTGATTCCTAACAAGGTATTCTTAAAAAGTTTACTTTATTTCTCTGAGTCTCAGTTTATTTATTTGTGAAATGGAGTAGTAGTGACATTCACTCTCAAAGAATCATTGAAGGATGACATAAGGTATGCTAATACTCTTTGTAAACTGCAAACCTGTACAAATACTAGAAGCTAACTATAATGTGATATTATTCCAATTTATGTAAAAAATCCACTCTCGGGTGTTTTAAGTGGGTGAATAATACATAATTCCTATTTCAAACCACAACCAAAAATTCAAATCCATGCAAGGAATCCATTAAGCTGTACACTTAATGGGTATAAATTATGGCTTAATCTTTTTGAAAAAATAGAGAAAAATAACAAAAACAAAACAAAAAGAAAAAAAGAAAAATGCTTAATACTTGCAAACACTTTCACACAATAGACCCTCTATACTGACATCTCTCCTGGGTGTGCTTGCTGTTGTTTGGTGGGTTTCTTTGTTTTTGCTTTGTTTTTCTGAGACAGGATCTTTCTATGTAGTCCAAGTTGGCCTGGGACTTTTGATCCTCCTGCCTCAGCCTCCCCAGTGCTGGGATAACAGATACATCCCAGCACACCTGACTTTTGGGGTTGTTTTATTGGTAAATTCTTAGGATGAAGTCCTTTTGGTAAGTACTTCAGCTGTTGGACTTCCTGAGCAGTGGAATGTGATTGTCACCGTGATCTTCAGTGATGCTCCCTGACTCACAGAACCACAAGGCGGCTCCAGGACAGAGGTCATGACTGTTTTCTTCGAATTAGTTGGTTGGTTCTTATAGGTTTATAATCATATGCCACCAATTGCTATGAATGGCAGTGCTGGGAGAAAAATCAAGTAAGCATGGTGATACACATGTGTTCCTGATCACAACCTCATCTTAACCAGTTGGCAAATTCTCAGACTTAAAAGCCTCAGAGAATGGTAGCGATATATGGAAACTTAGTGATAACCTCAATCTTTATATTCTCATTTCACAGAGGAGGAAATTAAGGATCAGGATGGTGTGACTTGCCTGCGATAACAGCAAATTTCTGAAGGCGTGAGAGCCACTGACTTCCAGTCCTGTTCCTCATGTGCACACACACACAAACCACATCTTTGGAACATAGGGCATTAATTCCTTTTTTCTGAATACATCAGATATCAAACATGACACTTCAAATTGTTTCCAGGATTTCCAGTTATGATGGCTAAATTGAAATGTTACGACATCTGCCCTATTTTTCAAGCAATTTCTCAACATGAAAACCATGCCAACTCTTCAGTATTTAGCTCATTTAACTGAAGCACTGAAGGGCAACCGTGATCCTGAAGCTTAACTACATGAACTGTAAAGGAAGGAAAGACATTTTGCTATTTCAAAAATGTGTGACAGGACACATCATGGAATTAGGGTTCCCATCTTGGCCCTTCTACTAAGCTGTGTAGTCTAGTCTTACCTAAGACTCTCTGAACTTCAGTTCCTTCTTCCTCATAAAAGAAGGGGTATATTAAAACTGTTAAAAAAATGGGGGGAGGTAGGAAGAAGGATAAAAAAATAATGGAGTGAATATGAATTCATGGAAATATCACAATGAAACCGTCTGCCCTTCTGTATAATTAATAAACAGCATTAATAAAAATGCAAAATTAAATTAAAAATTAAAAAAGAAGGGGTAGGCTTAGATCAAGGATGAACTTAGCCAAGGAAGGATACCAGGAGGTCAGTGAGCCCCCAGAAATTATTGACAGAATTTAATGTATGCATATCTTTTTCTAAAGTGATTTTGTGACTTCCATCAGGTTCTTAGAGAAACTGGGGACTCAAAACTTTAAGAACCAGTGATTTAAGTAGTCTCTTAGCTTTTTCCAAGCTCTGAAAATCTTCACCTTTAAAAAAAAATCTGTCTAGTTCATTATCATTAGATATGTTCATGAAATACATAAATGTGTGTGTTGCCTGGCTCAGCACAAAACAAAAAAAGAATGAGAGACAATGTGAGTCTGCTGGGACTGTATTGTTATTGTGACCGTCTTCATCAGTGTGAGAAGATGAAGGACAGACCTGGGATGCTTCTGAGATCTGTCATACTGCAGACCAATGGACTCTTACAGTCAAGCCTTCTGCAAGCTCATTTTCTGTGGAACCAAGCTCCTTCCCCAACATCTCAGCATGGGTTGTTTGGACTCAGTATTGAAAGCAATGAGGACTTCTAAAGGTTTTTGGAAGAAGTAAGAGAGATCATAGCATTATAGAAATTTTGAATTCAAGATCCCCTGACTGCTACCCCCATTTTACAGACAAGGGAGGCAGAACCAGAACCCAGAAACCATGTGAGATCCAAGTCCAGGCTCTTTGCATTCTGCCAGCTGCCCCACGGGCAGCAGTGTGTAAGATGGAGAGAGGTCAGGCAGGACATGAATGTGGCAGCTATTGTCAAATCCAAGAGAAACATTAGGGCAGAATAATAAGGATCTCAACAAGAGAGGCGGAGGGCAGGGAGGTGTTCAGAAGAGGGAGCTAAGATCCCCCTTTGATCTCTATGGAGTCTGTATTCACATCAGAGAGGCAGAATATTTCACCTCACTTGTTGGCAGGTACAGAAAGCAAGGAGTCAGCTAGCCCATCTTTGTTCAAGCTAGGAATTCTCTCAACCCTCCCAACTCCCCTCCAACACTGCAATTTCTTAAAAAAAAAAAAAAAAAAAAAGAGTCCTGGAATCAAGCCAGCCATAATCAAAAGCAGCCCTTTTAAAGGACCAGTATATGATGTTAGGATTGGAGCAATCTGTGGATTTTCTTTCTGGCTTTGCTAAGAATGCCCAAGTGTACCATGATTCAAAACCACTTTGCAAACAGGGGATAATGTAGTCAACAGAACTGCTTTCCCCATGGGCTCCTTGCCCATGCAGGATACATTTGGAGAGTGGTTCCCTCAGTCTTGCTCCCCTCTGATGCCTGCCTCTTACTTGAATGCTTAATTAACTTAGAGCCACGATGTCGTAAGTCTGGGTATGCCTGCCACAGGCTTGTATGTGGCAAAAACTTAAGAGCAGGTGTGAATGATGAAAATCTAGTTTTGCAGAATTCAAAGTCAGCAATCCTCCTTTCTCTTCTTCCTGGCCTTTAGTTTGTAATGGATTCACAGAGAGTATACCATGAGAGTAATCAGGAGAAGTGGCTTCCATGATAAAGGCAGAGAAACCATCCAGCAGATTTTCTCACCAGAACAATGATTATACAATAGTAGGCATCAGCAAAGAAGGAACAATGAAACAATGACACTTTTCAGCCTTGTCTTCTCCCTCACCCTGTCCCACCAGCTGATATTGACAGGCCAAAGTCATTCTCCACCGTGAACTGTACCCAACCTACTTTCAAGTCCCATTTCTGCTAATTATGAGCTTGTGGCCTTGGGCAAGTTACCTGACCTCTTCACACCTTGATTTCTTCATCTGTAAACTGAGGTTCATTGTAATGGGTAGTCAGTAGGGTTGGTGTGAAGAATGAAGGAGTTAACAAAACAGTACAAAGTGCTCAGCATAACAAGGACTGAATGAACTCAAGCTGTTTTTAATAAGGCAACTCTGGAGTTGGATTCTACTGAACAACTGGTAATTGGTAGCTTAGTGGCAGAGGATGGTAAGGATGACAAAGGTGCCATCTAGATATGTTAGATACCTGCAGAAGTACTGTACTACTTGGCTAATATCTCAAAGAGCTCAGAAACCAGCTCTCTCCCTCTCTCCTTGAGCAATGGCTTAGGTTAGCCCAGCTCTTCTATTCCTCTAGCTTGGGTGGTAACCAGGCCGAGGAAGGCCCACATTGGCATGCTAATGGTTTTGTAAGGTCACAAAGAGCTCTGGTTGACATTTTCAGGGTAGCTCTTCCCCTTCACTTTTGTTTGCTGGTTGGAGGTATCGATCACCCTCCAATACAGGTGTATCAGTCAGGGTAGAAAGGTCTTGGGAAACTTCTGGTTTTCTTGCTCTAAAGAAATGAAACCCTGGATAGTGAGTAAGCTGTCCCAGGTCACTTGGCTAGTCAGTTCAAGTCCACAACTAGTTCTCATGTGGTTTGGTGTCCAGGGCAGTGCTCACTGTCCATCACACCCTGGAGGTCTTTGATTTTTTGAACTCTAGGTAACTTCCGGTGCTGTCTCCGGTGGACCCACCCTAGCCTCCTTGGTGCACATTGTGTCTTTTTTGCTGCTCTCCCGCTGCCCTCCGGCTCTGGCCCTTCAAGTAGTGTCTCCCTCCTCTCAGCTCTTGCCTCACACATCTCTTTTGTGTCCTGCTCTGTAAACCTGCCTGTGTCCAGCCCAGGCGCGTCAGCATGTGCCTTAGAGCCTCTGAGGCCTCAAGAGACCCGCTTGGGTGCCACTGGGCGGGAGGGGGACACCCAGGAGGGCTCTTCCTGCCTCAGAGCACCCACAGGAGAAAGTGGTAGCTGCTCTGCTCTCTGTTGTCTTCTCTGCTCCATTTGTTCTGGCGTCTTTGCACTCCCTTTGCTCAGTCTCTCTCAGTCAGGCTCTTTTTCTTCATATTCCCATTCTCCTCTGTGCTTTCTCTCTCTTTACCATTTTCCTCCTTTCTCTCCTTGGTGGCTTTCAGCGCTGCGCCTTCTCCAGGCTCTTTGCGCTCTACCCATTTTTCCTCCCTCCTTTCCTCTCCTGCCCTGTCTCTTCCCCTCTCCCTTCCGCTTACCCTTCAACACATCTGTTTCTAATCTGAGCACTCAGAGGCGCCTATTTGAAACAAAAAAGCACCCCCCACCCTCAGACCTGGCATAGAAATTCCTAGATGAAACTTCCCTCCCCCAATTCTTCAGTTTCCCCAGATATTCCTGAAACCAAACACCACCCTAAAAAGTACCCTCCACACCAGACGGTTCAAGCCAAACTCGACCAGGAAACGCCCCCACCCCTGTAGCCTGTTCGATGGCCCAGATGTGTGAGATATTTTCGATGGCCGACTGGGCGGTCCTCCGCTGCCAGATGTGCTCCTCCGCGGCGGGGAGGCAGGGATCGAAGGGTCGGCGCACTCAGAGGCTGCGGAGACAACCATGCAGAAGACAAGTCTCCCCCGACGCTGGGCTGGGTTGGCCCGGGGCCATCTAAACTCCCACCCTCCCCGAGGCACTCACCTAGCCAGAGGAGGAGGAGAAGGGACATCCCGATCCCCGGACGCGGGCACTTCCCCGCTCAGCGCTGCTTGGCTGTGGGGCTGTCGGGAACAGCCGACGGACCTTTGGCGAGATGGGCGCGGCGCCTGGGCGTGCGCCCGGGGGGCTGCAGCCATGTGCAGGCGCGGGAGCCGGCCCCGCGCCCCGTGCCTCGCGCCCGGAGCCCGGGTCCCCGCGCCCTGCGCTCCTGGGCACTGAGGGCTTCTAGCGCTCTCCCCACCAGCTTGCGCCCGGACAGGAGCCCGGACAGGGTCAGGGAGGAAAAGGCGAGGCGGAAAGGCGCTACCGCTTCATGGAACACTTTTCCCTGTTTGGAAAGAAAAACGAGTGAAGAAAGGGAGAGAAAAAAATTGAGCTGGAACCACATGGTTACCTCCTACCGCAGCCCCTCCCTCTCTCCTCCCTCCCCCTCTCGCTGCCTCCCTCCCTTGCTCGCAGCGTTTGGGGTGAGCTGCGGGGGCTGCTCTAACGGGAGGGGACAGCTGGCCCCGCAGGGCTCTACCTCCGGCCTTGGAGGGAAGGCCGGGGGCTTCGGGGCGATCCCGCGGCTGTGCGGCTGCGAGAGGCGCTCGGCGCATTGATTCTGTGTAGGAGAGAATCCTAACACTTGGGCCAAGAGCCGGTGGATGAGGCCTTGCCATTCTGTCTCTTTCTCTCTCTCTCTCTCTTCTCTCTCTCTCTCTCTCTCTCTCTCTCTCTCTCTCTCTCTCTCTCTCTCTCTCTCTCTCTCTCTCTCTCTCTCTCTCTCTCTCTCTCTCTCTCTCTCTCTCTCCTGTCTCTCCCCCCCTTCCCCTCCTCCCTCTCCCTTTGTGCCCCTCCCCATTTCTCTTTTACTCACATTCTTCTTTCCCCCTCTCCTCTCCCCTCCCTTTGGGATCTGGTCTTAGAAAGCTACCAGACCCACCACTTAGAAAGTGGAGCTCTCCGTGTGGGATGCTAAGAGGTCGCCAACCAGCATTGGGTTGCTGCTTTTCTGGCTTAACTGTCTGCCTTAGCCCCTAGCATCCACACAGCCTGGCCTTCCCTAGTGTCTGTCCGTCTGTCTCTCTCTCTCCTGTCAGTTTTTACAGTAGCCTTGCCCTCAGTCTGGACAAAGCTGAACTAGCTTTCACCCCAGGGAAGTGGAGTGGGGTTTGTGGGGTTCTTAAGGCACCCCAGGGAAATGGAGAACTTTAAGAAGCATTGGAACAAACTGTATTGCACGTAGCTCTGGGCAAAATATGCGCCACTCCATTTCAGGAAGAAAAGAAGGCAGAGGGAATAGAATGCCCTCTGCTCTAGGGCTGCACTCCCAGGACCAGGGACAGGCAGGAGACTGGCAGGTGACAGGAGCCACCCCCCACTTCCACTTCCCCTGTGGTCTGCTGTTGGGAATTTATACTTAAGAACTCTGAGGCTCCTCTCAAGAAAAGGGCACTGAGGACCACGCTCGGGTCTCTACCACTGGGAGCTCCTGCCCTGCACTGTCCTGTGCTTCCTAGAAGTCACAGACCTGCCTTCTCTGGTGCCAGGCTCTGGATGTCGCTGGAGGCCTGACTGAGGGTGCACTTGCCCACGGTCTGCCTTATCTGCCTAGATTGCGACCTAGGACCACAGCCTGAGAAGCAGGGCTGCACTAAGAGATGAAGCCCTCCAGGCTGGCTGGCTACTGGTCACATGTTTGCCTTGTCTTTCCACCCCTCACTCCAGGGCCCCAAGTCCTCTGTAACTGGCTTAGTACTTCCCAGTTGTAATGAAAACCAGAACCCATTTCATAGATGAGGAAAGCAGAGGCCAGGAAAGGTTATGGAACTCCCACAAGGTCACTCAGAAGTGTTGGCAAAAGTGGGGGCTATTCTTGGGGTGTTGGGATCAGTGTGGAGTTGCTAGTAGAATTACAGCATTCATTCACTCACTCCCTCAGTCACTCCTTCAATAACCATTTTTCAGGCATCCACTCTGTGCCAGATGCTTCAATAGGCATTGAGGACCTAAAGTAAATATAATTTAGTAATTAATTGATATTTTAAAAAATTTCAATACTATGGACCAGGAAGCATATTAATTAATGTTTGCATTTTCATTTAATATTCCTTCTTTCTCTCTGGATTGAGCCCAGGGCCTCACGGATGCTACGCAAAGTACTCTACCACTGAGCTGCAACCCCAGCCCCTATTTAATTCTTAGGGCTGTTAAAAAAAAAATAGGCATTTTTATTCCATTTTAAAGATAAGAAAATTGCAATTTAGGAAGGTTAAATATTTTACCCAGGATTACAAAATGTTAAAACCCCTCCAATTCCAACATTAACATTCTAATTTAGTATTTTAAAAGATTACATTTCATATTATGTAGTATTTAAAAGGTTTCTTTGACTCTAAAGTAATTTTGGTTTTCATGTAACACTTCCTGTCTAACAGGGAAAGAGATATATTCACAGTTCTAAATTGTATTGAAAAAAAGCATTATTTTGTGTGTGCTGAAAAAACAGTGAATTCTTTGTAAAGGCTGAGGAAGGTAGGAGGGAAACTACATAAAAAATAATTTTTGTTATTTCTGCTTTACAATATTTAAAAATGTTTGACATAATTTCAGATTTACAGAAAAGTAGAAAAAAATAGTACAAAGTTCTTGGATACTCTTTATCAAGTTTCCCCTCTTCATTTCTTTCTGTGGCCATTGGTGGCCTTTCTCATGGCTTGGCAGTACCATGGCTATTTATCATGTGTGTTTTAGACCTGCACTGATCAAGCCAAAGGTATCAAGAGGACTTCAGCCCTAAGTGGTTAGTCATCAGCATAGAAAGTGATAAGGTCATCTGAGACAGGGTCAGAAATGGTCAGTTTTCCCAGGACCAAAGTCTACCAGCCAATAAATAGATAGGCTAATTTTTAGACCTAGGAGATGACTGTCCCTAAATTAAAACTTCTTTCCTGGGCCAGAAGAGCCAAGATTCTGGGATGGCTTTTAATTCAGCAGCTCATGCCTGCTTACATTGGGTCCCACAGAGACTGGGCTAGGTGCCCTGGGGAATTCAGAGCAATGTGGCAATCCTGACCCTTAATGGATCTTGAAGTCAGTGGGAGAAAAAAACTTCAACATGTGAAATGTTTCAGGCTGGGGATGTGGTTCAAGTAGTAGAGGACCTCCTGGCAAGCTCAAGGCCCTGAGTTCAAACCCCAGGACCACCAAAAACAAGAGAAAAATAAAAATATGAAATGTTTCAGCAACAGTACAAGAAAATTACATAGTTATCATGGCTCAAGTGGTAGAGTGAGTGGCTCCCTAGCAAGTATGAGGCCCTGAGTTCAAACCCTAGTAGTACTACCCCCCCAAATGTTATGTGTGTGTAAAAGTCAATGACCCTGACAGTAAGAAACACTGGGAATTCCAAGGAAGGAAGGCTCACGATAGGCTTGAGGTGGGGATTGAAGAACAATGCTGAAGGCAGACATTAGGTATGAATAGAATTCCTTAGTTGAGAGGACCAGGTGAGGCATTCTGGGGCACACACCTGGAGTTTGGAATAGCTTTGGTGTATTAAGGGGGCATTGAGTGACATGAAACATGTGAAGTGAAAATTGAATGTTGGAGCAAAATGCCCTGAAATGATTGGCCTGAAGTAAAATCATGAAGGGATCTAAAAGTCAGGCAAAGACTGAAATTTGATCTGCAGTTTCTTGTCAAAACAATGTTAACAGAAGTACCTCCATGAGAGCCACAGGAAGCATAAATTGGCAACTTCTACCCAGAGGTGATCACAAGGGTTGGTCAGGGTAGAGAAATTTTGTACCCCTTTTATATCCATCCAATCTTCCTATACATAGGCTTTAACATAGACAATTGACATTGTCTCAGTATTTTGTTAAGTGATATGCATATGCAGCTTTAAGACTTGTCCCTTGTCCTCCCTGCTTTCTGGGGTGTGCCACTGCAAAACTCTCCTCTAAAGGAATCCTGGAGGCTCCACAGGGAGTGCATAATGCCTTGGAAGGGAACCGGATGAACTGGCTGGAACCTATTGCATTAACAGGGTTGATGCCAGGAGGGTAGGGAAAAAAACACAGAAGACATTTAGGAGAAAGATTAAGACATCATTAAGAATCTAACAGCCATTGTGGGTGGGAGAGAGTGTAGAATACAAAAGAGGCACCAAAAATAAGTGTAAGAGACCTCAAAGATTGTTTTACATGAAAAGATTGATAGCAACCATTTATTTGCCCCTCGTAAGCAAGCCTCATATTATCCTATTACAATGGGGAGACTGAGGTTCAGAAAACTGAATGAATTACATGGCAACCCATAGCTAGTAAGTTACTAAGGCAAGCTATAAAGGTAAGAAAATTCAAACCTTTTAGACATTACTATCTGGACTGGTCTGCTGTCAAACTAGGAAGTCAGATGAGTTAACTTGTCAGGACCAGAAAGATAAATTGCTCAATTACTTTGAGAGATGGTGACTTTGAGGGGTTGATAAACCATCATCCATTCATTTCTCCATCCATCTTTCCATTTTTTTTCTTCCAATCAATAATTCAAGGTTGGTAGTGCAGCTCAGAGGCAGAGTGCATTCCTATCAAAAACAGAAAATCCAGTAAATCTCTGTCAGGAACCTAGTATGTGCCAAGCACTGAAAAATCAATGGTGACCAAAGAAAAGGTGTCTTTGGCCTCCACAAGCTTCTGGTGAGTTAAGGGAGAGGGACACAAGCAATTGTAAGAAAGTGCAGAGCTGTGGAGATCATACCAGCACCCTGTGCCTCATGGAGATGTCAAGTTCAAAAGCCTGAAAGTAGAGTCCTATAAACTGAGAGGGAGGGGAGGGTAGGAAGAGGGAGACCTCTGTGACTCTCCTATCTCATAGGACGTGTCCCTTTGAGGCCCTGAATCCAGTGATCCAAGGTCATAAGGACATCAAGGAGGGGGCAGCAACTTTGGGCTCATAGTGGCTATGAAGAGTTCCCTTGAATTCATCAAGCCTTTCCTTCCTCTTTGCCTAGCATTGGAATGAGGAAGAAGTGAATTTGTGATGAAGCGCCTACTGCAGTGTCTAACACATATGAGACTTGGCAAATATTTGTTCCAACTAAAACTAAAGTGGAATTCATAGGATTTCATTCTTTGCAGTGAAAGAAGCCAATTTATGTGTCATTTCCTTTTTCTATTAAAACAAGGTTATCTTTACATATTCTTTCCTTTCCTGCAAAGATGCTTCTCATCTAGGCTGGTCAGTGTGCTGTTTCTTTTTATGGCTGAACAGTAAGAGGCCCCAGCTGGCTTCCAGGGTCTTGCCTGGAAAACTTTTACTGAGGCTATGTCTGAGGCCCTGTGTGCTGGGGAGGCTAAGGAATGAGGTGTTCTCATCATAGTAGAGAAAGCAGCTGTTCTGTTCCCAAAGGGGGTGTGTGTTGTTGGAGTGAGGGAGGAGTTTAGAGTAGCTGGGTCCTGTTCTAGCCACACATATGTGAGGACAGTCCCTAGCTCCCTCCACCCATGTGATCAGCTGAGAAGGCGGGGACTTTGTGACTGGTGTTTCCTATAGAATGTTTGTTGTGAAGAAGAAAAAATCTCACCCCCCCCCAACCTGGCTGCCAGCATCCAGGATGCAGAGGTCTGTCTGTCTACCTGGTGGGGTTTTGAGAAGGCCATGGGAGACTCGAAAGCCAAGACGAACATTAGAGAAGGCTCCATCACTGAGAATCTTCAGGATTCTTTGCTCAGTGTCCTACCTTCTTCCCTGGGATCAGCTAGGTTCAGGTTTTTCCATCTTCTACTCTCAGTTTCTATAGACTAACACCCTCAGAGAGGCAATTCCAGGAAGACCAGCTGATTTTGAACTCCAACTACCCTCCTGATTATGCCTAACTGGAGCACCGTTCTTAACCTCTCTTAGCCTGAATTATTTCATTTTAAGATTTCACTTTTGAGGGCTCAAGCAGTAGAGTGCCTTTGTAGCAAGCATGAGGCCCTGAGTTCAAACCCTAGTACCACCAAAAAACAAAACAAAACAAAAAAAATTTCACTTCTGCTTGTTTAGAAGACTGTGTGGGAAACTATAAAGAAAGCTCCTAGCATAGGGCAGGTTGGTGCTGAGCAAGCTTGTATTTACTTAAATTAATGCAACAATGTATGCCCTGACTCCAGGATATATAGTAACTGGATCAGCAGAGAGCCCTTCCCCTCTCAAAGAAGCAAAGAATATTCCTAAACTGGGTGCCTGTAATTGCTGCATTTGGGAGTCTCAGGCAGGAGGATCTCCCCAGTTCAAGGCCAGCCTGGGCTATACAGAGAGATTCTGTCTCAAAAATAAATCAAAATCAAAATAAAAAAGACAATTCCTCTGCTCTCTCCCTTTCATACATTGTTCCCTGTCTCTGAGATGAGATTAAAAGAAGGTTTTTCTTTGGCTAATGATACTCAGAAATACCCACAAAGAAGCTGGCACAAGGGAGCCAAATGAGGCAGGGGTGAGATTAAGTTCTAAATCTCACATTCCAAAAGGGATATCAAAGCATCAGTTCTAACTTTTTATTTTACTGAAAAGGACACCAACTCAAGCAGGAGCATGTTGAAGGCCACACAGCTAGCTGGGGGCACAGAGGCACTAAAAACCCTAGTCTAACTCCTAGTTTAGTGTTCTTGTCACTGTGTCCCACTGATCTTCTGTAATTTCTGAGTGACTTCTCCCCAAGACCATCTGATGGGTGAACAGACCCATGTCTGGCTTTAATCTGCAGCCAAACTGAGACCTGGTGATTTTTCTGAGAATCTGGTATCATTTCCCTCTGTTGCCATGTAGGCCCCTGGCAGGGAAATTGCCATACCAGAAGACAGAAATGGTTCCTGTCTTCCTGGCTGGGGAAGAGTAGCTTGCTGTTCCCATCAGCATAAAAGATGTATTCCAGCTTGGAAGTCACACTTCACCCCACCACTGTGCAGCAGCTGTCTGCACTATCAAGTTGGATGACCCCTAGAGTTCCTTTTGGTCTAACTTTCTCATTTTGTAGATGGAGACCCAGCCAGGGGACGTGCTATCACAGGGTCATGCTTGTTAGAGGCAGAGCCAAGTTTGAAACCAGGCTTCCTAGGGTCTGGCCATTTTCTCTTTCTAGCATGTGGACAGTTATCCTTCAGAACAGCTCTGCCTCTTCCTAAAAAGTCAGGAACCAGAGCAGAAGACTCCATGGTGTCTACTGGCAGAAACAGGTGTACTAGGACCCTGGGAAGAGCTGGGATTATTTTGTAGTAATGGATGTGACCAGTTGAAGCCATAGAACAAAGGTGAGAATATTACAGTACATGCAAAGCTTGAACAGGCCCAGGCCACTGGTGTCCTAACTGTGGGGAACTCAGAGTATGTGGCTGAGATGTTACAAGCTGTCAGCAGCTGCTTGCAGCTGCTCATTGCCAAGACTGATGTCTGTGGTGGCCAAACTCAGGAGATGGGAGGGGAGGAGGAATGTCCCCTACCTCAATCACCACATGCAGAGAACTACAAGATACAAACTCCTCCGGCCATTGTCTTGCAACCTCTTGCATCTTCTCTGTTCCCAGGAGGTGAGGGGAAGTATATGACAGTCACAGCCTGAAACTAGTGTTCAAGAGGCAGTGAAGAGTGGTGGGTCAGCCACTACTGTGATGTTAGCCAACTAGAATGGAGCCCTCCTGGCACTGTCCCCTACTGAGCCAGCCTGAACAAATTACAAACCTCTCAGTGTCACAGTTATTTTATCTGAAGGAAATAAAGATTCTAGTGCCTTGTAAACTGTGAAATTCTTTATGACTATGAGATAAACATGATTAGGAGTATAAATTTGTAGGAACTGTCAAAATCTAATGGGAATCAGTCATTCTTTTTTGTATCCCAGATTGCTCAATTTCAATAGAGAATCTATCAGTCCACAAGGGTTTTGTGTGGCCCATGAAGGGCTCAAGAAGAAATAGGACCCAGGCCTAGGACTCAGGGTTCGCCCCTCCCCCTGACTTCCCAGGGGAAGTGCCCAGAACATAGAGGCCAGGTAGACACTGTCCACTGGCTGACCCAGTCCCATTCCCAATTCTTTCCAGCTCACCTCCATCAAAGAGGCTAGAAAGAGAAATGGTCACTTTCCCAGCCTCCCTTGCCTCTAAGGAAGGCCACATGACACAGTTATAGCCAACAAGTCAGGTGTAATAGAAGTCAGTTAGGGAGCTTTTGTAAACTCTGCTTTATACTTTCTGCAAACCAGAACTGGATTTTGCCCTTAAGGGGCAACCAGTTTAGGGTGTGTGGCTAAACTGGTAGACCACCTGCTTAGCAAGCGAAGGCCCTGAGTTTGTACTGCCAAAAAAAAAAAAAAAATTAAGAGGGCAGGGGATATATAATATACTCTTAATAAGCAGACTAAGGTAAAGAGTGATTGGCCTAAGACAGGCACAGGTGAGGTGCTGTGGAACTTGAAAAGATGGAAATTTTTCCTTCCTTGTAGTTTCAGGGACTGCTTCCTGGAGAGCGGGCATTTGAGGTGGGTAGGATTCGAACTCTCAAGGTTGAGAAATTTAGAATGCCTCCTAATCCCAATCTTAGCAGCCTCATGTCTCCTCACTCTTCCTTACCACCTGATAGGAATCTAAATGTTAATGTCAGGTAGCAATTATAACTGTGGAGAAGATCCAATATAATTATAGCTTATATTCACAGAGCACTTTCTTCTGAAGTCCTTTAAAGATCCAACCTAACTCATCTCTCTGAAGTGGGCAGGGATAGATAAAGAGTAAATAGACATGAAGTGACTTCTGTGACTGTAGAGTTGTTTGGGAAGAGCACCTGCCCAACACCCCCATCACACCATCCTTTCTGCAACTCTTCACCTTCACCACACAGACTCCTGCCTTCACCTGTCCCCGTGTGCACACGTGCCCTGCAATTGTGGAGGAAGGTGTCTTATCTAAGAAGTATCTGCAGAGTGAATCCATGTGCCTATTGAAGGCATATGACATTCCTGTGAGTAGAATCTTTACTTTGAGTTCATTATCCCCAAGAGCAAGTTACTCAAGTGCTTTACCTGGTGACCAGTGGAATGTCTTTCCAAGGTTTCTGGCTGGACCTAGCACAGGCATGTCCACTGAAAACTAACTTGGTTTTATTAGTACCATTCTCTACTCCCTCCAAACCAACCAACCTGAACCAAATAAACCATGCACTTAAAAACCATCCATCTTATGGGCTGAGGGTGTGGTTTAAGTGGTAAAGCACCTGCCTAGCAAGTGTAATGTCCTAAGTTCAAACACCAGTAATAGTCAAAAAAAAAAAAATCCCTCTATACCCTCAGTTGGATGGTAAATATATATATATATATATATATTCACAGAGAGAAAACTGGTGTTGGGACAAAAAATTGAGACCCTTGTTTACTGTTAGTGGGAGTTTAAAATGTGCAGCCACTATGGAAGACAGCATAGAAGTTCCTCAACAAATTAAAAATGGAATTATCATGTGTTCCAACAATTTCATTTCTAGATATATACGTGAAAGAGTTGAAAACAGGGTCTTGAAGATCTCTTTCTCTCTCTTCTGGGGATTGAACCCAGGGCCTGGGGCTTGCTAGAAAGCACTCTACCACTGGCTACACCTCTAGACAGATACATTCTGATTCATGCTACAGCATGGACGAGCCTCGAAGGCACTGTGCTAAGGGACGTAAGCCAGTTACAGAAAGACCATTTATATGAAATATATACAGTAATCAATTCACAAAGACAGAAAGGAGAATGGTGGCTTCCAGAGGCTGGGAGGCAGGGCATGGAGGGAAGATGTGCAACACCCTAGGTTTGATCCCCAGCATCACACACACACACACACACACACACACACACACACAGGTTTATGTTGTGTGTGTTTTACCATAATAAAAAGAATCATCCATCTACAATATCACTTTCTTCTTAAAAAAATATCACTTTCTTTAAAAATAAAAACCCTGCTCCTAAACTATCTAGATCACATATGATCTGTTATATTTATGTATAGTTTGGAGACAGGGTCTCACTATGCAGCCCCACTTGGCCTCTAACTGGTCATCATTCTGCCTCAGGCTCCCAAGTGCACATCCCAAGGCTGGGTTTTATATTTTTGAAGATCATCATGGTAGAATTAAGAGCCAAGACCTTGAGTCAGAAAGCCAGGTTCAAGTCCCAGCTCTGCTGCTTATTAGTGTTTGTTTTTGTTCTTACTGAACTTAATTTTCCTTGTCATTGGCTGAGTATTATACTACCTACTTTGACTATTTCACCAGGCAGATGTGAATATCTAATTCAATAATTAGTGGTACTATGCTTAACAAACCACAGAACACTAAACAAATATAAGAGATTCTTAGAGGTGTTGGTGAGGGTCTCTCTGGGACCTAGTGTCATATTTTCCAACTTCTCTTGCCAAGAAGTTCCTCCTATCGCACCTCCATTCCATCTAGTGCAGTTTCAGCCAGCTTGAAAATAACCTTTCCATTGGGCTGTTTTCAGATCCTAGGCCTAGAGATCCTTCCATCTGGCAGGTATCAAAGGGGACAGCCGGAACCCTCAAATAGTTTGGAACCACAAACTTTTGGGGCCAAGGACAGAATTCTTCTCCAGGTCCAGTTTGGTTTGCAAATTCCTGGCAGTCATAGCAACCCCCAAAGCAAAGGAAGACTGTTCAGTGTCATTTGGATTGCAGGCTGGTCTCGGAATGTGCTCAGGTTGGCTAGGATGAGTAGCATTCACTGGTTAACACCATGTGCCTCTCCCGCTGGCCCCAGGCTCAAGCCCTGGAGTGACATAGCTTCCTGCCCTTCCTATTGCTCAGCTCCTCATGTACTTCTTTGTCTTCCAGTAGCTCTGCCAGATCACCAGCAGGGAGGGAGTTTCCAGAGGAGGCCACTGGGAGATGGAATTAACTCCACTGTGGATACAAATGCCTACTCTCCATGTGCAGATGTGTGAAGATGGCTTGGGGAAAAAGTGGCCGACAGCATTTCCATGGTAACCTCAAGCATCCTCAATCAGTCATCAGCTGCTTTTATTCAAACCCTGGCAACCAGGGCTGTTTATCCCCTAGATCTTCACATTTTTATGTGGAAAACCTAAACAGTGTTGAGCAATTTCACAATTTAAAAAGAAATTTGTGAAACTGAAATTAATAAGTACTTCAATGTCCCTCTGTCTCTTTCTTTCCATCTTTCTTCTTCCCTCCTCTTCTCATCACTCCCCTTTCTCTGTCTCTATCTCTATCTCTTGCCTCTCTCCCTCTTTCTTTCTTCCTCCTTTCCTCTCTCTGTTTCCCTCTCTATACATTGACAATGATGTATTATGTCATTTTCATTAATTGTTACATTGATGATGACAAAATTTTTATGTATTTGAAAGCAGGGGCTCTACCACTTGAGCCATTCTACTAGCCCTGTTTTTGAGATTAGGTTTCATGAACTATTTGCCTAGGCTGGCTTTGAACTGTGATCCTCCTGATCTCTCTGCCTCCCAAGTAACTAGCATTACAGGAGTGAGCCACTGGCACCTGGCAAGAATTTCTGATTATGTGCAATGATGGCTAAAAAACAAGTCTTCTTAGATGAAATTTTGAAAATTATAAAAATGTTGCAATATATTCAATAAAGGGCATATTTTAGTAAGTGTAATATGATGTAAGCCTCAAAGGTTTGTGAAAGCCTCAAAATACCCCTACTTAGTATCTCCCCTCCCTTTTCTTTCTTCTTTTTCCTTCTCCCTCCCTTTTCTTTCTCTCTCCCTCCCTCTCTCTTCCCCTTTTCTTCTTTCTTTATTTCCTTGTTCTTCTTTCCTCTCTCTTTTCCTTTCTCCTCCTTCCCTCCCTCTCCATATTCTCCCCTTCTCTCTCTCTTTCCTTCTTCCTCCTGCTCTCCCTTTCCTCATTTACCATTTACCTCTCTGTGTCTGTTGGTGTTCCCCACGCCCCTCAGCCTTCCTACTTTCCTTTCTTCTTCTCTTTCCACTGAGGGACACAGTGTCATTGCTTCTGATTCTGAAGCAGTATGAAATCATGAAGAAGCTGCATTAACTCAGATGGTTTGTGTCTTGCAGGAACCAGGGCACATCACTGTCTGTCTGGTCCTCAGATTCTTTCATTTATAAAATGAAGAAGTAACAGCTGCTTCCAAAGAATTCTTGTAAAAATTAAAACCAGCTAGAATAAAAATGTATCATCAAGCACTGGTTTTTATTATCGTTCCTGCAACAGCTACCCACATGTCACTAGTCCTCACGCGAGCATCACTGCCAAGTCCTCTACTGCTGCATCCTCCTACTAAAGGTATTCCAGAGCCATATAGGATTCTGGTGTTTCTCCTCCCCATGGGAGGTATTCACAATTACTGTGAAGACATTACTTCGTTGTGGAGACCTTAGCTGTGTCAGGTGTCACCTCTTTAGCTGCAGGATCATGAAAGGGAGCCAGCAGCTCTCAGAGGAGAGTGGAGATAGTTGGGGGCATCTAGGGGCTCAGGGCAGTAATTACTTAAACTTACCAATCAGAATGGAAATATTTCAATATTCCCATTGCATGAGGGTGGTTGTACCTCATGTACCATCTGCATATCAGCCTTTCTCATCTTGATATAATCTATTGTTGACATATTCAGTCTTCCAATACTTACAATATTTTTTGTTTTATCTATTTACTTATTTTGTTTTGGTGGGGTTTGGGCTCCCCCCTCCCAGTGCTGTAGCTTGAACCCAGTGCCCTATGTATGCTAGGCAAGCCCTCTGCCACTGAGCTACACCATCAGCCCACTTAAGTTTTGAGGAAGCTGCTTTGTTCAAAGGAGATCACAAAGAAGAGTAAAGAAACTTATGGTCTGATAAGTGAACCATGCCACAGAATCAAATAACCAAGGCAAGAAGAGTATATGAGAAATGTCCTACAAAAGTACACTCATTGTTGGGGATCAGGAGCACAGGGTCACATCTGGCTGGAATCATTATGGAAGTCTTCATTGAGAAGATAAATCTGGAGTTGGGGCATTGACAGATGGGTACAATTTCAATACATGAGTAAAAAGAGGGTGGATGCTCAGATACAGGAAATAGCAAAGACAGAGGCTCAGAGGACAGGAATGGAGGCAGTTTTGAAGCTCTGTGAGTGGCAACATTTGAGGAAGCATAAGAAACTTGGTGGATGTAAGTGCAATCGTGTGGGTTGGATACAATGTGAGAGATTTATTCAGTAGGCAAAGAGAGCTGTAAAAGATATTTGACCTGCGGAGCATCATGGTATACAGGAAGATTGGTTGGATTTATCTGCATACACCAAAAGGGAGGGGATTGGAAGTGGTGGAAGAAAAAGGCGTAGGTGGGGAGGAGTCAGAGATGAATCATTCACCTTTACCACTCCCAATGTTCCAGGTGAGAGGTGAAAGGGGCTGAGGTGGGACAGAAGCCAGGCGCCTGGAAGGAAGAAACTGGTGTAAGTTTTTGAATAGTGAGTGAAGCGATTTGTTTGTTGAATTAGAGAGGACCAAGGAGCACAGGAACAGATGGAGAGAAGCCCATCTTCTTCGATTTCAAGCCAGGATAACCAGAACAGATAAGGTTCTAAAACCAGAACAAAATATACAGCCCAGGACATGCAGCTGGCTAGTAGAAGAAAACCCAGTGAACTTGTGAATGTTGAGCATGAGATGCTGGTGGGAATTGCACCGGTATTCTCCCTTGACCTTGGAGGACTGGTGACCTACCAGGAAAAGGGCAGCTGGGTAGGGGCTGAAATCAAGAACCAGAGTTGCCCACTGTGACAAGAAACAGAAAATTCATGAGTGAGCAGGGTGGTCAGGGGAAATGGCCATCACTAGGCACCAGCAGGTGGAATAAGACAATTGAAGGGGTCCAAGATGGTAGAACCAAACTTTTAGATTCAAAATATTCTTTGAGGTCAGACTGGTGGTTTGGCAACTTGGTGCTGAGGTAACTTGGGTCAGAGTTCCCACACAAGACAATGCGATAGAGTCTCTGGGGGAGCCCCAAAGCCTAACTCATTGTGTCTGAGCTAGGGCCTGGACATCTGCCTTTTTTTTTTTTGTAGTATTGAGATTTGAACTCCGGGCCTTGCACTTGCCAGGCAGATGCTCTACCACTTGAGCCACACACCCAGCTTTTGATTTAGTTGTTTTTCAAGTAGGATCTCACATTTATGCCCAGGCCAGCCAGGACTGAGATCTTCCTATTTACAACTGTCTAATAGCTGGGATGACAGGTGTACACAACCACACCCAGTTTTTACTGGTTGAAACGGGAGTCACAAGAACTTTTTGTGTGGGCAGACCTCAAATATGATACTTGAAGTTTTTGCCTCCCAAGTAGCTAGGATTATAGGTGTGAGCCACTGTACCTGGCTGACATTGGCACTTTTAAGTTTTCTATCTGATTCTTGTTCTCAGCCATGAATCTGGCAGAGCATCGTGCTTGGATTTGCTCAGAATTGTTCCTGGTTGTTGGTCGCGGGGCTGATCCTGTGTACTGGAGAACCTAGTTTTCTTGTTATTCTTGTTGTTGTTGTTGTTTTCTGGAGTTAGGGAAGAGAGAGCAATGTAAAAAGCTGGTCCCCAGACCAGCAAGAGTTGGGTGAGAAGTGGAGGCCTTACATGGATCGGTGATAGAGAAGTTCTGGTCACAGACAAAACACAGAGAAGATAGAGTAAAATACACTGGGCAGAATACCATGCATCCTGCCTCTGCTATGCCACTGAGCTACACCCCAGCCCTCTTCTTTTAAAAAGAGAGTGTAAGGTCCATAGGGCAGGAAATTTTGTGGTTGTTTTTGGTGAGACTGGGGTTTGAACTCAGGGCTTCACACTTGTATAGCAGGCATTACCACTTGACCCACACCACCAGTCCATTTTTCTCTAGTTATTTTGGAGATAAGGTCTCTTGACTATTTTGAACTGAGGTCCAGGCTAACCTTGATCCACAATCTTCCCCAAGTAGCTAGGATTACAGACATTAGCCACTGGCACCCAGCTAGGAATTTTTTTAATCTTGAAAAATTTTCAAACCTAAACATAAAGCAGAGAGAATCATGTTTGCATCCCCCACATTTTCATCACTGCACTTCCACAATTAGCTGCACCTGCTTCATCTTTGCCTGGCTCCCTTCCCCAGCTTCCTCCATCCTGAGGCAGAAGGGCAGGATATCCTATCACCATAGCCCTCTGATCTCTTGTTTTTATCTTCTAGCAGCCCCTGGGCTGGTAATGAAAACAAGTTCTCAGCATGGGAAGAAGGGATTGAGAGACACGCACCAGCTCCCCTTTAATTCCTCATTTGAACACAGAGGCAGTCATGAATTTGGCTTCTTCAGACTGTCACCAAGGTTCCAAGCAGCATACGATGACTCTAACCCAGGGCAATGTCCAAGGATCCCCTCCCTGGGACAGTTAGAAATACAAGATTACTACTCATCAACACAGATAGCTCTGCTCCAGGTGGGTGAAGCTCTGGACAGTAGAGCTCCAAAGGGCACAGAGCAGTAGGAAGGAGCTATGGCCAGCAAGGGAGTTTCTGAACCTGGGTGGTCTCCAGGTCACAGGTCATGAAGATTGCTCTTCAGCCCCCAGCTCCCTCTTCTGATGGAAAAATCTCTCCATTCTGAGCCTACAGCCCACCCTCCCCCACCCACCCCCTTCTACTGCTCTACCTCCACACCAATTATGGAGCAGAAAAACAAGAGAGGCGGAAGAATGAGTTTTGGAAAAACTCAAGTAGCCATAAATCTCCCTAAGCCAGCCAGTTCTCTGAGAGTCAAGAAGGGGTCAGGCTGAAGGCACATGGTGGGTGTCTGTATAAAGAGAAAGCTGCAGAGAAAGCTGGAAATAACCGTGGTGGTGGAGAGGAATTTCTATACAGGGTCCCCAAACACAGAGTCCTGGTTCCTGAGGTGCCAAGAAAGCTTTTCAAGTGGGAATTGTCTGTGCAGTAGCCTTTATCATCCAGGTGTCAGGAACAATGTCATAGTAAGGTGCTAATATTTCGGTGCTTTTAAGCCTCATGGGGTATGGGAACCACAGAAGAAATATGGAATGTCTTGATGGAATGCAATTTTACCAAACATTTTTTTTATTTGTTTAAGGGAGAAATTATTTTGAATGTGATAGGATAGGATGCAATATTTTCATGAGTTTGTGAAGTTAAATACAAGAGTTTAAAGAAGTGTCCCAAAGATAGTGACCTATGTTCTTCCTTCTGTCATTCCGGGTATGGGGGAAATTTGACAGGGGTTACTCCGATGTAACCTGGGGCAGGTGAGCTCTTACTGTTTTGCTGTCTCTGCTCACCTAACGTGTCAACTCTCATCTCCTGGCAGCCTATCTCCTGGGATGGGCTCACTCTTTTCTTTCTCTGAACCTTTGTCCAAATTGTCACTTATGTCTGGGACAACCCTCCTGCTTCCTGACAACCACATCACATTTCTTTTTCTTCTGACAATGCACTTTAAGATCATTTCCCTCAGAAAGCTTTTCCTGATTAAGAAAACTGAACAGAGGATCTGAAGGAAGTACCAAGCTGAGACATCTCACTCACCTTCCAAATACTAAGTATTTGCCCAGCTTTGTATAGGATTTACATGTGTGTAAAACTGTCAAGCTCATATCTTATTTAGTAATCATTATGACTCTGAGAAACTCAAAGGTCCTAAGTCTCATCTACAACCAGGCGATGGACCCTTAAAGAGGCTGATTAACTTGCTCCAACCCACACAAATAGGAAGTGGTTCTTTTTAATATTTTTTTAAAGTAGTACTGCAGTTTGAACTCAGGAACTCCTGTTTGCTAAGCAAATGCTGTACTACTTGAGCCACACTTCCAGTCCTTTTGGCTTTTTAGTTATTCTGGACAGGGACGTAGCTTTTTGTTGTTGTTGTTGTAGTTTTTTGTCCAAGGCTGGCCTCCGACCACAATCCTCTTACTTATAGCTTCCTAGAGATGGGATTACAAGTATATGACACCACGCCCAGATTATTGGTTGAGATGGAGAGATGGCTTCTCACTACCTTTATGCCCCAACTGGTCTTGAACCTCTATCCTTGGGATCCCCACTTCCAAAGTAGCTGAAAGTACTGATGTGAGCCACCATGCCCAGCCCAAAGAGGTTCTTTTGACTCTGTAAAAAAGTTTTCCAAAACTTGGAAGTTAAGAAGAAAGTGACTATGTGGCCTCTCAGTGTCACACAGGAACACTCTTTTAGAACTCTCCTAAATACTGCTTAGGTCTGCAAGCAAAGCTGGCTTCACAGGCAAGCAATCTTGCAGTCACTCAGAACCCTGAGTTTAGGAGGGTCCCTAATTTGTTTAATGCTATGCCGTCCCTGCCTTGAAATCTGAATTACTGAACAAGGGCCCCTGAATTCTCATTTGCACAGAGCTCAGCAAACTATGTAGTGAGTCCTGTCTCTAGGAGAAAGTTTGACTCTGTTATTCTCAGTTAGGGCTCAGACTCTGTGAGTTATGTGTTAACTGGAAGATACGCATTTGGTAGAGGTGCAAATGATTTCTGAACATCAGAAAGAGAATCTTTACTTTTATTGCCCTGTGCAACTTTAACTAGATTTGTCCTTAAGAAATTTATTGTGACTAGTCTGTCCCCAGAGCTAGGTAAAGGCTACTTCCCCTCAAATGCTTTTGGGTCTATTTCCCTATCTTACTGATTTCCCCTCATGAATTGCTGCATTAAATAAATTCTTTTTTTTTGGAAATTATGCTGTGACAACACCACGTTCCAAACTTGAACATCATAACTTGCCACCAAAGTCACACATTGCCCCACAGTCTGCTGGCTGTGAGCACACCGAGTTCTGTTTGTGCTTTTGATGTTTATGCATGTTAGATACAACTTAATTTTCGCTCGTCTTGTTACGCTTTATATCCCATAAATTCTTTTAAAATTATATTCTCTGATTTTTTTTTTTTTTTGGAGGTACTAGGGTATAAACTCAGGGCCTCACACTTGCTAGGCAGGCACTCTACCAATTGAGCCACCCCATCAGCCCTCTATTTTCAGATTTTTTTAAAGCAATTAATAATAAAACCACATGGTTGAGGTTCAAAAAGCCCCAAGAATATTTAGCGAGGACTTTACCTCCCACCACTCTCCAGACATGCAGCTGTCTCCTCAAAGACAATTTGTACAATTTCTAGTGTTAAATTCTCTATGTGTCTTCACATATGCTTATTTTTGTTTGCTTTTTCCATAAATGGTAGAACATTCTACACACTGAGCTGCAATTTTCTCTCCTCACTTGACAAAATATCCTGGTGGTTATTCAATTTTACTGCAGAAGAGCTCCTTCACTGTTATTTAGTGCTATATGCTATTCCACTGAGTAAACTCACTCCAATTTAACCCTTGTCTTATTAATAAATATTTAGGTTGTTCCCAATCCTTTGATATAACGACCAATGACACACTAAATAACTATGCGCATGTGTCATTTTGTACCTTTGTGTGCCATAATTTCCGGAAGTGAAATTGTTTGCCCAAAGTCCATATGCAATTGTAGTTTTTTTAATTTTTGAGAAGTTTCTTTCTATAAAGGTTGTATTAATTTATTTCTGCTCACATCAGTAATATATGAGTCTTTTCCAACACTGCAAAGGAATGTGTTGTGACATTTTTGAACTTTAAGATGGGAGACAGTGTCTCATAGTTTTTTACTTGCAGTTCTTTAATAAATAATGAGATAAAGCTTTTTCATATATTTGAGGATAATTTCTTTTTTGGAAAACTGCCTGCTCAGGTAGCTGGAGTCCTAGGCTGGAGACCCAGCACTGAGGGTTCCAGCACATCAGGTCCAGGCACTCACCAATTCAAGAGAGCAGTAGTGGTGAAGGGCAGAGAAAGGAGATTTGGTAACGTGGAGAGGAGTAAGCATTTCATCCCATCTTCTGGTATTGCTATGAGCTTTAGGTTTAACTAGGAGAAGAACTGGGGCAGGGGATCAGAGGTATGTATAATTACGGAGTCTCAGAGTGTAGTCATTATCTCAGTTCTGAAGAAGTCCTTGTTGCTTTATGGTGGTGTTAACTCTATGGGCTTTTCCTTGATGTTGTTGAGTTTGTTAGTATTTTCTTTTATGACTTCTAGTTTTGTGTCATCACTAGCAAGGTCTTCTCCACCTGGGATTATAAAAGAACTCTCCCAGGTTTGTTTGTTTCTTTCTTTCTTTCTTTCTTTCTTTCTTCTTGCAGTACTGGGGCTTGAACTCGGGGCCTATACCTTGAGCCACTCCACCAGCCTTCTTTTGTGATTTTTTTTTTCAAGATAGAGTCTCACGAACTATTTGCCCAGGCTGGCTTCGAACCATGACCCTCCTGAGTTGCTAGGATTGCAGGCGTGAACCACCAGCGCGCAGCCTCTCCCAGGTTTCTTTTCATAAATTGTTGATCTCTTGTTCATATTATAAATCTTGGACTCACAATTTATTCTGGTGTTATGTGTGAAGCATGATTTCAGCTTTGTTCCCTAATCTTTCTCTACAAATTAGAGTCCAGCTTGATTGGTGAGTAATTTTCTTCTCTTTTTTGGTGGTCCTGGGGTTTGAACTCAGGGCTTTGCACTTGCAAAGCAGGTGCTCTATCTCTTGAGCCACCCCTCCAGTCCATTTCGTTCTGTTTATTTTGGAGATGGGGTCTCAAACTATATGCCTGGGTTAACCTCAAACCAAGATCCTCCTGATCTCAGCCTCCTAAATAGCTAGGATTATAGACATGAATAACCAGTGTTCAGTTTACTTAGTGATTTCCCACATGTACTTGTATTTATCTTTAAATTTTTTCTCTTAGGTCTACTCACTGCATGAGTGTGCACGGTATGTCTTAATGCAGCTTTAGAACACTCTTAGTATCTGGTAAGGCTGGAACCCTCCTTATTGTATTTCTTTAAAACACTTTCAGGATAGTCCTACATCAGTCATTAAAGTTGTAGGTATGTTGGGGGAGTTGACTTTTTTCTGGGTATTGGGGATTAAACCCAGGGTCTTTGTACTTGCTAGGCAAGTGCCTACCACTTGAACTATGCCCCCAACTCCTTTACTTATTTATTTATTTTAAGTTTTGTTTTGCTTTTAAGATAGGATCTTGAGCTAATTTTGCCAGGCTGGCCTGAACCTCCATCCTCCTGTCTCCACCTCCCAAGTACCTGGACTTACAGGCGTGTTTCACCAAGGATGAGAAATGACTTCTTAGTAATTCTGTCCATCTACCAAAGAGCATGCATTTGCCATGCCTTGGCATTTAGTCAAGTTTTCTGTTCAGTGTGGTTTTAGCATTTTACTGTTTTGTTCATTTTATATGATTTTTAGGTTTAGTCCCAGGTAGTTTTTATTATTAGAAAGTAGGCGTTTTCTTTCATTGTATCTTGTGTGTTATTTCCAAGTTACTGACCTGGCACTCCTTCTTTTGACGTCTCCGGGGTTGGGATACTTGGGGTGTTCTGACAGTTGATGCTGGGGTATAAACAGAGAGTTGATTTCATTTCTCTTTCCAGGATGAAGAATAGTAATTTTGGAGGGATTGGGCTCATTCTTTGGGGCTTCTTTGAAAGTTGGTTATTACCATAGAAATATACTATATAGCCAAATCATATTTTTATAAACTCAAAAAGAAAACTGGATTTTAGTGTCAGCATTAGGGCTACTGAATGGCCTACTGAGACCTGCTCTGTCAGGAGGCTTAGAAAGGATATTTTCTTTGTGCCTTAAAAATCTGGAACTGGCTGTGGTGGTGG
Source organism: Castor canadensis (assembly GCF_047511655.1). NCBI lineage: Eukaryota > Metazoa > Chordata > Mammalia > Rodentia > Castoridae > Castor > Castor canadensis. The sequence goes on along the minus strand of NC_133387.1, from coordinate 178,998,274 downwards.
GCACCTATATTCCCAGCACTCAGGAGGTTGAGGCAGGAGGATCTTGAGTTCAAAGCCAGTCTGAGGTATACAGCAAGATGCTACCTAAAACAAAACAAACAAAAATCTGAAGTCTCTGGTAGTGACAGGCAAAGAAGGTCATCGTCCCCTAACCAAGGACCCAGCCTGAATATGACCTCATATTCAGAGTTGGTCAAGGAAGAGTCAGTAAGCAGCAGGATTGAAGTTCCATGGAAGTTTCATGTCAGGATCTTTTCACAGGGACAGAAAAAGAGATAAAGCCATCTATCTGAGACCAAATGGGTTTTTTTTTTTTTTTTTTTTTTTTTTGAGATAGGGTCTTGCCATGTAACCCAGGCCAGCCTCAAACTTGACTCCAAGTGCTGGGATTACAGTTGTGCACCACCGTGCCTATTTTTTTTTTTTAAACAATATTAGTGATTACTCTGCTAAGGTTCCAGAAGAAGCTTACATCAGCTTTAGCACCTCAATTTAGCATCACCAGAACTTGGCTAGAATTCTAAATGGTTAAAAGAAATCTTAGCATTTGACCTAAATGCTCCTTGAATTCCTTTCTCTGGCAATATTTAACACCTCAAAATGAAAATACATGAGCTCACTGGGATTGCTGGAAGAGGGCACATCAGTTCTTCACGCTTCTTTTGCCAACAAGATAACACTTTATGAGCCCCTGACTTTTTCTCACCCTGGAGGAGAGGTGGGGTTACTTGTGGGAGGCTCTGGGCCTTCATTCCTACCTGCTTCCTGGCTTGGCCTTAGCAGGACACAGGAGGAATCTGACTTCCTACCATTTTTTTAATGCTGAAGCCTGAGAATTTGGAGCTCAAATTGTAATATCAGGAATAAAGTTAGATGCTTGGTCTGTCACTTTCTCTCATCCTTATTCTTATCAAAAGTCTAGCTAAGAAAAAAAAAGGTCAAGGTTGAAAAATTCAAGTTAAACTCCTGTAAATCTGCTGGGCCCAGTGGCTAAGATCAGGAGGATTGTAGTTCCAGGCCAGCCAAGCAAAAAGTTCACGAGACCCCATCTCAGCCAATAAAAAGCTGATAAAAAGCTGGTCACAACGGTGCACACCTGCCATCCCAGCTATGCGGGTAGCATAAATAAGAGAATCATGATCCAGGCTGGCCGGCATAAGTGTGAGACCTGACTTGAAAAATACTTAAAGCAAAAGGGCTGGGGGTATGGTTCATGTGGTAGAGCACCTGCATAGCAAGCACAGGCCCTGAGTTCAAACCCCAGTACCACCCAAAAAAACCCACCCCCGCAAAAAAAGAAAAAAACCCAAAAACCCAAACAAAACCAAAAAAACCTCCCTTAAATCTGTGACCTGGTTTTCTTCAGCTTGAATCTTGTTAGGTTCTGGATGTGGAATTTCTATCTCCAATTCATGGTTTCTTGAGGTGCAGTGCTGTTGTCAGGCAAGAGCCGTCCAAGGTCGGTACCTGTTTTCAACAGATGACTGCTGCAAAGAAACACATGCCAGCCATCCCAGCCTGGGTCACTCTTACATACAGGAGTGCCATAAAGGCCATCCAGTTTTCTAACCAAAGAGTTTTGGCTTGATTTTTTTCCCCCCTTTTTTCATTCATTTTTTTTTTTTAATTTGCCTCTGTGCTCTGAAACATCCAAGTCATGCCTTTCTGTTTACATTCTTCTTGACCCAAATCTTACAACAGAGTGTAAGAAGGAAGGAAGCCAGTTGGAGCAGCCATCAGTTCAGCAGACAGCCAGTGGCCTAAGTGCATGGACTCCATAGATACACCCAAAGCAGTGGTCCCAGCTGCTTCTCTGGAGGCTGTCTGGTTTGAACCACTTCCTCCTAGTCTACCTGCTGCTCCATCTCTGTTCTACACCCTCCAACCTCCACCCTTCACTCTCCATCTTCCACCCTCAACCCTCCATCCTCTACCCTCCATCTTCCACCCTCCATCTTCCACCCTTTACTCTCCATCTTCCGCCCTCCATGCTCGTCTCTGGCTTTGCTCCCACCCAATCCCAGTATGACTGGACAGGTAGACTTGACCCTTACCACATGACTTACAACAGCCCTGCAGGGTGCCCAGAGAATCTGTCATGAGAGCCCACAAGAGCTGGGTGCTGGGAAGACAAAGATTAAAAAGACGTGAACTCTGGCCTTGAGGAAACTTCAGATGTCCACCTTCACTCTTTTACTTGGGAGAGTGAACTTTGAAGGAAACTTGTCAAGAACTCAAAGAAAGCCCAGAGGAGAGGAGAGAAACATGACTGGAAGCTGATTAGTGGCCTCCGTAGCCTCTGTGGAGAAGGTGCAGTAGAACTAGACAAACTTGGTCAAAAACACAGCCACCTGAAGGGGAGTTAATTGCTTCCTCTCCTACATTCACTGGGCACAGAATCCTTTTGCCTCATTTCTGATTCTTATTTGTAATTCTACACAAGTGGTCTTGATGTGAACTTGGGTATTGTGTTATACTGGGAAAGAGAAGAGAGATTTGAGTTATAGTCCAAGCCATCAATTTTTGTGCATGTGTGACCTTGGGCAACTGCCTTATCTCTCCTATGGCATTGATTCCTTCAGGAAATTACTCTTTCTACCTTGTCAGTATAGTGTGAAAAACCACTATGCATATTGGTATACACAGATTTACATACATGCATATTCATAATACAATAGCATCTATTCTAACATACATTTAAATTTTTTCATTATAAATTCTTACCATTTATTGAGCCTCCCCTCCCTTTTCTTTTTGGTGGGACTGGGGAGGTTTGAACTCGGGGCTTTGCACTTGTAAAGCACGTGCTCTACTGCTTAAACCACATCTCCAGTCTTATTGAGCACCTTATATATCAGGCACTAACACTTCTGTAAGTCTTTTACATATATTACCTTATAGAGCCTCATAAATCCTTAAAAGATGGGTGATAGCAACCCTCCCTCCCACCTCCCATACCCTATCACAGATGAGGAAGCCAGGACTTGGAGAAGCCACGATGTAGCCAGCACCGCGCCAGATAGGACAGGCCTTTGGGATTGATGGTTTAAATGCTAATAGTGATGATTCCCTATCTGAATACAACTTTCTTCTTCCTCTATCTAGAATATGGCCTCCAATTGCAACCTAGAAGTCAAGTTCCTAGATACCTTGAATCTGTGATATTCTGTTCAAGCTGCCCTGGTCTTCATTTCTGTCATAACGGGGGTAGGTGATGGGAAGGACTTGGAGGTATGAGGGAGAACCTGGGAGGAGCTCCTAATAACACATTAATGGCTATATAAATGCAAAAGACAGTTATAAATATGACTATGATATAGGTGACTCTTCCAGAAGTGGAAAATCTGCCAGAAGGAAAAAGTATCTGCTAGGAGGTGACTGGTGTTGGAAAATGCACAGTAGCCATGCCAGAGGGCCAAAGATCCTGGTGATCATCATTGGTTATATAGACAATGTTGAGGAGCTCTGTGAACTAGGACTTAATATTACTGTCCTGGCCTCTTTTGAATCATTTCATCATCCTGCATCCACACACATTTCCATCTCCACGCCTCACCTTCCTCTTCTCCTACTCCATGCCCCAGTAAAATGAACTTTGTTCTGTTCCAAGTACATGCCTCAGGCTTTCCTACTTTTGCTTAAATTCTTTGCTCCATCTGGAATGCCCTTCTGTCTCCTTCTTTGCCAAATATCTAAATATTACTGATCCTCATGGCCTCGTGCAAAGTTCTTTTTCTCCATGAAGTCTTCCCGAATCTGTTCAGCTGGAAATGGTCATGGGGCATTCTTTGTCTCTTTTTAGTGCAATATTTTTTTCCCCTTGTAGACATATGGTTTCTGAAAGTTAAAGTCGTGTCTATTTCATCTTCATATTCCTACTCTGTAACACTTGACTTTGTATGGAATAGCCATTTGTTCAACTAATCAATGACTGAATGGATGAACATCTAGATCTTGAATATACAGACAGCTGAATTGTGTGTGGTGTTAGGTCAAAAGATAGGCCAAGAGAATTATTTTTGCGCATTTATTAGGCATATACCAGGTCTAAGGTCCTCTGCCACAATTTATGACACAATTCTTTCTTAGCATTTGTGGTTTCTAACAAACAAATATGAATAACAAAGAAAAGAGTACACTGTCTCCAAGAGAAACAAACCCAAAGTCTAAAAAATGCATTTAATGTGACGGATGAAGAGGGTAACTGTGATAGAGACTGCAGTTAGGAAAAGAGTTCCAAGGTCTGATGGAGGGCAGTGCATTGGACAGGATGTTCGTGTCACCCTAAATTCATAGCTTGAAATCCTAGACTTCAAGGTGATGGTACATTTGGGGGATTAGCTGGATGACTGCCCTTATAAAAGGGACCCCAGGGAGCTCTTCAACTCTCTTCCCACCATTTGAGGATACAATGAGAAGACAGCAGTCTGTAACAAGAAGAGAGCCCTCTGGAACCTGACCATGGTTGCACCCTGATTTCGGACTTTTAGCCTCCAGAACTGTGAGAAATAAATTTCTGTTGTTTATAACTCACCCCATCTATAGTCCTATGTGAGAGCAGTCAGAATGGACAAAGACAAAAAAAGGAGATGGAAGGACTGAAGGGAAAATGAATTATTGACTGCAGACCTTCAAGCTGGCACTATACTGTAAAAGGTAGAAATGGGTTTCATAGAAGATATACTGTCTGCAAACATCTATTGAGACAGCATCTTGAGCTATGGGTTGGGATTATGAAGGTCAAATGACATATTTCTTACCCTTGAGGAGCTCGCATTCTAGGGGACAGCATGTGACAACAGTCTATAGAAGTCTGTTTGGGGTGCTCTAGGAGGGAAGAGGAAAACCTATAATGCCTCTTGTGAGCAGGGAGGACATGGCTTTAGATGAAGAACTGAGGAAGCAATAAGGTGGGAAGTTTCTCTCTCTCTCTCTCTCTCTCTCTCTCTCTCTTTTGGCAGTACTGGGGTTTGAATTCAGGGCCTTACACTTGCTAGGCAGGCACTCCACCACTTGAACCACACTCCCAGCCCCTTTTGTTTGTTTGTTTTAGTTATTTTTCTGGTAGGGTCTTACATTTTTTGGCCTGGGCTGGCCTCAGACCATATCCTCCCATATAGTTGGCACCACAGGCACCACCATGCCTAGTTTTTTGGCTGAAATGGGGTCTCCTAACTTTTTCCCTTAGATAGTTTTGAACTGAGATCCTCCCAATCTCTGTATCCAAGTAACTGGGGTTGCAGGTGTAATCTACCTCTCCGGCCCAAGGGTGGAAAGTTTCAGAGTACAACATCTGGATTCCAGCCAGATGGGAGGCAGGCTGCTTGCAATGCAATCTGATTCTACCACGAGTTTTATATAGAGCTGACATGGCACTAAGCCTCAGTCTCCATTCTGTAAGATGGTGTAATTATATCACCTATCTACAGAGTTATTATAAGGACTAGATGAACTGGGTGCTGGTGGCTCACACCTGTAATCCCAACTGCTTGGGAGGCTGAGATCAGGAGGGCATGGTTTGAGGCCATCCCTGGCAAATAGTTCCAAAGACCCCATCTCTAAAAATAAGCAGAGAGCAAAATGGACTGGAGATGTGGCTCAAACTGTAGAGTGCCTGCTTTCCAAGCACAAAGTCCTGAATCTAAACCCCAGTCACTGACAAGATTAAATGAGAAAAGCCCAGCCTCTAGGATTTCCTACCCCAATACCTCTCCCCCTCACACACTGACTCTTCATTCCAGATTCAAGGTAATGCCTTCTGGTTCACACAGGAGTTGATTTTGTTGGTTTGCCATTTAACCTTGTGGCCCTAGAAGTCAGTATCTGATGAAGGGTTGGCTGGTTAAGCAGACACACTTTTCTCTAAAGAGTGTCCAAGCTGAGCTAAGTGAATTTGTAGGCTGCTTATTCATAGGTCCCCCGATTGTCATTTACATAAAATGATAGATTATAGATATTTAAAGCAGCCCGAGCCTGAAATGAACCCACATTTCTGAGCATGTTATTGGATGGGGAATAGAGAAAGAACAAGGGTCTTTATCCAGCTGTGGGGTCTCTGAATTTGTCATGTTGATTCTGTGTGGGGAGGCCAAGGGATCATGGGAGCGTTCCCACTCTGTGGCCCTGATTATTGGAGAGTGGGTGATGTTTTGCATGTGTACTCTCTTTATAGAGCTCCCTGGCATTTGATTGCAATGACAGTGGCTGTTCATTACGGCACCAGCTAAGTGAGCAGTGGTCCTTAAACCCAGACAGAACGCACACACGGCTCTAATTTCTGCCTGCAGCAAAAATTGCTTTGATATAGGTTTTACGATAGCAGCTTTGTAAAATTATGGCTGCATAAGTAGTTGCACTGAAAGCACTTAGACATTTAGAAATGAGTAAGTTGTGTGTTTCTTATCTTTTCAGCTAGTAGCAGTCCCCTATTGCAAACGAAAAATTACGAAAAATTTGCATTTCATCACTAGGATGAAAGAATGCTAATGAACTAGGAAGAGTGAAACGGGACAGAAATGAATAGAAAAGATGGAGCAAGGAGGGAAGTGGGAAAGATGGCAGCAAGTGGAGGAAGATTGAAAGGGAGGGGTGGATAGAGGAGGCTAAGACAGAAGGAAAACATGTTGGGAAAGTGGAGTGAGCTTCGGGGTGGCTACAATGTCTGAACATTAAGTGAGGCCAAAAACAGGATCTCCGTTCTCGAGTTCCCCTTGCTCACTTAGAAAACCATGCTGGGACAGCAGTGAGGAGACACTTCTTAGTTCAGGCATTCTTTATAATTAACTCAATACATCTCCATTGCATATGCAACCTGCCCCAAACAATGTGGCCTGGGAGTTTTCTCTAATTATTATAATGTATTTTCAGTGAATAAACCCTGTCTCCCCAGGTAGATGGTGACAAGGTCCAAGGCCTTACATTTCATTCTGTTCTCTCTGGATTCCTTCCCCCCCCCACCCCCCCCCCCCGCCAACCTCTCTACCCACACTCTGAGATGGGACAAACTGAGGCACTGCCTCAGTGAAAGGCTCCTGTGTGGATCACAGAGGCCCAGGTGGAGGCCATCAGGAACTCAGCCCCCTATAGCCTGCCACCTTCCACTCCCTGGTGGCTCCAATATCTCTGGCACAGGGGATGCTTAGTATATGATTTTGTCCTGGCTTGACCTTCCCATTTCCTACCAAATGAGGGCTCCATCTTCTTCAAATGGGAAAAGTACTTTCTCCTAGAAGGTACCAGATATAGTATAATAAATAAATAGTAAAAATTTATATATATATATAAATATATATAGTAAAAATTCCACAAGCTATACCTGCTTTTCTTGTGGGGGGGGTATTGGGGATTGAACTCAGGGCCTCACAGGCAGGCACTCTATAACTTGAATCTTGCCCCTGGCCCTTCTCCAGCAATTTCTATTTTTCTACATCATTCTTCTTGGCAAAGTTTATGCATCTAACCCTTATCTCATGTAGGACCCATCGGCATCTAGAGAGTTTTTGTTTTTTGTTTTTTCAGGCTTGTTTTTAAAAGCCTTCTCAAGACCAGACAAAGTAGCTCAGGCCTGTAATTCAAGCTATTTGGGAGGCAGACATCAGGAGGGTCATGGACTGAAGCTAGCACTGACAATAAGCAGGGCCCCACCTCAACAAATAAGCCATTTGTGGTGGAGCATATCTGTAATCCCAGCTTTGCAAGCATATGTATGAGGATTGAGGCCTAAGGCTGGCCTGGGCAAAAATCATGAGCCCCTATCTAAAAAATCACCTAAAAGTAAAAAGGTGAGGCTGAGAGTGTGGCTCAAGTGACAGAGCACTTGCTTAGCAAATGCAAGGCCCTAAATTCAAACCCCAGTACTGCAAAAAGGAAAAAAAGAAGAAAAGGCGTCTCAAGACACCTTTATACTCTTAAAATTTATTAAAGACTCCTTAAGCCTTAGCTCTGATGGGTTATATCTATTGATATTCACTATATTCAGTATTAAAACAAGTTTTTAATTCATTGTTCATTTTAATTGATGAATTCATTAAAAATGCCCATAGTAAATCTGTTCCTACCATAAATATTTTTATGAAAACAATATATTTTCTTCCTTCCTGTCTTCCTTCTTTCCTGCCTTCCTTCCTTTCTTCCTGTCTTCCTTCCTTTCTTCCTTCTTTTCTTCTTTCTTTCTTTCTTGTGCTTGAGCCACTTCACCAGCTCCCTTTTTGTGTGAAGGGTTTTTCCAGATAGGGTCTTGTGAACTATTTGCTTGGGGCTGGCTTTGAACCGTGATCCTCCTGCTCTCTGACTCCTAAGTAGCCAGGATTACAGGCATGAGCTATCAGTGCCTGGCAAAAAACAATGTATTTTCTAAGATAAAAAGTACTTGATGAAAAGAGTGGGTTCTCTCCCCCCATTTTTGCAAGTCTTTTAATACTGGGATTTATGGACAGCTGGGCTTTCTTGACTGCTTCAGCCTTCAATCTGTTGCAACATGTTGTTCCATAAATGAAGAAAGTCTGCGGTCACAGATATGTGGCAGGACAGGGAAAAACACTTTAATAAGCTTTTCTTGATCATTGCTGATATGGTGATTTTGTATGACAAAACTCATGAAATGTTAGTTTCATATCTATGAACTTGTGCTTTCTGTACACTTACAATTTTTTAAAAATCTAAGTATTATTGTAAAAGTAATTTCGACTTTCAGATAGGGTCTTGAGGCCCCACACTTTGAGAACCAGTGGTGTAAGCCATTGCTACTATTCCTTTGACCAGTGATTAAGAATGGACATGTGACCCAATTCAGACAAAGGAGACATGAAGGGAGCTCCTCAGTAGGATCAAAAGGTCTCACGGGAAGGCAGAGTCTTATGGCTTCTCCAGCCAAAGCCACGTTTTCGTGAATGTCTTGGTTTGGCTAGGGGAGCTGACTGAGGGTGGTAAAGCAGATACCACTAAGCCATAGACCTGACCACCTCTGAGTTACCTGGACTGAGGACTCACAAGTTTTTGTTTGGGAGACACTTTCCCTATGAAGTTCAGGATGGCCTTGAACTGGAAATCCTCCTGTCTCAGCCTTCCTAGTGCTCGGAGTATAGGAGTGTATCACCATGCTGCATGACTTATATAGTTTTGGAAGCAATTTCACATAAGGAGGAAGGAAGAGAGACAACGAGAGAGGGAGGACCTATTGGGGGAGGGCCTTCCAGATTATTTTCCAAGTGTTTATGCATTTAGGTTGATATTAATCTCTTTATCCCTAGCACTTGGTGCAGTATAATGCTTGGTACATCTCAATAATTAACAAATGTTCTTTGAAGGAATGGATAGATGAGTGCCTGGTGTTTATTGACTGACAACAATTTCCTCCTATTCAGTTCTTTGTGAGGATGAAGAAAAGCAGATCACTCTAAGAATGACAGATTTTTCTGGGCACTGTAAGACCTATTTAAACAGGTATCTGCAAAGAAAAGAAGTTTTTCTATTTCAAGAGATGGAACTCTGCTCCCATCCCTGGCATTTGGATCCTCAAGGAAACTGGGCACTTGCTAGTATAACCTAGAAATGTGGCATTTTAGGTTTATATAGTGATTTACAGTTTACAAAGTGCTTTCAAAAATCAAGCTGTGACACAGTGTATAATGCTTTAAAATGTCCCCCAGACTCACACACTGGGGGCTTGGTTGCCAGTTGAGGAACTTCTGGGAAATGATTGGATCCTGAGGGCTCTGATGTAATCAATGGATTAATCCCTGATGGATTCAAAATAAGATGGCATCATTGGGAAGTTTTGAAAAGTAGGAGGTGGAGCCTATTTGGAGGAATTAGGTCACTGTGGAGGTATGTACTTTGGGAGGTGATTATCTTGCCCAGGCCCCTTCCTGTATTCCCACTCTCTGCTTCCTGCCCACCATGATGTGAGCAGCCCCTAACACACTACAGCCACCATGATGTACTGCTCACCACAGCCCAGAAACACGGAATCAAGTGACCAGGGACTAAAACTTCTGAAACCATGAGCTAAAGTAAATCTCCCTTAAGTTATTCATGTCAGATATTATGTCATAGTGGAAAAGACTGGCCAATACAGTATTATTCCCCTTCTAAAGATGAGGAAGTGGGGTCATGCTGTTAGAGTGGCTTGAGTCACATAACTGGTCAGCAGTAGAAGCAGGATTAGAACGGCATTCTAACAGTGTTCTGGAGGACTGGGCCCCAGGAAATTCTGTCAAGGGCTCATCACCACATTTTCCTGACCACTGTGGGGAAGGGGAAGGATGAGGGGGCCGTGAAAACTGACCTTTGTCCCAAGCTCCACTTCTCTGGGATGTCCAGGACTAGAGAGCAAGCAAGAGTGGACCTGTGACCCACCTCAGTTGAGTGGTACTAGAATGACAAAACCCTAGTTTTGAATGTCTTTACCTGGAGGTGATCTTTTCTGCTAGAATGAGTGACATTAAAAATGGATGAGGTCAGGGACATTGCCCACCCAGAGCTCAATGGGAACTGGCAAGTGTCAGGTTTTAAATTTCTCATTGTAAATTCTGCTGACCTGGGACTTGAAGTCCCAACCAGGACACAATCCAGAATGAACTCTTGACAAGTCACTCAAGGGGAGGAAGTATGGCGAGCACATGGTGACAGCAAAGGGACACCAGACTTTACCAGCGTGTGCACAAGGGGAGGCTGACCCAACTGGGGCTCCAACATGCCTGCTCATTATGACACCGTGCTATAGTTTGAAAGGGTCCCCTCTAAATTCAGCTGCTGCTCATGTGATAGTTTGAGGGGCAGGATTTTATGAGGTGGTATATCATAAAGGCAGTGTCCTTCCTCATCAGTAGGATTCAGGCCCTTTGTAAAAGAGGCTTCACACAGCTTTGGGCTAGGTCACCCTTCTGTCTCTGCCATGTAAGGCTGCAATACAGCAAGAAGACTCTCAGTAAACCAAATGCCAGTGCCCTGATCTTGAACTCCTCAGCATCTACAACTGTGAGAAATAAAGTTCTGTTCTTTGTAAATTACCGAGACTGAAGTATTTTGTCATAGCATCTCTAACATACTAAGACATCTGGCCACTATTTTGCTGCATGACTCAGCAGATTGCTTACCCTCTCTAGAACTATACATACATATATATATATATATATATAGCATATAAAAGGTAAGAATTAGATGGTTTCAAAGAAGATGCTATCTGAAAGTACAAGGAACACTTACATAAACTTAAGCACACTTTAAAAAAAAAGATTCTGGACTGGCAGAATGGCTCAAATCGTCGAGTGCCTGTCTAGCAAGTGTGAGGCTCTGAGTTCAAACCACAGTACAGTTTAAAAAAAAAAAGATTCTGGGGATAAGGGTATAGTTTTCAGTGGTGGAGTAATTGCCTTGCATGCATGAGAACCTGGTTTCCATCTTCGGTACCATGAAAAACAATCATTGCTGATTTTTTGCTGGGTGTGGCTATAATCCCAGCACTCCAGTGCAGCCAGGTTTTATAAGGTACTGAGTGTCAGGCAGGGGACTTGGACTTCATCTTATGGAAATTGGGAAGCCAATGGAGGCTCTGAACAGGGGAGTGACAGATAGAAGCTACATTTCTACTGGGTAGTGGGAAAAGTCCCTAGCAATGACAAGTCAGTGGAAAGAAGATACACACTTGAGAGGTGGACTGGAGCCAGACTTTACTGCAATGGCTCTAATCAGATGCCCTGGTGCAGCAGCTCCCATGCTGTGCAGCACCACGTCTGTGACAAAGGTCTTTAAGAGAGAGAGATGGGAGTCATCTAGGGAAGGGTGGGGGAGCCCGAGATGACTTGGATAGATTTTTGAAAGGAAGAAAACTCATACAGAGACTAACGGCTCTCACTGCAGTGGAGTTTAAATGGATTAGTCATGTAAGGTCTTGAATGTGGATCTACAGTGGAGTCATCAGGGACCCAGGGTGACAAGGAAACTTATTTTAGCCAAAGGCAGAAGTTCTTTGGCTCTGAGTGACATTGAAGTCAAATATCAATCCCTGAGCACAGGCAAAGAAAGATGAGAAACAAGAAGGAAAGGGAGAAATAAGAGGAAGATGCTAGAGAGAGGAAATAAGAAAGACTACAGGGAGGCAGGGCATACACAGACTGCTTGCAGTCCCCATGCACTGCCCCAGGCGCCTGGCCTGGCCTAAATCAGCCACTTCAGGGGGCTGACAGGAGATCTGGAGTGCTAGAACAAAATGAGTTGGTCTCATCTTTTTGGCTGTAAACAAGTCGAATGGAAAAATGTTGGCTGAGACTCCATTGGCTCAGTGTGGATGGAGGAGGTCAATTCATCAATCTTTGGGCTTTTTCACTTCTGGGGATTGTCACCCATGTCAGATCCATCTGGATACTTCAGCTTTTTCTTTTTTTTCCAAATGCTTTGCCAGGAAGAATATTTAGCACATTTGAATGTAAGAAACTAGGACATAGAGGGAGGAAATTGAAAGTTAGCATCAGTTGTGAACTTTTCCATAAAACCCAAAGTGTTCTTATGGTATCATTAGATCCATTGAATAATTTATCTGTCATTCATTCATTTTTTTCAGCTACTATGTCATAGGGCTTGGCATATAACAGGCACCATACAAGCTACTGTTGGATTTCTAGCAAGACCACCTATGCCATACAGATGAGGTCACACATGGACAAAAGAACAGAGAAAGTATCGCAAGACATACCCCTAGTTACATATCTGCAAAAAAGCCAGAGCCAAGCTCTCTCTTGTGAGCTCCTCCCTACAGCTCTCTACTGCTCTGCCTTTCCAGTTTTCCACTCAGACAGCTCATATCCTCTGTGCTTTCAAGTACTCCTGCTTGGAAATAACATTTAGATTAAATAACCTCATTTCCTCAGCAGTCAGACATACATCATGATTTTTGGTTTGTTTCACTCCACTTCCTCTCTCCTATGGTATGAGAGTTTGTCTCCCCTCAAAATTTATCTTGAAACCCTAAACCCCACATTTAGGGGTAGGGCTTTTGAAAGGTGATTAGGACCTGAGGGTGCAGCCAGTTTGATGGGATTAGTACCCTCATAACAAGAAAGGTACCAGAGAACTTGCTTCCTCTCTCTGCCATATGAAGATACAAAGAGAAGGTAGCCATCAACAGCTAAGAGGAATGACTTCACTAGACACTGAATCTGCTGCACCTTGACCCTAAACTTCCAGCCTTCAGAACTGTGAGAAATAAAGTTCTGTTATTTAAGTCACTCACTCTAAGGGCTCTTGTTTACAGCATCCAGAAGTTAAGACACCACCTTTACTACTCTTTCAACCATTTATGATGGTTTTAGTTCTAAAGTCTTTCCTAGGGGTCAGATTGCGTTCATTATTTTTAAGCCTCACAGCCTCTAAGGAGGAATTGAAACTCAGCTGGATTTCACTACTTGCCTGGAATACATAGCTAGAAAGCAGCAGAGGCAGGTCTTGGCCCTTTGATCTGCCTGACTTTGACCATGTGGACCCTGTTTAACACAGTGTGCCTCCCCACCCCCACCCTGTGGTATTGCTATCTCTGCTCTCGCCCTTGCCACGGACATAGAAAATTTCAGCAGCAAACTGCACCCCTGGCTCCCTCTCTATTAATAAATGTTTGATTGATTCTAAATGAGCTGTCACTATGCCTTGGAGTGAGAATTACAAGCAGCTCCATGAGCAGATTGTAAAGTGACAGCCATGTGATCCAAGCTGTTACTGTGACAACAGCTGAGGAGGAAGAGCATTTAATTATGGGAATGGAAGGAAAGAGCCCAGGAAGTCTGGAGGAGGGTTGACCTTCCTGACCTCATCAACTCTTCCAGGATCAGGAAAGCACATCTTTGTTCTGTCTCTCCAAATCCTTTCAGTTTTTTAAATAAAATAATCTTAGTTCAAAGCTCCTATTGCATTTAAAAACTGCACCGGTTCCGTATCCCTAGTTCTTTTGGGGAAAAAAAGTGATAAGGTGTGAACTGCTATCACCTATGAAAACCTGTCTTTTGAGGTGGCTCAGATCTGCAAGCATAAGGCATTTAAGTAGGTTTGTTTTTTTTAAATATTGAGGTCACTTTACTGAATTAAATTTCAGAGGCTCACTGACAATTGCACCTTGCCCGTGTGGGAAAAGTCCTGAAATGGCACAAGTGACACATCACAGGTGAGAGGTAAACTCCTGTGACTGGCCTTGGGAAGGCATCATGACATTCTGCATACCCGCATGGGAACATGTAGAGTGGGTCTTTCTTTCATTCACCACTGACGAGGCCATAGCCAAATCACTTAACCTCTTTGAGCTTTGCTCACCTCATCTGCAAAGTGATGAGGATACTGTTATCTACCATGCAGGGTTTTGGTAAATATATTGTACGTGTAAAACCAGGCTGCTGCTGGATCCACTGCACCATGGGTGAACATAGCCCTGTGCAGGAGGCAAGGCAGTAAGCAGAAAGCAAGTTGGCTGTCAGCTCCCTTTCATGCCTTGGACTGGGTGCCCCGAATGCAGCTCCCCCTACAACCACACACAAGAAGTCTATCTGGTGCTCAGCATATTTGAACCAATCAGGATTTGTCAACTGTTAAATATGGTATTACTTACCATATGTCTATTCATGTTTGAAGAAACAGACAAGACTAAAAGAATTAACGCTTCATGTCATTACCAATAAATGGAGTGCTGTTGCCTCATCAGTGTTTAGTTTCTGAGAAGGTGGGACTAGGTATTTGAAGTTCCTGAAGGCTGCTTTGGAAATAGGAATATGTGTGTGTTTGGGAGGCGAGGTGGTACTGATACAGCAACTGGGGTCAGGGAAACATCACCCAGTGGCTATATTCCCCAAGTCTGCTTAGAGAAGCAAATGTGGATGGAAGGGTTCCAGATATGGAGTCAGAAAATTGGTTTCTAGCCCAAACTAGACTCCTTGGCACTTTGGCCTGGGACCATGGGCCAGGTCTGTAACTTTCAAACTGAAAAAAAAGGTTCTGATCACTATCCTACATATGTTACAGGGCTTTGAGGCTCAAACAGAATAATTTGTAAAAATGTATTACAGGGCACAATAATATACAGAAATTGTCATTTCTCCCCTCAAAGCATTTTAGTTTTGTGGAGGTAGGGAGGCACGAGTTTGAAGTGTGAACATCTTCAGAGCAAAGACCTAAGCTTTTAACACCTCTAGCTTTCTGTAGGGAGCCGGTTTGGTAGAGCACCAAGCACTCTTGAGCATCACCTGGTGGACATAGATGGAACTGCAGAGTCAGGGCACACATTGGGGTTACCTCCCCTAACTTGCCCCTAATGCTTGGCTGTCTCTTGCAATACATTCTGGAGCATTTCAGCATAAACTATCTGCGTTTCTTGTTCTGCTAAAAAGATTCATACTTGTGGAAACTATAACTAATTTGTCACATCCAATATCTAGATTTGATGTGAATTTCCCCAAATAACCATTTAATTTACCTTACCTGGACTTTTGGACCTTCTCTGTTCTCCTTCCCAATACCCCCAAGTATTCACAAAGCTGACAAATCCTTTCAGGAACAAGTGAGTTAGAGAAAAAGTGAATTAATAGTTAATTGTGGTAAAGTCTGGCTGAGCCCAACTCTGAGATACTAAGAATCTATGACTTCACTTTTTTTTTTCCCCTGAAGCACTTCTAAAATGCATGACTGGACGTGTTCCACTGGGAAGCTAAATAAATCAGGAAAACAGAGTTGCCTGTGAGACATTGAGAATTTAGAATTCAAAATAGCTTCGACTTCAATTTGACCTTTTTATTAATGGATGGTTGCTTTATTTTTCATAGGTTTATGAAACATCATTTTCTGATTAAAACTATAATTCTCCCTATAAAGTAGGAAAAGCAAAAAATTTTTTTTGATTAGAGGAAAACTGAAACCTGGAGAAGTTAAAAATTTGCTTAAGATTCCAAGACACAGAGCTCAAAAGCTCAAATACATTTATCAATGAAATGTGTAGGTCAGTAAGGGAGCTAGAAGTCTTTCTTCACTGCCTTGCATCTTCTGGAACTAGTGAATGGGCTAATTCACCTATCTAGTGGTAAAAAAATGGCAGATTGTTCCAAGACTTGAATCTAGTATTCTCTCATGAAGCGAAATTAGCTCCCAAAAGGTATAATTATTTACTTATTTTTCTTTTTTGGTGGTACTGGGTTTTGAACTCAGGGCCTGGAACTTGCTACACAGGTGTACTACCACTTGAGCCATGCCTTCAGCCTAGTTTTTTTTTTTTTTTCTTTTTTGGCAGTACTGGAGTTTGAACCTGGGGCCTCAGACTTGCTAGGCAGGCACTATACCACTTGAGCCACATTCCCAGCCTAAACCTTAGCATTGCAATAGGAAAAACACTGCTTCCTAGCTAAGAAACTTGATGAAATGCAAGAGTGGCAGTTGGAACGGACGTGGAATATTCGGGCAGGTATGGGGTGTGAGGACGAAATGAGCTCTTTTCACAAGTCTTGAAATGGAAAACTGAATTAGGAGGAAGAGTTTAAGTCAGAGGGAAACTGGAAGAAGCTCTTGGAAACAGGTGGTCTGATCTCCTTGGCTGCCATTTTTGGCTTCTTGCCTGCATTTTAGTTATTTCTTTTTGAAATTCAGTGTGTGAAAGCACACAACCTGGCCTTCCCAGAGCAAGCTTTACAGGACTTCCTCACAAAGGACTTCCTGTAGCACCCACCTGGCCACCCCAGTGCCTCATGTGCCATGAGAGGCAGCTCTTGTAGCCAGATTGCCTGGTTGCGGGATGGGGTAGGGGGTAGCGGGCTTTGGCTACATGGCAACTAAACTTTGTGTTGATTTCTAGAACAGTGACTCTCAACAGGGGATGATTTTGCTGCCTGAAGGACATGTCGCAATGTCTGGAGTAATTTGTCACAACTAAGGATGCTACTGGTGTCCAGTGAATAGAGGCTACGGGGAGGTTCAAATTTCCCCCATGAAGGTTTAATATTTGGATCTGCTGATATAGATCAATAGGAGAAAAAGCATATGAGTTTATTTAATGTGCACAGGAGCCATATGAAATAGGAAAACTCAAAGAGCCAGATGGTTGAAGTTTAAATAGCCTCTTCACAGAGAGGAGGGAGGAAAGGGGCTGTAGGCAATTTTAGAGGACCACTAAGTGGTGTTTAGGGGAGAAAATGGGCCTAAAGAATAGATACTGGCCTGGGACAAAGTTCCTTTGAGCTCTGGATGTACTGTTTGATGCTTATTCTCTTTCTCTGTAATGAATTTGATGAGATTTCAGGGAGGGGACTGGAGGCAACTGTGTGCCTTCCAGATCAGCTTCCAAAGGGAACTTCAGAAGGAATAAAAGGAATACAAATAGGTAAAGAAACTGTCAAAATATCCCTATTTGCAGACGACATGATCCTATACCTTAAAGACCCAAAAAACTCTACTCAGAAGCTTCTAGACATCATCAATAGCTATAGCAAGGTAGCAGGATATAAAATCAACATAGAAAAATCATTAGCATTTCTATACACTAACAATGAGCAAACGGAAAAAGAATGTATGAAAACAATTCCATTTACAATAGCCTCAAAAAAAATCAAATACCTAGGTGTAAACCTAACAAAAGATGTGAAAGACCTCTACAAGGAAAACTATACACTTCTGAAGAAAGAGATTGAGGAAGACTATAGAAAGTGGAGAGATCTCCCATGCTCATGGATTGGTAGAATCAACATAGTAAAAATGTCTATACTCCCAAAAGTAATCTACATGTTTAATACAATTCCCATCAAAATTCCAATGACATTCATCAAAGAGATTGAAAAATCTACTGTTAAATTTATATGGAAACACAAGAGGCCACGAATAGCCAAGGCAATACTCAGTCAAAAGAACAATGCAGGAGGTATCACAATACCTGACTTCAAACTATATTACAAAGCAATAATAATAAAAACAGCATGGTACTGGCACAAAAACAGACATGAAGACCAGTGGAACAGAATAGAGGATCCAGATATGAAGCCACACAACTATGAGCAACTTATCTTTGACAAAGGAGCTAAAAATATACGATGGAGAAATAGCAGCCTCTTCAACAAAAACTGCTGGGAAAACTGGTTAGCAGTCTGCAAAAAACTGAAACTAGATCCATGTATATCACCCTATACCAAGATTAACTCAAAATGGATCAAGGATCTTAATATCAGACCCCAAACTCTTAAGTTGATACAAGAAAGAGTAGGAAATACTCTGGAGTTAGTAGGTATAGGGAAGAACTTTCTCAATGAAACCCCAGCAGCACAGCAACTAAAAGATAGCATAGATAAATGGGACCTCATAAAACTAAAAAGCTTCTGTTCATCAAAAGAAATGGTCTCTAAACTGAAGAGAACACCCACAGAGTGGGAGAAAATATTTGCCAGCTATACATCAGACAAAGGACTGATAACCAGAATATACAGGGAACTTAAAAAACTAAATTCTCCCAAAACTAATGAACCAATAAAGAAATGGGCAGGTGAACTAAACAGAACTTTCTCAAAAGAAGAAATTCAAATGGCCAGAAAACACATGAAAAAATGCTCACCATCTCTAGCAATAAAGGAAATGCAAATTAAAACCACACTAAGATTCCACCTCACCCCTGTTAGAATAGCCATCATCAGCAACACCACCAACAACAGGTGTTGGCGAGGATGCGGGGAAAAAGGAACCCTCTTACACTGTTGGTGGGAATGTAGACTAGTACAACCACTCTGGAAAAAAATTTGGAGGCTACTTAAAAAGCTGGACATCGATCTACCATTTGATCCAGCAATACCACTCTTGGGGATATACCCAAAAGACTGTTACTCCAGAGGCACCTGCACATCCATGTTTATTGCGGCACTATTCACAATAGCCAAGTTATGGAAACAGCCAAGATGCCCCAGCACTGACGAATGGATTAAGAAAATGTGGTATCTATACACAATGGAATTTTATGCAGCCATGAAGAAGAACGAAATGTTATCATTCGCTGGTAAATGGATGGAATTGGAGAACATCATTCTGAGTGAGGTTAGCCTGGCTCAAAAGACCAAAAATCGTATGTTCTCCCTCATATGTGGACATTAGATCAAGGGCAAACACAACAAGGGGATTGGACTATGAGCACATGATAAAAGCGAGAGCACACAAGGGAGGGGTGAGGATAGGTAAGACACCTAAAAAACTAGCTAGCATTTGTTGCCCTTAATGCAGAGAAACTAAAGCAGATACCTTAAAGCAACTGAGGCCAATAGGAAAAGGAGACCAGGAACTAGAGAAAAGGTTAGATTAAAAAGAATTAACCTAGAAGGTAACACCCACGCACAGGAAATCAATGTGAGTCAATGCCCTGTATAGCTATCCTTATCTCAACCAGCAAAACCCCTTGTTCCTTCCTATTATTGCTTATACTCTCTCTACAACAAAATTAGAGATAAGGGCAAAATAGTTTCTGCTGGGTATTGAGGGGGGGAGCGGGAGGGGGTGGAGTGGGTGGTAAGGGAGGGGGTGGGGGCAGGGGGGAGAAATAAACCAAGCCTTGTATGCACATATGAATAATAAAAGAAAAATGAAAAAAAAAAAAAAAAAAAAAAAACAAAGGGAACTTCAGAAAAATCCCTTCTCCACATTTGTGCTCCCCCAGTGTTCTCAGTTTGAAGCCCAAAGTGGCATATTTTGAGGTATCATTTTCTGAGTCAAGATCATTAGTGATGCTAAATATCCTACACTGCATAAGACAGCCTCCTACAAAAGTGATCTGACATAAAATGTCAATAGTGCCAAGTTTGGAAACTTGTTCTAGAGCAATTGAAAATCCTACATTCTTTTCTAATGCAATAAAATATAACAGGATTACAGTGTAATCTGTACTACACTGGTTTTAATCTTATAAGAGATCCTCCTACTCCTATTATGATAATACTGTTATATAGCAACACAACCACAGACCTTATAGCCTTTTGCTGAGTCTAGAGGCCAGCACACAGTTCTGTGCATCTGGACCAGCTGTGGCTGACCTTGACTGGGCTCACTCAGGTCTATGCAGTCAGCTAGTGGCTGTAGCCAACTGGGAGCTGGGTGCAATTGGTGTGTGCTGCCAGCTGACACGACAGGGTGACTGGATCACATGGTTCACCATTATTCAGCAGGCTAGCCCAGGCTGTTCTCATGTGGTGGCAAAGCTCAAGACAGTACAGAAACATGTGAGGCCTCTTGAGGGCTGGGCTCAAAACTGGTACCACATCTCTCTCACTACAGTCCATTGGCCAAAGCGAACTGCAAGATTCAGGGCACGGAGGAATAGACTGTCTCTTCATGAG
This sequence comes from Castor canadensis, assembly GCF_047511655.1. Classification (NCBI taxonomy): domain Eukaryota; kingdom Metazoa; phylum Chordata; class Mammalia; order Rodentia; family Castoridae; genus Castor; species Castor canadensis. The sequence continues at coordinate 178,977,956 of NC_133387.1, read as the reverse complement.
AAGAGTTACTATGTCAGTTGTAAGGGACAAGGAAACAGGGAGGAATGAAGAACTGCAGGTAGTTTTGCAATCAATCTACCACACCCTTCTCCAATTCTAATTTACACTTCTACTTTAACTCAGCTGAGCACTACCTCCCACTAGAAGCTTTTTCTAATCCCCTCCTTTCTCCTCTCCTTGGATTCCAGGCTTATGTATATCATAGCACTCCTCACATTCCCTAAACATGAGCACACCACTATCTAGTCCCTGCTAAACCCCATGCTACCCTGAGGGCAGGGACCAAATGAATGAATGGATGAATACTTAGTTTTCTTTCTCCATAAATGTCCTAAATGTTTTATAAATCACAGAGCTTAGGTTGTGGAGAGATAATACTTTGTTCAAATCTTATCTTTGCCTCCTACTACTAGGTCAAGCCAAACAAGGTAATTAATCTCTCTCTGTGCAGTGGGAATTATAATGGTACATAGCCCAGAGAACTGTGAGGGCAAAATGAGACAATACAGGGAGAGTGCTTAGAGGCTTACAGGCTTAGAAGAGTGGCTGGCACATAGCAATTTTCAGTAGTGGTAGCCTTTGTTATTATGGATGCATCTTCATTGTAATATGGCACCTAGTTTGTAGAAAACTGGGACTACATTCATTCATTCAATAAACATCTATGTGGCCCTCACTTATTTGTTGCCCACTGTGCTTCTTGCTTCTCACACAATAGAAGAGCCTCATGTCGCCAGCCATTTGGCTCCTGAGTATCTGAGTATGTTCTGCTTCCATTGCAGGCTCTGCACTCCCTTCAGTCATTGGACAGACTATTACTTCCTTCTCTTAAGGTGGCTAACTGAACCTTCCCCACCCTCAGGGCAGAGGAGCCTGTCCAGCCTGGGCCTCCACACCTGGCTCACAAGGGGACATGGTAGGGATGCTGAATTACTACAGATCACAGGAATGGTGAAGAGGACTGCGTGGGAGGAAGTTCTTTGCAAACTCAAGAACCGAATTCAGTGTTGTAACATTCTGGGAACTGTTAAAATAAGACACATGTATGACTCCAGATTTTTGAAATGACCACATGAAACATCTGTTTCTGCCATAGAATGGTTTTTGTTGGTTTTCTAATCTGAAAAAAATTAGAAGATGCCTTATGAACAATGCACTGACTCAGCTCTGTTAGGCTCAACATCCGTCAATGTGGGAATGTGTCTACCACTTTTAACATCCTGCACATTGACTCTGTGGCTTGTATATAGTGCACCTCAGCAGAAACTGAATCTGGCAGGAGTGTGGCACCACCAGTTCCTCCCATGTCCCAGCTGCCAGGTCAGATGACTCTTGCCTGGTCTTGAGATTGGTTCTTAGAAGTTCAGGTTGGAACTGAAGCCTTTTGAAATACTCACAAGAAACCTGGTGTCTGGTGGAAGGTAGATTGTAAAAGGGGGGGAGAGGGTGGGGGGAGAGAAATGACCCAAACAATATATGCACATGTGAATAAAAGAATAATAAAATTTTAAAAAATAAATAAAATAAAATTTGTATTTCCTTAAAAAAAAAAAAAAGGAGAAATCAGGGCAAACCTAGATGAAGTTGGATTTGTATTTCCATGGGCCATCTCATGAAGTTTATGGAAACAGTACTACTACTGGACACCTGTGTCCATACTGACTTTTTTAGTCTCTAAAATGCTTTTGTGTCACAAAGTCAAAAAATATAATTTATCACTACTCATACTAGTTTTGAAAGTATGTTTGTTTCCATGAGCTAGTCTTGCTTTCAAAGTAGATACTTAGCTTTTTAAATACAAAAAGCATGTTTCCTCCACAACCCTTAGCACACCACTGTACGCTATTACTTGATTCCTCTGTTTTTGCAAACTATAGCCCACAAATGTTTGGTTTGGCTAGTTTTTTGCTTTGTTTTGTTTTGCCTCAGTGCAGTGTTGTGCAAGGCAATGTAATCAGGAAGATGTAATACTGGGTTCTGATATAAGCTGTCTAGCATGTGATGTCCTGTGCCTGGTCACTGCATGTTTGTGTAACCTTCCCTAGGAAATTGGATTTCCACCACTACTCATGGCTCATTTGCTTGTTTTCTTCCCAGTATCCACTACCTATCTAAGCCCTACCTTTGATTTCAAGGTCCAATTCTGGTCCAATCTTCTCTGTGAAATCTTTCTGATAGGGTTTGTAGAAGTCTCCCCTCCTCTGAACACCACCAGCACCTACACTCAATGTATGTTATTGAACTGCTAGTATATATTTCCTGGTGTTTTTGCATTTCTCTGTAATTACTTGTCCTCTCTTTCCAACTAAGTTACAGGTACTTTTTGAGCAGACCCTTAATAAAACCATTTTGTAGCCCTACTGGTGACCATACAGAGTAGGTGCTAAATATACATTTCTCGGCAAGTGGGGTTGATGCTCTGAGAGATAGTCATGGACTGGGGACATTTTCTTGAGACGACTAGGCCAATCTTATGGCCATGTTTCTCTTGTCCAAATCTCCATTTGGCATTTGATTACAACCATGGATCTCTTCTAATTCTTTATCTTTTCCAGCCCTCATTAAAAGTAGTAAAAGCCTCCAAGTCATCTCCAAATCTTGACTTTTTCCCTTTACCCACTGCAAAAGGCATCTGCTGTACTCTCTTAAACTAGCTAGCTGTTTTCCGGAATTAGTTCAATTGCAAGAGACAGAATGGATGGTATTAGACATGTCTGGCAGTGTCATGCTGCTTACCAGACAATTATTAGCACTATCTAGCGCTTTGCCCTGAGTAAACACCACTGGCAATTCATGACTCCTACTCTTAAGGAGTCTGCAGTCTTGTTGGAAAAATACTGCACACACACTAAATATATAATAAGACATTACATACAGTACTTGAATGTCAGCAAGGGCTACAAATTACAAGGAAGGATGTTTCTCTGAAGAGTGGGGGAAGGCCTTAACTGAGGGCTTGAGCATGAATCAAATTTATATAGATGAAATGAAGCAAAGACACATGGAGAGAAGGGGGAACAGGTGGGGTGGGAAGATGTAAAGCTTTAGGGTCACATATAATCAATTACAAGTTTCTGAATCTCATTCCTTATTTGAAACATACTCGTGACATTGCTATGATTAAACAGACACAACATGACAAGGTCTGGTATAGGGTCTGATGCACAGTAAGTGGTAATTGTTTGCCTTATAGAAACATAAAACATGATACAGACAAGGATGCAGGACAGGGCATAGGGCAGGCTAATTAAACTTAGTGGTGGGACAGGAGGCGGGAGCATTTGGTTCCACTCACCTGTTGAAAGGTTTAATAGTGAGGATAAGGGTTGGGCTTTAAGCAGTCAGGTGGGATGTAGAGGGGAGCACTGAGGAGGTTTCAGCATATTCTGGAAATTCCTAGTTTAGAAAGTACAGACTGAGGCGTCAGAAGGAATGGGTGGCAGGAGGCAGGGGACAAGTCTTGACTCTATTCATTACACTGAGAGACTTTGTGTGCAATGTTCTGAGAAATACTAAAATAAGAAAATCCTGAAATATAACATATGGAACTGAATATAAAATATAAAATTTACAATACTGAAAACCCACAAGGACCTACTTCCACCAGATTGTTCAGAGCCAGAAATTCTGAACAATTCCTCTCTCCTGAGCCACTCAACTGTTTTGTATTCTAGAAACCCACCATGACAATGATTTTCCAAACTTGCCAAAGTTGGAAATCAATCAAAGGTGATGTACTGCTTAACAGCTGAGGTTTTGTGTGGCTCATCAACTCTTAAGTAAACATGAAATTTCTATTTGCAGCTGTTGTCAGGTGGTTGGTGAGAGAATGGTCTGGTGGTAGGATGTGACAACACACTTTTCCAACAGCATCCTTTTGTTGTTCTCAGTTTACACTTAATTGAACATAATCATTTTCCTCAACAGAAGAACCTGTTCACAGGTAGTAAGTCATTTGAGGGAGGGAAAGGAATGAGATGTCATTTACAAATTATATGCATTATGCTATGTCAATTTGTTATCAATACCAAAGAATATCCAAGAAACTATAGACCAGAAGAAATAACTGTCTTACGTTGTGCTCAAGTTGAAAAACATAACCAATTAGCCCAAACAGAACAATGAATTGAGGACAAAATAGGAGAAATAAACCTTATAACCAAAAGGTGTAGTTGAGTTGAAAATTACTATTCTAGAGTCTAGCAGAGTTGCCAGAAGACTTCCACACCAAGTGGGTTAAAGCCGTTTCAGATAATTCTATGCTTAGCAGCTTCTGTGATTCCCAGTGTAGTCCTCTTTATAGAAGGCAAGCCTTGGGCCAGGGGTGTAGCTCAGTGGTTGGGTATATGCTTAGCATGCGGGAGGCTAAATTCAATCTGCAGTACCCTCCCCACAAAAAGCAAGATTTTGTGAAGTAAGGAATATAAGTGAAAAATGTTTGCTGTGGCAATAATGTTGTGTGATACACTAACTGTGAAAAGACCAAGGAAATTACCCTCTTGGAGAACAGGTGCATTCACTTGAAAAGTCTACTTGTGTCTCAACTCTTGACTGTATTTTATGTTACACCAAGAGGTTCTGATATGCCTCTGCATACCATGTCTACCTTGGATGGATTTAAGTATGGATTATGATAAACAAAGCTTGGTACCTTTAATAAAAAGCCCTAGTTAAAGTGAGTTGGATTTATTCAGGGCTTACTGTGTACCCAGCTTGTGCTGAGAACTGAAGATATGAAGAGAATTAGTACCCAACTCCTACTCCTAAGGAATTCAACCATGAGACAGACACACTAAAACAAGTATCTCAAGGCAGCATATGCCAAATACTGCCTGAGCAGTATTGGATTCTAAGTGGGAAGGTTTGCAGGATGTCTGGGGCAGGGGGTGTGTTAATTGGGTGGGAGTTGAAGGTGGCATAGAGGAGTGAAGAGGCTGGATAATGTTGGTGAGGTGGTTTGCAGCTAAACTGGAGAAGACATTGATAACCAGAATGCCAGCTTTGCAGGAAACCAAAATCCATTTAAAGACTGGCGGTGGGACAACATGTTTGCCCTTTTGTTTTGATTTTGAGACAGGGTCTAATATGTAGCCCATACTGGCCTTGAACTCTTGATCCTTCTGCTTCAGCCTCCCCAGTGCTAGGATTATAGATGTATGCCACCAAACTCAGCTTACATTTGCCAATGATTCAGGAAGATAAAGCTGGTAGCAGTGGGTTGGGTAAGTGAGAGTTGGGGCAATAAGACCATTGATTAGGAAAGTTGAAATAGTTTAGATGGCAGCTGGTGGACAAGAAGCCAGGATAAGGCATAGGATGAAACACATAAGAAGAACTCAGAAAAAGCAGTTCTTGTAGCCACACTTCCTTCCCAGTTGGATCATGGTTACCATTACTATTAGTATGTCTCTCCTTTTCTGATTAAATTATACACACACCCCAAACTTTTATTCATTTCTTTCTCTCACCAACTTCCCAAGTTTCCCCAAGGGAAGCTACCTTTTCTGCAGCTCCACAGGTAGCTTAGTGCCCTTCAGCGTACCAGGCGGCCCCTTCCCAATACCAGCCAGCTCTGCAATTTGCCCAGACCAAGCTTTTCTGGCATTGATTACTATGGCACAGTCCACTGGCTGGTGCTCCAGGCTGTTGTCCATCTTCACCTGTAGGTACCAGAGGATGATGGGAGGGAGGGCTGGGCCACTCACTTGACAGGAAGAGAGGTAACAGCCTCCTAATCTTACTTTACTCATACTGGAAAGGGAGGAGAAGAAGACCAACATCAGGACAGTCAGTACACCTTTCTTGCCTCTCCATAGTGGATAAGAAATGGGACTAGGGACTTACGTGTGAAAAGAATTCACAGATTGTTTTCAAGATCATCTCTTCTCCACTTGAGATCTCCATGAACTAGATGAAATGATAAAACCCGTAGAAAAGAAAAAAATGAGCCCTTAGGATTTGGAGGGGTGTAACTCAGTGGGAGAGTACGTGCTTAGCATACACAAGGCCCTGGGTACAATCCCCAGTATCCCATACCCAAAGCCCTTGAGGCTCTGAGGAGGGAAATGGGAATCCCACTGGTTTCTTAAGGAAAAAAAGGCTAGAAGGATGAACACTTTTCCATGACACTGAAGCAGAGATCAGGAAAGTGGGATGAACTTAGCCATACATACAAGGGTCTGGGCAGTGCTGGAATTGTCAAGCAGGTTATATAAGTCACAAAGCAGTCAGAGCTGGGTTGCCATGGATTAGCCCTCTCCCCCATCAACCTTTCTTAGCCCATGAGTGAGAAGATGGGGCCCATCTAGGCCTTGTCCTGCTAACTAGAGGACATTAGCAGAAGGTATGTGGCTTTGGGCTGATGTATCACCTCTCTCTGGTAGACAACAACTTTTGCCAAAGCCCCTGGAGGAGAGAACAAGGGTCAAACCAGCCTTTGTCCTCTATCCCTAAGATGAAGAACAGAAAACTCCTGAAAAGCTCCCAAAAAGGATCTGAGGTCCATCCTTTCCTAGTCTATTTCCTGACCCTCCCTCTAACATTCTTCTAGGACCAGAGTCCAATAAGGCTGAAAGAAGAAGTAGCATGGCCTGGGATGAGCCGTTTCTCAGGAGGAAGTAGTTGTCCTTTAGCAGAACCATGGCATATGAGACTTCCAACCCAAGAAGCTCCTCAGTTCCTACCTGTAGGAGAAAGCTATCCCCCCTTTTTGCAGATGAGCCTCACCATAAGACACCAGGACCACTCCCTCTGTGTTTATCCAGGGAAAGGTGTTCTGAAGCTGCTCAGGAGACATCAGACAAACTTTGGTTCCTTCTTGCCTGAGAGAAATGTGTGTGTCTGCGTATGTGTATTAGAGAGCGTGAATGTGCATGGGGGAGAAGCATGAACCTCAACTCTACAGAGGGAGTCCAGCTCGTTGAAGTCACTCTCTATCCCAATCTCCCCAATTTTTTTCCACTGGTGAATGGCAAAGACCTAGCCTTCCAGTCAAGGCTCTTTAGCATCTAAACCCTCTTTTCTACTTTCTACCTTCATCTCCCTCTCAGCTCCTTCTCATACCCTACCCACTCCGTTTGATTTCATGACATGGAGAACTTTGTTCCCTTAACTACTGTCCAGAACACTTTTCTTTCCACTGCCTAGTACAATCTTGTCAGCATAAGTGTGTCCTCTGGGACAGTGTCCACCAAAGGCAGGAGAATGCTGGTGTTTAAAAAATAAAACAAACAAAAAGAAACAAAACAAAAAACCTAAGTACTGAAATGAGCCAAAACGCCTGGTTTAAACAGAATCCCATTGTCACAATTTACTAGTCCTTGTGTCTCATTCCCCCACATATGAAATGATGTCCTAATGATTAAATGAGTCAGTATCCATAAAGCATTTAGGACACTGCCTGATTTAATTAGCAAGACTTATGTTTGTTAAGAAAGCCTCCAGCCATCAGGAATCACAAAGATGCCCGCCCCTCACGAATTATGAGACTCACTTAGGACCGGGGTTGCCAAATCTGACCTGCTCTCTGTCTTTGTAAATGAGCCACAATCATTTATATTTTTGTCTATGGATGTTTTGTGCTACAATGACAGAACTGAGTGGTTGCAACAGAGATTGAATGGCTGGCAAAATCTAAAACATTTACTATCTGACCATTTACAGAAACAAGTCTGCTAACCCCTGACTTATGGTTCTTGTTAAAAGCCTAGATTCCTAGGCCTTTGTTAGTTCTGGAATGTGTTCTAGGCAGTTCTTATGATCTGGTAAACATAGAAACCACCAGGGTGTTCTGTCCATGTCTGAGTTACAGCACTCACCATAGGGCACCGAAGGTCTGCATGTGCCCATCTCCCCTGACAGACTAAGCTCCTAGAGAGGAGGCACCTGTGACATCAACTCCAGCTTCTCTGCTCCAAACTTTGTGTAGGAACTCACCAAAAACTGTGAGGTGGAGAAGCAGCTTAGGGCTGTGCTGGGCACTCACTCTGCACTTCTACTTTTTCTCCAAGATCGCAGCATCCTTTCCTGAAGCCAGCAGGAGATAGTGTAAGGGTTTGAACTGGAGGCCCAGGGGAGGGGTGTCCACTACAGCCAGGTACTCCTGTGTACATTCAAAAAACCTGCTCTCTAAAGAGACTGACTTTAAAGAAGAAACAGGGAGCACTCCTAATTAGCATAGAGATTGAACAATGCCCTGAAGAAAATGGATAAAACCCTCAGACTATGTCATTTCTCTGGCATCCTTTCTTTGGGAGCTCTACTCTTTGCTACTTTTCTATCTCAATAAACTCTCCCACTTTACTCAAAAAAAAAAAAAAAAAAAAGAAGATGGGAGCTGGGTGCAGTGGCTCAAGCCTATAATCCTAGCTATGACTCGGGAGGCAGAGATCAGGGGATCACAGTTTGAACCCAGTAAAGGCAACAGTTTGAGAGACCCTATATCAAAAATACCCAACACAAAGAAGGGCTTGTGGAGTGGCTCAAGTGGTAGAGAGCCTGCCTGGCAAGCATGAGGCCCTGAGTTCAAACTCTAGTACCGCCATAAAAAGAGAGAGAGAGTTGGGGAGCTTTCCTGGTGTCCTCATTATGGCTCCCTGGGCTGCTCTGGGCCCCAGATCAGAGAGAATCCCTCCACTAGGCACCAACTCTGGGAAGAAAAGCAAGGGTCCCAACTCCTAGCTGCTTGAATTGCTCCTGTTCCTGTTGCCAGGTGAGCTATCCTTCTTTCTAGGTTAAAGCAGAGGTCACCACCTCAACCCTTCCAAATCTCACCGCACATACATTGATATTCCACAGAGTGTTGACTGAGAAGAGAGAGAGCTGGTTGTTCTCAGGCAAGGAGAACTGCTGACAAATCCCATCCACAGAAAGCCATGTGGAGGCCTTGGAACACTGTAAAAGACCAGAAAAGTTGAGGTAGACCGATACACTATCATATGTGAATGGAATACTGCAATGGAAGCTGTCAGTTATCTACTGAAAGTTAAAGGGGAATCCTACTCACAAGTTTATAATCTAAGAGGGGCAAGCGTGGATGAACTGAATACATGTCAACTAGAAGCCCAATGACAAACTGTTTAAAATAATTTTTGACAGATAAGCATGGCAAAAAGGTCAATCATCTACAAAGGACTGAACACACTGGAACAAGATGGAAATGGCCTAGAAATCCAAGGGCAAGAGGCTGAGATTTGACTACTAATTAGAAAGTATATGACCAAAATACCAAGACTTGCAGCTAGATGGCAATAGCAAACAGGAACAAGCAAAGTAGAAAAACCTCAAAAATAATGGACAACAGGTCTTCCCTCTCCTCTTTCCTTGCTCCTGGGATACTTAATGATTCACCTTCATTACTCCACTCATGACTCTGTCCTCCCCCAGACCTCCCTGTGAGTCTCATTCTGCCACCAGTACCTGAATGGCACCGTGTTTCTTCTCTAGCTTCCTCAGCTACAGACAGGCCAAGGACCCCACTCCCCACAATCACCACATCCGAGTGTTCTGAGGGCATGTGGCTGGTGTTGAACAGTGGATCCGAGATCTCTCGGAGCAGGACTGACTGGTCTTCTTGATCTCGCACACCTTTCCACCCCAGTCTGTGGGACATAGTTATGGCTAGCATATGTGTTTCCTTCCCAAGTGGTGGGGTTTTGGAGGATGACCACAGGAAAAGGTGGGCTTAATACACCTGAGTTGGCAGTCCCCATTGCCATCCTTTTCCATAAGGTCCACTCCCACCCAGGAGTATCGTCACAGCTTTGCTGTAAGTCTATACACTATCAGGCTCCCATTTTATGCATCATGGCCAGCAATTCAAGATTCAACTTCCTAAAATTAATACTTTTCACTTTCTCTGTAAACCAGGTGACGCACACACATATTTATCGCTTGCACAGACCTCACTGCCTCCTGAGCCCCAGATATTCAACGCACTATCATCTTCACTACAGCATTCCAGGACTGCGGAACAACAAATAGTTCCAGGCGTATTCCACGCTGCGGCGCCTTCTAAAGCCTGGTACTTCTAAGTGGCCCCTGATTCCTGGATATCCATTACCACCAGCAAGCCTCCATTTATGTAGGATTTTCCCATTGAGAAGAGTCTCCTTGGGATCTGTTCGGGTTCTACATTTGTGAAAGGCACGCTTACCCCCTTCCCGCACCGGACCCACTGTCCTGCCAGCGTGGGCTGAGTTCCGAGCCCTAGAGGTCACATAGCTGGAAGTTATGGGCATCCCAGAACCATACCCTCGGCCGACTTCAACTTTACCCAGAACAGAGCCTCCTCTGCGCGAGCCTAACCCCCGGAATAGGAGGCCCGGACCCGAGCCGAGCTGCAGCGCCGGCTGAAACACAGCCCTCCGAAACCAAACCCCGCCCAAAACTACACCTTAACCCCCCTGCTGTCTCTATCGTCACCGCCCCGCGCCACACCGGCGCGCCCATTGGCCAGCAGTCCTGTCCAGGCCCCACCCTTCCACGCTATAGGTAGCCGTCTCCCCGTGACTTCCCCGAGAACACCGCCCAGGACTGCCCCCACCCGCCATTGGCCTACCTTGCGTTACGTCACTTCTGTGCGCTCTAGGCGGAGAGGGGGCGGGGAACCCGGCGGCTCGGAGCGGAAGTGCGGCAGAGCCAGTTTCCGGGGTGAGTGGTTTGTGGTGCCTGGAGCTGGGCGCGGAGGACGTGGTGGCTCGAGTTTCCGGCGCCTTCGCGGCTCATTTCTTGCTGCCGCCATGCTCGACTTCTTCACCATTTTCTCCAACGGCGGACTTGTGCTCTGGTGCGTCCAGGGTGTGAGTTTCTCTTGCACCGTGCCGTTAACGCGTTGATTCGTTCCGTGCTGCTGCAGGTACCAACTCCCGCAGGAACAGAACTCCGAGCTCTTTCTCCCCGACCCGGTCCATAGTCCGCCTTCGACTAATCATCCCGTTCCTTTTTCCCATCCTCTCGGCCCACCTCAAACTGTTTACTCACCTGTCACCTGGACTCAACTTTCTTCTGTCCCCATCAGTCTACCGCGCAACTTTGCGACGCCCCCCGCCCGCGGCAGCTGGGATTCTAGGCCGACTCGGGCACTTCTTCAGGTTTCCCTCGGCGCTCTCCAGTCAACCCTCCTTCCCCAGCAGCTTTGGTTTTCTGTTGTTTAGAGGCTTGGTGAAATTGTGGATGGAAAAACACCTTTAAGAAACTGTAAATGGTGCACAATTGGTAGTAGATCTGATTGTATACGTATGACTGTTTCCCTTCTAGCTCCCACTTGTCTTGCCTTCTCCCCTTCCTCCAGCTTGGTGTCTCGTTTTCTTAATGTTTCTCCTTTCCCCAATACGGTGTCTCCTTTTCTCCCCGGTGGGATGCTAGAGAGAGACGCCTCAGCATCCTCTTGTCCTAGGGTCAGGTTTCTCTTTGAGGGGAGTGTTTATTTCTTTACCAAAGGTAATCCCGAAGGGGTTCCACGTCTGGGTTTTCTGAACAATCAGACATACTCTTTTTTTCCCTAGAAACGGGGAGGTGACAGCTACTTCACCCATGAGGCCCTCACATTCAAGCGTAAACTAGACAATAGTTTGAGCTTTTCTTTGTGGTAAGCATTTTATGGAATATTTTAGAGGGACAACGAACAGGTTACAGTCGGAAGATTGTAACATTGACCTATGTAGACAAGTTGATAGATGATGTGCACCAGCTCTTTAGGGACATGTACGGCATAGAGATCCAACAACAAAGTGCTTTAAGTCTGTTGAATGGCACTATTGATTTCAAAAATGATTTCCTACGGCTCCTTTGGTGAGACTTCCCCTCTCCAAAAATCATTTCCATGACTTGGTGAGTTCCCATTCTGTAGGTGGTTCAAGGGTAGTAAATCCTGTGTTCAAAGCCATTTCTAATTTGCTGTTTACTTCTGTTTGTCTTTTTGGTATATGAGACCTCTCTCTGGAATCTTTTTTTTTTTTTTTCTCCTTTATGGGGTAGAAAGATGAACCATTCTCTTTTTCCTTTAGTGAAGTAGAGGAGAGCCGTAAGATCTGTGCTCCCACTACCATGAAGAAATTTGAGAATTCCGAAAAGGCCAAGAAACCGTTGAGAACCATGATTGAAATAAGGGTTGGGGAGAAGCCCAGAGAAAAAGCAAAGAACAGCAAAAAAGGCAGGGGAGTGGCAAGAAGGAAGGTATGTTTGAGCTCCTTGGACATGCATGAAAGGTGTTAACATGGCACTAAGGACTGATGTGCTCCTTCCTTTCATCATTGCTTGCTTAACTCTGACTCACATGCTCACCATGCTATCATCTCCAGGCCTTGTCATCTGAAACATAAATGCTCAGTTTAAGTTTGCTCTTAAAGATTTGGAAGAATTATAATCGTTGTCTAGTTGGTTGATATTTGGTCGTTTTTTTTTTTTTTTTCTCTAATGAGAAACCTAACAGGTTCTGATGGCCATTTGGCTACCAGCAAAGCAGCTCCTGCAGAAAAGTTGGGTCTCCCAGCAGAGGGGCCTGAGAGTGAACTTTCCAAAGAGGAGCTGATACCCAGGAAGAGAGAAGAGTTCATTCAGAAGCATGGGAGGTGACTAGACAAATACAGGTGAGTGTTCTAACTCACTAGTTCTCTCTAAAGACTGTTATCTGTGTTGGGGGCCAGGGAGCTGTTTGGGCTAATGTTCTGCCCTACTTCTCCACCATAACCCTTTACCTTTAATCTACTGCATCAAGTCCATGAAATGGCCTGCTTCTTTGAACCTATGTTATATAGCCTAGACTTTAGGAGTTATTGGGAAGGTTAAGTATTGTTAGTACTTGAAAGTGCTTAGAACAGTATGGTCTGGATGCCTGGGGCAGGATACTAGCATAGTCCTGGTTCCCTTAGCCCAGAAAGGTATTGGGTATTTTTAGTACATTCCTTGGTTTCAGGGCTGGGTTTCTTTAACCTCCCTTATGAGTGGTGACTTCCACAGTCAAGCAAGTTCTGTAGGATGCCCAGTGTCCCCAATGCCCTTATGTTGTCACCTTCTATGATGTTAATGGAGTGGGGAAGTCTGTTAATCTTGCCATGGCAGCACAGTTCACGGCACAGTACCAGCCTGTCACTGGTACTTCACTCTCCATGTCTTAGAACACTGTTCTACATGACGGTTTCTTAGTTCCTTCACAGATTTTTCGGGCTGTTAGAGTATGGCTTCAGTGTCCTCATTGCTGCCTGTGATACATTTTGAACCAGGGCTGTGGAGCAGCTATGTACTCACACCCGGAGTCTGACTGCTCTACACCCCCCAGAAAAGCAAGGTAGTCGCACCATGAAAAGGTAAGGTTGCTACCAGCATTGCCGTGGAAGCCGTTGCCTCCAGTACAGAATGTGGGGAGTGTAGAAACTTGCGGGCCCTTTCCTCCTTGAATTCCCTCGCAATTTGCAGAGAGGGTCAGAGGGTCAGACTTTACTACTATAATCTTACCTCTCAGTAACAAGAAGGTCAGGATTAGTTACTTGCCAAACTGTGCTTTTGGGTAGTCTGTATAGTTGTGAGCAAAGCTAATAGATCCTAACGAGACAGACCTGAATTGGGTCACTTTTATCCTCCTTCCATCCTTTCCTTGTGGTGGCCATGAATATATTATCTTGTAACTGAATCAATAGACTGAATAAGTAAACAGATAGGCTTTTCACATAGCCAAATGAGGACTTCCTGAGAGCAAGCTGGCAGTGAGCATGAGTGAGTTGGGTATTAGGGGTTGACCCCTTTTTCTCTGTAGCATGAAACCAAGGATTTGATGTGGTGCTGGTGGACACAACTGACCGAATGCAAGACAATGCCCCCTGATGACTGCCCTGGCCAAACTCATTGCTCATTACTGTCAATACATCTGACTTTGTGCTGTTTGTGGGGGAGGCCTTAATAGTCAATGAAGCCACGGACCAGCTGGTGAAGGCTTGGGCCTAATTTCCTTTGCAACTTAAACTCTGGCAAATTAGATGGTTCTTGTACTTATGCCGCCTTTTTTCCCTTTCTAGGTCAAGTTCTGTGGCCCTTGGCTCATTGATGGCATTGTCCTTACCAAATTTGATACCACTGATTACAAGGTAAATGTGGATGACACAGGACAGGGAGACCGGAGGGAGCAAGGAATGGGCTTCCTTCACAAGGAAGCTGAGGCTTTAGGGATAGGTTAGCTCTAGAGCTGCTTGTTAGTGAGGGTGTGAGTGCAAAGAAAGGCTTGAGGTAATTGGGTATCCCCTTTTCCCACATCAGGTGGGAGCTGCCATTTCTATGACGTACATCACAAGCAAACCCATTGTTCTTGTGGGCACTGGCCAGACCTACTGTGACCTACACAATCGAAACCACAAGGCTGTGGTGGCTTCTCTAATGAAGGCTTAATGTGGCTCTTGCTGAATATCAAATCACTGCTTCCCCCAAGCTCCCATTCCTGTATGAGGAATGTGCTTTAGAGCATTTTCTGAGCAATTTGTCTTCAGTATAGTTCAAAGGCAGAATGAGGGGAGCTCTAGGGGCTTAAAGCTCCCTCTAACCCCACTCCCCTGTTCAACCCAGCCCCCACCTGCAAGGAGGGCCTAATCATGTCACAGTCACTGCCCACTCACCCCCCTTCTCCCCGTGAGCCTCCTCTTCCTACTTGGGCATCTCCTTCACTCTGCCTGCAGACTCCTTCTCATTACAGCTTTGACCAATGGTTGGAAGATCAAATATTCAGAGCTTTGATAATTAGTGTGGCCACAGAGCCATCTGAGTTAAGGAACAGTTTGAAGTCCCAGCTTCATTAGGTTAAGAGACTCTTCCAGAGCCAGCTCTGGGTCTTGAGTAGCACCTCCCCTGGGATACACAGCATTCAGGTTCCTTGCGCTAGGATGACACCCACCTCACTGTGGCAGTGTGTGGCCTATTACTTGCTGCTAATTATAAACCTGATGATTACCCCTACCCCATTGTTTCCCAGAGTTTCAGCTAGGCCAGAGTGATTTGTTACAAATGAGTGAAAGGTAAGTTCCTGCTTCCCTCAGAACAAAGGGAGCTGAGCTGCAGTGTTGCATTGGGCTTTTCAGCCTCGCAGCTCTTCCCCATTCCCAAAATCCAGATGTACGCTTTCCATGTTCCCCTTCCTGGGAGAAAGCCTATTGTCAGAAGGGTAGCTTTTGTCCACTTTCCCTCACCACACTTCATATTTTGAGTGGGTTCTGGCTTTTCTCAAGTCCTCTCTTCTACAGCGCCTGGTAGATAAGTGCTATGTCGAAGAATACAAACCTCTTGTTAAGACTTGTCCTGTAGTTTGGTATTACAGATGTGCTATTAGAACAATAAGGCTAAGGCTGTCTGCCCAAGGAAATTCATAATTTATATAAGAAAATAAATTTTATTAATAAACTGCCTCTTGGGTCTTGAAGTTATTTTATATAGGATTCAAATTAAAATCCTAAATCACACTAACTGTAGTTCTGGGGCTTATTTATAGTAAGAAGGGCAACAAAGCAGGAACAGATAATGCTCTGAGGAGTTAGGTAAGTAAGTAGCTGTCCCCAGAATGAGATCACACCAGGGAGAAAACACAACTTTGAAAATTTAAATTGGGTTATAAAAAAAATTTTGGCTTCTTAGTACCTTCAAAATAAATAAGAAATAAAAAAAAGGCTGGTGGAGTGCCTCAAGTGGTAAAGCACCTGCCTAGCATGTGTGAGGCCCTGAGTTTGAACCCCAGTGCCCCCCAAAAAAATAAAAATAAAAAATTTGGCTCCTTAGTACCTTAATGCAAGTTGGGAGTTTTCTACAGTGACTCTCAAAATATCACAAGGGCCCTGCAAATTAAATGAACAGCAAGTTTTTCATATAGCTCAGTTATGTAAAATACTATACACTGTAAAAGATCTAGGAAACTAGACCTTAAAGTCATGTTTTTAAAAAGTCATTAAACTTAATTGAAAACTCAAGTAGAAAACTGCAACAAGAGCCCACTAACTCCTGACTTCTAGCCCCCCAAGTCCTTCCTGCGGAGCTGCAGCCACAGTCAGTGGAGGTATAACATTGGTCTGCCTGGGGGTGGGTAGGGGCTTCACTGGGTCGCCATGTCACTTAAGTATTCTTAAACTGGAGCAGGCAGCAGAATATCAAGAACCAGCAACATGAAGCAAAAGATAAAACATCTACCTCCACCCCGGCCCCAAACCCCATCCTACCCCTAGATGTCAACCTCTGAGTGTTGGTGATTCCTGGGATCTAAGCTGTGTTCTCAGAAGTCTGCTTATTTTTTTTTCTTTTTTAATAATATGAGGGGATTTCATTGTGATACTTTCATGTGTGCATACAGTGTGCCTTCAACAAGTTCACCCCCTCCATTATATTCCCATTCCCTCTCTTCCTCTTACCCCCTCTTTCATTGTTTGGTGGGTTTCATTATGCTGTCTTTTATTTGTATATATGCAGTATACTTCCATCTTCTTCACCCCTCAGTATACTTTTCTTTCCCTGTCCCCCAGTTTGCTTATTAACTGAGATCTCAGGTCATTGGCATTCCAAAGAATTAAGCAGATTGCAAAGCAACAGCAAAGTTTGAAAGCAGAAAGAAGGACAGTACACTCTTCAAGGCAGAGGGAGAGCCGGCTTGGTGAAGTGCTCAAGACCACAGCAGGTGCCTTGGTTTACATGAATATTTATACACTACAAAAGGGGCGGGGAAATTTGAGGTGGTACTTAGGAGTGGCTTTTGGTGATTGACACATTGATTGATTTCTCTAGCACACTCATGGCCTCCACTCTGGGGAGAGAAAAAAAATGTACAGAATGGAATGATGTTTCAGAAAACAGGTTTATGCATCTAAAGCTGCAGACACTTAAAGTCAGTCCCAATCCTTTAGAAGGCAAGATGGGAGATTCTAGGAAAAAGGATCCTTAACAGGTTTGGGAGAGGTAAACCATTATTTTCCACAGTCTTAAGCTTCAGGAAAAGCTCTGCTGACAGAGTGATAAAAAGTGGCATAGGAATTAGTATATCATTTCACCGTGTGCTTCTCTCACCATCCCTGCTAAATACAGAGTGAATCAGTATCAGATGTTAGGCTGAAAAGCTGAA
The DNA here is from genome assembly GCF_047511655.1 of Castor canadensis. NCBI lineage: Eukaryota > Metazoa > Chordata > Mammalia > Rodentia > Castoridae > Castor > Castor canadensis. The sequence continues at coordinate 178,960,879 of NC_133387.1, read as the reverse complement.
ACAATAGAAAAAGTGAAAACTAACTAAATGAGAGCTAAGAGTTTATGGTATGACTAAAAGATGACATTTAGGAATGGCACAGAATATAAAGTGAGAGAATAAATTGAATTAGTGTTCAGGCTCACATTAAACAATGGAAGCAGTAAGATTCTTTACTGTACTAAGATTGCGTGGGCGTTTGTTTTATTGAGACAGGTCTCACTATGTTCCCAGGCTGCTGCTTGAATTTGAGCTGCAGCCTGATCCTCTCTTGGTAGTGGTGATTACAGACATGTACCACCAAGCCCAGCAGGAGTGCTTGTAAACAAAATATTTTACATAGGCAAAATAAGTCTACTATCTAAGCAGCTTTTACCAAGTAGCTAAAAAAAAAAAAAAAAAAAAAAAATTATCTGATCAGGGATGGCAGTCAATGAGCAAATTCAACCAAGCAGAAGAGTGAAAAGTAGATAATCGTAGAAAATGGGCTAGATCTGTGTTGGGATATGGTACTACTAGCCACTTAAGGCTACTTGGTTTTAGATACGTTCATCAGTCATACTGGCTACATTTCAAGTACTTAATAGATACATTTGACTTATGGCTTCAGTCCTGGACAATGTAGATTGTAGGATACTTTTATGATTGCAAAACTTTATATCAGACAATATTGGGACAAGTAATAGTGTCAGAAAAAGTAAAAAATTGAACACATGGAAGAAAATAATAAGAAACACAGCCAGAACATAGACATATAATGAAAACATACAAATTGGGGCTCCCCTTTTGGAAAGCAGTTGGTTAATATTTACCAGTTGTTGTTAATGTCCATGCTGTTTGACCCAGTAATTATACTGAGAACTCATGGAAAGGAAATTACTGGCAAAGGAGAAACTTGGGATGAAAATATCATTTATTACATTCCTTACCATAGATAAAAATCTGAAATTACTTAATGATAATAATTAGGTAAACTGTAACATCTGCCCTGATATATAGCAATCAATTAAAAATCGTGGTTATGAAGACTAGTAATAGCAGAAAATGTATGTTATACTACTGAATGGAAAAAAAGGACACCCGGCTGGAGGCATGGCTCAAGTGGTAGAATGCCTGCCTAGTGAGTGCAGAGTCCCGAGTTCCAACCCCAGTACCACCAAAAAGCAAATCATTTTCATAAAAGAGACCACCCAAAACTTTTGTCTTCCTAAGAGTTTTTCTAACTCTTTGGAGGAAGGGCAGACATAGTCTGCAGTGTTTCCAATCTGTTGCTGATTGGAACATTTTAGGTGCCTTCCAATTTTATTGCCATTATTTATGTTTAGTTACAGTATGGCTTTCAAAATTCTTGTTCTACCAAAAAGCAGCCACAGCAGGGCTTGGGGAATCTTTCATTACTGGAGAATTCCACTTGAAGTCATCTGACTCAGCAAAGAAATCTGGGACTGTTTAGATGTAGGAAAAGTTGAAGTTTTTGTTTTTCTTGGGTGGTATTGGGGGTGGAACCCAGGGCCTTGTGCTTGCTAGGCAAGTGCTCTACCACTGAGCCATACCTCCATCCCAAAAGAAAGTCCTTTGTATATTAAACTATTACCTTCTAAGATGCATTCAGATTGACAATGAAAATACTCAAAAGTTTTCCACTGACATATTCTATGTATAACAGCAGCAATAGTTTTTTTAGAACTGGGTGGGTAAGTCAGAATGTCCATACTTTGGAGCCTGGCTTTATTCAGTGTGAGTGTTTTGTTGTTGTTGCTTTTGGGCTGGGATCTTACCATGTTGACCAAGCTGGTCTTAAACTCCTGGGATCAAGCCAGGCTCCCACCTCAGCCTCCTGAGTAGTTGGGACTACAGATGTGTATCACACTTAGCTCAATGTCAAGTTTTTTAAAAAGGATTCCCCAATTTAGCCAATATCAAAATATTTTGTATTTTGTAGGGTTACTGGGAGTTTGCCTGTAGCCATTAATAAACTCAACCTTTTATCACCATTTCATTTCACTCTTCACTGTTAGAACCTGGAGGTAGTTTCAAGTGAGTGTTCACCTTCGGCTGTTATTAAACATTTCCAGACAGCATTTTAATTTTGTTTTCTGTTTATAAAGATAATCATAATCACAGTAGAAAATGCTAATGCAATAGTAAAAATTGAAAACACCTTATGTCCTACTGCATGAAGGTAACAAATTGAGTAAACATAATTCCAAGTATTTCTCCATACGCACACACAATACACCTACAACAGTATATAAATGAGACTAACTATGTAGTGTTTATAACCTGTTTGTTTTCCTCTCCACTCATTATGTCTTTTTTCTTGGAGACATGGTCTTACTGTGTAGCCCAGGCTAGCTTGAATTTATGATTCTCTTTGTCCCAGCTTCCTCAGTGCTAGGATTACAGGAGTGTACAACCAGGCCTGACTGACATGGCAATTTCATTTCCGCTTTTATGGTTTCACTGTATTTCATCAAGTAAATAAATGATGGTGTATCAGTAGAATCTATTGAGATTGGAACATTTTAGGTGCCTTCCAATTTTATTGCCATTATTTCTGTTCAGTCACCCAATTACTTCCTTAGGAGAAATTTCTTCTTAGAAAAAAACATACTGATGTAGTTTGTGGGTCAAGGTTTGTATATTTTTGATACACTCTAAATTTATCTTCACAGAAGCTGTAGTAACTTAACCTTCCCACCAACACTACATGAAAAAATTTCTTTCCTCATGGCTTTAGCCAAAACTGAATGATCATTTGCGAATTGCATTTTACCAATAACTAATGAGGCTGAGCATCTGCACATGTTTTCATTCTTCCCATGTCTATAGAGGATGCTAGAGTATGCTTTGTGCCCATTTTCCTATTATCCAGGTGACATTTTAGTCTAACCTAAAGACTGAGACCGCTTTCCCTTCTCAGTCTGGTCAGATTGTGCACTACGCTCCTCATTTGAAGAATGATTTTACCCGTTACACACACACAAAATGTTGCTCCCTGAGCCTTTGACCTCAAATGCACCTTACCTGATCTACCCCTTGTGGAGCTCTTACTTGTCAGTCGCTTGAAATATTCCGGGAGATTAGCATAGTCATTTCCATAGGAGATGACCTTAATCCCCTTGTCCAGCATGTTTTCTCGAAGCTTCTTGAACTCATCTACATCTCCTCTCCAAACCAGCATGAAATGTTCTAAGTCATATTTATGCTTGACAGCTTCCAGAAAGGGCCTGGAAAGTGGTGTCATCCACAGTCCAGCCACAACCCGGGAAAAGAAATGACTTGTTTTCATAGTTTCTGAATCTCTCTCTTGAAGAAAAAGAAATGACATATTATTGGCATTGAAGATAGTCACAAAGCATCTCTGAAACAAAAAATTGACAGTTTATAACTGCTAAACTTAGCAGACTTACAGTACCAAGTAAGGAAGATTTAAGAGGGTAGTTACATCCCATGAAGGGATCTGATCTGCTTTTTACTGTGACTTGATGAGTGGGCTAATATTTTTTCTTCACCTGGCATTCTGTGGGCTCTCTCACCAGGGTTCACAGGACTGGCACTGGTCTACTAGTCTTGTAGTTCCTTTTGTTTTTTAGATTTATGTACCCAGAGGTTATCAGGCAACCAACGGGTCTGCAATTCATCTCACTCCATATTTACCTTACAAACAGAACCATGGACCATCAGAGAATATAATTCCATCACTAGGTTTGCTCAAAGAAAGTCTGATTACTTAGAACATCAACATGTATGTTGTTTGTGTACATGTGTGTATAAGTACATACATAGGCACAAATATGAAAACATTAGAAATGATTTTACCGAAGGGGTCACTTCATCAGTGATGACTGTAATGACAGCAGATGTTAGGGAAAGAATAAACCCTATATGCTTTAGAAACATCATATCTCCTGGTTTTTCTTTGGCTATGCCCTGTAAAGATACTACCATTCTATGTGATCCAGTCCTGAAAATAGCCAACACTGAATTGGGAACCAGTGAATTTCCAAACATATCACTCACTAGCCAGGAAGTAATTCTGGTTTAAACATGTCCATGTGAACAAGTCTAAAATATGCACCCCAAAAGATCAACAAATGTAAGAAAACCTCCATTTTTATCACCCCAGCCAAATTTTGTTTCCAATGAGCAGTAAGTGAATAAGTATAGTTCATTCAATATAAGCCACTGTCACTTAAAGAATGTATGTTTTAGTAGCAGTTGGTTTGTAAAGAGCTGCCTGAGGTATTTTGGGCATAGAGTTATTAAAAAACAACCAAACGATGAAGATGGGTACTTGTGTATTCTTCATGTATGAAGATGATACCAACATGCAGAGCCAGCCACTGATTGTTCAAGTATAAATGGAGAACCTATGGTCTGATACCTGAAGGGAACTTCTGCATTTCCTAGGATGGCACAGGAAGAATGACCCTCCAGTTTTGTTTTCTTGAGATAGGGTTTTACTATATAGGTCAGAAATTCATTATGTAACCCAAGCTGGTCTAGAGCTCCTGATTCTCCTACCTCTGCATCCTAAGTGGGATTACAGACATGTACCACCACACCCAACTTGACCTTCCAGTTTTTGATTAATAAAAAGTAATGTCTTATTTTAAGACCTATGGCATGTTCAGATATGTCTCTAGGAAGGAGTTCTGCAACCCAGCAAGATCAGCACCACTCACCATAACTGGTGTTTTGGGGTTTTTTTTTTTTTTTTTTTTTTTTTGCAGTACTGGGGTTTGAACTCAGAACTTACACCTTGAGCCACTCCACTGGCCGTCTTTTGTGATGGTTTTTTTCGAGAGAGTCTTGTGAACTATTTGCCCCTGTTGGCCTTGAACTTCAATCCTCCTGATCTCTGCCTCCTGAGTAGTTAGGGTTACGGGCGTGAGCCACCATCACCCAGCTACTTCAGTGTTCTTGAGCACATTCTGATATCCATCTGGATAGACGACAATGCCACTAGGGTTCGTGTAGACCCCATGGATGTGTAACACACACAGCTTCTTCTCTTGAGCCCACTCCAGGACTTGCATAACACAAAGCTCAACTGGGATGGTGGGGTGAGCACCTGCTTCAAGATAATGAGCAAGAGGTTGTTTGAGGACCAGACTTCTGACATAACTCCCCAGCTTCATATCACAGGACAAGAATGCAAGACCTGATGGGGCCCAAGTTTCCACTTTAGATATGACTGTTGGGAATCATAGCAGCAAGTCTGGTGATTTCTCTTTGAAATTAACAACCAAAAATTAGAATTCACAATTTTCAGAATAGGAGCCTTTGCAACACAGGCAGGACCATGGCAATGTGTGTCAATGGATGACTTACCTACTCAGGCCACTAGGTTGGACACAAAGGCAGGTTGTAGAGGAAAACAAAGCTTGGAATGACAATTACAAAAGGCATAGTGTAGGGTAAATGAGATATTAAGCCTTCATGTTATACTGACAAAGATCAACATCCTTTTTTTTTTTTTTTTTTTTTTTTTTGGTACTGAGGCTTGAGAGCTTGTTTGGAGGTTCTAGCAGGGGAGTGCAGCTACTCGTATACCCTTGACCAAAGAACGGTCCTCCTCTATCAGGGATGGGGATGGTTGTCCTCTTCGACTGAGCACGCAGCTTTGGGAAGGACGCACATGGAGCTGTGAGGGAGGGAGGGGACACCTGCCTAGCCAGCCAGAGCAGCAGAATCAACCCTGGTGATCAATGGGGTGACAGATGTCACAGCCAGATCTCCCTCACATCCATGTGCTACTGAAGCTTGAACTCAAGACCTACACCTTGAGCCACTCCACTAGCCTTTTTTGTGATGGGTTTTTTTCGAGATAGGATCTCGAGAACTGTTTGCCCAGGCTGGCTTCAAACCTTGATCCTCCTGATCTCTGCCTCCCCAATAGCTAGGATTACAGGTGTGAGCCACTGGCACCCAGCTATACTGACAAAGATCAACATCTTTGGTTCAGTATTATGGTGGATGGCTTAGGTATAGCCCGGGCTACCTTTGGAAAAGTCTGCTAAGGTCTCCACTGAATGTTAACCTCAACCCTCAAGCTGGCACCTGGCTTAGAACTCTTCCAGTCATCATAAAGTAGTTTTTATACAGTTCCAAAAGATCCTACAAAGAATGTATCCTTGGAGAGACCACTAAATAAATAATTACGCCACTTGACCCTATCCAGTGCTAAAGAGTTCTTACAGTACAAACACCCTCATCTAATCTTGCCTTTAAAACCAGATCAAGTTGTCAAAACTCATAATTGCACACTTTTAATTCTCATGAAGACACAACCCACTAGCTTGAAAAGAGATTCATGCTTATGTATGTTTTACATTTGGCTCATCAGTAAGGTCAAGGGGTTCAAACTATTTTTCCTGGTCTGCTCATACAGTTCCAGATTATCAAAACTCATAGTACTAGGGCCCCATTTTCCATCAGGTGGAGAACTGATTGCAGTAGCTGTTTTCCAGGGTCTTCCATCTTTGACTCCAGGTCATGAAATGCTTCATATAACTAGTCTTTGAAAAATGTGGATTAAACATTATTGGAACTCTGGGGAGGAATTTGAAAGAAGAAAATTAATCCAAAGTGTTTTGGTGGATGACTTGTTTTAGTTATAGTAATAAAAAAATTTTGAAGACTATTTTGTGCTTAAAATAGGGATAAACGTTATCACTCTCACAGGATTATAATAGGAAAAATGGAATGACACATGCCAAGGACAAAGTGTAAGTGATCAGTAAGCATACTAAGTGATCAGCACATTATACCTTATGCAAATAACCTTATCAATCTAAATAGACATTTTTATAGAAGGAAAAAATGAGTGTGACTAAGAGATGTGAACTGATAAGAATCAGGTGAACTAGGATAGAAAGCACAGCATCAACTACCCTTTAATCAGACCCAAGGTAAGATGGTGACACTCAGACAGATGTAAATATGGCTTAGCATCTCCTTTCTTAATCCTAAATGTTTTGTATGGAATAAGGAAAAACCATTTGACATCTCCCTGCCTGTTTTTTCCCATTCTAATTCAGCAATCTGTTTACAGGATTGCTATGAAGCATATCTAGTATATATAAAAGTTATTATAAAAAGTGAGAAATTCTACAATTAAAATTTATATTTTGCTCTGGATGCTGGTGGCTCATGCCTATAATCCTAGCTACTTGGTAAACAGGCACTCTACCACTTGAGCTAAACCTCTAGCAATCCTAGCTACTTGGGAAGCTGTGATTGGGAGGATTGAGATTTAAGGCCTGCCTCAGCAAATAGTTCTCAAGACCCCCATCTCCTAAATAACCAGAGCAAAATGGACTGGAAGAGTGGCTCAAGTGGTAGAGCTCCTGCTTTGTGAGTGCAAAGCCCTGAGTTCAATCCCACCAAAAAAAAAAAAAAATACTATATTTTACAGTTGTTTGTTGGTTTGTTTCTGTGGTGTTGGAGATAAAACCCATGCCTTGTGTGTGCTAGGCAAGTGCTCTACCACTGAGGTACACCCCCAGAAGGCAATCATTAAGATTGTTAAAAATACTACACACTAGTCACTGAGTTGTACACATCTTCCAGATGTTGACACACTCCACTACAGGATCGAAAAGAATGGCATGGATGATTATTATCACCAGTCCATCAAAAGAGTGTTTGGAATTGTCAAGCTCATGGTATATAAAATGTTTCTGAAACTCAGTTACTTGAAAGCTCAGATTTTATTATTGGCAACAGTGACAGCAATCTACAATTGTTTTCCTCAGAGTGATAGGCTTGAGAAAATGCCTGATAATACCTGAATTTTTTGAATGACTTTAGTTTGTCTGCTAGTCATTCTTTCAAGTGAAAATACTGCTTGATGAAAAAAAAGTGGAGCATACAGCTCAAATAATCATGTGTTTTGCCTCAAGGAAAGCAGTATATTCCAGTGTGCAGCAGAAGTGCTTTATGTACATTTCCTGTTTCTTCACAACAAATACTAAAAAAGCATGTACTCAGGGTCAAGATTTCATAGAACTGATCATTTTTACTGCTTTGTTAAGGACATTCTTAAGTGAAACTGGCTCCCCCACCCTTACTGTCAAGTCTTTCTAGTGAAGGATGTACTGATTACTGGCGTAGTTTGACCTTGCACTCTTGTTTCATGTGAAGGCACCAGAGTTTACCCACATTTTGTACCATTGATGGAAATATCAACACAGTTTAAATAGAAGACAGGTATTTTTCTTAACATTATGTTGAAGCTATGAATGAATGGCTCAAGCAATTGAGTGTCTGCCTAGCAAGCATGAAGACCTGAATTCAAATCCCACTACCACCAAAAAAGAGAAAGAAAAAAATATGGGGATATATAGGGCCCATGGACCACATTTTGAGAACCACTTCAATAAAGGATCTGTAAGGAAAATCCCTAATGATTAAAAAAAATGTCACGCTGTGTAAGTTTTTGATATTAAGGAATTAGTATTGTTATTATTTTCAGGGTAATAATGGTATTGCAGTTACATTTTCTTTTTTTTTTTTAATTTTTTTCTTCTCTCTTTTTTTAGAGACTATCTCAGTATGTCCCAAACAGCCTTTCAACTTGAGATCCTCTTGCCTGTGCCTCTGAAGTGTGGGATTATAAGTGTGCGTCACCATGCCCCAGTGTGTTTTCTTTTATTCATAAAAGGACATCCTTATCTCTTAGGAAACATAATGAAGTATCTGTGAATAAAATAAGATAATGCCTAATTGGCTCCCAAATATTCAGTGAGTTGGGGTTAAATAAGATTGTTAAATAAGATTTGCCATGTGGCATAATTGTTGAAATTGGGTGATAGGTACATGGGGGATTTTTATGCTACATTTTCCTTTTTTTTCATTGCTGGAGATCAAACCCTGGGGCTTGGGCATGCTAGGAAAGTGCTTTACTTCTTTTTATTTTTGTGTATGTTTAGAAATATTCATACGAAGGAAAGAAAACAGGCAAATCAAACTACCAACAGTAGCATGGCAGAGTTCATTGGTCCATCTGCTGATCCCAGTTTAATGTGATAGAGAAGCGATGTTGTGGATCCAAGGCCAAGAGCCATGGATCAGAGTCAGAAAGATCCTGCTGTTTAAGTGTACTGGAACCCTGGGCAAATCGCTTAATGTCCCAGCATTTGTTTTGTACCTATAGACCTGGGATAGGGTCTCGGCACATAGCACTGTGGCAGAACACTTGTCTAGCAGATGTGAGGCCCTGGGTCGGATCCCCAGTGCTTCAAAAAGAGATGAAAAAATTTAAAAAGCAAGAAAAACAGTGTGAAATTACTTCTCTCATGGGGTTTTGTGAAGAACAAGTCACACTGGTAGGACGTGAATGATTATTTCAGTTGTAAATGGAACTAGTCACCTTTTTGCATCAAACATCAATTTTACCTGTAAAAATACTACTAGTGCACAGAGTGAGTGTACTAGAAGTGTTAATAACCTTGTTCTTGAACACTTAAACAATGAAGGACAGAAGTGAAAAACAGGTCATGTTATAAGGAAAGGGGTAAATGAAGAGGGTAAAGGAGGGTGAATACAGCTGAGGCAGTTTTTACACATGAATGAATATGGAACATTGAAACCTGTTGAAATAATTTTAAGAAGCGGGAGGGGAAAGAGGGAGAATAATGAGGGGTGAACCAGAGTACATTGTAATCAAGTATTCAGCACGCTAGCCATGATTCTAGGAACCTTCAAATGCCATGCGCACAGGAGAGTACTCACAGGTGAGAGCTTCTGAATAAGGTCGTGGGCAACATGGACAAGGTTCTTATCTTCATGGAGACATTTCTGAAACTTTTTGCTCTCCTCATCTTCTAGAAGATCAAAATCAATGGCAGCATCCAGTAAGGCCTGAATTAACCCCTTCCAGGATTTTAGCGCTGGAACCTGAGGTGCAACTAATGCCTGTTCCAGTCACCAGCACATTAATAAATACCAGCTATTAATAAATAGCATTTATACAGAAGTAGCAATATGTATTCAAACCTGGTTGTACCCAGCACTGTGAGATAAACATCCTGGGAGGATAAGGGAGGCGTGTAAGGAAGCTATGAGAGAAGCCACGAGAGCAAACTGAATGAAAAGACAAAATGTAGCAGTTCATATAAAGTATTTAAAAATGTAGATATTTCAGGGTGTGGTGGCATAGGCCTGTAATCCCAGCACTCAGAATGCTGAGGCAGGAGGATTGAAAATTGAAGGCCAGCCTCAGATACAAGTGGAAGCCTGGCTCAAACACAAAGATGAAACAATACCAAGAAAAAATGGATGATAATATTAGAAGAAAGAGAAAAAAAATCAAAGTGGTTATCTCTGAGTGGTAGGACATTATCAGCCTTGAAGTAATGACTTTTAAAACTATACCTATATTACCTTGATAAAAAAATCTAAAATAAAAATAATTTAAATTTTTAAATGAAGGTTAATATTAATTAGTGAAAACACCTGGAAAATAGGGTAAGTTCATTCTTTTTCTTTAACTCCCACTAGTGGTGATTTTTTGTATTCCTCAGAGTCCCTTTCTTTTGTTTACCTGGGCTTTTTGGTGGGGGAGGGGTTCCCCACCACTGAAGAATCCAAAAATCTCATTTATATCAGAGGTCTGGCTCCCTGTAGAAGCTATCCAGTTTCTAAAACAGATTAGACACCATGTACCATGGTTAGATCCATAAATTATATAATTTAAAATTGATCATAAAAAGCTCTATACCTAGTAAAGGTATTTTGGTGGTATCCCCAGCTTAATGGAAATCCATTAATTAATGAGTATTCCAAACTTAAAGAATTAAGTTAAAATAGTCTAAAAGTAGTAACCTTGAAGTTACAGACTGTGAGGTCCCATACTGCCACCTTGCTGTTTCTGTTTCTGAAGCCTTCCCTCCAATCTTCCACCAAAGAAGCAAGGTCAACTCATGTCACTTATTGACCATCACTTTGTGGAACTTAAGAAAAATCTGTGATCCTCCCCTCTGATATGGGCTTGGGGAATACTCAGGTGTAAAAACAACCCATGGTAAGTGTGCTCATAGCTCCCAATTACCTACTTACTCTCTGCTGAAGAAATCACTGGATTGAGAATGGAATAATCAGTACGAATTTGCTGGTGGTTAGGCATTCCTTGTTACTGGACAATTGTGTTCTCATAGGCAGCTAAATATGCAGGGGAGTTTTAAGTTCAGTCACTGTAAATGATGTATGAAAATCACTTGCAAAGTCACTTGCAAAGATGTTTGAAAATGGCTAATTATGTTCAGATGCTGGTTTAACTGGCAAAAGAATTCCTACAGATTAGAGTAAGAACTACAAAGAAGTTTTAATTGCTCAAAACTTTAGTGGACTTGCTAAATCTAAGGACTGACAAATAGTAATGATATTTTAAACACATATAATGTAAAGACAATTCATATTGCTACTAGTAGAGTTTTGGGTATTTTATTATGTTCCATTGCCAGTATTCAGAAAGAAGCAAATTACTAATAATTATTGCAAACTTACTATTTTATTGAAAAACGTTTTTGCTCATTAAAACTTTTCTTAAGGTTTGCTGCATTAATTTTTCTGGTAAACAGAAGGCTCAGTTTTTCATCCCAGTCTATCTCATATAACGGAATCATTCTTTGATACCAGGACCACTAGGAAAATTGGAATCATAAAATCACAAGAAGTGATTGCTTTTGTAGTCAAATTATTTACTACAGTGAGAAAGCTGGGCCTCCGGAGAACACAGTAAATCTTGCCTTAATCTTGTTAATAGGATATTTCAGATTCTTAAAAATGAAGTCAATGAATTTTTTTAAAAAGTACATGTTTCCTGAATCTATGCTAACATACTGGATCAGAAATTCCAGGGGATGATGATGATGGTGGTGGTGATGATGATGATTAGTGGTATGGGGAATTGAACTCAGGGCCTCAAGTTTGCTGGGCAAGTGCTCTACCAGTTGAACCCCACCTACATTCCTTTGCTTTTAGTTTGTATTTCAGATAAGGTCTTGCACTTTGCCCAGGCTGCCCTTAGACATCAGTCCTCTTATCTCTGCCTCCCAGGTAGCTGGGTTTACACAAGATCTATGCAATACTGGGGTTTGAACTCAGGTTATACACCTTGAACCACTCCACCAGCCCTTTTTTGTGACGGGTTTTTACAAGATGGGGTCTCTCAAACTATATGCCCAGGCTGGCTTCAAACTTCCATCCTCTTGATCTCTGCCTCCTGAGTAGTTAGGACTACAGATGTGAGCCACCAGTGCCCAGCTAGAAGATTCTTATAATATATTGACTAGCAATAAAAAAGTAATATATTGACTAGAACACATCTAAACATAGTGCAGTTTTTCTAAAAGTCAACTACTTTGGTTTTACCTGCCTAACCAAATGATTAGAACACCTTCCTGCCTAGTGTGATGCTTTACTGGTCTTTGCCATTGCTGTTTTATTACATACTAGGTACAGTGAAATATGTTAGCAGTGACATATATTTTGTTATGTGACCTTCACATCAGCTATTTTAGGCAGATCTTATCATCAGTCTTCAGATAGGGAAAGTAGGAGTCACATAGATCTAATAACTTGTCCAACCACAACCTGACGTTTTCAAAATCAGATCTACGTTATTCCACAGCTGATTGCTAGATTGCTTCCCAGTTTAACTGTCAATTCCTTTTAAAACGTCTTACTTAATTCCTGCACTCTGTGAAGTTGTGCTGTATATACTGTGTTCTTTATTTACTGTGCTCTTTGTTTTTTACTAACTGAAAACTTTGTCAAAGATTTGCTGATAAGTAGCAAAACTGATCTTTATAACTTTTCTATCTGGGAGTAATGACATAAAGGAGATACAAATCAAGAGAGGGCTGAGGATGTAGCTCAGTGGCAGAGTGCTAGCATAGCATACTCAAGTCCATGGGTTCAATTCCTAGCACCACAAAATAAACAACTAAATAAACACATACATAAATTATGAAAGACAAGAGAGGGCCAGGTAGCAGTGGTTCATGCTTGTAATCCTAGCTACTTGAGAGATCGTGGTTGGAAGAAAAATGTTAGTGAGAACCCAACTTAACCAGTAACTGGGCACAGTGACAGGCAAAGTACACAGGAGACTGAATCAGGAGGATTGTGGTTCCAGGCCAGCGCAGGCAAATAAATTTTGTGAGACCCCATCTCAACAGAAAAAGTTTGGCATAGTGGTGTGTGCCTGTCATCCCAGAGACAATGGGAAACTTAAACAGAAGGATTGCAATGCAGGCCCAAGGCATACAGGGAAACCCTATCTCCAAAATAACCAGAGGAAAAAGGGCTGGAGGCATGGCTCAAGCAGTAGAGCACCTTTCTAGCAGGCATGAGGCCCTGAGTTCAAACCCCAGTAGACAAGAAGAAAGTCAGCCCTACGTAACTGTAAACACAATTATTTCTAAACTTGGGGGTCCCTGAACTGTTCACGTTCTATGAACATTTTTAATAAATTGATATGCTTTTGTCATCTTTGGAGAATTGATTCTACCTATTTTGTAGTCTTTTTTTACATTTTTATTAGCAAGTGTTAGTTTCACAGAGGGTTTCATTGTGATGTTGACATATGTATTTACAATGTATCTTAATTAGATTCACCCCCTCCTCATTCTCCCTTATCCTCTCCCTTACCCCCATCATAGAACAGTTTCAACAGGTTTAATTGTTCTATTTTCATACATGTACACAAAGTACATTAGCCATATTTTCTTTCTCCCTGTAAATGCTCCCTTATTTTGCACACTTAATGCAGCTTGTCCTTTTGCCTCTCAGAAGACCCACCCAGCAAATTTAACCTTGATGTGTTCAAGGTACTCGGTGCTTAACATTCAACTAAGATTATAGGCATTATATGATCTAAGTCCATTATTATCTTACCATATGAAAACATCACAGGCAATTATAAAGTTGGAAATCTTATCCTAATTTGCAGACCAAGGGAATTCTAGAAGCAATTTGGACTTACTGTGCGAGTGATCTAAGTGTGTTCCAAATGTGGTGAAAAGCTTTAAGGTAAGACAGAAAGAAAAGGGAAGGGAAAATCCATAATTTAGGGTAAAGGTATGAGGATTTCAACAATCAGAGTGGCAGTCAGAATCTAGCAGTTCTTATTGAATACACTGATAATGGTGGGGCTTAAATCCTAGCTCTACTACTGACATAACCTCTCTGAACCTCAGCTTTCTCATTTGTAAACTGAAAATACAAACATCTTATATGTTTGGGCCGAGTATGAAATCAAGACAAAATATACAGTGTACTTAGCAGAGTACCTGGCCAGTGATAGTTCAGTGAAAATAACTGATATTGCTTTTATGATGGACTTATGAAATTTTGGGGTTTTTGTTGTCAATATATAGCCCAGGCTAGCCTTGAACTCAAGATTATTCTGCCTCAGTCAACAAGGTGTGGGTCACCTAGCCAACTCGATTCTTTTTTTCTGATTTTTATGAATCTCTTGGTGTATGCTTCTCTTTTCAGATTTAGTTGAATCCCTTTGTTTGGGTTTCTCTGTTGGCACTTTACCTTATCACAGATACCTGCTTAGTAATAATTACTTGTTGATTTTGAGAAAGTCCTTAAGGGCAGCAGCTCTGTCATCCATGGTATTTTCATTTCCCTGTGCTACTTATACATAGCATATTGCCTTGTGAGAAATAGGACTTGTTATAATTGTGACTGAAATCAATAAATAATAGATCATATTCAGTCTGAGTTCTTCCTTTCTGCTGGTAGCAAGCTGATAAACAAATTTCCAGTGTGGGTTATATGAGCTTCGGCCTCTCCTACAGTATTGCCTTTACTTATTTATTTTTTAATTGCTGATACAGATGCATCTGTAATAAATATTTGGTTCTGTGATGCTCATGGTCCCAATTACAAGGAAATTTAAAATTAAAATCGAAACAAACAGCTAAACACCAGAAATGAAGCAAAAGTATAAATATCTTTGCTTTGCAGAACAGTAGTTTCTGAAATCGTTTTTATACAGTGTAACAACAAAAATATCAACTTCATTATTTTACAGATTTAAGTTTGATTTTAAATTTTATTAAAATGGCTACACTCTAAACAACCACATATTCCATCTGCATTTTCTTCCTACAAATATTTTTTCTTTTGCCATTTACTTATTGTATCCTGTTGTTTGTTTCGTAAGAAAGAATCTATTTATTTGATTTGAAAGGTCACTGGAATATAGTCTGAGACCAGTAGTGTCTCTAACTTTATTTTAAGCTCAGAACCTGTCTTATCTGAGCCTAAATGCCTGACTCCAGGAGAAGCGCACTGTCACTGAGAAGACTTCAGCACCTTATTTCTCAGAATTTTCAGACTCCTTAGAATTCGTGAGCTTAGGGTAATCTGTTTTGTGTATGTATTGTAGATTTCCATTGTGAGTAGATTTCCAAAATAATTGGGATATTCAGTGGTATTAGTCTTCTGTTAAAATGTTTAAGTGATCTGAACCACCTTTGCATTCAGAAGAGGTTTCTACTTTCAGAGCATAGACAGGAAGCCTGTGGTTCAAAGGTAGTAAATAAGAGAAGATTGCTAGTGATTGTACAGCTGCTGCCTCCATAGTATACTTGTTTGGCTCAGGTTCTCTAGGAAAGCGAATTCTCAGAATTACATAGCAGAAGAGATATGTTGCCTGGATACCACACGTTCAGAAGAATAAAAAATGTAGTCAGAGTAAGGGGTTTTATGTCTTACAGTGAGGTAAGAGTTAGTATAAGAAGCATTCCAAATATGCCAGTTCTCTTAGACTAGAAAGCATTCTTTATGTTATTTCCTCAATGTCTCTAATTTTCTACCTTTTTTTAGAGGGAAACAAAACTCAGGTGAAAACTTTCACCTTAGCACACACCAGGCCCTAGGTTCAATTTCAGCAACACACACACATACACACACACACACACACACACACACACACACACACACACACACACATATGCAACAACAAAAAAAACCTTTCACCCAAGGTTAAGTTCCTAAGGAATTTAGAAGTAAATGTGTTTCTACTCTATGAGGACATTTATCATGAGCATTCGATGTAAGAGAGAAAAACCAGAGAAATAGGAAAAACTCCCACATTAACCTTTTCCTCATGAGTATCTGATTCCTTTTTTTTGATGGTACTGGGGTTTGGACTCAGGGCCGCACACTTGTTAGGCAGGCACTCTACTACTTGAGTCACTTCTCCAGCCCTTTTTATGTTGGTTTTTTTTTCAAGATAGGGTCTTGTGAACTATTTTCTCCGACTGCCTTTGAACTGTGATCCTCTTGATCTTTGCCTCCCAAGTAGGTAGCACAATGAGATGCCTTTTTAGAGTTGATCACCTTATATCCTCTTGTTCATTTGGTATCATATGAAGAAAGTGCACATCTGCATCTGTTCCAGGTAATGTTCACTGCTATTTAAATGGCCTCTTATCTGTTTGAGGGGGTGTGTGGCTGGTGACTGAGTATCAATGACTAGAAAAGTCCTAAGATCTTGACTTCTAGAAAAGCATGGAGTCATGTCCACTGTAATTCAGACTGTTTGGAAGGTTCCACTCTGGCTGAGGATCATGCTGGGCGTGGCCTCTGCTTTGGTCAGGGTAGCATGGTGCACTTTCTTTGGTTCAAAACCTCTCAAGTCAGGCCCTAGTAGGCTGTATGACTGGGGGGCTAGCCCTGGCTGGGGTGCTCCTTCAGTTGACAGTGTCCGCTGGCTGCGTGAGACACTATTTGCTGTGGAACGAGTAGAGGGAGAACCAGAGCGAGAGCTTCGAGAGCCTGAGGAAGAGGAGCTAGGTTTCACCAGGCGGGCTTTTGGGGCTTCAGCATCTTCTCTGAAGAGAAAACACAGCAAAGAGAAACTTTAGTATCAGCAGGATTTTACTGGCTTCCACTATAGTTACTTCCTCCTGAGGCTTTCCAAATAATACCATCAGAAGGTAGCCCTTCAGGAAACTGAGCACTCCCTCATTTCTTGAGACTTAATGCTTGGTTTAGGCAAATATTTATTTTGTTAGGATACAACTCACCATGAGATAGTCTAGATAGCACTTGCTCTGATTTAGGGTTTGTATGTGTAAAACCCTTTCATGTCCTGCAGATTATACATCCTTTATTGTGTATAGCCTTTTTAAGTGGGAATGAATCAGAAGTAATGTAAAGTTGAACTCACGAGTCTCTGTTGAGGATAGTTTCCCAATAAAGTCTGGGTAAACCATACATTCTGTCCCAAGGCACCAACTTCCTCCTAACAGAATAATCCTTTGAACAATTGCGTGGTTCAGAGGAAACTGGGGATATTTGTCATAAGCTTTTTGTGTTTTGTTTTGTTTTTTTCTTAGTGAGACTGGGGTTTGAACTCAGGCTTCATGCTCACAAAGCAGGTGCTCTAGCTGTTGAGTCACACCTCCAGTCCTAAACTGGGGATATTTATGTTGACTCGTTACTATGCAACTGGCCTTAGAAAAGCAGCTCAGAAACTGAAACTAGATCCATGTATATCACCCTATACCAATATTAACTCAAAATGGATCAAGGATCTTAATATCAGACCACAAACTCTAAAGTTGATACAAGAAAGAGTAGGAAATACTCTGGAATTAGTAGGTATAGGTAAGAACTTTCTCAACGAAACCCCAGCAGCACAGCAACTAAGAGATGGCATAGATAAATGGGACCTCATAAAGCTAAAAAGCTTCTGTTCATCAAAAGAAATGGTCTCTAAACTAAAGAGAACACCCACAGAGTGGGAGAAAATATCTGCCAGCTTCACATCAGACAAAGGACTGATAACCAGAATATATAGGGAACTTAAAAAACTAAATTCTCCCAAAACTAATGAACCAATAAAGAAATGGGTAAGTGAACTAAACAGAACTTTCTCAAAAGAAGAAATTCAAATGGCCAAAAAACACATGAAAAAATGCTCACCATCTCTAGTAATAAAGGAAATGCAAATTAAAACCACACTAAGATTCCACCTCACCCCTGTTAGATAGCCATCATTAGCAACACCACCAACAACAGGTGTTGGCAAGGATGTGGGGGGAAAAAGGAACCCTCTTACACTGTTGGTGGGAATGTAAACTAGTACAACCACTCTGGAAAAAAATTTGGAGGCTACTTAAAAAGCTAAACATTGATCTACCATATGATCCAGCAATACCACTCTTGGGGATATACTCAAAAGACTGTGACACAGGTTACTCTACAGGCACCTGCACACCTATGTTTATTGCGGCACTAGTCACAATAGCCAAGTTATGGAAACAGCCAAGATGCTCCACCACTGACGAATGGATTAAGAAAATGTGGTATCTATACACAATGGAATTTTATGCAGCCATGAAGAAGAACAAAATGTTATCATTCGCTGGTAAATGGATGGAATTGGAGAACATCATTCTGAGTGAGGTTAGCCTGGCCCAAAAGACCAAAAATCGTATGTTCTCCCTCATATGTGGACATTAGATCAAGGGCAAACACAACAAGGGGATTGGACTTTGAGCACATGATAAAAGCGAGAGCACACAAGGGAGGGGTGAGGATAGGTAAGACACCTAAAAAATTAGCTAGCATTTGTTGCCCTTAACGCAGAAAAACTAAAGCAGATACCTTAAAAGCAACTGAGGCCAATAGGAAAAGGGGACCAGGAACTAGAGAAAAGGTTAGATCAAAAAGAATTAACCTAGAAGGTAACACACAAGCACAGGAAATTAATGTGAGTCAATGCCCTGTATAGCTATCCTTATCTCAACCAGCAAAAACCCTTGTTCCTTCCTATTATTGCTTATACTCTCTCTTCAACAAAATTAGAAATAAGGGCAAAATAGTTTCTTCTGGATATTGAGGGAGTGGGGGGAGGGGGAGGGGGCAGAGTGGGTGGTAAGGGAGGGGGTGGGAGCAGTGGGGGAGAAATGACCCAAGCCTTGTATGCACATACGAATAATAAAACAATAAAAAAATTTAAAAAATAAAAATAAAAAAAGAAAAGCAGCTCAGTAGAAGTAGGAACTTGGGAGGCTTACCGAATTTCATTAGGTCTTTCTTCCTCATATCTCTCTTTGTCTTTCCTTCGGATTAGCAGCCACACCAAGAGGAAAATCAGTAGGGCTCCAGCCACTATGCCTGTCACTGCTCCTGCAACCATGCCGATGCTTTGTACATCTGTTTTCCTCAGAAGCAGAAGCACAAGTAAAGTCAAACCTAAGATGGGAAATACATGAATTCAAAATGCGTCTGCCCTGGGCAGGATGAGGACTTCTAGGTTTTTATATGTGTCTTCTAGAGTAGCGCCCCATTACTCTCTGTCATCCGACTGCCCTCTTTGGTACTTTTGCACTTGTAATTACTGAATCACAGACTTTACTAGCAATTAGCTCGGATTTTGTGAATAAGCTTGGGTTGGTTCAGATGATAAAATGCACGGGAGAGTTACTGTATCATGTTTGAAGATTTTGTCAACATTAATAGGATAATGTTGGGGCAATACTCTGACTCTGCTAATTTCCTTTCTTTCTCAAACTTCCTCTTATACCAATGAAATAAGAAATATATAATGAGCCATGTTAGACTCTGTGTGTGTTTACCAGTAGATCCTAGAACTTCAGAAGTCAAAATGTGACTTGCACATTAGTAACTCTGATTCATATGCCAAACATTCAGTGCCTACACCAAGCCAGGCACAGTTCTAGGTACTGTGTACTGGTGAAGAAAGGCAAGGGTTTTGTTTTGTTTTTTTGGTGCTCTACCGCTTGAGCCACACTTCTAGTCTATTTTGTTCTGGTTATTTTGGAGATGGTGTTTCATGAATTATTTGCTTGGTTAGGCCCTAAATCGCAATTCTTACGATATCAGCCTTCCAAGTAGCTAGGATTACAGATGTGAGCTACCAGTGTTCAGCATAAAAATCCATTTTTAAAAGAAATTGGGCTTTGAATATCTCTTACTTAAGGTCTCAAAGGGTTGATGTGTATTTTTAATTTCAGCTAAGGAATTCTGATTTCCCATTGCCACAGACCCAGCACACACTCTAGATGGATGATCTATGAATAGATATTAAGGTTAGTTTCACTTTTTCACAATAGAAAATAATGTATAATTTTCATATGTATTTGCACACTTACGGAATATCCTTAAAGGATAAAAATACAGAAACTTTGACCAATAAAATGGAATTTATCAAGCAACAGTGATGGATTTCAAAAAACAATGTGGAGTGGGAAAAGCTAGACACAAGTTAATGATTCCATATATTTAATAGGTTTTAAAACAGGAAAAGTAGTCCATAAGTGAGAAATGTGAGTAATGGAAGGGTGGTGAGGGGTACTGACAGGTTCTTAAATCATAGTGCTGGTAAGTGAATAATAGATACTCACTTTTGAAAATCTACCAGAATGTACATTTAGGATTTATGTACTATTCTCTGTGCAATTTTACTTCACTATATTTACTTCCCCAAACCTATAGATGACACTAAAAGGTGCTATCAGTTTATACTCTGGTTAAAAATGTAAAAGCTCCTGCTTTCTCATATCCTTTCTATAATTTGTACTACACTTTTCACGTTTTTTGGATTTTTTTGGTCCTCTTTTTCATTGACATAAAAGGCAGTTCACAGTATGTATTTCTGTAAAGTGCTTATTAAATTTGTGTAGGAAAATTACCTAAAACCTGGAAATGGACAAAAGATGTAGTGTTAGACAATTTACAATCCTGCAAGGGCAGTTTGTAGACCTCTGTCCAAAAAAGATGGAAATGATTACCATGCAGTTAGATAGGTGACTCCAGAAATTATAGTCTGTAATTTTATAGAATTTTAACCAGTTTGATGCCTGACCTAGCAATCTTTACATCTCTGTGTTACATTTTCTCTATTTCTAACTTCCCAAATGCTCTTTGGACCAATTTTAGTATCTTACTAGCTCCCTCATCAAGCAATGAAGTTATGCTTGCAACACTGGAGATTGAACTTAGGACCTTACAAGTGCTAGGCAAGTACTCTACCATGAAACTACATCTCCTGCCCAAGAAATGAATGAAATTAAATCTTTAGTTTGTCAGAATTAAAAGTTTACCATTTTGAAAGTTATACTTCCAACAACATTCTGTGCCCATATTGGTTTAGCCATTTTCTCACTAATGTGAAAGAGTATTTTTCCCTAGTTGAGAGAATTTTTTATTGTTTATTTGACATGTAAGTTCTTAGACTTTGCACTCTGGTAGTTTAAAAAAATACGTCCACCAATTATTCATTTTTTCCTTCAAGGGGTAGAGCTGCCAGGCATAGTGGTCACACTTGTAATCCTAGCACTGGGGAGGCTGAGGTAGGAGGATCATGGGTTTGAGGCCAGCATATAGTGAGACTTTGTTTAAAAAACAAAGGAGAAAAAAAGTGCCACTTCATTCTCTTCCTTTTGAATGTGGGCTGCACTTAGTAACTTCCATACATTTTTCTTTTGGCAGTATTGGGGTTCGAAGTCAGGGTTTTGTGCTTGTTAGGCAAGCACTCTACCACTTGAGCCGCACTCCTGGCACCTTTTGCTTTAGTTATATTACAGATAGAGTCTCAAGTTCTTTCCCAGGGCTGGCCTCAAACCTCTGTTCTCGTACCCATGCCTCCCATGTAGTTGGGATCAAAGCACCTGCACCACTACCTGGCTTGTTTGTTCAGATGATGTCTCACTTTTTACCAGAGGTGACCTTAGACAGGTTTTCCAAGCTCTAACTCCTGAGTAGCTGGGGAATATACTTGTGAGCAACCTCAGCCAGATTTCTTTCTTCTTCTTTTTTCTTTTTTTTGGTGATACTGGGGTTTGAATTCAGGATCTTGTACTTGCTAGGCAGGGCACTTTGCTCTGCCATTTGAGCCACTCCACCATTCCTTCCCAACCCCACCCCCCCTGCTTTTTTTTTAAACATTGTGTGTTGGAAGGGCTCTAACCTTCCAACCTGAGATCCTTATCCTCAGGCTCTGGGTGCTGAGATTACAGTCTTTCAGCTCCATGCCTGGCTTAGTGACTCACCTCTACTGAATAGGATACAGCGGAAGGAATAGCATGCCATATGGAGACCTCAGTCATGCAAAAGCCAGGGAGTACTTAGCTCTCGAGGCACTTTTTTTATTTTTCTTTGAAGCAGGCAGTCTTTCTTAGATCATTGTCTGTGTGGAAGGCCATCAGTAAATGAAGAGCCTGGTGTACAGGCCCATGTGTGCAGAAATGAGGCCTCTGGCTGACAGCCATGTGAAGGAGTCATTTTAGAGGCCGCTCCTCCAGCACCATTCAAACCTTGCAGTGGCTGCGGCACTTGGCATCTCGCACAACATCTCTTGAGGAGATAATGAGCAGACTTTCCAACTAAACTGCTCCTGAATTTCTCACCACAGAAACTGAGACATAAGTTTGTAGCTACTAAGTTTTGGGGGGATTTGTTACACAGAAATAGATAATAGTACTCAGCTTGTTTTTGTTTTTCAGTGGGTTTTTAAAATTTTTTTTTGGTTTGTGTTTTTGATGGCACTGGGAGTTAAATCAGGGCCTCCTGCTTCCTAAACAGGTGCTCTACCACTTGAGCCACTCTGCCAACCCTTGTTTATGTTTAAAACATGGTTTATACAGCCTTTTTAATAAATGCTATCTGATAACATGAGTTGAGGACATGGGATTTGGCTCAAAATTCTGAAGTTATAAAGTGATTATAGGAAAATAATAGCAATAGTAACTAGTGCTATTGAGCACCACTGTGCCAAGCACTATTTCTGTGTGGCTGTGAGCCAGTGTGTTCATCTACCTAATCCACACCACTCTAGGAGGTAGAGCACTTGCCTGGCCTCATGAGGCCTGGGTTTGAATCCCAGCACCATGCAGTTAGAAACATGGAAAGGCCAAGTAATATGGCCAGGGTGCTGTACACTTAGTGCAGCTCAGATTAAAATACAGGCAGGTATTTGGCTGCAAAGCTAATGTTCTCTGTCACTTTGCTGCTGTCTCTCATCTGGAACGTGAAACATATCTAATTTTTTATTATAACACACATGCATGCACATTCAGTCCCACACACATGCACTGTTCCAGTCCTGAGGAGGACATGGTAAGATTCTGCAGCAGGATTCACCCAGGATTGTTATAGTCTACATAAGCAGAAAGGATGCTGTAAATCCCCTTAGTGACAGGATCTGTGTTTATTGTTTATTGTGGAGCATCACTAACCTAAGATTCCTCAATACAGTTTGGTAAGGATGAAATAATAGAAAAGACCCCCTTTTGGAACAAGGGAAAACAGGTAAATATTCTTTTAAATTGTAGTGCATCCTCAAAAA
Organism: Castor canadensis; assembly: GCF_047511655.1. Lineage (NCBI taxonomy): Eukaryota > Metazoa > Chordata > Mammalia > Rodentia > Castoridae > Castor > Castor canadensis. Next base: position 178,937,550 of record NC_133387.1, on the reverse strand, counting down.
TGACCAAAGATTGTGAACATCTATAAACAACTAGATAGAGTGGATTTATGTGGTACATTTCTTCCTAATTGTTTTGTGTTTTTTTTTTTTAACTTGCTATTTGAAGAAAGATTTTCTGTCTTACTTTATGGATTAAAAAAAAATGGAAGTTCAGGAGGTCCAGCAGTGCATTCAAGGTCATGTAGTAAGGTGCTGACAAAGGAGATTTAGAATTCATGGATACAGGACTATCTTGTTAGCCCAGCAGACTGGTAAGGTGACTTACCAATCCTAGATTTGGGAGGCAAATGTTAGTCCTCCCCCTCTTTCTCCCGGATTCGCTGCCAATAATACACAATGGGCTTTGTGCCCGAGGATGACTCACACTGCAGTCAGGTCACTTCCTTCTGTCAGCCTCCTTCCAGTTTACACTTGGGTTTGGATGGTCTCACTTGCCACATAGAAAAAGAGAAAAAAAAAAAAAGTATGATTCCAAGGTTCTCCAAACACCTGAGTCAATGGAAAAGCTATGCCCCATTGAATTACTTCTTTAGCCACTCCTAAGGTTGATTTTTGAGTTTGCATTCAATTAACCGTGCTTTACCTCATCCTCAGAAGACAGGCCACCCTATCCTCTACACACACTCACCACCCCCCTGACTTGAGGACTGGTAATTCAAGCAGTAGAACGTCTGCTTTGCAAGTGCAAAACCCTGAGTTTAAAAAAAAAAAAAGATGGAGGGGTTGTGGGAGGGTGAAAATAGTGCAAATACTGTGTACATTTGTGACTGGAAAAATGTTAACTGTTGAAACTATTCCAGGAATGGAGGGAAGGGGGGATAAAAGAGAATGATGGAGGGGGTGGATTCAAGTATGATATAGTTGATATATTGTAAGAACTTTTGTAAATGCCACAATGTGCTCCTCCCAGCGTAACAATAAAAAAATTTAAAAACAAAACACACAAACAACAAAAACACTTTCTATTTCTAGCCACCAGTGGCGGTATAATTTTCAGGTTATCAGGGGTCACCTCAGAACTACCACATTACTTCTCAAAAAGGAAAGAAACACTTATTTATTGGAAACTTTAGGAATATTAAGTGTGATTTCACTGAAACAAATAAAAGATCATTAATTTGGAAGTAGTTAATTAGAACTCAGTGGTTCTTGGTTGTAAAAGGCAGAAATGAATTTGAATCATCTCTGAGAGATTTAATTTAAGTATAAGGGTCCTGGGATATAGCTCAGTGGTAGAGCACCTGCTTAGCCCTTGGTTAGATCCCTAGCACCAAAGCAACAACAGCAACAAAAAAATGCAAGTTAAATTTAGGTAAGTGCTCTGCTACTGAGCTTTATCCCCATCCTTATAGTTAAATTTAAATATAAGGCTACCATTCAAATATTAAAGAGTATTTAAATTTTGTAATGAGCTACCATGGAAAATTATAATTTTCTTTTCTTTTCTCATTAGGGCTAAAACACAGAACATAAATGCTTCTTTGCAGGGAACTGTACTAGATGACCTCTGAATGTGTTATCATACAAAATACTGGACATGAAGTTTTATTCTACCATGATGCATTTGACTATCCCTCTCAGACATGTTATTAAGATGTAGGCATTTAAACTGGGCATGGTGGTACATGCCTATAATCCTAGCACTCAGGAGCCCGAGGCAGGACTACATAGTGAGACCCTGTCTCAAAAAACCAGAAAAGCATGATGTAGGCATTTACCTTGATGCCCTACCTTACCTAAGACTTTTAAGATGACATAGTTCCACACATAGCGTCCTGAATTCTTCACCTTACAGGTGTACTGGCCCTCATCACTGGGCTTCAGAGGCTCAATCTGCAGGGAGGCATCTCCTGCCAGGAAATTGGAAGCAAAGGCTACCCGGCCATTCTGTTCCTCAGTCAAATTATTGTAGACATGACGACTAGAGTAAGTAATCACCTGTGGGAAAGACCAAGACAAGGTCAAGATCTAAATTAAAATACATTTGCTTAGGCCATCTCCTTCCAAAAATAATACCTTTTATCTGTGTAGCATTTAATTATCAAGTGCTATTATTTCATTAAATGCTCAGAACCACTCCATTTTATAGTTTAGGAACGTGGAGGTCACACGTTTAAATTAAGGAAAGGAAGAAAACTTGCAAGCTATACGTACATTAAGCTTAGAATATTTCTGGAAGGGTGCACAACACACGGTGCTGAGTTGAGTCTGAGACTTGAGGGAAGGGAGGATAAGAATGCAAAGGAGAGTTGCCTTTCCCCTGTATACCTTTTTCTGTGTTTTGTGTTTCTACCACTTGCATGTGATCTCTTCAAAGTACTACATTCCTTATGCGAGGTGTTTTGTTTTTTTTTATGACATCTAGTTTATTTCTCACCACAATTTTTCCAAACAGTTATTTTTTCCCCCTGAATATTTAAGTGTCCCCATTTCATAGAAAGGTGGCAGAACTTGGATTTGAACGTAGGTCTTCTAAAACCATCTAGTTTGTTGTTCCTATATACCACAGTTATCTCTTTTCTTCCAGGAAATTTAGAAATGGAGGGAAAAAATGAAATTGAAAAAATCAACTTGTTTTGTTCTTACAGAAGTTGAGTGTCCAGGTGAAGGGGCAGGAGAAGTGAATAAGTAAAATTCTGGTCCAATCTAATACTGAGGGTTCCATTTTTTTGGCTTTCCTTCTTTGTTGGCTTTGCTGCAGATAAGTCAGAATAAGTTAGATGGTGGAAATTATGTTGCTTCCTCCCACATAATACACAGGAATTTCACTTCTTTGTTTTCGCAGTTGTAACTAGGACTACAAAAGCTTGCATACAGGCCAGGGTGCTATGCTTGTTATTCAGTTCCCCCCTTTGTCTCCCTTTCTCTCTCTCTACGTGCTGGGAGACCAAGGTTAACATTCTTTTCTTTTCAATTAAACCAGGCAATCTTCTCTCCCTTATCTCTCTCTGACTACTGAGAAATAAAACTGTTAACCAAGACTTACAACTTCAGAGATGTGGCACCAGGGCACCAGGAGAATCAAAGCTGACACCTATTGTGGGATGTGTTTAGTCAGTTACTCAAACTGAAACCCCTCAACTCCCCTTGAAAAGGCAGACATTTTCTCTCAGAAGAACAACAGAGCTTTGAAACGTTGATTCTCCCTGTCCTCATTGTCTGATGAATAATAAATTTTATTTCCCTTTCCTCAAAAACCCTGCTCTCATTATTTGTAAATTGGCATTGAGATCAGAGGACCAGCTTTCTGGTGACACAGTTAGGGAGACCGCAGTTTACATTTTCCCAACCGAAAAACATGTCTTGAATTTTAGTGAATTTTTGTCTGTCTACATCACAGCCTGTGGTTCTTTAACTTCTCCCTGGGTTCTCTTTGTCAGTCTCTTGCGTTAGTACAAAAATGATGCTGATCTAGTCCACCAAAACTTTAGTCATTCAACTTCAGTTTTGCTCTCCCCGCCACATCAGAAAACATGGACTGACTGTTTCCTATTAGGTCTGGAGGTGCCATTCAGATGACTACTGGGCTTGAACTCAAGGCCTTGCTCTCGTTAGACAGATGCTCTCCTACTTGAACCTCATCCCACCTCTAGAGTCTAAGTACTTCTAATCAAAGGGCTGAAGGCGTAACTCACGTTGTAGCCAGCAGGAGGCACTGAGTTCAATGAGCCCCAGTACCTCCAAAAAAAGTACTTATAATCAAGTGGGATTAACAAAGAAATACAAACAGAAGAGGGGAAAAAAGGAATGATTTATTTGAAATGTATCAGGGAGAGTATCCTAGAAAAGTTGGTGGTGTTTGAGTCAGGCTTTGAAAGATGAAAAGGCTAAGAGACGAGAGGGAGGAAGAAGAGGGCTGGAGGAGCATTGCAGATGCATACAAGGGCACTAAGACAGGCTTGGCATTTTGGTTTCACCCAACAGATCACCATCCCCCTCCATAAGACCACCGAGAAGTCACCTTGCAGGAAGGGCCACTTGGGAGCTAAATGATGCTAGCAAGAGCAGGCTCTGGACCCCTGCGGTGAGGGTCCAGCCCTACAATAAGTGTCTGGAGGAGGAACCTGTTCACATGATGCTGAGCAGGAAGTACAGTCGGCCAGCCAGCTGAACAGCCATCTTCCTCCACTCAATGGACAGGGGACTCACTGTGCTGCCACCATGGCTAAGCACCTGACATTTATGGAAAACAGATTATTCAATTGTAACAGTCTTGTACTATAATTAAATATTATTCTGGATATGAGATTTCATTCAGACTTCTGACATGGGTTGGGACTCAGTTAACAACCTTGTAATTTACCTTACCTTTCTTTTTTTTTTCCAGATACACATTGGATCCAGATGCTTGTTTGCTTCTTTGTTTTATTTTGCTTTTAATTCCAGGAAAGTTAGTGCTGGGACTAACTTTCATCACCTGTGATGGGAGAAGAATGCACATCAACTTAATCCCTTTGAAGACTAGCAAAAAAGTTAAGTTCGTGAATTACAGATGCTGTGAGGTTGTTTTGTGACATTCCTAGAAGACCTAGGACAATTTGTTAGGACAGATGGATAAGCTCAACTTTCCGAAAGTTGTTCTGCCATGGTGTGGCCTCTGTAGCAATTGTAAAACTGCTTTAAGTACAGATGGATGAAGGCTTCTCTTTTTAAGATCAGGAGTTTTCTTGCTCAAAGCCAATAGGAAGGGGGAAAGAAAGTCATGGGAGAATAAGTGTGGAGATTAGAACATCTAAATTCTGATTTCTCAATCTGAAAAATGGAGGAGAAAGATCCATTGTGTGTCCCTCACTGACCTTGGGGGAGGTGGTCACTCTTACTTTGGAAATTTAATTGTGTTTCCATCCCTTGAACCAAGAAGAAAGTGCCAGAGTTCTACTGGCCTTACTATGGAGGCTAAAATTCAAATGTTCTGGAGACTGCCTGCCCACCCCCAGATGTTCCCTGCCTGCTCTGAGCATCCAAGACAAAAGGGATGAAAACATTTCTTCTCAGATTGAAACACAAAGCTAAACTTGGCTTAGCCTACTTTAAGCACCACATTTATCCCAACTCTTCCTGTCTTTTCTTTCTCAGCCACCCTCACTCTGTTCCCAACACCCTGCAGTTACAAAGTCCTGGCAACTTTACCCACTATCTATTTTTTATTCCCATCTTGAGATTTCCAACTGCCTTTGACCGTCGTTTAAACCCTTATTATATAGTATGAAATTGTGTTTGCTTGTAGTTGAAGCTCCCTTGAGTCAGTGTGCCAATGTCAGAATGACTTCCCTAAGATGCAAATATGTCACTTGCACTCTTAAAATCTGTCCAGAGCTCCATGATATTATAGGGCAATTCTAAGCTCCCTAGTATGGCAAAAAGATCTTCCAGACTCTATTCCTGCAGCCTGTTCAGGTTCACATCTTATGCTCCACCTGTAATAGCTGCTTATGACTTCCTGCCATTTGTGTCTATGCTCTTGTAATTTCTTCAAGTCAGTTCCTTCAATCATGACTTAGATCAAAGCTGGTGTGTTGGCACATGACTGTAATTCCAGCAGCTGGGAGGCTGAGGCAGAAAGGATTGCGAGTTTGAGGCCAGCCTGGGCTACATAAGGAGACCCTGTCTCAAAACAAAAGCAACCAAAGTCTTAGATCAGTTGTGCTTTTTTCAAGGAAGCTGTGCTTGTCTTCTCTTCTCCTACTACTCTTGGATGGTGGCTTTATATAATAAGCTTCTCTTATGCATGGGTTCACTTTCTGAGGTTTTATTATCTGCCATCTATCAATGTCCAAACATATTAAATGCAAATTCTAGAAATAAACTATAATAAACAATTCTGCACCAGTCTGAGTAGTTGATGAAATCTCTGCAGCCAAGCTCTGTCCTGCTTGGGGGCGTGAATCATTCCTTTATCTAGCCTTTGTATAGGTGACCCACCCTTTAGTAGCCATCTCTTATCAGATGCTGTCCAGGTATTGCTGTGCTTAGGCTCAAGTAGCCTTTCTTTTTCTCTTACCCAAAGCACAATGCTGGCAATTTGGCTTTCTAAAGAGAAGATGACTCAGTTCAAAGCAGCCTGGGCAAATAGTTCCTGAGACTGTATCTCAAAAAACCCCAGTACTGGAAAAAAAAAAAAAAAAGATGTAAAGTGCTTCCTTTAGTAAGAAGGTGAAAGTCCTTGACAATAAAAATCCTATGCTGAGATTGCTAACATCTTTGGTAAGGCCACATCTTTTCTGCTATTGTTGTTGTTGTTGTTGTGGGGGCAGTGAGACAGGGTCTATCTAGGCTGTCCTCCAACTCACCATCCTCCTGCATCAGCCTCCTGAGTGCTGGGATTACAGGCATGTACCTCCACACCTAGTTTGCCAAAACAAATGGTTTATCTGTGAAATTTGAAGTAGGAAAAAGGAATTCGTGGTAGTTTTGCTCAAACTACAAAAGTCATGGCCACAGTGCTTGATAAGATGGAAAAGGCATTAAATGTGTGTATGTTATCCTAGGAAAAAGCCATCCGTACAGAGCTCGGTACCATGTATGGTTTCAGGCATCCACTGAAATTTGCCCCTTCCAGGTAAGGGGTGCAGGGAGCTATAGTGTACTCTACAGATAGTCCTTGACTTTTATTGATTTGACTTACAGTTTTTTGATTTTGTGGTGGTGTACATATGCGTTCGTATGTATTCAGTAGAAACTGTATTTCAAAGTTTCAATTTTCTTCTGTTTCCAGCTGAGTGATGTGTAACTTGATACTCTCCTGAGAGGCTGGGTGGCAGTAGCAAGTCACAGCACCATCAGCCATGCGATCACGAGGAGAAACAATCAAGACTGCAGCACACTGTCTGCCTAAGCTAGGGTGTTCAGTAGGCTTGGTGTATTAAATGCATTTTTTACTTTTCAACTTACAATCATTGGGATGTAACCCTGTTGTAAGTCGAGGACAGTCTGTAGAACTTTGCTTGTGCTCTCATGATGTTTGTCACTTAGTTCTGAAATTGTTTCTTTTAATAAAAATAAATAGTAACATAAAAGTGAAATTGTCTCTTTATACATTTCTCTTCAACTAGTTCCTTTCCCATAGGGTGTATATATAGTGGGGATCCAATAATTATCTATTAAATTTAGATAAATAGCTTTTTATCTTTTGTAAGTCCCAGTAGTGGCAAGCTCTTTCCTGCATCAGATCAGAGTCTTTGCATAATTAGTTCTTTCTGGAATAATTTTCTCCCCACATTCTCCTCATTTTCCACACAACACATAATGCACTTTGAAATTATTTAGGAAGAAAGTATAGCTAGTGGTTGACAGCCCAATTTAAAAATGCAAAACAGATGAGCTTAGGCAATTTAAAAAAAAAAAAAGAGTAAAAAAAGAAATTGGCCTAAGGGCTGACTTCAGATCAGGATCCTCCTACCTATGTCTCCTGAAAGGTACCACCACACCGGCTTTTTTGTTGACATGGGAGGTCTCACTAAATTTTTGCACTAGCTGGTCTCAAACCATGATTCTGCTGATCCCTGTGTACATAATACTTCAGATTACAGGCATGTGTCATCACACCAGGACCCTGAGTGGCCCTTTTAAATCTACACTAACTTCTTTACTCTTACTTTGCACTTGGGCTTCAAACCCAGCAGCCCTTTTTTTCCCTTTAGTTCAAATAAAGATACTGGTGAAAATAAGATGGGTAGAGTTGTGAAAGAGAAAAATAGGAGTTGATCCCAGAAGGAGGTGGAAAAGAGAGAGAGGGAGGGAGGGGGTGGAGAGAGTTAGTGATACTTGTTAAGGATGGTAAGGTAGATTTTATGAGTGGGGGCAGTAATAGGTGTAGGGACTATTGCCATGGGGTCTTGCAGTGTGGGGGAGAGATGGGGCTCAACTCTGATTCCAACAAGGGTAAGTGGGGGCTTGTAAGAAAGGGGCAGGGTGGAAGTCAGTGGTTGGGAAACTACTAAGAAGAAACATCAGGTATGAGGGAGTTTGTCTCCACTGATTTGAAAGGACTATTGTTGAAAGCAGAACAGAGCGATTAAACATTGAAGGTGGTCAGATACCAAGGGTGAAGGATTTCTACTGAACAGACTTAGCAGCATCTTGCTAAGAACGGGTTCTACTAGGACAGAAAGGGAAGCCTAACATGAGACCGAGTCAGAGTCAGAAAGTACTCAGTAGTCTGACTCAGGTACGGTCAAAGGAGAGTCTTTATCACAATCGTTCTTGGATTTTAGTACAGGAACATGAGCTCTTATTTACTGCATTCACAACTGAGAAGATCATGTCTAGGACTAACCAAAAAGTTGTTGGAATAAACATGTTCAGGTTGAGGTGACCTTGCTCTACAGAGAACAAGTTGTTTTAGGAGGATGCACTACGGTACAAAATGACAAGTAGTATCAAAATAACAGGGTGATAGAGACAGCTACTGAAGAAGGCGAAACTCCAACAATGATCCTCAAATTTATTTTTAGTGAAAACCTCAGTTTTTCCAAGCATAAACTATTTTATAAAATTAGTAATGGAGACAGATCAGAAAAAGGACAACTGTTCATATTTTAGCAGGGAAAGAAGTAAAGCTCTGAAAACAGAAGAAAAGTTTTAAAACTTCCCTAAGTTACAGACTTTAAATCACAAAATCTTTTTTTTTTACATGAGACATTCAACACTTTTTTAAAATAGACATATATAGACCAGTTTGCCCAACCTCAGGCTAATGTAAAGATGATCCCCTAGTCCAGTGGGCAGAACCCAAAGTCTAGAAGATCTGTTTCTCTTCCTCTTAAACTATTACCACCTGGCTGGGCTTCAACTTTGCACAGAGTCATGATTTGCAGCTTCCAAGATTATGTCATTTGGCAAAAACATATGATGCAGAGGAGCAAGTATACCTCATGAATGAAAGCGTTACACACAACCAGAACCAGCCAGAGAGAGAACTGATACTGGCTCTGGAGATGGAAAGTAAAGGAACAGACCTCGGGTCTTCAATGCTCAGATTGAGTAGGGTTATGGTGGGCCACTGGTTTCATGTGCTTCTGGCGCCATGTTCTTTGTGAATAAAACTTGTGGTACTCTGGCTCCTGAGAACCCACTGGGCTGCCCAAGACAATGAAACTAAGTATTCTACTCTTGTTAGCCTTTCTGCCTATGGTAGGAGAAAAGATGTGCATACAGTAGGCACTTACTGAATAAATAAATGAAAGAATCAGCTATGAAACTTGTTGAATTAGGCCACTAGAGGGAATCAGAGGCTCAGATTTGGTTGATGTAGCCTAAGGACTGGAACATGGGGCGCGGTGTGCTTTGACAAAGACCAAGTTCTATTTATACCATACCACAATTAAATACAGCAGGGCAGGGAGGGGCCCCTCGTGAATACGAGTGTCTTTCCCAAGGCAGGGAGCCCCAACCAGAGCTCATGTTCTGTAGTCATCCCTGACTCAGTTCCCCAAACTCCAGGGGGGACTCAGGGATCTCTGCAGATTTTTGTGATCCTTCTGTAATCTTTTTTATCCACACCTCTGTTCAATAGCCTTAGCTGACAGGGGCCTGGGCTCTGTGATTAAACCAAGGCTTGTCAGTGTTCAGGGTGAAGTTTTGGCAGGTCTGCCATCTGGTGGGTGGAGAGGGAAGGGCAGTCCAACCACCCAGAGGAACTGAAGGATTCGTCTTCATTTAAAAAGACCTGAGAGATTGCTAATTTAACTTACCAGGAAATCACAGCCCAGAGAGCTGAAATGCCAAGTTACATAGACCTGGATTTAAACAGTGGCTACAAGACCAATTCATTCCCTGACCACTCTGAGCCTTTTTCTTCTCTGTGAAATGAGAATGAAAACGTCAACCTTGAATGGTTATTGTATAGATTATTATATACAGTACATATAAAGTATCTAGCAGGGGCACATGGTATACAGGATATACTCAGCAATAGTATTAGGTATTTTTATTAGCATATATTAGTTGTTGGGGTGGGGGTTCATTGTGACATTTACACAAATGCTTATAATTTATCTTTTTTTTTCTTCTGGACTGGGGTTTCAACTCAGGGTATACACCTTGAGTCATTCTACCAGTCCTTTTTCAAGAAAGGTTCTTGTGAACTATTTGCCTAGGGCTGGCCTGGAACTGCAATCCTCCTGATCTCTGCCTCCTGAGTAGCTAGGATTACAGGCATGAATCAATAGCACATGGCTATAATTTATCATAATTAGATTCACCCCCTCCATCATTCTCCCTCACCCCCTTCTCCCTTTCTGAGAACAATTTCAGCAACTTTCATTGTTTTATTTTCATGCACATATGTATGTTGACTGTATTCACCCACCTTTCCCCTCTGTTTTTCCTCCCCCACTCCCACTGATACCCACCCCTGGTCAGGTCCTGTTTTACCTTCCTGCCCTTCATTTTTTAAAGTGTATATTGATTATTCAAGGGGGTTTAGACTGGGTATTTCACACATGTGTATATCATGCTTTACTCAGATTAACCACTATTTCTTACTCTTTCTGTATCGCCCTGCTCCCCTATTATTCAACAGCTTCCAGTGCATTTCATTATACCATCTCATACAGTGAGGTAACATCTTTCAACATTATTCACTTTTTCATTCTCTTTTCCTCTCCTCCTCCCTGTAGTCCCCTCAGACAGATATACTATTACAATCATCCTCTCTGTGTTTCGTATTTCATAGCTATATATTCTTATATGTATTTATGTAGAAATTTATCTCATACTTCTAGCTTCCACATATGAGGGAAAATATGCAAACTTTTTCCTTCTGAGTTTGGCTTACTTTGCTTAACTTGATGATCTCCAGTTCTATCTATTTACCTGCAAACAATATAATTTCATTCTTTTTTATGACTGCATAATATTCCATTGTGTACCACATTTTCTTAATCCATCCATCAATTGTAGGGCACGGCACCTGAGCTATTTCTAAATCTTAGCTATTTTAAATTGTGCTGCAACACACACAAGTATGCAAGTGGCTGTATTGTGTACTGGCTTACATTCCTTTAGCTATGTGCCCAGTATTGCTATTCCTGGATCGTAAAGTAGATCTATTTCTAGTTTTTTGAGGAATCTCCATACTGCTTTCCATAGTAGTTGCACAAATTTACATTCCCACCAACAGTGACTAAAGGTTCCTTTTTCTCTCATCCTTGTCAGCATTTGTTGTTCGTGTTAGTGATGACAGCCATTCTGACTGGAGTGAGATGAGCTCTCAGTGTCCTTTTGATTTACATTTTCTTCAAGGCCAAGGATGTTGGGCATTTCTTCATGTGTTTATTGGCCATTTGCACTTCTTCTTTTGAGAAGTTTTTGTTCAGTTCATTGGTCCATTGATTCACTCAATGGGTTGTTGATCCTTTGCAGTGGATTGCTGATTCTTTGTGGGTTTTTCCTCCCATTTCGAAGTCCATCTCTTCAGTCTAGTGACTGTTTCCTTTGCTATGCAGAAGCTTTTCAGTTTGGCCTGGTTCCATTTCTCTTAATTGCTGAGCTATTGGATTTCTATTTGGGAAGTTATTCCCTATGTCTGCATGTTCCAGTATTTTCCCTGTTCTTTCCTGTAGTGGTTTCACAGTTTCAGCTCTTACCTTAAGCTCTTTGGTAGTACTATAGGGTGAGAGTCTGTGATCTAATTTCAACCTTACATGTTGGTCTTCAGTTCTCCCAGCACTATTTGTTGAAGAGGCTGTCTTTTCTCCAATACATGTTTTGTCTTCCTTTGTCAAAAATCAAACGGGTTTGTGTCTGGGTGATCTATTCTGTTCCATTGGTCTTCATGTCTGTTTTTGTGCGAGTACCATGCTGTTTTTATCACTATGGCTCTGTAGTATAATTTTGAGTCTGGTGTGTTATCTCTTGCATTGGTCTTTTTGCTCAGGATTGCTTTGGCTACTTGAGGTCTTTTGTGCTTTCAAATGAACTTTAGTACTGGCTTTTCTATCTCTGTGAAGAACGCCATTGGGATTTTGATGGGGATTGCACTGGACATGTAGATTGCTTCCAGTAGGAAAGCCTTTCTCACAACACTGATTCTGCCAATCCATGGGCATGGACATCCTTCTATCTTCTAATGCTTCCTTTGACTTCTTTCCCCAGTGGTTTACAGTTTTCATCGTATGGCCCTTCACCTTCTTCACTAAATTTATTCCTAGATATTTTAAGTTTTTGATGCTATTGTGAATGTTATTGTTTTCCTGATTTTTTCTTAAACTGTTCATTGTTGGCGTATAGAAATTCTCCTAATTTTTGTGTATTGATTTTGTATCCTGCTACTTTGCTAAAGTGTTTATGAGAGCTAAGAGATTTTTGGTGGAGTTTTTAGGGTCATTTGCAGATAGGAATAATATGACTTCCTCCCCTATTTGAATCCCCCCCCCCCTTTTTTTTCTCTCCTCTCTTACTGCTCTGGCTAGGAATTCCAGCACTACCTTGAGTAAGAGTGGGGAGAGTGGAAACCTTTGTCTCATTCCTGATTTTAGAGGAAATGTTTTCAGTTTTTCCCTGTTTAATAGGATGTTGGCTTATAGGTTTGTCATATACAGCCTTCATAATGTTGAGATATTTTCCTTCCATTCCTAGTTTCTTCAGAGTTTTTATCATGAAAGGATGTTGAATTTTATTGAACACTTTTTCTGACTCTATTGAGATGATAATGTGGTTTTTGTCCTTGATTCTGTTTATGTGTTATATAACATTTATTGATTTGTGTATGTTGTACCATTCTTGCATCCCTAGAATGAAACCTACTTGATCATGGTGTATGATCTTGTTAATGTGTTGCTGGATTCAGTTAGCAAGTATTTTATTGAGGATTTTTATGTCTATGTTTATTGGGGTATTGGTCTTTAACTTCCTTCCTTTCTTTCTGTGTCTTTACTTTGTTTTGGAATTAGGGTAATACTGGCTGCAAACATTTCTTAATTTACTTGGCTGCCTTCCTGTTTCACAGTGTTTTTCAGCTGTCCTGTCCTTGTGCTGTGGTTCTCGGTAGTCTTCCTCTCTTTTGCTCTTCTGTATGTGGTCTCTTCTTTGTTATCCAGACTCTTTTTCATGGGGTCCGATGGAGAAAGCTTCTACTTCTCCACCATCTTTCACCGTGTCTGTACTTTACTTTTAAGAATGTTATTGCTTGGTTGGAAAAATAAAGCCTGAGGCAAATTTCCAGATTCAAGCTTAAGGTGGGGGCGGGGACAGGCTTCTCCTAGCCTGTCCTCCTTCTCTTACTGTTTTTAATTAAGAGGACAAAGCAGGACAGCGTTGGCAAGTGGTTATTGATAACAGGTCTGTGAAACTACCCACCTCCTTGCACTCTATTTATGGCTTCATATCTAAAAAAGCAGCCAATTATGTGAGCTGGAACATGGCAAGTGTTGAATTCTGGCCACTCTCAGTCTCTCCATCTCCATAATGACAATGCCTGGGGCACTGAAGAGAAAGTGGACAGGCACTTGTAGGGGAAGATGTCTTGTTCATTAATGCAAGGTTATTAAGTGTCATGACAGTTATCAGCCAAAGAAAACAATGGAGCTAATAACTGTGTGGCCATTTCAATTCTCCAGGTAAAAGTTCTTGGTGGCTCAGGCCCCCGACAGCCTATTCATGTTGAGGAAGGGAGAGTCCAGATGTGTGCTCTCCCAATCCCCTGGCAGCATTCTCCTTTTGCACTAATGAGGAGAAAAGTTTGGACACTAGCAACTACTTTTTGGATATATGCCTGAGGAAAAGAACAACAGCATTTTAATTTAGTTCATTTATAATAAAGTGAAGCCCTCTCAGTAGGCAAAATCAGTATCTATCATCCAAGGTTAGTAGTGGGCCAGGGTTTTCTCCTGAGAGTGGTATGTTAGCTTTCAGTTACTATTTAAAAAATACTGAAGATAATAGCTTATAAGGAGAAAAGGTTTACCCTGGCTCATAGTTTCAGAGGTTCCAGTCAAGCCTGGTGCTTTGGGCCTGTGGTGAGTCAGCATGTCACAGCTCACCTCATGGATAAAGCAGGAAGGAGAAAGAGAGAGGGAAAGAGAGAAAGAGGGAAAGAGAGAGAGAGAGAGAGAGAAAGGAGTCTCACAGTTCCCTTCAAGGGGACATCTTTGATGACCTAAGACATCTCAGTAGGTCCCACCTCTTCTCTCTTTTTTTTTTGGGGGTGGGGCTCCCACCTCTTAAAGTTCCCTCCACCTTCCCATACTACCATGGACCAGGGACCAAGCATTTAACTCACGGGTGTTTGCCTGTAAGAATAGTAAACCTTCAAATCCTAATGGATTTTGATTCCTTGGTCTGCACATTCTCTTGAAATGTTTTGGTCAATATCTCTTATTTATGACCTGCTTCCCCAGCAATACGTCCTCAGACTTCCAGTCCTAGTAAACTTTTAGTTAGTTTATTGCTTTCCCAGATGGTTGGAAGGATGGAGTCATACTTTATATCTGAGGTAATAAACACATATTTTGTTAAATGAATGCATAATAAATACAAATTGTGAAATGCCTTTATCATTGTCACTGTAATCATACAGATGTGCTAATAGGATAGAAATACTCCTTCTTGATGATTTGGAACTTTCTTTGAGATAGTTTGTTCATTAATTCATGAATGAATGTTAGAATTTGGAAAGATGCCTTACCAGGACATATGGAAGACAAGTTCTTTGTTCACAAAGAAGGAAATAGGAGCCCGAATTTTATTATTTTCATGATAATCAATTGTTCATACACAGTTTTTCACAGTATCATTTCCTCAGCCAATATTTACTGGATACACATTATTATAAGTCATTGTGCCCTACTATGTAATAGGGTTGCAAAGATGAATGGAAAGTTGATTCAGTTCTACAAATGTAAACCTTCTATGGGATCAGACATGGTAAAAATTGGCAAGGTATAATGTAAAAATCAGGTAGCAGAAGAAAGGTATAAATACTTTCTGTGAAGTACAGAGGAAGAAAAGATGGTGGGTCACCAGGGCTCCATGAAAGAGCTGGCATGTCAGAGGGCCTCTAGGCTGTCTAAAATGTGGGTGAGCAGAGCCCAGTGAGGCCTCCAGCCAATAGAACATTTGTTCTCCAGCAAAGTCAGATAATGAGACAGAACAGAGCAGAACAAGTTGCAGAGAACAATTTTGCAGAATCAAATACAGCATTCATCAAGTGCAGCCAATGAAAAGAAAGTTGGAAGAAGTGCCAGGCCTGCCCTGGCTGCTGGGGGACTGGTCCTCATTTACAGGTGGCATGGCAAGTCTAGAACAGCAGGTAAGAACACATTTGACCATGTCTGTGAGTCTTGGCTCTGTCAGATCAGAGCTGATCAGAGAATGAATGTCTTTTCTTAAGTCACTTAAACTCTCTGAGGCACAGTTCCCTCATTTGTAAAGTAATAATAATAATACTTTGCAAGGTTGTGAGAGTTAAATGCAAGCGTGTATCTAAAGCCTTTTAAACAAAAAGCCTGACACCTTATGGACAGTCAGTAGTAAAGGGAGATTATCCTGCCAATCATCATTGGGAGATTTTTTTCTTCTTTGGGTGGTACTGGGGTTTGAACTCAGGGTCTCATGCTTGCTAGGCAGCTCACTACAACTTGAGCCATTTCACCAGCCCTTTTTTGGATTGGGTATTTTTCCACATGGGGCCTCACAAACTATTTACCGGGACTGGCTTCAAACTCCGAACCTCCTGATCTCTGCCTCCTGAGTAGGTAGGATTACAGGCGTAAGCCACAGGTGCCTGGCCATTGACAGATTTTTGAGAGCTTTAGTGAGAAGACAAAAATGTCATCAAGAAGTGACCGTTCAGTAGAGGAAGAGTATGAATAATAAATTATCCCAGATGTCAGAACTGAAAACAAGAAACACTGTATCTCACAGTTTCAGAGGGTCAGGAATCCAGAAACATTTTAACCAAGTGGTCTGGCTCAGCATCCCTCCACAGGATGCAATAAAGATGTCACTTTACCGCCATCTCAAAATTCAACACAGGGAGGATCAGCTTCCATCTAACATGGCTGTGGCATACTATTATAGCGGCCAAGAAGGGACTAAGATGGGTAGGTTCCTTGGAGAAAAACCTGCACATTGTTAAAAGATGAACAGGGAACGGATGACATTGTGTAAGCAAAACTATGACTGCCTACTACACTAACATCTCAAAGGTGCTCTAAATAAAACAAGTGAATTCAAAATTGAAAAGCCCTTGTAAGCTAAGCATGATGGCACACATCTGCAATCCTGGCACTAGGGAGGCTGAGGCAGGAGGATTACTTGAGCTCAGGAGTTTGACACCAGTCTGGGCGACACAGACTCTGTCTCAAAACAAACAAACAAAAAAAAAAACAAAGCAAAACAGTAAACCCCCAAACTTATGTCTAGCATATTTTCTACTATAGAGAATGTGAATGACATCAGCAGTTTCCTCCTCACACATATTTATCCTAGGCCTACAACTGGCAGTCACCAACCTAGAGGATGTGCTCTGAGGGGAGGGACAGAAACACGGCCAAGAACCGGTGGGAATCATGAGACTCACTTCCGCCTTCCAGGATGGAGTCAGGACCCTGGAAGAAAGGACAAAGGGGGTGGGCAAAACAGAATGCGGTGGAGAAGAGGAAGAGAGGAAAAGGAGACAAGAAGGAAAAGGACTCACACAGTCATCCATGGCAAATTTTCTCAGTTTTTCTAAAAATAGACTACTGAGCAAAGTGAAGAAATCTTTATCGGGCTCCATCATAGGCTTGTGATTGACTCGTAAGTAGTAAGATTGCTTCCTTTTTTCAAATGAATGGTAGCAGAATTCTTCCCAAACATTGCAGCTAGATGGAGGAGTTACACCAGGGAAAAAGTATTGAGAGAGGGTCCAGAAGAGGGGCGATATCTGAGCCGAGGCTTGAAGGGTGAGTTAAGGGTGAGTTAAGGGGTGAAGGGTAAAGGTATGGGGGAAGTCCTTGTGAGTTAGTGGGTTAGTGAGTGTGAGTTAGTGATGTAGTTCAAACATTCTCCACAACAAATAACCCTAGGTAGGAACAGCCTCATCTCCAGAGCAACAGCCAACCTTTCTAAGTAATGGTCAGAAGAACTGAGCTGCACAGTCCTGTTTTCTAATGAATGACAACCAAAAGTAAAGAAACGTGTGACACAGGTGAACTGTCTTTTGCCAATTCATCACAGAGCTATGCACTGCAGCTGCATTTCTTCTCCAGTTTCGTGGGCTGGGAATATTTCATACTGTGAAGGAAGCCAGTTCTGGAGCTCATTAGCACAGGCTCTTCTACACACATGGGAGTTAAAGCATAGGTGTGCCCCATTTAAGCAATCCTTGTATGTGAGACTGAAATTTTCTAGAGACCAATTAAGCAGCTATAAGCTATCTTGTAAGAATGTTCTCACTTTTCTAAAGGATTAACAAGAATAGAAAGCCGAACTCTGTCAGTATTTTTATGAAGGTACTGAAGTTGAATGGTGATGGAAACTTTGAGGCTGAAATCGTATTAAAGTTTAATTGGAAATGAAGATGAAACTTCTCTGAAATGATTAGTTGTCGTTGGGTTCCCGATCTGAAGTGTGAAAAATATGATTCTATTTACAGACACTGAATCAGCCTGCCTGCTTCCAGCCCTTCCCCTACTCCATCCTACACATGGCTGTCAATACATCTTCTTCCATGTTTCGCCCTCTCCCCCTCAGCTGAAAGATCTTCAGTTCAGATGAGGTACAGCTTCCTCCCTACTTCTCACCACAATTAATATTATCAACACGGCACCTTGCCAGATTCTCAATTTAGCTTACACTATTCCACCTGCCACAAACCTTTCTTCCTTTGTTTTCCTTTTATCTGTCTATCTGCAAATCCTTCAGCCATGGAGTTGCTCTTAAAATCTTTAGCTGATTTTTTTGCAGCAGGTGGTGAGCTAAGCTAATGCCTTGAAAACCTTCATGTTGGTCCCCAGTCTCCTCAGATAAGTAAGCAGGATTTTTTTTTGGGTGTGGTGGTGGTGTGAGCTCAGGGCCTTGGGCTTACTAGGCAGGCAATCTACCAATTGAGCCACATCTCCAGCCCTTTCTGCTGTGCTTATTTTTGAGATAGGGTCTCGCTTTGTGCCTGGGCTGCCTGGACCTCATCCTCCTAGTTATGCATTCCCTTGTAGGAGGGATGACAGGCACGCTACCATGTCCATCACTGGTTGAGAAGGGGTCTCATAACTTTTTTTTTTTGCCCTGGCTGCCCTCCAACCTTGATCCTCCTGATCTCCATCTCCTGAGTAGCAAGGATTCCAGGCTTGAACCTGGAAATGCAGAAATTATGTCTAATATAGGCATGCATTTATATCTTCAGTGACTTGCACATTGTATGCATAAGTACTTTGGTTGATAATAAAAAGTAGATATATGCAATTGGGATTTGAACTCAGGGCCTTGCACTTGCTAGGCAGGTGCTCTATCACATGAGCACCCGCAGCCTTTTTTGCTTTAGATATTTTTCAGATAGGGTCCATGCTTTTGTGTGGTGCTGATCTAGACTGTGATCCTCCTACCTACGCCTCCCGTGTAGCTGGGATTGCAGGCGTGAGCCACCATGTCTGGCCCTCATATGCAACTTTCTAAGGATCTTGTCTATTGCATTAATAAAAATTCACATGCATAGACATTTAATTTGCATGGAGATGGGGAGAAAGGCAAGGAAGGATAAGAATGTAATTGTGGTGGAAATTTAGAGCTGAGGATCTGATCAGTACTCAGGCTTTTGTTGAGGATCTCCTGCTGTTGGGAGCTTATCAGCATTGTTCAGCAATAGCATACTATGTAGGGACCTCGTAGCAACACTACACTTATCTGTCTCAGCAAAGGCTTCACTTCCAGCCACTGTGCCTGGCAAGATGTTTGCTGCCTGCTTTGCTGGGTAACTCAAGTATGTATTCTCTCACTAACCTGAGTACTTTTGATTTCATATCTTAGTTCTTGCCTGCCATCAACACTATCTTCCTTGTCATCATGATAGGAGTTGAGAGTTACATTTTCTACCTTTGATGAGACTTGATTCGTGCTTGGAATGCCTACTGAAAAAGATTTCCCATTTTTGTGCACTACAATCCCAGCTGCTCTGCACTCCCCTCTTTCTAGGCTCAATTTTCTTTGATCCCCATTAAACACAACAAATTGGTAAAAGTGGGTCAGAACTACAGTTACTTTAAATGGCCTACGATGGCACAGTCTCTTAAGCACAAAACCAGTATGTGTGGAAAACACAGAACAATACAAAATAAAGGCAAATAAGTGCTAAATGAATGGAACAGACTGCAGTAGGAGAGGGGAGACAGGAGAGATCTGTGACAACTGAAGCAATAGGAAAAAAAATTTCAAAAAGGAGTGAACTTTGGAAACTATTCCAAGGAGAACACTAGCAAAACTATGGAAAGACATATGCATTGTAGCACCATTTGCAATGCCAAAGACTAGACATGGCACATCAATGGGGCACTGATTGAATAATCTGTGGTTCACCTACATAATAGAGTATTGAGCAATTTTAAAAAGAATGAAAAGTATATATATTTTGTTTTAGAATGATTTCCAATAAATAATTTAACTGAAAACCACAAGGTTCAGAAGAGTGTGTATAATAGGCTAACTTTTATCAGAGTGGATAACAGAAATATTTACATATTTGTTTATATTTAAAATTAAAAGCAATGAAAGAACCATCTAACAAGTGAAAATTGAGTAACTCCAGGGGGGTGGAAGCTAGATGCATCCAGATGTAGCTGTGTTAGTTATTTATTGCTATGTGTAAGTTATGTTAAAACTTAGAGGCCTTAAGTAGCATGTTGTTTCAGGTAAGTTCAAGGGTCAGGAATCCAGAAGCAGTGTAGCTGGCTCAGTGTTTCATGAGACTGTATTCAAGATGTTGGTCCTGTGTGCTGGTGACTCAGGCCTGTAATTTTACTACTTGGGAGGCTGAGATCAGGAGGATTGAGGTTTGAGGCCAGCACAGGCAAATAGTTCAAGAGTGGCCTGGGGGTGTGTGGCTAAAGCAGTAAAGCACTTGCTTGGCAAGTGTGAAGCTCTAAGTTCAAACCTCAGTCCCACCAAAAAAAAAAAAAATGTTGGTTCAAGTTTTAGTCACTTAAGGTTTGCCTGGGGCTAGAGAATCTACTTGAGCAGTGGTTCATAAGTGTGGTTTTTGCAGGAGGACTCAGCTCCTCGTCACAGGGACTTCTCCCTCTGTAGGGTGGCTTGAACATCTTCATGCCATGGCAATTGGTTTCTTCTAGAGCAAGCTATCTGAAAAGAGTAAAGGAAGTGGCAGTTCCCTGTGTGACCAAATCTTGGAAGACATACCTTGCTATTTACTAAGTCTAACCCACCCACATGGTGAGGGGAATTGTGGCCCCACCTTTTTAAAGGTGCATTAAGGAATTCATGAACTTATTTTAAGCTCCCATGGAACCCACTTTCACATATTTAAGTTTGGACCCAAATTAATTCATTTTGTGGGTATGCATGTGGTACTGCAGATTGAAACCAGGGCCTTGCACATGCTAGGCAAGCATTCTACTACTTGAGCTCTGCTCTCGGCCCCCCTCTTTTGTTTTCTTTTTTAAAATTTTTTAAAATTTGTTTTTGAGATAGGCTCTCACAGTTACCTTTTCCCAGGCTGGCCTTGAAGTTGCGATCCTCCTGACTCCGCCTCCCCGGTACCTAGAAGTACAGGCATGTACCACTACAACCAGCCATAGCAATGTTTGATGTGGTTATAAAAGTTAATATCATAAAAGTAAAAATAAACTTCAACCCCTGAACATTGAAATCAAATAAAAGAAATTAACCTGAACATGTAACAAGTTGATGGCTCAGAGACAGTGCTTCGATTACTTTATTTTTACTTATTTTGTTTTACTGAAATAAGAACACTTAATATGAGATCGATACCCCCAACAAAATTTTAATGTATATTGTTATTCACTGTCAGCCCAATGTATAGAAGCCCTCTGGAATTTATTCATCTAGCTTGACTAAAACTTTATGCTCATTGATTGGTTGCTTGGTTTTTTTGGGGTTTGTTTGCAGTACTGGGGTTTGAACTCAGGGCCTCAGGTTTGCTAGGCAGGCACTCCACCACTTGAGCCACTCTACACCCTATGCCCATGGAGTAGTAACTCTCCTTTCCCCTCCCTAGCCCCTGGTAAGTAGCATTCCACACTGTGAGTCCACGAGTTTGATTATTCATAGTGTATCATGCAACATTTCTCCTTTGGTGACGGACTGATCTCACTTAGCATAATGTCCTCAAGGTCCAGCCGTGTCGTCTTATACTGGCTGAATGATACTCCACTGTACGTATGCACCACATTTTCTTTACCCACTCTGTTGCTGATGGGCATTTAGTTATTGCCACAGTTGACTTCCGCTAACATAATGAATGCAGGAGTGCTAATGCATCTTCAAGATCCTGACTTTGAGTCTTTTTTTGATGAATACCCAGAAGAGGGAACGTTGGATCATATGCTAGTTCTATTTTTAATATTCTTTTAGGAATTTCTATACTAGATTCCACAGTGATTATGTAATTTCACTTCTACTAGAATCATACAAGGGTTCTAATTTCTCCTTCTTGCCAACACTTGTCTTTTCATAGTGGCCATCCTGACAGGTGTAAGGTGAAGCAACTGAAATTACTTTAAAATAGAGTAATTTGAGTGTACAATTCTGGAAGAATACATTCAAAGAATAACAATAGTTATAAAGAGATCTTAAACTGTTTTCAAAAATTAAAATATTGGTATTACTATCTGAACCATTAAGTATATATGTTTCTATATAGTGAATTCTGTATATTTATACTATATTAGTGTGCATACACTGTATTAGTTTTATTCTGAAACTAAGTATTAGATATATATATATCTCAAATAAATAATTATGTTAATTTATTCAGGAGCTAAATCTTTTAGCGGAAGAGGAGAGATATAAATAAAAAATTGAATGAATCAAGTGGAAAATCCTATAATCTTAAATTTGATTTAAAAAATTGGTAAGATCCATGTTTATTGCGGCACTATTCACAATAGCCAAGTTATGGAAACAGCCAAGATGCTCCAGCACTGACGAATGGATTAAGAAAATGTGGTATCTATACACAATGGAATTTTATGCAGCCATGAAGAAGAACGAAATGTTATCATTCGCTGGTAAATGGATGGAATTGGAGAACATCATTCTGAGTGAGGTTAGCCTGGCTCAAAAGACCAAAAATCGTATGTTCTCCCTCATATGTGGACATTAGATCAAGGGCAAACACAACAAGGGGATTGGACTATGAGCACATGATAAAAGCGAGAGCACACAAGGGAGGGGTGAGGATAGGTAAGACACCTAAAAAACTAGCTAGCATTTGTTGCCCTTAATGCAGAGAAACTAAAGCAGATACCTTAAAGCAACTGAGGCCAATAGGAAAAGGAGACCAGGAACTAGAGAAAAGGTTAGATTAAAAAGAATTAACCTAGAAGGTAACACCCACGCACAGGAAATCAATGTGAGTCAATGCCCTGTATAGCTATCCTTATCTCAACCAGCAAAACCCCTTGTTCCTTCCTATTATTGCTTATACTCTCTCTACAACAAAATTAGAGATAAGGGCAAAATAGTTTCTGCTGGGTATTGAGGGGGGGAGCGGGAGGGGGTGGAGTGGGTGGTAAGGGAGGGGGTGGGGGCAGGGGGGAGAAATAAACCAAGCCTTGTATGCACATATGAATAATAAAAGAAAAATGAAAAAAAAAAATAAAGTTTCTGCGAAAAAAAAAAAAAATAAATAAAAAATAAAAAATTGGTAAGAAGTTCTGTATTTTCTTTAAAAATAAATATATTAAGCCAAGTGTAGTGGTTTAGACCTGTAATCCCAGCACTTGGGAGGCTGAGGCAGGAAGATCAATAGTTGGGAGGCCAGCTTGTGGCTGGTAGTAAAACCCTATCTCAAAAAGCAAGAACATAAACAACCCAGATTTGCTTGCCCTGTTCACTGTAAAGGCCTAGAAACCATGACAAATTCCAAAATAACAACAATCTCTCCACCCAAATTGTGTTCTCTAAATAGAATTCTAGATAAATGCCATTCTAGATAAGTACTAGATAAATAAATAAATGTTCTTAGATACATACTGACTCAAGGCCGGGACAGGAGAAGTGGCAGGGAGACTGGAACCTTCTATCATAGACCACAGGGTTGTATATAGAAGATTCAGGAACCTACTTGAAAGACCTCACACAGGCCAAAACTGGATAATTTGAGCGTAGCAGTGGGTAACAGTAATAACGTAGCAATGCCATGCCAAATGCATCAAAATCATGTATTCATACTGATACTAAAAAAAGTGAATAAATAAAACTATACCAACACCTTTGGATGATGCTAAGGAAACCATTCATTATTATGAAAAATGATAAAGAAGAAAAGGAAGGAAAATCAATGATATTCATTCTGCTTTTTCTTTTAAGACTGCAACTCAGGAATTTCGGCTCATTAATGCTACAGCCATTTTTCAACCTCTAATAAAAAAAACACACATCCAATTTCAGAATCTGAGGCAAGAAGTGGAAGACCACAGGCGCTGGAGAGGCAGGACAAATGTAAACAGCAGAGAGCAAGAACAAGGAGGAGACCATGAAGATGGACTAAAAGCCCTGGCTGCTCTCTGCTGTTGATGTCCCACAGAAGCCAGGACCCTTTGTCACAGGGCTAAGCCACACACTAACCCCGGGGGCAGAGGCTGGAGGAGCCTGCAGGAGACAGAGAAGTAGCTGTTGGTCAGCTGCTGTCACATACCAATGAGGTGAGCTGGCTGCGTGAGCTATTAAGCGGCCCCTGCTTCACGTCCACCCTCTCAATCTCGCGAGAATCCTCCTTGTGGTACATCCTGGCCAGAAACATACGGGAAGATGGAATTCTGGGAAATAGAGTTTGGCCCAGCAACACGGACGCATTGCAAAACCACACAATCATCAATGGCCTCTAAAACCATTAGGTGAGGGGTTGTCAGGGAGCTTCATGATGCAGGGGCTTCCACGGGCACATTTTGAATCCACTGATGGACGTTCACAACATAAAATAGAACCATCGTGTGCCTTGTGCCTCCTGCCATGATGCAATAAGAAATATTTAGCCAGACTACAACATATTCTTACCAAAAAAATCAAACTTGAATGTGGTGTAGCCTCAGGCTCCAATTACCAGTTTACAGGAAATACAAGGGCAGAAGTACAGCACAGGCATGCAATCAGCCCAATCCAACACGTGGGGATTATACAGAACTCTTATATTCAGGGTTTTTTTCTGTACTTTTTTTTTGAGACAGGGTCTTTAGCCCAGGCTGACCTCAAACTCATGATCCTTCTGCCTTCACCTTCCAACTTCTGGGACTAGAGGCATGTACAACCATGCCCAGTTTAAAAACTTAACTTCCTCCTCCCCTTCCTCCTTCTCCCCAGCTTTCTCCTCCCCCTCCTCCTCTTCCTCTTCCTCCATCTTTTCTTATTCTTCTTCTGGGGGTGCTGAAGATTGCACTTAGAACTATGCAAGTGCTCTATCACTTTGAGCTGCCCCCAGTTCAGCTTCTTTTTTTGAGGTTGCTGCAGTTTGAACTCAGGATCTCATGCTTGAAACACTCTATCACTTGAGCCACACACCCAGTCCTTTTGCTTTTGGTTTATTTTTCAGATAGGGTCTCAAGCTTTTGCCTGGTCCAGCCTCAGACCACAATCCTCCCACCTCCACCTCCTGAGTAGCTGAGATGACAGGTATGATACACTGTTTTTAAGGTAGGCCTCACTAACGTTCCCTGGGCTGACCTCAAACTAAGATTTTCCTATCTCTACCTCCAGGTAGCTGCAATTATAGATGTGCACCACCACTCTTGGGCACCCCCATTTCAGCTTAAATCACAAAGAAATTGCAAAGAAAATAAAAGGGGTGTGTGTATAACTCATAGACTTGAAAGAAATAGCAACCAAACACAATGGATGAAACTTGTTTGACTCTTGATTCAAACAAACTAACTTAACAATGGTGTGTGTGTGTGTGTGTGTGTGTGTGTGTGTGTGTGTGTGTGTACAGGCACTCCTCAGCTTATGATGGGGTTATGTCCCATAACACCATACCCTGAAAATATCCTAAGTTGAAAATGCACTTAGTACATCTAACCAACCAAAGATCATAACTTAGCAACACAGTGCACTACAGAGTATCAGTTGCTTACTCTGGTAATGACATGACTGGGAGCTGTGGCTCTGTGCCACTACCCAGCATTGACAGATATTACCGAATACTTCCAGTCCTAGAAAAGGTCAAAATTCAAAATTCATAGTAGGGTTTCTACTGAATGCATATCTGTATTGCACCATCGCAAAGTTGAAAAACTCATTAGGTTGAACCATCATAAGTTGGGGGCAAAATATTTCTACATATATTCCTATGGAGCAAGCTTTTTCTTGTTCCTGTTACTACTAAACCTAATTGGGCCTAACTGGGGGCAAAGGAAGATGCAGAAAAGACACAGTGTAGACAGACAGACATGCAGAAAGTTGGGGTCAGATGTGTTGGGCGCTCAGATGGAGATGCACAATAGCCTCATTGCTTTTTTACTTCTCTTGACACCGCTTCCTTTCTGTCTTTCACTTCTCTATTCTTTAAGGCCTTATTCCTTTAAAATTCTTTAAAACTTTGCTTTAAAGTCTTCTTTTCTATTCTTTTTTTTTTTCTTTTTCTTTTATTATTCATATGTGCATACAAGGCTTGGTTCATTTCTCCCCCCTGCCCCCACCCCCTCCCTTACCACCCACTCCGCCCCCTCCCTCTCCCCCCCACCCCCTCAATACCCAGCAGAAACTATTTTGCCCTTATCTCTAATTTTGTTGCAGAGAGAGTATAAGCAATAACAGGAAGGAACAAGGGTTTTTGCTGGTTGAGATAAGGATAGCTATACAGGGCATTGACTCACATTGATTTCCTGTGCGTGGGTGTTACCTTCTAGGTTAATTCTTTTTGATCTCACCTTTTCTCTAGTACCTGTTCCCCTTTTCCTATTGGTCTCAGTTGCTTTTAAGGTACCTGCTTTAGTTTCTCTGCGTTAAGGGCAACAAATGCTAGCTAATTTTTTAGGTGTCTTACCTATCCTCACCCCTCCCTTGTGTGCTCTCGCTTTTATCATGTGCTCATAGTCTAATCCCATTGTTGTGTTTGCCCTTGATCTAATGTCCACATATGAGGGAGAACATATGATTTTTGGTCTTTTGGGCCAGGCTAACCTCACTCAGAATGATGTTCTCCAATTCCATCCATTTACCAGTGAATGATAACATTTCGTTCTTCATGGCTGCATAAAATTACATTGTGTATAGATACCACATTTTCTTAATCCATTCATCAGTGGTGGGGCATCTTGGCTGTTTCCATAACTTGGCTATTGTGAATAGTGCCGCAATAAACATGGGTGTGCAGGTGCCTGTAGAGTAACCTGTGTCACAGTCTTTTGGGTATATCCCCAAGAGTGGTATTGCTGGATCAAATGGTAGATCAAAGTCTAGCTTTTTAAGTAGCCTCCAAATTTTTTCCAGAGTGGTTGTACTAGTTTACATTCCCACCAGCAGTGTAAGAGGGTTCCTTTTTCCCCACATCCTCACCAACACCTGTTGTTAGTGGTGTTGCTAATGATGGCTATTCTAACAGGGGTGAGGTGGAATCTTAGTGTGGTTTTAATTTGCATTTCCTTTATTGCTAGAGATGGTGAGCATTTTTTCATGTGTTTTTTGGCCATTTGAATTTCTTCTTTTGAGAAAGTTCTGTTTAGTTCACTTACCCATTTCTTTAATTGGTTCATTAGTTTTGGGAGAATTTAGTTTTTTAAGTTCCCTATATATTCTGGTTATCAATCCTTTGTCTGATGTGAAGCTGGCAAATATTTTCTCCCACTCTGTGGGTGTTCTCTTCAGTTTAGAGACCATTTCTTTTGATGAACAGAAGCTTTTTAGCTTTATGAGGTCCCATTTATCTATGCTATCTCTTAGTTGCTGTGCTGCTGGGGTTTCGTTGAGAAAGTTCTTACCTATACCTACTAACTCCAGAGTATTTCCTACTCTTTCCTGTATCAACTTAAGAGTTTGGGGTCTGATATTAAGATCCTTGATCCATTTTGAGTTAATCTTGGTATAGGGTGATATACATGGATCTAGTTTCAGTTTTTTGCAGACTGCTATCCAGTTTTCCCAGCAATTTTTGTTGAAGAGGCTGCTATTTCTCCATCGTATATTTTTAGCTCCTTTGTCAAAGACAAGTTGCTTATAGTTGTGTGGCTTCATATCTGGGTCCTCTATTCTGTTCCACTGGTCTTCATGTCTGTTTTTGTGCCAGTACCATGCTGTTTTTATTGTTATTGCTTTGTAATATAGTTTGAAGTCAGGTATTGTGATACCTCCTGCATTGTTCTTTTGACTGAGTATTGCCTTGGCTATTTGTGGCCTCTTGTGTTTCCATATAAATTTAACAGTAGATTTTTCAATCTCTTTAATGAATGTCATTGGAATTTTGATGGGAATTGCATTAAACATGTAGATTACTTTTGGGAGTATCAACATTTTTACTATGTTGATTCTACCAATCCATGAGCATGGGGAATCTCTCCACTTTCTATAGTCTTCCTCAATCTCTTTCTTCAGAAGTATATAGTTTTCCTTGTAGAGGTCTTTCACATCTTTTGTTAGGTTTACACCTAGGTATTTGATTTTGTTTGAGGCTATTGTAAATGGAATTGTTTTCATACATTCTTTTTCCGTTTGCTCATTGTTAGTGTATAGAAATGCTAATGATTTTTCTATGTTGATTTTATATCCTGCTACCTTGCTATAGCTATTGATGATGTCTAGAAGCTTCTGAGTAGAGTTTTTTGGGTCTTTAAGGTATAGGATCATGTCGTCTGCAAATAGGGATATTTTGACAGTTTCTTTACCTATTTGTATTCCTTTTATTCCTTCTTTTTGCCTAATTGCTCTGGCTAGGAATTCCAGTGCTATGTTGAATAGGAGTGCAGATAGTAGGCATCCTTGTCTGGTTCCTGATTTTAGAGGGAATGGTTTCAGTTTTAATCCATTAAGTATAATGCTGGCTGTAGGTTTGTCATATATAGCTTTTATAATGTTGAAGAACTTTCCTTCTATTCCTAGTTTTCTTAGAGCTTTTATCATGAAATGATGTTGGATCTTATCAAAGGCTTTTTCTGCATCTATTGAGATGATCAAGTGGTTTTTGTCTTTGCTTCTGTTAATGTGGTTTATTACATTTATTGATTTTCGTATGTTGAACCACCCCTGCATCCCTGGGATGAAGCCTACTTGGTCATGGTGAATAATCTTTTTGATGTGTTGCTGAATTCGGTTTGCCATTATTTTGTTGAGGATTTTTGCATCAATGTTCATTAAGGAGATTGGCCTATAGTTCTCCTTTTTGGAGGTGTCTTTCCCTGGTTTTGGGATAATTGTAATAATGGCTTCATAAAATGTGTTTGGCAGTTTTCCTTCCCTTTCTATTCTTTAAAGTCTCTTTCCTTAGACTTGCTCTGTCCCATGTTTTCTCTTAGCTTTTCTTTAGCTTAATCTCTCTTAAAGTCTTTGCCCCAGACTTGCACTGTCCCATGCTCTCTCTTTGGCTTTCTTAAAGCCTTGGTGCTCAGACTTGCACTGTCCTACGTTTTCTTTAGCTTTTCTTTAGCTTAGTTTTTCTAAAGCCTACGTATAAAGTTCTTGGTGCAGACTTGCACTGTCCCATGTTCTCTGAGCAAGTTGCCAACCAATTCTATCAAACCCTCTTTAGCAATCCCCCTTTAGCAATTTTCTAGCAATTCTTTTCTCAGTCAGCAATTCTCCCTTCAACAATTTCCCTTCAGCCAACCACCCCCAAACCCCGTCAAAAAACCTCCCCCATCCAAAAGCCTTGCGTCCTCCTTCAGTGAGTCTTTTATACCCAGTGGTAAACAAGGAAGTGGAAAATGGTTTGGGGAGGGGCATGACATTGTAACAGGAGAAACCTGGTTCCTACTTCTTTCTCTAAACGTAAACAACTTAGGAAAAGCAGCTGAGCTGCATCTTGCTCTCCTCTGTGTCTGGGGCTGTGCCAAATCTCAGCCTACGGATTATGTCTTAGACTTCCTAAGACATAAACATCTTAGGAAAAGCAGCTGCTCTGCATCTTACTCTTGCCCTATTCTGCGGCTGGGGCTGTGCTGAACTCAGCCTGCAGAATATTAAGTACAACTGTGCTTATGTCCTCAGAGGCTTCTCCTACTCCGCTCCCCACACTCCTACACATGCACTACCAGGGGAAATGGGGAAACTCATTCTGGAGGCAGGAAAGGGAGCACCGCCATTTGCATAAAATTTCACATTTCCACAATGGCATTTTTTTTTTGGGGGGGGGGGTGGTACTGGGGTTTGAACTCAAAGCCTTTCACTTACTAGGCAGGTACTCTATCACTTGAGCCATGCACCCAGACCCACAATGGCATTTTATAATTGTGTCCTTTTGGTAGCTGTTAGGAAGCTCAGGCATGAAGCTATAGAAGGGGAAACTGACATCGGAGAGATGGAATGGTTTGTCACAGCCAGTAAGTAGCTGAGCTTGAATTAGAACCTCAGGAGTCCACTGAGTCAGAAAGGCCAGGACCTCAGCAACTGTCCTGGGCAGAGACCAGCATCCATGCTGGGAGAAAGTTGAAATGCAGCCACTTACAAAGGGTGGCAGGCAATTAGTAAAAATGTTTGAAAAATCAAAGAGAAAAATTTAGACTGGTGTCAAGGATAAGAGATCATTTTTTTTCATAGTCACCCCTCCTACCACACAAATAAAAGTCAGTGCAGAATAGATGAGAGGAAGTACCTCTCATCTGATGGAGGTACCTGGAGAGAGTCGTGAATATAAATAACACTGGGGTGTAGAGCAGGACAGTGCCAATCAAATGGCTCAAAGAACCTTCGGTCAGACTGGTGGAGTGGCTCAAGTGGTAAGAGTGCCTGTCTAGCAAGCCTGAGGCCCTAAGTTCAAATCCCAGCACTGCCAAAGAAAAACAAAGCAAACCAACCAAACAAAAACATTCAGTCAAGCTGAAATCAGATGGCCTGCACAGTCGCCTGACTGCAATCACGCAGGGAGGCAGGAAGGGGGTGGCATCCACACATGTGTCCCAGCCCTGACCCAGGCAGAGGGTGTGCTGAGCCCTTCCCATGAGCCATCTGGGTCAGCATGCTGACCCACCCCAGGTGTGTTTCCTGTACTAGAAACAAGAAAGCACCCGGCTCTCACAACACACTCAAGTGGCCCAAGGGGGTTTCTTCTTCTAGTCTCATGAGGAAAGGGGATGTGCTCACTCACAAACGTGATCAGCAACCACGTAGCAGTAATAAATTTGACTGTGAAATGACAAATTATATTCTGGTAAATTAATTTTCTTGTGAATCTGATAGAAATGAGTGAGATGAGCTGAGAGGGAACAAATAACATCCAGTTCTCAGGGCTGTTAGCTCATAGCAGAAATGGAACTTTCCAAGGCAGAGGTGACTTCCTAGGCCACCCCAGTACCAGTCCCTGGCACACTGCCTGGCATTTAGTTAAGTGCTCAGTAAGCATCACCATTATTATCCTAAGAGTATTTCTGTTAGTTTGTGAATTTATTTTTATGGCCAAGGGAATTTTTCTCTCTTTTAAAAATTACAGTATATCAATTGTACAAAGGAGTTTCTTTGCAATATTTCCATAATGCATATAAATGCTTTGGTCAAATTCACCCCCTCTTTTACTCTTTCTTGTATCCCCCTTTGAAAGCAATTTTAATGGTTTCATTATTCTATTTTCATACATGCATCTGAAGTACTTTAACTATATTTACCTCCCCTTCACTCTCTCTGATTTCATCCTCCCTCTGGCTTCCACTCGCAATCAGTCCTCCCCTTTTACACTTGTACCTTTTTTTTTTTTTTAGGTCTAGATTCCACATATGAGGAAGAATATGCAATATTTGTCTTTCTCAGTCTGGCTTATTCACTCAGCATGATGAGTTCCACTTCCATTCATTTTCCTGCAAATGATATAATTGCATTCTTCTTTGTGGCATAAACATATTCCACTGTACTGGCCAAGGGATTTTTCTTTTTTTCAGTACTGGGAATCAAACCCAGGGCCTCATGCATTCTAGGCAAACAATAAACCACTGAGCTACATTCCCCACCCTGGTCAAAGGAATTTTAAACATATTTTCAAACCATGTGTCCATACTCCTGCAAAGCAGCATGGTCCTCAAAGGCAGGGACCTGACCTTGCAGTGTGCCGCACACACACAGATTGCTCCCTGGAAACTGGCTATTGATGAACAGCCTACCTGGCGCTTGGAGGGCTGCTCCAATGACTGCTAAAATTGTGGCAGAGAGGACCAAGTTGTCTCCTGTTCTCATCTCTCCTTTCCATTCACATTTTTCTGCCTTTCCCTCCATCTTTCAAGTAGGCAGTTCAAGTTGAACTCTTTCCTTCCTAAGAGTTCCTAAACCTACTATATATTCAAGTCTTCAAATAATGCCCTAAATTTTCAATAATAGGGTGGAGAGGGGCAGCTCAGTGGAAGGATATAAGAAAGTGCTAATTAGACAGCCAGTCTACCTGTTAGCTGTTATGGTTTAGAATGTCCCCAAAAGCTCACGTGTTGAAGAATTGGTCACCAAGGCAGCAGTGTTCAGAGGTGGGGCTTTTGGGAAGGTGATTGTATCATGAGGGCTCTGACCTCATCAATGGGTTAATCCACTGAGGGATTCATAATTTTATGTCACTGGGAAGTAGTTGTTAGAAGTAGTTCATTGGGGCATGCTGCAGGAAGGTGATCTTGTACCCAGCCTTTTCCTCTCTTTCTCTTTCTCTGCCTCCTGTCTGCCATCAAGTTGGCCACTTTGGTCAACCATACGCTTCCTGACATGATGCTCTGCCTCACCATGCACCGGCCCAGAAGCGATGAAGTCAAGTGACTGTGGATTGAAACCTCTCCAGCTGTGAGCCCAGCAAACCCTTCCTCCTTTAAGTTGTTTTCCTCAGGTATTTTGTCACAGTGATGGAATGCTGAGTAACATATTAGTCTTTAGGAATGTTATCAGAAATCTCAAGCAGCATGATAAATTTCAGGTGTGTATGGGAGCAAGGGAATTGTCTTGATTTGGGGTGGTTCCTCAGTCGTTACCTTCTCCACTTTTAACATGAACCACAACCCAACCTAGAGAAGTCGGGGAAGTGCGGTTTAGTGAATGAGCCCAGGCTCTGGCATGCAAAAATCTGAGTATGTGACTGCATTGTAGTTGTTTTCCCTGTGTGTGGTCCTGGACTGGTTTCCAAAATAAGGGAGATCTTAACGCCTCCCTTCCTTATTGCTCAGAGATGTGTAGAGTAAGTCATTCTATATTCTACCTATGTTGTGTGTACACACATGTGTGCACATATGCATGTGTGTGGATCATGTTCACGTATTGTTGTACTGAATATACTCATTAATTGTAGAATGAGTCATTCAGTGATCCCCAAACTTTAGCATGCATCCGGATCACCTTAGGTGCTGCCAGGATCCACCTTGAGCTTTTGGCTCCATAAGTCTGGGGTGGAGCCCCAGAATCTGCTCTGCAACAAGTTCCCAGGTATTGCCAATGCTGCATCCCAGGCCGCAGGAAGAAAAAGGACCAGCAGATGGCGCCATCATCGAATCTAGGCCTCCCCTGGGAGGAACAGAAATGGGTCAGCTCAGGAATCAACCTACAGAAACATAGGTTTCCCCAAGCAAGAAGCTGGCTGCGGCAGCCTGGCTGGCTGCTCAGCCAAACAGAGAGCAGAAGAGAGGGAGGGAGCAGCTGGTGGGGGAGCAGTCGGAGCTCTTTCACCACCCAAGTCTCCTTTCACTGCTGGTGTCCTCAGAGAAGACCTTTATCCCACTGCTTCTGCCTAATGGTGTCCATCATAACAAAGAACAGATTCTTTCTTTAGAAATATTCTTGGAACTTCCTTTTCAGTGACCCCATTTGGGGACTGAACACTTAAATTAGAAAATCTTTCCTAAAGTTTAATAAAAATATTACTTTTGGCACCTGGCCCCTACTTACCTTGTTGGTATTACCTACCACTACCACCCAGCATCTGACCTAATAGAAAAAAGGCAGATCTGATGGGCTGGACATCTAAACTTCAGGCTTTCCCCATGTTCTGCCACAAAATCAAACAACACAAAGGAAAAGAAGCTTCCACAAGGTAGGGATTCAGTAAACACTGAAGAAAGTAGGCAGGAAAAAGTATTGATCTGATAGCCAGGGACCATCTCTTAGGGGAGAAAATGATGGGAGATTAGCTAATGCTGTGCAGTAGAACCTTCTACTACCTACACTATCCTGAACAGTGGCCACCGAGAAGTGAATTTTCAACTTTGTTTAATTTTAATTAAATTTAAGTGTCAGGCAGCACAGTATTAGCAGAACACCTTGGTGGATGTTTGGGAAATGATGTCTCTTGGGCCTTAGGACATGTTTGAGAGGGAGAAAGAGGTAAGTTGCTCTGCCTAAAAATATATGAAAATTTTAGGGGGCAATCCAACTAGGAAGGGAAGGGAGAGAAGATGAAGAAGAAAGTTCTGGAGGTGTTACAAGGAGTCAGTGATGAAGCAAATGGGAAGAATCATCAGTAAAATTCCTCTGGTGGCAGAGATGGCTCAAGGGGATTTTTAAAACTGCAATGCCTAATACTTAGTTTTAAGTCACTTTCTGAGCTGCATGGCAATGTCACTTCTCTCTGTTGCCCCATCTCTTCAGAAGTGTCTGCTCAACAATTGTGGTGGCAATTAGGGAGTGAAGGGAAGCTGAGATCTGGGGGATGTCCAGTGGGGGTGACTCATTTTAAGAAAAGTGATAGCAGGCATGGAAGGGAAATAAAGGAGAGAAGAAAAATTTAGCACAAGCAAGATCCAGGGGCCAAGAGGCTCTGCCAGGACTCTAGCATTGTACTGCAGCAAGGATGGAGATTTGGGGCCCAAATTTAAGTAAATCTTAAATGGACCTCCAGTAAATGGGAGGCCTTGAACATCCAGGCAACTGGCTCAGACCCATGCTTCCTGACCCGAATAGTATCACAGAGTGGCCATCTCTTGAATGGCCTCTCTGAAGACCTCAGGTGTGGATGAAAAAGACCATAACTACTGCAGGCAGACAGGAAGCAGAGACAATGGTGTCTTGCTGAATTTACAAAGCATGACATCATTTCTTTCTGGACCTTTGTATATCTCTGTGGTGTGCAGCAGCAATGAACTTTGTCCACCTGCTCTCAATTTCTGTAGTCAAGTGTATGTGTGTGTGAGTGTGTGAGGGAGAAGAGAGGAGACTGCAAAAGCACAGATGACAGGCATACTTCATATGCTGAAACACAGAGCCTCCCAGTCATTATCTATTATGCAGCCTTGGAAGATGACTCCCAAGTGCTGTAAATATGGGATAAACATCCTCCTGCAATTGATTTCACAGCAAACTCTCAGATGAGGCTCTGTCAGCTATCCCTTCCCTGCCTGGAACTCAGCAGTAAATCAAAAATTACTGCTTAGCAGCCACCTGCGACTTATAGTCACAAGAGCTAACTGTGTGACCAGGAAGGTTTGGATAGAGAATAAGGGAAAGGAGACAATACAGGTTTTCCAAGAGCAGGGATTCTGAGTTTTCCTGGTCCCTCTGTCTTATCAGAGCAAGGCCAGCTCTCCAGCTCCAACACATGAGAACTTCCTTGATCTTGCCTTCGCTCACATTATTTCCTGGTTCCTTCTTACTACATCCCTCGCCTTCTAATCCTGTTCTATATTAACCTCCCTATCCTCCTGGCCTTGCTCATGTGATCACACAAGCTTCCATCAGCACGGTTGCTCAGGGCAACTCCCAGTGGAGGTGGAGCAAGCAGGTACTTTGTACAATGTGATTTGATAGTATCACATTCTTTCCAGAAAACTCCTATTAAAATAATTAAGTTATCTAGGGAGGAGGGGAGAGAGGAGAACGAAAGCATTCAGTCAGAAAGCTGGCAAGAAAAATTCCATTATGTTAACTAGTCTTTGCTAGTCTAGGAAGGGAAACTGCAGGGTCCTGTCCTGGGAGGATGTGATGGAAGAGAGCAAATTTTAACAGGGGGCAAGGTGGGGAGTGGAGGAGAGGAGCAGGGGGAGAGATGAGAGGGAAGTGGATAAAAAAAGTGACTCTGAGAAGGCTTATACAATAAGTATGACATTTGGTAGGGGAGAGAGAAGAGAATGAATTCTGAGGTTTTCTTTTTTTTTGTAGTGTTACTGGGGGTTGAACTCAGGATCTTGCACTTGCTAGACAGGTGCTCTACCACTTGACTCACTCTGCTAGCCCTTTTGGTTATTTTTGAGATAGGATCTCATTATGCCTGGTCTAGACTGCAGTTCTCCTATTTGTGCTCCCCCTTGGATGACATACACCCCCCACTGCTTCCACTCATAGTTTGAGATGGGGTCTTGCAAACTTTTTACCCAGGCCTCCCAAGTTGAATCCTGAGTTTTGAAAGTCAGAGCAACAGAGTTTAAATTATGGTTAGCCACCATTGGGAGCCCATCTCAGGGCTTTTCTGATAACACAGGCCCCACCTTCATTTCTGGAATGTTTACTACAGCTAATTAGTTGGGCAGAGAATAACATATGCATGTTTGAAAGACATGATTGCCTGATGTTAAATATGAACTTGTCTGAGTATACCTCTGTCTGCTTTGCATTGTGAAAAGTAGAGTCTACAGCTGTTAGAGGAAGTAAGCATCGACACTGCTGTTTTTCTGCTTCAGGCCAGCCAGAAGGGACTGTCAGGTTATTGAGGACTTTAGGGCCCAGCCTGTCTGATGAAGATGCAGTAACCTGAAGTGACCTGATGAAGTTGTATGTGGATTAATTTGAGTTGAGGTCTACGTGGGTATGAACTGAGCACTGTGATGGATGTGAAGTACCTGGTGCTTGCAAGGCAGAGGTGAAAAAGCAAAAGGTAAAGGAGCAACACCGTCAATCACTGTCTGCCTTTAACTACAACCAACACTGTGATTTATCAAGCAATTACCATGTGCCAGGCACAGTGCTGAGTGTTTTCATACTTGGTCTCTTTGGATCATCATAGCCACTCTACAAGAAGCATTTTTTACTATCTCATTTGCAGATGAGGAATCCAAAGCTCTGTTAGCAAGGTAGACTATATGGCCTAACTGCTGGGGGGCATCATTTGAATCCTAGAATTTCCATGCTCAGGTCATTTGCTCTTTATACCTATATTCCATTATCTGTCACCAAACCGACCTGATAAATGACCTGAATCACTATATTGACTGGCAGGAAGACTAGGAAGAGATATTTTATGTCATGGGTATCTTGTTGGGTAGGGTTGGACTGTGTCCACCGAAGATGCCAGGTCAGTTCTCACTGCACCAAGACACAACCACAAGGAGCTCAGGTCACGCTGTGTCCTCCTCTCGTACTGCTGTCTAGCCAACTGAACACACAGAAAAAGTCTGCAAGTTTAGTTATTTTGGGCTTATTTTGTCCAGTGTCCTCAAAGGTGTTGACTGAGCACTGGGATAGGGTCATGGTAAGGAAGAAGGTAACAGTTACACCCAATATAATGATACTGAATTATCAATCATAGTGTATCTACCATGCCCCAAGCATTGTTTAAGTACTGTGTCTCACATAATCTTCACAATAATCCCCGGAATGATCACATCCATTTGTCTATGGAAAAGCTAAGCCTCAGAGAGCTTAAGTAACCTGTCTGTCACAGGAAATGCATCTGTGAGTCATGCCAAAGTGAACATGAGCTCAGCCCAGTCTCTTAGCCTAGATGTTCTGCAACCATGTTCTAGGCAACAAATAAATGTAGCAGAATTAATTCAAAGACTGAATGTTACAACTACACTCCTTTCCCTCTTGTGAATCTGAGGGCTCCTAGTCATTAGCGTGGCTCAGTTAGAGCCTGAGCATCATGCCTGGGGGAGATTGGACAAAGCCGTCCCTGTGGTGTCACTAAATCTATGAGGTCCCATGATCCAGTATGCTTTTGGGATAGGTAGGGCAATATTGGAAGGTCTGGAGAGCCATATTGGCATTTCTGAGGAAATCCTCAGTAGCTTTCTGAACTCTAAGAAGCACTTCTGAAGGAAAGTTCCAAGCTCTTGGTACCTACCACCTTACTGTTTTTTGGTTTTTTTTTGAGATCAAAAAGCAAAGAGCTGGGAGCCAAGGTGTCATGTCCTCTTCAACCCTCCTGACACAATCAATACTGAGCATTCTTCACTCACTCTTCCAGAAAGAAGTCTCCCTTTTCCTGTTGACTCTTCAGCCCAGTGTTTCTTCTCAAGAGTACCTTCCTTTAACTGGATCTTGAGATAATAAAACAGAAACTGTAGAAATTCAATCAAGGCAAAAGCCTCACTTAACCCAGCAGATCCCAGAAGTATTTAATAAGTTGCATGGAGAGTTAAAAAATAGATCCTGAGGCAGCTGATAAGAAAAACATTTTTAGCCAGGTATGGTAGTACATATTGTAATCTCAGCACATGGGAGGCTGCAACAGGATGATTGAGAGTTCAAGGCCAGCCTGAACTACATGGCAAGACCCTGTCTCAAACCAAACAAAGTCAAACAAGCAAATAAACAAAAAGAATAACATTTCTCACTGTATGCACAAGGAAGACTCACATAAGGAAACTCAGTGGTGTTGATGGTAGGTAAAATAAAATTTGCTCTTCTAGAGGGAAGTTGAACAAAAAAGATTCTGGATTCATCTAGTAATCACTTCACCAAAAGAAGTGAGGGGGAAGTGCCAGGAGTGGGGAAGGGGATTGCAGGGGTAGAAGCAGCCACAGACTTCCAGAAGAAATCTGAGTCCCAAGACAGCCCAGGAAATAATTACAGCTTATAGAAAAATCAATTGGCCTGCTTTTACTGAACACAGGGAGCACAATAGCTATGTGAGACCAAAAGACCAAGGAGAGTGCAGTGTACTGGAGAGATAAAAATAGCACACTTGAAACAATTAGAGAGCAATTAATGCCAAACTGTCTGGTTCTGACTCAAGTACAACAGGACTCCAGAGCGAACAGAAAGCCTGGGGAACTGGAATAGTCCTTGGAGGCAAAGCTCCCTGGAAAAGCTCTCTGGAGCCCCCAAGGTCTTAGGTGTCTGATGTTTTAAGGGAAGGATGTAGGAAGTTCAGTTTGTGCCACACAGCACAGCCTAAACTAACTATGGTCTCACCCTTCCAGAAGTTTCTAATTAAAAACAGAATGCAATGCTTGACCTATGACAGCTTTGCTGAACAAATAGACGACCGTAGTTGTAGGACTTCTTAGGGTCATCTGAAGGAGGAGGAGGGTAGAAATAGCAAGGTTGCAGAACTATTTCTTGGTCTACTATCTACTTTTTGAGGTCAGAGACAATGTATTCGTGCATATTTACTAAGACCCTGTGCTGGTCCTGTGGAATAGGAGGTCTGGGGACGAGGCAGACAGTCTACTAGCTTCAAAAACTTCATAGCAGAGTTTCTTTGGAACTCAGAGCCTGGTTATTGACATCATGCCTCAGATAACTGGGTATTCTTTCCCTGAACACTCATCTACTAAGTCAGTCATCAGTTTGTAGTCTGTAATGTGAGAGAAACTGGATATAAACAGGGTTATCCTCTGAAAATGGTTATGGTCAAATGAGGAGATAAATAACTACATCCATTAAGTGCAGCTCATAGCTGCTTTCATGGTACGTGTGCAAACTGTAAGGAAGGAGAGTTGAAGAGCAAGGTCCCCTAAGTTGGCCAGAGGAGCGACAGCTTCTCTTACAGGGGAATAAGTATCTGAGTGGATTCTGGAATGGCTCTGTCAAGGGCAAGAATGGTAAATGGGAATAATATGTAGGCAGATGGAAAAGAATGTGCAAAAGCTGGACGCATGAGGGGATAGAACAACCTGTTCTGAGAGTTATAAATAATTGAGGGTCATTGGAACATTAAAGTTCTAGAGGGAGAGGAGTGGAAATGAGTCCAAGTATGAATGACTCTGGCCATGGCAATGGGACAGATTGTGTCTTGTTAATGTTGAGTGGTGGAATGACAGGATAAGATTTGTGGAATAAAAAGAACATTCTGTCAGCTGCATGGAAGATGAATGGGGATAAGGGTAGGGGTGGAAAAGGATAGCTGAGGCAAGGGCAGAAAGACCAACAGGAGGTCATTACAGAACTGCATAATGGACCATGAGAGTCTTGTTTGGGGAAACAGATGGTGAAGAAGGAAGGATGGTGAGATTCTGGAGAGCCACTTACCAAATGAATGACAGGGTGAGGGCAGGAAGACCACTTCCACAGGCTGACTGTGAAGATAGTAGGGACAGAAGTCTCATGCATGAGCAAACAGTTCCCCTGTTGTCACTTTGTTAGGCTTCTCCCTTAACTTATTCTCTTTCTCTCTAAGATTCTGGAGCAGTACACCAAAGTAAGTAAACTCCCCTGTATTCTCAAGTTCTTTCTGGAATCCTGCCCCTGTCTTGGTTTGAACTGAAACGGCTTTTACAAGGGCACTGCTGCACCTACTTCATCTCTTCTGGAAGATGCTGTTCTCCCATCCCCCATTACCAGCCAGACACATGACCTCCACCCTGGCAAGCAGTTCTGCTTCCAGACCATGCTTGGTCAATCCCAAGATAAACATTGTTCCTTTGAAATCCACACCATCCTACTATAGCCCACCCTTACCCCCACCACACAGGCCCTGGTGTTTTTGCAGTGTAGGGATCAAACTATAATCTTTTAAAATAGATTTCCTCTCCTGGTTCACAGAAGACTTTAGTGCCTGGCTTAGGTTCTCTCTCCCTCCCCCTAGAGCTGCCATTATCCTGGTTTCTTAGTCTATGAAGTGGCCTGTACAACAGTTGAGCTTCAGTGTGACATTCACTTCCATTTTATTCACTCTGGGTTTTTCATCACCTGAAGTGGTTTTATCTCTGAAACCTTTTACTTATAGCTACCCTCTGATCACAGTGTTGTATCCTTCCTTTTCTCTAACTCCTTTGCTTCTACTCTACCTTGTCTTTAATTTTAATAAGGTCCCTGGCCATTTTGCCTCTCCATTTGCAGCTAACTACCAATCCTCTTCTTTCTTCATTTTCTTCTCCAATCAGTCTAGAAAACGTATTGTTTTCTTCATTGTCTTTCAGTTATCGTTGTTTCTCTTTCACCATCATCTTTTCCTCTTCCTTCTCCTCAACAATACCCCCATCTCTGGGTTAATCCAGCTACCTAATGCCTTTTTTTAAATTATTTTTTATACCTGGTTGCAGGCAAAAAACTTCCAAGGCTCCCTTTTGACCCCTTTCCCTACATGACTCCAAGTGATCACCAAGCCCTGCCAATTCCTCTCCTTTCTAAATCTCTCTAGTAGATTCTGTTACAGATTGATATGAAGTATCCCCCCAAAATGATCATGTGTTAAAGGCTTGGTTGCCAGCTTTGGGCTTTTGGGAAGTGACTGGATCATGAGGACGCTAATCAATTGATTAATTCATTGGTGGATTCATAATTTGATGGTTATTGGGAAGGAGTAGAAACTTTGTGGGTGGTAGTTGGTGGAAGGACATCTCTGGGGGATATTTTGGAGGACTGTATTCTGTCCCAAGACCCTTCCTCTCTGTTCTCTCTGCTTCCTGGTTGCCCTAAGGTGAGCAGCTCTGCTCAGCCATGATTTTGCCTCACCACAGGCCCCAAACAATGAAGCCAATTGACCATGGACAGAAGCCTCTGAAACCTTGAGCCAAATTAATCCCTTCCTCCCTTCATTTGGTTTTCTCAGGTAATTTGTCACAGCAATGAAAAACTGACAAAAACAGGTCCCCTCCTTTCTTCCCTGCCTTAGTTCAAGGACTCAATATTTTTCATTTATCTTAATTCCACTTAGTTGTTCTAACTGCCTGCAGTTTGGGAACCATTCAAAATTGTTTTCTGAACTATGTTCATTATATCTCTGCAGCTAGAGTGATCATTCTAAAATACTATTTTAATCATGGCACTCTCCTACTATATTATTTGAATGACTCTTGAAACTGTTTTGCATTATATATAAGACCCATTGTGATTTGGGTCCTCTCTACCTCTCTAGCTCTTTCTCTCCCTATTTTGTCCCAAGTCTTATCTCCTTCATTCTATCCTAAACTCTATTAAACTACTTGTAGGTTCCAAGGTGTCTCACACCTTTCCTCTTTGCTGCACAAACTCTTTGTTCGGTCTGAAATCTTTACCTCTTCAATATTTGGCCATTTGTTCTTCAAGAGTCAACTGTTATCCAGCCCAGAATATAGCACCTTAATATATGCCCAATTCATAAGATTTTTCCAAAAAAGCCCTTCATACTTATTCTGTCTCCTAGAATGTTTGAAATTGTTGCTTCTAAATGATGCTTGAGAATCATTATCTCATCTTTTCCATTCTGTCATCTTTATGTTTACTTTTCCATTGCTCCCACTAGACTGTGACCTTGCTAAGAGGAGGAATGTTACATTTTTCACCTTGGTCATGCTTAGCACCCAATACAGGTATTCCGTGAGCAATTGTAAATAAATAAATGGATGGGTGCATGAGTGAATGGGTGGAGATCTGAGCCTCATGGCCAACACAATACCGTCCTGGATTGTTGTTCTCTTCTCAAGTATTAGAGACAACCACAACTGCCTGCTCTGCAAATCTGGTCTCTCAG
The DNA here is from genome assembly GCF_047511655.1 of Castor canadensis. NCBI lineage: Eukaryota > Metazoa > Chordata > Mammalia > Rodentia > Castoridae > Castor > Castor canadensis. The sequence continues at coordinate 178,895,741 of NC_133387.1, read as the reverse complement.
CCAACAACTCTGTTTCTAAACCACTCACTCTACTAAGAAGGCCTCCCTTGCCTTTCAGTACAGGGGAAATGAAGGCTGATGGGTCCTGCTGTTCCCCAGTGGGCTTCTTCATCAGGGACCTGAGAGGAAGGTCAGAGAGATGGACATGCACTGTGAGTTCTTTGAAGGACCAGACCTAGTGGCTTCCATGAAATACCTGCTTTACTCCTACTAAAAGGGCCCTGCAGATTCCAAAGGCTGACATTCTGCAAAAAGTTATAAGAGCCTGACTTTTATTCCTTCCTAACCTTCCTGCCATATTCTCGGCATGGTTATCAGATGTAATGATTTTTTTCTTCATTGGTGAAGAACCAAACCCAGGGTTTCATGCTTGCTAGGCAAGTGCTTTTCCACTGAGCTACACCCCCAAACCCAGCCATCAGACATAATACCCTGAAATATAGATATGATCAGGTTGTTCACTTACTAAAAAGCTTTTAGCGTCTCTCTCCTGCCTGCAAGACAGATTCTAAAGCCTGTAGCTTTTCTTCTTAGTCTGTTTTCTGATACTATAAAAGAATACCTGAGACTAGGTAATTTATAAAGGAAGTTTATTTAGCTCACAGTTCTAGAAGTTGGAAGTTCAAGATCAGGCAGCAGCATCTGGCAAGGGCTTTGTGCTTCACAGCATGACAAAAAACAGAAGGGCAAGTCGGAGTTTGTGAAAGAGACAAAACACACATGTGACTGCCTTGCTTTAAAGCAACCTGTTCTCATGGTAACTAACCCAGTCCTAGGAGAACTTCATTAATCCCTTTTAATGAGCCATCCCCTTTTCAATGTTTTACCACCTCTCAATACTGTCAAAATGGCAATTAAATTTCGAAATAAGTTCTGGTGAGGACAAACCACTTCCAAACTGCAGCACCTGTCATGCAAGACATCTTGCTTTCAGGTGGCAACCCTACTTTTCCAGTCCCGCTGCTCTTTGTACTCTGTGGCATTCCTTTATCTGGGTTGTGCAAATGTTTTTCCCCATCTCCATAACTTGGCTTCATTTGCTCCAGCCAACATGAATATCTTTCCAATACCTTTCCCCCAGGAGCTCTAGGGAGCCTCACCTAAACTCTCTTCTGTGAAAGGCCCAAGCTTTCTCCTCCCTTTCCCTTACAACATCCTCTCAGCCCTAGCAGAGACATCCCTGTGCTCTGCCAAAATTTTGTTCTTTCTATACAAAGAGAATCCATCATTCAGACACTGTACTTAGATGTCACCATGTCTGTATCTCTGGGCTGGATTAGTTGCTCTTTCACAGAATTGCCATCATGCATCATGACCGGGGGTGGGTGGGGGGAGGATGGGGTGTGAGATATACTTGAACCTGTGGATCTCATAATTTCTGTAATAATGAGACAACTTTTGCTGGAGTTTTAGTGGTTTTGATTATAGAGAAAAGACTATGGGTATTAGAGTCAGATAGACACTTGCTTATCATGTACTATTTGACTTTTATCTCCCAGCTTCATTTTTCTTATCAGTAAAACAGGAATGAAAATAACACTCTTGGAAGTTTGTAATAGAGATTAAATGCAATAATGGGTGAAAGACTTGAGTCTAATATTTGGCATATGATACTTTATACCAAGAATAATGTTAGTTTTGTTCTCCCTTCTATTTTGTAGCTCTTTGACTGTTATTCTTAAAAAGCTATTTAGTAATAATCTTCTAGTCAGGCTGAATCCTCACTTAATATTTTCTTCAAATCTTCAAGTTCTTAATATTGTTTTGATCAACACCCTCCTTGGGACAGCCTTCAATCTCTGTACTTCCTTTTCCCAGCATCATACACATTTGAGGGTCTTAAAATAGTAATGTGGTAGCAGTAGCAATATTAATGGTAATAAGTGGTAAGTAACACCTACTGAGTATTTACTCAATAGTGTTACCTAGCTCCCTGTTGGGCACGATATGTGCACTACACTAGCCGCCCTTGTGACTTAAGTATTATCTCTGTATCACAGATTGTGGAAACTGAAGTTTAGAGAAGTTAAAGAAACGTGTTGATGACCACACAGATAGAAAGCAGTAGTCTAGTTTAGAACCCTTTCCCTTGCTAATACATCCTCTTAACACTCTGGGGCACTCTTCCTTACCAATGGATTGCCATGGTGAGGTCAGATGCAGTACTCAGGCAGACCACAGGCTGTGAGGGGGGCTGTTTAAGATGACTCCCTGATATCTGTGCTTCGCATTGAGACACCACAGGACAAATGTCAACCCCACCAGCCTAGGCCAGAATGCTTCTGAGAGTCAGGGACAGCCTAGACCTCCTCCTCCTTTCCATACCTGCCCCTCCTTTTATTTTTGGAGGTACTGGGGTTTGAACTCAGGCCTCACACTTGCTATGCAGGCACTCTACCATTTGAGTCACTCCACCAGCCCTGTTTTCTGTTGGGTATTTTCTAGATAGAGTCTCGTGAACTATTTGCCAGGACTGGCTTTGAACCTGACCCTCCTGATCTCTGCCACCTGAGTAGCTAGGATTACAGGCGTGAGCTATTGAGTCCAGTTCCCTCCTTCCTTTCTGAAGCACAAACACCTGTATTGATGCACACTCTTGACCAAGGGCTCAAATGTGGGAGATGCATTGGATCAAACAATTGTCTCAGAAATAACAGAATCTGAACAAGGACAGGACTTCACAAGAGCAAGTGGCAGTGGTGTTCAAGGAGGAGGCATGCCACACTGAACCTCTCTGATGAGGTTTTCTTTGACTCCTGCCAACTACAGAGAACATTTAGTACCTGGAACTCCTGCCAAAGATCACACTCGGGGTTTGGCCCAGTTTCACAGTCATCCTTCTCCAGGGCCCCATTGTCAATTTCATTTCCTCATAGCTGTCCCCAGCACCGTGCCTCAGCAGCCCATTCAGCTCCCGCTGTTTCTTCTCCATGAGGCCTGACTTGCTGGGAACTACTGCTCTTCTTCTTTCTCCTCCCCTCCCCTCTTCTTTCAGCCTCTTGGCCCTGCCAAGCCGGTCCTATGCCAGGAACTCCATGTCTGAGGTCTGTTTTGTGTGGACTCTCTTCCCCAGACCTCTACATGGCTGCTTTCCCCCTCCAGTCTAGTCTCAATGCCAGTGTTCCTACTCTGAGGGTCTTACCCTGACCACATTGGCTAGGAAGCCCCTCACTACTCACTCCCACATCACACAGTTTCATTTTATCCAGGCTGTTCCAGTTCCTAAAATTACCTTTCTATTATTTATTTATTTTTTTGGTGGTACTGGCATTTGAACTCAGGGCCTCATGCTTGCTAGGCAAGGCACTCCACCACCTGAGCGACTCCATCAGCCCTACCTTTCTATTTCTTAATTTACCAATTCATTATGGTTTTTGCTCTAGGAGGATGCAAGATTCCTAAGGGTATGACTCCATCTTGCCTGGTGCTGGGTCCCTCTTTTTTAAAACAGTGCCAGGCACACAGTCAGCTTTCTGGACATGTTTTGACTGGCCAAATGCCTGATTCTTCTGCCCTTACTATGATGAGACAGGTGAACATGGTGGTTAAGAGCATGAAATAGCCCAGCATTGGTGACCCACTCCTGCAATCCTAGCTACTTGAGAGATCCTTATGATCTCAGCCTAGGTTAAAAAAAAGTCTGCAAAATGTCATCTCAATAGAAAAAGGCTGGACATGGTGGCATGCACTTTCATCCCAGCAACAGCAGGAAGCATAAATAGGAGGATCAAAGTCCTGGCTGAGCAAAAAGGACTGGAGGCATGGCTCAAGCTGTGGAGGGTCTGCTTAACAAGCACAAAGCCCCAAGTTCAAACCTCAGTACCCCCAGAGAGAGAGAGAGAGAAACAAGATCATCTGAGTTCAGATTCTATGACCATGTAACCTTGGACAAGTCACTTAGCCTTTCTGTACCTCAGCTCTCCTTCTATAAAGTATGGAGGGCAGTGATTCTTCCTATCTCATGGGCTGCAGGGAGGGTCAAATAAGTCAATACCTATGAAGCTTTTAGAATAAAGTGCAGAACCCAAGAAGAGCTCACCATTGTTAGTAGTGTGCTCCACTGTAGTGGTTGGCATCACTGTTTTGCCTAGCACCATCTCTGCTTTCTGTTTCCCTGTATCGTGTCCTAGAAAGATGTGCTCTTGCTTTCGTGTCTCTCCAGGGGTCAAACTGAGTTGATAAAGATGTAGACAGTGCCAGACATTTATTTGACTATGCACTAAGAACAGAAATAGGCACACTTGTGGAACCTAGGCTTAAAATGATGATGGCGACAATAACGACAATGACGTTAATAGGACATGAATGTGAAAAAGAGATAGTACTGGGGGGGATCATTGGTCGGAGACAGGGGAAAGGGAAGGACATTGAGGGCAGAAGAGGATTGAAATATGCTACATGTATATGTTTGAAGAAGCATAAGGAAACCCACCAGATACTGTTTGGAAAAGGGGGAGTACAATGGAGGGGTGAAATTGTTCAAAGTACTCTGTACATATGGATGGAATTAGTGCAATGACCCCCCTCTCATACTATTAATGTATACTAACTGAAAAGATAATAAAATTATTTTTTAAATCACCAGCTAATTCTAGTTATAAAGTAACCCCTGCCCAGCTAATTCTATCCTAGTGGCTGGAATAATTTCTCCTATAAACTGACTATGTTGTAAATTAAGACCTTCTTGGGTAGTGAAAGAAAAGGCTTAGGCACAATCTAGTCACAGAAATATCATTGGTTAGCTGTACACAGTTTTGGTGCAGTTAAAAATACTAGAATTATCTATTATCTGCTGTCGAGAGAGAGTGCTTGATATTCACAATCTCTTGGAAAACGCTTTAAGAGGGCTTCCTGTCCATTAACCAGCCATCTATCTCTCACCAGCTTTCTTGAAAAAAGGCCCATGTGACAGTCACCCCAGTTTCAGTTTTACAGTTGCCAACAAATCTCTTCTTCCTCCCCAAGTTGAAGTTAACCCGTCCTTCTCGGCATGCACATTTTGGCTCAATTCTAGCAAGTTGTTCTGTAGGCTAGTTGAAGTTCCACACCTTTCTGATGTTTCTGGGGTAATTCTATGTTGTTTTCTGCCTGCTTACTCACTCACACCCCCCATGTGTAATGCTCTTCATGCTGGTTGTGGGTTTATTTGTATACCAAGCATAATTCTCCCCTGATACTCTGATAAATATTTCCACAATAGGCATCCCATCCAGTTGAGACAGTCTTATAAAACAGGCATCACACTTAGCAGGCATTCTAAAATGCTGAAATAAGTTGAAGAAACCCCAAATTAGAGAGTTTTGGCAATTTGCCTAACTCTGTAAAACCAACATAAAGCTCAGAAAACTGTCTGATGCATTTCAGGTATTATGTCTAATTAATACCGCTGCCATGCCAAATTTTGCTCTGTGGTTTCCTGAAATTCTAGTTGGGGACCTTATAGTTTTCCTTCTTTATCTTCCTTTGATTTTTCCTTCCTTGTTTCCACACATTCAGTTAAGGTTTAGAATGTGAAATGTCCCCCACTGGCTCATGTGTTAGAATGCTCGCTCCCCAGATGGCGACGCTATTTTGGGAGAAGGTAAAAACTTTAGGAGGTGGGGTCTAGCTGAAGGAAGTAGGTCACGGGGCTGGGTTCTTGGGGGATATTTTGTCCTTGGTCCCTTCCTATCTTTCTCCGTGTTTGCATCTGCCATGAGGGGAAGAGCAGCTTCCACCATGTGCTCCCTCTGCTATAATGCTCCACCCAAGCGAACGGGGCAAGAAACCATGATGGAACTGTAAGCCAAGTTGTTTCGGGTATTTTATCCCAGTAATGGGCAGAGTAACTAATGCACACACTTACTGAGCAACTGTTCTATTCCAGGTCTCCTTGGAGCCTTGAAATTGTGGATACCAAGGGACTACTATACTAAGTTAGCTGCAATTCTTCTGTGTAAGGACTCATGTGTGGAGGCTTCCTAAGGCCAAGTTTAGTTTAATTAAACAGTATAGAGGGCAGAAAGTAAAATTAGAACGAAATAGACAAGAGGGTAGAGGCGGGAAGGAGTACTAAAATGTACCATGACTTGTGATAGGAAACGTGTCTGTTGTAGAAATCAAGGGCCCATAGCATCTGGCTGGGGCCCAGAGAAGATTTAGGAAGTGGTTCCATCTGAGGCTTGAATGTTTATACCAGAGCCAGCCCATCCAAGGGCCAAGCACGCCAAATTAAGAGATTTTGTTTTCTCCTTCCTCAGTGGAAGGTCACTCAGGGTTGTGAGCCAGGGTGTAATGTAATCAGACAAGGAGTCTGGAAGAATAGCCTGACGGCTCTGTCGGGAATGGATTAGGATGTGGAAGGAAATGCTGATGAGGAAGGAGGTGAGTTGGCAAGCCACAAGTTTCAGGTGCCAGATTATGGTAGCTTTAGTCAGGGTGACAATGAGGATGGAGATGGTTGAAGACATCTTGATTATAAAAATCAAAGGAATTTGATGAGGAGTGAGTTAAAGCTTAAACATTGTCTCAAAATCACTTCTGCTTGAGCCTAGGTACCTCATCCATCTGGGGTTCTGGGACAGCAGCTGGGCATAAAATTGACAGGTAGCGGTTAGACATGGGCAATGGGGGTATGCAGAGGAAACAGGGAAATGGAGAATCCATGGTTCAGTACTTTTGTGCTGAGAGCCCTGTTTTCTCTCATGGCTTTCTTGCCTGCATGCTGCAAACTGAACTTTTAATAGGGAGGAGGCCTGGTACAGCCTGATCCTTCTCAAGATAAACTTTGCTCCTGAATAAATGTCAGTCATCATTATGTCCTCCTGCATCTGGTCCCAAATGAAAAACTAGTTCTGGTCTAATCAGGTTAGAGTGGGCTACTTTGACTGAGAGTTGCCTTTTACCCATTGCAATGTTGTTATAATCTCATTGTATTTTAAATTTTTCTCCTTGATCCCTACCCCTGTGGGGTTTTTTTTTAGGTGGTCATGAGTAATTACAGACACAGAGTGATGCTTGTGATGTTGTCATTCTTCACCAACTTCAATATTAATCACTTCTTGTATGCTGGCCTTGGAAACAGCTTTGACACTCCAAGCCCCTAAAAGCTTGATCTGATGTAGAAGTGATGGTTGCTCTTGACTTCTGTTTCTGAGATGACCCATGTTCACCTCTGAAAGTGCCTTTTCTGTTCTAATAAACAATACTTTCATGACATCTCCCATTTTGCCTGAAATTGTCTCTCACAGGATGTAAGAATCAGTTGTGCTGACTTCTTCAGTAACTTAATGTCTCCTAACTAGTTACTGTGAATGATACGAAGAAAACTGTCTCATCCTTCCAGGTGTTTTCTACTGGTCAGGCATACTGGAAATACACCTACGCAAGGCAAAAACAGCCCTCGTGTACTAAGCATAGGCAATGTGTAAGTGTGAACTGAAGGATGGGGATAGAGACTCTAGGTTTCCTGAAGTCAGAGATCAGACCTCACTTTCCTGGCACTTTACAGACTGTTCAAGACTACCAATTAATATGCTTGCTTTTTGCCAGGAGTTGAGAAGCCCTTGTGTTAATTGAAAATAAATAATAATATATTCATTCTCTTATGCATTCATTCACCTATTCACCTGGTTTTTGTGAGCACAAATGTTGTACAGGATATTTGTGTTAGCATAACTTCTTCATTGGGGGTAAGACAGCATTAAGGGCTAAGATTAAAACCATATTTGGAATTTAAAGGTTTATGTTTGAGATCCAGCACATTAATTAGGTTTCTTTCTTTTTTAAAATTATGGTAAAAGATACATAACATGCATACAGAATATATGTAATGAAAAAATTTGCCATTTTAACCTTTTAAAAGTATATAGCTTATGGCATCAGGTGTATGCATATTACTGTGCAACCATCACTACCACTGATCTCCAGGACTTTCTGATCTCCTCCAGTTGAAACTCTATACTCATTAAATACTAACTTCCCACTTCCCCCTCCTCATTGATTATATCAATTTGACTACACTAGGAACCTCATAGGGTCACTTAGGATTCCTCTATGTTACAGCATGTGTCAGAATTTCTTCCTTATTAAAGCTGAATAATAATCTATTGCACGGCTATACCATATTTTGTATACCTATTCATCTGTCATGGATAGTTGGGTTGCTTCCACCTTTTGGAGACTATGACTAATGTTGCTCTAAGCATGGGTGTACAAATAGCTCTCTGAGTTCTTGGGAGGTGTGTACCCAGAAGTGGAATCACTGATCCATGTAGTAATTCTGTGCTTACTATTTTGAGGAATCACCATATTGTTTTCCACAGTGGCTACAGCATTTTACATTTCTGCCAGCAACACACAGTTTCAAATTTTCCACATCCTTGCCAACACATTATTTTATGTTTTTGTTTTATTTTGATTTTTGATACTAGCCATCCTAATGTGTGTGAAGTGGTGTCTCATTGCGGTTCTGATTTGCATTTCCCTAAAAATGCTGAACATGTTTTCATGTGCACATTTGCTATTTGTATTACCTTCTTTAGAGAAGTGTCTGTTTGAGTCCTTTGGCATTTTTTTAATCAAGTCATTATTGTCTTTCTTGTTGTTGTTGAGTGGTCTGAATTTCTTTTAAATGCAACTTCAGAAACTGTTGTAGTCTGCTCAGCCTGCTATAATAATTTACTATAAACTTGATCATCTGTAGGGCTGGGGTGTGGCTCATGTGGTAGAATGCCTGGCTAGCAAGGTATAAGGCCCCGAGTTCAAACTCCAGTACCAACAAAACAACAACACTAACAAAAAACCTGGGTCATTTATAAATGATGGAAATTTATCTCTCACAGTACCTGAATCTGGGAAATCTAAGCAGATTCAGTGTCTGCTGAGGGCAAACTGTCTCATTTGTAGATGGTTCCTTCCTGTTGCATCCTCATGCAGTACAAGTACAAGGAAGTTCTCCCGGTCTTCTTTCATAAGGGCATTAATCCCACTCATAAGGGGCTTTGACCTCATGACTGGATCACCTCCTGCTATGGCTTGTTCCCCCAAGGTTTTGTCCCCAGTGTGGCACTATTAAGAGGTAGTGGGACATTTTTAAGAGCTAGGGCCTCATAGGAGGTCATTAGGTCTTGCCAGGGACACTGCCATTGGAAGGAATGAAGGTAGTTCTCCTGGCACCCTGAGTAAGTTCTCTTGGGAGGGTTGTGTGTTAGTTGGAGTTCTCTAAAGGAATAGAACCAAGAGCATGTAAATAATTATAAGAGGGATTTATGAGATTGGCTTACCTAATCAGAGGCTGGATAGTCCCACATGCTGTCTATAGACTGGAGAGCTGGGAGAACCAGTAACTGCAGAGTCCAAGAAGCTGGAAGCATCAGAACAAGGGTGTAACCCCCAGATCAAGGCTGAAGGCCCAAAAGTTCCAGGAAACGTCACTTGTGTTGAGTGCATGTTCAAAGTCTAAAAAATCTGGAGTCTGAGGTTTGCAGGTCATGGCAGCAGCAAAAAAAACCCACACCTGCTTAAGAAGAGTCAAGCTTGCATGTTAGTGAGAACTTCCCCTTCTTCCTCCTTTTGTTCCACCCAGGTCCCCAAGCTAATGGATAGCACGACCTACATTCAGGGCAGTCTTCCTCTCTCAGTCCTGTAACCCACAAGCCGGTTGTCTCTGGAAACATCTATAGGCTCACTTAGAAGTGTGCTTTCCCATTTTCTACACATCTCTCAATTCAGTCAAATTGACCATCAAGACAAATCATCTCAACATGGCTCCTCCAATCCTCTTTTCCTTACGTGAGCTCTCCCTCTCACACACACGCTCCCACCATGATGCCTCCACCACGAGGTCCTTATCACAGCCGAGATGATACTGATGTAACTTTCTCTTGAGCTTCCATAACTGTGAGCTAAATAAACCCCTTTCTTTTATTCGTTACCCAGCTTCAGGTATTTCATTATAGTAATGGAAAGTGACTAATACACCTTCTAAAGGCCCCACCTCTTAATAACATCACATTGGAAATTAAGTTTCGACATATGAATATGGGGAGGGGGCAAAACATTCAGACCATGGCAGAAATAGAAGTGATTTACCATCACAATAAATTAATTTAAGTATCTTTATTGGCTTTATCTTACAATTCTAGCATCAGGCAACACTTCATAGAATAGAATGAGTGTTCCAGTGGGCTGAGCAAGAGAGATTGGTTTCATAGAGAAAGTCTGAAAAAAACAGAAATACAGAATGAAAAGCAGATTGATAATTTCAAGTTACTTTCCTTACAAGGCAGGGAGGGAGAGAGGACAACAGATAAAAACCTGACCAGTTAATTTCAGGTCACTTTTTTTTTTGGTGGTACTGGGGTTTGAACTCAGGGCCTCACACTTGCTAGGCTTACTAAGCAGACCTCCACCACTTGAGCCACTCTGTCAGCCTGTTTTTTGTTTGTTTGTTTTTCAAGATAGGGTTTCACGAACTATATGCCTTGGGCTGACTTTGAACCAAGATCCTTCTGATCTCTGCCTCTTGAATAGCTAGGATTACAGGCGTGAGCCACCTGTACCCAGCCTCAGGTCACCTTTTTTGTAATGACTAAGGTATATAAGAATTAAAGCAGAAGAGAATTAATTTTCATGCCAATTTAAACTGGTCAGTTTGGGAAATTTAGCTATTACTTCTCCTGATTTCTCAGAAGGTCAAGTAAGAACTTAGTTTTGGTTCAGTGACATGTGTTGGGTCTGAAGACTAAGGTAGATGAGTGAGTATCCCATCCCCCCATGGAGAGCACTATCATTCCTGCATCCTGAGGAGTTAGAGGCCTGCATTCCTGCATCCTGAGAGGGAGTTGTAAACTGCATTTCTGCATCCTAAAGAAAGATACAGGGTCTGGTAGATACGCCACAGGGCTGATGAGCAAAATGCTCTCAAGATTGTTGCCTTCCCCCAATAAAGGTGCTAACCAAACCAGTTCACCTAAGAAAGCCCTTGAAATGCATGGACAGTGAGAACTCCCCCACCCCAACCCAGAGTTAAAACGTCCATTAAAAATCCCAGCCTTCACCTGAGCAGCAGGCTACTGCCTTTTGGGCTCTGCTCCAGTGCTCTAGCTGTAGCCTTTCCTTTCTCTCTAATAAATCCTATTTCATATATCAACTTTGGTTCATCATTCAGCTGCCTCACGAGCCAGTTCCCTGGCCTGTGCAGGCAAGGACCCTCGACACCAGCCAGCAACACTTCGACACAGGCATGTAACACAGGGAACATTAACACAGGTGACTCCATTTTGATTTTTTTTGGGGCCTAGTAAAGAGCTTAGTCCAAAACAATGGCCTCCTGTAATTTTTATTTAACATAAGTGACTGTATGTGTTCAGAATGTAAGTCTAATGGGGAACAAAAACTGCAGGAAAGGGGGCACTGAGAGTACAGTGTGTGTAAGAATTTTCCTATGAGGCAGTATGAGGGCTAGCAGCTAGGGAATGTGGGGTCACTGGGAGCTCTGTGCTTTCTAGAAGACTGATGTAAATAGTATAATAGATATAATGAGGTGAGTCTTGGTGGTTTCAAGGTACATAGTGGTGGTGGGTTAGTGAGGACTGGAAGGGAGGGGGGCGGACAAGGTCATTCTAGGAAGAAGCAGAATTCTGGGCCCTTTTACTCTTGTCAGTAGTGTTCTGGAGGCCAGGGGAGGGGTGGTCTTTTGCAAAGCTAAGAAATTCCTCTCTTTTGCCCAGGGAAGCCTGGAAAAAAGTTAGGCTAGTCTTATCAGTGAACTCCAGGCTTATCACAGGTCAACTCAGCAACTTAAGTAGAAAGAGTTCCAGTAGGAGTCCTGGACAGGTACTGATTAGCGCTGATTGGCTCAGCCTCGGTGACATGCCTACATCTGAACTAATCACTGAGATTGAGACAGTCAACACTGCCCTTGGACAGGCCTGATCACATTCCCATGGGATCAGCCTCATCCAAACCAGGCAGACTGAGAGAAAAAGAAAATTAAGTTCCTATTTCAGAGGAAGGGTAAGTAGATACCGGGAAGCCCAAAATAGCAGGTACTCTCTGCACCCAGCTCTATACTAATGACTCTGATCTTTGGGAGATTATACCCTCTCATTCTGTTTCCTCACTTGATTGAAAAGTTTAAAAGAAGACAAATAAATTTAATGAGACATAAAGTCCTAAGTTACTGAGTACTACATATGATCATGTATTTTCATCAGAGTTTTCAAGCCATGGTAACTGCTTTCAGGGAGCTTGTACTTTGCAGGGCGGTGGACATGCAAGCCCATACTGATATATAACAGATGTTTGTGGAACTTTCCAATAGCTTCACGTGAGGCAGGAGCAGCAAACTTGTATGCCTGCATTGGTGCAGCAACTAACACAAATGAGGAAGGTGGGGTGAGCTTTCCCCAAACCACGGACTCTGGAGCCCATAGCCTCTCGTAACAGGACAGCCGTCGCACGGCCCCAGCAGCCTGTTGTCAAGCTCAAATGCAAGCCCAGTGTGGCCAGATGGTCCAGTTGTGTTTCAACAGAAAGTGGTAATCTGGAGTTCAATATGAATTTTGTTTTAATGTTGGCAACTTCTTCAAAAAAATTTTTTAAACACTATGTGAACCAAGCAAAAACACATATGGTGGCAAGTGTTCTCTCAGTGAGCTCTGATCTGCTCACTCTGCCAATGAGTGTCCTCTGACTCAAGTTTCCTTTTTCTGAGAATTTGACAACATAGGCTTTCTGCTGTACTTCCCCTCTGCCACCCCACTTCATACTGAAATTTGAGCATAGTATGCATGTGGGAAGCCAGGTGGGTACAAAACATTGTTACTGCAGGCTGAGGCAGTCTGTGTCCAACTCTACGTATGAGTATTTGGTGTAGTTGCTTCACCTATCTGGACAGCATTTCTCTACATCAGTAAATGAGAGGGATGATGGCAAGTTTGAGACCAGCCTGAGCTACATAGTGAGACCCTATCTCAAAAAACTTAATATTGTCAGGGACAAAACCAAACTAAAATTCTTAATTTCTTATTCAGGAGATGGAAAGTTCATTTCCAGCTGGATAATCATGGAGTGATCCAAGGAAGAGACGGCCTTGAGCAAAGCATGGCATTCTGGATGGATAGAGAGAGTCAGGGAGTGGGAGAAACAGAGAAGGAAAATTAAAATATGATTATCATATTTTGAACATTTATCATATTTCTGGCATCTTACTAATCTCCTTACAGACATTATTTTCTTTAGTTCTCACAATTGTGAGATATAAATTCTCATCCCTATTTCACAGCGAGAAACAGCTTACAAAGTAGAAACATTTATAGAAAAATGGAGATTCTTGTTCAACTTTACCCAATTTGTAAGTAGCAGAATGAGGATGCCAACCCAGACATCCCAATTCCAAAGCCTAGGCTCTTACCACGAGTGGAGGAAAAATAACAAGAAGAGAATGAATGGGGCAGTTGCAAACTCAGTCATGGATTACTGGGTTTCAATGTATTGGCATATTTTCCATGCCTTAACTACTGTGCTAGACACTATGAGAAACACAAAATGAACACAAGCAGGGATTTATTTGACCTCAGGGAGAAAATCTATTGGAGAAAACTGATTTATATAAAAAACACTATGACAGATTGTTTCCCAAGATGACTACAACATCCGACATGCCTTTTGGAATGTGATTTGGACATCCCATCAAGAGATGGAGTTCCCCTTCCTCTTCCCTGCACTCTAAGCTCATCTTATAACATGCTTTGGTCAGTAGATTGCAGCAGAAGTGACACTGTGTGACTTCTAGGTCTAAGCCTTAATAGGTTTCAAGTCTTCCGATTTTTCTCTTAGAAGCCAGCCACTGTATCAACAAGTCCTGTATGAGAAAGTCAAGCCATTCTAGCTAGCCATCTTAACTGAGATGTGCACACGACAATTTTGGATCTTCCAGTCCCAGTCAAGCTGCCCCAGGCAGTACTATGGGGACCAGAAACAAGCTGTCCCTTTAGAGACTTGCCCAAATTGCAGAATCATGAGCCAAAACTGTTTGCTCTTATTCACAAACATCATGTTTTGTGATTCTTATCACTATGCCTTAGAGGTAAGCAGTATTATATGTCAAAACACAGGAATTGGAGCTCTGGGAAGAGCATGATTCTAACGTGGGTGCAGGGTGACATGGGAGGGTCAGATGTGGTTATTGGGGATGATGACAGTTTCTTGACAGTTTCTTGAAGGGAACTGTGCACCAGCATGACAGTGTTTATTGGAAATAAGGCCCTACTCATGCTAGGTAGAGAATCTCCATCTGCGTTCTCTTGTTTTCCTTTGCTGGTTCCTGACCCCATCCCTGCTCAGTATTCTTGCTCTGAGATTTGCTCCTCTTCACTGTGAGTATTGCAGTAGGTGGGAAGAGACAGCACTAAGTTTAGAGTCAGACAGACATGAGTTTATATTTCAGTTATGGTACTGGTTCATTCTGTGACACTGAACTTATGGGACTTCTGAGCCTGAATGTCTTCATCTGAGAAAATGGTGATAATATCACTTACCTCGCAGGGTTCTTAGAGAGATTAATCAAGATAGTAGATGTACATTCACTTTATGTAGAAGTTGTATCTTGTTGGCTCTCAACAAATGCTAGGTCCCATCTCTTAGTCTGCCTACTAGAAAGGGAACATGGTTTTTCCTTTGGACTTTCTCTGCATCTTTAGTCTGGCTTTTAACATATGGCCACGATCATACAGTAACTGAATTTGGCTATATTCCTCAAATTCACCTCTTGCCTGTTTGATTTATTTGAAAGTTGCTTGCTATTCAGTAGGGTGTGATTTCTGAACACTCCTAGTTTTTTACTCATTAAAACAGAGGATTTCTAGGGAGGATGAAGTCTGGGTTTATTTTTGAAAGATGAGACAGAGAAATCATAAGGTGGAGAAAGTCCAAGAATAGAGCCGAATATGGATTAAGTCATGATTAAGCAGAATATGGTTAAGTCATGATTTTGTATGAAAGATTTTGAATGCTAGGTCAAGAATTAGGCTTCATTCTGCAAGCAGTAGGCAGCCATTGAATATTCCAAACAGAGGAACGCCATCCTCAGATTTGATCTTTTGTGATGCCCTGGTGGCAACGTGAGGTCACCTTTCCCCCAGGAGAAGGGGAAATATTAGATGTTCCTGAAGTAACAGGAAGCTATTGTGATAGTTTGGGTGAGAGATGGATTAGGACAGGGCACTGGGTTTGCAAAGGAGTCAGATTTGGAAGACATTGTACAGTAGAATGGACAGGACATGGTGGCCACCTCCATGTTGGGAATGAGAACAAGAATGAAAGATAGCATTTGAGGCTGAGAAAGTGTGATTGCCATAAACCAACAGAGCAGCACTGGTAAGATTTGGGAGATGGTGGAGAGGATGAGTTTAGTTAGACAGGTTTCTGCCACTCATTGAATCCATTTTTTTTCTGGTTCCATTTTTCCTGCTTCTAGCAGGAACTCAGAAGGAATACAAATACAGAGGTAACTGATCCAACAGGATGCATCGCAACCAATTCTGAATTCAAAGTAACTGCTGTGCCTGAGAGGCTGAACAAGTCACTCTTCAAAATAAGCCCCCTCTTCTCAAAGGGAGAAGACAAGAGAGAATCCACAAATGTCTCAAAACTTCATCGGGGGCTGCTGCTTTAAGGAGTGTTGAAGTGTTGCTGATGGTTTCCCAACATGAGTCAGAGTTCCTAGCATAATCTAATTCCCCTGAGAACTTGGAGATTTCTCTGCTGACAGCCCACCACTTCCTCCACTTCTTCCCTCTCATTCCACAAGTCTGGATCAGACCCAAGTCTATAGAGTACTGTTTGATTTTTAGGAATTACATCTTGTCCTTCTCTGCTTTTACTCTCGTTTTAATCATTTGTCTAAGGCCAATCATTGATCAGTCAGTCAACATTCATTCAGCAAATAATTTTTGAGAAGCTACTATGCACCAGACACTTCTCCATATGCTGGCAATGTGCCAGTGAGTAAAACAAAGTGAATTTCAATTGTGACACATTTCCCCAGGAGTGGAATATCTACATACTTATTATAGTGACTAATCCAAGACAAATGACCAGGGTGTTTTGGGGCTCATGGAATATAAGGATTCTGTGTTAGCTTCTAAGAACTAAAAATGTTCAGTAAAACAGGAGATAATTACAGACTCAAATAACATAGGAGGGCTCCATAAAGGAGAAGGTGTTTGAGTTAGGTCTTAGAAGGAATTTAGTGGGAAAGAGGAACAGCATTTCAGACAGGGAACAATGTGCATGGAATTGACAATGAATGGGCATCCTATGTTTTGAGATATAGTGGTAAAACCAGACTGACACAAGGGATGGGTGTGTATTAGGGTGGAATACAAAATAAACATGAATGAATCCAGTAGGAAAAGATTAGGAAAAGCCAGTGAAACAAAGCAATGAAACTTAGATGTGATTCAGTAACAGAGGAAGACACTGAGTGTTCATGAGCTGGGAATGAAGTGGAGAACACAGGCGTTAACATACAACCTGAGAGGTGTTGTCTGGAGTGGTAGAGTTATTGATTCCTGGATGTGGGAGATGATTTTACCCCCTCTATCAGGGCCTTCTCAGAACAGTCCTGGAGTAGGAACTGTATTCTTATACTTTAGGAGGACAAAAACTATTTTGCACTCAGAGATAGTGGCTGACGGAGTGGAGGGTTTAAAGGCAAAATAATGCATAGAAGCTTGAAGGATTGAGGAGCTTGCAGAACAAACTTGGCTTCCAATATTGAAGGATTTGGAAAGACTAGATTGTCTCTGAACTGGTGAACTAACAGCAACAACAACACAGGATATACATGTTTTGGCTCCTTATGGGGAAGAACTTTCTGAGAGTCAGAGCCATCCTTTAGATGTAGTGAATTCCACATCACCTGGCATCCATGCTAGGAAGGGTACACATATTGGACAGGTCATTGGAGTAGTTGTAATTTGAAATCTTTCAAGCATGTGTTTCTCCACTGAAGTTTAAGTTCTTGAGCATGTGATATAGGAAGAACCATGTTAGGTTGTTTCATTAAGTAAGTTCTTGTTCCAGGTCCAACAGCAGGACTCTCAGACTGCAAGAATCTGGAAGGCAACTTTTGGATCTTTCCCATCAAAATGTGGGGTACTGGGCTTACCTCACATGGCAGGTTATCTGAGTATAAGGGTAATTGATTCATAATGAAAAGAGAGCCTTGTTCTTGATATTGAAGTATTTTGTCCTTCTTGTTTTGTTTTTGGCTAGGCATCAAGTTTTTATAGCCAAGGAGAGAGAAGTAAGGAAGAAAGGAAATTTATGATGTGCCTCTAAGTGGTTTTTATCACATATTTGATTAGCTCTCTAGGGGAAAGTAAAAGCTTAATCAAATGTTTAAGAAGGTGCACACACAGAAAGGAGGCTTGCTTAACTAATGATTAGAAAGTGTATCTGAGCTTGAAAGTCTCCTCTTTGCATTAAGTGGGATAATAAGAACTATTATTATGGGAAAATTCACACTATTACCGAGACTGTAACTATATATGACTATGACTTGCAAAACACTTCTCAGTCATTGAATTCTCTGGTACCTAATTTACCAAATGTATTTCTCCACACAGCCATTCACACACCAGCAAAAGGGGCCCATTGAGATGGAAAAGCCTTCAAGAGGATCTGCTGGTGAGCATACCTTCTCATTATCCATGTAGTTTTTAGTCCTCTGTAGCTGAACTGAAATTTCATTCTCAAAGGCTGTCTGTTATTTTATAATCACCAAATCCAGTGATTTTTTTTTTCCCTGTGTCCACAATTCTCTATTCTACCATTTTGTTGAAACTTGGTGTCTATTTGGATTTTGGGTCACTTCACTCTTCTAGTTTTCCTACTTATTTCCTGACCATTTTAAAGAGTACGTTCTGCCCTGGTTCTCTATTCTTTGTCCACCTCAGATCTTATTCACCAGGTACATCTTCAATAACATCTCTGTGTAGATGATTCCCCAAAGCAAAGGAGGTCTGCTCTATTGATTTCCAGAAGCGTCACACCTCAACATGTACCTCACATGTAGTTGGTGCTAAAAGACTTAATAAATCTGTGTCCTCCTCTGCAGAACTAACTTCTTGTTTCAGATCTCCAATTCTGACTGCTCATTTAAACCTAGATCTTTTCACCCCCAAATTTCTACATTCAAATTAATCATTTTTAAAAAGTTCAACTGTCAGCAAGCTGCACTCTTTTAATGACCTTCCAGCCAGGAGAAAAATCACATGTCTCCCTTTTCTGACTTTCTTATTTCTCTTGCTCATACTCAGAGCTTCAAATTCATTTTTGACTTACTTGCCCCCTTCTCCCAGCCATTGTCCTTGTCCTGTAGATTTTCCTCTAACTCCTTTTTCTTCTTTTCTATCCTTTCTACTCTGTGTCACTGCCCTAATTCAAGACATTTCCACAGGCTGGAATTAGGATTATTCTTCTAAGAGAAGTTCTACTAAGAAAGATAATTAAATGAAGAGAAGTGCTTTCTCAGCTTCAATCTATCCTGCTCACCATCGCCAGGTTAATATTCCCAAAGCACTTTTGTTTTGATCAGCTATTAATCCAAATTCTTAAATTTTTTAATGTTTCACATTGCTAACAAAATCCAGTTCAAATGTGTTGACTAGTATTCCAAGCTACCAGTGTCAGGCTTTTAGTTCATATCATGCCATACACAGCTACTCCTCCACATAAGCCAAGGCTATCCAATCATCATCCACTTAATACTGAATACTTTGGCCATATCATTTTTCTTCTGGTTTTCCTTCTTTGGAATACTTCCTAGTCAACTTTTTTCTTCCTATTTTTTTGTGTGTGGTACCAGGAATCGAACCCAGGGTCTCACACATTCTAGGCAAGTGCTCTATCAGTGAACTACACACCCCCAACCCCCTAGTCAGAATTTGAAACCCACTCCAAGACTTTGTTTTTTTCGAGGACTTTCAAAGCACCATCAATGTATCTTTCGGACAGTTTCCTGAAATAGTTGCATGTTTTGCTTCAATAGCTCCCCTTTCCCCTTTTTTTGTTACGTGTGGATATTTTCTTTCCAACTAGTTACAGTCTTGTAAACTCATTCCGGGTAGGTAGCATCAAGATAGATATTTAAAAGTTTGATTCATCCAAGAGCAACTATCATGTTATCCTGCAAATAGCCTGGATGGGAACAGTGTCCACCTCCTTGAGTTTTGCTTTTCTGTAGATTACAACTGATTCCAAGAACCAAGAGATTATATCCTCCCTTGCCGTGTTACCTAAGTGACATTGAAGACCTAATGTACTGGAAAAAGTGGTGCTATCACAGCATGGGACTCTGAACGCTTTCCAGGTGTGTCACAACACAGTGATTCATTCTTGTTGAACCTTCAAGTCAAAGCATAATACTCATTAGGAGAAGTGGTCAGGTTCCTGTCCCACCATTCCAGTGAAATGACATCACTAGGGTCAATGCTGACTTCCTAATGGTCAAATCTAATGGATACTTTTATTTTATCCAGCCTCTCTTACAGTACTATTCACTAGGTCCATCTTAAAGCTTTTTTGTTGGTGTCGTTCTTCCTTGCTTCCTGCTTCTCTGATCTCTCTTCCATTTCCTTTGTCATTGTTAGTTCTCAAAATATGATGCTGGGCCTCTTCTTCATTGTCATAGCCTCTTTCTTGATTACAAATGTCGCTTTGATTTGATTAGTCTCTGTATGGGTATGATTCTCAAATAATATAGTCCGGAGCCCTCTACTGAATTCTAACTGCCTAAAACGCATCTTGGTTTTGTTGTTTTTGAGACAAGGTCTTGCTATGTAGCCTAGGCTGGTCTCGAACTCAAAATCCTCCTGCCTTGTCTCCCAAGTGCTGAGATTACAGGCATGAATCACCATGAGGGGCTCTAAAAGACATCTTGATTTGATGTCTTATAGAAGCTTCAAAATTGGCACAATAAGAATGTACAACCTGCCCTGCTTTGTGCACTTCCTTCATCCTACTTGCTTGACTCTTGTAAATCAGTGGTGGCTATCAATTGTGCATTCCCACCCCCTTAAATAATTTGGAAAAAGTATATATTCCATTCACATTTTTAAGTTGATAACGAATATTTATATAAATTTGTATATATTGCAACTATGAACATACAAAAAATGAAACCATTATAGAATTTTAAATAACCCATCTAATGGAATCTCAATTACCAATTTAATACTCAGAATCTTTCATTCAAAAATAGGTGAACAGGCTGTTTTTTATTATTATGTAAATTTAAGGTATACAACTTGATGTTTTGATATATGTGCATACATACTGCCGTGATGACTACAGTCAAACAAATCACCTCCCATAGCTTCCTTTCTTTCACTTTTTGTTTGTGGTAGGAGTACTTAAAATTTATTCTCTAGCAATTTCTAGTATATAATACAAGCAATTTCTAGTATACAATACAGTATTATTGACTATAGCCCTCCTGCTGTACTTTAAATCTCTAATAAGCTCCTTTTAAATGGTGAAATTTTTCAGATATTTCCTCCTTAAACTTATTATTTCCACCACTTTAATGCTTTAATCACCCTTCACACCCTTCACTTCGCAACAAAAATATAACTTTCCAGGCATGGTGGCTCACACCTGTAAACTCAGCTACTCAGAAGGCAGAAGGAGAATTGCAGTGTGAGGCTGGCCTAGGCAAAAGTGTGAGACCCATCTCAAAAATAAACTAAAGCAAAAAAGGGATGAGGGCATGGCCTTGAGTGGCAGAGCACTTTCCTAGCAACAGTGAGGCCCTGAGTTCAAATGCCACTACTGTCCCCCTATATAGATATGTCAAAAATATATATGTTTTCAATATATATATGTAGAAAAAAATCTGTTATTTTGATTATATAGATATCAATGTTCAAAATGAGGTATTATAAAAGTTATTATTGGTATACGGTAAAGAAAAATGTATACATATAATCATATGTATACATTAAGCATAAAAAGTAAATCTTATTTGCAATTTATCTCTTATTGAGGTAAGACTTACTTTTTTCTAATCACTTTATGTATTCATGATTGAATATATTATTGAAATAAAACAGGATCAGAACTAATTCTGTTCTTTTTTTTTTACTAATTTATAAGTAAAAAATAACATTGACTTATTATTAAAAATATATATATATTTAGCGATCTATCAGGTGACAGCCACCTGAACCACCTGACATGTAAAGATATTTGTTACATACCAGTCATCATAACTATCCACTTTCTCAACACCTATTGCAATATTTTGAAACCCTTCCCTGTTCTTTTTTCTTTTTTGGAACACCAGTAAAGTTTTTCCTGAGACAATGTGCTGTAGGAATATTTGGGCTCAGGGAATGGGATACTTTTCTTTTGTAAAGTGGTAGAAGGGTGATTTGAAAAAGGGATTTGGAAAGGAGCTAGTGAGAGAACTTGACCTTGGACACATCCTCAGGCAAATTGGTTTTAGGAAAGATATATATGGAAGTTCATTCTCTTAGATTATCCATACCCAAAGATTAGTGACTAGGGTGGGTGCTTTTTTTGTCCATTTGCCACCAACTCTCCTCTTTCCTAACAAAGCTATGATTTGGTTCAGGTGTCTTACCCTGAAAATAAGGCAAAGGGAGACTTACCCAACCCAGATCCACAGGAGGACCCTGATTCATCCAAGCAATCAACACTTGGTTCTCATGACAAGTTACTTGTTACATCGCACAGGTACAGCAATCTGACTAAAGATAAGAAGAATGATATTCTCGGCTGTGAGAAGACATTCCTCTCTCTACCAGGAGGTGAGCAAGACTCTGATAGCCATCTTGGGTCTTTCTATATTAGGATAACCACAAGCTATGGAGTAGAGAGATGGAAAGAAGCCAAGACTTCTGATGAACCACTAACCAACCAATCCTGGGTCCTGTTCTACCTCCAGACTTTCTGTTTTATGGGACAAGAAATGTTCTATTGAACAATAATCTGTGCTCACATATATATGTAAGGAAACAAATAAACATGGAGTTTCAGGAGTCCTTATTTTCTCACCTGGATTTTTTTGTGATGGCTTCTTTTTTCTGTGTTCTTTTATTTTTATTAGCATATATTCATTGTACAAAGGGTTTCATTGTGATGTTCCCTACACGCATATAGTGTACTTTGATTAAATTCACCCCCTCTTTTATTCTTTCTTATCCCCCCCCACACTTTTAAAGCAATTTTTAACTGGTTTCATTATTTTGTTTTCATACATGTGTAGCTTCTTAACTGATTTTCCTGTGTGTGTGTGTGTGTGTGTGTGTATGTGTGTGTGTGTGTGTGTGTGTGTATGTGTGTGTGTGTGTGTGTGTGTATGTGTGTGTGTGTATGTGTGTGTGTATGTGTGTGTGTGTATGTGTGTGTGTGTGTGTATGTGTGTATGTGTGTGTGTGTATGTGTGTGTGTATGTGTGTGTGTGTGTATGTGTGTGTGTATGTGTGTATGTGTGTGTGTGTGTGTGTGTGAAATTGAGGATTGAACAAAGGCATAGTGCATGCCAGGAAAGAGCTCTAGCACTTAAGCCATGCTCCCAGCCCTTTTTTAACTTTTTGTATTTTGTTTTTGAGATAGGTTCTTGATAAATTTGCCAAGGGAAAACTTGAATTCATCATCCCCCTGCCTCTGCCTCCTGAGTAGCTGGGATTATAGACATGCTCTACCACTCTTACTTGATTTCCCTTTTGTAATTTTCTTCCTTGTTCCTCCCACTCAACCCACTGCCTCCCTACTCCCCAGATTGATTTTTTAAAATCCATCAGTGAGTTTTATAATCTACAAAATAAAACCCAACCTGACTAGCTTTGGTATTCCAAGTTCTGAACGCTGTCATTTGCCTAAATTTCTAGCCATTTGACATTCTTCAGTTTATGAGTTCATGGTGCATTATGTTAAAGACCACTTTGGAGTTACGGTGACCTCAGATGAGAAACTGACTTCCTTATTTACTAGTTTTGTGACCCTAGGCAACTTAGTTGACATCTTTGAGCCCTAGTTTTCTTTCCTGTAATCTTTAAATAATTTTACTTACCCTGCAGGATCATTGTGTGAATTATAAGTAGGGTAAAAAGTATGAAGCTGGCTGGTTGTGGTGGTGCATGCCTGTAGTCCCAGCCATGTTTGAAGCACAGGTATGAGGACTGAAGTCTGAGACTGGCCCCAAGGAAAAAGTGCAAGACTGATCTAAAAAATAAAGCAAGAAGGGTGGGGGATATAGTTTAAGTGGTAGAGTGCTTACCTAGCAAGCTCAAGTCCCTGGGTTAAAACCCCAGTTTAGCAAAAAAGAAAAAAAGTATACGGCTTAGAAATCATCCCAAAAGGTAGCTATGTTTATTATTTTTATATCTTAAGTATCATTCACTTCTAAGCTTCCTGCACTGTGTAAACATGCAAATCTTTCCCGACTGCTCAGAACAGATCAGTTTCCAGTCTTCTCTCTCCTCTCCTATCTGGAGAGCTTCTGCTTTTAGCTCAGAACTACCTAAATGTTACCTGCACTATCCAGCCTTCCTAAGGAACTGTCCCTTTGTGCTTCCACAGCACTGTACAGCCACATAAACATCCTATATTTTAGTTATTTATTTATCTGCTACTAATCTATGAAATTCCTGATGACCTGACCTTGACCTCATTCATTTTTGATGCCTCATTACATAGAATGTTGCTTGATACTGTTACGTGCTGGTGTCAAAGTGTCTCAGGCCGACACTTTGTTGAGGGTCCTTGCCTGCACAGGCCAGAGAACTGGCTCGTGAGGCAGCTGAATGATGACCAAAGCTGGTATATGAAGTGGGATTTATTAGAGAGAAAGGAAAGGCTACAGCTAGAGAAGAGTAGCGGAGCCCAGAAATCGGTAGCTCGCTGCTCAGGTGAAGGCTGGGGTTTTTAGTGGACATTTTAACTCTGGTTTGGGGTGGGGGGGCCTCATTGGTCGTGCATTTCACGGGCTTTCTTAGGTGAACTGGTATAGTTTGCACCTTTATTGGGGGAAGGGAACACTCTTGAGAGCATTTTGCTCATCAGCCCTGTGGCAGATCTGTCAGACTAGTATCTCTTCTTTAGGATGCAGGAATGCAGGCCTCCATCTCCTCAGGATGCAGGAATGATATTGCTCTCCATGGGGGATGGGATACTCACTCATTGCCTTAGGTTTCCAGACCCAACAAATCCCCTCTCTGAGACAAGCGCCCAACTGCCCTTGGTTAAAGGGGTGATGACTCATCTAGCTGCTTCGTGTTGACAATGGGGTGATGGGGGATAGGAATGGTGGTACTTGTTTCAGGGGTTGACCCGTGTAGTCTCCAGGGGCCCCGACAGTACAGGATGGAAGGCTCATGCCTAGGCAGAGGTGAGTATTCCTTGACTAAAAGCTGGAGTTGGATCTGTTGGACTGTCAAGATATAAATCTGGAGAGAGCATTCATTATAAGGCCCAAATAGGAGTATTAGAAGGAGCGTAAAAAGTGGTCTGGCAAGGGCCGCATAACTAGGGATCCAGGTTCTACAAAATCCTGTAACTCCCAAGAAAGTTCTAAGCTGCCTTATGGTCTGGAGGAGTGGGACACAGAGGATTGGGTCAATTTGCTCATGACTCAGGGAGTGAGTCTGTCCCTTGAAGACCACACCTAGGTAGGTGACTTGTGGGAGGCATAATTAGCCTTTTCCTTAGAGACTCTGTATCCCCTGGGAGGTCAGAAAGTTTAAAAGGGAGATGAGGGGCTTTGTGGCTCTGCACAGAAGTAAGTCATCAACATATTGAAGAACAGTGCCTCTGGGTAGTGCCAACCTATTAAGTCTCTGGTTAGGGCTTGTCCAAAAAGATGAGGGCTGTCTCTAAACCCTTGTGGTAAAACTGCCCAAGTCAGTTGCCGTGAAGGGTTTGTGGGATCTTCAAAGGCAAAGAGGGGCTGACTGTGAGGATGCAGGTTAAATGTAACACTTTTGGATAAAAGAGAGTTTTAGCTCATCATTTTACATAAATTGACACTTTTAACTTTGTAAATGTTTGTACCATATTTAGATAAAGTATAGACACAGAACACAGTTATAAGGTGGACATTTAAGACACATGAGCAAATACATAAATGAACTGATTTAGTATTACTTAAAGCTTGACACAATCAACAGAAAACACAAGTAATTTCTTTGATAAAATCTTTCCCTATAACAGTTTTCTGCAGATGTTACTCAGAGCAGAACAATATTAAGATAACCTTGTTATTTTATGGACATAAAGAATTAGATTTTAGTTTGACATGACCCTAAAAATCTTTCAGGCAACTCTTAAGATTATAATCAACTTTAACTTTATCACACACTGAAGTTTTTATTATATACTCAGAACCTTTATATAATATTCTGAACCCTCTGATGGTTTGTCCTTATCCCTCCTCTCCATATTTGGACAATCTTTAGGACAAACCCTTTTTTACAAAATCCTTTCTCATCTAAAGACATTTCTTATTTCCTTTAATCTTCCCCCCAAAAAATACACTCAACATCTATCTATATCCTTTCTATTCATTTACTTTGTAACTTGCATTTTAAAATAACTTTCATAAGAATTTTAAATTGAAATAAAACTGCTTATTCAATTAGCCTTATTTTTATTACATAGACCCATATAGAAAGGCAATTTTAAACTGTTTTTCTACAATAAGTAACCTATAAAGACAGCATTTGTTAATAGATCTAATTATAAAAGGATTGAATGTAAATTACTTATGACAAAATGAAACAGACTAAGGTCACTGTCCATAAAATAATGCCTATAATTTAGTTAGACCTGATTGACATAACCTTTAAAAAACTGTTTTTTCTTAAAAGTAACAGCAGAAGAGGTGGGGGAGAGAACAGAAGCCTGGTATTTTTTTTACATTAATTTTATAATAAGAATCATACTAAATATATGCATATGTTAAAAAGTCTTAAATTAGGCATGCCATAAATGTCAATTTAAGCACGCATAGATTTGAGAGCTCAAGAACATGTAAAAATTAACTAAGTGGTCACAAGTATGTTGATTAGTTTTTTTTTTTTTTAAACTTTCAGGAGCAGATTGAGAAGTGTCCCATTCTGTTCTTTTAGGACTCATTTTTGGTGGATTGATAGCTGAAGTAAAAGTCAATTTTAGGAATAGTGTTTTGAGTCAGTCTCAGTTTTTAATAAGACTGTTATCATAGCTATTAGATTTTTGTCTCTAATAAATTAATCAAATCACAGACATACACAACTTACACAATGAAACACAAAACAACTACATTAATTTTGAGTGCACTCTTGGACATTGGAAACTTTAGATTTAGGAATGCAAAAGAAAGCGTCCTTTAAATCTAGTACAGAGTAATATTGGCTTTTGAGGGTATGAACCAATAGAGTGTAGGGATTGGGAACAATTGGGTGGAAGGGAATGACTGCTTCACTAATGAGCCAAGGGCTTGAACCAATCTCCATTTGATTGGCCCCTTGTGGATAGCAAGACTAGGACTATTGTAGGGGCTGGAGCAATAATTAGTAGCCCTTGTTTTGTTTTTTTTTTTTTTTTAAGGAATTTATGATAGGCAGAAGGCCTCGTCTTCCCTCAGGCTTGAGGGGATATTGTTTTTGGTGTGGAAACTGTGAGGGATTTTTGAGTTTTATTTGAATAGGGAGGGCTGTCCTGGCTCACCCTACAGTCATCCCATCAATCCACACTGTGGGATCTATTTGTTCCTGAAGGGGAGGCAGCAGAGATAGCTGCCTGGGAGGAGGAGAATTTGAGCTTTTAGTTGAGATAGTAAATCCCATCCCAACAGAGACACTGGAGTTTCAGGAACTGTGAGGAAAGAATGACAGGAGAGGTGTCCCCAAGAGCAGGCCAGAGGCCGAGTAAAATATCACTCTAGGGGTTGGCCAGATATGCCCTGAACAATAACCTTGTCATTGGACTGGGGACCAGAAGAGAAAGGTAAGACAGAGAAACAGGCTCCACTTTCTAGGAGGAAAATGACCTTTCGTTTTTCTGCCATTATGGTTACCCTAGGCTCCTTAACATTGATGCCAAGAAGTAGAGCATGGACAGGAGGCCTCAGGACCCATCAATCCATAGGAGGTGGCACCCCACCTTCCATCTGGAGATGAGAGCACTTAGACCTTCAGTGGTTACCTTTGCAGAGAGGGCAGGGTCCCAGTTGGGGACAGGGCTGTCTCCCAAGCTGACCCCCTTTAGGGCCTTCTCTGTGGAAGTGCCCCTCCTGTCCACCATGGTAGCAAGCTCAGGATGCAGGCCTCAGTTGGGTGAGGCCCTCTCTGAGGGCAGCAATGAGGTCATGATGTCTCTTACCTTTTTCTCTTCTGTTAGTAAGTTCCCAGTTATAGTATACAGACATGGCTAGCTGTATTAGTTGGTCCAGTGATTTTTCTCCTTCAGCCACAGACCTTTGGCGTTTTCTACAAATATCTGGGGCTGACTGTGTTAGGAATTTATCTTTGAAGAAAACCTCCCCCACCTGTGACTCTGGGTCCACTGTGGTATGCTTTCTGATAGCATCCTTAAGATGCTGCAGAAAGGTAAGGGGGTTTTCTTCAGGACCTTGCTGTACTACAGTCACCTGGGAATAGTTTAGAGGTTTGCTTTGGCTGTTTTTTGCCCTTCCAATATAAGATGGATGAAGTGGCGTTGACACCATTCATCTTCCTCACCATTTTTTTTTTCTTTGGGTTTTAAAATGTTGGGGAATTGAACCCAGGGCCTTGCACATGCTGGGCAGACACTCTCCCACTGAGCTATGTCCTTAGCCCCAAATATCTTTTTTTTTCTTCTTTGACTGTACTGGGATTTGAACTCAGGGCTTTATGTCTGCAAAGCAAATGCTCTCACATCTAAGCCCCACCTCCAGCCTCCTCACCATTCTGATTTTCAGTGTGGATCTGTCAAGGGGACTGCCTGTGCCCCTGTAAGTATAGGCACATTTATCCCCACATTTCTAGGTGCCACTAGTATTGGGGCTCATTGTAAATGTTAATCATTTCCAACCTGAGTGGCCTGGGCCAGAACCCATTGCTTTTTTAATGAGGAAAGAGTCTGGTCTAGTAGAAGCATAATATCCTTTCATGTCAATTTAAAGGTTTGGATCACAGAGATAAGGCTTGGATGTATTGGTCTGGTGCTGCCCAGATCCTTTTTTAATCTCCCTTAGATTTGATAACTGGAAGGGGACATAGACTCACCCTCTTCCTATCATTGCCTGTTGAAGGGGGAAGCACCCATTAGGAGGTTCTGAATATTGGGGTGGCTTAGAAGGTAGGGTAGCAGGTGGAGCAGTAGGGGTTGGGGCCTTGTCATCGATAAGGGGCTTTTCTGGTCCTCCTTCCCCAGGTTTATCCTGTGACTTACAAAGAATGGCCAGAGTTTGAGTATCTAAATAGTAATTGTGGAATCATTCTGGGTGGTCTCAGAGATGAAGGAAAAGTTGTAGGTATGGTACCTCAATCCACTTTTTTCTTTCCTTTTACAGAAAAGGTCTAATTGAAGTATGGTATTGTAATTTAAGGAACCCTATGAAGGCCACTTCTCTTGGTCACCCAAGGCATAATGAGGCCAGGCCTCAGAACAAAGCTTCTAACATTTCCTTTCAACATTTCAATAGACACGCCAGTGGAGACCACTTGGGTACTGAGGCCAGAAGACTGGAAGGGGCAGGTCCCATCTACATGAACTTGTCAGACTCCCCTTTAATGGTGTCCCAACTGGGGATTGACCCAACTAACAAGACCAGGCGTCATTGTGTCATGACTTTCCCCAGCCATCCATGGCCAGAATGGAGGAAAGTGAACTGGTTGGATTAGGCCACCTGATCAATGCAGTGAGAAAAGAAAAAAACAAATCGCTAGGATCCTGCCTTTTAGCTAACAGCAGACAGCAGACAGACTCTTTAATAAAGGCTACCTTTCTAACAAAGGAATAAGTCATCTGTAAAGTTAGAGAAGGGCATTCAGAGGGCGTCCTGGGGTAATGACGGTACCACAAGGGACTAGTAGTGCTAATATTTGGAGGGAAAAATTTTTATGCTGAGGCCAAAAGTACAGGAAATTTTAAATGAGAAGTTTAGAGACCATAACAATGCCCATTTTGCTGTGTCTGGGACTATAACCTTGAGATAACAATTAGTTTACAAGGGCTGGGTCCAGCGGCCCAAGGTGTGAGGTGGAGCTGGGGAGCAGGGCTTGTGCAAGGTGCTGCTGTCCCCCTCCCCACACCCAAGATAAGCAACCCCTGTCGCAGCCTGTCACCCCTCCCCGCTTCCTGTGTACATGCTCCTGTGTGTGTTTATTTTTCCTCTTATGCCATTTAGGAGGAATAGCAGCGGGTCACAGTCACTGCCTTGTGTGGCTGGCGGCTTTGGATGTTGGGCCCTCTCTATGGATTATCTTAGCTATGAAAGGCATTCCTTATGTGTCCAGGGGCTGCCATCCCTGTGCACAAGTGTGCCTATTTGTTTTCCTCCTCCCCTTGTGCAGGTGGAGTTAGGGTGTGAGCACGGCAGCTGCAATTTTTTTGCAAGTGCCTCTACCTCTGCTGGCACCCAACAGGTGATTTAAAGTTGCTTTGGACCAAGGGGCCTGACAAACTAGCTGTGGGAATAACTTAAGAAAGTTATAAAGGCACCATGTTACAAGCTCTCCATGGGAGGCTAGGGTCCCAGTAAGCCCAGGGAGGGGAAGGCAGACAGAGATAAAGAACAAGGTGGGACCATGGAGAGAGCAGAATGGGTGTAAGGGTTTTTTTTCCCAAACTTGCTGAAGAAGGAAGTCCACTGCTGTTTAGAACAAAAGGGTGAGGCTGCTCATCCTGAACTGCTTGAGAAAGAGGAAGGAAAGGCTGAAGATTGGGTGAAAAGAGAGTTTCCAGGCCCAACGCACGAGGGATTATTGATCATCCCTGCTGTCCAGGTCAATCCTGCCCAGGGGCAGTACTGGAGCACTGGAAGCAAGAGGTGACCTCCACTCTTGGGCCATGGAAACCATGAAGGAAGCATAAGAGATCTGATTGTCTGTTTGCCTCAGACATGGCTGGAGGGGTCCGAGACTTAGCAGGAAGTTGCATTTCCAGGCTTCGGGTAACACTGGGGAGTGCCCCAGCCAGAACACCCTTGTAGCTTGAAGAGAAACTTTCCTTTCCACTGGCTGTTTTTGGACCTCCTCCTAAGCAAGTCAGATCTTGAAAGAGAGAGAGAGAGTTTAAGGAGAGGAAAAAAAGCCTTGGTGCACTGAAGTCTGGCTCTGCCCACATAGCATTGGCAGTCTGGTATAAGCCCCTGGCCGGCCCCCAGTTCTCTCAGTTTGCCTGCTTTACAGCTGGGCTCAGAACTTTTCCTCAGGTTCCCAAGGGATAAGCCCTCCTTAACGAGAGAGAGAGACACGGAGAGAGAGAGAGAGAGGAGAGAGAGAGAGAGAGAGAATTTCAGCCTGAGAGGTCCACTGTAGCTAGGCCGTGGTGGGGAGCTCTCCTGGAAAATAGACTCCACCGAGTGCCGGCCACTCACAGTCACATTCCTAGGCAGCCCTTCCCCAGTTTGGCACAGCCTATACTGACCCTGGTTCAGAAGAAATGTCCCTTTATGCATCGCCAAATGTTACGTGCCGGTGTCGAGGGTCCTTGCCTTCACAGTCAAGGGAACTGGCTTGTGAGGCAGCTGAATGATGAGCAAAGCCAGTATATAAAGCAGGATTTATTAGAGAGAAAGGAAAGGCTACAGCTAGAGAACTGCAGTGGAGCCCGGAAGCAGGTAACTCACTGCTCAGATGAAGGCTGGGGTTTTTACAGACGTTTTAACACTGGGTTGGGGGGGTTGGTTCTCACTGACCGTGCATTTCACGGGCTTTCTTAAGTGATCTGGTATAGTTAGCACCTTTATTGGGGCAAGGGATCAATCTTGAGAGCATTTTGCTCATCAGCCCTGTGGCAGATCTATCAGACTATGTATCTCTTCTTTAGGATGCAGGAATGATAGTGCTCTCCATGGGGGATGGGATACTCACTCATCTGCCTTAGGTCTCCAGACCCAACAAATTAAAAGAGATAACTGATAATTGTTAAAAGAACAAGAAGAAAGGGCATAGATTATGGAATGTGGATTTTACCCAGGGTTTCTAGGAGATACATTGTGACTAACAAAAATAACAAAACCCTGATGTTTATATACTTTAAAAATTTTGTGAAGACCTTTGCTGATTTTATCTCATATAACCCTTAAAACAATCCTACAAAATTGTTTTGTGATTATCCCTACTCCCTACTGTACAGATATTGAGATTTAAAAAGGTAAGAAGAGATCAACAATCACGAAGTCTCAGAGTCAGAACACAATGTTCTGACTGGCTGACACCAAGTCAATATTCCAGAGACAATGGAGCCCAAAGTGGATTTTCCATATGGATTGCCCAGAAAACTTCTCCAATCCTCCATGTCACCATCATATTGAGTGGCACAGTTGAAAGAGTGCTCAAATTAAAGCTGAAACTTCTTCTTGTAAGAGTTTCATCTCTTACAAGAATTTTTCAAGTAACTGGGGACATATATTTAACTTTCCTTAGTCCAGAAGAGGTTTTCAAGGTGAACTCTAAAGAACCTTCCTGCTTTAAAAATCTTTAACTAGAAAAGCTATTGTATGACTCACTTAGAGGAACTAAATATATTTTAAGTATTTCTCTTTAGACAGAGACTGAAAGCGGATATTTGACTTTTGGAAAGGAGAAAAAGGCAGGAAAAGAGGGGAGCAAAGTATTCTCACCCCAGACAATGCTTCTCACAGTCATTTTCTTATAAATGGGCTCCTAAGTACCTGTGAGGAATGAAAATGAAGTGCTGTTCCCTTGATTAGGAGATAAAACATCAGTGATTTTTCTCTTTCCATTAATTCCTTTAGAAAAATGGAAGAAATTGAGTTGATAATATTGATCAAAGTGAATGCATGCTTTCCCCACTGCCAGATCTCTTAACTTTCAGGTTAAAAGAGGAAATCAAAGGAAAATAGGGCTTGAAATCCACTTCTCAGGGTGGCTTATATTGCATTTTAATTTAATTTGTTAGAATTTCACCTTTTGCCTTTGGTGGACTAATGAGATGGAATGACATTATATCTGGGGGATCTGTGCTATGAATACTGCTTAATCCTCCCTTC
Source organism: Castor canadensis (assembly GCF_047511655.1). Lineage (NCBI taxonomy): Eukaryota > Metazoa > Chordata > Mammalia > Rodentia > Castoridae > Castor > Castor canadensis. The sequence continues at coordinate 178,863,526 of NC_133387.1, read as the reverse complement.
TGTACATGAACTGTCAAGGCCATAGACTGTCCTCGGGTACTTTCCAGATCACCTCGTGCAGTGACAGCTTCTGACTTTGTGTCTGTGATATATAAATAGAACCAGAGCTTTCTTGACAGTGTTGCTGGTCTGCCTGCTAGACTGTTTCTGAGCCCTGTGCATTTGGAATAGTGGAAGCAATCTGAACATTTCCAGCATTTTCAGTGGTCATTCAAATTGCAAAATTGTCCAAACAATGCAATCTTATGCAGAGCTTGGAATATAACAGGTTCCAACAAATATTTACTGACTAAGCTGACCTCATCCAGTCTCCTTCCTAGTGCAAAAGTCCCTTCTGTGGGACCCTCAAATAGCCATTCACTTTCTGATCAAACCCCAACAATGGGCATCATGCCATACCTACCAGGTTTGTGTCTCACAGTTTCCTCCCTGCCCACATTAACCTCAGAATCAGAGGTTTGGAATCAGAGAATTGCAGCATCTGAAAGAATTGCTCCTGTTAGCAAATCATCTGCTCTAATTGACACCTGTTGTTTGTAATCTGTCCAGTCTCCCTTCCCCCTTTAATCTGTAAAAACAGCTTGATTCTTCTTAAGGAAACTGAGTTCTCCTCTCCACCCCTGATTCCATCCTTTGTAAAACCCAGGATGAGAGTTAAAAATGGAGGTTTACCTCCATGCCATTTACCTCATTATTTAAAAGTTATATAATCTCAGTGCTCCAGAGGCTGAGGCAGGAAGATCAAGAGTTTGAGGCCAGCCTGAGCTACATAAGAAGAACTTGTCTCAAAAATAAACAAAAATAAGTCAGGCACTGGTGGCTCACGCCTGTAATCCTAGCTTCTCAGGAGGCAGAGGTCAGGAGGATCACGGTTCAAAGCCAGCCCAGGCAAATAGTCTAAGAGAACCTATCTTGAAAAAAATCATCACAAAAAAAGGGCTGGCAGAGTAAGTCAAGGTATAGATCCTGAGTTAAAACCCCAGTACCACAAAAACAACAAAAATAAATAAGTAAGTAAATAAATAAATAGGGTGGTGGTCCAAATAATGTATACATATGTAACTACATGTAAAAATGATAAAATAAAATTTAAAAAAAGAAAAAGTCACCAAGTGGTAAACCATTTAAAGAAACTAGCACATAGTGTTGTAAGGGTAAGTTAAAATGATTATAAAAATAATTCAGGTACAAGAGACTTTCTTTTTAAATTTTTATTTTATTCATATGCGCATACATTGTTTGGGTCATTTCTCCCCTCTTCCCCCTACCCCTTCCTTTACCCCCGCCCCGCCCCTCTCCCTCCCTTATCCCCCCTTACCCCTCACTACCAGGCAGAAACTATTCTGCCCTTATCTCTAATTTTGTTGAAGAGAGAGTATAAGCAATAGTAGGAAGGACCAAGGGTTTTTGCTAGTTGAGATAAGACTAGCTATACAGGGAGTTGACATGCATTGATTTCCTGTACATGTGTGTTAACTTCTAAGTTAATTCTTCTCAAACTAACATTTTCTCTAGTTCCTGGTCCCCTTCTCCTATTGGCCTCAGTTGCTTTTAAGGTATCTGTTTTAGTAGTGTTGAGGGCAACAAATGCTATCTAGTTTTTTGGGTGTCTTACCTATCCTCATACCTCCCTTGTGTGCTCTCTCTTTATCATGTGCTCATAGTCCAATTCCCTTGTTGTGTTTGCCCTTGATCTAATGTCTGCATATGAGGGAGAACATACGATTTTTGGTCTTTTGGGCCAGGCTAACCTCACTCAGAATGATGTTCTCCAATTCCATCCATTTACCTGCGAACGATAACATTTCGTTCTTCTTCATGGCTGTATAAAATTCCATTGTATATAGATACCACATTTTCTTGATCCATTCGTCAGTAGTGGGGCCTCTTGGCTGTTTCCATAACTTGGCTATTGTGAATAGTGCTGCAATAAACATGGGTGTGCAAGTGCCTCTGGAGTAACCTGTATCACAGTCTTTTGGGTATATCCCCAAGAGTGGTATTGCTGGATCATATGGTAGATCAATGTTTAGCTCTTTAAGTAGCCTCCAAATTTTTTTCCAGAGTGGTTGTACTAGTCTACATCCCCACCAACAGTGTAAGAGGGTTCCTTTTTCCCCCACATCCTTGCCAGCACCTGTTGTTCGTGGTGTTGCTGATGATGGCTATTCTAACAGGGGTGAGGTGGAATCTTAGTGTGGTTTTAATTTGCATTTCCTTTGTTGCTAGAGATGGTGAGCATTTTTTCATGTGTTTTTTGGCCATTTGAATTTCTTCTTTTGAGAAAGTTCTGTTTAGTTCACTTGTCCATTTCTTTATTGGTTCATTAATTTGGGGAGAATTCAGTTTTTTGAGTTCCCTATATATTCTGGTTATCAGTGCTTTGTCTGATGTATAGCTGGCAAATATTTTCTTCCACTCTATGCGTGGTGTCTTCAGTTTAGAGACCATTTCTTTTGTTGAGCAGAAGCTTTTTAGTTTTATGAAATCCCATTTACCTATGCTATCTCTTAGTTGCTGAGCTGCTGGGGTTCCATTGAGAAAGCTCTTGCCTATGCCTATTAATTCCAGAGTATTTCCTACTCTTTCCTGTCAGGTACAAGAGACTTGATGAGGTGACTTCATGAAGTCTTTGCTTGTTATAAGAAGTTTGACTAGTATCACAGGAAATAAATGTAAAATTTGTCAAAATATAAATAGTTTGGCATAGTTTTGGTCTGACCACATTTGCCAATATTTAACAAGGAAAAATCACCAATTTATTTTCTTTCATAAGAAAGAGAGTAGAGCTGACTCAAGAATCAAGGGAAAAACATTCAAAAGACTTCCAAAAATAAAATGGCTGAAAACTCAAAAAATAAATAAATAATAAAAATTATAAATTGAGCAAAGAAATAACTACATAAAGTATACCATTACTTTCTAAATGCCATAACTGAGAAACATTTGTAAAACTATGGTTTTTTTTTTGTAAAACATTAGCAAAAATATCAAATACAATTGAGTTTACATATCTAGGTATAATGTTGGGTCAGCAATTGTTAAATGAATATCTTGTAAGTTATTATCTATTTGTTCTACAAAAATATATGTATCTTGTTTTCATTCCAGAATAATTAGTGATTATGTTAAATTAATATTTTGGATTATTTGTGTTTAATTGATAGTAATAAAAAACTAGGGATTAACATATGCTTTTCTTGAAGGACTAGATAAAAATATTTTGCCTCATGTAGTCTCTGTCCCAAGTACTGTACTGTTGAACTGTGAAAGTGTGGTGTCTGGAGACCTAAGGAAGATGACTGAGTATCCCATCCCCCCATGGAGAGCACTGTGATTCCTGCATCCTGAGAAGGAGCTGTAAATCTGCGTTTCTGCATCCTGAAGCGGAGATACAGGGTCTGATGGATTTGCTACAGGGCTGATGAGCAAAATGCTCTCAAGATCATTTCCCCTCCTCCAATAAGGGGCAAACAAACCAGTTCATCTAAGAAAGCCCACGAATCCATGGCAAATGAAAAGCGCCCACCTAACCCTTACCCAAACTCAGAGTTAAAGCATCCATAAAAGCCCCAGCCTTCACCTGAGCAGGGAGCCACTGGTTTCCGGGCTCTACTGCACTGCTCTAGCTGTAGCCTTTCCTTTCTGTCTAATAAATACTACTTCATATACTGGCTTTGCTCACAAATCAATCAACTGCCTAACAAGCAGTTCTCTGTCCTGTGAAGGCAAGGACCCTCGACACCGGCAGCAACACTTCAAACCTGCATGTAGCAAAAGCAATATATAAGACATAAATGAATGAATGAGTGTGGCTGTGTGCCAATAAGATTTTATTATAAAATAGGCATCCAGATGTAGGCTATAGTTTACATAGCTTGTCAACCCCTGATTTAAAGGAATAAAAATAAAATATAATTATAGTGAAAGTGTGTAAGACTTGAATGTGTATTCATGAAATATAAATAATACATATAAAATATATTATTATTATATGTAGCTTTTCAAAAATGTTAGCTAAAATCAATAGGCCAAACTTAAATTCTAATTTTAAAAATATTATTTATGCAAAATTGAAATGTCAATTTTACAAATGTAAAAATACTTATAACTCTGGTGTCCTGTAATCATTCAGTTGCCTATCAAAAATACAGGACTGTATTTTATGGATGATGAATTTATATTTACATCTATACCTATGTGTGTTTGTGTGTGAGTAATATATATTATTTAACTTGTAAAATGTTTCCCAGCCACGAATTTTTGATTATGGAGCTAATCTGTGCATACCTAAGGAACCATAAAATGAAATACAAAGAGAAGTAAGAAAGTAAGCAATCAGCACCAGTGGGGAAAAATATTTCATGAGGCTAGAATGTATAACAGTTGTGTTCTTTTTCTGTTATTGTAACAAAGTATCTGAGATAGTCAATGTAAGAAAGAGGACAGGTTTATTTTGGCTTACAGTCTATGGTTTGCTGGCTCTGCTGCTTCAGGCCTGTGGGGAGGCAGTGCCTCACGGAACATAATACATAAATGAATGTGGCTTTGTGCCAATAAAACTTTATTACAAAACCAGGCAGCCAGATGTAGGCTGTGGCTCGCATAGCTTGGCAAGCCTTGGTCTAGAGGAATAGAAGTAAAATGTAACTGTAGTCAAAGTGTGGAACACTCGGATATATATTCATGGAGGAGCTCTCTGCTCACCTCACGGTAGCTGGGAAGCAAAGAGAAAGAGAAGGGGCTGAGATCCCAATATCCCTTCAAAGGTGTCTCCAATGACCTAGGGCCTCTCACTTGGCCCCACCTCTGAAAGGTTTCTGCCACCTCCCAACAGCACCGAGATGGGGACGAATCCTTTAATACATGGATCTTTGGGAAACATTTAAGACCCGCCCCCCGCTGCCGGCTGCTCTGAAAAGCCATCTTTGCATCATTCCTTGCTCTGGCCACACTCCCTGCAGCCACCTCCTCCTCAGGGACGCTGGCAGCTTTCTCCTCGGGGTCCGCAACTCTCTGCACGGGAGCATTGTGTCTCCCCACCCATGTCAAATGCTGCTGTGGACCCCAGCTCTGAGCTCACCATCAAGAACTCTGTGTGCAGAGAATGGGGCGCTAATGAGGAAAATGGAGAGGAGATACGAGGAAGATGGAGGGGACAACCAGGAGGCGGAGGCAACTGAAGATGGTAAGAATGACGACGCCGATACCAAGAAGCAGGAGACCGATGAGGCTGACTAGACAGCAAAAAAAAAAAAAAGGACAAGTGAAACTAGAAAAAGGCCACTGTCATGACCTATTCTCCCTTCACTTGGCGCAGAGGGGCCCGCCTGCCAGTGCTACCCACGCTCTCCACCGCCCCCACCCCAAAAAACCACAACGTTGAGTGTGCAACAGGGGAGTTAAAAAACAAAACTTCCCAGGCCCAGCTTTTTTCTGAAAAGTCCTTTAAAAAGGAAAATTTATAATTTTAATTACATTTTATATTTTGTAACATATTGTTAAGGGCTAGCCACTTTTAATGATCTTGGATGACTAAACGAGCATTGAGAATGTTCTTTTCCCTGCATCTAACTTTATTTATGATATGACCATATTCATCATAACCTCAAAGGAGGAAAAAATAATCTTGTAAAAAAAAAAAAGCAAAAACATCAACGACAAAACTTTTTTTTTTGTTGAAGTTTTAGCAAGGATTTATCTTAGTATAACAGAATAAAGTACAGACAAGGGGAGAGAAAAAAAGAGAAACATTTCCTGTTCCCCATGCTGGACATGGGAACAAAGATTCCAACAACAAAAAATCTTATTCTGAATATTCTAGTAACTTTTTTTCTGTATGTATTTAGCTGTAGTATAAAAGTAGTTGGTTGTGTATGAGATGCTTAAAAAGGCCAAAGATAAAACATTTCTCCTTTCTTTCTGGTTTTGTTTATCTATGAAATTGCTGTTTATTTTTTGGGGGCCTATATGATATATGTGTGAAACAATGTTGTCTAGCAATAAACTTGAATTTTTATTTTGTGGAATTGTTTGAAAAAATAAACTGTAGCATCATTCACGCACGCTAATATAAAAATACAAGATTATCTAAGGGATTGCTCTCTTACTTAAATGCTTCTGCCATTACAATCCTCTGTGCGCTCCAAAGTGGCACCTAACGCCAATGTTAGGAAGCGGTACTCACAAACTGGCACCTTGATGTGCTTTGCCTTTGGTGGTGAGGGCACAGTGCAAGTTATATGAGGAGTATTTCCTTTGGGCCAGGCCGGTGGTAGTGGTGGGCATGGATGTTTAGGTTTACAGGGGGGTGCTGAGCACTGATTCCTGAGTGACAGCAGTGTTTATAAAGAAAGGTGATGTGTGTTTGTGACATGCAGTTCCTCAAATGTGAGTTCAAAGCAGGGCTGGCGTATTAGCGTAGTTCATTCCATTGGATTAAGGGATAGATTCAAGGTTAGGAAGTGAAAGAAGTTAGAAAAATGAGACCACTTAGACGTTATTGGAAGCACTGAGAATTGCTACAGTGGAAGATGGGTGCTTAGAGCTGTAGGCAGCCATCATGTGAAGAGCATTTGCCTGAAAATGAAGACAGAAGAGGAATTCTGGGCCAAAAATCAGACAAAGACTGGGTCAAAATATCATTATTTGGGCTGAGGGTGTCACTCAGTGGTAGAGTTCTTGCCTAGCATGCTGGAGGCCCTGGACTCAATCCCCAGTACTGCAAAAGGAAAAAAAAAAAAAGTCATTATTTAAGTTCTTTGGTCCTGCTGTGTGTGAAACTTCATATGTTTCTAGGCTTTTTAGTTTTCTGCTTAAACTACTTTCATTTGGATCTCTATCATTTGCAACCAAAATGTTCCAATTAGTATATAATATCCTAGATGCTGGAATCCATTTATCTAATGGATTTTTGGTCTCCTCTGCCTTTGAAGATTTCTTGAAAATTAGACACAGCTAATTGTCCATACCATACCGACCCTTTTCTCTCTCCTCTTACAAACGTCTCAGATCTTGCCAAAGCAATTTGAAAAGAATCACTGGTAACAGTTACTAGTCACTCTACCAGAAGAGGTAAAATGCAACTGTGATTGCCTGGTGGGACTGAGACTTATGTCACCCCTCCTAACTAACTCCTTAGCTCTAACCACTAACAATTGCATTACTGGCCCCCATTCTCAGGCCTCCCGTATCCATGTCGTTTGTCATATAACTGCAGGATCCTCCTACTCTGATTCTAGTTTTCATCAATGGAATATTAGCAAAAGTCACTAAAACTGTCTGTGCCTTTCTATTTACTGCTCTTTCCTTCTGCCACCACCATGAGAAGATTTTAACCTGGCTAGAAGATAACAGACATGTAGAACTGATTTTATTCAGGGGTGATCTTAAATGAACCTTAGATCAGTCATCAACCAGCCACCAAGGTTAACGCCAACCAAGAGAAGTAGAGTGACCTAATTAGTCCAAAGCTGACTACTGACACCTGCTCATACCCAGCCCAGAAAAGGTAAACCCCAGAGGCTTGTGAGCTGTATGCATAAACACTTATTGTTGTATGTTACTGAGGTTTTGAGACTGTCACATGTCACTATTGTGAGAGTAAATAACTGAAACACTAGCCTAGGAGGGCTATATCTGGCAGGTTCTTCCAGCTTTGCTAGAATCTCAGTTTTGTACTTTTACATGCTGAATACAGGAGACTTGAAATATCATTTCTCTGAACTTCAGTTGCATCTGTAAAATTATGATTTATACTAAACGTGATCAAAAGTTTTTTTGTTTGTTTTTGTTTTTTTGAGACAGTCTCACTGTCTGGCCTTGAGCTCACAATCCTCCAGGTAACTGAATGCTGGGACTATAAGCATGTGCCTCCACACCTAGTTTTTAAAAGTATTTTGAAGCACAAAAAAAATAAGCATCCATATTTTTTATTCACAAATGACATGAATGTGCAGACAGAAAATCTAATGGAATTTAAAACAAAACAAAACCAAAAAAACACCAAAATATAGTATTTCTAATAAAAAATAGAAAATGAAAAAAAGAAATAGTAAATGAAGTAGGAATTGCAGGACACAAGATTAATGCATAATGAATAGTTGGATTTGTACTTACTAATAATCATCAATTGGAAATTGAAATAATAAGAAAGTTAAAATATAGTCTTCAACTGTATTTTAAACTAAAGTGGAGAGAAATAAATCTGACCCCTCTCTAAAAATAAGTACAAGATTTTCACTCTGAAAACAGAAAACATTTGTGGGAGACTATAGTGAATTCCTAAACAGAGACATGTTGTGTTCACAGATGAGAAGATACATATTAACTTTTTTTTTTTTTTTTTACTTTTTTTTTCTTTTATTCATATGTGCATACAATGTTTGGGTCATTTCTCCCCTCTTCCCCCTGCCCCTTCCCTCTCCCTCCCTACTCCCCTCACTACCAGGCAGAAACTATTTTGCCCTTATCTCTAATTTTGTTGAAGAGAGAGTATAAGCAGTAATAGGAAGGACCAAGGGTTTTTGCTAGTTGAGATAAGGATAGCTATACAGGGAGTTGACTCGCATTGCTTTCCTGTGTATGTGCGTTACTTTCTAGGTTAATTCTTCTCGAACTAACCTTTTCTCTAGTTCCTGGTCCCCTTCTCCTATTGGCCTCTATCGCTTTAAAGTATCTGCATTAGTTTCTCTGCATTGAGGACAACAAATGCTATCTGGTTTTTTAGGTGTCTTACCTATCCCCATACCTCCCTTGTGTGCTCTAGCTTTTATCATGTGATCAAAGTCCAATCCCCTTGTTGTGTTTGCCCTTGATCTTGTGTCCACACATATTAATTCTTAATATCCTAACCATATAGATCAATGCAATCCCAGTCAAAATCCCAAAATCCCAGCAGGTTTTTCTTACAGAAATTCCCAAGATGATTCCAGATTTCACTTAGAAATACAAAGGACCTAGAAGAGCCAAAACTTTGAAAAGAAGAACAGATCTAATATTACATGATTTCAGGATTTATTATTACACAGCTCTAATACTGCAGTGTAGTAATTAGCTGTCCATACTCAAAAAAGAACTTCAATCCATACTTTGTACTATATAAAAAATTGATGATAGACCTAAATGTAAAACATAAAATTATAAAATCTCTAAAGGAAAAAAGTAGAAAATCTTTGTGACTCTGGAATAGTCAAAGACTTCTTGTATTTTTCATCAAAAGCATAATCCATAAAATGAGAAATTGATATATGGAACTTCATTCATCAGTGTGAAAAGTATCTGGTCTTGCAACAACACCATTAAAGGAATGGAAAGACAATTCTTAGACTGGGAGAAAATATTTGCAAATCATATATCTGATACAGGATTTGTACTTAGAATTAAGATCTATCTGTCTATCTATCTATCTATCTATCTATCTGTCTATCTATCACCTGTCACCTACCAACCTACCTACATATCTTAGTCTCTTCAGGCTGCCACATATTGAGTGGCTTAAACAGCAGAAATTAATTTCCTCACAGTTGTGGAGGCTGAAGACTGAGATCAAGGTCCTGGCATGGTTGGTTCTGACAAGGGCTACTTTCCTGGCTTGCACTGGATGCTCATAAACTTTCCGGTGTATAGAAAGAGAGAAATCGCTGTCTTCCACTTCTTATAAGACACTAATCTTACTGGATTAGGACCTCACTCTTACTCCTTCATTTAACCTTAATCCCTCCCTAAAAGCCCCCCTTTTCCATATTTGGGGTTAAAGCTTCAACTCACGGATTTGGAGGCAGGAGACACAATTCATCCCATAACTATAACTCTAAAACTCAACACTAAAACCAAACAACCTAGTTTAAAAATGAGCAAAAGAAATGAGCAGACGCTTTGTCAGAGAAGACTATCCGACAAATAACATGAAAAAATCTCCCAAATCATTGGTCATTAGGAAATGCAAATATGAACCACTACGAGCTAACACTACACACTTATGAAAGGCTAAAACTAAAAACACAGCAAGTTAAAATGAAGGTGTGAAGGAACTACGCTCTCACCATTTTGGGAAATAGTTTGGCAGTGTCTGAAGATGTTAAACACACATCTATCATATGTTACAGGCAGTCATTACTAGGTATTTACATCTACCCAAAAGAAATGGGTAAATTTCCTTGTCCATTCAGACTTTTACCTGAATATGCATGATATAGTTCCGAACTATAAACGACTTAAATGTCTGTTCATCAACAGGTGAATGATTGGTGTTAAAACTTGGTATACTTGTACATGGGAATATTCGCCATCAATGACCATATGGAGCTATTGGTTCTGTACACACAAAGCCATGAATGACTCTCAGAACAATTGTGCTCAATGGAAGAAGACAAACAAAAGTACTATAATATTCTTTTTCTATAAAATTCTAGAGAATGGAAACTAGTCTATAGTGACAGAAGCAGACAGTGAGGTTGGAGGAAGAGCAGGAAGGGTGAGAGTTCAAGGGAACCACCGAGGATAATGGATGTGTGTTTGCTGTTTTTATTGTGAGGTATCCTTGGCAGAGTGATGTCTACCTCATTCTGCAGCACGGTACAGACTTTCTGTCACCAAGGTGGCCTTCTTTGCTTCTTGCTGGGCCACCCATGTGGCTTCTACTGCTTCTGAGAACTTCTTCCCAAAGTCCTGTATGTGAAGGGCAGGGGATATGGGCACTGCTTGCCTGTCTGAAGACTAGCTCTCTCTGGTTGCTCAGGTTTCTGATGTCAAAACGTATTTTAGACCTCAGCATGTGGTCTTGCCTTGACTTCATGAACAGCTCTGCAATTTGTCTGACCTTACAAAATGCCCCAGAATCATTTCAGGGTTATAATGTTAGCTTCAAACTCTGTCTACTTGACAGGAATTCTTGCTGTACCTTAGCTCTTGACAACTCCCACTTGTGGTATATGGAGTTGTAATCCTGATTGCCTCTAATTATTCTGAGAAATTATCAACTCTCTTGGAATTATAATGCAGCTTGCTTTTTGTAAACATTCTTACAGGACCACCTGGAATTTCACACTTTTGTGCTCACTCAATAATATACAGGCCTTTCCTGGTTTTCTGAATTACTTTTCTGAATTACAATTTTTTTTGTCATCCGTTAACACTGGATGACATGGGCCTAAGATCTCCCAGGTGTTCTTAATTGCTCAGGCAATTTTTGTGCTAAGGCAATTTTTTCAGTCTCATCCAAGACTATTTCATTTTCCTAGTCATCTGTTACTACTCCCCACCTCACCACCAACTATCAAGACTCACCTCAAATGTCACCTTCACGAAGGTATCTATCTTTGTCTATTTTCTGTTGCCATAACTGAAGAGTACAGACTGGGCAACTTACAGACAAGGCATCTGGGTGAGGGCCTTCTTACTGCATCATAACCTGGTGGAGGGCATCGCATGGTTAGACAGAGCAAGCATGCCAGCCAGCTCAGGTCTCTCTTCCTCTCTGTATGAAGCCTCTCATGCCATCATGAGGTCCTACTACCATGATCTTATCTAATACTAATTACCTCCTGAAGAACCCCCTCCAAATGCTATGAACATGTAAATTTTGGCACTAAGTTTTTAGCACATGACTTTTGGGGAATACCTTCAAATCATCACAACATCCCTGAACTTTTTCTCCTCCACTGAATGGGTTTGTCCCTATGCATGAGCCCAAAGGAGCCCCTCATTTTCAACAGATTTATTTTATAAGCCCATAATCCTATAATTTTCTCATCCTTGAGAGACTACAAATTCTTTGAGGACACTGTCTCACTTCTGGAAACTCAAGGCTTGTTATCAACAAGTGGAATTGAATGAAAAAAACTTATATTGCTACTATCGTTATCATTTTTATAACCACATTTCTCATGAAGGACAAAGCGCAATAGTTCAATGAACACAGATGCAATTATTTAGGCTTTCCTGGAAAGCAAGTTCTCTTTCTCTCTGTAGCAAAGGGACCAGGCAATCTTAGATTAGGAGAAAATTGAGAAGGAAATGGACTTTGGGATTGGGAGACTTTGGGAATTCAAAGAGAGAAGGCATTGTGTTTCTGGTGTCAGAGAAAAACATCTGTACTGTGAGCAGACACTAACAGCATACTAAATGATAGTCATAAAGGAAGGGCCAGACACTCAGGCTTTGACACCTGTAACTAAAAGATGTTTTTGTAGCCTGGCCAAGAAATCACATTATCATTTCCTTTATTATGAAGCAGCTGGTGCTCCAGAGATGGACCATGCTTTTAGTTCCTTTTTTACCCTTTTAGCAGGGATATTTATTATTTCTGTCTCCTCCCATTGGCTAGGATTATGACTACATGACTCTGTGTCTCCAGAATAAACTGCTCCTGTGGGGGTGTGAAATATGCCACATTCTCAGCAAAAGAAATAGGCCCCTTGTGTAGACTCAGTAAGGGGTGCGCTTCAATGAAATTAGAAGTTAGTCTCCTGGTATAAGCCTGGGCCATGTCTATACTCTTTGAACTTCATGAAAGTTTTTTTTTTGTTGTTAAAACTCTTTTCTCTCTTTCAAAGACATAGTAAAAAGAAAAGGAGCACCACAGAATCCTCTGAGAAGCACTATTTTCTCACAGCAGTGACTACCTTCTCTCTGTATGGGTCTAATGATAGACAAATTTTCTGTGCCCAGTGAATGAAAGACCTGTGAACATCCCTGCCGCTTTTGTGTGTACCATAGGAAAAAATATACTGTTTGCAAATAGTACAGTCTAGGAAGGCATACCAACCAAATCTATGGCTTAGAAGCCCTGGGAGTGATCAAGAAACCCAATTAGACTATAAGCGTGGTGATGTATGCCAGACACAAATCCTCACTCACACTGCAGTCACCTCTGGAATTGCCACTATATACCAGGTGATGGTTGATGTCCCCTGCTACTCTGGCCAGACCTGGTTAGAAGTCAGCTACAAAGAATACGTGTTGTTTCCAGACAGAGCTGGCTGAAGAGACAGCTCACAAATGTGGGAAACAAATTAGATCTGTTACTTGGATGGCCACATAGGAAACGCCACATCAGGAAGAATTGTGAACGTCATTGCTACAGTCTAAATGTTTGTGCTCCCCCCAGGCTCACATGTGAAATCCTAACCTCCAAAGTGATGGCTAGTATGAGGGGATTAGGTCATGAGGCCTTTGGGAGGTGATTAGGTCATAAGGGTGGAGACCTCATAAATAGAATTATTGCCCTTTTGAAAAAGGACCCAGAGAGCTGGCTTGTGCCTTCCACCATGTGTGGTCACAACTAGACAGCAGCCATTTATGAACCAGAAAGTGGGCCTTCATCACACCCAGAGTCTACTGGTGCTTGGATCCTGGACTTCCCAGCCTCCAGAACCATGAAAAATAAATTTCTGTTGTTTATAAGCCACTCAGTTTATGGTATCCTATTATGGCAACCTGCATGTTAATATCATGTATCTGAAGGGAGGTGCAAATAGAAGAAGGTCAAAGACAAAGCTCTAGTAGTACTCTTTGAGCACACAGCCCTGGGGAACTCCAGGCTCATTAAAAAAAATTAAATACAAAATAAAGACTAAATTATATACTCTCAAAAGCTGAATGTATCATCTAATTCTCTGGAATTGATCCTGAGTTGGACTCAGTGTGGCCGCTCTCCTGGGATCACCTTTGTACAAGCCATCAGCTTTCTTTCCCCTGAACGAAGACATGGGACTGGTTTCTCCAGTCCACTCTTGTTCTACCTGCAAACTTCCCTCCTCATGGCATCTGGAGTCATCTTCTTTTTTTTTTTTTTTTTTTTCATTTTTCTTTTATTATTCATCTTCTTAAAAAGAAGTAATTGGAAGTATCTCATTTCCTCCTTAAAATGTTTAATTGCTTCCCATTTGTCTGAGGACAAAATCTGTACTTCTGACAATAGCCCACACAACTTTGTAAATCTGTCCACTTCCCTGGCTGATTTCCTTCAGCTTTCTCTCCCCTTGTTGTAGGTCAGGTATGGTGGCCTTCATAGGTCAGAACAAGTAGCTTTCTTTCAGTTTTAGAAACATTCTGTCTTAGTCCATTCTGTTCCTAATAACATAATACCTGAGATTGGGTGTTCTATAAAGAATAGAGGTTTGTTTAGTCCATGGTTCTAGGGGCTGAGAAGTTCATGATTGGCCACATCTGTTTTGCTTCGGGTGAGAGCCTCCTGCTATTTCATCTTATGGCAGAAAGGGGATGGAATCAGCACACACAGAAGAGAAACAAGAGACAGCTGAGTGTTTATGGTTTGGTTATGAAGTTTTTCCCCCACCTCCAAATCTCACACATGGTGCTGCTATTTGGAAGGTTCTGGAAACTTTAAGAGGGGGAACTTAGATGGAGGATGTGATCACTCAGGGTACCTTGTCTGTGGCTCCTTCCTATTTCTCTCTCTGTTTCCTGTCCACCATGAGGTGAAGAACCTCTCCTGCTCCTATCACCATGGTCCCAAGCCCATGGGATCAAGCCATCATAGACTGACTCCTTTGAGCCAAAAAAAATTCATCGTCCCTTATGTTGTTATGTGTTTTGTCACATAGACAGAAAAGTAACTAATACATCACAAACCCAAATTCACATTATAATAATCTATTCTTTTGATAACTAGTCCAGTCCCAAGAGAGTAAGAACTGAGTGAGAAAAGGAATTAATGAATTCATAAAGGCTCTGACCTAGGACCCAAACAACTGCCCACTGGGCTCTGCCTCCCAACACCACCTCAATGGCAGTCAGATTTCAACATGCAATAAAAAGTGACAAATCATATTCAAACCACTGCACAAAATTTGCTCAAATATCTGGAACTTCGCACTTAACTATTTTCTCTTCCTGGAACAATTTCTTCCTAGATTTCTATGTGTCTGTCTCCTTCTCCTTACCCTGATTTCAAATCCCTTTAGAGGCGTTTTCCCACCATCTTTGTTAAAAGATCCCCTTTCTCGTAACCCTTCTCTACCCCACGTTGTGCCTCATTTGCCTCAGAGCACTTATTTTTACCTGAAATGCTGTTTCCATGCTTATATTCTGACTCTGCTCAGTAGACTCAGTAAGAGAAGAGATGTTATCAACTAATGTATCCCACGTAGAAGATTTTTCATTAATGTTTGTTGAATGAAGGGAAAATGAGCACAAGGATTTAATGAGAATATTTTGATTTCCACATGAAGTCCATTCAGATGGTAAATTAATCTCCATTGGCATGAGTCTAGGTTGATCCTACTTTGTTAGAGTTAAAGACCTCTGCTTTTCTAAAACCTACAAGGGAGCTCAGAGATTTGCCCACCATTTCTCAGAATTATTCACTGTGGGTCTGAGATTGCATTTAGTGTGCTATTTCAGCACTCTGGGATGAAATTGCCTGAGCCTGGGCACTTGAAGTGTTTGAGAGTGACTGGAGGTGCTCCTTGGTGGCTCTTCACTGAGTTGGAGCTTCCTTCCAGGTTCTTATCATAAATCTTCCATGTCTCTTATACCACCTTTTTTTGTTTGTTTGTTTTTTTGAGACAGGGTCTTCTCATATAGCGCAAGCTTGTTCAAAGTTCCAAATCTCCTGCCTCAGCCTCCTGAGTTGGGATTACGGGTGCATACCTCCATGCCTGACTCTGGTACCACCTTTTAGGTTCTTCTTATACTGATTTATTGTCAGTTGGTAAATATTTTCCAGGATTGACTGTAATTACCTCCCAGGTTGCCTTCAGACCCTCAAATTGTTCAAAGCACATAGTTTCAGCCTAATTCTGGGAGGAAGTTGAATAGTTAGGTGACCAGGATGTAGATTCTGATGCTCTGAGTTTGCAACCCAGTTCTACCACATGTTGTGATGTGACCTTGGTCCTCGGTTTTCTCATCTATAAGTGGTCCTGACTTTTTAACCTGCCATGGTCCTCTTGCCAGGACCACTGTCTCTTCTCACTGTCTGCTTCAGGGAGTAGGAGTCAGAGGCTGGGCAACTCAAACCTCCCTGTGGCCACCTGCACATTCCCACCTTGCCTGTGTCATTGTGCTCTGCCTTCAGAGGGTCTCCTGTTTGGGTACTGCCCTGCTTGGATCAGCTCTCCAGATGTCATGTGTCACCTGCCTGGACCGGCTCTTCCTCACTATGTGTTACTGTGGCATCCCAAACACAGGTCCATCCATGGCAGCAGACTTAAGTTTTGGGTCTACAACTCTTTCTTTACAATGTCCTGCAGTTACACTTGAATTCTATGACTGCCAACACCAGGTGGAGGGTCTATCTGGTGGCAGGGAATGAGCAGTGAGCCTTTGACGAAGGATGGAGCATTTCATTATCAGCTGTCACTACTGAACGGTATTGATCACTAGACTTAGCACTACACGAAGTCATCTAATCAAGACAGCACCCATCCTGAAGATTTACAATTTGATCTGAGATACCATATTGGCTTCCTAATGCTACTTCTTCCTCATGTGTTCCAACTTGGTTTCTTTTTAGCCTTGTCTTATTTCTTTCAGGCCAGGAGAAACTAGGGCCAGGAAAATCTTTTAAAAACAACAAGCCGTCAAGAGAGCAGCTTTTAACCAGCTGCTGTTCTCAGAAACCACTGGCTGAGATAGAGCCTGACACAGGTGTAGGGTCTGATTGATTTTCTCTGTAAGATACTTCATTGTTACAAAGCTTATTAACCATATTTCTGATTAGCTAATTGCCTGATACCCCATAAGATTTCATTAGGATTTTACCCTTTGTGTTGTTCAAAAGAGGAAAGACAAGTCAGAAGACAAAGAAAGACCTAACCTAGCACTGGGGGTGTAGCTTAGTAGTAGAGTGCTTGCCTAAAAGACCTAACTGAAGATTTGCAGGAAACAAGCTCAGCTGAGTGAATCTGTGAGCCTGGGGCCTCATACTTAAGAGTTTGGGCTCTTGTTGCATTGAGTAAAAAGGGAGGAGCTCTGGAGTCCTCCAGGGTCAAAATCCCATGATGTCATGTTGATGGGAATGGAAGGCCATCTTGGGCCCTTTCTTAATTCCCTTTCCGAGTCTTTTCATCTCATATAATACAGAAGGGACTCACAGGGTTCATTTAATCCAACTCTCCCTTATTACAGATAGGAGCAGTGAGGACTCTGGTCAGCAAACCTTAGACAAGGGCTTGGGTCTGCTGAGCTCTAGGCCTTTGTTTATCCACCACCTCAGGCTGCCTTTCCCCCAGGCCTGCCCACATCCCTTTGTCTCTATTTCTTCAACAACGGCCCACAACACCCAATGGGGAAGGAGAGTATCAAAGATGCCATTCTAAAATCCCCAAGGTCAAATGTGCACCCAGAAGAAATGCTGGATTCCCTTGTCCCTCTCTATGGCAGGTCCCTGGCACAGCTTCCTCTCGAAGCCTGCAGTAGTCGCTGCAAGGCTGGGTGATCCCCATAATCAGAGAAAATGCCCCTAATTGGATTAGCAGATATGATTTATGGGACTGAATCCCATTCCCCTCACTTGAAAGCAGGCTTTTCAAAGCACAAACTGGTGATACAGGCCAGATGGGAGCTCCCAGGAGAAGGGGGAGGGGAACAGAAGTTCCTGCTTGGCAAGAGGGACAGAGCAGCACTGCTGCCCCTCCCCCAGCCAATCTGGCCTCCCTTTGTGCTGGGCTGACAAGGGGCAGCTGGTGATGCTGGCAGGGAGGTGGGCAGAGGGAATGAGCCAAGCGCCTGTGGGCAAGGTTCAGTTTGGGGGAGGGGGAGTAATCCCAGAACACAAATCCCTGGGATGCAGGCACTGACCCCAGAATCTCCCTAGTCTACACTGGTAAGATGGTGCTCAGAGGACCTCATCAGAGCCACTCATGTTATCCCAGACAGCCATCAACTCCTCTGCATTTGGACTCTGGCACGAGACTCCTTGGATTTAAATCTTAGCTCTGGCCTTACTAGTTATGTCATACTGGACAAATGGTTTCACCTCTCTGTGCCTCATTTCCTCAGTATAAAATGAGAGATGATAATAATACCTACTTCAAAGCATGACTCATGATTGAACGAGTAAATAAACATAAAGCACTTCCAACAGTGCCTGAAGTTTGCAGGAGTTGGTCTAAGTGTATGCTGTTATTACTGTTATTATTTATTCTATCTTTATTATTTTCCACATAGGGAGGATTGAACATTTGGCCTGAAGATTGTGAGAGACAGCGACAGACGGATTCCAGTTCCTGAAAATCCTGCCCAGTAGCTCGAAATTCCATGAATTTCTTAAGCTTTTCTGTGGCTTTGAATTTTCTGGTGACTGGTTTGGCCTGGTAATTTATCAGAAGTATCCTCTAAGAAGTGATATGTTTTCTGCTGGGTGTTGATGGCTCATACCTGCAATCCTAGTTCCTTGGATGCCTGAGATAAGGAGGATCATACTTCGAGGCCAGCCCTGGCAAATAGTCCTTGAGACTCTATCTCCAAAATAACTAGGGACAAATGAACTGGGGGTGTGGCTCAAGCGGTAGAGCACCTGCATTGTAAGCATGAAACTGAGTTCACACCCCAGTCCCACCAAAAAATTTTAAAAATAGAAGTGATATATTTTCTGATTCTTGAGAGTATCAGGATTCCAAAATCTAGAAAGTGACTATTTGCTAAAGTGATGGACGGATAAACCCCAGATTCAAGACCCAATTTCCTAACTGCTTGACCTTGATGAAGATACTTCAAACTTCAGTTTGTGACTCAGTTTCCTCATGTGCAAGTTAGGAGAAGCACTTGACCTAGTTCACATGATTGAATATTGTGCTTGAGATGTTGGATGCAAGAACACAAAAGAGTTGGGATTATTGTTTATCACCAATCAAGGATCAGGTTCCCATGTTGCATAGTCATTCCCTGTGTGGCTCTGGGCAAGTTACTTAACCTTTGTTAATACTCTAAATTCTCTTCTGTAAAGTGAGTATAATTAAGCTCACCTCCCAAGATTATTGTAATTGCTACAGGAAAGCCTATATTGATAGCGCCTAGTTCAACAGCTGATATGTTATAGTATTCCTTTACAAAGGTGGTGTTTTACGCACTCCCACCCCAGCCCCACATAGCAGATGTTTCTGAGAACCCAGCAGAATCTTCTTATCACAGAAAGCTGCACATCTGGGCAGTTTTGTCCAGTCTCCAATCCCAGCTATGAAGGTGGTGTTTTTTTTATTTCAGGAGAGTCTTTTTATGTTTTGCCTGGGGAAATAACAAGGCTTTGCTCTCTTCTTTTCTCTTGCCTTTTCTCTCTTATTAGCTTGGTTTCTTTCCAAATCCTGTAGAAAAAAGTAGCCTGGTTGTGTTTTGTGCCAGAACTTGGAGTCTGCTGTGGCTTCTTTTAGGGTTCTGACCTCTTGGAGGGGCAGAGCCAGCCCTCTTCTTACCTTGTATGGGACCAGAGGGTGCCTGGACTCCACGTGAAGAGAGTGGGAAGAGGGAATGCTGTAAGTTACAGATGTGGTAGGAAGAAGTCACAGCTTTACTCCAGGTGTGGCTTCCTTGCTGAGGGTAAATGGTGGCCACTGTGGAGGAGTCTAAAAGAACATTTTGGGTGAGAGAGTGAGAGGGAAAGAGGAACCCTAATTTGTCACCCACACTCCACATACTTGGGTTCTTACTATGGGTAGAAATAAAATTCTGTTCCTTATTTCTCTGTTATATATAAAATGTTTTGTATATATATATATATATAAAATAAAACATCTTTCGGATTCTCTCGGAGAGCTATGTTTCCTTTCAGGAGATTGGGAGTCCTGGGTTAGCAGAAAGAGTCAAGTCAGTGGGACTTTGGGGGAGACAATTGAGACAATTTTTGTAGGTCCACTTTTAATTAATTGGTCATTAATTAACAGCTGATCCACGGTTGCCCCAGAAAGAGAGAAATGTTTCCAGCCCCCACCATGTCCATAAATTGTGTTCTCATACACAAGGTGTCTCTGTTCCCCTCCGTTGAAATGGTCACAGAGAGACTGATAGCTACTCATTTTGTCCTTGGATTGATTTGGCCTCTCATTCTATAAACTTGCTGAACCTAGGTCCTTTTAAATTTTCAAAATGAAATGTGGATACTGCTCTCTTTAAGTAGTTATAAGGTGCATACACAGACATAGGTACAGATAGATAATGAACATAAATCACTTAGTGCCTGATATTTAGTAGCTGCTCACTTAAAGTAAAATGTTTAATTTGTGAATGTCCCATCTTCATTTTTGCTCATTTCTGTGCTTGCTTTAGAGAATCTTCTACTGAGCTACCTCTGAGCTTACTCAGATACCTATTAATTGTTTCCTCCTAGGTCTGGGGTTGCAGAGTTACTAGGATGACTGTATGAGAAGAGAACAAAGACAACAGTGGACTTTCTGCATTCTGGGTGCTGTGATCTTTTTTGGTAGGTGGCTTTGGGACAGGGTCCCACTATGAAGCCCAGGCTTTCCTCAGACTTTTGATCCTTCTGCCTCCTCCTCCTGAGTGCTGGGACTATAGGCATGCACCACCACACAGGGATCCTGTGAGATTTTGGATTCAGAAAAACTCTGTTGTATCACTGAGCTACATGTTGTCAACTATGTTAAGACTACTCTATTATCACTAGTCTCTCTCTTGCTAATACTACTGGAGTGTTTGGGTGTTTACTCTGTGCCAGGGATTTGAGATTAGTAGTATTTTTTAGCCAGTGTTATTATGTTGACTTTACAAATGAGAGAACTGAGGCTTAAGAGGTTGAGCAACTTGCCCAGTAACTCACAGCTGGTGAGGGAGAGAGATGAGAAAACACCTAGTGAGGTCTACGCCAAAAGCCCATGCTGTGAACCACACAACCCAAGTCGTTTGAAAATAAGTCAAAGTGGGGAAGGAAGAAGTGCATCACTATGGCAGGAATGAGTCTATCAAGCAGGAAGGCCAGGCCCAAACATCTGCTCTCCTGTTCTCCATGGCAGGCAAGAAGCTCTGTGAAGAGAGGACTCCAGGTGCCATGCTCCCCCTTGATCTAAGGATGCAGCTACCTGATGGGGTCCTAGCCATGGAAACAGTCCCAGTCGTTACACTGGGCAGTCACCTGGGTTGGTGGCATCTGTAGGGGGTAGAAGCATAATGCTCATACATTTGTGTCTTTGATCAATAGTTCTCCATGATGATTTTCTGGTTGAATATATTTAAAAGCTGAGATAGTATATACCTCTCTTGGAAACTTGCAATACTCATAAACATAAGAAAGGTTCTGAAAAGTCTTGCAATTAAAAAACCAAACCAGCTGAGCACCACGGTGCACACCAGTAATCCTAGCACTTGGGAGTTGAGGCAGGATGATAATGAGTTTGAGGCCAGCCTGGGCCATGGAGTGAGACTCTGACTTAAAACAACAAAACAAAACAGAATGAATCATGGTTTATTTACTTTGCTTAACTCATTACTTCCCAAATACACTTGGCCATACAACCATTTGTTGGAGTACCACCTATTAATATTGCAAAGAACTAGTGTTCCATGGGATAGATGTCAAGAAATATTTTGCCAAGTGCAAAGATAAGGAGGTAAGAGACTACTGCCATCCCTGCTTTATTGATGCGTGCAAGTCAGTTATCCTATCTGGGCTGTGAAATGAGAAAATTGACCTCCATAGTCTCCAGGCCTCCTTCTAGCTCAGTCAATCTGTGGCTGTGGCTATATCTATAGGACGTGGTAAGAGATTAAAACACATGCTTAGGTTTAGGAAATTTGAAGTAGATAAAATAAATACCAGGATGATAGAGCAGAGTATAGTGCCTGGCAGTCCCTAATAAGTATTTAATAATTTTTTTTGCTAAATGAAAGCAGAAATGTGAAAGGGATATAAATATATTTAAAGGAAACAAACTGGCATAACAGGATTAAAAAAATTTTATGAGGATATATTCGTTGTATGGGGGGATTCATTGTGACAATCCCAAATAGGCTTATATTGTACATTGGTTAGATCACCCTCACTGTCTCTCCCCCTTGACTCCCTCCCCACCCACTTAAAGCAATTGCAAGATGTTTCTTTGTTCTATTTCATGTAAGTATATGAAGTCTATCCACCATATACCCTCACCTTAATCTCCTTCATTTGCCCTCTACCCCCTTCCCATATGTGCCCCCCCCCCAATGCATAACAGGATTTTTAAGTAAAGGATGAATGAGGACTGGGGTTTGATTCAAGTGGTAGAGTGTCTGCCTAGCAAGCATGAGGCCCTGAGTTCAAATCCTGCCCCCAACCCACCCTTTCAAAAAAGGATGAATGAGGTCATGAGTGATTAAGATATAGTGGGGGTGTTCCACATAGAGACGAATTTCGAGCAGTTAGGAAAGTAAGAAACCTACTCAGCACCACACACATAGCTGGTGATGAAGAGGGTAGAACTAATACATTTTGGAAGTTTTAATTTTAAATTCCCAAAATCTAGGTATATGTTTTCCATGTGTTTGGTCTCTCATCATGTCCTGAAGACAAAGTCACAGTCATAGATTCACTGAAGTAGAAGAAGGACTGGAGATTCTATAGATCAACCTTCTCAGAGTTGACCTAGGTGCAAGTCAGAGTTTAATCTCCTACCTTGTGACCTGTACCTCATTTTTATTTT
The DNA here is from genome assembly GCF_047511655.1 of Castor canadensis. NCBI lineage: Eukaryota > Metazoa > Chordata > Mammalia > Rodentia > Castoridae > Castor > Castor canadensis. Next base: position 178,840,934 of record NC_133387.1, on the reverse strand, counting down.
GCAGTACTGGGCATTGAACCCAGGGCCTCATGCATGCTAGGCAAGCATTCTACCACTTGAGCCTCACCCCTCGTCAAGTGACCTGCATCTCAAAGACCACATTTGGCCAAGGAACTGAGTTACCTCAGTGCCCATCTTGATCGAAGAGGTATCAAAACTTCCCTGAAGAGATCATTCCTATGAGTGCTTGTAAACCTCAGACCCTACCTCAGATGAAAGAGCTGTTTTGAGGGTCAAGTGCCATCATCCTGCTGACACTTCCAGAGGTGTCCAGGGAAATGTCCTGACAGAGATGGGGACATTTGGGGACAATACATTTTCCAGGAAAGGAGGGATTACTTCTACCACCCCTCAGCAGTGTTCCAGTGAGAAAAACTATTTCATCAGCCGATACTGCCAGGTAGTGTATTAGTGTGGGCGTAAGAAGCAAATGGGGGAAAATGTGTTCTCTTTTGTGGGTAATATGAAAACGTCTGTGTCCGAGAGTGGTCAGAATGACGTGAAGGATGGAGAGGAGGGTAGAAACCAGCCAGTGGAAAATAGAAATTTTATCAAGCATATCTTGTTAGCTGGGTCTCTGGAAGACAGCTGTGGGAAGGAATTTGTCATTTCACTCTTTCAAGTCCTCAAAATGGTAGCTGGCAAATCAGCAGCACTGTGCCTTTGGTGATTGTCATCTTTCAGGTCTTCCTGGAAGAAGGGAAGGCTTAGAACTGGTGACAGGTGAGTGTTAACTTTAAATCTGGCTGATTGTGTTTTTCTCGTGGGCTCAAGTGACCTCCCAGAGACAGAGTGCACTGGGCATGGAAAGTGGTCACTGTACCTGGTGGGCTGCCCTAAACCCAGTCCCAGATAAACATGTTTTTTTCAAATGTGGGAAGGTGGATCCCCTGAGAATGGGACAACTCAGGCCAGACTTTTCTAGCTGTGTGATCCTGGGAGAGCGAATGGACTGCTCTGAACTTCGGTCTTCCCATCTGCAAGATGAGTGGTTTTGAACCCATTATGCTATTTAGCGCCCTGTTTTCCCCACTACCCAGAGTGCCACCTCATTCTGAAGATCCTGCAGGTCACCTGTGGACGCGTGCTAACCTGTACATCCCTCCTCCTTGGGTCCTTTCCCATAGCTTTCTGTTAAATATGATAATCAACTGTCCATAGGGGCTCGCATCTCCTAGCCACCAGGCAGTGGCGCTTCTGATGTGGGTTTCACTAAACTTGATTGTAAAGGAGCGGTTGGTTTTAAAGCAACTGTCTGGTTGTGTGTCCCCGAGTTGCACTGCAGTGCTAAGTGTTGGAGCAAGGCAATACCGTACCGGGAGAATCCAGGCTGCAGGCTTCACCCAGAGAGGGAGGGGGAGGGGAGAGACGGAGAGAGCAGAGATCGGGAATGAGAAGGGAGAGAGGGACAGAGACCGAGAGCGGAAACCACAGAGGTAGAGTCAGGGACGACACCGGGACACGCAGCCGCACAGGGAGGGGGCGGTATATATATAGAATGGGAGCGCGATGCGGTAACACCTAGCTACCCAGACCGTGGGCGCCGCGGAGCTCGTTGGGGGGAGTTCCGCCTCCTCCCGCGCGCGCCCCGGCCCTCCCCTACCGACGGCAGTCCCGGGGCGGACGGTGTCCGGTGTCCGGTGCCCTGCGCCCCGCGGCGGCGTGCGACTTCCCGGGCTGGGCTCCCGCCTGAGCGGGCCGCGGGGGCTCCGCGCGTCCCAAGGCTCCGCGCCCCTCCTCCCCTGCTCCGGATGGGACTGGCTGTCCTCTTTGCAAAGCCAGGCCGGCGGAGAGATGTGGTGAGCAGTAGCCAGCAGCTGGTGCGCCCTGGACGCCGGTGACTGCGGCGCGCCCTGGTCCTGTGTCCACATGAGTGGCTCTCCCGGCAGACCCAGGTAAGAACTTCCTGACCTTCCCGATCCCTGGGAGGAAATTCACCTGGATGCCGGGCTGATGAGAAGGGAGGCTGTGGAAATATTGGGGTGGGGGTGGGGGTGGGGGTGCTGTGTATTCTAATTTTCTTAGCGCATGAAAGTTACCAGAGGGCACGGTAAAGCTATTAACATGGATTGTGGCCTGGCTGTAGTGTTCGACACCTGAGCGTTGGTGTCTCAAGGGAACCACTGAGAGAGATCACCTCCATCAATTTCTGGAGGTGGTAAACTGACTTCTTTGTTGAGTGCTGGAGATGTGCTTTGAACGGTGGTGAGGATGGAGATTATGTCTGCTTCTTTCTGGCAAAAGTTTGAACTGGGCGCACTGGCTTTCCTTGTTCTAGGCACAGCTTCCATCACCCCACAAAGCTGTCCTATCAGTCTTATACATATTCCCTTTGCATGGTGCAAGTCCAAGATTTGGCAGAAAGACAAAGTGCACATCATGGGGCTTTAGCTGAAGGTACTAGTGCCACTAGGAAGAGATTCTGCTTTATCTAATTTCCTCCTAGGGTGCAGGTGGAAGCTTTAGCAATGGGAGGAACTCCTGGTTTGGACTTAGGAATGTTGGAGGTTATTTGGAACAGTTACTCTCGTGTCCATGAAGGGGTGAGAAGATGTAGTCATTAAAAGGAAGTTGTTAGAGCGGGCATACAACTTGTTGGAGCCCAGCAGCCAATCTCATGCTTGGAGAAACTTCATTCTTTAAAAAGTTCCTCAGCAGTGTGTGTGTGCCTCAAGGTGACACAGGAACTAGCAACTGATTCAAAGTCCTCAGGCTGTGATTTCTCCTAGATCTAGAGCTGTCTCCTAGGCCCACAATAGTGCATATCACATACGCTTGAAAGATCCCTAAATTTTTCCAAGGAAATAATAATTTTTAAGAAGGCTTGTGAAAAATAAAATGTTTCATGATAGCAGCAGATGCAAAACTCCCACCACTTCAGGCAAAAACAAAGAAATTTGTGCAGGGGGCTCAGCTATCTCCTCTGCCAATGCCCATGTGGGTACATCCCAGCCCAGGGGCTCTTTAAGAGGGATAGACCTTAGCTGTAGCTCTCTTTGTGAATTCAGGAAACTGAATATTGGAAACAAGTTGAAAACACTACATTTGTCCCTAATCTTATATAAAGGGTCACTGTGGAATAAACGTAGTAAAAAAAAAAAAAGCCTCTCTCTCTCTTTCTCTCTCTCTCTCTCTCTCTCTCTCTCTCTCTCTCACACACACACACACACACACACACACATTTAATAGCATTTAGGTGATTTGATGGCAAAGCATAGGCATGTGGCATGTGGCTTTTTTGTGAGCAAGTCAATCTTTTCTCTGGATGAGGTTAACAATTATTTCCTTTATTCAGCTGAGCCTCCCACCTTTGTTCCTTACTTAAAGATGATGTCTCTTGCTCATACTGAATGCCCCTACCCAAGCCACCTTCACTACTTCTCAGAATTTTTAACTAGCTGATTTGATGATGTATGGCGAGATCATCAGGGTTACATGAGGCCTCCTTCCCTGGGCTCACTTGATAACTTGCTCAGAGGCTCTTGTCTGCCACCTGCAACTTGAGCGGAAAGCACTGCTAGACAGCATTGCAATTCAAGTGATCCATGGTCTCAAAACAGCATGTGGAAGTTCTGATTTCCCCTTCCCTACACTCAAATATTGTTTGGCTTTGGTGTTAGTATTGAATAAAAACAATCATGGGTAACTGATCAACACTTAGCCAAACTGGAGTACTGTTGCGGCATCTCAGTTTGACATTGCCACCAAATGTGAGCTCCTTATTTGACTGCTTGCTCAGCTATACTCAGGACCATAGATCTTGAATGAAATCACATCTTGAAGAGGAGATGGCATCAGTCCCTGCCACCACTTTCCAGCCTTTGCTCTTGGACCTTACCCATCATTTTATGTCCTTACAGACAAGCTTGTTACTGACTTTCTTCTCACACATCTGCAATCGGTAGACTTGCAGTGGAAATCGCCAGCCCAGGGCTGCAGCTGTGCAATGCTCCAGAGACGTCTCCAGGGCTGTGCTCCCACTGGCTGCTGCTTTTGCACAGGTGGCATGTAGTTTTCAGCTGTTAGTGGCTTTGGGCCGCTGCTTACGATTCTGCTACAAGTTATCCCCCATCTAGTTGCCCTGTGAAGAGGTCACTTTCTCTTGGGGTTCCACTGCAGTTCATGATGCCCATGGACCAGGATCTTTTCTTTCTTTCTCTCCTTTTCCCTTTTTGCACCTGTGAATTGGTATCAGGAACCACGTTTTGTTTTTCAACCTAAGCATAGTTACTCTTCAAATGCTAATAAAAGCATTAGATCCTTGATGTGATCTACATACAAAGCCCTGATGTGCACACAGCAGAGCTACATTCTGCATATGCTTTATTTTGATGTGTGCAAGGCTCTGGCTTCTAAGGCATGGCCCAGTATCCCATCTGCTTTGTAGCTGCTGGATGTGCACAACGAATAGATACTGCTAATAAGAGATAGGAGGTAGGAAAACAGTATGACAGCAAGGAGAGAAAGGAACATGGCTTAGCAAAGGGGATCCTAAGGCAGCACACACTCTTAGGAGAGTCCCCTTCCTTGTCAACACCTCAGTTTGTGTGTGTGTGTGTGTGTGTGTGTGTGTGTGTGTGTATGTGAAAATAGAGCTCAGTAGATAGGGAACACTTGGCAGGACACTCATGTGCACTCTGTAAGATAGCTATGAAAACAGGAATTTAAGTTATTTCTAGAATGAGTTGGCATTGATCAGTCTATGAGTTAGTGATCTGTCCATCACCTCATCTGTCAGGCTCTCCTCAAAGCAATAGTTAAGTTTTGTCTTCAGAGAGAGTTTCCAGGGACCTTTAGTAGGGGAGAAGAATGCCACCCAAGGTATCAACTGTGAAGTACAAGAGGTTGGTCATATCAGTCATATTTCACAGGTTTGAAATAATCTGAGTCCTTTGGTTTGAAAGTTGGTCCAATGATGGGACCTTTCTGAGACCCTCGGAAGCAGGCAGCATTTCTCCTCTTAGGATCCTTGAGGGCTTTTGGTGTAGTTCTGGAGCCTCTGGTAAAGAAGTCTCTTCTTTTTTATTTATTTATTTATTTTGGTGGGCCTGGGGTGGGTTTGAACTCAAGACTTCACACTTGCAAAACAGGCCTCTACCGTTTGAGCCACACCTCCAGTCCATTTTGCTCTGGTAATTTTGGAGTTGGGTGTAGGGGTGGGTGGAGAGTTCTCATGAACTATTTGTTTGGGCTGGCCTCCAATTTGATCCTTCTGATCTCAGCCTCCCAAATGGTTAGGATTATAGGCATGAATCAATGGTTCCAGCAAAGTCTTTTCTTTCTCAGCCACAATTATATCAGGGTTAATTTGGAGGTGACTGTGGACTTGAAGGCTCAGAATCGTGAGTGCAACTTGAGATTTATTTTTTAAAAAGCCTTCATAAAAATAAAAATTGATTTGTTCAAAACACAAGACCAGTGATGTACCACCTGCCTGCTCCCCTCCCACCATGAGTGGCTGAGCTTAGTGAATATGAAACATATTTAGCTAGAGGAGGGAGTAGGAAAAAGGCAGCTCCTACAGCTCATCTGCCATCTAATCTAATTGATCCCTGAAATGTCATTCTTTCTAGACATCTGTAGGTCTGGGGTTTGGGAAAAGAGTAAGAGATAAAGTTGGGATAGGGCTGGGGGAGAGCCATTCTTAGAAAACTTTGTGAGATCCAATGGGCCTGGAGATAGGCTGCCCAGGAAGGCCAAGACATCCTATTGAGGATGCCAGAGGGTGGGAAGAGAAATGGTCCCTGGGGAGAAGATGAGAAATGACACATAGAAATGATGAAGAAGGGGAGGACAAGGGTGGCAGAGAGAGAAGCAGGCCAAGTGGGAGGAAAGAGAGGAAACAGATGGGGCTAAAGGAAGATGCAGAGAGTATATGCAAGAAAAGGCCAAAGAGGGGGAAAGGGCAGAAGCTAAGTGGAAGCAGCCCCTTGTTTCCAGGTTTTCTCTCTCTATCTTTTTCCTCTGGCAGAGGGAGGAGGCAAACGAGCCAGTGGAACAGCATGGTTTTTGTGCTTGGGAGGCTCCGCATTGAAGCTGTCAAGCCTCAGCCTCTCACAGTGGCTTGTTCTATTTTTACATTTTGCAGAATTGAAATTAAACAAATGACCCTGGGATGGCGTTTTCATGAAGATTTTATCCAGCACACCCACACAGCCAGTACCAGGTGGCTGAATATTTAGCATAATATTCTATTTAATCAGATAAGAAGGCATCCTCAAGAGGGTAGCAAGCATGAAGGCTGGGCTTTGACAACTGCCCTTAAGACTACTTTGATGATGGTGGGCTGAAGCCAGAAAGGAACCTTGGCAGGAAGAACTCCAGGGAAGTGCAAACTATGCAGGTTTCTTCTTTTTTTTTTCCACCCTGGGTTTGATTCCAGTCTTTGTGAGACTTCTTGGTCCAGTTCTCCTTGGAGATCTCATTGGTGGCAAAAAAAAAAAAAGGCTCTCTTTGGCTGAAGCTGCCCTAAGTGGAAGATCTGCTTAGAATCTGGGCTCTCACCCTATTTGTTGGCCTGGCCACAGACCTCATCTCTGCTGGTGCAGCAGTGCTTAGCAGTGAGCATAATAAGGCCATTGTACATCTTGTACTTGGTGTGAACACAAAGCAGGTTGTATTCTGTTGGTTTAGACACAGGCTTATTTCCTTAAGTCCTGGGAGATCTAGTAACAGTTAAACACATGCCCCCTTACCTATAGCCAACAATGCATGATAAGGGAGCCAGTTAATCCGACAGCATTGGTTAGGAAGATGTAAAATGTAAACTATTCAAAAGGCTTGTCATTGTCATGCATGTGTTTGTGTTTAACACAGTACTCATGGGCTTTTTTCTTATGCATTGAAGGGTTATATAATTCCCCTTCTATTCCCTTTAAAATGCTGTTTTGACAAGTCCAGTATCTAGACTAGATAGTGATAAAGACTGCCGTTGAGTCAGTTCTAACTTCAAAGAGCGATGGATGGGACAGTTTGACTCAGAAAGGAATGCTGCTTCCTGTTGCTAGCCTTGTAGGGGCTGAGCTTTCTCTTGTGAATGAAACAGGCTTATGAGCCAGAGAATAGACCCTGTGGTGCTTTTATAAAAAGGTGTCTGTCTCTGACGCAGGGAGTGACTGAGAGCACTGACATGGGCCATATGAATATGTGTTCGAAGACCAAAGCAGGTGAAGGATTGACAGTCCATGAAGGGGGAAGCAGAAGTCAATTTCCTCTCTCCCTTGAATCAGGCATCTCTGTGCATTTTTTCTTGGTGTTCTTTCTTCTTGACTATCTGGTTCTCACGGTGTGTCTGGCACGGCTTTGAAACCAAGGAACCTTTTTTATGCATCTTGGGGAAGAAGGAGAAAAGATAAAGCCAGGTTAAGACTTCCTTTACTACTGACAAGCTCAAAGTATGGCCTCCCGGATGTGAAGGGAGACCCCCCCCTGCAGGTTTCTCAACTCAGAATTGAGATGGACTCCGCGGGGTCTGGCCACAGCCATTGGAGCAGAACACGATTGTCCTCATCACTGCTTTGTCATGCATTTTACCCTGACTTCCACCCTGGAGCCTCAGCTTCTTTATGATTTGTAAAGACAAATTTGTGAAGTGAATTCCTCAACTTGTTTGGAAATAGAGAGCTTCCATAAAGTCTTTATCCAGAAGCTTCCATTTTCCTGGTGAGGCTGGCGTAGTTGGCCTTCTCCTTAGTATGGCCAATAAATAAAAACTCCTCTGAACTCCTCATTATTATTATTTTATTGCAGGTTAAGTATTTCTTATCCAATGTGTTTGAGACCAGAAGTGTATTTTTGTTTAATATTTGCATATACTTAATAAGAGATCTCTTAGATGGGCCCAAGTAGAAGCAAGAAATTCATTAATGTTTCATACATACACCTTGAACACAGAGCAGAGCATGACAGTTATTTTACACAGTATTTTTAGTGTGATTGTGTTTTGACTGCAACCTTCACAAGAGGTCATGCATGGAATTTTCCACTTGTAGCATCATGTCAGTACTCAAAAAGTTTCGGATATTGGCGCTTTTGAATTTCAGATTTTCGGATTAGGGATGTTCAGCCTGTACAACTGAAATGCCATTTGTGTCATGCGTTGTCACTTGTAGAGCTCTCATGCAGAATAAGTGATTATTATTCACAGTTTACAGTTATAGAACTTAAGGCAGAGAGACCTGGTATCCAAGATCACATCGTCAATAAGTGCTACAGTCAGGACTTAAATTTTAATACCGCAGTTCTTCACATCATGCTTTCCTTGTAGGTTTCACTCTAATTTTCTCACCATCTGTCATTAACTAGTTCTTTATGTCTACAGGTAGATGTGAGCACCCCCTTATAGTTGGTACATAAAAGGATTCCTTAAAATATAAATGTCTGTGCAAACTTAATTGAAATTTAAAATGAAGAGGTAGACTACATCAATTTCCTCAATATCTGTTGCCTTTGTTTGTTTGTTTTTTTAAGGTTTTGACATGTTAATCACTACCAAGTTGTCTTGACACCCAAGTCACAGAAAATGCCAAATGGAATTGGCCATTATGTCTTGTAGCTAGGCTAGCCCTCCTTTTATTGTAGCTTATCCTTAAAGATGAAACCTGCTCCTTAGCCTGCTCTAATTGAAACAGTGGTTAAATACATTTCTGTAAGGCAAAGAAATAATGGCAGAATTTAAGGAAGATTACCACTTCCAAATGAGAGCTCAGGCAAGTCACTTAGGATTCAAGCTTCTATAAATCGGCTTTATGAGGTCTTTCTTCATCTTGTCTATGGACATTGCTTCCATTTGAACTCAGTTGGCAACAATCAATAAAGAATGTTAATTTCTGGTCTTGGCTGATGTTTTGCGTGCATGAGCTTCCTGCTGTTTGTCTGAGAAAGAACAAAGCCAGGTAAATAAGGCTGTGCTGATGGCTTTATTTAGCAGTTAGACCAATCCAAGCTGAATAATATGTTTGGCTTATCAAAAAGCAGGAATGAGTTAGTGGGACGGTAGGGATATTAGAGTATTTGCTTAATTATGATGAGGGTAGAGGATATATTGAATTGGGTTAAAAATAATTTTACCCGTTCCTTTTCTTTCTCTTAAAATATGATACTTCTGAAGACATCTGTATGCCGTGGACTTATGTGCATCTTGCTAGGGGTGAATTTTGTCTCTTCTGTCTGAGGCCTGCTATCTCTTAGCAACAGTCAAAATGGATTGAGGGGTTCAGCCTTTGGGCTACGTTTTATGCCTGCATCCAAACAGTGGGACTGGGATCAAGTTTGGGCAATTGATCTTGGAAGAGGATAAAAGGTGGTACAAACAAGCCTTAAGTAGGAGAGAGAAGGATACAGACATTTATACTTCTTATGGGTTTTATTCTTGTGTGAGTAATAGAATGAACTGAGTTGATGGGTGAGAACTTAGGCTTTTCAGAGCACTGGGAAAGTGCTCTCATCTCCTCTTCTTTTGTACTGGAGTACTTATCTCTACCAATTGTGGACAGGATGTAATGTGTCCTTACCCCAATTTTATTTTGTTCTTGCTTATTTCTGTCGTATTTTCACTGTATCCTCCCTTTCAAGCATTAAATAAGAAACAAGGTAGATATTAGGGATACAGAGTTGAAGAAGACACAGTTCTTTCTTCAGAAAACTCATGATCTAGTAAGGAAGATAAATATAAAGTGGAAAAGCTGAAGACACCTTGGTAATGACTCTAAAGAGATGAAAATAAGTATCATAGGAACACTGAATCCAGAGAAGAGAACAGAACAGCCCAGGTGAATTTGAGAAGGCCTTTTAAAAGGTGAGTAGGTGTGTGTTACAGATGGAAAGGCATCACAAATTTCAGGCAGAGGGGATGATATAAGCAAAAACATGGAGTGGTGAATTAATTGATGTGTTCATGTGCTATTAGTGAGGTGTGCTGTGAGAGAGATTATAAGTCTACAGCAACGAGTGGAGGTCCCATTGTACAATTTGTATTTTACAGACATTTTACAGTGAGAAGAAAACTTTTTTTTTTTTGAAGACAACACTTACAGCAGGGTGGAGGATAAACCAATGCAGGGCGAGTCCAAAGTTAAGGTCAGATTCAATAGAGAGGAATGATAAGGTGTCCAGGTGAGATTTGATGGGGTTTGGTCTCTGGCAAGAAAGGTTGGAAAATATTTTCCAGATATGAGAATAAATTTAGAGAAAACTCTTCAGAATTTGGTGGCAGATGGATAGGCGGGAGAAGGGGGGTGAAGGGGAGTGAGGGAAGGAAGGGGAGGACTATAGAATGTATTAATGTCCTACCTTGATGTTATCTATGCCAGGTCAATGGCCATAACTTTAGATAAGGAGCACCAAAAATAAGCAGGGTTGAAAGGTAAGGTGATGAGATCAAAGTTTGAGCAGGATGAGCACTGAAAAGAGGCATTGTAGTAGGGGATATCGAGGATAATTTGTAAACCTGGCAAAAATAGTTCCAATGAAATTGTGAGGAAAGATGAGAGGAACAAGAAAGTAGCATTACAAAGAGTTTAGGAATTAATTGTGGTGGAGACTTTGGGACCACTACCATTAATAATTGAAAGAAAGAAAGGAGATAGAATGACAATTACATAGGAAGGAATAATGAAAAAAATTTTTTGCTTGAATGTGTTCATCAATAAAGAGTGAACAGATAGATAGAAAGGGACAAATTGAAGATACAGGAAAGAAAAGAGACAACTAAGAGAGTATAGTACTTGAGAATTCAGGAGGTAACAGAATCTATCAAACAGAACAAAATAATCCCAGGGGAACTAAATGTATAGAAGAAAGAATGAGAGAGAACCAATAGTTATGACTTTGTCAAGAATTGTGTTAGGTAGTTTACATTTACTGATTTCATTTTCAATAAAACTCTGTGAGGAAAGAGAAGAAATTATTTTTTTCCTGGTGAAGGTGGGAAAATAGCCAAGGGTGAGTAGTAAGAAGTAGAAGGCCATCAGAAGTCACTTCAGGAGATACTTTGTATTTTCTCTGTGAAGAAGAGGGGAAGTAATCTTCTCAGAGTAGGGAGTGAGGTATGGATTTCCAGAAGAATGGAAAAGTTTTGAAGAGTCAATATTGTTGAGTGAGGGTGAGTAAAAATGGCTTCCATTCAGTGCTAACACCTGTGGGGGTTAGAGAGCACACTGTTAGGACACAGTCATTGCAAACGCTGTAGCCCATGAGCAGGGCAGAAGGGGCAGCTGGTGGGATTCCTCTTGGGTGTATTGGGAAGGTTGGAGGAACCACAAGGCATTGAGAAAGTTGTCAAGACTACTACTGAGCTGGGTCCAGAGAAATGAAGGCTAGAAGGTGACTGATGGACTGGGAGAAAGATGAGATAGAAGAAAAGATTTGAGGGAGGCAGGGGGTGAGAAATTTCAAGTGATGGGAGATTTCGATCTTGAGAGCTCTCTGAGGTGCTTTGAGATGCCAACCTAACATATGCAGTCAAATGCTCTACCCTGATCTCTACCCTCTTAACATCTGTGTGCAAGGTTGCTTTGGCGAACACCTACCCTTAACAGACATTTGCCATATTTGTGCTATCTTGGAGCCATTTATTACTGAATGAGAGATTAAAAAAAGGAAAAGTCTGTGAAAGTCAACATTAGGTCCTTCCTTTCCATCTTGGACTGATTAGCTGTGGGCCTATCTGGAGATACAATAGATGATGTCTCATGGCCAATCTGCCCCAGTCTTATGATTCTGTCCAGAGGCAGAGCCCAGTTCATAGGCATTTTGAAGAGTTTCTACAAATGTTGCTGCAGGCCTTTTCCACCTTACATTTTGGAGGTCTGAGCTAAAGCATTATTTTTTTCCATGAGCTGTATTGTTTATATTTTATGTAACAATACTTTAAAATAAATTTGTCCTTTCCAGAGAACAGTTCCTTTCATCTCATTTAATGAAACTTTAGGTTCATGAAGTAAAATTTCTAGACCATTCCCCCACTCCAGCAAAGCCATATAATGATGTCCATTTTTATCCCATCTGGCATATTCTGTGCAGTTGATTCATCCCATTGCCATGTACTTGCCACAGGTGTTGTCACCAGAAGCCAGGCATATGATGGACCTGCTGAGGCAGACTCTTTCAGTCATTTGGGGAACAGCACCAGCAGGTGGGAGCCCACCTATCTGATTTGTTCTATTAGAGTTCTCCATCCTGAGTCTGTCCCACCCCAGGCTCAGCTTCCAGTCACCCCGTATGTAGATATTGTTTGCTCGATCATTATAACATCTGTAGCTTAGTGAAACTGCATGTCTCTATTCTACATACAAATAGCAAAAGAAAACAGGTCTCTAGGTATCTGTGAACAATTGATGTCATCCAAAAAGAGCTTTACTGGCTGGTGGAGCAGCTCAAATGGTAAGAGTGCCTGCCCAGCAAAAAGAGCTTTACAGATCAGGGGGAAGAATCTCAGCTGTGTTTTATCTGCGTGTTTATTTGTTTGCAGAGTATTGAAGCAAGGCTTTAAAATGTCCTTTCTGTGTCTGTCTGTTATCCTTCCTTATAGGTGGTTCTGATTTCTTCCCCTGTTATTACAGGAGGCGACTAAATGTAATTACCCAGGGCTTCAATTTAGATGTCAAACAATTACACAGGAAACAATCTGTTGGAGTGCCCTTCTTGTGATTCAGTCATTACTTTGCTTTATGGCAAATTCTGGATAAGAACTACTGAAAGTTAGGATCTTTGTGGCTCTTTGTGGCTATCTCTTTATATATTCCTGGTTATTTGGCTTGTTTGAAGGTTCTAGCAAGGCAGTGCAGCTACTCGTATACCCTTGACCAAAGAACAGTCCTCCTCTATCTGGGATAGTCGTCCTCTTTGACTGAGCTCACAGCTTTAGGAGGGACACACATGAAGTGATGAGGGAGGAAGGGGACACCCACCTAGCCAGCCAGATCAGCCAAATCAACCCTGATGATCAGTGGGGTGACAGATGTCACAGCCAGATCACCCTCACATCCCTGGTTATTTAGGAGCCCAGAACCATCTCATTTGACCTTTTGCAAATGAAGAAAATGAGGCTCAACTGAGAGAAGTCATTAATTCAAGTTCATAAATCTGGTTGATAATAGATTGGGACTGGTACCTCCATCTCCTGACACAGAATTTAGTGCTCTACAGCTCTCTGTAAAAGTTCTTCACCCTCCAGTAGCTAGAGAAGGGTAGTATGAGATGGTGTGGAATGACATTTCCATGAGGTGATGGCTTGTGGGGTACCATGTAGAATATTCTTATTTTTGGTTTTCCCTATGTGCAGATTATTTTGTTAATTTTTATCCTGTACCCACCAAATCTTTTTCCTCATCCCCTAATTGTCTGATGGGTATATGCTTAAGGAAGAGTAATTTGAGCAAGTAACTTTTGATTTACCACCACACATTTTTAAATCTTGTGTATACTCAAACCAAGTCTAGCTTTCCCAGGTAGGCCATTTTTCTGTTGAATCTTGGAGACAGAAAATGGCAATGCAAAATAATCATTATTTTACTACATATTGCCTCCTTCGCCTCTCAAGAATTAATCTTTTAATTATTTATCACATGTTGCCCTAAGGAATCCTTGGTCCCTTATACAGCAAAGAGACTCGACCTATATAGAATAGCTACAGAGTTTGCCTGGTCTTCTAACTGTAAAGTTTTGGGGTGAAGGTGAACCTTCATAGTGTGGGCCCAGATTTCCCTGACTAATTGCCAGCTGCCTATCACCCAGCTTCTGGTCTGCTAAGGGGTGGCACAGAGTCTGTGATCTGTCCAAGTACAGCATCTGAGTCAAGGCTATTACAATCCGACTTCCCCTTTCGAAGAGGTGAGAGTTCTCCTAAGCCGTTGCTTGGGGCCTTGTCGGTCAGGTTGGTAGAGTACATGATCATTGCTACAAAAACAGGCCCTTAGCAAATGTTCTCAATTCTGGGATTTTTATCCCCCCAGAGGAAAACTGGAAAAGCATAAAATATGCTCAGGAAAGAGGAACTCGCCAAGGTACAGCTCTTCATACATAGGAAGGGGAAGAATGTGTATGGGAACAGATTAAGCTGCTCATAAGAAAATTAAGCTCAAGTGGTAGAGTGCCTGCCTAGCAAGCATGAGGCCCTGAGTTCAAACCCCATACTACAGAAAGAAAGGAAGGAAGGAGAGAGACAGGGAAGAAGGGAGGAAGGAAGGGAGGAAAGAAGGAGAGGAAGGGAGGAAGGAAAGAAAGAAAGAAAATTAAGGAATTCCTTTAGTTTCCTGGCCTTGCACCTTTGCCTTCCTAGAACATGAGCTAATAAGCTATATTATGGAACTCTTGAAGAAGTCAGATAGTTTTCTTTTGCCAGAGCCTGAAGAGCAGTCCCTAAAAGTTGCGCTGTACAGAACTCATGGTTGTTTTGGAAAATTGTTTCTTAATTGCTGATTATTTTGCTTTCCCCAGGGAGAATCCCAGCTGGGCAAACTATCCATTAACAGCCGTGTAGTCATCCATGTTAATAGCTTTACTGAGTAGGTATTCAGACATGCTAGTGACGAAGAGAAATGTGACATGTGGTGGGAGTTTCAGTGTCACTGGTATCTATGCTTTGACTATTTTCCTGGCCTGTTCAAATGCTATTAACTGCTTCCAAAATGTTATAAATGATGTGTTTGTAGTCTGGATTGATTGTGTTATCTGTGTTATTGTTTCTGTCTGTTTTTAAATAACTCATCAAATAATTTTGTGTTTTGTCTGTCCAGTTCTCCTCTGCCCCTGTCAAACTGAGTCCAGCTTCCCAAGACCGTTGAGTCTTGGAAACAGAAAACAGTAATGCAAAATAATCACTATTCTACTACTTATAGCCCCTTTCTCTCTTATAATAAGGCACTGTCTCTGCTCAACCTTTAACCGAAACCGCAGCCCAGATTTGAAAGCGCCATGTCTCAAATATGGGTATCACTAAGGTCCAGAGACTTCTAACCACAGATTTACTATCTTTGGAATAAAAGTCTGAGGCAGTCTAACTCACATTTATGACAGGAAGGGCAAGTTAAAAACAGTCTTGCCAACCTTGAGATCACTGATCTATAGGCGTCACAGCCTTCAAGTTTTATTTTGATAACAGCCTGGTTAAATTATTACAAGGCAGTAGACAGGGACTCTGCTTTTATTTCTAGATACCCCCACTATATGGGCTAATGGACTCTTACGCTGGGCTGAGTGCTTGACTCCCGAGATGACAGATGGGGGGATGTCATCCTGGAAATGAGCTATATTAAAATGTTATTTAAAGCCCTGTTGCTGGGCTGCCATCACTTACATGGGGCACGATAGCAACTGCCTTCCCCAATGTCACATGAAACAAAGCAGTCACCGAGTTTCAATAAAACGCTCCTTTGACCTCGGCATTGATTCAAGTCTAAAGACTCGTCTTCATCATTATCTTTCTTGTCAAAAACAATCTTTTATTGAAACATTTACCATGTGCCAAACACCTTGATAGAAGCACAGTATACTCTTGATCTCACTTAATCCTCTTCCCCACAATGAGTCAGTATTATTAATTTCCTACCTTTGTAGAAGAGAAAAATCAAGATTTGAAAGACTAAAAGACTTGCTCGATGTTATATTCATACTATATACATCCAAGGTTCAAATTTCTGTTTGATTTCAGTGCCTGAGCTTCCAACACAATTACATTACACGAAACAAAACAATCAGAAATAAATTTATCAGACATCTCCTCTTTTTAATATACTATATTAGATTTATGAAGATGGGGTAAAGGGTAGCATAAATTACCTTCTATCCCCAAATGGCTTCAAAAGTTGTTGTTCAAGAAATCATTTAAAAGTAATTAACAAGCTAGGCAAATGGTGCACTTCTATAATCCCAGCCCTTGGGAGACTAGGGCTGGAGGATTGCAAGTACAAGGCTAGCCTGAGTAACATAGTGATACCCTGTCTCAAAAAAAATTAATTAGCAACATACTAAATGTTCAATATGTGAAATATAATAAATGTTATATTAATAATGAGGAAGTTTGGGAGAAGATGAGATTTATACTGAGCTTTGAAGAGTGAACAAGATTTACACACATGGAAAATAAATAGGAAAATAATTTCACACAAAGGAGATGAGGAGAGCACCCTAAAGATGAGCAGGTATGAGGAACTTGATCTTGAGGGGTGGAGAATGGCTGGCAATGAGGTAGGCCATAAGCTGTTGGGACAAGAAGCATTTGTGCTCTTGTCTGTTTAGCTAACAGGTTTTTACGAATGCCTGTTACACGAAGGTGTTCTCTAGGGAGAGAATGAGTGACACAGGTGAAAGTGTATCACCGCCTTATTAAGTATCAAGTTCGGGACTTGGGGCTTTATCTTATAGACCTGAAGCTCATGATCTGTAGTCTGGAACTTAAATATGGCTTTCAAAAACCTTCCCTGCCCATGTTTAGGGGATGAGGGAGAAAACTTAAAATGCCAGTAAAGGACAGATTGGGGACTTAGGTTACTGTTGTGTCACCAACTCTCAGAATAAGAGAGTTTGAACAAACTCTAAAGTTGATACAGGAAAGAGTAGGAAATACTCTGGAGTTAGTAGGTATAGGTAAGAACTTTCTCAACGAAACCCCAGCAGCACAGCAACTAAGAGATAGCATAGATAAATGGGACCTCATAAAACTAAAAAGCTTCTGTTCATCAAAAGAAATGGTCTCTAAACTGAAGAGAACACCCACAGAGTGGGAGAAAATATTTGTCAGCTAACATCAGACAAAGGACTGATAACCAGAATATATAGGGAACTTAAAAAACTAAATTCTCCCAAAACTAGTGAACCAATAAAGAAACGGGCAAGTGAACTAAATAGAACTTTCTCAAAAGAAGAAATTCAAATGGCCAAAAAAACACATGAAAAAATGCTCACCATCTCTAGCAATAAAGGAAATGCAAATTAAAACCACACTAAGATTCCACCTCACCCCTGTTAGAACAGCCATCATCAGCAACACCACCAACAACAGGTGTTGGCGAAGAAGCGGGGAAAAAGGAACCCTCTTACACTGCTGGTGGGAATGTAAACTAGTACAACCATTCTGGAAAAAACTTTGGAGGCTACTTAAAAAGCTAACCATTGATCTACCATTTGATCCAGAAATACCACTCTTGGGGATATACTCAAAAGACTGTGACACAGGTTACTCCAGAGGCACCTGCACACCCATGTTTATTGCGGCACTATTCACAATAGCCAAGTTATGGAAACAGCCAAGGTGCCCCACTACTGATGAATGGATCAAGAAAATGTGGTATCTATACACAATGGAATTTTATGCAGCCATGAAGAAGAACGAAATGTTATCATTCGCTGGTAAATGGATGGAATTGGAGAACATCATTTTGAGTGAGGTTAGCCTGGCCCAAAAGACCAAAAATCATATGTTCTCCTTCATATGTGGACATTAGATCAAGGGCAAACACAACAAGGGGATTGGACTTTGAGCACATGATAAAAGCGAGAGCACACAAGAGAGGGGTGAAGATAGGTAAGACACCTAAAAAATTAGCTAGCATTTGTTGCCCTTAACGCAGAGAAACTAAAGCAGATACCTTAAAAGCAACTGAGACCAATAGGAAAAGGGGACCAGGAACTAGAGAAAAGGTGAGATCAAAAAGAATTAACCTAGAAGGTAACACCCACGCACAGGAAATCAATGTGAGTCAATGCCCTGTATAGCTATCCTTATCTCAACCAGCAAAAACCCTTGGTCCTTCCTATTATTGCTTATACTCTCTCTTCAACAAAATTAGAGATAAGGGCAAAATAGTTTCTGCCAGGTATTGAGGGGGTGGGGGGAGAGGGAGGGGGCGGAGTGGGTGGGGGCAAGGGGGAGAAATGACCCAAGCCTTGTGTGCACATATGAATAATAAAAAAATTAAAATTAAATTAAAAAAAAGAGAGTTTGAACAAAGTGTAGCATGAAGGATGCCAAGGAGATGGAGGGGATCAAATACCACAAAGAGAAGGAAAGGAGATTGCAGACCAAGAGGCTGCGTTTGAGTTTAATGGCTGGTCCATCAGTGACCTTGGAGAGCACATTTCTACAGTGTATGGGGGTAGGGCAGTAGTCCTTTGCAGGGGACTAAGAAGTTAAGTGAGATATGATGGTAAAAAGTAGAGATTGCTCATTTTACCAGTTCAGTGACTGAAAGAGAAGAAAATGAAGATAACAAACAGAAGCAGCAGGTATAGGATTGACTAAAGATTTGCTTTCTCAAAATGGGAAAAACCAGTATTTATTTGAAAATGGAGGATGCAGACAGATGAAGAAACTGAAGAAATTTGGAAACAAAAGATACAAAAGAAGGAAATGTTCCTGTCACTGGGATTTAATATTTTTTTATTTTATTTTATTGAGACAGAATCGCTATGTAGCTTAGGGTGGCCACAAACTCATGATTCCCCTGCCTTCTCTCCCAGTGCTGTGATGATAGGCCACACCACCAAGCCCAGCTCCACTGGAATTTTTTACCGTGATATTCTAATGATAACTGAATGTGTTCCATTGGCACAGTTATAATCTCATAGCCCTCACTCAGCCCTCTGTCCTTATACCATCTCCCCATGTCATCCTTAAGCCCATCTTTCAATGGATTGTGACTACATAGTAATGGTTGTCAATTGATTTGGAGACTGGAGCCATCTCTTTTCTCACACAGGTGAGTTTCTTGTTGAATGGGTTTGTAGCATTTTCTAAAAATTTCTATTTGACAGTTTTTCTCTAGCTTTACGTCTTTGTGACTTAGAACTTTTAGATTACTGAAGCTTTTCTCTTTTATAAAAAGAAGAAATATAAGTAAACACATGTTTGATCCAGAGATCCAATCTACCCAAGAAGATATGTGCATATGTGTGTGCACACATATGAAACACCAGCGTTTATGTACTGAGCACTATGTGACAGAAACTGTGGTAAGTTTTAGGGTTGCAAATGAAAATAAAGATCTAGGCCCTTCTGTCAGAGAAACTCGCCCTTCAGGGAAGAAGTCAGATTCATAAACAGACCTACTCTAACCTACCTGGTGCACAGGTACAGGTATGTACAGGTGCTGCAGTGATGTCTTCTTAGAGGAGATGAATCTTAAGTGCTTACATTTTGGTTTTGGCAGTACTGGGGTTTGATCTCAGGGCCTTTTGCTTGCTAGGCAGATGCCCTACCGTATGAGTTATACCACTAGCCCATGCATTTATATCTTGAAGGATTGGAAAAAGTAGATTAAAAAAGGATGGAAAGAGCCTACTAGGCAGAGAAGACAATATATGCAAGAATACGGGGGGGGGGGCGCATCAAGAAAGTGCAGTTTTTATAGAAAACATGAAGTTATTTTGGAATTGTAGCACATGCAGTAATAAGATGGATTGAAGGAAATAAGTCTGTGTAGGTGCACCAGATAAGGTTATCAGGAGCCTTATATCTGACCTAAGATCTGCAGCATTGGGCTAAAGACAATAGGGAGCTGTTAAGGAATTTAAACAGCGTGTATCATAATCATATTTATGTGCAGATCATGTCTGCTTACAAATGAATGTTCCAAGAGAATGATTCAGTTAAGAATCTCTTTAGTTTCAATTAACTGAATACCTAACTAAGAGTAGGTAAAGCAAATTAGGGATGATATTTTTCATGCAACACATCCAAGGAAATGTGGTTTCTAGCATGGTTTAAATACCTGACAATGTAATATTTTAGGGAGTCTTTTATTTATTTATTTAATTTTTTTGTGATACTGGGGTTTGAACTCAGGGCTTTGCACTTGTTAGGCTGGTGCTCTACCACTTGAGCTAGGCCTTTGGCCCCTGACAATACAATCTGGTGCCAGGCTTGTTTCATATTTCTTCTACATCACCCTCACTGGTTTTGCTTTTGATTGCTGTATTTTGTTGTCCCATGAAAGCTTCACTGCTCGGGAATTGATCAGTTCTTATTCAAGGGAGGCAGAACAGGAATGTGGTGGGACCAGTTTTATCTTTTTTCAAGTAAACCCAGGCTTTTCCAGAAGCTTGTGGAAGTATACTTTCCTTCATATCTCATTGACCAGTTGTGGAAAGAACCATAATGGGCCACAAAGGAGGCTGGAATAAAGTATTCTTTCCAGCTTTCATAGTAGGGTAGGGCAAGGCGAAATAAATGTTGAGTTAGTTAACCAAGAGTATATTGCCACAAGAATCTCTCTCTACATTAGAGGCTTGGAGACTGAACTGCTTACCAATAAATATCATCTTGTGCCAGGCAGTGTCCCAGGCTCAAAGCAAAGCAGGTAACAAGTCTATTCACTGTTAGATGGGACAAGGCCAGGGGAGGACAGGCCCTGGTGCTTGGGTGCCATTAGCACAGAGTATGGCTTAGGTGTCATAAGGACTTTCTTCCTGCTGAACCAGTAGATGTCTGATGCATCCTTAGGTTGGTGGTTAAAAATGAACAGTGTTCAGCTTCATGCCTTGGAAGTGAATTCTCCTTTACCTTTTTTCATGCCTTTGCTAGACTCCAATAGTAATTTATTCTAGTGCATAATTAGGCTACATGCTTTGGAGGATCACAGGTGGAGTTAAGGAGGTATCAGAGGGATAAGAGCCATGCTGGTCCACAAGTAGCTTACATTCTATATGGAACAATTTCTAAAAAGTAGTGTAAGAGATGATATGAGCAAGTGCTGGTGGTTTGGTACAAATCGACTAACAACAACCCAGCCATGGGACACAAGTCATCTATGAATTGGAGTTTAGTGGCCTGAGGTCAGATGACACCTCTGTACCTCTTTCCAGTAACTTGCAGAGTTGTGTGGCTGGCATGCCCATGTGAACACATTGGGAATCAGTGTTGGGTCAGCAGCCCACTCTTACCTTCACAAGTATACATGCACTTGCTACAGCGTATGCCATCACCATTGTCTCTTCTCTGGCCAACATGTCAGAAGGAAACACAACAGCTCTGGCAAATCAGTCTTACTGATATATTTCTAAATTTTGGGGAAAAAAAAAAAAGGCAAACCAGGAGTGTTACAGAAGTGTTTAGAGATAATGGCAATTACCCCAATCCTACCTCCCTAATATAACTAAGGTGCAATCTGTTCTAGATTTTAGCATGGAAATGTTTTTTTCTGCATACCTCTAATCAAATGGTATATACAATTTTGTGTCCTGCTTTATTTACAGAGTGACAGCTCATACAAATGTGTTGAGTAAATGAATATTGATACATAGTCTTTGCAAGAATAAAATATGCTACCTCTTCTTCGGTGTTAATATAAATTGTTTTTAATATTCTCTAAATAGAGATGGTACAGTGAGACATGCTGGCATTAAGGTGGGAGTCCTGACAGTGACAACAGGACATACCTTAGAATGATCAGAAGACTTGAGAAGAATTAGAATCCTGAAGGGTAGGAGTGGTATAAGAATCAATCTAGTGAAAAGAAAATTTCTCTCATTTGTGAACATGGGGATGTTTCTCTTTTTTGTTTCTATTTGCCATTCTTGCCCATTTGTCTGGCATCTGGTCAAGAATGGGACTTGCTTGGATAAGAGATATGGGGGAACTTGGATCAAGCCTTTGAATTTGAATTCTTCCTCTTCAAAGGGTTGTGTCTGGATTGCTATTCTTGCTCATTCTGTGATCCAAGTAGGTGCCATGTTTTAGAACTGCTGTGGGATTTTGGACAGTCAGTAACTGCTAGTGAACTAAAGTAACATATGTGGAAATAGTTTTGTAGTTTCTTTTTACAAGTTTTAGACCCATGAAAAGTTCATGGAGTAACACCCACATTCATCAGCATTATCTTTCTCTCTGTCACTCATTCCTACCTTCTTAAATCATTCTTAAGAACTGTTCTAAAAAAACATAGGTATCTACTTTGACCAAGAAACCACACCTCCTTCAAACACTGTAATTCTCAGCTCTTGGGTTCCTCTGACAGTCTGATAAATAGGTCCAATAAGACAGCACTATTGCATTTTCTTTAGACTGATTTATCTTGGGAAGTTCCTCCTCTGTCTTGTCTGTACACCTCACACTGAGATGATAACTGCTATAAAAATCTAAAGATAAATGTCTGAATACATAATCAGCCAAATTAATTCCAAAATTTCTCTCACTCATGTGAACTGAATGATCAACCTCCAGTGTGATGAGATATTCTGGGTATGATTAGATGCTCTGGGTAGACAAAGCATTAGAGAGAAGAGAGCAGGATATGTGCTAGGAACAGGAGAGAGAAAATGTTCCTTGTTGGGGCAGAACATTCCCCTCCTTCTTGACATCTCAATAGGAAGGCCATCAAGAAGAAAGAGAAGAGGACTGTGTTACACAGGAAGCTGGAACCAGGTCTAGTGGGCAGCTAAAGCACAGATGAGGAGGAAAGGTGTGAGGCATTAAGGAAAGGAGTGACTCCTCATTGTGGTCTGGTTACCTACTCCTGGCTTTTATTATGCACCTACAGGTGCAAGTCTGTGAGCCGGACATGCTCTCTGCCCTTGGCGTTCAAGTACCTTCCAGAATAGCTGGAAGGTAATATAGACTTAGAAGCTCTGGTGGCTCTCCATTCTTTTCTTTTCTTCTTTTTTTTTTTTTCAATTGATGTATTCCCCAATTCAATCTGGGCTGCCACAGAGACAGACAGAAAGCACAGGGATTACTTTCTTTTGCATTCTAGTGTCCATTATTTTCTATATGAAAGTCTCTGAACTAGAAATTTGAGGAGAAAAGCCTAGATATCTGAAGAAAAGTATTACAAAAGGTACTGAACTTGAATGAAATAGTTTGCCTTCTATGGCCACCAGCTTCCATTAGAAAGTGGGCATCTGTGTATATGGCAGTGGTACTTTATAGGCTCCTCTGTGTTTTAGTCTGAGAATAAAAAAGTGATTAGCACATAGCAAACACTCAGTCTTTGTTCTGTGTGCTTCTTCCCTTGGAATAGACATATTTCTTTTTGTACAAGGCACAACACCAAGGGCAAAGGTGCTGTAGTGGTCAGAGCACTGGACTTGGTAATTGTTATCAGAGCTACTGTTTATTGAGCATTTCCTCTGTACCAGGAAACTAGTTGAAGGCATTATCTTTCTTCTGTACTTCTGAAGATCCTGAGGTTTGAAGACAGGTTCACTTGCTATGATCATAGCATTGGTAGGCGAAAGACTCACGGTAAAACCCAGATTAATCTGATTTTGAAACCTGTTTTTCACAGCTATAAATGGCCTATCTCCCAGAAAACAGCTCTGCTATTTCCTAGCTGAATATTTCATCTCTCTGGCTCTCAGTTTATGCATCTGTCAGATGGGGAAGTTGGGGAAGGTGTTTTTGGATGTGCTTGCTGTTCTCAAGTTCTGTGTACTGTCTAATGCTTAATCTTAAACAGGCATTTTATGAGGATAATCTCAACCAGTCTGGAGTAGATGGGGGGAAGGGTAAGAGAAAGCCTTTATTCATTTAATTACTGTCTACTCAGTGCCTCTCTGAGGGTATAGCAGAGACCAAAGCTGTCATGGTCTGGCCTTTGCAATACCAGTAAATCAGGGAAAACACACTGAATATGTTACAAGCCTTGAGTGTTATGCAGAAAGATTACAGTATATGTAGACACTTTGGAGGATAATTCATGTGACCCTAGTTTAGTCAGTTCAGTGAACATCTGCAGATGTCCCAGAGTAAGCAAATGATAGAGATTTATCATCAAAACATAGCAGACACAATATGCCACCTGGGTTCATTCTTCTCTTCTGTAATTCTTTCCTTTTAAAGGCTTCTCATGTACCATAGTTTGAATGGGGCTTGTGGGAAGGGTTGAGAATTTGTTCTGTGTCAGCCTCAAGAGAAACAAGGGAAGATGTGGACAAAGAAGGGTGGGTAAAAGGGGGTTCAGAGCAGGACTTAAGGCTATCGGGATGAAATGAAGTAAAAGTACTGGATTATATCTTCAGAACTTCAGAACTTTATAACTTTATAACTTCAGAACTCCTAAACACACATTTTCTCTAGCACACAGCATATGAAAAACTAGAAGGAGAAGAAAAAAACCAGATTCATAGTATCTCTGATTTGGAAGGGATCCAGTAAGACATGTGGTCCAATTATTTAAATCCCATCTGCAGCCTTCCAGGAAGGCTGCCCACCTCATAAGGCAGGCCATTGGATTGTGGAACGATTCAGGCTTCTATTTGTTGAGTTGACATTATTTAAAATAACTTGTGTTATCTGACTTTAATTCTTTCCATCTGAGTTACATAGAATTGATTTGGTTTTCCCTTTTTTTTTTTTTTTGTCTTTCAGACTCAAAAACCATCATCTAATGTTTCTCTATGGCTCCAGAACTACACTGTTACTCCGCCCCCATTTTCTCCTAAAAATGTTTTGTAATCTTTTCAGTCTGTACTCCTGCTCAACCATTCTTTGGAGGTACTGTGTATAGTTGGTGACCCCTCAAAAATGGAACCCTCAGGACTGACCATAGCCCTAGGACAGCAACGGAACAGTAGAGCAGGTGTCTTTTCAGACACTTGGGTTTGGATAGAGCCTAAGGTCAAATTAAAGTTTTTGTAGCTCCTTTGCTGTGTTGACATATATTGAGTTACATTTGTATGCATTAATTAAATAGCTGCAACTCATCCTAGTATGCAATCATCTTTGCTTACATACTTTTACCCTGTTCTCAATGAGATAAAGATTCTTCTGGATGCATTGATAAAAATTGAAGATACACTGTGTTTAGCAGCTTGCTAATGGGTTATTATAGTTTAATAATTTTATCAAAAAAGCAATAAGATTCATTTTCCATTCCTTGGGTTCAGTAAAACTTTAGTAGCTGCTATTGGGAACTCTTTTGTTTTCTGAATTTTCATCATAGTCTTGGAATTCCGTTAGGAATCCATTTCATGCTCACTTGTCTATAATTTGTAGAATCTTCCTTCCTTCCTTCCTTTCTTATTTGTATGAACATATAACCTTTCTTATCCTTCATAATCACACACACACACACACACACACACACGCACACGCACACGCACATGAGGCAGGTGGGAGAAAGTGTGTGTGAAGGAGCAGAGGTGCATCAGGAGAATTCGTGGGGAAAATATGATTGACATCTGAGGTTGAGGAAAGAGGAGGAGAAAACTGAGGAGAGATCCCTCTGGGATCAGGGAAGTTTCTTTAAATTATGATGCCTGTGTTAGCTTTCCATTACTGTAAAAAATACCTGAGATAATCAGGTTATTATAAAGAGAAAAGGTTTGTCTTGACCTACAGTTTTAGAGGTTCAGTCCGTGGCCAGTTGGCCACTGTGCTTTTGGGCTTTTGGTGAAACAGCACATCATGGCAGGATCACACGGCAGAGCAAAACTCTCATCTCATGGCAAAGACAGGAAGAGGAAGGGGATGAGGTTACACCATCCCCCTGAAAGAACTGCCCCTAATAACTGACAGACTTTCTGTCAGACCCCACCCCTTAAAGTTTCCACCACCTGTCAATAGTGCCATGGTGAGGACCATGCCTTTAACATGTGGTCCTCTGGGGGACATTTCATATTAAAATAGTAATGTTGTTGTTACAACACCCACTTCAGGGCCAGGACTAGGGGGAAACAAGAGAAGTACTTGCCTCAGGCACAAAATTTAGAGATGTCCCAAATTCTATAATCAAGATGAATATGTATGAAGGCAGTATATTCTTAAAAATGAAAATAATGCAAATATTCCATGATGAAAAAAATCAGAATTTTGTAAAAATCAGGATCAGTATGCTGCAATTTGGTATGGTTTATTTTTCTCAATTACCGAGCTGTAGTTCATAGACCATAGGATTCATCCATTTAAAGTATAGAATGTAATAGCTTTTAACTATTCACAGTGTTGTACAGCCATGGTCACAATCATTTTTGGAATATCTCATCATCCCCAAAAGAGGTCCTGTACCCTTTAACACTCTCTCCATATCTCCCCCAAAGTCCTCCAGCCCTAGGCAATCACCAACCTACATTCTGTCTCAATGGATTTGCTTATTTTTGATATTTTTATACATGAAATTATACAATATATGGGTTTTTCGTGTATGTCTTGGTTCACTTAGCACAATATTTTTAAGGCTGATCCATACTGGAGTCTATGAATCAGTACTTTTTCTTTTTGTGGCTGAATGATATTCCATTGTATGTCATTATGAAATGATAACCTATTCTATGTTACTTATCTAGTTGTCACTTGAGTTATTTCTACTTTTTGGCTAGTATTAATAATGCTTGCATGAATACATGGGGTTTTTTTGGTGTGCATATCTGTTTTCATTTCTCCTGATAAATACCTGAAAGTAGAATTTTGGGATCATACATTAAATCTCTTGAGGAACTGCTACACTGTTTTCCAAAATGACTGAATCGTTTTACATTCCCACCAGCAATGTAGGGGGATTCCACATTCTCACCAATACTTGCTATCATCTGTTTTTTTGATTATATAATCATCCTAGGGGGTAACAAGTGGTGTCTCACTGTGGTTTTGATTTGCCTTTCCCTGATGGCTAATGAGGTGAAATATGTTTCTATGTGCTTATTTGGCCATTTGTGTGTCTTCTTTGGAGAAATGTCTATTCATATCTTTTGCCCACAGACTTTTTATTATTGAGTTGTAGTTCTTTCATTGTTGCTGTTGTCATCTTGTTTGTTTTTGTTGTTGTTACTATTTTTTTTTTTTGAGACAGGATCTCACTATGTAGTTCCAGCTGGCCTAGAATTTGTTATGTAGCTCAGGTTGACCTCAGATTTGTGATCCTCGTGCCTCAGCTTCTGAGTGTTGGAATTATGGGCGTGCACCTCTACACCCAGCTTATAGGAGCTCTTTATATATTCTAATTACAAGTTTCAACTCCATTATCAGATACATGATTTACAAAAAGATCTTCCAGTTCTTTGGTTTGTCTTTTAACTTTCTTGATGGTGTCCTTTGAAGCACAAGAAAATTTTGATTTTGTTTTTTGAGACAGGGTCACATTGTGAAGCCCAGGCTGGCCTCAAAGTCACCATCCTTCTACCTCGGTTTCCGAAGTGTTCCGATTACAGGCATGCCACCACCATGCCCTGCTGCAAAATTTTTAATTTTGATGATGTCTAATTTAGCTGTCTTTTATTGTTGTGCTTTTGGTGTCATACTTAAGAAACCATTGCCCAATCCAAAGTCACAAAGATTTATGTTTTCTTCCCCTTTATTCCTTTATTCATATGTGTATACATTGTTTAGGCCATTTTTTCCCCCTGCCCCCTGCCCTCTTATGTTTTCTTCAGAGAGTTTTATAATTTCACTTTTAGTTTTAGGTCTTCAACCATCATAGTCTATTTTTCAAAAGCAAATTGCATGACATTTAAAACTTATATATTCACTCCTCACTCAAACTTCATCTGAAATCAAGATTAAGAGAGAAAAAGTCAGACATTGTGGTTCATGCCTATAGTCCCAGCTAGCTCAAGAGGCAGAGACAGGAGGATCATGTGTTTGAAGCTATCCATGAAAAGTTAACGAGACCCTCTTTCAGAAACAAAAACAAAAGAAAATGATTAGGGCATGATTCAAGTGGTAGAGTGATTGCCTAGCAAGCTGGAGGCCCTGGGTTCAATCCCCAATATCGAAAAAAAAAAAAAAAAAAATATATATATATATATATATATATATATGAGAAAAGGAGTTTAGCAGGGTTCTTCCCTGAAGCTGATCCAAATGGTTGCAGTTTTACAGCTGCAAGGCAAGGATGTACTAGACACCTCCAGAGATTTAATTATTCATGTGAGGCTTGATTTCTGAAGTGTTTGAACCTGAAAATATGGGTGGTGGACAGATGGATCTGTGGTGGCAAAAGGAGACATAGAACTGGCTGCTGCCTGTCCCCCACTTGAATACTACATCCAGCTCTGCTGTCTGCTTCTGTCCTGTGCTTCTGCCTCCGGATCCCTTGGCCTTAAATCCTCTCAGGAGGCAACTCTTGATCCTCTCTTGTCCTCATAGTTGTTCACATGTGGTGGAGCACCCCAGTGGCCCATGCTTGCCTGCTTCTGTGACAAGCCAGCTTGGTTTCCACAAGGCCTTTTTAAGGTATCAGGACAATGGTCTCCTTCTCCCTTCCCCTGCCTGCCTTCCTTGAAACAAATTCATACATACCTCAGATGCTTCTTATTTTTAATTTTTTCCTCTTCCTGTAGATAGAACTTATGTGGTTTCCATGGGAACCCCTGGCCAGAGGTATGGGACTCCTGAGCAGAGGTGCTATGAGCAAGTTTTACTCATTTCTTTGAGGCTCAGGGAGTATCTCGCTCACTCCACTCCCCACTTCCTTGCTTAACCTTTCCTCGGGCAGCTCTTGGATCAGTTCTGGAGCCCTGGAACCTTGTGTAATAGGACTGAATAAATGGTGGTGACAATGGCCCTAAGAATTACAGTGCTGGGAAGAGTCTACTGCTGGGTTGGATGTTTGGCAGCTCCCCAAACCTCAAATCTGCTGTGTTTCACAGGAAAAGGGCAGTTCTCAGTGCTGAGCCAGCTTTCTCCTATTGCATTATGAGGCAAAACCTGGTTAGAAAACTTCCATTCCAAACCACTACCACTGTCTTCATCTTTCTTGTCAGAGATAAATAACCTCCAAGGCCTTCTGGAGGTTATCACAGACATGCTTTGCTTTTTGGTGAGGCATTTAATCTGACACTTTAGTAATCCAAATGCCTTTCTCCTATGTTAAGATGCTGGGCAAAGCTATTCTCAAAATCCCAAGAAAGATCTGGAGTTTTGCAGATGACCCCCTGGATTCACTATCCTTTGAACTGTGGTTAGGGATCTAGATCCATATAATAGGGATTCTTTGGAAATGGCATATATTTTGAGTAGGAGCCATTTAAGATACATTCCCTAAGAAGAATCTACAGTGCTTCTTTCTAAAATCTCTGACTGCCTTAAGGATTCAGATTTGAGCTTTGATTAGATCTGAGGTCCAGAGTGGAGAAAACTTGACCCCTGACCTTTGGGTCTGGTTGTAAAAAGAGACTTGTACTCCTGAGATTTTGAGCCATTCTTTGTACTACTTTGGGTGAGATTCTTGTCTGCCAGGTCTTTGTGTAATGGCAGACTTCATGCACTGAGATAAACAAAAAAGCAGCATGTTGTAACTGGACAGGATTTTGGTGTCCAGAGGTTCTAATGTGAGTTGAAGGTTTCTGTGTGTGTGTGTAAAGTAAATAGCAAAGTAATAGCAAAGACACCAAAAATCTAGGTGGGTGTGCACTGAGTACTCCCCGTGCACCAGATATACCATTAAAGCCACCATCTCTTGGGACTGTGCTGTTTTTTATTATAAAAAGCAATCTCTCATGCCAGGGGCATGGTTCAAATGCTAAAGTGCCTGCCTAGCAAGCTCAAGGCCCCGAGTTCAAACCCCAGTACTGCCTCCCTAAAAGCAACCCCCAAACTTGAAAAAAATTACAAGTTAATGAGTTTTTATAAATCTTGTCTTATAAGTAATGTGAACAGGGGCCCAGATAGAAGGAAAGAGTGAAGTGACCACTGGGCTGAAGTCACACAGCCCAATGGGAGGCTTTGAGTGGGGTGAACTCAAAGTCTGTGCCCATCATTCTGCTCCAATATGGTGGAAGGTGCTGCCTTGGGACAAAGGATGCTTCCTGTGGCTAACACTTTGGTCTGCTGGCTGAGGGCCTCAGAAAGAAACTACATGTTAAAAGTAAAAGTTAAGTGGTTTCATCTTCCCAGAATAAATGAATGACACCAAGAGAAAAACCAAGGGTTTTGGGGGTGGAGGTAGGGGAGGGAGAGAGAGAAGGACAGGAGGCAGGAGTTCTGAGGGCATTCATTTCTTTCACTACCTGTTTGAAAAGCAAATTAATATTTTAAATTAGGTTCCTATCACAGTGTAAATCATAATAGAAAAATTTCCTGGCCTCCCTTTCAAGACCAGAACTGGAAAGAGCTTTGAACTTGGACCTAATTGTAGCTTTAGATCTGGTACATTTTTCCCTACATCTGAACCTAGGTCTGCCAAATCCAGGATTTGTTTTTTTTTTATGGGATTTTAGAGGAGCTGAAAATAATGTCCATGATTAAGCATTATTGATTCTTAAATTATTTTGGTTATGAGGTTTAAATTGGTATTGAACTCTAAGGTTCAACTTAGAACTCTTTCATGTTGTGAAAAATGCCTCAGTGTTTCTATTCTGAAGACCTTGCAGTTGGTGGATGTGCATCCATGTTGTGACATGTAGGAGAAGGGATGAATGTAGGTGACCATGTTATGCATTATGACAAAGCATCTAGGCACACATGTGATCATGTGGTTCAGCAAGGCTTGGCAGGACACAGATGTCACACTTGGGGTAATGATGGAGACTGTAATAAGGGAAGTCTTTTCAGAGTTGTGGTTAGAGTTAGGGATATCAACAAGGGTATGATGGGCACCCAGGTTACAGCAGAGGTAATGACAGCTATAAGAGAAAACCTGCCTCAATCTGTTGCCATTGGTACAAAGATGCAGTCAATCCATAGGGAGATGGCATGGAGGGAGGTGACAGACAAATTTCTGTCCCAATTCTCCTCCTATTCTCCTGTGTCCAACCTGTGCCACCTTTGACAGGACCCAACCAGAAGCCAGAGGGTAAGAGAGCAGGTTATGTTGCTCATGATAGTCAGCCTCCTGGGTCAAAGAGCAAGAGGAGGCACATGGTGAGTATGGAAACAGCCAATATTAGCCAGAGTTGAAGGTGCAAGGGTGGATAAAACACAAGTGCACTGAGCATGCTCAGGTGTGAACTTGGGCTGGCCAGGACATGTGTTAAAGAAGTGTTTTCTACTATCTTAGTCCCTCTTTACCTGTTTTGTTTTTTGATTCCTATGGTACACTTTATTTACAAAGTGTGATATCTTGCTTAAATGAAAAGTACATATGCTCTGGGGACTAAATATTATTAGCTTGAAACACCACTTAGTAAATGTGGGCCTTGGGCAAGAGACTTGCCTTCTGAGTTCCTATTTCCTCATCTGTAAAATGTTGGTGATATTAAACTCCTGGTAAATGTGAGAATTAAAGACAATTCATCTCCATTCATCCATATCAATATCTTTATCTCCTAGTTCAGTGATCAGTTCACTCTAAGTGTTCAATAAATGCTGG
Source organism: Castor canadensis (assembly GCF_047511655.1). Lineage (NCBI taxonomy): Eukaryota > Metazoa > Chordata > Mammalia > Rodentia > Castoridae > Castor > Castor canadensis. The sequence goes on along the minus strand of NC_133387.1, from coordinate 178,809,756 downwards.
CTATTTTTCTCATAAATCCTTCACCTCTGCTCTGGGTCACAACTATTTTCTCTTACATGTTGCTTCATGAATTACTTCTTCTTTTCTAAATCTTTGCTCTCTTACTCTCTAGTCATTCTTTCCTCTTTATTCATAAATATACATTGTCTTCTGCATTATTCACAAATATACATCTTTCTGATGTTAAAAAAGAATCCTCTTTTTAACCTTAATTACTCTCTTACCTGTCAAATATTGTCTTGGATATTCATCTCTTCATTTGTATCTCTGTTTCTCCCTTTTTCTCTGTCTTACTCTCCCTACCCCCTTTTAAAAATCAGCACACACTCAATGTTCCAAGTTCCTCACCACCACCTTTTAATTTCTCAAATCCTTATAGTCTTGTTTGTTTTCTACCATTGTACCAGAAATGATCTCAGAAGTCTCTACTTCCCATTTAACAAATAGGCCCTTTCTAGACTCCATCTTGCTTCACAACATTGGCAATCCCATCACATCTTTCTTCTCAGGACACACATCTACCCTGGCTCTTGTGCTCATGGACTTTCCTGGGTATCTGTTGGCCTCTGTCAGTGTCCCTCCCTGGGTCCCTCAAACCCCTCTCTTTACTTCTCTTTTCTTTCTCGTGCACAAAATAAATCTGGATGTGATGATATTTATTTGATTGTTTCCTTCTGTTGCTCCTAAGTAAGGTTCAGGAGAGCAGTGGCCTCTTCTGTCTTATTTGTTCTTTTATCTTTCCTCATAACCCAGTGTTCCAGTGCTTGGTGTAGAGTTAAGTGTTCAACAAATCCCACCTGAGTGGAAAATAGATTGAAATAATCCTCCACCTTTTCTATTATATGTCCCCCCAACAGACATTTCTGACCTTTTTTGGGAGGAATCACAGGTCCTCAGATTTTTTCTTAAAGGGCCTGATAGTCACTATGTTAGGCTTACAGGCCATGAGGTCTCTGTCATAGCTACTCAGTTCTGCTGCTGCAGAGCGAGAGCAGCCACAGACATCCGTAAATTAAGAGGTATGGCTCTATTCCAGGAAAACTTTACTTAAAAACATTCAGCCCACAGGCCATAATTGCGGGACCCAGCTCAGGCTCATGTTTCTAATAATTTAGTAGACATCTTCACACAATTGACTTAATGACCTCTCAAATTCTATTCATCTGACCTGAAATTATCTTCTTTTTATACTTCAGAAGCCTTTCCATGTGCTGTGCCACTTAGCTCATTTTATATTATCTCTGTTCTTCTAGGCATCCAGGATGGGAACCTCAGTAAAGTTCATCTTCATCTTTTCCTTCCCCCAGTCCAATCAATGGCCACATTCTAAGCATTTCATGTCCATGGTTTTTCTCCCTCCATCACTGCTGTAGCACAAGCTTTCATTAACTCCATCTTCATTACTGCCTCACCTCTTCATCTCTGCTCCTTCTCCAGTGGGTCTGATGCGGCCACACCCCGTGCTCCTCTCAGACCTTTCTTAGTTTCCTGGTGTCTTTCAAATGCTGCTTAAATTCTTTAATACAATTCCAGCCTCTTCACCTACTTCTTGGCTTCCACTCATTCTTTCATGCCTTTATTCTTTCTTTCCTTTACCCCTGGACTGCCCTTCCTGTCATTGCTTCCCATGAACATCTTTATGCTTCAGGGTCCAGATCAACTGCTACTGTCCTGGAGGCCCTCCCTACCTTTCAGGACTTAGTCAGTCACCTATGGCATTACACTTCGGTTCTGCCTGGGAGTGTGATTGATTGCTGATGCCCTTCTTGCATCCCTAACATTGCCAGCCTTCTTGAAAAGGAACCATGGCCTGTGCATCCTCATAGATTCAAAGTTAATGTTCAGTCTTACACACTGAGGCAATACTCATGGAATTGGATTGCATCTTTAACCCAAGAAGCCTTTGCTGGGGTCATGGGATGAGTCCCATCAGTTGGCAGAGATGAAAGGTCCTGGGCTATGCCACCATGTGTGTCTGTGTGCACCTGCACATGCTCTTGTACTTCTTTTGACATCTGCCTCCTAGTCTTCCCATCATACTTTGCAAAGTGGGAGAGACTTGAGTTGGAATTCTAATTTTTGATCTATCCATAGGTCATTAAGCCTCTTTACATTGAAGTTCCCCTATCTTTTAAGTGGGCTCTTAATGCCAAATTTATAAGGTTATTCTTAGGGTTAAATTCAGTTTTACATATGTACCTATATACATACACACATACATGCATATTTTCCCTTCTTTTTCTGCCCTCCCTCTGGCATATTTTTTCTAATTCTAAAGATCTAGAGGCTGATTTTTAGGTTTGGCTTCTAGTGTTCTGGACAAGAGACCCTGGGGGTGGAATCCAGGGATCTCCTGTCTCAAGAGGAGTCCTTTATATGCCTTCAAAGCATTCAATTCCCTCCATTCCCAGATTCTTAGAATTTCACTTTGATGTGACTTGCATTCTGTCTGGAAGAGCAGAGAACTCCCCGTGCTCCTCTTGGGGCATGGGGAGTAGCAGATGACCTGAGCACGCTAGGTGGATGACCTCTTCCATTGATTCTGATAGCAGATCCTTCAGCCCTGCTGGGCTCACCCATAGTGGAGGGAGCAGAGGTCAGCTGTGGTCTGGAGTTGGTGTGAGGGAAGCAGGAGGAATGCCTGGTCTAGTCTGTGAGTGGTAACAACTGATGTGTTGAGTGCCTGTTGAACCAGGATTTCAGCCATTTGTGAAGTGCTCCTCAGTCTTTTGGCAGAAGTGTTGTGTGTTTGGATTCCTTTCCAGAAGCAGGGAAGACTAGAAAGGCAGAAGTGGCCTGAGGTAGTCTCTGAGCCTTCCAAGTTGGTTGTGCAAAGTTGTTGAATACCAAGATGCTGGCATTTTGAGAAGCATCATATGCCCATGAGTAATGGCTCTGGATATGAAGCGTCCTCAAGAAGATTCTCAGAAAAGCACTAGTTTGGCACAGTCCTCTGTGGAGTCACGGCTTACAGTGGATTGCCACGTACTCCAGAAAGGCAGCATGTTTGCTGACACATGGGCCCACACACATGTGCATGAAGCCCATTGTTTACCATCACAGACAGACTGTATTTAGAAGAAAAGGAAGAAAAAATTGCCCAGAGTCACTGAAGCAGCATTCTTTAGGTGGCAAACAAAAGAGGGCATTCCAAGGAGCAAGGGCTCTGCCTAGTGAGTGGATTTTGAAGGCTTAGAGTTCCACAAAGCAATGGATGCCACAAATATCCTTATTGCTTGGTTCAGTCTCCAGCACCTCAGAGGTCTTGGAGCTTTGTTTGGTTTCCTGACCCTCAGCATGCAAAAAACAAGCATCAGCCCACTCATATCATTTAGCTGAGAATGAGGAGCAATTTTTGGTTCAGATAACCACATCTCAATTGCAGATTATGCGTGATGATTCAAAAAGAATTATGGTTGATAACTTTATAGTGGAGAAACCTAACAAACACTACCGCAGTGGTATGATCTGAATGTTTGGGTTCCTCCTACTCAATTCATATGATGAAACTTAATCTTACATGGTGTAGTACTAACAGGCGAGGCCTTTGGAGAGTGAATAGGACATGGATTGGATTACTATACTTATAAAAGAGACTGAAGGGAGCTTGTCTGCCCCTTCTGTCATATGAGAACACAGCTAGAAATCAGGCTGTAACCTGGAAGGGACTGTCACCAAAACCCAACTGTGATGGCACCCCAACTCTGGACTTTCAGCCTCCAGAACTGTGAGGGATATTCTGTTGTTTACAAGCTACCAGTATTAGTGCATCTTGTTGTAGCACTCTAATAGTGATGAGCATCAACATCGACAATAAGTCATGTTGCTTGTATATTCTCTAGGTAATGATGTGTTGAGAATAACACTTGACCTTTGTGTTTTTCCTCCCCCAAGCCCATAACCTCAATCTAATCATGAGAAAAACATTAGAAAAAAATCACAACTGAGGGACATTCCACAAGATCCCTCACCAGGACTCTTCAAAACTATCAAAGTCATGAAAAAAAAGTAAGGAAAGACTAAGTATCTCTCAGTGAAAAGAGATGAAAAGAGGTCATATGATATCCTGGAAGGGAAAAAGGACATTAGGTAAAAACTAAGAACAACTGAAGGAAGTACGGACTTTAGTTAATAACATGTAATATTAATTCAATAATTGTGACAAATATACTCTACTAATAAAAGATGTTAAAAATAGGGTAAACTGGTTATGCAGTGATTAGCTTCGCTGCTTTCCTGTATATCTAAAACTCTTAAAATAAAAAACTTTATTTAAAAATAGTTACTGTATATTCAAATTGATTCATTAAGAAAAAAGAGAGAGACCATCTGGCATGCAAAGAACCTTAAAAATCACTTACTGTAATGATTTGTATGAATATTTATTTACACAAAAACACTATTAAAACATTACACAGAAGTCCAGTCAAGTCAGTGTAGCTCTGTGTGGCTGAAGTGAGGGGGAGCCTTCCCCATCTCCCATCTGCCTCTGGGCTCCTGCCTCCTCTGAGGCATGTCCATCCCACAGGCCCCACTCTCCTCCTCTGATCCCTCCTTCCCCATGACATTCCAATCTGTCCTTGAATATCTCTAGAAATGGGTATCCCCTTCCTAAAGATAACTTTTTATCTGTTTATGAATTTTGACTACTGACATGATTCTTGGTATTTTTTTTACATTGGATAAAATCTATTTATAATTTCTAAATGGCCCGAAGTCCATATAGAATATAGTACATTACAGTCCATGCTGAAGTACAGTTTTTCCATGATAAGTTCCCTATTTTTTAAAGACAGATACTTTTTCCTCAGCCCCACCTCCATTGCTCACTTTCTGGATGGGATAGATATTTTCTGTCCATGCAGCCACTTGATAGTGACAAAGTGACTTTGACCCCATATGGGCCAGTCTGCTGATGGCTCTACATGATCCCATCTGTGAACTCCCCTTGTCTTCCCTTGCTTCCCCATCACACTTGATCCCTTACTCCAGCTATCTTTCTTCTTTTCCCCCTAACTCTCATGCCCACTGCCCATTTATTGAACTTACTTGCAACCCAGCCTTAGATCCATGCTGCACTTTCCCTTCCCTGAGGCTGCCCAGAGCGATCAAAGGAGTCACATGAGCTCTTGGATCAGTGCCACTCTAAATTTGTAGTTTCTAACGTGAACTTGGCCCTTCTTGTTGTACATCAAGTTTCTTTCCCTATCCAGCTCTATTTGTTTTCATTGTTAGGTTTTTGCTTGTCACTTTTTAAAAATTTCCTATTTTTCCTCCCGGTTCTGTTCTTTTTCAGTGATGACTTCAAACCTCCTTTATCCAGGCTGGGGATGTAGCTCAGTGGTAGAGTGTGCTTACCCAACATGCATGAGGTCCTGGGTTTAAGCCCCAGCATGTCAAAAAGCAAACGAAGTGAACCACAACTAAAAACAACCCCCACCCCCACCAAAACCCTCAAACCTGCTGTACTCCACTTTCCTTGAACTCACAATCCCTCCCACTGGCCCTAGTTCATCTCAGCTGATAATTGCTTAGTACTATTTTCAAAATAAAATGGAAGTCATGAGATGAGGAATCCTTCAACTTCTTCATCCCACACTTAGGAGCTAACCTGCATCTCTCCTCCTTTTCTCTCATCAGGAGTGTTTGGGGTCTCATTCCCTCCTGCTTTCTCAGACCTGATTTAATCTGTTGTCCCTGATATACCTATTTTCTCTTTAAAATTGCTCTTATCAAGATTACCAAGTCCTCCTTGGTATTTTGTTCACTTAATCAATTCTTTTATCAAATATTTAACTAAACACTTCACATGTACTGGTGTCCTACAACCGTACAGACACACCAGTGAAAACCACAGGTAGAATCGCTGCTCTTAGCAAGTCACAGTTGTGTGTGTGTGTGTGCTGGGCCATGTACTAGGGAGATAAATAAAGGAGCAGGTAAGTTATGAAATATCAGGGGATTGGTAATAACACGACAGAAGAAACAAATCAGGCTAAGGTAATCATAGTGCAGGTGGCACCTGAGCTGAGAGCACAAAGTGAGGGACTGGACCATTTGTGGATCTGGGGGAAGAGCATGCCAATCAGTAGGAGCTACAAAGTCAGAGCAAGGAAGCCATGTGTTCTATTTGAAAAGACCCATGTGGTCAGTTGGTCAGAAGTTAGGAATGGTAGAAGAGAAGATTGAAAGAGACAAGTCACCAGATCATGTCTTTGCCCCTCACAGTGCTTTCCTGTTTTAGCTCCCAGGTTTACCCCAACTTCTCTTGCTTCTCCTACTGAGTCACTTCTGCAGATTCTCATCTTCTGTTTGTCCTTTATGCACTGGTGTTTGACAAGCATCCTGTCTAAGCCATCCTTTCTTCCTTCCGCACATCCTATCCCTGGCAGGGCAGAGAGAAGGCCCTTAATAAAGGTTGATTGATTCAGACTATTTTCAGTTCCATGTCCATTCTGGCACCTCTCCCAAACCAAAATCTGAAATGTCTGTAAGGTTATGGAATTGAGGCCCAATATTTATACATGATCTGAACAGCAAAGATGAAAATGGAATTCTCTCCTCCCTATTTTTAGATTCCATCATTCCATAATTACAGCCCAAATCTATGTATTGGTTATTATTATCATCCTAATACCTAGCACAGTTGCTTGGGTGACTGCTGAATGAATTCATGAGTTTAATAAGAAAGGCAGGATTTATCCCTTGGCAACTATTGACTAATAGGTAATATCATTCTTGCCCTACTCTTAAGCTCTTACAAATAAAGTTACAAAACTTCACAGGCTGTCTAAAAGTCACATTATATTTCATCTTGGTATATTTGGCTTGCTTCAAGATTCAAGACATTCTGGCATTTTGCTTCAGCTACTGTAATGGGTTTCCTTCTGGGTTTCATGTCACCTTTGGTTTTGACAAGATTGTCTTTTATATCTTCCACTCAGTCATTGACAAGATTGTTGAACAGAATGAGGTTAGAGACACTCAGAGCCCTCCAGATAATTTGATAATTTTTAAATCCTGCTCTGTGACTAATACATGGGCTTTTAGAATAATGGAACCACTTAATTTGGATGCTAGAAGGGACATGGAAGATCTTTAGTCAGGCCTGTGTATTTTATAGATGAAAAGAGTCCTCTACATTAAATAATCTCATGGGAACACAGTTAATTAAAGGAGGAATTGGGAGGAGAGGTAGACTCAAATACACTTACCTTTATTTTCCTTCTGCAATTTACCTGCACCCTTTCTTTTTTATTTCTGTGGTTTGTTATTTGTTGCTACATAACAGATTACCAAGAACCCTAGCAGTTTAGAACATACTTGAACATGTTTCAGGTCCTATAGATTCAGTGGGTCAGGAATTCAGGAGAAGCATGACAGGAAGTACAGGCTTGGAATCTTGCATGAAGTTGTGCTTAATATGGCAGCTGTGGCTGCTGTCATCTGTGACACTGACTGGGCCCAGAGGATACATTTCCAAGGTGGCTCACTCATGGCTCTGGCAAATAGGGATGGTGATGACAGGTCTCATTCCTCACCACATGTGCCTTTCCATGGGGCTGTTTGAGGGCCCCTATAAGCTGACAGCTACTTATCCCAGAGAAAGAGAGAGAGAGAGAAAGAGAGAGAGAGAGACTGAGACTCTGCCACTTCTATAAAAGCCTATTGGTTACACAGCTCAGTCACTCAGACCCATTCATTACACTGTGGGCAAGGACTATACAAAGGTTGAGTATCAGGAGGTGAGGAATACTGGGGCTATATCTTTTCCACTGCTTGCCACATTTGGCCAGCTGAGACTCATTCTGTCTTTACCTAAGGTAACCTATCACCTCTGAATGATCTGACCATTTTCCATTCCAACAGTGAAATCTCATGAAACTGCCTGATAAGTCTTGGTAAAATGCAATTCTGATAAATTCATCCTTATCTTAACCTTTTGCTTGCTGATGGTTTTTTAAGAGTTTAAAGGTTTCTTGTTGCTAAGATGATCATATAATTTATTATACAAATAAAAGCAATGTTGAGAATGAAACAGGATGCTATTATCAATTATGCATGAACCAGAGATGTAAATTAATACTGTCTCAAGGAAACCAGGAATTAAGATCATCCTCTTGCTCATCAATTAAGAATTAGAACATTTTCTGTCTGTTGTTTTTTTTTTAATACTGGCAACAGTTTTCTCTTTTATAATTTCCTGTCTTCCTATCAGCATTGATATTCCTTCTGCTTCATCCAATGATACCATTTTGTGTTGCCTAAACATGGCCAGGCTTTCACATGTTCATGCTTTTGCATGTGTTGTTCCCTTCAAGTGGAATGGTCTCTCCATTTCAAAATCTTGTGGACTCCACCTACTCCTCCCAACACATCATGATGCTCCATCTTGAAACCGCCACAGTGCTGTTTACCTTTTCCATTCTTTCCTTCTTTCTCCCTACCTTGTTTATTTCCATCCTTTTTCCTTTTACATTCTTTTTTCTCACATAATTCTTAAGCACATGCCATGTACTTGGTACCCTTCTAAATATGTGTATGAAATGACCATGAACTTGTTCTTGTAGCTATTTGTGATCTGCCTTGTCCCCTGTCTTACTATGGTATTTTTGTTGTTGTTGTTGTTGTTGCTGTAATAGACTGGGTAATTTATAAACAACAAAAATGTATTCCTTGTGATTCTGGAGACTTGCAAGTACAAGAATAAGGTGCCAGCAGGTTTTGTGTTTGGTAAGGGTCCAATTTCGCTTACAAGATGGCGTCATGAATACTGTGTCCTCCAGAGGGAATGAGTATTATTTCTTACACTGCAGCACAGTGGAAGAGCCAAAAAAAATAAGGCAAGACATGGATAAATGTGCATTTCATGCCAGCCAATGCTACCCATGGGAGTAGAACCTCGTGGCCTAATCACTTCTTAAAGTTCCCACCTCTGAATATTGTTACAATGGCAATTAAGGCTCAACATGAGTTCTAGAGGGATAAACAGTCAAACAACAGAATCCTCTCTATAAGTTTTTAATCCTTTGAATTTAGGATTCCGTGTAATAATTAATTAGCAAGAATCTCAATAAATGTTGTATGTGCCATTGAATGGTATAGGTCCTTAATAAATTCTAGTTTAATGAAATCAAACTGATTCTGAGAAAGAGAGTTACTGTAAAGACAATGTTGATTTTTATACTAAGGAAGGGCTCTTCTACTAAAAGTGGTTTTCTTTCTCAACTGAAGCACAAAATTAAATAACAAAATTTTGGAAATGCATAGAAGGAATAGTGGACCATCTTTTGTTTGGAAGTATAAGGTAGAAGAAGATTCCCCCTTCCCCCTTAATTCATATGTGAGCTCTTTGGCTTGATCTAGAAACACAATTAATATAAGAGTTGATTTATAAGAGAAAAACATAAAGGTTTTTATTAATTTTACAGGCACACAGAAATCGTCACAAGTGAGCAAAGTCCAAAGAAATGATCAAAACATGATGCTTTAATACTTTTTAGAGAAAAACCAATAAATCTGTGAAAGAATGACAGGAAAAATGAATATCTAGACTAAGGTAGTAAATTCTAGAGAAGTTATCAAGAGATATATGGAAGGGGGTGGGGTGGTGGCTAATTTTTTTTTTTCTGTACTGGGGATTGAACCAGGGTCATGTGCATGCTAGACAAGTGGACTACCACTTGAGCTATGTCTGCAGCCCTTTTTAAAATTTTTACTTTGTTTTTGAGACAAAGTCTTACCACTACCTTTGCCTAGACTGGCCATGGACTCTCAATCTCTTTGCTTTCCTCTTCTTGAGTAGCTAGGAATACAGGTGTGCACAACCATGTCCAGCAAATGTGATGGGTTATTCTTGATTGGGTTGAGAAATGCCTTGGAGATTAGTAAAGCAGACCTCTAGGTATGTCTATGTGGGTATTTCCAGAGACAATTAGATCCTGAGGACTCTGACCTAATAAATGGTTTAATCTATAGATAGATTCAAAATTTGAATGAACTACAAAGAACTGTGCAAGTGGGACCTGGTTGGAAGAAGCAGATCACTGGGGACATGCCTTCAAATGTTATATCTGGTCCAGTCCTTTCCTTTTACTCTGCTTCCTGTTCACCATGAAGTGAACAACCTCTTCCTCCACATACTTTCACCACCTTTATAGTCTACCATGGGCCAAGGATCAATGGAGCCAAGGACTATAGCCTGAAATCTCTGAACTGTGAGCCAGAATAAATCTTTCCTTCCTTAAATTTTTTCTCTCAGGTATTTGGTCACATCAAAAGAAGAGTAACTAGTAGAGGAAAGTTGTAGAAACTAGTAGAAGATAAAGGTTCCATCATAGAGTTTGCTTACTCAAGTTCACTACAGTCCTAATTACCAACCTCTGGTGGCCAAGGCCATTTTGTAGCCTCAGAATGTGCAGGACATCTCTTCCCAAAGAATTTTTATGGTTTACTGCATGTAAGATAATACAGGTCAAATAGCCCTTTCTGTAGTTCCAGGTCCTCATGACTTCAGCTGGAAATGATCAATAGACCTAGTGCATGCTTTACCTTACCTCCTTCACAAGTCTTCAGACATAGCCTTATTTCTCAAAGAAGTGAAGTTTTGCATTGTTCCCTTCCCTAGTGACCTCACCAAAAAGACAAAGGGAAACGTGAGTTTCTCTAGGTAATATGTCGGTTTTGTTTATTATCCACTCAAACTCATTAAAATAGTGGTTTTCAACTTCAACTGCACATCAGTTGAGGGTGTTTAGGAATTCAGTGTCAGGCCTTCCCTCTCACAAAGCGACTCCCATGACTGATGAAAATAGCAGGCAGTGCTCTGAGATGTCCTCTACCTGGAGACTAGAGGAACCAAGAATGGGAAGAGTATTGATTTGACAGGTTTTGGTGAGACTAGATTAGGGTAGAGGCTAGGTTTAGTGTTTAATGGGGAAGAAGAATAAATCAAGAAGGCAGTAAGTCAACTTTGCTCTCCCAGGGATGCTGGCCAGAAGTCTTGTGACATGACACCCTCTACAACCACCCTAGTCACTGGTGATCCCAAAGCGGTCATGTTCTCAAGCTCCTGTCTTCAAGGAGAAATCTGCCTTCTGGTTTATCTCTGATTAGAGATGCTCTAACAACCAAGTAATAATAATAATAATAACAAATGCAATGAAAATAATAGTAATGGCAGGGGGGAGAAATGAACCAAGCCTTGTATGCACATATGAATAATAAAAGAAAAATGAAAAAAAAAAAGAAAATAATAGTAATTAGCCAACTTGTATTGAGTACTGTGTACCAGAATCTATGCTAAGAACTCTGAGGAGTTGTCTCAGTTTTGAATTGTCATAATGACAAAGAAAGAACTATGATTACCTTAGTTAGTAGATAAGGAAAATGGGAATAGAGTGGTTAGCTTAATTTCCCAATGTCACAGGAAGAAGGTGGCAGAGTCTACCTGGCTCTGCACCCAGAGCAGTCTTATCCTTTCTGTTCTCCCAGTTCCTGTTTGTCTCACAACTAATCTCAGGATTGTAATGCCTGGCACTTTCCAGATTTAGAATTTCAGAATCCCAACATTCTATGTCTTTGAAGAATTATAGATGACTTTTTTATTCTGTCACTTTTAGAAGCCATCCTATTGTAACATAAAACATAAATAAGGAAATGACACACCAGTGGGTCAAGAGCCTCTCTGTACCCTGATCCCACCCCAGTCTCTTCCCTCCCTGGAGGGAATCACTTTCTTCTCTGTGAGTAATCATTTCCTGTGTTCTCTTATCACCCAGTTGTGACCTCTCCAGTATTCTTGGATAGTTTTCCCCATTAAAAATAATCAACATGTCAATATTTACCCCACAGGTTGATCTTGCATCCCATCCTCCCCCCCTTTTTTTTTTGTTACACTTCATGTTTCTCAGAAGCCAGGGTGTTTGCCCTATAGAGTTTCTCAGAGTGTGGACTTTGCTGATGGTTCCCCCAGAGGGCGGCTTAGCATGTTCTCCTCTTTATCTCTTGTAAATCAGCTGCTGGATCCAGAAGTCTGATGTGACTGGATTTTATCTTTTTGCAAGACTGTGGGAGGTGTCATGTTCTTTCATTAAGAAGCACATGTGTCTACTGGTCTCTGTTTTGTTATGTGAGTAGTCCTTGGTGCTCGATGTCTACATTCATCAGCTCATTACATGTTGCAAATTGGTGATTCACTTTATTTGTTAGAAACCTTCTTAATGGAGATACTTTCCCTCAACAACTGAGTGATTACCCATTGCTGTTGTTGATACAGGAAGGCAAGGATAAATGCTTGATTTAGTTCCTTTTTTGGGAAGTTTTCAAGATAATAATCAGTTCCTTGAACAATTGAAAGAACCATTGAAGATGAATGGTTAATTTTTTTTCCTTTTGTTTTACTTTGAGACAGGGTTTACTGTGCCATCCAGGAGGACGTCAAACTCATGATCCTCCTACCTCAGCTTCCTGAGTGCTGGGATTACAGATGTGTACTAACATGCCCACTTAATTGTTCTGTTTAAATCTAGTCTCACATTTTAAAAGTAAAGTAACTGAGAGCCAGAGAGGGTAAGTAACTGATCCCCCAGGTCATTGGTGGCAGAGCTGGAGTTAGAGTGGTGCTCTCCTGGCTCTCCAATTCATGCTAATCTCTACCCTAGATCTAGAATCCTAGTGTCAAAAAATGTTCATGAGAAAATTTGGAATAGGCAATAAATCTTTGAAACATTGCTCAACTTCTGCCTTGGATCCTGGTCTTCACTACTCAGCCTTGCACCCAGATTGAGGCTCATTTGTAAGGGATGGGGACAGCCTGCAGATTGTGCACTGCTCCTGAGAGGAGTGAGCTGCCAACTCAGGACATTCTGCCTGGTGTCAGGGAGTCGTGGGAATGTGCCCAGGTTGCTGTGGGGAGGTTCAGCTCTGGCTACCACAAAGTACTCTCTTGCCAAGTCCTGTCTTGCTGATTCTCAGCAGGAAAATGGGAAGTCAGAGTTGAAAGTTCCAACCTGTCAGTTAGAAGGGAAATTGCCAAAAGACTATGTCTCCTCCATATTAACTGTCTCAGCACGAGAGATAGAGAGGGAGAGAATGTGGTACAAGAGGCCAAGAGAAGCTAGGAGAAGAGAGAAGAATGTGTTTTAACCCTCTGAGTGTGTGTGTGTGTGTGTTGTGTGTGTGTGTGTGTGAGTGTGTGTGCGAGTGAGTGTGTGAGTGTGTGAGTGTGTGTGAGTGTGTGTGTGTGTGTGTGTGTGTGTGTGTGTGTGTGTTTCATTTGCCACACAACTAAAACCAAGCCAAATGGAGAAACATTCTGTAGACTTGAGGGGAGAGTTATCATTTCCTTAATGGTTTGGATCTGCTTCCCTTTCCATACAGTGGGGATGCATTCACAGAACTTTCTAGCAATGCAAAGTTTGAAAGGGCTTCTGATGGTCTCAGAAGGGTGACTTGACCTGAAAACCCTAAATCGTTGGAAATATGAACATTCCAGACTGGGAAATTATTATTTTCTTTGAATAGTCTCCTTTTTTTTTCCCCCAAGGAACTCTTCAAAGCAGACCATTCACTGAAAAGCATTTACTTTAAAAAGTTCAATATTAGCTCTTGACATAATCATCTGCTCTCAGAAAAGGAACAGAAGTCTCCTTCAAGGACTTTGGGGATGGGTGGCCCACAGACCAAGACTCTCTTTTGGAGGAGGGGATGGATGGGTCAATGAAACCTGCAAACTCTTGGCTCCCAGGATGCTTAAAATGAAAGCCTGAGGAAAGCCTGGGCAAAGCATGGGTACTTTGGCATCTGAAATCATCCTGGCCACCAGAGGGCATTAAGAACCTGTTTTCCAAGCCACCAGGTGATTAGCCCTTTCTGTCTTGGTCATAACTTGTCAGTTTTCACCAGGGCTGACTTAATGACCTTTGCCAAGCATGTTAAGCCAAATCAAAGCCCCAGAATCCCAAAGTCATAAGTGAATTGACAGGAACTTGTCTTTCTCATCTTCCAAAATTAAATATGCAGATGTATTTATTGATTCAATCAGTAACAAGAGCCATTGATGAATCTCTGTGAACATAGCCTTTAAGAAAACAAAGCTTCTACTTTCTGGGTGCTCAGAGTTCTTCAACAGTCAACAGGCAAATGGTTCATTGACCCTTAACATGGCTCAAAATGGTCTTGAGTCCCAGGTGATGAGGCTCTTTGCTATAGTGAGGTGAAAGCTCTGGAAGTTAGGACCAAATGAGAGAATGTAGATCTCTGTGAATGGATTTCAGGAAAGTGACCTTTTGATGTCTTTGGAATCATAGCTAAATTTTTTTTTTAATAATGCTCACACACTGGTGCAAGCCTTCCTGAACTCTTATCCTTAATTACAAAGCAATACTCTGAACTAATGCTAAATTTTGAAACACCAGTGTAGAGTTGACTCTATAGTCTTTGTGGTGAATTCTAGGTCACAAATTACACTGTTCTGCTTGGTCAATGTGGAGGAATGGTTCAACCTTTCTGGACTCAAGTTTTCACAGTGCTTCTATGATGCTAAGACCATTATCCAATAGAAAACCAAGTGAAATGGAAGAGAATAGCAATATGGGGTATTATACCAGTGTAGAAAACCAAATTAGGATTTAATAGCACCTTTGCTATGTCTTTACAGCTAGGTGTTTGTTTGTATGGCTGATGGTTTCCCTGTAACCTCTAATTTGATGTAGAAGCAAGTTCTAGGTTATGTTTAAACCAGTACTGGGCCTTCTCACCAAGAAAGCACTAAAGGTAAAGGACACTCCTCCCCCTCCCAAAGCCAAAGCAAAAGCCAAGACTTTAATGGCAAGAAGTCTGTGCTAAAAGGCATCCACAGCCACACAAAAACAAGACCCATATGTTGTCTAAGATGCTAGGACCCCAGAGGCAGCCCAATGTCCTTAGAAGAGCACCCCAGGAGAACCAAGCTTTACCACTCTGCCATCGTCAGGTTCCTCTGACCACTGAGTCTGCCATGAGGAAGAGAGAAGACAACACACTTGTGAACAATGTGAATGTCAAAGCCAACAAGCAAGGCTGTGAAGAAGCTCTATGAGATTGATGAGGCCAATGTCAGTGCCCTGACCAGGCTTGATGGAGAGAAGAAAGCATATGTTTGACTGACTCCTGATTATGTTTTGAATGTTGACAACAAAATTGGGATCATCAAAATGGAGCCCAGCTGGCTAATCCTAAATATTTACTTTAGATTAATTTTTTATTCACCATAAAAAATACAGAATAAACATTCCAGAAGTGAATAGTTGTTTGACTAATGGATCAGAAATCTATTTTATCTTTCACAGTAACTACCAGAATGGAACGAAAACAAATCTGGGGACTCCTTTCTCTCTATCCCCTGAGCTAGGGGGTGTCATCTGTACTGCAGATTGTGTTTGGCAAGATTACACTGATGGACATAGTGGGGGATCCTCCAGGATGCATACAGACTCTGGGGTCGTAATTCAGATGATCTCTACATTGTACTGAGCATGAGTTCATGCAAGATAACCATGCCTCTCAACACTAGTGTTGACCCAGCTCATCAGTTTTTAGATTCTTGTGTTTTCTTAAGCTAGACCTCTAAAGACAAAATCTTATGCTTTTGAAAGTAGAACTCCTTTTACCCCTGGATAAAGTGCAATGTTTATTGTTTCAGAATACTAGATGTCATAGGACAAGGACTGAACTGGTCTCAAGTTTTGATTTTATTGGTTTGCCCAGGGACAGTATTGATTAGAGTTATCTTTACCAAGAGCCAGAGGAAAAGAAATTTGATTACGTAGTTTGGTTACTTCAGAACTTTTAGGAAATAAAACAGACCTTTGAACTGGAATCTAGGAGCTGAGTTCCGGAGGTTGTCATCATCTTGACTTACAACTGCTGGGCAAGCACTTTGAATAATTATGGTAATTTGGGAGAGGCACTCCTAACTATGTCCTCTTACTATGGGACTCATGTAATGATTTCTTTGATCTTGCTTTCTCATCTATAAAGTAACAGCACATCTATCCTACTTCCATTACTGGAATGATGCAAAAAAATTCTATCATTAATACATGTAGCAGTGTTTCAATTCTAAAGTGATAGATAGATAGACGGATAGAAGATAGATAACAGACAGACAGAGAGATACATAGAAAGGAGATAGATGATAGACAGACAGATAAATAGATAGAAGATAGATGATAGAAGATAAATGATAGATAGATAGAAGATAGATGATAGATAGATAAATAGATAGATAGATGGATGTGGGATTTTGTTTCAGTAGCTGTGCCTCAGTTGTCTCTTCTGATCCTAAAATGCCCTGTTCTTGCATCTCTCAGTTGGGACACTTATGGTTTTACCTGCCCTTCCCTGCCTGACACCCAAACCAGACTTTCTGAGAATGAGCTCACTATTGTCAATTGTTTGTCTTTGATTTTAAAAATGCCCATTGTCCAGGCTCCTTGGTATCCAGTTACCATAACACATACCTTCTATGCCTGCTGGCAGACATAGAAGACAAGCCAACTTGAAACTCTGGGACTATTGCCTGCAGCTAACATGGCTAGCATGGCTCCCTATGATCCTATACCTCTGAGAAGTAAGGTCAGGCCTTTCAAGGTTGGTACTTAGGTACCTGGAAATACCTTTCAAACAACAAACAAAAAACCCAAACTTAATAGCAACACTATAATCCATAGCAAAGAGCCCTAAGCAAGAACATTTGCAATGTTCTTTCCCCAGAGATGGCGAGTGCCCTCTACATGATTCCTTTAGTGGCCCATGACTTTTCCTCCTGAGTTCTAATTAGCCCAAATTTTGGTGGAGCTGGAATTATTCAATCACAAGATATGTCCTCCATCTCTACCCCAGTCTTTCCCTCTGTGACCTGTGACCCGTGATCAGCTCAGGGTGATGGCAGGGGTGGATCATGGCTGGGAATGTTATGGTTATGACTCCCTGGACTCAGACAGCCAAAGGTTTAGGGACAAGGAAAAAGCAGATTATAGAAGCCAAAGGAAGAAGAAATTGGGAGGGATGGGGGGAGTGAGTGAAGGGGAGCTCTAACTAAGAAGAAAAAAAATGGAGGTGATAAGGGGGAGTGAAAGTACAGGGTGGAGAGAAAAGAGTCCCAGGTTCCTGATGAGACAAAACAGAAACAAATATTTCCAAGGAAAATCAGCTGTGCCCAGATGTCCCTCCCATGTTCCATCTGGAAGCCAAAGCTGCAGAATCAGATAAAGGCCTATGCACGGCCCCGGGGGTGCT
The DNA here is from genome assembly GCF_047511655.1 of Castor canadensis. Classification (NCBI taxonomy): domain Eukaryota; kingdom Metazoa; phylum Chordata; class Mammalia; order Rodentia; family Castoridae; genus Castor; species Castor canadensis. The sequence goes on along the minus strand of NC_133387.1, from coordinate 178,792,476 downwards.
CTGCTGCTGGTTCTTGTGCCATTGGGCAGTGGCAGCTGCAGCCCATATCACCTAAAAGCAGTGTGACCACCTCTCCTCTTGTTGGGAACTGGAACAGACCATGCTTACTTGGGATTTGAGGAAGGGCAAGAAAGACCTAGAAAGCAGATGCTGGCAAAAACACTTCCAGGTCACTTTCTGTTGGGGAAGGCTGTGATGGAGTGAAGAGAAGGGATAATGTGACCATAGAAGCCATGGGTTCAGGTCTCTGTTCTGCCCCTTAATTGCTGAGTGAATTCCAAGCAAGGTTTAACTTTTTTCTCTGCAAGACCCATCTCCATTACCATGTCTACCATATGTTTTGTTAAGAAAATGAGTGGAACCCCTGAAGTGCCTTTGAACCTCTTATGGCACTTCTTACAGCCTTATATTTAAATATTTGCACAACGTATCTTTTTTAGTAGATTATGTGCTTATTGAAGGCCCAGTACTTACACATTTATCCCATAGTATACAGCAGGTATAATAAATATCTGCAGCAGATATCTAATAATTAAATAAATAAGGAAAATTATGTTTTAGCAATCCCCGTATGTAGAGCTCTAGAACTCATAACATCAGATCTGGTACTGTTAGGTTTGTTGTGACAGGTGTGGGCTTGTTGTTCCTGGCTTCTTTTATGTTCCCTCAGAGACTCAGAAATACCTGGGGACCACTTGTACATTCCTAATTTTTTTCATTCCTAATTAAGGAATAAATTTAATTTTGACATTTTTAGGTTAAATATTTTGTTAATTTAAGAATAATATTATGAACAAATGAAACCAATAATGATACCACTTAATACAACATAGAAAATTACTTGTTTTATATGTTTATATACATGTTACAGAGACACAGTGATGTAAGTGTATAGGTAAATTTTTTCCAGCTGATGTGTAGAAAAGCAACCATAAACCACTTAAGTTAATATTGGGTGTATAAGTGGAAGTACAATGGTTTCTGTTGTCATTTTGTTTTTCAATGTTTTGACTATTGCCAAAGGTATATAATTACTATCTTTTGCATAATAGATGATATGCTGTTAAAAACTAAAGCAATTTATTGAGTGCCTGTTTTTATTTTTGCGGTACTAGAGCTTGAACTCAGGACTTTCACCTTGAGCCACTTCACCAGCCCAGTTTTTTTGTGATAGGGTTTTCCAAGATAGGGTCTTGCAAACTATTTGCCCAGGCTGGTTTCAAACTGTGATCCTCCTGATCTCTGCCTCCTGAGTAGCTAGGATTTTAGGCGTGAGCCACCGGAGCCTGACATGCCTTTTTTGTGTCTGTGTAGTGGTGGTGGTACTGGGGCTCAACCTCAGGGTCTTGTGCTTTATTTTTCAGATAGGATGTCCCATGATCCTCCTATCTATCTCCACCTCCCGCATAGCTGAGATTACAGGCATGAGGCCTGAATTATACTGTAGTGTATCAGTTAATTTTCACAACCCATGAAATGTATTCTTTTTGCTCTTTTATACAATAAGAGACTGAGCCTAAAGGAATAAGTAGTTTGGCTAAGTCACAGTCATGAAAATAAGTCAGGATTTGTATTCAGATCTGCCTAACTCCACAACTCCTTCTCCTCTAAACCACAATACTGTGAGAAGCAGGACTGCACGATCCATAGGTACTAACTACTTGCTTTATAACTGGCACCACATTTTCCATGTTGCCATGCAAAAGCTTTGTGCTATTATATAAAGCCCAGCTCCCTGAACATACTATTTTCCCTAACTTGGTTTGACTTAATTTTTAAAGCCAAAAAACCCCCTAAGGACTGCATGTGCTCTTTATTACATTCTAACTCTGTTTTTAGAAGCAAAGCCAACTTGCACTTTAGCATTGCCTCCCTGGAATGGAGGATGGACCTCATCACAGTCTTCCTGTGCTCACCAGCTCCTGGGCTCTCATCCTTCTTGTAAGGAGGGCACCTATGATTTCTTCCTCTCCAAACTAGCAACTGAGAGAAATTTGTCTCCCCACCCCTCCCCCTCTGTCATTCCTTCCTGTCATCCTTCTCTCAGAAATGTAGCAAAACATATTCTGTTCCAAAGAGAGAGAAGGGGTCCTCTGCAGTCTTTGATCTTCCTGGTCTCCCTCGTTGCATTAATGGCAGCACCTGGGGTGATGTGTCTTGAACAGAGAACTGATCAACAAGCAGCAGGAAATGTAATTATGGGAGATAAGGAGGTATTGGGGAACTTCCACAAGAACTCAGGGACCATTTGCCCTTCCCATTTCATTTCTTTTTCTCTTTTGAAATTAAGGCATGAATTTAATGTTCCCTTAAGCACACGACAAGGGATGAAAGTGGCAAAGAGGACCACCTTTGTTTCCCCCTGAAGAGCTGTGGAGCAAAAAGGATAAGTGAGGGTCTTTAGAATGCTTTAATCCATAGGTCTTTGCCTGACGAGTAGCTGGATTCTGCAGATAAACACCTTCAGAGGCCATCCAGTGACCACAGCCCACCCTACCCAAGCTTCAAGAGCAGAGACCTCACAGCACGAGCATCTCCAGATGGAATGCAGTCCTCTGACCTCTGACTCACACTTTTCATTTACGTCTTCCATAGCCTTTGTGCTAAGGTGACCATGAGTGACTAGTGTTCAGATAGGACTGTTCTGCAGAAATATGTCAGTAAATAGTGATTGGCTCAACTTCAAGGTTGTCTAATAAAAACAAGTGACTACTATCTGTACAGTGGATGACCTTAGGCTTAGGAGGAAGAGCCAATGGTCATAGGAATCCACCATCATCACCATCATGTCATCATCATTCTAATTATTATTGCTAGCATTTATTTACTTTATTTTATTTTATATTTTTTGGTGGCCCTGGAGTTTGAATTTAGGGTCCTGTGTTTGTTAGACAGGTGCTCTACCACTTGAGCCATGCCCCAAGCCCTTTTTGCTTTAGTTGTTTTTCAGATATGGTCTCACATTTTTGCCTGGGTTGGCCTTGGACTGCAATCCTCCTACCTCAACTTGCTGAGTAACTGGGATTACAGGCATGAGTCACTGTGCTTGGGTGCTAGCATTAATTGTGTGTCAGGTCCAGTATTAAGTACCTTCCACACCACATCTCATTTAATTCTTGTAACAACTTTTGAAGTAATACCAGATTTATTATGCATTTGTAAATGGATCTTAACTTTCTCTCTTCTTGCAATGCTTTGTTCAAATGAAACTTTCTGAGGCTTACCCTGCCTCCTCACTCCTGCCCTCTTGTCTTTTTGTAGCCCTCACCACCTTCTAACTTTCTCATTGACTTAACTATTATGGCTATTGCTTAATGCTTAATCTCCTCCCTCCCTAGTTAGAAGGTTCACTTCTTATGGAGAAAGACTTTCATGTGTTTTGCTCAAAATAGTGTGTAGTTCATGATAGCTACTCAAATAAACTTGTAAAGATAAATGAATGAACGAGCTAAGGTGGAGATAATGAGCACATCTCTTTAAGTCATTCAGAAAATGGATGGCAAAGCAGGGCTGGGACTGCTTCTCTCCAGAATCATGGGCTTTGAACACTGCAAAATTGCCACTCCTTCAAAAGATTTTCTCACTCACCTGCATACCTTTCCAAAGGTTTCATTATTAAAACTCATTCAGTACTTTGGAGGCTGAGGCAGAAGGATCGTGAGTTTGAAGCCAGCCTGGGCTACATAGTGAGCCCCTGTCTCAAAAAACAAACTAAAAAGAGACAATATTCTCTGGTGTCAGAGAAGCAAGTTTGGATAGAAAGCCCCTGGGAACCCCCTCCTTAGGGTCCCATTTGTTTGAGGATCCTGAGGTTCTCTTCTCAGTAGTTGGGGAGCCAGGGGGTGCTTGGTCCTGGGATGAAGGTGCTTATTGTCATCGTCCGTCAAAGCTAAGTAGATCTTGTTCAAGGAAAGGTCTTTAATCGGGGTGGAATGCACTTGCATTATTTACTATTCTGCTAGGATTATTTTGGGGGAAATACATGTCATTAGGTTCTCAGACATTCTTTTCTAAACCATGCATTTCTTCTTTCTACAATTCTTTATATGTTAAAATAGTTTGATGGTCTGGAGGGAGTGTAGCTCAGTGGTAGAGCACTTGCCTAGCATGTTCAAGGCCCTGAGTTCAACCCCTAGTATCATAAAACAAAACAAAATAAAAAAATGTGAGAGAGAGAGAGAGAGAGAGAGAGTGCACCCTTCTACTCTAATTCATTCTTGGGCATGGCAGTAAGAAAAGTCAAAGTTCTGTTCATATGAGAGCATCCCTGTGATATGGAGTGAAGGAAGGAGGATTGTCAAAACACCTATAGAAGACTTAGAGGAAACATACCCAGGCCTGCAGGAAAGAGTGCAGGTAAAGTCAGTCTCTTGAAGTCACTAGAACATCACTGTGAGAGATCCAAAAGCAAGGTGCCCTGTAAGCTAAGAAATAAGCAGGGATTTCATCGAGATGGTGGGAAAGATCAAGAAATACTCAGCAGCTGGATGCAGTGGCTTTAAGCCTATACTCCTAGCTACTCAGGAGGTGGAGATCTGGAGGGTCACGGGGGCAAAAAGTTCACAAGACCTGATCTCAATCAATAAAGGTTGGGTGTGGTGGCACAGGCACACACCTGTCATCCCAGTTAGGTGGAAAGCATAAATAGGACTGTGGTCCAGGCCAGCCCAGGCAGGAACATGAGACCGTATTAGAAAAATAACTAAAGCAAAAAGAGCTGTGGGCTTGGCTCAAGTGGTAGACTACCTGCCTAGCAAGTCCTGAATTCAAACCCCAGTACCACACACACATCAAACAAACAAACAAAGAAATACTCAGCAGATACAGAGGCTGAATTCCACCTATAAGGAAGTTTATTAATACATACATTACAATGAGAAAGAACACAGTTCTCCATTTGAACTACAAAACTCCAAAATACCAACAAAAAAGATGAAAAATGCACATCTCGTAAAACCTTTTTGAACCACAAGTTGTAAAAGTAAATAAATGGAATTACATATGTATGGCTTTAAAAAGATTTATATAGCCAAGTGTGGTGGCTAATGCTCTAATTGCAGTATTTGGGAGACTGAAGCTGGTGAATTGTGAATTTGAGTCCAGCAGGGGTTACAACATGAGATCCTGTCTCAAAAAATACAAAATTTAGGACTGGAACGTGGCTCAAGTGCTAGAGTGCCTGCCCTGAGTTCAAACCCCAGTATCACACAAACACACACACACAAAATTAGTGGCTTCCCTTTCCTGTTAGTCATTGTTTAATTGACTAATTTTTGCCATTATGCTTTATTGGCACAACAGTGGATTTGAGGCATGCTTTTTAGTGTTTCCTACTAAAATAGTTGTTCCTACTTTGTGGCCCCATCTGCATCACAGGAGTTCTAGATATTGTGCATCCATACTTAGCCTTTGTTCAAAGACTACTTATATGCTATTACGGTAGCATATCTGTATTGGTATCTTAATATTGAGGTTTGTTTGTCTGTTCTGTTTATTGCATAAAACTCTGGTTCAAAGAGGATTTTCCCCTTGAGCTGATTTTCCCATAATATATAGCTTAATATGAAACCTAGCATGCTGAATACAGTTAGTCTTCAAAGTGGATTAGGTTTGCTGTGCCCTGGGCATTTCCAGGGCATTAGTTACAGTACATTGCATTAGCTTTACCAGTTGCTTCTCCTGTGATGAAAGGTACAGAAAGATCACCCACTTGAATAGAGAACCAGAATGCCATCTTTTAACTTCCCTAGATTGTGATGGAAATGACAATTGAATGGCAAAGAACTCCCATTGTAAGGGAGTAATGAAGCATTCTCTAGTTCCTTTAGAAAAGGCAAGTGCAGAAATGGGAGATGCTGACACGCCCCCAAGAGCTCCATTCATGCTACTGATAAGAAATAATGATAACAATGATGATCATAATTGTACCAGTTGTTATCATGTGCCACCTTCCTCTTTCTCCACAGTGCTTAAAATAAATAAACCTGTATTTCACACTATTAACTTGACTTCAATCTTTACCCACCTTTGTTTTTTTTTTTCAAGTTTTTCACCTTGTATTATTTTTTAAAGTTTTGGTTAACATGCATTAATTGTACATATTAATGGAATTTTTGTGATATTTCAGTACATATTCAATACATGTGTACAGCATGCACTGATCAAATCCAGTCCCCCTTTAACCACTTCCCACCCTCTTTCTAACAGCTAGCAATCATTCTTTTATATTCTTTTTTTTTTTCATTTTTCTTTTATTATTCATATGTGCATACAAGGCTTGGTTCATTTTTCCCCCCTGCCCCCACCCCCTCCCTTACCTCCCACTCCCCCCCCCACTCTCCTCCTCCCCCCAATACCCAGCAGAAACTATTTTGCCCTTATTTCTAATTTTGTTGTAGAGAGAGTATAAGCAATAATAGGAAGGAACAAGGGGTTTTGCTGGTTGAGATAAGGATAGCTATATAGGGCATTGACTCACATTGATTTCCTGTGCGTGGGTGTTACCTTCTAGGTTAATTCTTTTTGATCTAACCTTTTCTCTAGTACCTGTTCCCCTTTTCCTATTGGCCTCAGTTGCTTTAAGGTATCTGCTTTAGTTTCTCTGCCTTAAGGGCAACAAATGCTAGCTAATTTTTTAGGTGTCTTACCTGTCCTCACCCCTCCCTTGTGTGCTCTCGCTTTTATCATGTGCTCATAGTCTAATCCCATTGTTGTGTTTGCCCTTGATCTAATGTCCACATATGAGGGAGAACATATGATTTTTGGTCTTTTGGGCCAGGCTAACCTCACTCAGAATGATGATCTCCAATTCCATCCATTTACCAGCAAATGATAACATTTCGTTCTTCATGGCTGCATAAAATTCCATTGTGTATAGATACCACATTTTCTTAATCCATTCGTCAGTGCTGGGGCATCTTGGCTGTTTCCATAACTTGGCTATTGTGAATAGTGCCGCAATAAACATGGATGTGCAGGTGCCTCTGGAGTAACAGTCTTTTGGGTATATCCCCAAGAGTTTTACCCACCTTTTTGTGTGTGTGTGTGTGTGTGTGTGTGTGTGAATGGGGAGCTACTGAAGTGATTGTTGAACTTCACACATGCAGCCTGTGTGACCCTGTGTGGAAAAGGTGGATCTTTATAGTGCTCTATGGTATGTGTATACTGTGGTCTTGAAGGTGCACATAACTCGTTGCCCTAGTGATAAATGTGTGATGCTCATGCATACAATTGCAGACATGAAAATGATGCATCTGTGAACTTTTCTTGCATTCATCTGCGTGGTATGACTGGGCCAAGTGCTTCATGTATACTATCTTGTTCATCTTTCACAACAAGCCCTTGAAATAGGCACTTTTTAAAATCAATCACATGGGTTAATTGAGGCACTGAGTGATTCATTAACCTGCTAATAAGTGGATAAGAATTTGAACTCAGACATTCTAATTCTAGAACCCTTGCATTTCATTGGTAGTCATCTGGCCTCCGATAAGTGAGGAATAAATGAATATTTAAGCTTACTATACTTGGATAGTGCCCTGAACATGTAAAGAATATGCAATTATGTCTGCCAGTCTTGGGAATTCAGATGGCTGGGATATGTATCTGTATATACTATATTTACATTTATCTCAAATGGGTCATGTTACAGATATTAAGAATTCATATGGTATTTTGTATAGACACATGCAATGATAGTATAATATAGGTATATAAAAAGATCACTCACTTGAATAGAAAACCAAAATGTCATCTTTTAACTTCCATTGAATTGATGATAATTGAATGGCAAAAGCATTCCCGTTGTAAGGGATTAATGAAGTTATCAAATCATGTGCCAACTTAGAACTGAGACACTGACTTTAAAGACTGAGATCACTCCATACTGGAGGAGGCCAAGTTGACCACGTGGGAGCCCAAGCTATGGAGTTAGATTATCTTGATTGAACTTCAGCCTAACTGCTGATTAGCTGTGTGTCTTTAAACAACCTTAGTAAGCGTCATCTTTTTTCTCATTTGAAAATGGAAATAACCACTAACTCCTTGGGTTGATTTAAGGATGATTTGAGATGACTCCTGATTCATAGTAAGTGTGCAATAAATGTTAGCTAGTCTTACTATGATTGTATTTGTGAATTAGTCTAATTTAAATTAAATTATCTTCCCACCCTCAGCACAGAACCTGTGCACACACATTCATCTTTGTGACATTTCCATTAGAAAACAGGCAAATTGTTCCTGAACTCTGGGCCAAATACTTACCATTTAAGGTACTTGCTGTCAATACAATGGAAAACCAGTTCTTTTGACCATGTGCTGTAGTTCTGACATAGGACGTGAGGGGGAACTGTCAGTAAAACAGAAACAAGAAGGGTAAAATAGTTTGGCTCTTAAAAGTACATAATAGCTTCTGTAAATCTAAAACTATTCTAGAAATAAAGGTTTTTTAAAAAGTATATGGTAATATGTTTCAGGACTCAGCTTGTTCACAATTAATGGATTAACTCCAGCTTTCTGCCAACTAGCAGCAGGTTAACAAAAGCAGCCCTGAAGTTGGCACTCAATGGCTTATTTTCTTAGCCATACAGTGTGGGGGTTGGCTTCTTTGAAAGTACTTTTCTACTTGGAAACTTAAATAGAATGAACAGATATTTAGGGGGAATTAAATGATGACTTAATGTTGTACTTACAGTCAGCAATGGCATGCATTCTTTGGATAGGGAAGTATGGAAGAGGATGGTTGTTTTCAGGAGGGCTGATCAGCTCCAGAATGCACTTCTCTCAGGGCTTCTCAAGGGGAAGCTGGGAGAGTTGCTTCTCTGGAGAGATAGTAGAAATAGGAGTAAAGATAGGAGAGACAGTAGGATGAAATCCCATCTGTCAGTGATGGTAAGCTGAAGAAGAACCTTACCAATAAATGAAAGATTGAACTCCAGTTCAGGGTGTTTACAAGAGTTGAGAAATTAGTAACTGTTTCCAAGTGCATTCTTGTTCCTTCCTTTAGTTGCTCCCCAATGACTCATAGTCCAAAAACTCTTACCTGAGAAATCTGAGCTTTTACTTAATCAGGAATGAATGTTCTGGGCAAAGGGCATTATAGTCCTGGGTTTCTTCTCCTGAGACTTTGTATGAAACAGAGGCTTAGTGTGACATAGTAATCTAGGGAAACTGTGGCCACAGTCAGAGCTGCCCCTAGGAAAGCTGCAGGACTGAGGCGGACAATATTCTTCCATTTTTGCCTCTCTATAAGGGCATTGCAGTAGAGGAACAATTTCTAGATCATGAGTCCGAGGTGGGGAACTAATTGTGCTGGGTGCTTTCTCAATCCTGCCAACCCTATTCCCTGCCTCCCTTGTCCCCACCATCATTTCTTCATTCACAGACATTTATTGAACATAAATAAATGCTTGGTATGAGCTCCTTGGTAAAAGGATGACAGACGATGAATCTGGCATAAATCCTGCCTTCAATGCCTTTATGGTAAGAGCAGTCTGAGGTGAAGTGGAAAATTTACATCAGTAATTATGATACAGGTTCAGCTTAGTAGCAGAGACTTTTCTAACATGCATGAGGCCCTGCACCACACACACACACACACACATGCAAGGAAAATGATTATGACACAAGTTGGAAGTCATATGTTGAAAAGAGGTTTGAGTAAACTGATTCGAAGTTATGTGTACTAGTAACAGTTGATTTAAATGGATACTGAGGACATTCTTAGAGGAAGAAAGAAAGAGAAGATATCACAAAAAGACAAGTGGAAGAGCAAGAGCAGGCATGAACTTGCTATAGAGCCTTGGAACCTGTGGAATGCTCTTAGACCTAGAAGTGACCCAGAGGTCATCTGGCCTCAACCGCATAGTGAGATTTCTCAGTGAGGTTCTGTTGGTGCTTCATCACCCCTGTGGATAGGAACTCACTATCTATTTTTGGATTAACAATGTCTGGTTACTGAAGGGAGTAGGGAAATTTCTGTGAGGTGGTGGGGGAATGCAAGGCAGTAGCTTCAATTTTCAGTATCTTAGGAGACCTCTACCTAAAGACATACAGGACCAATGAGCTGACTGATTGCTCTTTGAGTCAAGCTAGAGAGATTTTATTAGGGTGGGAATGGAAGCTAATGTCTTGGGGCTAGGGTCCAAGGTCCAAGGTCCTGTCTAGATGATGAACTTACACAGGATGAGATCATGTGAGCAAGCCTTCTAGAAGGGAGACTTTGCTCTGACTACCAAGATTTAAGCCATCACCTAACTGCATCATGGAAAGAAGTTAGGTGCCTGTGAAAATTAAAACCTTATGACCACAGAGAAGCTGCACTGAAATGTCTTTTAGTGTTTACTAAGCTACTATTCCAGCAGAGGATGGCAAACATTATTTAAAACAAACTAACCTAGTGGAGCCTTGGGTTGACCCATTTGTAAGAGGTCAGCAGTTTTCTCCGTTGTGTATTTGGAATCTTTGCTTGGAGTCTTGATCCTACAATCCTCACTAGCAGGGGACTTGAAGACCAGGATTTACAGAAACCTGCTGACTCGTCTCAGATCTGCAGGTAGACTTCTTAACAGGTAAGAGATATTGGAACACTTTGATTAAAAAAAAATAGCAATTAGGATTACAGTTACATTATTAATGGCAAATGAGAAATTGTTTATGTGGCCTAAACATGCTTTTTAAAGTGTTTCTTGGTATGATTTTTGGCAAGGGAGTTTTGCTAGATACTTGGGATAGTGTTTCTTTTTAAAATATTTAGAATTCAATACACACTCCCGGAGAAATTGGAATTAACTTTGTAGTATGTTTTAGTTTGGGAACAAATAGAAACTGACTGACTTAAACAGGAAAACAAAGTGTATCCATTGTGAAATTGTTCCCCCATATATTAATTTGTTTGCCAAATTGCAAATCAAATTAAAAATCTTCACGAAAAATGACTGGAGAAGCAGTTTGAGTGACAGCTGGAAATATGTATTTTATAGAAAGTTGAAATAGATTAACAGTTGAGTGATGAAAACACTGATTTTGGATTAAGCGTACCTGGATTTGAATTATGTATCGACATCTAAAGATTTTTATTTCTCTAAGCCTCAGTTTCCTCATCTGTAAAGTAAGAAAAAAATGCATTTAACTCATAGGATTATTATACGAAAATACAGTGTGTGGTTCAGGAAATCTTAGGTAAATCTAGAAGAAAAATCTTAGTTCATTGAAACATTTCTATTCTTTGTCTTTTCATTTATTCCAGTCCTAGTTGTCATATATTTACTCTGATCTCATGGAGTAAGAGCATTAAGTTCATTATTGACAGATAGACTTTTATTAACTAATTGTGTTCTTACAGAATTTGGGTATAAATCAAGTAATATTTAAAATAGTTTGGGGGAATTTCCATGTAAAGGAGTTCTACTCATGTAAAGCAAGCAGGCCTTTCCAAAAACAAATAACCATTCTACTATATCTTTTGTGCAAATCTAAATGTTTGAATGTTGGGATTAGTTCTAGTGAGGTGTTTGTGTTTGATTAACTTCTTGCTCTCTATGGGCTTATGAGGGAATTAGATGCACACTGAATGTGTGCGTACAAAAACAAAATGAGTATTAGGACTTCTCACAGAAATATGTTTTTAAATTATTCTTTGAGGTCAAAGTACTTCTTCCAAAATAATACTGAGGTCATTCAGGTAGAGTTTAACTGAAAGATGTCTGATTAACCTATAGCAGTTTCTGCTCCAGCTTTGTGACCTTGGTCCAAGATTTACCATGCCAGTGCTTCAGTTTCTCATTGTGAATCTGGGGAAACTGGATGGAAGAAGGATGGGTGTTGGAATAAATATCTAATGTTTCTTTCAGGCCTATAATTCTATCACCTAAGGAAAATCTACTGTTCATAAAGACGTCCAACTGTCAGACAGAATTAATGTCGCCAAGTACCTGCTTACATTCAGGGAGGGCATAAGAAGTGGTTCTTTCTTTTCCTGGAAGCACAGACATACAAGGTCACCCTGCATCCATTGCATATGTCATGTCTATTTGGACTCTCTAAGTTATTCAACAGATTTCTTCTTCATAAAGTGTGCTATATTCAAGTTCATTAATTGAATAAAAATTTCATGCATGCAATGAATATATTCTAATATGTCCTTTTTGTAAAAAAAAATAGATTTACTTTACATAAAGGATCATTCCAGACATATTTTTTCAAATTATATATTTTTTTTCTTTGAGAGATAGGGTCTGTCTGTGTTTTCAAGGCTGGCCTTGAACTCTTGAGTTCAAGCAATCCTCCTGTCTCAGCCTCCTAAATGGTTGAGATTTTAGGCATGCACCATCATACCTGGTTTTCGTCTGTATTTTCATTCACCTGAATTGCTTAAAGCAGTCCTTTCCAGGTCACAGATTCTGAGCACTACAATAAAGACTTTAGAGATCACCTCCCATAGCCTATTCCCAAATCTCAGTTTCCAAGTATATAAAATGCTATGCAGTCACTGGAACTGAGGTGAAGTGTGAGCAAAGTGGTTTTGAGTCTTAGCTCCAAGGAGAGTGGTGGGGCATACAAGCATGGTGCTTGCAGGCAGAACACCAAACGCAGAACTGCTCAGAAATGAATTATTTACAACTCCCTCCAGGTACATTGCTTGCAGAAATACAAATGACTCACGGTGCAGTGGGAATGGCTGTCCAGGGCTGGATTACAGGGGCCAGGGATGGAAATCCTCCCTTGGGCCCAGCCTTCTCCAGCTTCTTCCTTGTCATAGCAAAACAATTTGAATTTTTTTTTTTTTTTGCTTGACAAAGTATGTGAAGGCTAATGTCCCATCAGAACAAGCCAGGCATTTGTCTGTAGGTTTACTTGTATGCTTTCAGTGGTGTATCTTAGGTAATTAGTTGTCATAGTTCTGCTAAATGCTAAAAATGGTTGGAGAACACTGCTGAAACAGTTCTAGTGTGCTGGATCTTGGCTTGCGTATCTCTACAAAGTGGCTACTGTTTTCCAATTTAGGAAACAGGGGATGGCCTGAGTTTTTATCAGAAAAACCTAGATTGGTTACTTTAATGCTTAAAAGCAATCATCTCTTAGAGCTTGTGAGCCCTTCTCTTTGAATGAGTTAAACTTCCAACTCTGACAGTCTTGGTCTCCAAAGGTCACACAAAGCCCGTTATCTCTGAAGCTTAGCCTTTTTGATATGTGATTTTACTAAAATGAATGTGCCTCAGTTTTCTAATCTGTAGAGCAAAAGGAATAGTGGAGCTAAAATGATGGTTAAACCAGATCTTTGAAATCTCGATTTCATCATTTTGGAATTCTGTGATCACTGGAGTGTAAATTCCTCCATAGCCCAGACTTGCCTCTGAGCACTTCTGTTTTCCAGCACTTAGAATATAGGGTGCTCCATAAATATACATTGAATGGACAAATGAGGGAAGACTTATAGCAGGCATAGTGTCCCCCTCAACCCTCACTTAGCTGAAAACGCACCATGCTCCAGGCAAACTGTACTTTTAGTGAATACAGGAACATATCATGCTTTCTCTTCCGCCGCAGTGCCTTTGCACATGTGGCGGTCGTGTTGGTGTATCTGGAGTCTCCTGTGCTAAACTTAAAATCTTCGAGTAGATACTGTCTCCTCTGTGACGTTCTCTGGGTAAAGATCTTTCTCCCTTGTAAGCACATGAAATTTGGTACACATTTCTACTAAAGTGAATTTTCCTACAAAATCGGAGTTTTCGGACTGGCTTTCTGTTCCTTCTTCCCCTCCCCCAGCTTTGAGGAAGCTGAGACCAGAATCATCTGGGATTAGCTTTAAAAAATACTTTTAAGAAGGAATGAATACTTTTACATAAACTTTCCAGAAACTCTTTGTAGTGCCCAGGATTATGGAATGCTTAGAGTCTGGGAACATTAAATAGTTTTTGATTGATTTGCTAGATTACCAGGTACACTACCATGCTTCAATTTTCTTAGCAGGTATAGGCAGAACTCCATTTTAAGTGGCATAATCATGCAGTCACATTTTGTTCCTCTGAAACATAACATCGACAATAACACACACACACACACACACACATTAAAAGGAAATAAAAAACCTATTCCCATCCTCCAAATGTTGGACTCTTCTCTTTTCTTCCCTCCTCCCTCCTTCTCTTCTCTCCCCTTCCTTTTCCTCCTTCTCTGTCTCTGTCTGTCTTGTCTCTCTCTCTCTCTCTCTCTCTCTCTCACACACACACACACATACACACACACACACACACACACACACACACCACTCTACCCACAATCTGACTCCAGGCTCTAGAAGGGTATTTAACACGTAGTACAAGCTCAAACTGTTGGCGAATGAATAGATATCCTTCATTCCTTTTGCTAATTTCTGGGATGAGCAGTCTAATCATGCAGGTTCCATTTTTTTTCCTTCTGTATTTATTCTTTAATCTATAGCAGTCTCATTTCTCATCTTGCCACTCCACTGAAATTGTTGTCTTCGAGATCATCAATGACCTAATTACTAAATCTAATGGAGTTATCTCAATCTTCCTCCTGCCTGACTTTATTGTAGCATTTGGCACCATTTATCTTTTTGAAATGGGTTATAGTTGAGAAGCATCAAGTTGTAAAGCAGAGGCCCTGGTTTGAATTTACGCTCATCTTCTGGTTGCTAGCCACATGAACTTGGTCAAGTCACCTTGTAAAATCTCTCATTAGTGTAAAATGAGCTTTTTGACAATGTCTTGGGGTTTTGGGGAGTGTCAAATGGGATTTCAGGCATGAAGCACTTAGCACAAAACCTGGCTTGCTGGAGACAGGCAATATATGTTGGCCCCTTTTTTTTTTTTTTTTTCTTGATTTCTGAGTCATTGTTCCTTCTTGTTTTTTCTTCCATTCTACCTCTCTGAACAAATATTCATATGGGCCCCATTTTCCTTGGCTGGCTCCTCTCATTTCACATTTTTTTCTAGTCTTATTTCAGATTTTCCCTGTCTCTTACCTAACTACTTGCTATTCACATATATGAAGACTGTCAAAAAATATCGACAGTCTCCTAGCTGGTCCAGTGCTTCCTATCTTTTCTTTTTCCACCTTTGCTTTTCTAATACATTCTTTGCACTGTCACCAGAGTGTTTTCCAGATAGAGATCAATAATGTCACCTCTCTACCCCAAAACCAACTTGATTAGCTTCCTTTTGTCTAAAGAATAAAATCTAGACTTCCACACTCATCACAACCTGTCCCTGGTTTGTCCCTCCTCATCTCCTAGGATGACATTTCATTTGCTCTGACTTACCATTCCTTATTTTTCAAAACACTGTCTTCATTCCTCAGTGTCTCTATTACCCAAAATGTTACCTATATCACCCTACTCTTTTCTGTTGAAATTCACACTCAAGCCTTAACTAAAATAGAAGTTCCTCATGGGACCTGCTTAGACTGCCTCTTTTCCTCCAATTAATATCTGTTAACATTTCTACCACATCTCATTTGAACTAACATTTTGCCCATAATTAACCCTCCCTTGCTAGACTGTGTTCCACGCACAAGCTGTACCTTCTCTCTCTTGCTCTGTCTGGAGCACTTACTCAGTGAGAAGTTTCATTCAGTGCCCTACCTTAACTACTTGTATAATTAAACTAAATGGAAAGTCAACACAGGCCTGTTTCCTAACAAGGGTGTGAAAAAGGACAAGTAATTAGACATAACAATGGCTGCCAGTTCTAGAGTGCTTACTCTGTACCAAGCTCTGTTCTACATGGCCTATGTAATTCTAATACTTACAGCAACCTGGGAAGGGGGGCTGCTAGTGAGGAGATGGTACAGAGGGGGAAAGGAAACACCCAATTGATAGTGAGTGTTGGAAAGGGATCTGAGGCTCAGTTAGCATGAGTTTGGGCCCATGTATTTAATCACTGGTTCATTGGTTGATATATTTGGTGATGCTTCTGAGGAATGCAGCTGAATACCAATGGCATGGGATGATCAGCCAAGGGAGGATGGGGTGACTTCAGGAAGGCTTTTCTGACCCTGGTTTGCACAAAGATTTTTAGAGGACAAGAGATGATGTTTGTCTGTGCCATGGTATTCCGATGTCAAGAACAAGGGCAGCCAAATACTGTTGTGCAAAACATCCTCTGACTCCTAAGCCTTTTGAAGAGCTATGAAACCAGGAGGGCTTATCTGGTGGCAGTCCTTCTCCAGAGGTGACGTCAGTGCTCACCCTGGCTCCTCTGAAGGCTAGCGGAAGTAAGCTTCTGCCGACCTTGTACATTCTCCAAGGCTGAGAGCATACCCCAGGCTTTGTTCTTGGGAACTAAGTCTCCAACAAGGTCTTGAAGCATTTTCTCCTTTTTTCTGAAAAGGAGAAGCTGGACATGGTGGCTGGTCAACTGTGGTTTATTTAAATTGTGATTAGACAATATTACTCTCCTCTTGCTATTACAAATTCAGTGTAATTTCCTCTTATTAAGCAGTTAGCTCCTTCCCGGGGAAATGAAGGCAGAATTCAGAAAGGAATAAGAGATACTACCATGGCGGGGTTCAAGTCGTTCTATTTGTTCTGTCTTCATACCTTCCACCTCTGGTTCCCTACCTCGTTGCCACCCTGGTGATTGATACTGTATTTCTAGTTCCCTGTGCAAAGTGTTAAAGCTGTTTGTCTTTAATATTGGTTTGTCCAAACCAGGGTTGGAAAAGCCTTCCTGAAGTCACCCCATCCACCCTTGGCTGATCATCCAATACCATTGGTATTCAGCTGCATTCCTCAGTCTTAAGGAGGTGCTTAGCACCAGGTGATCAAAATGTCTGAAGCCAGGAATGACCATTTCAGACTGACTTTGTTTGGGGCATAAATGAATTGCTTTTATTTTAGAGAGAATCCAGGGCTTAGAAACCCACAATGGTAGACTGGAGATGGGCCTTTAAGAGATAATCTCGTTCCTTCCATTGCCTCTAACTAGGCCATTATTACCTTTAAAGTTCTATAGAGAAAGCCACTCTAAAACCAGGCTTGGTCATGCATTCCAGTCCTTAACTGGCCCTGCCCTTGGTAAATGTTTATCATGGAACCTAAATCCCCCACACTGTGCTCCCTACAACCTCACTTCAATAACAGAAAGGCAGCTATGGAGAAATAGCTGGCCTTTGCTCTCACAGCATCGTCCATATTTCTGTCCATATTACCAGCTTCCCTGAGATCCACTTCACGTATGCCCAGTGCCTGCTTCTCTCCCTTGAACATGGACTCATCCCTGGGGTTGGCCATTGTGAATGTTGTGCAGGAGAGAGCCTCTATGTCCCAGCCTTGAGGTGGGGACTCTATGTCTTGCAGCAACAGTGTTGAGGGGACACTCCTGTGTTCTCTGGATGTGCTTGCTTTTGTTGTTCTGGGGCAGGTGAAATGGTGGGTTGGTGGTGCCTGCACCTTCTACCTCTCATTCACTTGGGTATACACCCAGGAGAAATCTAGCCTCAAAGCTCCTAGTTTTAGTTGAAGTTCTGTGCTGGAAATTTTGACTAAATAATGGACTTTGTCATTTATGGGTCTCTAGAAGTAATAGACAGGTGTTGGGTGTCTTGTGTCAGTAGGAAAAGGGAGCCTGTGCAGCCGAGAATAAACAACAGTTGCTTGGTAATATGAGCTCCTTTCATTTAAAGTCAGAGGCCTGGCTGTCGAGTGGAGGATAGGGGAGTTGAGTTTTTCTGGTGACCACCTGTCTGAGGCCCCAAGGTGAGGTCAGTTCCCAGAGAATCAAGGAGTCACTATGAGCCAAATAGGGGAGGGAGGAAATATGGGGACAGGGGATACTTGGGGAACCAGTGCAATGACTAAGGATCTGAAAGGGGGTCAGGGACACTTTTGGCCTTGTTTTCTGTATCTGCTGCTTTGGGAAATTGCTTTTGCAAATATTTTGCTTCCTTTTCCCTGCCTGTAAATCAACTGTTGGAACTGAACCACTACATGCAATTTCATGGTGTACCCAACCGGAGCCAGGGCTAGGAAAATTTTGGTGCTACAAAGGACCTGCTTTTTTCTAGAGTCGATGCATTTGATACGATTTTGCTAGGTTCTACACTAGCTTCAGAAGGGCTGGTTTCAAGTTCTGACCTTGTGAAATTAGTCACTGTTTTTTATGGGTGACCTTGGATAAGTTCCTGAATCTGTTGGTCCCACTGTCATCAACAGCAAGATGAGGATAATAACTTAGGTTCTACCTCAGTCCTGGGGCCACTAGAAGCTGTAGTATGTATAAAAGCCTTGTAAAAGCCTTGTAAAAACAAGGTATATGGTCACATAAAAAAGCACTGCAGCCAAGCGCTGGTGGCTCACTCCTGTAATCCTAGCTACTCAGGAGGCAGAGATCAGGAGGATTTCGGTTCAAAGCCAGCCCAGGCAAATAGTTCTGCAGGACCCTACCTCGAAAAACCCTTCACAAAAATAGGGCTGGTGGGGTGGCTGAAGGTGAAGGCCCTGAGTTCAAGCTCCAGTACTGCAAAACAAAAAAAACAAAAAACAAAAAAAAAAGAAGAAGAAGAAAAGCACAGGATACTGGAAAGATTCAAAAGGAGAAATATATTTCTTTTTCAACAAGCTTCTAGTTTTAAAGTGATGATTGCTAGCAGTGCCCCATTATTCCCTTACTCCATAGAACCATAGTAAACAGCAGTTGGAGAGGTCGGGGGTGTGTCTTGATTAGAGAGTGCAGTAAAGAAAGAGCTGCAAGTAGAAGTGAGTGAGGACAGTATTAGGGAGAGAGGAACTCTGGGTATCTTCTTCCCAATCAAGTGAGGCCATTTCAGATTTGGTTTGGAGTTTTCCCCTCCAAACCATTTCACCCTCAGGCCAGGTGAAATGTAAATGAGCCTTCTCAACTGCTGCTGTGCCCAAGACTTAAATTAAATCCCAGAGGATTTTTTAGGTCCTCAATCTCTTGTGAGTGGGACACCTGACTGAAGTGTGTGGGAAGAGAGAGCAGGTGACTCTTCTTCCTTTTAGAGACAGGCATTTACATTCACAGTCCTCTTAGCGAATGTAAACATGGCTGCACTCTTGGTTGATCCTCCCTTTCTCCAAATATCCCTTGAGTTTCTGGCTCCTGTCTTGCGGATTCTCTATTTTTTGGCCTCCAAATGAATGGCAGTGTCTTGTCTTTTTTTCTTCCACCAAACACCTGAGATCCTACTCTCCTACAACAACCCCTTCAACAGGCAGATGCCTTGAACAGGGAAGTTGTCAAAGTGCTCCTTCTTGGGGGAGATCCAAGGCAGTGAACAAACTGTGTGGATCCTTGGCTTAGCTCTCCAGACTGAAGTTTGGAGTCCCAGGCCAGTCTCCAGAACCCCGGAGCAGGAAGAGCCAGCTGTCTTGCTCCTTGCCAGGCCTGACACCTCATGGAAAGGAGTTTCTCCTTTCCATACCACATCCGGGAGCTAAAGTCGAGTGACACCAAATTATCCCTAAGAGAGCCAGTGGCCGGATGTGAGGAGTCAGGAAAAGGACCCAGGTTCTGGGGAGTTGTTTATAGGTAGGCCTGGTCTTGGCTTTTCAGCCTGTCTTCCCATGAACGAGATGTACTTCATTCTTTTTCACAGTCTCTGAGAGGCTGTGTAATGTCAGGATGTCTTGAGCCCCCCCATGTGTCATTGCAGGGCATGATGGACCCGTTAGCCAGCTGTCACCCTTGATGTCTTACTGACATCATTGACATGCGTGAATGTATAGTTTTTGTAGTGAATTCTTGTGGCCTGTAGGAACATGATTTTTCCTCAGCTTTGGGACATCTGTGAAATGTGGCCCTTGTCCTAGCACAGAAGCTGGGCATCCCAGGAGGAACCTGGACTCACAGAGAGGGGAGAGAAGAGAGTGGGTCAGATTGTGGACTTGGTAGTGTAGTCGTTGGTGTTCCTACTGGTCTGTACTGAGAGGCAAATGCCCTGCTGTGAAGCAAGGGCAATGTGTAACACAGTTTGTGTTCCAGAAGCTGGGCTGCTTGGACTCAGTCTAGCAGAGAGTGCCTCCCCAGGGCGGATCCCTTCTGGGGCCCATCTCTTAGGGTACACCCTTGGTCTAGGGAGGGAGTGGGTCAGCATGTCTTGAAACACTACCAAGAATGACCATATTTTCTAGGCTCCTTGACTTGGGATGTGCTAGGCTTTATGATCCAGCTATGCCCCGGGCAGACTGAAGCAGCACTGAACTAGTCCCAGGAATAGAAAGGGGGTGCACTTGATGCCCCAGGGGTCCATGGGGTGCATTGCTTTGCTTTGATCACCCTCCTCTCCTTTGGTTCTTTTCTTGGGATGGGGCTATGGTTTTGGCAGGGTCACTCACCATGTACAGGGGTCAGTGTCTTTTCCTTACTGGTGTCCTGTGTCTCTCCATCCTATTGTCTGTCTTTCTTTGGTATGTCATGTCTGGTGTCAGCTCATGCCACAGAACTGTCCTCTCCTCTCAGCTTGTCATTTTGGAAGCAGCCTCCAGGAATCTTGCTTTCTCCCACTATGTCCAGTCTTCCCGTTCTCCCATTTGCACTCCAAATAACTCAAAGGCACCTTTCTTAGGAGAAGAGATTCCGCTAACAAATCCCCTAGCTTTTCCTCAACCCTGTACCTTGGGTGGCCTGAGAGAGTGAGAACTGAATCTCTCGATTCCCCTCCCCCAGGGAAAAACAGGGAGTTCGCTAAGGAGAGCTGCCTGGCCAATCGCAGCCCTGAGAAAGTTTGGTTTGTGCTCCTATTTCATTAGGCTGATTGGAGCAGCCTTCACTGGAGGTAGAGTCCCTCCCCACGGGATCCCGAGTACAGTTACACTGCTGTCGCCGCCTGTGCAAGCCCTTTCAGGAGAGCAGCCCACCCCCTCGGCAGCCCCCTGCTCCTCCTCCTCTCTTTTTGTTTTTATCCAGTATCTCGCTTCCTCTCTCTCTCTCTTTCTTTTCCCCTCTCCCTCTCATCACCGCCTCTTCCTCCTGCCCTCTGCTTCCCTGCAGCGCCCAGCCGGCTCCCCAACCTGGTCTGCTGAACGCAAACCGCTGAGAGTTAGCTGCGCCGCCCCCTGGGGCCTGGGGCTGCCGAGTCCCGCTAAGGCAAAGACGCAAGCGAGCGAGAGAGCGAGCGAGAGAGCGAGCGCGGCGGAAGACAAACAAGCGGGTGCGCGAGGGGAGCCCCAGAAGGGCGGCCGGGTGGCTGACGCCCGGGTCCCCTCGCCATCGGCGGACGGCCAGGAGGACGCGCGCTCCGAAAAGTTAGTCGGCTGGCGGTGGCGCGCCGCTTCCCCTCCAGTCTCTTCCTCTCGGCGTTCCGGGAAAAGGAACTTGGCTCTTCTGGTCGCTTGAGCCGCCAGCCCTTCCTAACCTGAGAGGGGACAGTGCCCGCGGGCCGGGGGTGGGGATCCGCGAGCGAGGCTGCTGGCCCAGGGCGCGGAGGAGGCGCGGCGGCCACGGACCCCGATGCCGGCGGCCAACATGATGGAGAACCTGCAGCTGCCCGCCGTGCAGGTGCCCGAGCCGCAGGGCGCGCCGGAGGGCAGCTCGGTCTGGTCCAGCTCGTCGACCCCCACGCTCCGCCGCCGGCGCTTGAAGATGCGTCGGATGAAGAACGTGCAGGAGCAGAGCCTGGAGGCCGGCCTGGCCCCGGACCTGCCCGGCGTCCTGGCCCCAGGCAAGGAGTTCCTGCAGCTGCCGTCCATCGAGATCACGCCCTCCAGCGACGAGGACACCCCGTGGTCCAACTGCTCCACACCCAGCGCTTCCCCGCGCCGCAAGCGCTTCCTTCTCCGCAAGTGGCTGAGGGTGAGGGAGCGGAAGGAGTGCAGTGAAAGCAGGTACGTCCCTGTTCTGCCCTGGCCTCCAGCCCGTCCCCAGAGCGGCCCAGGGGCCCCAGGGCATCCTGGTGGAAACTTCCGGGACGAAAGCGGGGAGCCTCATACGTCACCAGAGTCGCTTCGGGCACAGCTCAGGGGACCAGGGCTAGAGGACTTTAGCACCCACGCTCTTCACCCTCTCTCCACCTCGGGACTAGGGGCGTTATGTTATGTGACACTTTGACCATGGGGCTTCATGGTGCATTCCATCTGCTTTGATTTCTTTCAGCAAAAACGAGTAATACAAATCGTAGCAGCTCGGATTTGTTAAGCGCTTACTATGTGCAGGCCACTGTGTGGAGCGCTTCACCAAGTACCTCCAAGTTTCACCCTCGCACAAATTCTCTGAGATAGATACCACTATGATTCCCATGTGCAGATGGAGATGGCAGAAGGCTAGAGAGAAAGATTATATGGCGAGGCCTGGGTTTGAACTCAGGGACTTGTACTTGCTAGGCAGGCGCCTTACCGCTTGAGCCACTCCTCCAGCCCTCCACTTCTATTTCTGGACTCCTTTGAGGTTTTCATTATTTCGTTTGCCTGTTCGCATTGAGTGAGTCTTACTTGCTACCCGATCAGAGTTACATTTCCATACCACTGTGGTTTGTGCCAGATACTTTTTTGTTGGTAAATGTGGCATCTAAGTAGAGAGAGTGTGCTTTCCACATTGGGAGACTTGGTGTGAAACTCGTAGGGCAGCTCCACCCAGTCTTGGTGGGGAATATTGTTTCAAGGAGCCTGTGTTCGAGTCCAGCTCCTTGCCTGTCAGGGGTACCAAGTCCTCCCGGGTTCTTTGATAACATGTACCTACCCATTTTGGTTTAGACTGTGGGCCCTGACTTGTAACAGAGATTTGTGCTTTTCTGTGGAGTAAGTGAGTCATGGACCACTTTCCCTGGGATCCCTTTGGCCTCATCTGTTCACTGCCATTCATTTTCATTCAGGAGTATTTACTGAGTGTTCTTGTGAGCTCACGTCTGGTACCATAATGGAAGTGATGTTGAGGAGGGTGCGTGGGTAGAGTGAGAGGATGTGAAAGTTAAGTAGGAGAAAGGGAGAACATTTGTCTAAGAAATTAGAAAGGGCTAGGGATTGTAGCTCAGTAGCTCTGTGGTAGAACTGCCTACCATATATAAGGCCCTGGGTTCAATCCCCAACACTGCAAAAAACAAAACAAAACCCCCAAAACAAAAAAGACATGTGAGGTTCACTCATACTAAGAAGATAGAGCCACTGGGTGATATATACAAGAAAAGTGAACCCTGGAGAACTAGGGGAAGACTTATGGGAGGAAGAGGCTCAAACCATGACAAATGCAGACAGGTAGAAAACAGCAGGAAAAATTTGAGATCAGAGGTACAATATGGGCACAGGCAAAGAGAAACCAGTGAGTCAGGAATCTTTGAGGGGAACGCTGAGGAAGAGGGTTGCAGAAGATGTGCACTCTGAGTCTTCCAACGTATCTCTCTTCTGGGTGCCATGACTGGATGTGGTTCTCCTGGCTAATGCAGAAGTAGAGCTTTGTTCTGGGACTTCATGTGGGCCTTGGGGGTAACAGTTCTTTCTGTTCTGGTACTTCATCCTACTGCCTTTCCCACAGAGTGGAGGGAAGTGGGACACACTTGGTCCCATTATGGGTTAATCTTGAGCTAAAATAGTTTGTGATGTCTTGACAGCTTTCCTCACAAATGTGAGACCATAAAAGAGACCTGGAGACCCTGAGATTCTGCCAACTATGCTGAGGACAGAATATGGAGGAAACAGTCTTGTATTACTGGCTAGGGTGGGAAGGGGGGTAAATGTGTAGAAGTATGGAAGGTGTGCCTGTTTTTGAGAGTTATTTAAGTGTGTAGAATGCTTCGTTTCGTTGGTGTAGAGACTAACCTGAAATAAGAAGGACTTTCATCTCGAAGGTGTAATTTAAGGCAGTTCTTTTAAATGGCCACTGTTGGATTAAAAGAATTATATGTATCTTGGCATCCTTTGGTATACACGGGGGGTTGGTTCCAGAACTTCTTGCACGTACCAAATCCCTTGTATGAAATGGCATAGTATTGGCATATCACCTGTGCACATCCTCTTGTATACTTTATTTTATTTTTTTGGTGGTCCTGGGATTTGAACTCAGGGCCTTCTACTTGCTAGGTAGCCCTTCTACCACTTGAGCCACACTTAAAGTCCCTGCCTGTATACTTTAAATCTTTCCTAGATTACTTAGAACACCCAATGCAGTGTAAATGCAACTGTTTATTCCCTCAACAATACAGTACAACTGTAATCATAAGAAAAATTACAGTACAGGTGTAATTTTCTTCTGAATGTAGAACTCAAAAATATGAAGGGCCAAGAGTATATGTAGAGAAGAGCAGACTGCATTCAACCCCAAATTTGCCTGACTCAAATCTCTACTCTTAACAGCTGCTCTGTGTCACGTCTGTTGGAAGCTGTCTGGATTGTGTCTAAACCAAAATCCCATCATTCTAGACCTTGTAGAAGGGAGTCTTCTTGGAAAGAAAGGAAGCAGTCAAGTGAACAGGTACCTATAGGTTCCCGCCAAGATTGCTAGGGAAGGAGAGGCAATAGAGGGCAGACACATTGGGCTTAAAGTTGGGAGACTGAGGTTTACACTTAAGTTCTGCCATTGGTTCACTAAGGAACAGTGGACACCTCAGTTTACTGTGGGCTCATGGGAAGTCACAAGAGTAGAACAGATAAGATTAATACCTATGAAAACGTTCTGTAAGCTTCCTCTTGCTGTTCCAGAGTGCGGGCTTGTTATCCTTGTTCTGTGAGTCTCCCACATAGGGTGGATGTGGGCTTGAGAGTATGAGGTTAGGGACTCACGTGTCCCAGAGAAGCACCTGGGTCTCCTCCCACATTGTGGGACTTGGAAATGATGGTTAGAAAATGGCTTCGCTCTCACTTGGATTAAGGAGGATTAACATACCGTGGCATCTTTCCCTAGTCACATTCCCTACCTCTCCACAGCAGAGAAAAACACTTTTCAGGTTTGAGATGGAATTCAGTCTGATGAGGTAGGTAAGGGACTAAGACGGCCGTGGCTTATGGATTTTAACTACACAAAGTTGAAAATACAAAGAAGATCAAGAGATCCCTTTCTTCTCCTTACACTCTGTGAAGAGAGAAGTAGAGGATATGGTAGAGTTAGTTTGGTTGGGGACACAAGGACCAAGAGCACTAGCATACCTCAAATCTTACCTTGTTTATCTTGATGGGTGTGGTGATGTACTCCAGTAATCTCAGCACCTGGGAGGTGGAAATGGACTATAGAAAATTTGAGACCATCCTTGTTTACATAGTGAGACCCTGTCTCAAACAAAAACAAACAAACAAATAAACAAAAAAAAAACAACCCCAAATCATCATCACTATCTTCTTGTCCATCCCTGTGTTTTGAGTGTCTGGCACTCTATTTGACCTGTCATGGTAAAACACAGATGTTCACTGATGAATAATCAATAATGAGAGAGTGAATAAGTCCCTCTTTTTTACTGTTTGAAGTGAAATTCTCATTCATAAGTCTGGGAAAGTTTCCTGAAGGAGATGAGTTTTTAAAAACAGCTTTATTGAGATGTAATTTACATACTATACAATTTGCCTATTTAAAGTGTTTAATTGGGGGGGACACACATTCTTTTGGAACCCCCCCAACTCTGGGAGCTCAATTCTCCTACTTTACACTTTTCTATCGCAATAAATTCTCCCACTTAAAGAGAAAGTGTTTAATTTGGGGCTGGGAGTGTAGCTCAGTTGTGGAATACCTACCTAGCATACACAAGACCCTGAGTTCAGTTTCCAGGATGGAGTCAAAAGTATTTATCCAATGGTTTTTAGTATATTCATGGATATATACAATCATCATCATAGCTAATTTTAAAACATTTTTGCCACTTCACAAAAGAACCCATGCCCTTTAACTAGCACTCTCAAGGTCTCCCCCACCCCCTTTATCCCATCAGCCCTAGACAACCACTAAGATTCCTGTGGAGCTGAGCTTTGAAGGATGGCCAAATAGCTATTGGATGTGTTGGCTTAAAGATGGGAATGGATGACTGTCAAAGTCTGTTTTCTGTTGCTATTAATAAAATACCAGAGACTAGGTAATTTATAAAGAATAGAAGTTTATTTGGCACATGGTTCTGGAGGCTGGAAAGTTTAAGAACATGGCACTTGCGTCTGGTCAGCGTCAGGTGAAGAAGGCCTTGTGCTGTATCATAATATGGTGAGGGGCATCACAGGCAAGACAAAGGAGGCCGGGGTGTCTTCCTCTCCTAAAGCCACTAAAGCCATCATGAAGACCCTACCCTCATGACCTCATCTAATCCTAATTACTTTACCCAGGCCCCATCTCCAAATCCATTAACATGAGTCAGGATTCATTGAAACCATAGTGGGTGTGTTGGCTAGGAAATGAGGGTGGATGACCAAATGTGGTCTTAGTGGAGATTGCAGAAAATTCAGAATTGTGAGCAGATGAGCTGACAGACTTCGAAATATGGCAAAGTTTGAATTTCATTTAGTCAGTCATCAAAAATATATTGAGATCTTGTACACAGAGGGTTTTTCTTTCTTTTTTTTTTTTTGGTGCTACTGGGGTTTGAACTAAGGGACTCATGCTTGCTAGGCACAAGCTGTGCCACCTGAGCCACTCCATCAGGTCTTTTTTGTGGTGGGTATTTTCAAGGTAGGGTTCTGCAACTATCTGCCCAGATTGGCTTTGAACCTTGATCCTCCTGATCTCTGCCTGCTGAGTAGCTAGGATTACAGGCCTGAGCCACCAGCACCTGGCTCACAGAACTTTTTTAATATACAAAAAGGATTCAGCTCAGTAGGGAGCTAGTGCAGGTTCTGGAACTTGTGAGAGACATGCTCACCATGGTATCTGAGGCCAGCAGTTCCTGGTCTTCTGGGTAATTGGGTGGAATCATGATGAGATGCAGACCTGAAGCCATGTCCTGTTCTAACAGTTGCCTAATTGGGAATCATTGTCATAAATACCAGTTAATATAAGATGACTTTTTTGGTTTTCATTTTTGTTTGTTTCTGGCTATATTGTCTCTGAACTCAGGAAATAATGTAGTATGAACTTGATGGGCAAACTCTTGTAATTAGTAGTTGTAATAAATCAACAACAACGACAAAATATAAGAGGAACAAAAAGAAAAAGAAGTAGTAACCTACCTGGATGTCTTTCTAAGTCTCTTAGCCCAAACTGGCTGTGGTAATTGTTCAAAATCCAAACTGAGGATCAAAGGCCCTTGACTTGCTGCATTTTGATAAAAGGCCAGACATCAGGCAGACCTCCATTTTCCAAGATGGCCTCTTACCATCACTCTGGAGATGGCAGGCAAAGCTGACAAACGCCAGTGGATTAGACAATGGCCAACTGCAGACTGTCTTTCTGGGGGACGTGAAATCACCTCTCTGCTTCTCTTCCAGGCACACACCTACCTATCTCCTTTTCCCTTGGCCTTTCTGTCCTCTCTTCTATCCCTAACCTATCATGATTGCTCACAGTCTAGCAGGCTGGTAGCTAGAGAGTATTTTCACCCTGAAGCCTCAGGCTTTCTGTTTGGCTCCATGTCTGACTGTCAGTAGTATCACTGATTCTGCCTAGCCTGGTAGGCTAGGTTATTCTCTGGTACCAGCCTGGCCAGCGTGTTGTTTGCAGGTAATGAATTGATATCTTTGGTGTTTTTGTCTTGATTCTCCATCCCCTTCCTCAGGTCCTTGGAGGAAGAAGGACTTGCTTCAGGTTTAAGCTCAATTTCCAGGGGAGCAGGGTAAATGTGTGCATCTAAATAGTCTACTAATCATAGGGTCATTATTTGCATGGCTGGCTACTCTGTGTGCCCTGCTGGGTGTGAGAAGCACAGGGAGTATGGTAAAGAGAAACTCATATCCTTCTGCACTGGGGTTTGAACTCAGGGCCTTACACTTGCTAGGCAGGTGCTCTTACTGCTTGAACCACTCCACCAGCCCTTTTTTGTGATGGGTTTTTTCAAGATAGGGTTTTGTGAACTATTTGCCCGGGGCTGGCTCTGAACCTTGATCCTCCTGATCTCTGCCTCTTAGCAGCTAGGATTACAGATGTGAGCCACCAGTGCCAGCCAGCATGTCCTTCTTAACACAAAGCAACAAACACATGCAAAGGAGACTTGGACTGATCATTAAACTAAGTAATCAGTGCTGGATAGGGTTAACAAGCAAAAATTTCTACAAGACCCATAATTCCTTGAGGGCTGGGACTGAGTCCTACTTTCTGCCAAGTTTTCTGCTAAGCTCCTTAACCATATGATTACCTTTAATCCTTACAGTAAACCCAAGGTAGGTTTTACAGCTGAGAAACCTGAAGTTCGGAGATTAACTTGGTTCTGTTTGATCAGAAGCAAGGCTGAGATTTGAACTATGTTTTTCTGATTCAAAAGCCTGAGTTCTTTACAGTTCCACTTTGCTATCTCCCCAGGGCCTGGAAGCAGTGGGCTGTTGCATGCTTGAGAGGTGTAGGTTTGGAGAAGTTGGTTGTGGTAGGTAGGTACTGAGTCAGTAGGATGGGCAGGCTGCTGAGGAGATGTGTGTGGGGGTTGTGGGGAGCACAGCAATGAGTGGGCCATGCTGATGGTATAGGTGGACTGCCTAGTCAGAACAGCCTGCTTTTGGCTGTAGATGTGGTTTCTAGATTAAAATAGTTTGTGGAAACTGAGACAGTGGAGATGGAGCCCTGTGCGTGATTCACACTGGCCAGGTTCCTCTGTGGGAGTTGGTATTTCGAGAGTTTCCATGTAGCTGTGCACTTGGCTGTGCCAATTGCATATCAGACAAAAGACTGGAATGAATGGGGGCAGATTATTAGGTGATAATTCTGCCCTTCTTGGTTAGTTGTTCCCAGCTACTATATATCCTCCAGTTGCTATATTGGTCATTGATAATTGCTTCCAGGGAACTCAGTTTTCATTAAGGTGTCTGAATGGCTAAGCTGCCAGTGGGGAATTTTCTTCCTGACCCCATTGGGGAAGCTGAATGCACTGGAGCAGGTGTGTAGATGCAGAGCTCAGGCTGGACAGCCCTAGCATGGTTGCTGGGCTGCTGTGTGTACAAGAGCTTTAGGAAGGCTGAGGGCTTTCCCTGGGGCCTTTACCTTCTTGGGATTCTTTGACATGTGTGACTTGCCAAGGGCTCTAGTACCTGGTGTGAAAGAGGAAGACACAGCTAATAATTGTCTTAGGGGCCTCAGGAGTTCTTTGCCTATGACTTTGGAGCTGGAGAAAGCGTCCCTCTGTCAGAGGAGATGGTAAAACCTCTCCCAGGGATACAAAACAAAAAACTGAACGTGGGCTTTCAACTTGGAGAAAGGATGGAGTTGCTTCCAGCTTGTGAAAAGAGCTGTCCGACAATGGTCTGGCACACCCATGCCACCAAAGGCAGTCACATGCCACCTGATTTCAGATGCTCTCTTCTGTTTTTGGATTATGTTTCTGGGTTTTTGATTCAGGTCATATAGTTCAGAATCATCGCTAGGAAAATATGTCTGTATATTAGCTAAGACTGTTGATGGGACAGGGATAAAGAAACTCATGGGCATTTCCTTTGAGATTTTTGGGTCAGATGGTGTGAAACCGTTTCTTCTGTAAACTTTGCACATTCTGTGACAGGGCTGAGACTGGTCATTCAACCCAGATCCATAGATGAGATAAAGAAGTGAGGTGACCATGCATGACATGGTGACAGAGCTAGGTGACCAGCTAGAACTCAGGCCTCTGACCTAAGGCCTTGGCTAATGTCTGACTTATCTATCACATCTCTGGAGCCTCTGTATTCTTTTTAAGGTCTCTTCTTGCCAGCACTTTACTGTGGTAAAACCTGTCCCTGGCCTGGTGCCTCTACCTGGAAATCTGACCACAGAGGTTTGCAGTTGTGCTGCTTCTGGTTGGCAAATGTAGCCAGGAAATGACAAGTCTGAGGGAAGGAACTAGAAAAACAGTTAATAACCCACTTGATTTTCCACCTGTCTTTTGCAACTATATGGAAAGAGAATTTGCCTGTGGGCCCAGTTTGGGGATGGTAATTGATATGATTTGAATATGGTTTGCTCCCCAGAACTCAAGCTGGAGGTGAATCTCCACTGAGAAATATTAAGAGGGTAGGAATTTAATCCAACTGTGGTGTTTAAAGGTGGGGCCTTTGGGAGGTGAGTAGGATTAAAGTCATCATGGTGGAGCCCCCATGGTTGAAAGAAGAAGAAGAGAGACCAGATAGACATACATGCCTGGTCCTTGTCTCTTGCCATGTAATGTCCTATGCCACCTCTGGATTGTTAGCAGGAAGGCCATTAGTAGATGTGACCCCTTAAACTTCAGAATGTTGCTTGCCAGTGTCGAGGGTCCTTGCCTTCACAGGCCAGAGAATTGGCTCGTGAGGCAGCTGATTGACTTGTGGGACAACAAGGTTGGCACACAAGGTAGGATTTATTAGCGAAAGAAAAGGCTACAGCTAGAGCAGAAACCTGTGGCTCCCTGCTCAGGTGAAGGCTGGGGCTTTTTATGGATGCTTTAACTTTGGGTTAGGGTAAGGGTTAGGTGGGTTCTTTCCATTGACCGTGGATTCGTGTGTGTGGGCTCTTCGATGAGCTGTCTGTTTGCTCCTTATAGGTGGGAACAACTTTGAGAGCATTCTGTTTATCAGCTTTTCGACAGATGAATGAGATCATGTATGTATCTCCTCCCGAAGATGCAGATTTATAAGACCATGTAACTCCTTTTCAGGGTGCAGGGCTCATAGTGCTCTCCATGAGGGATGGGATACTCACTCATCTGTCTGTAGGTCCCCAGACCCAACAAGAACTAAATTAACCTTTAAAAAAAAATAGAATTAGCTTTCATCAGGTTACCCCATTAACATAAACTCAGGTGTTATCAAAGGGTTTGACTATGGATAAAAGATCCTCCTGTCACTTTGAAGATTCTATGGGTTTTAGGAGCTCTGTGACTGGAACTGGGGACAAAGGTCCAATACATTTCACATTATACCACAGACCACCCCCCTCATCTTTGATCACGAATCCTTTATAAACAAAAGGATTCTAAGCAGTTCAAAGACACAGGCACATTACTAGAGTCCCATTCAGTCATTAATAATTAATTCAGTCTATCCTTATATCATGTGGAAAGATCTCCCGATTCAAGGCCACTCAGATTTGCAGTTTTCCATCTAATCTTGTCAGGTTCTGAAGGTAGGAGTGGTCTCAGCAATGCAAGCCTTCCCCTTTTCAGATGCCTGATCCAACTAAGCTAAGCCACAGTATCATCTCTTGTTGTAAGCCTTTTTTGAGGTGTTAAAGCAATATTGGATTAACTTCATCATTTAACCCACTTATTCTTTTAATCTCAGTGGCTATCCATATTCCAAACTATCCCACCTTTGCAAGGAACTTCAGGTTCAGCCACTGTGCTGGCTACAGGGCCGTCAGCAGTGCTAGTCTAGCAAGTGCCTCTCCTCAGCCCACACATACTTACACGCTGTAGGGTGACAGGGGGCAGCAGTGTAGCCGCACTTATTTTGTGTCCCAGTTGTGCCAGATGAGGGGGAAGGTACAACCTGCTTTATGAGGCCTTTAGGAATTCTGAAAAAGGTTAAAAATATGGTTTCAGTTTCTTCTTTAGGAATTAGCCATGCTTCTAACACATGTAGTCTAGCCCCCTGGTCATGTGACTACCATGTCAGGTAGGAAAAAGAAATTTAAGGTGATATGGGGAAGAAAGAAAGAAAAAAGAAAAAAAAAAGGTAGGGCTGTAGATATAGCTCTGTGGTTGAGCATGTGCTCAGCATGCATGAGGTCCTAGGTTTAATCTCCAGCACCAAAAAAAACAAAGAAAAAAATATATGCATAGTTACCTACTATTGTTTGTATGTCTCCCCAGACATTTATATATTGAAACTTAATCCCAATTTCATATGTTGATGATATTTGAAGGTGGGGCCTTTGGGAGGTAATTAGGATTAGATGAGTCATGAGAGTTGACCCCATGATAGGATTATAGGAAGACAGAGACACCTAAGGTGGCCTGCTTGTGCCACCATGTGATGTCCTCTGCCATGTTGTGATGCAGTCAGAAGGCCTTCACCAGATGCTATGTACTTGGACTGCTCAGCCTCTAGAACCAGGAGCCAAATGAACTTCTATTCTTTATAAATTACCAAGTGTCAGGTATTTTGTTATGGCACTTAGAACACAGATTGAGAGAGAGTCATCATGCTGGCATTCTCCCCTCCCTTTCTCCTCCAGATCTGCCAGAAGACAGGGAATGCTCCCTTAGCTCCTGTTATGTTGACTATGAGCACATGCTCACAGTCCATTTCTTGATTACACTATTACTCCGAAGAGGATATCTCTGTTCATTGTTGGATATTATGGAATATATAATGTTTCCTGTTTTGAAGAAATGACAGTTGGAGATCCAGATTGGTGCAGTGTCTTCTGTTTCGGCTCTTCTATAGCACTCCGGGTGTTTGCACCTTCCACCGAATATGTAGTCTAGAGTCAGAAGTAAGTGTCTATTCTTGTCAGGGCCTATTTGTAGCCCCCTACGGCTACCAGCATCAGTCTGATGCCAGCTCCTGGCAGGACCTGCCCATTGGGAAATCTATTGTAGAGTCATCAGCAATCTCTCTTGTTGGCAGTCAGAAGAGTTTGGATTGACATTAGGTGTCTCAGATGGTGCAAGAGGAATGTGTCTTGGTTCAACCCATCTCTGCATTGTTGTGGAACCGCTGTGCCTGTTTATGTACCCAGGTGGCCACCTAATAGAAGCACACAAGGCTGTCTATCTCCTTTGGATCCCAGTCATCTTCTGAGTCTGGAATGGAGTTGTGATGGGCAGTGACATGTCCTCCTTTAATGCACCCTGCAAATTCCCACTGATTTCCATAGGACCGTGCCCCATGTTGGGCATCCCTTTACTAGTCCAGGTTTCCATTCCCTTTCTGCTTGACTAGGGACTATGTCATTGACCACTGCCCATAAATGAGTAAAAACCCAAACCTAGCAAATTTTACCATGGTTCAATCCATCCATCACTGCTAGGAAAACAGCCCACAGAGCTGATTTGTTTTTCTTTACCTTCTTCAATCAGAATGGCATCCTTCCAAACAGGTTGCTGTTTCTCTCTTTGGAGCTGCCATCTATAAACCCAACAGGTCTTTGTTGATCATCTGAGAGTGGTTTATAGGGCACTGTCCAAGTGGTGATAGAATCTAGCCATTCTTCAGTTCTTTCTCCCTAGTTCTAGGGAGAAAGAGGCTCCCTTCTCCTGAGTTTCTCCTCCTGTGTTCCCCAGGTGGCATGATTCTGTATAAACATTTTAAGTTCTCCAGCCCAAAGTCCCAGCAGTTGTTGCTGGAGGATGCTCACAGGTTTTTGCCATAAACCCAGACTAGACTGCACACAGGGCTATACAAGAGAGAATTTGTGTATACAGGCAATCCAGTTTCTACTCCACACTGGGGTTTAGACAGTCTTCCTGGTTCTAATTAATGTAGCTCAAGGGGCAGATTCACATGCCTTCTGTTTTGTAAGACTAGGCATGGGACCCATTCCCCAGTCATATGCAAGGTCCATTCCTATAATACAATCAGGTAAGACAGGTACAACTGCTTCACATAAAGCCTGTTAGAGCACACCAATTTCCCAACAAGTTTTCCCTTAATCCCATCAAGTCTCACATTCCAACTGTAATGGATTTTATTAATGGTGTGGGTTTTACAGTACTCAGTAGAGGCAGTGTTTCCTAACTAGTCCCAACATCCATTCTCATAAAACGTTACTTTACACAAAGCTTGTTGAAACATTCTAACTTTTACAATCCTACCAACTCTTTTGTCTTCTGTCTTCCTCAGTGTAGCGCTCGTAGTGTCAACAGGCTTGGTACTCCTATACAAAGGAGCATAAGGGCTTCTTTTCTCTACCCCCTGACCATTTTACCCTTTCTTGTGCAGAAGGCTAAGTGTTTCCAGGGAGTCGAGCTAAGGGACTTTGGCCCTTTGGTTCACATTACTTCCTGTCTGTTTTAGCGGGGAGGGGCAGTACTGGTGTTTGAACTCAGGTCCTTGTGCATGCTAGGCAACACTCTAGCACTTGAGCCAAGCCTCCAGCCCTTTTTGATTTATGTTTTAGGTAGTCTTGCTTTTTGCCTGGCTGGCCTGAAACCTCTACCTTCTCCTACATATGCCTCTTGTGTAGTTGGAGTTACAGGCTTGTACTACTATACCCAGCTTATTTGTTGAGATTGGGGTCTCCATAACTTTTTGCCTAGGCTAGACGGAAACCGAAGTCCTCTTGACCTCCATTTCCTGAGTAGCTGGGATTACAGAGTATAGGCGTGAGCTACCATGTACAGTCCTGAGCCACCACGCTTAGTTCTGACTTTTAAGCTTCTTTTGAGGTGTTAATGTAACATAGTTCACTAATTTATTCTTTTACTCTCAGTGGATATCCCTTCTCCATTATGTCCAAACTTTGTCCTCTTTGAAAGGAACATTAGGTTCAGCCACTGTGCTGCCCCAGAACTGCCCACAGCAAAGCTAGAATAAGGGACTATTGTCCAAAGCAATTTTATTTTATTTATTTATTTTTTTTTCCAAAGCAATTTTAGAAGATCAAATTTCTCATTGTAATCTTTGATTTCTGATTTTCTAAATTTCTCAAAACATGTAAAATGTTCAACAAACATGGGTGACCAGCAAGAGCTGCCTTTGGTCTACTCAACCTTTGAAAGTGCTGTATTTACAGCGTTACTTCAGCCCCATCAATGTCTGTTTTCTTATAAATCCTCTGAAGATCTCTTCCCTACTGAGGCAAGTCCTAGAATTTCTCCTCTTCAATTTCTCCTTTGTTGCTTTCTTTTTCTTTTTTTTTAATGGTACTGGGATTTGAACTTAGGGCTTTGAGCTTGTTAGGCAGGTGCTCTTATCACTTGAGCCATGCCCCCAGTCTTTTTTGCCCTGGTTATTTTGGAGATGGGGTCTTTCTTTTGGCTAAGACCTGCCTGGACTGTGGTCCTGCTACTTTACACTTCCCACCGTAGCTGGGATGACAGGTACATTCTTTTTCCTTGAGATGGACTTTTTTTGCTCAGGCTGTCTTGGAACCACGATCCTCCTGATTGATCACAGTCTCCCTCACAGTTTTGGATGACAGGCTCATCATGCCATCATGCCCAACTATTGTTGAAATGAGATCTCATGAACTATTTACCTGGGCTGATCTCGAACCTCAATCCTTCCAATCTCAGTCTCCCAAGTAGCTAGGATAATAGGTGTGAGTCACAGGCCCTTGGTTTTCTCCTTTGTTTCACTCTTAACTCACTTCCACTATACATGCCAATTCCAAGTCTGGCCATGCATACTTTTGACCACTCAGTTACTAAGTGAACCCTTTTTGGGTTCAATTAATTTGTTAGCATGGCTCACAGAACTCAGGGAAACACTGATGCTTGCCTGTTTATTCTAAAGGATACAGATGAAGAAGTACATAGAGTAAGTAAGGTATGGCAGGTAGGAAGGGGGTTGAGGATCTTCCATGCTCTTTCTGGGATACCAGCATCCAAGCACCTTCACAAGTTCAATAATCCGATGGGGAACCTCAGCAAATCTGTTGACTAAAAGTTTTTATAGCGCGTGATCTCTGGTCATCCCCGAACTGCCACTTCCCCTTTCCTGAGGTTAGTGGGTTGGGCTAAAATTCTACCCCTAATTTCCAATCACTTGGTCTTCCTAGCGAGAGGCTTCATTCTGAGGCTGTCAGGGGTCATTAGCATAGACTCAAGTGTTGTCTAGGGGGCTCATGGTGAATAATAAAAGACACTCATCACTTAGGAGATGCCAAGGATTTTATGAGCAGTGTGACAGGAACCGGAAACAAAGGCTGGATATATACAATATCATAGCACAGGAAGTCTGTGAAATAAGAACAAAAACAAATTTCTGAAGCACTATTTCTGGAGGAGCTGTCAGGATGAGATACCTCTCCAAAGTGGGGGGGAAGAGCCCTGTCACGTATTGGTGCCATTTAGCCTCCTGTCGTGGTCTCCTGTCCCCAAACATGTCAGCTAGTGCCAGGCTGACCTCCCAGAAGTCTGTCTTGATCTAGGTAACATTTGTTTTCTGGCTGGGTCAGTGCACTCTGCAGCTCTTTCTGACCTTTTGGTTGAGTCTCAGGGTTGGACAGAGCTGCAGCAATAAAGGTTACTCTGAGCAAGGCGGAAGTGTCTCCAGGAAACAGTTTGCCCTTTGCTTGGGTGATAATGTGCTTTCTGCACCTGGGTATATGATAAACCACATCTTCCTGACATGTGAATATCTCATTAAAAAAAAAAAGGCCTCAGGAAAGAGGATTGCACTGTCTCTCCTGATTACTTCTTTCTATGTTTGGAGCCATACTTTTGAGAAAGGTTTTACCTGAGATTTAATGGAAATCCCCCATGGTGCAATTCAAACTCCTTTTCTCTTGCTCTGTCCTCAGTGGAGATGGAGGAATAGCTAGCTGCTCACTGTCCTTAATAATACTTCTTAAGAGACTCATTATTAGTGATGTGAGCTGATGCCTCCAGATTTAAAGGAGAACCCTGGTTTTGCGCTGACAATTAATGGACCTTTTCCAGTGAGGTCTGTGAGCCCCTTCAGCCATTATCAGCCATGTATGATAGAAGACAAGGCAGTTTTAGAGTAGAGTAGAAAGTGGCCTGCCCATACAGAAAGTTCTTAGGAACACTGAAGACTCCTCTCCATCTTGGATTGCTTCCCCAAAAACACCTCCATTGATTGACTGTCATACCTTGTTTCATTCTCAGAGAGACTGGGTGGAAAAATGTAGGTAACTCAGGAGAGGTAATTCTCTGAGTTTAACAATGATAGGGAACTTACTGAGAATTAGCCCTGTGCTATGGGCTTAGGACATAGAATTGGAAATAGATGATCCTTCTATCAAGGAACACACAGTTCAGTGTGGAAGAACAACATGTAAAAGATACTTTAGTACAATATGATATTCAGACTAAAGCATGAAAACAAAACAGGGTTAAGGAAAGAATCTGCTGTGCACAAGAGGAGAGGAAGGTTGTAGGGCTTTGATTTTTCCAACACCTCTTCATTCCTACTCGACTGCCACCTGTCGACACCTGGTTCTATCTCTCTCAGAATCCAGGTTCCATGCTTATTTTAAAGGATGGGTGAGTTCTGTGACATGATTTCAACTTTGGGGAAACAGAGGTCCAAGGCCATGAAGCTGGTCAGTGCCAGAGATAGATCCATAATGTTGATGGTACTGGTTCAGTCTGTGATCAGACTTCCAAATTCTGTGTCCCACCTGGAAGAATCCATGGCAGGACACGTGAGTGTAAAGGGAGTTTATTAAAAGTTAGGGAAGAGAAGTACAAAGGGGAGCATGGGGTGGCCCAGGAGAGACAGAGAGAGAGAGAGAGGAGAGAGACAGAGAGACAGAGAGACAGAGAGACAGAGAGATAGGAGACAGAGAGAGAGACAGAGAGCGGGGCGGGGGGGGGGGAGAGACCTCCTCTTTTTCAGATGGTTTTAAAACCTACACTAACCCATGGGAAGGGCAGAACCAAGTGATTCCATCCAGTAATCAATGAGTGGGGAAGGGCATGGGCAGTTCCTGGCCAGGTTAGGCTGGCCTGGACCATCCCTGGGCAACCTACGTTTGAGTCCCAAACTTCCCCTACTTCTAGCCTGCCTCAAGAACACAGATCTCTGGCACCCTAATTGTATTGTCCTCTCTATTTCTTGGGAGCCCATCTTTGGCCAGGATAGAGCCATATCTCAGTCAGTGAACCCATAATGCTCGGGCAGGCTTCATCTGACTTTGAGGAGAGAGTAGTGGTTTTTCCTAGGACTACAGTTGAGACAGCATAGGGTGGAGGCTCCAGTTCTGCTAATTTTCTCTCTCTGCGGCTCTGGGCAGGTTAGTCCATATCTGTGGACCTCAGTGAAATTGTGAAATGAAGAGTATGTTTCTTTCATTTTATAGGATAAAGTTAAGTACACATGCTTGAAGAACTATACTAAGGCTTTTATTAATTAATAAAAGTGAAGATATTTTTGCTGGTGGAATAGCTTAAGTGGTAGAGTGCCTGCCTAGTAAACGTGAGGTCCTGAGTTCGAACCCCAGTGCCACAAGAAATAAATAAGTAATGAAATAAAATAAAAAGAGATTGTCTAAAAAAGTGAAGATATTTTTGGAACGCTATGAGGCCTCCTGCTCTACTGGCTAGTATAAACTGGAACAGAAGTTTGCTATTTTTTAGGTTATTTATGACATGTCACTTTTTTGTCTATTGATGAGTGCTGAAAAACTGCACGTCAACTTAGTTTTTAGAATTTGGCAACTCCTCTTACCTGTCTGTCCCTGCTTAAGGTTCTGACCCCAGTCTTTTTATTTCCCCTCCCACTGCCATTCATTTTTTTTCTCTCCCCTCTTCTGAATTTACAACTGTCTTTGGTCAGTTTTAGCCATGCTCTTGACTTTATGTCTTTTTATGATGACTGTTCTTAATCCATTTTGTGCTGCTATAACAGAATTCCTGAGACTGGGTATGTACAGAAGAGAAATTTATTTTGTCAAAGTTCTGGAGGTGGGAAGTCCAGGGTCCAGGCATTGGCATCTAATGATGCGTCACGTGACATCTTCTTAGTGTGCTCTCCAGGGGTAAGGAATGCTATGTCCTTACATGACAGAAGACAGAAGGGTAAAGAGGAAGCCAAAGGTACCCTTTCATGGTGGCATTAAGCCTACCCATAAGGGCAACCCCTCATGATCTTATCACTTCCCAAAGCTCCCACTTGCTAGTACTGCCACACCAAACACATTTCATCTAAGTTTTGCAGGGAATGAACAGTCAAACTGTAGCCATGACTCTTGTTGGTATCTCAGACTGCATCTCTTTGCTGGGCCTTCAGCTCATACCCCTCCCTGGCTGAATGTATGCTTCCATTGGATGGTCTTCAAAACCCAGCTTGTCTGTCCATATTGAACCTATTGTCTTTCCCTTCAAAGCAGTTCCTCCCACTTGGGATTGGTACCTTTCAATTTTAGGAGGCTTCCCTCCCTTGGAAGGGCATATTCTTCAGGTCCGTCTACTTCCCTCCACTCTTGCCTGCATCTCTCATCACATACAAGCATCCTCTTAACTGGTCCTCGTGACTATTGCAGCCCCTCCCTTTTGATTCTGCCTCTGCCACAGAGTGGGCTGTGTGCCTGCATCATGTATTGCTGCTCCTTGAACTCTGTCTCCAGCTAGCACAATCTTTCTGGTCCTTGAATATGATGTTCTCTTATTTCCAGGTCTTCATAGGCATTGTTCCTTCAGACACTAACACTGATCCACTTTGCCACCCTACTGCCCCCTTCCTTGGCATTGGTTATTAGCCCTTCCTCTAGGGAGTGTTTCCTGACTCAGGTGTTTATTACATGTATAATAAACAGTACGTCCTACACTGACATGGGATTACACGCTCACCACACTGTGTTCCTTGCCAGATCCTAAGCCGTGAAGCCAGAGTTGACTTTATTCAGCGCCTGTGAAGCTCTTTGCACGGAACGTAGCTGGAGCTCAGCAAACATGTATTTAGGGAATGAATGAATAATCAAGTGCTGAAGGCATCTAAGGAAATTCGATTTTCATGAAATTCTAGTGTAAATCATTTTCCAAAGCAAAAAGTCCTCTTGAAGCTGAATAATTATCCCCCATAT
This sequence comes from Castor canadensis, assembly GCF_047511655.1. Lineage (NCBI taxonomy): Eukaryota > Metazoa > Chordata > Mammalia > Rodentia > Castoridae > Castor > Castor canadensis. The sequence continues at coordinate 178,752,847 of NC_133387.1, read as the reverse complement.
GTCATTTATGTAAATCAGGATTATTATGTATTGGCTTGTTGGTCTGTTTTAAGCCTGTTGATTTCTATTTTTTCTTTGATCTGTGTCTCCCTTCAGACTATAAGTGCCAGAGACCTAAGACTGTTGTCCTTCTAGGGATGGTCTTTATTTGAGGATCCAAATTTGCCATAGCCAGGGGAAGAGGGATTGATCTTACCTAAATATAAGAACCTGGCAAGCAAGAGCATATTGAGGCAATATTTTCTCTGGTGCTTGACCCAGAGCCTTGGTATGGTTTGCAGATATTGGTTAGGCTCTCCCACTCCTACTTGCCCGCCCCCCCCCCCCCCCCCCCCCGCCAAAAAAAAAACCATGGCAGCTTTGAAGGGGGATTATTTTTGGAGCTGTGGTTGCCACGGTAACAATACTTTTTCTCATCCTCTGCTTCCAGGTCAGGGCAACAGTCATTCCTCTTGCAGGGGAGAGGATTTTGGAGTAAATGCAATCTTCCTTCCTTGTTTTCTTTTCCCTTCCTAGTTAATCCAACAAATATTTATTAAACTTGTACTATGTGCCAGATACTATTCTTGACCTCAGAAATAATACTGAACGAAGTTGTTTCTGTCCTTATATATTTTACTAGATCCTGGTGGGGGGATCCTGGTGGGGGTAGAGACACAGTCAACAAATTAGCAACGCAACATCGGCCCTGTTTGTTTAAAAGCAAGTTATTTGCACACACCCCTGAAAGGGAATTTGTTTGTTGGCTGAAATCAGGAAATGAGGAGTTGTAAAAGTCAGTATCTTCCACTGATTGAAGAAGGAAGGATATGGAATGGAGGAGGAGCTGGTGGCTGACCCTGCAGAGCTGACTCCCTTCCCATTGTTAGTGGGACTTAATTTGATTTGGTGTGGGCATTTTGGAATGCAAACACATTTGTTGCTCCAACCTGGTCCAAGACTTGGAAAATGATGGGATTAAGCTGTGACTGCCTCTGTAGTTGTCAAATACCAACATAGTTGTCCTGGTATATGTGGGAGCCTCTTGGCCCTAATGGGAGCCAAGAGCCAAAGGGCTGCCAGTAGAAATGGCCCTTTATTACCCAGTGTAATGACAGCCTTGAAGGCAAGCAGTGAATGAGAATTTTTCTGAGCCACCATAAAGCATGGAGCTTTGAGCTGGCTCCAAGGGGGAAGGAAGAGAGGAAGGAGGGACGCTGGCACCTGTTGTTGGGTGCCTCCAGTCAGAGTGGTAGAGAATGGACACCAATGAAAACAATGTGGGCAGTAGTAGTTTACCATAATCTCTTAATTTGGGTAGCACTTTATCCCTTTCAAAACTCTTTCCAGGCCATGGGCTCAGGGAAGGCAGCAACAGAGTACAATTTTTCTTGGTATAAGTGTCCCAGAACTTCTCACACTGCCTGGGATATACCAGGCCTTCCAATAACGTGCTTATGACATGACAACCCATCACATCATTTGTTCCTGCATCTTGTGGGATGGATATAATGAGTCTGGCCACCTGGTCCTTGGGGAACCGAAACTCTGAAACATGCCCACCTTCTGCAACTAAGTAATGATAGAAATAAGACTCAAAAAGACCTTGTGGGCGGGGTGTGGTGGTATATGTCTATAATCCCAACTACTCAGAAAACAGAGACATGGAGGATCATGGTTTGAGGCCAGCCAGGACAAAAAGTCAGCAAGACCCTCATCTCAACAAATAAGTGAGGGTGTGTACTAGGTGTGAGGGAGGCATAGATTGGAAGATCGCCATCCCAAGCTTGCCCCTGGCACAAAGCAAGAGACACTATCTGAGAAATAATTAAAGCAAAAAAGAGCTGAATGCATGGCTCAAGTCATAGAGCACCTGCCTAGCAAGTGCAAGGCCCTGGTTTAAACCCAGTACTGCCAAGAGAGGCAGAAAGAGAGAGAGAGATTGTGCTATATCACTTTCAACTGCTCTATGTTTTTCAGTACATGTGTATATCTGACATGTGTATATCTGAATCTTATATATACACAGTGCTAATGTGGGCATTCAAAATCCATAGGAAGTGGAACAAAAAGGACAAACATGATAGCTAGAGATGTCACCATGCCTCTACTCTTTTAAAGCCATAGCTCCTGTGGGAGCTTTGACTGAATTTTCCTCTCTCTGTTCCCCTTCCCACTTGCAGGGACACTTTGAGCATTCAAGCTACCAGACAGGAAAGTCTAAATTCCACCAACTCTTGATGCTTGGCTGCTGTGTGCCAGCCCTTGAGCAGTGGCTGGCCTCTGCTCTTGAAGGGGATTGGCTAATTTATTTATAGTTCATCTCTTCCTTTGTTCAATGGCAGGTTTTTATGGAGAATCATTAGGCATTCAATGCAAAACATTGTGAATAAATATAAAATTTAAGGTGTGACAAGTGCCTTTAAGAAGAAGACAGCAGTGACCGTGACCTTGGGCAATCCTCATAATTAGCCCGATCTTGTGAAAGTCATCCTGTCTAATAGAGGACCTTCCTAAGTAAGCAGAGTTGGATGGCCATTTCTGTCTTAGGAAAGCAGAAAAGCTTATTCTCAACATAGGGCCTAGTTCATTCATGTCTCAGAATAGGCAAAGATGGCTGGTGCTTTGTGGATTGGGGAATCCCAGCCATTAATTGCTGGTCTTTTCCCATTTTTGATAGATGTAGGACCACCAAACATCCCTTTAATTTCTCCAGCCAAGAATGGGCTAGGGAGACAAGAGTTTACTTTTGTGTTTCACAAGTACCATTGATGTAAGCAATTTCAAATTTTGATATTTCAGGGTTATCTTTGCATTTGTCTGACCATGTCCCTTATAGCCACGGAGAGTCTAGGGTCCTAGAGCAGGACCACTAGTTTAAGGACCCCCTACAGGGACAGGTTTGGAAATGATTTACTTTCATTGTCTTACTGGTTCAGGAGTATCCTCAGAGGGCAGGAAATAGTTGGCACTGTGCAAATAACTCCAAGTCCCACTGGTTGAGGTTAGGTGGTCAAGTACAAGAGAATATACACACACGCACACCCCCTTTTTAAATTAATGTGTATGTGTAATATGCACACATGTAACTTATATCTTTGTATATCTCTATCCATCTATGTATCATCTATCTACATACTGTGCATGTGTGGTGCTGGGGATTGAACTCAGGGCCTTGTGCATGCTAGCAAGTGCTCTACCATTGAGCTACACTTTCATCCTAAGGTATCTATTTCTTAAACCTGGATGGATGTCGCCTACGGAAGGTTAGGTGGTTTTTGGTCATGGGATAGTGACTAATCATCAGGAGGAAATTTGGTTTGCCTGTTGAATATGATACTTGTCTTGATGTCAGTATTTGGTGTCCCTTCCATCCACTTCAGGATCTTGGCTGTATTATAGGTGAGAACATGGAAACTCCACTGAGTCTACGTAATAGAGCCTCTGGTGTCACAAGTCACTACTGATTGTGAACTTGAGCTTGGTTGAGGATAGATAATGGCCCACACCCACATTGCTTCTCACTGGTCCATAACTTTAGCTAGGGTGGCGAGATGGCTTCCCTGCAATATGACTTTTATTCTGGTAGCAGTCCCAGCCTGGAACAGATTTTCTCCTCTTGGGCTGCTTTGCATCATCAGTTTCCTCCTCCATAAATAGGTGGCCATGATAACACCTACCTGGTAGATTAGTTGGAAGTTGAAATAATCAAGGCAAGGCACCTTGCTCACTTCTTCATCACTTATTCTCTTCTCCCTTAACTTTAGATGGAAGGGAAGGAGGTATTTTCATGTTGGTGTCATTCAGGGCCAGAGTATCTGATCTGAAGGACAGGTCCTAGGGTTTGTGGTCATTTGTCACTGCTGGGCACCTTTGCTGAGTTATTTGGGTTTAGCAGACTGGGAAGAGAAAGCCATCTGGAGAGTGTTAGGACTGTGTGTATGATCAACCAGAGCAGCCTATATATTGTCCCATAGTATTTCCTTGTACACTTCTTTAACCTGATCTCCTTTGTCATGGGCAAGGAAAAAGGGGTGGAGGGGCAGTAAGTAGCCATGGAGAGGTCATGACTATCTTGCCTGATGCTCAATTTCCTGTAATATGGCTTCATGAATCTTTGGTGTCATCTTAAGCAGTACAGCCATAAGGCTCTGTGGAAAACATGAATGAATGGAAGACAAAATCATCTTCAAGTTTGAGATGAGTGACATTCTTTGATATGGGGTGTAATTAAGAGAGAAGGTACTCTTTGTGCTCAGCAGAAGATGAAGAGTGGGAACTTTTAAGATTCAAAGACAAGTGAGATTTGATGATGGTGCATGCCTGTAATCCCAGTACTGGGGAGACTGAGGCAGGAGGATTATGAGTTTGAGGCCAATCTGGGCAACAAAATGAGACCCTGCCTCTAAAAACCCAAAATGAAAAATAAAAATAGAACAAAGTAAAAACCAAAATGACAAATAGTAATATAATAATAATAATAAAACAATAAAGATTTAAAGGCATTTCTAAGAGCTGGACACCATGCACTTATGGAATTTGGATGGGTTTTGTATCCCCTAAAATGCTTATTTCATCTTTTGTGAGACTGGGCACATAAAACACTCATGTTTTGAGAAGTGCTTTAACTTGTATCTGAGCAATTATGAACACTTAGTATTCTCTTGCTAGTTGTGTGATCTATTTAATCCTCACCAACACTGATGATAAATAGTTTGAATATGTATAGTGTGTAAGATGTGTAACAGTCATGTTGATATTTAGGAAAGTAGGAAACCCAATGTTTAAGTGTATTTTTCTCCCAAAAGATAGAGAATGAAAGAAAAAATATTTGATTAAACTATATGTTGCCATTATGACTAGTTAGAAATTCATTAGGCTGAACTAAAATCAGAACAGATTTCACTGGAGTCTGCCTCTGATTTCCCTTCCAAATTAAAAATGCACTGAGAACTCTTCTGATGATAGGCATCCACATTAAATCAATCATTCCTCCCGTATTCGTTACGCAAGCTGCTGTGCTAGTCACTCAGTGCAGGATGGTTGCCAAAGCCACTGACTAGAGTGATCTGCCTGGATTCAAGTCCAGACTCTGGCCCTTGTTACAGAGTGGCCTTCTCCGTTTCTTAGGTTTTTTTTTTTGAAACTCACATCTCACCCCTCAGTTTTACTGCCTTCATAGTACTTTTTACTTTTGAAATTACCATCTTTTATTTGCCACTTGTTGGTGATCTGTCTCCCATCTCTGCATCCTTGCTGCAAACCCTCAAGATTTTGAGCCCTTAGGAACAGGGAGCTTGCCCATTCTATTTATTTCTGTGTTCCCAGTAGTTAGAGAAGAGTCTGGTATGTGGGAAACTCTTAACCCCAGCACAGGACACATCCACAATAGTGTGTAATTATTCTGGTTATCCAAGGGCTAAGAAAAAAAGTTCAGGATACCTTTTGTGCCCTCTGACAGCTTACATTCTCATACCCCAAGTTCAGCAGTGAGGAGGTGCTCTGAGAGTCCCAGACATGAGCCTTATTCTTTGCAGTGTTCAGCACCTCTGTGACTGTACGCCTGTCTCTTACTTTCTTTGGTCATTGGTTCCTGTTCTGAAATAAGGGTGAGAATTGGATGAAACCATCTGTTCGACCCACTCTAGCTGGTAAGTGTTGGTCCCTTATTTTGTTAATTGAATTGTAGACTGTTACAAAATGACAAGCTGGAAAGAAAGGGATCAAACAGAATACATAGGAAGTGAGCCAGGAAGCCACATGTCTGTTCCTCTGCGCCTGTTTGTTGTCCTGCTGGTTTCTAAACCTCATTAGTTCTTGGGCTATTATCCTCCTCCCAGCTATTGTCCCCCACCCTCTTGGTTCATTCACAAATCTTAGTATGTCCAGCATTCCCTTCTATGCTTATCTGTGTGTCTCCCACTTAGCTTTGAAACAGATTTCCTGGAAGATTTCTTAGCTTAGCGTCACTTCACCTTTAAGGCTAGATGGGGTCTTCATTTTACAGATGAGTAAACTGAGATTCAGAATGCTGTTATGACTTGTTCTGTGTTCTACATACTTGGTGAGAGAGGCAGAGCTGGGCCCAGACTTCTGAGCACAGCCCACCACTTTGCTAGGCTCTGACTTCTATATATTTTTATTTTTCGTAGCTGAGTGATACTTTATTTATGCATGACTCCAAGACAAGTGCATGTGTAGGCTACATAGAACCCAGTTGAGGTTCCCTGGGATCTTCTCCTAACCCACTTTAGCAGGCTTCCTTATTATAAGGTGTAAGACTGTAGACTTACTTTGCTATTAATTGATGAAAATGGTAGTAATGAAAACTAATCCTCAGTATTTATCGCTTGCCTAACATTTGTTTTGCACTGTGTTAAGGTGGGGGGATAAAGAAGATGAATTGCACCCAGGAGCCTGCAAGCAGAGCAAATGGGGCAATCTAGATTTCTTCCTCACTTTGTCCTGTTGCCTCCAGCTAGGCACCTCCTAACTCTCCCTCTCATTGATTTTGTCCATCCTCACCCATTCCCTCCCTTTAGCTTGAGCCTTCACCGTCTCTGCTCTATTGAAAGGGCATCCTTATAGACCTGCCTCTTGTGCTTCTCATGTCTTCTAATAAACACATCACTCCCCTACTCAGAATCCTTCATTGCCTCCTCATCACCCACAGGGTGGATTCTCATCCTTCTTCTTGGACAGTAGGCCCTTCAGGATGTGGACTTTGTTCAACTTGTCCATGTTCATCTCTCTCCGTTCTCCCCTGGGCCTTCATCTCCAGCAATGTGGAGCTCGTGGTACTTGACTGATTACGTGCTGCTCTGCGAGCTAATCCTTCTGTTTGGAATCTGGTTTGCCTAGTAAAATTTTACTCATCTTTCAAATGTCAGCTCAAATGCTGTCTCCTTTGGGAAGCCCTCTCTGTTTCCCCAGGGGTCCCCAGCTAGTCTTTCTTTTTAATTTTATTTTATCGTTTTTACATTTACTTACATGTGTATACACTCCCCCTACTCCCCCCCTCCCAGGCAGAACCTGTCCTACCCTCTTGTTCTCTGATTTTGTTGAAGGAAAAACATAAAAGATAATAAGAAAAACACAACATTTTTGCTAGTTTAAGATAAGGATAGCTACACAGGGAGATTCCTTGTTTTTTCACATTCAAGTTTTTGGTTTTCTTCCCTTTTCCTATCCCTCCTGTGTGTAGTCTCCCCTTAGTGTGTGACCCATGTCCAAAAATATTACTGCACTTATTTTAGGTCTAAAGTCCGCATATGAGGGAGAACATGCAATTTTTGGCCTTCTGAGTCTGGCTAACTTCACTTAAGATGAGGTTCTCCAGTTCCATCCATTTACTTGGAAATGACAAAATTTCCTTCTTCTTTGTGGCTGACTAAAATTCCATTGTGTATTAATACCACGTTTTCTTAATCCATTCATTGGGAGTGGGGCATCTTGGCGGTTTCCATAGCTTGGCTATTGTGAATAGTGCTGCAATAAACTTGGGTGTGCAGGTGCCTTTGTATATCCTTTGTAATAACCTGCATCACATTCCTTTGGGTATATCCCTAGGAGTGGGATTGCTGAATCCTATGGCAGATCTATGTTTAGCTTTTTAAGAAGCCTCCATATTGTTTTCCACAGTGGTTGTACTAGCTTACATTCCCACCAGCAGTGTATGGGGGTTCCTTTATCCCTGCATCTTCGCCAACATTTGTTGTTGTTGTTCTTGATGGTAGCAATTCTAACAGGTGTGAGGTAGAATCTTAGTGTGGTTTTGATTTGCATTTCCTTTTTGGCCAGGGATGGTGAGCATTTTTTCATGTGTTTTTTAAACATTTGGACTTCTTCCTTTGAAACAGTTCTCTTTAGTTCATTTGCCCATTTCTTTATTGGGTCACAGATTTTTAGGGAGTTTAGTTTTTTGAGCTTCCTGTATATTCTTGTTATCAGTCCCGTGTCTGATGTATAGCTGGCAAAGATTTTCTCCAGCTGGTCTTTCTCCTGTGAGGGCACGGAACTTTGTAGATGTTCTTCCCCATTCCACCCTCCCTGAAACAGTGATTGTGTAACATTATCTAAGAGCAAATTCCTTAAGGACAGAATATGGGTTTCCTTCTGTTCGAATCTTTGTGTTCCCTCCAGTGGAGCCTGGCACACTGCAGGAGCCTCATAAATGGTTGTTGAAGGAGAGGTGTGATTTCATTTACTACAACTGGAATTAAGCTTCGAGTGAAATATATGTATATATATATATTGTCTCTCTCTCTCAAGAAGGAGGAGTCACTTCAAATGCTGTGGAAATGTCAGAAAGAATTAGACTGAGATATAAAGACCATTCGGCAGTCATCTTTAATAAGAGAGCAGTTACTGTGAGGCAGCAGAGAAGCCAGCTTGATTGCAGGGCAGGAAACAGTGACCAGAGAGGAAATAGACGTAGTTGGGGGAGATCGCCAGTGTGAAGAGCGAGATAACCAAAGGAAGGCAGAGAAGATGGGAACTTCAACCCTCAAAGACATGTGGTGAAATGAAAACCACTCTGAGCCCATTTCTGGTGAATCCTTGTCCCCCTGAGGTACCTGGACATCACCAGCATTCCAACTTGCTTCATCCAAGTGAGATTCTCCTTCAGCCAGACTCAGGGATGGGGCCTGAATTTGTCATGATGTCGTTCAGGACTGTCTCTCGCTTCAACCACCTTGAGAAGGAAATGGACAGAAAGGAATTGGAAAGGGGTGTGGTGTCACATACCTGTTATCCCAGCACTAGGGAGGCTGAGGCGGAAGACTGCAAGATTGAGGCCCAGTCTGGGCTTACATAGAGATCCTGTCTCAAAACAAAAAAAATGTTGGAAGCAAATCTTTTTTTGATCTGTAGGATAAACAATATCCTGGATAAGCAGTGCGAAAGGCTGGGTTTCTCCCTGCTCATCATGCTCCCTGGTATGAGTGACAAGCAGAAAAGACAGAAGGGAGTGTTTTGAGTGACAAGGACTTGCATCTCTTTCCATGTGGGAATGTCTGGGGAGTTGGAGTATTTTAAGCTTCAAGTCTGCATCGGGGTGGGTCCAGTTAGGAAATGCTGATTAAATTGATGGTTCTTCTGGGACAAGTCCTTCGTGTTCTGGAACTTTCCCTCGACTCTGAGTCACATCTCCTCAGTCAGTGATGCGTGGGAACCATCATTTTAATGCTCTTAGCACGGCAAAGGTAACATGGTGTATTCAGACAAGACACTCGTGGGCTTTAGGCAAGTGGTACAATTGCCTAGCCTTGGATTTGGAGCAGCATGTTTAAGGAATGAGGCTGTAGGAGGGGAGCTGGGTAGGTCAGAAAGAATGCCACATGGAGCGTGCTTTATAGTTACGGTGCTCAGCCCTTGGACTTCGGGAAGATTTGAGTATCTGATGTAAAGGAATCTCAATATAAAAAAATGAATGAGCTGGGCACCGGTGGCTCCTGTCTATAATCCCAGCTACTCAGGAGGCAGAGATCAGGAGGATCGAGGTTCCAAGCCCTCCTGGGCAAATAATTTGTGAGACCCTATCTGGGAAAAAACCCTTCATAAAAAAGGACTGGTGGAGTCAAAGTGTAGGCCCCAAGTTCAAGCCCCAGTACTGCAATTAATCAATCAATAAATTGATGAGTTCAAACCCTAGTACCACCAAAAAAAGAGAGAAAAAATAAAAGAAAGAAATGAATCCAGGTGTGGTGTGTCATACCTATAATCTCAGCTATTCAGGAGTCTGAGGCAGGAAGATGGAGAGTTTGAGGCCAGCGTGGGCTACATAGTGAGACTTATGAAGAAACTGAGAAGAGAACAGAATTTGTATAAAAAGAGAATACTATTTTCCTCAATTACTGACTTGTGAGTGAGATTGTGTGTGAAAAATGTGTGTACTAGGTACCTGATACATACCAGTTTCTCCCTTTCTATCTGATAGGAACTTTGGTTATTCGTAATTATTTTAGGCTTTAGGTCCTATTTTTAAACACAGGTTAAGATTCTGGAGGGCATGGCTCAGCCTTCCGCTACTCTGGGCCTTCCACCTCCCAGCTCAGTGCCTGGCCCACCCAAAACTTTCTTCTCATTTTTCCTCTGTGCAAAGCTGTCATGCAAAAAGTGTTGTTTGAATGAAATTTGAACCAATGAACGATCTACTTTGTGAATCATCAAAATTCTTTTTATGCCTGTTGTCTAATAGGTGGATCTAGAACTGAAAACGATGAATTGAATATCGGGCAGGAATGTGCTTGTGTGTGTGTGTGTGTTTCCTTAAAATTTTTCAAAAGTAAAGATTTGTGCATTATTTAACTTCTGTTTCCTTTTGTTCCATATTCTGAATTAACCAGTATCTGCTACCTTCATGTTGATAAAAAGCGACTGTGTGTGGCATAAATACTTCATCAGAAAGTTGTCAAAGCTTGACAGGAGCCAGGTGTGGTAATACATACCTGTAATCCCAGCATTCTGGAGGCCAGTCTGGGGTACATAGTGAGATCCTGTCTCAAAAATGACAAGAACAACAGCGAAACTTAAACCCCAGAAGCCAAATCAAACAACCAACCAAAGATTCCCAAAGGGCTTAGCAGGAAAGACATGGCATTTAATCCCCCATGGAAACAGGCTGGGCTATTTATCCCTAGACATCCTGACTCCAGGTCCAGTCTGTGCTGTTATTTCTTCCCAGCCCTCTGGGCCCCCATGAGTTAGTAGATGACCAGAGTTCTTGATTAGGACTGTTGTTATTTCTTCCAAGTAGAAAAAGCCAGGATGACAGTTTCCCCATAAACCAGTTGTTTCCTGGGGCTGAGGGCAAATGCAGTTGGATGAGGAGGGGTGAGGAAGGAGAGCGGGGCCAGAATGGGGAAAGCAGGAGGCTGAAAGAATTCTTTCTGGAAAATAGCACAGCTTGCAGCTGCTTGTTGGTTGAGTTAGGCTGGCCTTGAACCTTTATTCTCCCTGATCTCTGCCTCCCAAGTAGCTGAACTATAGGTGTGAGCCACTGTGCCTGGCTAAAGCACAGGTGTTTTTAGTGGAGTTTGGCCTTCAGTCAGCTGTGAGTGAACCAGTACTCCTTTGTCCCGGGCTTCTGCTAAAATATTCTTGCCAGCATTTAAGTTATTGTTTCTGGGGACTCAGCTGCCACAGTGTGTGCCAGGTTAACTCCTAAATCAAGCCACTCTGACTTCCGCTGGTAGCAGAGTAGAGTCACACTGCCAGGGTCCTGTTTCCTACACCTGTTTCTGTGAAGAGGCTCTCAGGGCGGCAGCATTTCTGCTGAGCAGCTGGTCTGGCCCTTGAGTCTTGTCCTCATTCATAACCAGGATGGTGCTGGCTTCTCTGGTCCCCAAAGCCTCCCCCTGGGCTGCAGGCCAACCCTTCCCTGGCCTCCTAGAAGTCTCTCAAACCCTGGCTGTCACTCAAGGAAGTCCTCTCCCTACCCCCTTGCACATGTCTTATTTGGTTTAACTATGGTTTTTACACTAAGTTATGTGTCTGCTCTTAGATGTAAGGTTTTTTTTTTTTTTCAGGTTATTTTTATGGCTTCATCTGTGGCCTTGTGACCATCTGGTCAACTGTCTCAAACTGGTCCAGAGCAGCTTCTAGGTATAGATTTTTTTTTTTCTTTTTTTTGTGGTACTGAGGATGGAGCCCAAGGCCTCACGTGTGCTAGGCAAGCCCTCCACCACCGAACCACATCTCCAGCCCACCAACAGTTTATTCTAACACGTGTCATGTCTCACCCTGGAAGCCTTATTTTCTTCACCTTCAAATAAAGGTCAGAGCACATATTTCTCTTAAGGTTTTTTTTATCCACATGTATTGGTTGTATATGCTAATAAGGCTCGTGTAATATTAGCATATTATTCCCTTTTCAGAGGATCTATTTCTTTCTATCTTATGAGGTTGAAAAGATTAGGTGGAATATGTACTTAGAAGCACTAAACTGTAAAGCACTGCTTTGATGTGAAGGTTTATTGTCAGAATTAGATACAACGTGTAAGTGTACAGTATCTTGAATGATTTGGAAAGAGAAGCCAATGTTTTAACTCAAGGAGGTATTTCCTGATGTAGTCTTCTCTCTGAGGCACAGGACATAGGGCAGAATGACCCTTGTCACCGGTGATCAGTGTTCAGGCTTGGATTTGTCGTTAGTTCTGTGGTACAAAGGGAGCAGAACTCTGGTTCAGGCAGGGGGAAAAAGTTACTAATTTAATCCCTGAGTGTACCAGAGGGAACAAACAGCCAGGCTTCTATGTGACAGGGGACTTAACTGGCCAAGGTAGAAGATTCAGATCAAGTAGAAGAGGCATTCAAAGCAGGGAGACCAACATGGACAAGGTTTGGAAGAATGAATGTGCATGGCGTATTGAGTGGTTCAGTGTTAATAGCATGAAGGGCTCAGGTGGAACATTCTGCTGAGGAAGTCAGCTTCATGTTATAAAGCCTCACGTGTCAAGCAAAGAACTTTAGACTGCATCCTATGATGTGTAGAAGACTTCAAAAGATTTTAGCCTGGGAAGAGGCATATTCAGAGCTACTTTAGAAGGCAACAGGAAAAAGCTAGGCACTGGTGGCTCACGTCTGTAATCTTAGCTATTCAGGAGGCAGAGAGATTGGGAGGATTGTGGCTCAAAGCCAGCCTGGACAAATAGTTCCATGAGACCCTATCTTGAAAAAAACCTTCACAAAATTAAGGGCTGGTGGAGTGCTCAATGTGCAGGCACTGAATTCAAGCCCCAGTACTGCAAACAAAACAAAACAAAACAAAACAAAAACAACCCCCAAAAAACCAAAAATCAAAAAACAACAAAACCCCAATATAATATAGAAGGCAACAGGAGGCAGTCTGAGTGCATCTATGTGCTGGAGCCCAGCTTGCATCATCTTTTGAGAGTGTTCCCATCACTTCCCAATGCCAATTTTAGTGACTTCAGAAACTGACCACGGGCCTGGCAGAGTGGTTCAAGTGGTAGAGCACCTGTCTTTAAACTGACCATAGTGGGAGTGTTTATACCACAGAAATTGGCAGATGAGCCAACTCATACTCCCAGGCTGCTTATCAAACATTTATCTGTGCTGTAAAGGGTTAAAAAGCCATTTCAATAGGGTGAAACTTCAGTAGTTTGCAAACCCAAGATGACTGTCAAAAACCCTTCAGGTGGGCAACCCATTCTGGACCCCCTCCCTCCCTTCCTGTAGGAGCTTTCATTCTTTCCCTTAGTAAACTGTCCTACCATTTTGCTCAAAAAAACAAACAACAACAAAACCCTTCAGGTACAAAAACAAAACAACAACAACAAAAAAAACCAGAACCCAAACAACATCAACAGAAATACCCTTCAATTTCAACACCAGGACCCTAGAGTCAGAATCCGTGTAGGAACTTATTTTTTTGAAAACAGTTTACAAGTGATTTTTATTATTTTTTTTATTTATTTTTGAGATTTTTGAGACAGGATCAGGCTAGCCTTCGACTCTCAAACCTCCTGCCTCTGCCTCCCTAGGGCTGGGACTGCTGATGTACACCAGCACACCTGGCTCCAGCTGAGTCTTACAGAGCAGTGTGCACTGGTCTTTGGACCGGGACACTAGGGATAGAGAGGAGAGGATGGATATAAAAGGCATTTCAGCGGTAGGAGCAATGGAACTTGGTGACAGATTGGCGTTCGGAGTGATGGAGGATAAACTGCTGAAACTATTTGAGTTTCCTTGTTTGGACAGCTAATTGGATGGGTGGTGAAGCAGGTGATTGAGTTTAGGAAGGCAGATATGAGTTGTTTGAGAGAAGTGAGGAGAGAGGAGTTTTGCATGTGCTGTTGAAGGAGCCTGGGGTAGCAGACTTGGGTGATACCTTGTAAGCTGTTGATACAAGGACCTGGAGCTTGGTGGAACAATCTGAACTGGAGATACAAATTTAGGAGTAAGCACGTGGAGTTTTGTTGAATCCGTGGATTTGAATGAGACTATTGTTGGGGGAGAGTGCATGGAGGAGATGGGACAGAAACCATGAGGAGATCAAGCAAACAGCAGTTTGTGTATTGATCACAAAGTTCATGGTTCCTGGGAAAGAGGGGTCCCTTTAGCTGCTTTTTTGACGTTTCCCAAAGCATACCAGCAAGCACACATTCATTTTGAATGTGAAAAGACAACCTAAAACATTAAGGGGGTTGGGCTTGAATTTTGCCAGCCCAGTGTAGTGAGGCATGCTATTGGCTGACCTGAAGTTCTGAATGGCAGTTATGTGACTAGAAGCACACACATATGCAAATTAATTAGGAGACAAATAGTGTTGGGTCAGATGTGTCTTCCAAAACGTCTTGGCGGGGATGTTGTAGGAAACAAAGGCGCAGCCCTCTGTGTGACCTGCCTTGCCCCAGTGGAGAAATTCTATGGAGAAGATTGAACTCTTCACTTTGAGCAATTTGGAATAAGGGACCAGGATAAAGTTTCTTGTCCAAAGTAAAGTTTTGGGGTTATCTGTGCATAAAAATGGCTTCTGCTTGCTCTGAATTTGAGAACTTTCTGCAGTATCCTTGTACTGACTTCTTTCCCTAGTGTGAATGCTCTGGATTGAGAGGCAAGGGATTTTCTATGGGTGGGGAGGGGATGCAGGGAGCTGGAGCAGGAGGGAGGGGGGAGTGGCAGCTGGAGGGAGGCTGGCCTTTGAGACTTCACTGTCCAAAGTCTTGACCAATCCTTGCAAACTTCTAGGAAGCAACTTGGTTGACCACAATGCCTCCTGAGTAAAGGTCTACCTCTAAGTGACCTGGTTAATTTGTACTTACTCGCTCAAGAGTAAGGTTTCACTGTGAAGCTCAGTAGTGATTGAGGCAAAGAAGCTACTAGGATGGGGGCACTAGAAAAAAGCAGTGTGCTGATGTAGCTAAGAGCGACTGAAGAGGGTTGGAGCTGATACAAGTCTCCTTGCCCCTTTCTCAAAACTCATGTCAGGAATATAATGGGGTAAGTATAATTTTTTAATTGTGGGGGGCAAGAGGCCTAGAATTTTATTGTGGATTAAAAGATCTTTACTCTTTGTGGAAAAATAACATAGAACAAGACATTGGAAAGAATATTTAATTTTTTCCCCCAATCAAAGCTGGTTTTCTGTATTCACGAGAGTGAAGGATTGGCATGAAAATTTAAACTCATAAGCAATCAGAAAGAAAGAAACAAAAAAATCCTAGCCTTGGGTTTCAAAAATCTCCTACTAATATTTGCCTCCAGTGCCTTCTTGAACATTCTTTTCTGCTCATCTTCTGCTGGAGGCACTGTCAAACGGGAGATGCTGCTTTCTCACCTTAGATACCTGAGAGCAGGGCCACTACTTTGACCCAAGGGTGGAGCATTGGGGCTGGCATTAGGGGGATACTGGTGGTTGTTGTGCTGGCTTCCTTATTTGGAAGACCATGTATGTCTAATTCAAGTTGGTTTCTCCAGAGCCTAGCACCAGTGCCTGAGGCGAAGTGGGTGAAAACATGGATGAATGAATGACACACCAGGAATCCAAACTGAGCTGTGGGCTCCTTGAAGTCACAGACTCTCCTTTACGCATCCCTGAGGCCTAATCAGGGCTCTGTACAGTGCTGATGAACAAGAAGGGAAGTGTAATTTTGAGAGTACTCAGCAGGGAGTCTTTCTCACTGACCAGAGAGTATGGAGTGGAAGTGGAGACCTTTATAAATGTAGCAAGAGAGGACAGGGCTATATAGATGCTCATTCATTTATCAGACATATGTTGTACATGTAATATTCCCAGGCACTGGGAATTAGAAAGAAATGGCAAATAAAATAGGATCTTTGCTTTCAAATCATTTATAATGTGGTACAAGAAATAGTGTGAATTGTAATTACTGAATCCCAAGATGTATGATAATTGTTATGAAAAAGGCCAGCATAGAGTGATATAGGACTATGGTATAGATAATAGCTATCAAGGAAGATTTCTGAGAAGGTTCTACTTTTGAAGGGTAATAGCCATAATACTGAGTGCTTACTCAACGCCAGACACCTATGTTTCTTGTGATTATTAATTGTTTTAAATCGCCTAGCTCTCCAGTCAGGTAGACACTATCTTATAGTACAGAATATTCTGTAGGGGATGAAATTGAGTGGTGTAAGTGAAAATCAAGATTTAATGCAGGCAGTCTAATGCTAGAGTCCTGAGGCTCAATCCCCAAGCCATATTGCTTCTGTGATGGGAACTAGTGGGGCAAGGAAGGAAGTAGAGAAAAGGCCATGCCAGACCAGGAAAAGAGGGAATTCAAAGACAGAGGCAAGAAGCATGGCTGAGTTGAGCTGCAGTTGGGAGATGGAGGGAGCTGGGAAGCGAGAAAGCTTTCAGGCAATGAGGCTTTTATTGCTGAGATAAGCAGTATGGACTTTGCTCCGAATTTATGGGAAATCCTCCAGGACTTTTTTGAATGTGTGCAGTGCTGGGGATTAAATCCAGCCAGGGCTTTGTGCACAGAAGACAAGTGCTCCACCACTGAGCTATATCCTCAACCTTGCCCCAAGGATTTTAAGTCAGGGAGAGACATGAGGGATGGAATCTCCCTGTTAGTAAGATCATTGTGTCAGTGTCACGGATAGACGGAGAGGGGCCAGACTGGCAAAAGGAAAAGCAGGAGCCTATTAAAGTAATCTGAGCGCAGAGTGATGAGAGGGATGTAAGCAGCAGTAGGAGTGATGAGTGGAGGCTGGAAATTTGGGAGACAGGAGGAAGTGGAGTCTGCAGAACTTGAGTGGAATGAGGCGGTTGCATTTCCAGGCTGTGTGAGTACGAGGAGGAGAAGGTGGAATTAGCACTGGGCATACACAGATTCATACACCAGATTCCTGTTGGACGTGAAGAGACCCCAGCACAATTGCAAATATATGACAATAAAGCATAAGCATTCCGAATATTTGTTGGGTACTTATGTATTTATTTGCTAAGCCTTCTCATAAGTGCTTAACTTACTCAATCCCCACAACAGAGCTATGAAATTGCTTCCATTTTAACAGTCAAGGGGATGGGAGCGTAGGGAGCACTTAGGTGCGCAGCTCTGAGTTGGTCAGAACATAAGTGGCAGAGCTGGAACCCAAGTCCTGGGTTTGATCTGGGCACTTCTAAACCAGAACTGTACAGCAAAGCTTTTTGTGAGGAGGATAATGTTCTGTTCTGAATCCCTCTGTCCAATATGGAAGCCACTAGTCAACTGTGGATATTGAATACCTGAAATGTTACTAGTGCGACTAGGACTTGAGTTTTAATTAATTTAAATTTACATGGCTGCATGTGACTAGAGGCACATGTGGGTCTCCATCTTGGTTTTCCCCCAGAGCCCCTGGGAAGCTTTTTAAAAATACATTAAGCTGGGCGCCGGTGGCTCACACCTGTAATCCTAGCTACTCAGGAGGCAGAGATCAGGAAGATAATGGTTCCAAGCCAGCCCGAGCAAATAGCTCTCGAGATCTCATCTCGGAAAAAAAACGCATCACAAAAAAGGGCTGGAGGAGTGGCTGAAGGGCTGGCCCTGAGTTCGAACCCCAGTACTGCAAAAACAAAACAACAAAAAAACAAACAAAACCATTAGTAGCTGGGTATGTAGGTGCGTACCTGTAATCTCAGCACAGGGGAGGTTCAGGGAAGAGGAGCACGAGTTTGAGGCCAGCCAGGGCTATATAGTAAGACCCTGCTATTTCTAAGTTTAGTTTCAAAATTAAAACCGAAACCAAAACTAAAAATGTTTTAGACATGGACATGTTTGGAGGTAGAAGATCTATTCAACAGAAGTGTTTATGAACTGTAGTGAGTTAGGGACAGATTTAGCTGGCTTCTGAATCCCCGAGTCTCTGCCCAGCCGTCCAGCTTGCTGCGGGTTTCCATGGGAGCTGATCGCAGAAGCAAGCCTCCTAACTTGGTAGGCAGCTTGTCAATTTCCACACGAACATGCTGTTTCTACGTAGTATTTGAGACCGTGAGGCAGGTTGTGTAAGAAGGTGGCAGTCACGTGTGGCGCCCCAATCGTATCTGTGTACTTACTTTCTATTATTAGATTTTCCCATACTTGCTTGCCAGGTGACAAACAGAAACTAGTCTCCTTTATTGTCTGCTTCTTTGCTACCTGCCACCACTTTTCCTAGTTAAACTGAAATTGTAAATACCAGAGTCATTTTACATGTGGGAATAACTCAGCATGAAAACACAGCTTTCTCTTGATGGTGTGGTCCTAAGTTTCAGACTGGTGGCTGTCACTTTTTTTTTTTTTTAACCATGGAGGGTCTTTTTTGTTTATCATTTCTCCATGCACAACAAACTAATTGTGACTATGAAGTACAGTTGATACCACTTACCAAGGACCAGATACTGGCCTCTGCACTTTCTCCACATGATGTCAACTCTTTCTTATTTTATTTATCTATTTTTGGCAGCATTGAGGGCCTCACGCTTGCTGGGCAGGTGCTCTTACTGCTTGAGCCACTCCACTAGCCCTTTTTTGTGATGGGTTCTTTTCGATGTAGAGTCTTGTGAACTATTTGCCTGGGGCTGCCTTTGAACCACGATCCTCTTGATCTCTGTCACCTAAGTAGCTAGGATTACAGGCGTGACCAACTGATTTCTACTACTTCTAACTCTCATTTGAAGCATGCACTGTCACCCACATTTGACCCTTAGAAAAATTAAATCCCAGGCTCCCCCTGCTGAGTGGCAGAGTCAGGACTAGAACTCTTGTTTCCCTGACTCTTGACTCCTGAAGTTGGATACTGTGATTGAATTATGCACAACTTAATCTTCAGTGCAGTTCTGTAAATTAAAGATTACATTGGGAGTAATCACAATGAATCTTCATTTTTGAGGGTAAGAAAGGATAAGTGAGCCAGCCAAGGTTATAGGGCCAATAAGAAATACCCCAAGCCGGTTACCAGTGGCTCACACCTGTAATCCTACCTACTCAGGAGGCAGAGATCAGGAGGATTGAGGTTCAAAGTCAACCCTGGGCAAATAGTTCATGAGACCCTATCTCGAAAAATCCCAACACAAAAAAAAACATGGCTGGCAGAGTGGCTCAATTAGTAGAGTGCCTAGCATGTGTGAGACCCCTAGTTCAAAACCCAGTATCACCAAAAAAAAAAATAAAAAACAGCCAAACCCAGGCCTGTCTTTCTGCATGCTGTCTCTGTCTGTATTTGCTGCCTAAAAGAATTCATTTCCTCACTTTTTATTAATCAGAACACCTGCAACTGCCACTTGGAGCCTTTTGAAGGTGTGATACACTGGACCATAGGTTACAGCCCAAAGCTACTTGGGCCCAGTGTGGGGGAGTGCACGATTTCATTACGCTTTGCAAATGCTAATTAGAGCCACCATGAGTGCTGGGCCTCACCAGAATATCAAAACTTCTGGGTTTAGGAGGCTCTTATGTTGCTCAGGAGAGAAAGAGCTGACTCTACTTAGGAAGTGCCAGGCCAGGTGTGGTGTCTTGTGCCTTTAATCCCAGCTACTGGAGAAGCTGAGGCAGCTAGATCCTAAATTCAAGGCCAGCTTGGGCAATTTGGTGAAATCCTGTCCAAAATAAAATAAAAGGACTAGGGATGTAGCTGAGCGGTTGAGCACTTACCTAGAATACATGAACCCCTGGGTTCAATCCCCAGTACTGCAGGAAAAAAAAAAGAAAAAAAAAGGTGCCAGATTGTGTGTCTCCCTTTAATGAAGCTATGCCTTCCAGAGGGCACAAGGACATCTTCCTGGTGGCTGTACTTTCTGCACGTGTTCCTGGAGGGGGAGGGAGGAGAGAGATCAGTGGAGTCATGGGAATTTGCCCAGTCTGCATTGCTTAGCTTCCTGGTCACAGCCTAGTGAATTCCTGCCTTCTGGAGTGTGCTTTGGCTTGGATTACCATGGATCTCTCCCAGCCTGGCTTAGTGTTGTTGGTTTTAGTGTGACCTTCCAGGATAAACTCTGCTCTAGCATGCTGGTGAACAAAACCAGGATTCTGGTCAGCTGCCTTCCCGCTGGAGCTTACAATTCTGGAATTGTAAGAACTTCCCACCATATTTAGTACCTGGTTTAGTGCTCCAACTTTTAGTTTCTACAGTGATTTTTATCTGAAGCTTCACAGCAGGTGGGGTTTAAGTCATCCTAGTGTCTGTACTAGCTGTCTTGGGGAGAATGGCAAACAGATGCCTATGCAAATTCCCTTTGCTACAGTTTAAACCATCTTTCTGTCATCTGGTGCCTAGGCAAAGGCATTCCAAGTCTTTGTTTAGAGTTTCTTTTTCACACTAACAGACATTTTCATCTGCTAGTGCCATCTGCTGGACTTTCTCCAAGTTCTTTTCAGCTTCTTTCAAGTTTCAATACAGCTCTCTTACTGTGGAGGAGGACCAGACCCCTCCTGAGGGCGCTGGAGGAGGAAAAATGCCACCATGGATTAAGGATTTACCTGTACTCCCTCCAGCACAGTGGTCACCAAAATTCCACTCATTGTTCACCACCTGCACCTTGTCTGCTGTTCCAGTGTCACTGCATTACAGTACACAGTGTGTGTCTGCATCCCCGGACCGAGAGCGCCTTTTCTTTTCCATTTCTGCTTGTCCTGAATCCATCCAATTTTTTTTTTTTTAAAACAGGGTCTCTCTTTGTGACCCAGGCTAGTCTCAAACTCAAGATTCTCCTGCCTCAGCCTCCCAAGTGCTAGAATTATAGGTGTATATTACCATGCCTGGTTCCATCCAATTTTAAGTGTCAGTGCAAATACCTTGTTGTCAAGACACTCTTCTCTTACTGGCTTCAGAAAGATGTGACCTTTTGTATGTTGGATTCTCCAAGCATTTGATACGTACTTGTGAGCGTAATTGTTTTCTACTTTGTTTTTGTACTGATGTTTGAACTCAGGGCCTACACCTTGAGCCACTCCACCAATTTTTTTGAGATAGTGTCTCACTAACTATTTGCCTGGGGTGACTTCGAGCTTCAGTCCTCCTGATGTCTGCCTTCTGAGTAGCTAGGAATACAGGTATGAGCCTCCATTATCCGGCTTGTTTTCTACTTTAAAGTGTAGCTATATTCAATCTTGCTTTCCAGTTTGTAAACCTTGAGAACAGGATTCATGTCTGACTCACTCACATCTTCATGTCTTCTCTTTCTTTTCCCCCTCCTCCTCTTTCTCCCAACTCTCTCCCTCTCTTCCTCCTCTCTCTCTTTCTTCTTTTTCCCATAAGCCACAATACACTTACCCATGATAATGACAGCTAGCATTTTATAGCAATTAATATATGTGCCACCCACTCTTCTCCTTTCTTCACGTGTTCTTAAAACCTCACGACAACCTTACAATGTAAGAACTACAATTAACATCTATCTGTGCTTGGTAGGTAACGAAACTGATGTTAGATGAATTTCTTAGGGTCATGTAACGAGAGGTGGAATGTGACATATGCCACATTCTAGATTGTTTTGGGGTTAGGGACAAGGTCTTGCTATGTAGCCCAGGCTGCAGATTCTAGAGTCTTAACCATTACCTTGATGCTGCCTCTTGTTGGCATATGTGCATACATACATACATACATACATATGAATGTATACTTGTTGATGCATACAGGTTGGTGTTTCTTAATTACTTACCAATGAATAAATAATATGAAGGTGACCTATTTTTACCTCCATCTGAACTTTTTAAACTGTGCAGAGACCAGAAGGGGGTGCCAGAGAATTGGGTCTCTTTTTTTTTTGCAGGAGTGGGGGTGGTGGTGGTGGGGATGGTGGTGGTGGTGGTGGATTAGGTTGGGTTTGAGAGAGGATCTCACTGTGGAGCTTAGACTGGCCTCAAACTTGTGATCCTCCTCCCAAGTGCTGGCATTGCAGCTTTACACCATCACAGGCTGTTGCTTCTGTTTTTTGATGCTCTGGATTGGTTTGGCTGGTTGTGATTCTGGTTTGGAGATCAACAGTGCCATCTAGTGGGATAACTTGCTAGTTACAGACTAGAATTTTTCTGAAAGGAGAACATTGCCCTTTCAGGTGTAGGACCTCTCTCAATTTTTTTTTTTTTCTTTTTGCAGTACTGAGGTTTGGACTCCGGTCCTCATGCTTGCTGGGCAAGTGCTCTACCACTTGAGCCATTCTACCAGCTTTAGGACCTCTTTTAATTAGCTTAATTTTAAGTTTTGATTGCTGGAGGAAGGGTAGAGTGAGTAGGAAGAACCAGCCTATCCTGATTCAAATGGGTCAAGGTCGACTCTTCTTGAGAAGGCCATAAGGCTCCTTTGGGTTGGTTGAACCCCTGTGACACCTGTAAGTGGTATAAAACACTAGGCTCTATACACTCCCTCTTTTGTTTCTTTTTGCGTGTGCTGCCCACGGTGTAGATTGGTACTCCACTCTTAGGCTTGCCTCTGTAACTGTCTGATTTGGAATTTGAGTTCCATTCATTTGTAGGCTGCCTCCTATGGAACAGCACCATCCCAGAGGGTGCTTGATGCACGTAACAGGTGACTCCCACACAAGAAATCTTGTGCATCAGCAACATTATAGTCAAATTCTGGGGATTGAACCCAGAGGCTCACAAATGCCAGGAGTTTTTAATAGCTAAGTGTATTAAGTGGAAATGACAAGTGAGCCAGCAGTGAAAAGCTCTTGGTGTAGAGCAAAGGAAAGAGAAGTCAGTTGCCATGTGGTTGGGAAACTGTGTAGGGCACTGTCCTGCCTTCTGGTGTGTGTGTTTTAAACGTTTTGATGCAAATTGCTTCAAAGGTAATTTACTTCTTTCTCTCTGTCTCTCTCTCTCTCTGGAATTGGGGTTTGAACCTTGAGCCACTCCACCAGCCCCCTTTTTTTTGTGATGGGTTTTTTCTAGTTAGTGTCTCACAACTACTTGCCTAGGCTGGCTTGGAACTGCCATCTTCCTGATGTGTGCCTCCTGAGTAGCTAGGATTACAGGCCCAGCACCCAACAGTTACTTACTTCTTGCCGGAAGAGCAGAACCTAACAGCGTGGTTATCTCTGTAATCATACACACGACACACAAAAATCATGTGCTTCTTCAGTTGACATTGACAACTTACTCTGCAAGGCTGTTCAGTTTGTGTCTCCTGGGTATTCAAAGTAAAGAATATATTCTAAAGATCAATATACCTTTCAGAGTGGACAGTCCACCAGAATAAAGAAACAATTTTGGTTATATTGTAGCTTGGGTTATAGTGGCATTTATGTTAATAGAATTTTAAATTTTTATTTTGCTTTCTTTTCTTACTTATTTCTTCTACTCCCCTCCCCCCTCCACTTCTCTTATTCCTCTTCCTCTGTCCTCCTTTCTCCCTCTGTCTTTTTTGATTTAACAGATTGGACAACAAAGTGTTGTTTGTGTTTTTTAACCAACATGTTTAGTGTTAATTATGTATGCACATGTGAAATTTATGATTATGGAATTAAAATGATCTCAACCTACAAAAAATATACCTCCAGAAAAAACCAAAAAATTAGAATACAAAAAATTTTAGCATAGCCAGGCGCTGGTGGCTCACGCCTGTAATCCTAGCTACTGAGGAGGTAGAGATCAGGAGGATCACAATTCCTAGCCAGCCTGGGCAAATAGTTCACCAGACCCTATCTCGAAAAAAAACCCATCATAAAAAAAGGGCTGGTGGAGTGGCTCAAGGTGTAGGCCCTTAGTTCAAACTCCAGTACCGTAAAAACCCAAAAAAACAACAACAAAAAAACTAGAAGACAGTTTGTTGTGGTGCTCTCCTGTAATCCCAAACACTTGGGAGGCAGAGGCAAAGAGAATAGAGAGTTCCAGGTCAGCCTGAGCTTCTTAGGGAGAAACTGTCTCAAAAAACCAAAAAAGAAAAAAGAAAAGATGAAAGGTGGCTTTATTTTATTCCACTATTTCCTTACTGTATGGAGTCTTTAAAGAACTCTGACTACTTACGAAGAGTCTCTGTAATCACCCAGCTGCTGGGTGATCAGGAGTAAGGATTTCTCCCCTCCCCCTCCCTGCCCCCTTATTCCTTCTTTTGTTCTCTCACACTCCCTCAGCTTGTCCCACTGCCCCGGAGGCAGAGAAGCAGACTGACCGGGTGTTCTCATTCCATCAGGTCTTTCTTCTTCTGGCCTTATCCCTCCCTCCACACCCTGCCACACCCCTCCCTCCCCTAGTTTGCACAATTCCTTGGGGTCTGGGTAGGTTGAAGAAGAATGGATCATTACCCCATCAGAGAGATTAAGAGCTGGGGCACTTGCCTAGGGAGGTGTATATTAAGGGACAAGCAGGCTCAGCCCTTAGGGGTCAAGGGAGGAGTTTTAGCACTGGTCTGCCAGTGCGTGCTCTGTGCTAAACTTGCAGGGGGACTTATAGCCTGAACTATTTTGTAATCCCACTTCTTTGTCTAGTGGAGGTCTCAACGTCCTCCTCTGAGGTTGAGAAAGAAGCTGAGGGTTAACGGCTCATATCCTGTGTCTTTTCTCAGCAGCCAGCACAGCAGCCAGCAGAGTAGCCACGACGATGATTCCAGCAGGTTCCTGAGTCCACGAGTGCGGGAAGAAAGGTAAGATCAAAGGAGGGAGAGAATGGGAGGAGAACGACCATGAATGGGGTGAAAGATCCTTGAGTGAGACTGCTTCTATCCTGTGTGAAAATTTTGGGAAACAGAAGCATAGGGGAGTGCCAGACCTTTGCGCTTGGAGACTAGTGCAAAGACAAGCTGTGCACTCAAGAAACCAGGAGCAGCAACACCAAGGGCTGACTCCAGTCAAGGGTGTTTGGTGTTCAGCAAGGAAGAAGCCCCCATGTGGCAAACCAAATATGCTGGCAACACTTTGCATTTAGGATTTGAGCCATGCCTGATTAGGTTACATGCGGTGTGGATCAGGTGGGAAAAGGCTAATTTGTGCCTGAGATGTTGTGTATAATGTCACATGGCAGCAGCATGCCAGCCTGTCTGGCTTGGTGTGGATTGTGTGTGGTAGAGGATAATGGAGAGCAGGCTGATGACAGGATTTGAGGTTGAAGCAGCTTTGCACTCTGGATGTGAAGACCAGACAGTATCTAAGTCTTGCAGTGCTGTGAGTGGTAGACAGAGGTAGGCTTGTGGTTGTAAATTAAGCTTCTTTGCCCAAAGAAAGTCAATTGAACTTCAGTGCTGGACATTGAACCCAGGGCTTTAAGTATGCTAATCACGGCCTCTGCCATGTTTAGTAGTGATAGGAACTAAAGGGCTCAGTTGGCCTGTTACAAGAGACAGGGTTTCACTATGTGGCCTAGCCTGCCCTGGACTTTGTGATCCTCCTGCCTCAACTTCCTGAGTGCTGAGATTACAGACATATACCACTACCCCTGGTAAGATTTAAGTGCAGAATAGCCATAAGGTGGCACCTAACTTGAAAGGATTTTATGTGAAAAAAACATAGGCATTTTCAACTTTATTTTTCTGGGAAGCACTGGGATTTGAACTTGGGGCTTCATGCTTGCTAGGCACGTGCTCATACTGCTTGGACCACTTAACATAGGAGTTTTATTTATCAGCCAAATACGAGTCAAATGATTTTTGAAAGTTTTGTATTCACTAACAGAAGCACGGTGCATCGATTAAGAGGCCTAGTTATAGTCTGTATGAGTTTGAGTAATCTGGAGTTCGTTGAAAATGGATAGTAATGTCTATGAAACAAAGATTAGGAAAGATAACTACACCATTATAAGGGCTGGATGATGGAAAAAGGTTTGACTTGGAAAAGAGAAGATGTAGGATGACTCTAACAGCACCCAAAAATGAAAGCCTAAGAACTAGAAGGATCCAGCTAGGTTAGGAAGAACGTTCTGTGATCAGAGCGGTGTAGTGGAAAAGGCCTTGAAAAGTAATGAACTAACCCTCCACAGAAGAATTGGAGCCAAAGCCTGGTGGTGTGTCAGTCAGGGGTTCCATCCTGGGTGAGAGAGCTGTGATTTCTAGATCCTTCTGTCTACATTGCAAAGCCTGTGAGTTCTGCCTTGTTCTCAGGATTTTTTTTTTTTTTTTCTTCCCTCGGTACTGGGGCTTGAACTCAGGGCCTATACCTTCAGCCACTCTACAGCTATTTTTTGTGATGGGTTTTTCTAGATAGGGTCTCTCGAGCAAACAGTTTACCCCGGCTGGCTTTGAATGAACTCTGATCCTCCTGATTTCTGCCTCCTGAGTAGCTAGGATTACAAGTGTGAGCTACTGGTACCCACCAAGTTCTCACTTTTATGTTCATTATTAACCAAAGTGAATGGTGCAGCTCATCAGTTTAGACCGAGGGTATATGAAGGCATGGTGCCCCTAACTGGCAAAGACTATTCTCCTTGAAATACAAAATCACTTGTGATCTGCGGGCAGCTCCCTCAGTCCCTAGAGTAGCCTATACTCTGTCAGGCTTTCCGGATTTCGACATCCATAATCTCAAATGAGAATGGGCTACAGAGGTCCCTAGCACAACTTGCTTCCCTGTCCTTGCCCACCAAAAATCTTCAGAAGCATGCTGTCCGTTATTGTGATGTCCTCGGTTGCCGTTCCTCTATCAAGTCCGTGATTGCCAGCCCCTTACCTCACTTCTGTTTTCTCTGCTGCTTGGGCCATTCCAGGGAGAGACAGTCAGTAGCTGACTTGCACTTACTCTAATACCTTTTCCCAAGGATAACCTGGCTTTTGCTGTAGAACATGGTGGCTTGCTAGCAAGAGAGCTCTGCCTTTTGTTGGCTATTTGGGAATGCATATTGATATAAATTCTAGCTCCTTCTCTGACCATTCCTCACTAAAACGCTGTCATCTAAACTTTGCCCAGAAAAACCCTCTAGATTTCTTCTCTTGCTTTTTCTTCCCATCCTGAGTCTACTGAGTCCCTAATCTCTTCATGGTGGATGTGGATGTTTGCTTCAGTTGACTATGGACATAAGAGGCACAAAGGGATGTGGTGAGTTGTGTAGTTCCTATGACAGTCTCTGTGGATGTCCCCCACCTGAGAAACTCAGGGCTGGTACATGTTCAGCATGGTCTTTCCCAGTGAAATCTCTTCTCAACCCAGTGGGCTCCTTCTGGAGAGATCAAGTTCCCAGACCTCCAATTAGCCACCAGCCTTGACTCAGAACTCTTACACGCTGCACTCAATTCTTCCTGTAATACATTTCCACCCATTTTAGAGTCTCTCTGGTGTGTGTAGGGTGTTGGTCTGTGATGTCCTGGTCTACAGCAAATAGGACATTTGAACCTGAGGAGATTTGTGGCAATGGTGGAGATCTGGCCCATGTTCCTCACTCTGGGCCCCTTTGACAGACAGGGCACTGTCCCATTAATGGCGGCCTTTCCACATTGATGAGTCCTTCCCATAACCTCATTTCCTCTTTGCCACTCCACGGACAGGCAGCTGGAGCAGGTATTATCATGGACTGCAAATGGCCAATGGTGAGGTGGGTATTAGGCATCATTTTCTGAGACTGCTTCTTTTTTTTTTTTTTTTTATTATTCATATGTGCATACAAGGCTTGGTTCATTTCTCCCCCCTGCCCCCACCCCCTCCCTTACCACCCACTCCGCCCCCTCCCTCTTCCCCCCACCCCCTCAATACCCAGCAGAAACTATTTTGCCCTTATTTCTAATTTTGTTGTAGAGAGAGTATAAGCAATAACAGGAAGGGACAAGGGTTTTTGCTGGTTGAGATAAGGATAGCTATACAGGGCATTGACTCACATTGATTTCCTGTGCGTGGGTGTTACCTTCTAGGTTAATTCTTTTTGATCTAACCTTTTCTCTAGTACCTGTTCCCCTTTTCCTATTGGCCTCAGTTGCATTTAAGGTATCTGCTTTAGTTTCTCTGCGTTAAGGGCAACAAATGCTAGCTAATTTTTTAGGTGTCTTACCTGTCCTCACCCCTCCCTTGTGTGCTCTCGCTTTTATCATGTGCTCATAGTCTAATCCCATTGTTGTGTTTGCCCTTGATCTAATGTCCACATATGAGGGAGAACATACGATTTTTGGTCTTTTGGGCCAGGCTAACCTCACTCAGAATGATGTTCTCCAATTCCATCCATTTACCAGCGAATGATAACATTTCGTTCTTCTTCATGGCTGCATAAAATTCCATTGTGTATAGATACCACATTTTCTTAATCCATTCGTCAGTGCTGGAGCATCTTGGCTGTTTCCATAACTTGGCTATTGTGAATAGTGCTGCAATAAACATGGATGTGCAGGTGCCTCTGGAGTAACAGTCTTTTGGGTATATCCCCAAGAGTGGTAT
Organism: Castor canadensis; assembly: GCF_047511655.1. Classification (NCBI taxonomy): domain Eukaryota; kingdom Metazoa; phylum Chordata; class Mammalia; order Rodentia; family Castoridae; genus Castor; species Castor canadensis. The sequence goes on along the minus strand of NC_133387.1, from coordinate 178,724,631 downwards.
TGCTGGATCAAATGGTAGATCGATGTCTAGCTTTTTAAGTAGCCTCCAAAGTTTTTTCCAGAGTGGTTGTACTAGTCTACATTCCCACCAACAGTGTAAGAGGGTTCCTTTTTCCCCGCATCCTCGCCAACACCTGTTGTTGGTGGTATTGCTGATGATGGCTATTCTAACAGGGGTGAGGTGGAATCTTAGTGTAGTTTTAATTTGCATTTCCTTTATTGCTAGAGATGGTGAGCATTTTTTCATGTGTTTTCTGGCCATTTGAATTTCTTCTTTTGAGAAAGTTCTATTTAGTTCACTTGCCCATTTCTTTATTGGTTCATTAGTTTTGGGAGAATTTAGTTTTTTAAGTTCCCTATATATTCTGGTTATCAGTCCTTTGTCTGATGTACAGTTGGCAAATATTTTCTCCCACTCTGTGGGTGTCTGAGACTGCTTCTAATACTCTAAACCATGTGATCAATTATATAATGATAGATCGTTTCGTAGAACAGGCAAAAAATTAACATTGATTTCTTTTGCTTTAAAGAGCAAAATTATAGTCTTCCGGTATAAGATGCACTTTCAGCTGGTTTAATAAAAATATTGATTTTTCTTCCTGGTACTGCACAAGGTTCAGAATGAACACCATATTTAGAGACGAAGTAATAACCCTACCATAGTCATGCATTGCTTCACCATGGGACAATCTTTCGGTGGCTTTCTCATTGTTTGGACATTATGGAGTGTGCTTACCCAAACTAAGATGGGTACAACATTTCTAGGCGATTTAGTCTTACTGGGCCATCTCATAGTTATGGTACATCACTGATTAAAGTGTCCTTATGACTATAGTAGGTAAAGTGTCTCTATATGGTCAAACTTGATGACTTCTCAGAATTGTTTTTCCTCATTCACATCATGTTCTGTCCTGGAAGAGGGCTTTTGGAGCCATGGCAGGGGAAGAAGAAAGTAGCTTCATTCATGCAGAGTGACTATGATTTCCTGGGACTCTGTGGCATCCAGGAAAAAGGTTGATTTAAAGGTAAGAATCCATTTATTGAGAAATGGGGATTGTTTTAGAAGTAGGAACAATCCCCCAGGTTTCCAGTGAAAAGGAAAATAGACAAATTTCCCAAAGTTTGTGTATGTACATGTGCTGAAATGCAGGATATTATTCCATTTTCATGCTTCAAGGTGAAGCCAGTGGCAAACCAAAACACTGGTTCCTAAACCTAGGAAGAAAGCTGGACCAATTATTAGGGTTTCAAGTACCCAGATCTATATTTAGTACCTTTCTCCAACAGCTGAAACACCTAAACAAAGTGAGGACCGTAGAAAAAAGAGCTGTTTTATTAAGGACCTTTTGTTTATGGCAGGCGAGTGTCAACAGAACGTGTTCTCACTTGACCAGAAGACCTTTGAGCAGTAGGAAAGCTGAGACATGGAACGGGAAGGTGCACATGTGAGTGCCAAGGCAGGGCTGTAGCATCCTGCAGGAGCAGGACAAAACATGCAGGAATGTGTGCAGGATATAGGATGTAGAGGAGCCAGCGAGAGCCCAGGCTACATGTCGAGTGGAGCTCATTGACTGCTGATAACATTGCTATATCCTTAAGAGCAAACAACTTGCAGTTCAGGAAGACTGCATTGAGCACTTTCTTTGTTCCTTACTAATTGTGCATTTTAATTTTTTTGGTGGGACTGGAGTTCAAACTCAGTTGAGCTTGCCAAGCAGGCACTCTACCACTTGTGCCATACCTCTAGTCCATTTTGCTCTGGTTATTTTGGAGATGCGGGAGTCTTGTGAACTGTTTGCCCAGGCTGGCATCAAACCACTGTCTTCCCAATCTCAGCTGCCTAAGTAGCTAGGATTGTAGGCACGAGCCACTGGTGCCCAGCTGTACATTTTAATTTCATTTATTGCAGTGCTGGGGGTCATGCCCGGGGCCTCACATGCTAGGCAAGCATTCTACCATTAAGCTACATCCCCAGCCTTAACTGCATCTTTTTTTTTTTTTTTTTTTTTTTTTGGTACTGGGGCTTGAACTGAGGGCCTTCACCTTGAGCCACTCCACCAGTCCTATTTTTGTGAAGAGGTTTTTCCAGGTAGGGTCTCGTGAACTATTTTGCCCAGGCTGGCTTCAAACTGTGATCCTCCTGATCTCTGCCTCCTGAGTAGCTAGGATTATAGGCGTGAGCCACCGGCACCGGCCCTAACTGCATTTTTAAAAGCAATTTGGTTAACTGTTCTCAGCCTTAGCTCTCATTTACAAAAGTCTGTTGTTAGTCACATCTTCTTAGAAAGAATAAACGAAATGACATGTGAAGTGCTTGCTAAATGGTAGGTACTCTTGTTTTAGCTGCCATGAGGTTTGATTCCTTTTAGGGCAGAGCAACACTCTTCTGCATTTGAAGAACCAGAGACAGAAAATATGGGTAGAATATTGAGCACCTGCAAATGTCAGATCCAGAACTTTGGACAAATAGCTTAAGGTGTGGCTTTTTTTTTTTCAAGAGCCTTATTGTCTTATGGTGAGATGTACTTGCAAATAAACGAGTGTAGTACAATATAGTAATTGATATGGAATTACATATAAGGTAATAAAACTAAAGAATTTATTTACTAAATGCTCACTGTGTGCCAAAAGTCTGGCCAGTGAATCTTGCATACATTTTCTTAATCTAATGCCCTCGATGACCCTGATCAAGCTGATGCTGTTATTTCCACGTTAGAGTTTAGGAGACCAGAGCTCCATGAAGTTAAGAAACCTGCCCAGGAGTCACCAGGCTACTCTGCTGGGGGGCTGGGGGGCGGGCGCAATCCAGAAAGACTCCTGAGGGTGGGTGTGCTTCATCTGAGAGTTGCAGGATGAGTATGAGTGTCACATGGACAGCATTCCCAGGCAAGGGAACGGGATGTACATAAGCACGGAGGCGTGAGAAAGCAGGAACCACAGACGATTCATTCTTGCTGCAGCATTGTGTCCTCAGAGCGGGCTGCTAACAAGTGACCAGAAATGACTTTTCAAACTGGTAGGCAGGTGTTTGGTCATGCTACTTCCTGCCATATAAGGAGTGGGTAACTTTTTATTGATAGTAAAGTATGGAGAGATTTTGAGAAAGGGAGTACCCAGGTTTTTTAGGCCATCTGGGCTGCTATGACAGAATACCATAGGCCAGGTGGCATATTAACAAAAGAAATTTACTTCTCACAGTTCTGGAGACTGGGAAGTCCTGGTAGAGTCAGTATCTGAAGACCTATTTTCTTCTAAGACAGACATTTTCTTCCTGGGTCCTCATGAGCCATCATGGCAAAAAGAACAATTCTGGTCTTTTTAGTGTCTCTCTGTCTCTCTCTGTCTCTCTGTCTCTCTCTCTCTCTTATGAGGCAGGGCCGTGCAATGTAGCTCAGACTGAGCTCACTCTGCAGCCCACACTGGCCTGGAACTTGAGATGCTCCTGCCTTAGCCTCCCCAGTGCTGGGATTATTGGCACACAGCACCATGTGTAGCTCTTCAGTCTCTTATAGGGCCACTAATTCTTTTTGTTTGTTTGTTTTTTGAAATACTACTGTTCTTTGTTGCCATGAACTCAATTTAGTTTTTAAGTTTATTATTGTACTGGGGGTACATTGTGACATTTACAAAAGTTCTTTCAATATCTCACAGTTGAATTCACACTCATCATCATTCTTGTTTACCCCCTCCCCTATCCCTGGAATAGTTTCAACAGGTCTCATATTTCCATTTTCATACAAGAGTACATATTTCCACCATATTAAGGGCACTAATTCTATTTCTGAGGTTTCTATCATCATGACCTACTGACCTCCCAAAGGCTACATCTCCTATCCTTCCACATTGGAGGCTAGGCTTTCAGCATGAATTCCAGGAGTGGGGTATGCTGACATTTGGTCCATAGCACTAGGTTTTTCCCAGATACTTTTTTTTTGAAAAAAATCACATTGACACCAGTGAGGGAGATGGAATTTAGGGACAAACACTGGAAGCAAGTAGATGAAGTAGGAAACTACTAATAGTTTACCTGTTTCATTCTCTTATTTGGGAAATATTTATTGAGGTTAGGCAAGGTGGCTTACCCCTGTAATCTTATCTACTTGGCAAGTTGAGATTGTGAGGATTGAGGCTTGAGGAAAGCCTGGGCAAACAGTTCTTGAGGCTCCCATCTCCAAAATAACTGGAGCAAAATAGACTGGAGATGTAGCTTAAGCAGCAGAGCGCCTGCTTTGGAAGCACTGAAGCCTTGAGTTCAAACCCCAGACTCACCTAAAAAACAAAATGAAATAAAAGCAAATGGTGACAGGTACCACTACAGTAAGTAAACAAACAAATAACTAAATAAAATATTTATTGGGCTCATACTACAGGCTATCTACTCCGTAGGCACTGGGACTGTAACTGTGAATAAGTTATCAGCTGTCTCCTTTGTGCTGCTGACTCTCCAATGAGAGGAGATATATAAGTGAAGAAGAAAGCATCAAGCTGTAACAAATGCAATGAAGAAAATGGAAGAGGGTGATTGAATACAGCAAGGACTGAAGTGGGCAGGGAACGCTGACAGTCATGGCAACACTGGAGCTGAGACTAGAGAGCAAATTCTTGAATTAGGGCAGAAAAGAAGGAACCAGTCAAAGATCTGCAAAATAAATTCGACAGGACTGACATTTGGGTGGGGAGGTTGTCCAGGATGAACCTAAGGTTTCTAGTTTGGGCAGCAAAAAATTAGGCAGCACAGTCTAGATAGAGGCTGTGTGCCTGCCTGGGCTATGATTGTGTGTCCACCACATGCCTTGGGATCTTGGGGAAGTCAGTTGGACTCTATGTGCCTTCCTCATCTATAAAATGGGCATAATAACTGTTCATACCTTATAGGGCTATTGAGAAAATCAAATGTGTGTGTGTGATGATTAGAAGAGGGGCAGTGCCTGGTCCATGGCTAGCATTGGGCATGTGTTTTGCATCATCATCGTCATTATAAAAACAGTGGTTAAGAAGGAAGGATTTGAAAAGGAAGAGTGGTAGTGAATTTAAAGTACACCCGTAGTGTGTGCAGATGAAGAGAGGAACTGAGTGGTTGACTGTGAACTGAAGCTGAAGCTCGGGCAGAGATAAAGGGCTCTGTTTGGAGCTGCAGGTGTAACTCAAGGGGTAAGTGAGCTTGCCTAGCAAGCTCCAGGCCTTGCCTTCTGGTTTGTTTGTAAACAAACAAAAGATCTATTTAGGAGCTAAGTAAGTGTCTAGGCCATGGTGCAGAATTGAATATGCAGCATGTTTGTGTGGGAGGGCCTCAGAGTTGAGTCCTGGATTCCAGCCTGTTCAGCTGGGCAGTCTCTCTACTGTAAAGTAAGGAAGCCAGGTGTCAGAAGGCCAGAAAGTCGAGATCCAGATCACAAGAGGCAAGGGTCACCCCTGAGCAGGAGATGAGATGGATGTGCCCAGGCACTCACAGGTGATGGGGAAGGAAGGAGAGGGTAGTAGCTGCAGTTCTCTCTGAGAGCAGGAAGTGAGGCCATCTTCCAAGATCAGGGAAGGTGGAATCGGAGTGATCTGGAGGTTGTCTATTATTCATTTGGTTTCTTTTTTAAAATCACCTTTTCTCTGATTACCTTACATCATTTGTGTCTTGCTTTCCTCTTGGAATTCAACCTCATTCCTTCCAGTTAGGATAACAAAGGCAAACTTTACCTTGTAAACCTGGTAGTTTTGGTTAATTCTGCCTTGTCATTGGCCAATGAGACCCTGGAGGACAGAAAGTATACCTCTTATGCCTGACACAAAGAAAGCAATTATTTGTGATTCATGAATGAACAAACAGAGGGGCCAGGGTAGTGGCATAGTAAGTCAAAGAGCTCAGGAGATGAAGCCAGGCTAGAATTCAGACCTACTTCCAACACAGGTCTAATGACTGGAATATGCAGCCTCCAATTACAGGGAGAGTTGTTTTCTCTTTCTTCGTTTTCTTTTTTTGTGACAGGATTTTGTTACATAGTTGAGGCTGGCCTTGGACTTTCTTTTTTTCCTCGGTGGTACTGGGTTCTGGACCTTCTGTGCTCTACTACTTGAGCCACTCTGCCAGCCCTTCTGCATTGGTTATTTTTGGGGTAGAGACTTGCTTTACGCTCAGGCTGGCCTGGACCCCACAACTATCCTATTTGTGCTTCCCTACACAGTTGGGATGACAGGCGCTGGGATGACAGGTGCATTGCTGCTGCACCCAACAATTAGTTGGGATGAGGGTCTCCAGAACTTTTTGCCCTGGTTGGCTGTGAACCTCGATCCTCCCCATTTCCACCTCCTGAGCAGCTAGAATTATAGGTTGTGCCACCATCTATTCAATTCTGCTTATTCTATCCTAGAAATTGTCTCCAATAGCATATTTCTTGGAATTCCCCATGGCCCTATGTTCACTCAGGTGATTCCTCATCACGAGGAAGAAGCCAAGTAGCAAGCCCTGTGGGAGCAGTGCCCACTGGCCCTCCCTCTCCCTCCAGCGCCAGCAGCTGACATCACATGCAGGTACAGCTCCATCCTCCCTGTCTGAGGACAGGAAGAACAGAGGCTTACAAAGTGCCCACAGCACTGCCAGATGTGGAAAGATGGAGGAGAGCCCTGCATGGGACTGTGGTTTGGACAGAAGGCAGGGAGGATCCTGTTAGCACAGAACGCCATCAGATCTCTGCGCCTGCCTGTGTTTTGTATGGGACGGCAGGGCAGAGAGAGTCTATGTGCTGCAGGAGCCCACCGTTGACAGCTGGGTCAGCTGCAGAGGCAGTGAGTCCATGTGGCTCCTGAGTGAGCCCCCAGTCCTCAAGGTTTCAGCTGCCATGTGGCTGGCACTCCTGTGAGACCAGCATGGTGCAGAATATGAGCTCCGAGACTGTGTCATGCAGCACAGCTGTCAAGCAGGCTTGCCACTACCACGTCTCGCTGAGGAAGAAGCTGGCCTTCCTGAGAGCCAAGTAGGTGGCAGGGGTCCTAGAGGTCAGGATTGTGATAGCCTGGGGTTCTTGACAGAGGCAGGAGTACTTTGGGGGCTTTGCTTACCTATTTGGAGCCATCATAGGTCCCTGCTAAGTGATAGGTGCCCAAGAGGGAGATAGATGTGTTGTAAGAGGCTAAAGGGGGTGTCTGTTTCTCATTGTGTGTCTAGAAGGTGACTTGACTCCTCACTGGATCCTTCTTCATAACTGGCCAGCTCAGTGACAGCTTTTTCTTTTTTCATGTTAAATTACTTCAGTCAGTAAAGAACTTGGAGGACCCAAGAGCAAGGACCTGTGGAGAACCATGAATTCTACCTGGGCAAGGTTTTTGGGAGTGTTGGTAAATCCTGCCCACTGACAGGGACCCAAGAGTAAGGTCTTTAGGAGTGTTGGTAAATTCCTCTCATTGACAGGGATCCAAAATTGAGATCTTTGACTTAATGAGGTCATTTCTTTTGTCCCCTCTTCTCTGGACTTTGCTCTGACACCAGGTCGGAGCAGATGGCTGCAGAGACACGGGCATAGTCAGGTGTGGGATGTTTTGTTCTAATGTGGACCCCACACCTGGCAAAACTGCTGCGGTGGCTCTTGGGCTTCTGTGATAAGCAGAGGTGAAGAGGTTTCCTGGAGGGGGAAGGGGTTCCAACCAGCCACTGAGATCAGAGTTAAATTTGAAACTTTTGAGGCATTTGAAAGAGAGGGAAATGTCAATTTAGGGGCAGGTTTCTTGTTTTTCTTTTAATATGAAGCGAAACACAGTAGTGAGAAAAATGAAAGATGGGACAAATGAAGTGAGGAGAGAAAAGGAAGGAGAAAGATAGTAAGAAGCTAACTGGATTTCAAAGTAGGGGTTAGAAAAAGAAGATGAATTTAATCTTGGTTCTCTGTCTCTCTGGGTGTCTGGTTCTCTCTGTCTCGTCTCTACACACACACACACACACACACACACACACACACACACACGGCCCAGGCATAAATGCCCATGACTGTGTAGCCATCTTTTGACAGGTGTTTTCTCCTAGTTTTGAGGGTGGAGGGCAGAGGCTGAAATCTTCCTCACTTTGGTTGACATCTCTGTTACTGACTGCGCAGTGTTGTGCATTGCAAATAGTGGGCACTTGGTCTTTTGATCCTACAATATGGTGTTGGTGTTGGACAAGATTCTCTCATTAATGGCTGTGTGTGTAGAACTCAGGATTGCTTTGATGAGACCTTCATTTAAATTCTGACTCTTCCACTTTCTGGCATACCAGAAAATTATTTTATCCCTCAGGATCTATCTCCTTCCTAAAAAAATAGAGATAATTATACCTACTTTGTAAAGCATTCAAAATGAGAAAAAACAGGAAAAGCACCTATGTGTCTGATACATGCTAAACACTCAGTATTACTATTACTAGCATGTAACAGGCTGGGCTAAGCCTGTCAGGTACTTGGAAGGGATGTTTCAGCTAGAACCCCAACATTTGAGAGCTTAAGCCACAAAGTGCATGAAAGGTGACTGACGTTTGGCTTGTTAGTTGTGAGTGAAGTCATTCACTGTAAACTCCGATTCTTGCGCTTCTGATGACTGAGCTATGAGAGTGGGGTGAGGAGCCAGAAGGGCGGCTTGTACTTGAGCTTCCTGACCTGCATGAAGCCAGTAGGACTCTGTATGGAGAATGGCCGGGGGTGCTCAGCCAGGTCCAGCTAACTAGGAAAATGGCCCATGTCAGAAAATGGCCATGTCAGTGATCAAGTGTTACAGTGCTCATGACCTTTTGTAAGTAACTGAAAGGGACCCCAGAGATTCTTATTCAGATCCCAGGGAGGATAGTGCTATAGTACAGTGCAGGAGAGAGAGGGTGGAGAGGAAGACCTAACTTCTGCCCCCCCTGTTGTCTCCTCCCATCCCAAACCTCCTCAACCTCGGTTTCCTCATCTGGGAGCTGAGACAAGTTCAGGCCTCCTCCTGCCCTACCCAAATGGGCTTGTCCCTCTCCCTTGTATCACCATGCTGTCTTAGCACTAATCCCATGTTGTACTTGTCTGTGTTTGTTGACTTGGTCATTGTCTGTCTCCCCTACTCCTCCTTAAGCTTCATGAGAACAGGGATGGGTTGTGTTTTATTTAGTATGCCTCAAGGCTTAGCCCAGTACCTAGCACATGATAGGTACTCGATTTGTTGACTGAGTCAATGAACTAGTAAATAGCTCTAACATTTTGTGACCATAGGATTCTGTGACTCTGTCCCAAATGCAGGGTAAAGAGTGGTTTTTATATATCTATTAATCTTAAGACTTCTTATGATTATGGAATGGTTTGATCTGTGACCATCCACCGTATGTTCCCTTTTCTTTGATCCTCATGCTTAGGGACTACCTGGTATGGTGGAAGACTGTGCAAATGGCCTCTGGATAATAGAGAGCAGGGACTTTTTTAGGTCTGGAGGCGGGGCAGAGAAGCACATGGATGCTGCTATCCTTCCCCTCCCTCCCTGTGTTCCCAGTTTATAGCTTCCTATGCTTCTCTTGCTGTCAGCAGAACTGTCTGCAGGTGTAACCATCACCTGCTCTGTGTTTCTCCTACTCCAGCATTTCTTCTTTTCTGCCTGAGAAAGGGGGGCTTGTTAATTATAGCTTAGCAAAGCACTTGCTTTCTCCGCTGACGCCATAATTGGGATTTAGGTTTGGACAACTGGCAGCATGGGTGGTAAATTTCATTCTCCAGCTTTCCTACTTCCTGCTGGGAAAAATCCCAACCTCCTACCAGCCATGATGAAGAAGGAATGTGAGTCGGTGACAGTTTGGGGACTCATGACAGAGAATCCACCTTTCTTTAAGCTGTATTCTTTGCTTCTCTCATACTCCAAGGTTGAGATGATGACATGGAATGAAACCTCTGAGTTCTCTTCTTAATCATCAATTAATAATCTAAGCTCAGAACAGCTCTTTGCAGAGAGCAGTCTGGGCTTATCTATCTAGGTATTGAAGAAGTCATTGTACCAGAAGTTGACACTCCATCTTGGTTGCAAAACCCTACCCAGTGTGTACCACCTATATGTATGTATGAATTATGTATGCATACTTCTGTACTAAATATTTTGTAGGTAGTATGACAAAGTGGAGATTTTAAAAGGAAAAGATAAAAATAAATATAATATGCTGGGTGTGGTGGTGAACACCTGTAAACCCAGCACTTGGGAGGTTGAGGCAGGAGGATGGAGTATTCAAGGCCAGTCTGGGCTATATGGCGAGACCCTATCTCCAAAAAACCAAACTAGACCAAACAAAATGAAACAAGACAAAAAGCAGCAACAACACACACACAAATACAAGAGGTAATATTTTTTTTAATGCAGAGCCATGTCCCCTTGATGACAGTGGACATCAGCCTTGTGTTTTGGAATTGCAGGCAGAGCTTGTTCAGTAAGCAGATTCCTGGGCTCCACTCTGAAATTCATGACTTGGGTGGGACTAGGAATCTGCCAGTAAACACATATCCTAAGGTTTTCTGATGCAGGCAGTTGTAGACCATGCATTGAGGAACGGTGCCTTAGCCTAAGCCTTCTGTGATCCTGCTCTAAGCATGTAATTTAATAGGTCTGGGACAAGGCAGGGGACTTTTTACATGTGACCTGGACATACAATTTCTAGTTTCCCCTACCTGTCTTGCGCCTAACCCAAGATTCACCTTTCTGCAGCCAGGAGAAAGATGGGTGTGGCATGGTGTGGTGAAATTAAGCATTCCATCTGTTAACGGCTTTCTAGCTTCTTTTCTTTTTATTTTCAGGCATGTGAACCATAGCAATGAACTGCTGGATCTTTTCTCTCTCTCTCTCTCTCTCTCTCTCTCTCTCTCTCTCTCTCTCTCTCTCTCTCCCCTGTCTGAAGATTAAGCTCTTCCATTGAGATAGAGCAGAACTTATTGCAACCCTGATTCAGAAGGGTCCAGGAAGCTAGGAAGAGGGGTGGAGGGAGTTGGACTTTTAAAACTCCTGGTTTATTGGTTGAGTTTTGAAAGCCCATGACACATGGGAAACAATTTCACCTGTTAGGTGTCTTTCCCTCTACAAATGAAACAGATCTGTTACCTGTGTTTCCTTTTCTGGGCAAATGACCTGTGGATTCTCAGCTGGCTGAGTTGTCCTTGCAAATAAGGATAAAGGACAGAGACTGACAGATGAGGCTCTTAAGCAGGACTTACAGGGTCAAATGCTCTGTGTTCTTCCCTAATCCGTGAATTCTGCAGTATTAAGTGGCTATTTGCTTACATAATGGGAAATTAGCTAAGGAAATTAATTGGGGTCTCTTTCAGCAAAGAAGTCAGTAATTATAGGAAACTCTCACCGATGTACACAGACAAATAGTACATTCCAAGACAACACAGTGTTTATGTACTTAGCTTGTGGGAACAATATTTAAGTTCTGAGGTGGTTATTTTTAATAATACTAGCTGCCTTTGGCTTTCACTTTTGTTTTTTCTTTTTGAGACAGGGTCTCTCACTAATAGCTCCATCTGGCCTTGAACTTTGCAATTCTCTTGCCTCGGCCTGGAATTACCTGAATGAGCCACCACAAGGTGACAACTGATGGCTGCCTTGTTTGTTTCTCTTTTCTTCCTTCTTTCTTTTGATAGCTGCCATTTTGCAGGCTTATGTGTGAAGCACTGGGGTTTCTGTATGCTGTCTTATTTAATTATAACAGCAGTCCTATAAGGGAAATTACTATTGTACCCATTTTGTAGATGAGGCTTGACTGTCCATTCTCAGGGCTTGGTAGTAGCAGGGCTGGGACTCAGCTCCAGAGCTCAAGTTCTTATTTGCAGGACTGTGGCTTCTCAAAGAAAAGAGAGGTGGCTCTCAGGGATCCTGTGCAGAACTGGCTTTTCCTTGGATCTGATGGTCTTTCTTCCTTTTCAGCTTCCTGGGATTTGAGCTCCAAATGTAGAGCTGTATAAACAAATCTGTTAATAAAGGTGATCCCTAAGAAAGCTGCAGAACCAGACAACAAGAAAAAAATTGACAAGGAAAGAATAGAACCCAGTGATTTTGAATGATCCAGTTAAAAAAATCTTTTTAAAGTATATTTCCTGTGCCTTGTTGACTGAGAAATACTTAAGAATTTTTAACTAACAAGTTGTATGTAGGAAGTTCCAGAATACCTCTTTGTTTGACAGCATCTTCCTGATGCTTTCTGTCTGTTTTACTGTCTAGTCTATGTGGCAGAACAGAATCGTTGCTATTCTTACCTCTCAGCAGGTACCAGCTGAAGCCCTGTGAGTATCTGCGTGAACTCGGTCTTTCTCCATCGGGCTTGTCAGTCCTCCTGCCAACTCACCAGCAGTTTTCCAATAGGAGATCTGAGTCTGCTGCTTCTTGTTGGACTATCAGGGATCTGTGACCATTGACTATCTGCCACCTTATCCTGTGGTCTCAGCTTCAGCAGCAGTTACTAGAGTATCTCCAGTGGCTTATGCCCCTGACAGTCAGGCATCCTGACCACTTTCACATCTTCTATCCTAATGATTCTCTTGTACCTTCCTCTGTCTGCAGGGGAATGGTTTGGCGGAACAATGGAAAGGTACTATGCACCATGAAAAGGTCAGACAGTACCACTGAGCCCTTGGCTCTCTTCCCTTCATGATCACCCCATGCTCCCTCAATTCTGTGGCTGACTTCCTATATATTCTCACCTGAAACTCTGGTCTGATAGGCTCTAAAGTCCAATGCTGCCCTGCCTTACGACTTGTGTGAACATTGGCAAAATCTCCAGGGCAGGGAATGCCAGCCACAGTATGTGTTTATGATCTTTTCCCTTTTGGAAGCATTAACTCTACTTTGTCATCTGAATGCACAGCTCAGGAACCAGCTGCAGCTGGAGGTGGTGTGACTGTGTCTAGAGATGGAAGGTAACAGAAGGAGTTGCATTACCAGTGCTAGCTTTGCGTGGGCACCAAACAGATGACTTGGAGGATTGGGGCAACTCTTGGAGCACCCATTGTTCCCACCCTCCTGGGTGTCCCTAAGGTAGTTATTATAAAGACATTTTAGTAAGCATTTGGTGAATGTGCCTGTTAGCTGTTGGACACTGTACTGTCATTTATATTTCACCATTTTCCCTATGAAATAATATTACAGTTTGAGTACTCCTAGAGTGAATATCTGAAATCCAAAATGTTCCAAAATTTGAAACTTTGAGCACTGACAGATGCCGTAAGTGGAAAATTCCGCACTTGATTTCAAGTGATGGGTCATGGTCAAAACGAAGATTCATTTAAAAAAAAAATTACTTTCAGGCTGTGTATATAAGGTGTATATAAAACATAAATGGAATTTGCATCTTGATTTCGGTTCAGTCCCCAAGGTGTCTCATCATGTGTATGCAACTATTCCAAAATTAAAAAAAAATCCAAACCTCCAAACCCAAAACATATTTTGCATAAGGGATTCTTAACCTGTATTATGACATTCATTTTGCAGATAGCAGAGGCTTAGAGAGGTTTCATAATTTATTTAAGACTACACAACTGATTAAATAATGGACTAGAATTTGGACCAGGTAATTTACCTCTAGATCTTAACCACTATGCTATGCCGTTCTGTCTAGTTCTAGAGGCTGAGGCCAAGATCATACCATTTATATTCATGTTATCTGTGAGGGTCTCAGGAATTGTTAGCAGCTAAGGAAGGTAGGACTTGCATTTGCTAAATTGTGTTGTTTTACCCTAAGGAACTCTAGGTGTAGTAGAATAGTGGGGTTTGCAGTCAAGGCCCTCAGTCTTGAAGGAGCTGGGAGGCTGAGGGGCTGGGGCACCCCCTTTATGTAGCTGGCAGGACTTGAACTCCTCCTGTCTTCTCTTGCTTCTTCCTTCACAGCAGAAGGTGCAGTATAGCAGGTGAATGGCCTCTAAGCCAAGGCTATCTCCTTTTCTCCTAGAACTTGGACTTTCTTCCCCCCTCCCGTCTCAACTGCCTCAGAATCTTTTCCACCTCAAGCTGTCCCACCCCAAGCACTCCCACTACTCCAGAAGCAACTCTGCTTTGCAAGACCAATTTGCACTTGAGCTCTGCAGGGGTAACTCTCATCTCTCTGGCTGTCGTTATGCTGGGCAGCTTCTTTCCATCCACAACTTCTCTTGGATGCATCTAGTCCTCTTCTGGACACTCACATGTTGCATTGCATAGTCTCTTCTCGCCTCCACATCCAACCTGGTCAGTATCCTTATTTCTTTCTGTTTTGGATTTTTTTTTTTTTTTTTTTTTTTTTTGCGGTACTGGGGTTTGAACTCAGTGCCTCACACTTGCTGGGCAGGCACTCCACCTCCTGAGGAGCCACTCTGCCTGCCCTTTCTTCTGGATTTTTATGTGAACTCTTACTGTTGGTGATGATTTTTCTCCCAGCTCCCTCTTACCAGTATCATTCAGTTTCCCCTCCCCCCCCCCCAGCATTTTCTATTGCCTTTCCTTATTCTTTCTCCTTCTTTTAGCAATCTCTGTTTTTGATGGCTTTATTTGCCTCAAACAGCAGGTGGTTTGTCTGTGGTAACACCTACCTCTATCATCATTTACTCTGGGAGACACTTAAAATGTGAGAGGTCACATGGAGGAGGCGCAGACAGGCAGTCAAACGCTGAGTAAAAAGCATATATACACCTAACATTTACTGTGTGCCAGACAATTCTAAGCCCTTTACAGGTGTTATCTTAGTCCTCATAACAGTTTTCTTTTTTTTTGTGGTACCAGGGCTTGAACTCAGGACCTCACACTTGCTAGGCAGGCACTACACCACTTGAGACAATCCCCAGCCCTTACTCATATCAGCTTTTGAGTTGAGTAATATCACTGTCTTACAGATGGGGAAATGGGGGCAGACAGTTACTCGTCCAAGGTGACACAGAGAGGAGTGGTTAAGTCGGAATGCAAGGCTAAGCTCTTCCTTCTGCTCAAGGTTGACGTTTAGATTGAAAGATGAGAAAATCACTCATGCAGACACGCACCCTGCACTCTTTCTCCCTTCCTCTGCTGTCTCTTTCCCATCCAGAAAACCTGTCATCCTCTGTATACAGGGAGTGCCTGCAAGTGACCTCTCAAGGTCTTCCTTCTTTAAGTTCCCTGTAGTTGTGTGAATCTCCCCCTGTGCCATTGCCTTCTTTTCAGTGTATAGGCAGCATCCAGACTCTATGAGGAAGGGATTTCACCTTTTTGGTGAAGGCGGCTGATCCCTATTGGCATTTCAAAATAAGCAGAGAGATTAAGCTACTCACTGTGTAAGTAGTGAAACATGGCTGCATGACTGCCTCCTGCTGAGAACTACATCTCCCAGAATGCAGCACCAGGAAGTTTATCTGACTTGGGCTTGAAACAGCCTCACTGGCTTCCGTGCAGCTCCACCTCCCGAGAGGTGGCTGCCATAGAGCCCTTCCTAAAACAACAGGTGCACTGTCCTGCTGGGTAGGAGCTATGCTCAGGGAATCTGAGTATCTATACTTCTTCTCCACTGTCAAAACTCACTTTCCTAAAGCATCTGAGTTTAGTTTTTTTTCCTTTTCTTAACTTAGTGCCTAAGTACAGTAATTAAGGAGTTAGAAAGTAATACCTAGGGTAAAGTAATTAGCATGAGTAATTGCCCTGGAGAGGGAATATTATAAAGAAGTATTTCTTTCCACCCCACTCCCCACTAAATAGTAAGTGAAATGAAATGAGTTGAAGGAGTTACCTAGTTCAAAAAGCGGAAGCAAATACATAGGAGAGAGGTTATTTTTATGAGGAATTAAGTCCTTCTGATAATTAACAAAGGTATAGAGTCAATGGCTTCTTAGGTCAGTTTTTTTTAATTCCTCTTTCAGTGTCATTTTCTTTTTTGTTTTGTTTCCTGGAATATTCTTTGGACTGGGGATATGTTGCCTCTCTCATTGAAGCCTAGTATTATCTCCCCCTTCCATCCTGCCTTGCCTTTTAAGTTGTCTACACCAAACAGCACTTCCTGCTACTTTGGATCTAAGACATGAGTTGCTTTGCAAAATACATGGAACTGGACTAGTGACAGGTTTTTTGTTTGTTTGTTTGTTTTACTTGTGGTGCTGGGGTGTTGGGAGTTGAGCCCAGGACCTCCATGCATGTGCTCTGTCAATGAGCTACATCCCCAACCCTTTTTCTTTGTTGTGGGGAAGCAATACTGAGAGTTGAACTTAGGGCCCCATGCTTGCTAGGCAGGTGTGCTACCACCTGAGCCACGCCCCCAGCTTGTTTTTTAAATTTTATTTTGACACAGGGTTTATCAAATGGCCCTGGCTGGCCTTGAACTTGAGACTCTCCTGCCTCAGCTTCCCCAGTAGCTGGGATTACAGATGTGCACCACCAGACCTGGCTATGTGATAGTTCCTTAAGAACTGAGTAGGTAAATGGTTTTGGTCACTGGAAAAATCTGGGTGGACTCCCATGAAGACAGGGTCTGGCTTCTGTGTGGTTTTGTTAAGACAGAACAGCCTCCTTCATGGGTACTAGCCTTCTGCTCTCCATCTGTACATGTGATTGTCAGCCTCGGAACACAGAGAGGACTGCAGGCCACAGTAATAGCCAAAGGAGCTTTACAGGCTTCTGAGGAGAGACAATGGTATGTGTGGAGTGGCACAGCCACCCACTGTTGGCTTTTGTTTTTGTAAGACCTAGACTCAGCAGGTGGAGGACCTGGCATGTGCAAAACCTTGGGTTCCATACCCTGTACTGCCAAAAAAAACCACATGTATTGGCTTAAATTCTACTAGTAGTTGAAATCTTCCATTGGGGGAAATCTGAAACCCAAAATGCCCCCAAATGTGAAACTCTGGAGTATTTTGGATTTGTGGATTAAGGAGGTTCAACTGGTAAAGTCTATGCAAATATCTCCAAACTTAAAAAAGTTTTAAATCTGAAACACTTCTGGTCCCAAACATTTCAGATAAGGAATATCCAACTTTCACGCTCTTTCTGTATTATTTGGATAGGATGAGAATGGGAATGGAAGAAAAGATGTATTCTGTGTTTAATGGCTGGAGAAAAATTACTTCCATGCACCAAGATATATGTTCTTCCCTCCTTCCACTTAGTTTTAGTCTGAACAGTAAAGCATCTTGATCTACTTTTCTGCCTATAGTGAATATGAGTAAATTGTTAATTCTCTTCATCTAAAAGCAATTTTCACTGTATACAGGAGACTCCACTAAATGTATACACTAACCTATGTATATTCTTGAGATTTTTTTCAATACTGCTTTACAGTACATTTTCTCATAATTTTTGATCTTCCCAAAAAGAGGCAGATGCGAAATCACAAATTAATTGACCTTTGGTATTTTCTGCGTCTGTGATAATGGGGAGCAGGAGATGGGAGCAGACTGAGGGATACAGTGAAGTGGTGAGAAATTTGAGATCATGAGGTTCAGTGGAGAGAGGCTTGGACTCAGTGAATATGGGGTTGAGTCCAGTTCTGCTCTGCTCACTGGGCAACCTTGGGTGAGTCACTTCAAGTCTCTGAATCTAAGCTTAAATATCTTTGGAATGGAGAAAACAATCTGTACCTCACAGGGTATCTAAGGACATGATGGAGTCCTATAAAGAATGAAGAGTTGTCAATACTATTGGTCTGGTCATTTAAGCCAGACCTATGTCTATTGTATAATCTGGGAATATTGTTGGCATTGTGGTTCTTTCTGTTTTTTTTTTTTTTTTTTTTGTGGCAGTACTGGGGTTTGAACTCAAGGCCTCACACTCACTAGGCATATGTGCTACCCTTGAGCCACTCTACCAGTCCTGTTTTGTGTTGGGTATTTTTTTTTTTTTGTGTTGGATATTTTTGAGACAGGGTCTGTGTACTATCTACCCAGGCTGGCTTTGAACTCTGATCCTCCTGATCTCTGCCTCCTGCATAGCTAGGATTACATGGGTCGTGCCTGGGGCTATTGTGGCTCTCGTTTACTTGTTTATTTATTTATTTGGCAGAACTGGAGTTTGCACTCAGGGACTCAAACTCCTACCACTTGAGCCACGCTTCCAGCCGTAAGGTATCATGATTCTTTTGAGACAACTCTTTCCTCTTTGTGTTGGTCTTACCTTAGCTTGTGGTATAACTGTGAAGTTGGGCTTGAACAAAGGGAGGTGATAGGAAAGAGTAAGGGAAGATAGAGTGGGAATGGGTGCGTGATCACACAATCCATGCCTTATTTTTCATTATCTTATACGGTAATTTGTAGCCCTTGCCTTGCTGGATTTTTCTGTGGTCTAGGGGTTGGATTGGTGGGAGAGGGAGTGGGAGAGGGAAACGGGGAGGCATCATTTTGTTTATGATCACACCGCTTCTGAAATAAAAGCCTATGTGGAAGTGAGTTCCAGGAGGCTGACATCCTTGTGTTGACTCTGGCTTTTTTTTTTTTTTGGGGGGGTGGTGGGCAGCATTTAATCTATAAAATGGAGCTGTCCCGGTAAGTTCCCATTCACTTATAGCCTCTGTGGATCTGAAACCATGGCATAAGGGAATTGATGGCCCTGCAGCCAGCCCACATGAACACATTGAGGACGCTGGTAGACAGAGGAAGAAAATAACAGGAGGGAGGACTGAGGGATGCTTGAGGACATGGGTCTGTTTTTCCACAGCCAATTCTCTCTGGCTGGGGGAAATAGCTTCTAGCTTTTGCAGGCAGATCAGAGCTCACATCTTGCTTTCCTGCTAGTTCTTAGGAGTGTTGCTCTCTAGTACCAGTGCTGGTGCTGGCAATGCTCACACTCAATATTTGCATCGTGTTTTCAGTAGAATACTTGTATTTAGTGGTGTGAGCAGCCCATTCCCCTCTTCCCAGGAGGGGCTCTTCCCCAGCTGCCCTTGCCTATCCCAGGCTGCCTGTGTAAAGGAGGCTGGAGAGGAAACTGTAGTCGCTGCAAGCAGAGCGGCCTGTCCCTGCTGGGCAGGAAACCTAGAGTGATGAATGGGGCTGGATGAAGTCATCCTGCTCCTCCAATCAGGCTGCTTCGACCGAGCCAAGGGCCTCTGCAGATTCAGCCTGGCTGCCGGCTGTTCTCATGTACCTTGAGACAGAGGCTGTGAGTCTCTGGGAGTGGAGTGGGGGGGTGTGAACCGCCCGCTCCTGGCTCCTGTGTAGGCCTCAGTCAGTCTGAATGTTATTGCAAGGTGAGTGGCTTCACCGGGCGAATTCCTCTCCCTCTGCATTCTCCACCTTGCTGTGCCGGCCTTGCTTTGTGGCTCTGGCACCTCATTGCACAGCACCTTCCTCCTGCTTCCATCTGAGTGCTTGCACCTTCCTGAGGTTCTCACACCTGCCCCCACCCCACCCTGAGCCCCTGCCCTCCCTGCTACCCCACCGCTGGCTCAGCGCCTGCCAGTGGCCTCTGCCCACATGCGCCCCTCATCCTGACCTGTGGGTACCAAATGGCAGTGATGGAAGGGCAGGGCCTCCACTCTGCGCCCTCTCCCCCACCAGGGGGAGCCTGGGAAGACGCATGCTGGTCCCCTGCATAGTCACAGCTATGGGGAGATGCCCTGACTCAGCCTAATGGACAACGTTGGGGATACAGGCAGGCCCTCCACCTTGCTGGGGGCCTCCAGGTGCTTTCTTCCCCTGGGGGTTCTTGGAGAGTGTAAGTAGGCCTTCTAGAGGGTGGTGTGCCCTTTCTGGGTGGACGTTTGTGACTCTTCCTTTTCTCTCTGGATGGTGCCGCTGCTCCTTAGGCCAAGTCAAGATCATGGAGCCGGCCGATATGGCGACTGCAAAGGTAGGATGGAAATGCTGCCGGCCGCACTGTGCGTAAGTGGCTTCGCTCGGCGACTTCTGCCTTTGGTTCACTTTCTCTTCCCTCCTCCCCTCAGTCCACCACTCCTGAGAATCCAGGGCTGTGTCCGTGGAGGGAAATGGCCTCAGGAGAGAGGAGGAGGTGTTAGGTCCAGCAGAGCACATGGGTCACCTTGTGTGCCTACAAGTCTGAGCCGATGGATGCAGGGGACACAGGGGTGCTGGGGGTGTCTGCAGTGTTTGCCTTTTTCTTTGGCTTTTCCACGCTTTTTGATTATCTTCATCCTTTCTGTTTTTAGTCACACCTCTCCTTTATTTGTCTTCTTCCTCTGCCTCTTCCTGCAATCCAGCGCTTGCTTTCTTAACCCATTTGTGCATCTGATACTGCCTTTCACCTTCTGTGTGCTTCTCATTCCCTCTCCTGTTTTGTAAGGGCTGGGTGGGGTTTGTGAGGCTAGACAGTCTTAGAAGCAGACGCAGCCTCTCTTGCAGCAGATGTTGGCCTTGGGATTGGTGATTTGGTGTCTGATTGGCAGGTGCTGTGCTGACCCCTCCCCCAGCTCATTGGCGCCCCAATGGCAGGCGGGTCTGGGCCCCTACAGGGAATGGTGCCTGGGTGCTGTGTTGTGAGCCCTCTGGGCACGCTAGAGGGCGATCCTGAGTAGTTTTTAAATCTCTACTGGGTCCAGCTTGCAATTTGAAATTTGTTTTTCTGTGTATTTTTCCAAGCAAGGAGCTTGAGCAATTGGGAGTGGATGGGGTACCTAAGAAGGCTGAATCTGTACAGCCCTCGCCCAGCCCCTGTGCTCAGGGGGACACCTGTAGTCCTTCCAGAAGGTCTTGGTCCTCTCTGGGGGCCTTGCTTTTTGGTCAGATGGCAGGGTCTCCTTTCTCTCAGAGATGGAAGACTCGACGAGGCTCAGACTTCTGGAACAGGTTGGGTACCCTGTGATGTGTATGGAAGAGAGCATGAGATAGGAGGCCCAAGGTGCAGGACCACTGCAGACAGTAATGAGTTATTGCAATCAGGACAGGTCTCTGGGAATCACAGTGCTGGGTGATTTCTCCATTTCTTTCTACATGCTGTGTGATTGGATGCAAGTTACTTACCCTCTCTGGGCTTTTATCTCATAGTCTTCACAATGGTAAAAATTACATGGATCTGTTTTAGGCATCTCAGATCTGTTTCATATTTGAAGAAAGGAGCTAAGAAGAGCAAATTAAACAAGAACAGATCTCCTTGGACCTTTTGTCTCCCTTTTCTTGCTTCCCTTTCACATACATTTGATTAGCCACTTTGCACACAGGGCCCTGTGTGCACACAAGGTGCTGTGCCCCCTTGGTGGTGTGCAGCAGTGGCCATGGGAGCAGGCATTGTGACTGTGTTTGGATCCAGTGTTCTGCAAAGCAGTTCACTGTTTGGGATGCTGCTGCCTGTGATGGGTGTGATGCCAGGGCCTTGCAAACCTGCTAGTGAAACAGCTCCTGGAGCTGTGTGTCAACCGGCTGTCTCTTGGGTGGGGTGTGGCTTGGGGACAATGGGGATTCTGTGGTTAGTTTGGGGGGCTGTGTTTATGTCTGCATTTGCATGTGGAGGCAGAAGCAGAGGTGGCTTTGTTTCCTCAGACCTTTCTTTCCATCCCCGGTCCACATTGTAGATATCAGGTGTAGAGTCAGATGTCAGTGCTGGATCATTCCTGATCCATGTGCCTTAGGACCTGGACCACAGAGTTACAGGAACTGGTGCTGCTCCACCAGCTGCTTCTTTAACCTTTTGGTCCAAGCTCCTTGGATGAGTTGGTTCAGGCCTTTTTCATCTTGGCTTGTGAACCATCAAGGGCCAGAGGCTTTAGATGAGGGTTCATGAGCCTCTTCTACCTGTAGGCAGAATTTTATATACTATCCTTGTGCATTTTTCTAGAGCAAGTATTCATGGCTTCTACCAACTTCACAGAAAGTGGTTAACTCAAAGCCTAAGAGCCTTTAATTGATCCTAGATGCTTCCACAAAGGACCTGTTTGTGTATCCCGGGCACACAGCCTTTAGCCCAGGTATGTTTGTTGTGGCTGACTATCAAATTCCTGAGAATGTCTAAAAGGCTAGGGAATGGCTGAGTGAGATACATTGGTAGGTCATTTACATGATTTGGGTATCATTTTTAAATGTCTAAGTATATGCAAATGCAGCCCCTCACCTCAACCTTTCCCATTTTATTTGTGTGACATTGCTCCTAGGATTTCCCTTAGGCTCAAAGCACTGGGTTAAGTTACTCCAGAATGAAATAGCTTTGGATGGGGGTGTGGCCAAGTCTTGGTGACAGCCCTATTAGATTCTGTTTGCTTTGGAGGTGTGACTTCATTTCTGGGAATCTGGAGTTTTGAGGCTCTGCTATTGCATTTCCATAGAGTTGCCCTCCCTTTTTTTTATTTTTATTTTCCTTGAAGGTTATGTTTTTAGACTGGGACCGTCTGCTGTCCTGATCTGACTGTTAAGATACATGGATGATAAATTATGTCCAGACAGTTTCTGTCTTAACCTTGAGAAGAGGTTGGAAGCATTTATTAAATCATCACTCAACGAATGTTTATTAAATACCAATTTTATGCCAGCAGAGAGCTGGGTATGGAGGCTCTAGAATTGGACAGCACATGACACTGTGAGCAGGTGCTCATGGGTTCTTGAGGGAGATGAACAGGTAAACAAATTATGGCAGCACAAGATAATAAAGGTTATGAGAATAGTGCCAGTCACCAGAGAAGCACAACAGAATCACTTGACCGGGCAGACTTTGAACGGCTGTGTCTAGGAAGTGGTGTGCAATGTGAGAGTTTATCAGGTGGACCCCAGAGGAGAGACGATCTGGCTAGGATTTGGAGTTGGACATACTTTCTGGTTCTGTGAACTTGAGTTAGTTACCTTGACCTTTTCTGGTCTCAGTTTCCTCAGTGTAAAAGAGGTTATCATCAACACTATGGAGTCAATGAGATGGATTAGGTGAGATGCCAGGCACACCAGAGATGCTGAGTAGGAAGTTGTCCATAAGACAACTCCTTTCTGCTAGGAAAGGGGGTGGGCGTAGCAGGAATGTGGCAGAATGCAAGCCCCTTCAAGTACTTTAGCATGACTAGAGCTTGGATCCATGTAGAAGATGAGGCAGATAATGAAATGAGAAATAGAAGCGCCCAGAACTGAACTACTGTGAGAGTCTTGTACATGCTGAGATTGTATATTTGCAGGGATCAGGTATCACCAGATCTGCTTTAAATTTTTTTTTTTTTTTTTTTTGTGCTGGAGATGTGGCTCAAGTGGTAGTAGAGCATCTGCCTAGCAAGCATGAAGCCCTGAGTTCAAACCCCAATCTGGCCCCAAACTTTTCTTTCTTTTGTTAGTGCATTTTAATTGTGCAGAATAATGGGTTTCGTTATGTGATCTGCTTTTGAGAAAGTACTCCTTGACTCCATGATAGGTGACTTATAATTTTCTGTGACATTTTATTTTTTACATGTCTGGATTTCTGTATTAGACCACAAACTCCTAAGTACCAGAGTTGTATGCTTTTAGTTTTAGTTCAGTGGAAGTTCCAGCTAGCCTTTTTTGGCATATGAAGATGCTCAATAATATTTATTGAGTGAACAAGTAAGAGAGGGTAAAAGGTGAAGATTGAAAGACAGGTAAAAACTGATAGGTAAACTGTTAGCCATTTTTCAGGGGCTGGGATTGACATGACTTAGTACCTAATTAAAAGTGGGAGAAGGGGAACCTGACTGGGTTTTGACTGGGTGGCTTGATAGTTGCTGCTGCTGTTTAATAAGATAGGTATAGGAGATCAGAGGCAGAGGAGGGGTAGATGGACAGTGAGGAGTTTCATTTACTCATGCTACCTTTGAGTGTTGTGAGAAACTCAGTGAAGGTGTTCAGGAACCATGGAGATCTGTCTGCAGTTACGGAAGCAGTAAAAGATGTCCATACACATTTGAGAGTCACCAGTGTATCTCCAAGGGATTGTTAAAACCTCCAGGACTAGATTAAGGACCTGTGATACACATGGCCATTTATGGACATAAGCATGTTACCTGATGAAGCTCTTCAGGTAACCTCATACCGGTATTTACCTTTCCTACAGTGGAATGGGAGATCTTACTATTGAGAAAGCCTTCTTCCTGGGGGAGTTTGGACTTCTGGATTTTATGGAGAAATTGAAAAAAATTAGTAGACTGCTACAAAATTGCCAAATAATTATTTTAACCTATAAAAGGCAACTGAACAAAACTAAAATCTAAAACTACCACCATCATCACTTAAAGAATATTTTAACAAAGAATTGAAAAGAACATGCTATCAAAAATTGAAAATAAAATATACTTAGCATTTGAAACTGACCACATTACCCTAATTTTTCCCAGTTCTTCCTGGATCTATATAAAAACTTCTCATGGTTCATACCAGCATTTGCCTGTCTTGGGACCATCCAAGGTGGCTGGTGGTTTAGTAGGCAAAGGTCATTCACTGACTAACAACAGGTCGCAAGACAGATGGAAGTGGAAACCTGAGTTTTACTCACGAGCGGCCGTGTGATGATAAGGGAACGTCATGGGCCTTTAAACACCCACCCCCCTCCCCACTTTAAGGCACTGATGAGAAAATGGCCTGATGGTAGAAAATGAAAACTTTCAAAACCCAGCTCATCAGATGCAGTCTGCTCGGTCCAAATAAACCTGTGCTTATTGGCAGCGATGCAGGCACTGTTTCTGGACACCTGTCATGCAAATAGGAAGTTCTTGTCTCCATAAAGGATGATGACAAATGCTGGAATCATTTTCTGGCTAACGATTTCACGTTAAGACCGGAGTGATCAAGAAATAATTATCACAGACTTAGTGTACGTTATCTGAAAATACTCACCATTACTTGTCGGCTGATAAAAAATTAGCATAATGATTACAAACTTATGTTCATTTGGAAAGACAAAAGCAACATGTCCTGATTAGATATACCTCTCTTTGCCTGTCTTCAGGAATTATTGCTCTATACTTTGTTTTTTAATTATTTAATGTCCATGTCTTGTTCACAGGCATTTAAATGTTTTGTTTTTGAAATTTGACTTTTTTTTTTTTTTTGGCAGTACTGGTGTTTGAACTCTGGGCCTCATGCTTGCTAGGCAGGCGCTCTACTCTTGGAACCACTCCATAAGCTCCTGTTTTGATTTTTTTTTTTTTAAACACATGACCAAAATCATGAATAAGGCATACTAACGATTGGTGACTGACCTGGTATTGCACATAGAAAAAAGATGCAAAAAAAAAAAAATTATCAGCAAAATAGGCAAAGTTAGAAAAAGCCAGGATACATAGACATGGAGTCTGTGGTTCTTGTGTGCAGTGGTGGTTTTGTGGGCACTGGTTGGAGATCACAGTGGTTAAAATGTGTTGTGCAATTACTTGCTGTTACATCATGTGTAATTGACAATGGCCTCCTGACAACCTGGTGACTTGTTGTTGCCAATGCCTTTTTAATAGGTGAAATAACTGAGACTTAAGGAAGTGAATAACTTGCTTAAGGTCACATAGCTGTTAAGTGTGGATTTGAACTCAAGTCTAATTCTGGAAACCCTGTGCTAAACCACAACACACCTCTGGGACTGGGGTCAGGCCAGGGTCTCAGAATGTGGTTTTTCTAGATTTGTCCTCCAGAGCAAGCAGCTTCTTTGCCAGCAGTAGATTCTTGCTGTGTCCTTGTCCAGGAGACTTTTACTGTGAAAATGAGTAACACTCAATTCATCCATATTTTTTCCCCCACACCAGTACTCATAGGTAACTTAGTTGAAAATGAGAAATCCCCACTTGGTGGAAGGAGAGCAGGAAGTAGCTGCCTGTGGGTGTGTGGGTGCTCCCTCCTTGTGGGGGACCCGAGTTTAGGAGCACCCTGCCTGGGTCCCCAACACCTTTGCTCACCCTAAGTTTCTCCTGAGAACAAGCCAGAAGGAGAGAACTGCCAGTCCTCCATTTGGCTGGGGAGACATTTTCTTTTGCTATGCATGTAGTTAGAAAGCTGAGTGGAGTTAGGCAGACTTGCCTTCTCCAAGTCACTGATGAACTGATGAACAAGACATACAGACAAGTAAACCCCGAGGCAGACAGGCAGGTGTTGAGGTAGGTGTGGTTTGGGGGAGGGAAGGGAAAGGGGTAATTCAGAGGGAGAGTCCAAAGGAACCTGTAAAGTCAGAAGTCTCCTTGGTGGAAGAGGAATGTCAAGAGCTGTTCAAATGGGGAGAGAGAGAACTTTTGCTGGGTTCTACCCCAGAGATGAGCCTGGGAGATAATTACCATGCATGGCTTGGTTAGGGGCAGTGGGGGGGGGTGAAGGATCTTGTGATCCTAGTATGTGCTTTTATCCTTTCACTTTTCCTGCATTTACCAACTACAAAGTCCCTCAGTATGCATGGGGGAATTGGTCCAGGATGCTCTGCAGATATCCCAGTCCACCAATGTTCAACCCCGGTATAAAGTGGTGTATTTACATATAACCTACATATGCATATTTATCAACTAAGTTATTTATAGTATGCAATACAAAGTAGGTGCTATGTAAATAGCTGTTGTACTGTATGTTTAGGGAATAATGACAGAGAAAAGGTTTGCATGTTCAGTACAGAAGCACCCCTCCCCGCAGTATTTCTCATCTGAGCTTGATTGAATCCATGTATACAGAGCCTGTGAATACAAAGGACTGGCTGTACCACCTGGCTAGTGATGACTGGTGGTGTTAGGAGGAAAACTAGATATCCTCCAGTCTTGGTTTCCTCCTCCGTTAAGTGTGTTTTAACACCTTGCTGGGTAACTGTGGAGATCACGAGATGTCATTCATTCATGTACCTATACTTTCCATTCTGGAGTCATGTGACATGCATCCTTGGAAGTCCCCAGCATCAGCAGTCTGTCTTCCTGTTCCTAGGGGCAATGGAGCTGATGAGAGTTTGGTTTCAGCTTTGCTCATTCTGTTGTTGGCTTGAAGGAACATTCTGGGTTAACAGATTGTGAAGGAGAGGCAAAAAGGCTGGGAGGGAGGAAGTCATTCTGTCTTTTTTTTTGAACGCTAGGGCCCTAAGTGAATCCCTGGGGTCACAGAGGCAGAGGAAGCACTATTGAAACAAACAACCCTTCCTGCTCTGCCCACAAGCCTAGCAGCCTCTAGCAGCCTCCTGCATACCACTGTTGACTGGGACAGTGGGGCTGGAAGGCAGGATGGTGCTTCAGGGTACCAGGGAAAGGTGGGGAGGAGCTGCTCAGAAGGCTCCAAGCTGGGAACTGACACAGATGAACAGACCAGAAGGCAAGGCCAATGCCTGCAGCCCACACTGTCACACCAGAGCCAGTGACTAATAGTGGCAGAGGGTGGGAGAGCAAAGAGGGCTGAGGGAGGGAGGAGAGAGGAAAGGAGGGGACAGGAAGAGTTGTGGAGCACCTGATCGGTGCAGTCCTGGCTTTCTGCCGGCCCCTCACACAGCCTCTCTTGACCACAGTTTGGAGTTTTGAAGAGGATTCTGGCTAGAGGCTGTTGAGGAGACTTGTGGTTGAAATGGAGCATTGGGGAGTCCGTGCCCTCCCCCACTGCTCCTCTCTTGCTTGCTTCCTGACCTCCAAAATGCTCCTTAAATATAACACTCTCAGCGCCTGATGACTCTCCTGCCTGAGCTTGGAGCTGTGATTCCCCAGCGTGTGACTGCAGCACCACTTGCTCGCTCTGCCCCAGTTTTGCAGCAACTTGAGGCATGCAGCAAGGCCCGGCTACTGCAGCTCTGCTGGCCTCCGGAGAAGGGGCGGGGGCAGACTGGCCAAGTCCTAGAACTTCAGATACAAGGAGGGCCTCGGGATCATGCTGGCCATTTTCTGCTCCAGATAGGGAGCCAGAGGCTTGGAGTGACTTGTCAAGGTCACAGGGAGGCTGTAGCTTTTGTTGGTACAGATGGGAAGGTGGGAGCCAAAGGGCTCAATTCTCTCTTGGGTTCGGCCTCTAGTTGCCTAAAGCCTTAGTTTGGACCTGACTTTTGGGAACACAGTTTTGCCTTGGCCAAGGGTCTTGGTGGCTCGAGGTCATCACCAGCAGCTTGCTCTGGTTGAAGGGTGACCCCTTTCACCATTCTGTTCCCTATTTATGAATGGGACAAGCAACACTAATCATTGCTTTTGTTGGATTAGGGAACCAGCAGCATCAAGGTGGGTGAGACCTTAAGGCTCCTAGGAGACCAATAAAAAGTCAAATCAGTTGAAATAAAAAAGATACTTTGCCCAATCTTTCCAAACCCAGGAAAGTGGGGAAGAAACTATCGTAACAAGAGGATTAGAGTAATACAACCCAATTTCGTATTAATCAAATTGGTATCCATGAGCTATTTCCAAAAACATAGATTTTTGAAAATGCATGTCATATTAAATATTGTCATGGTCAGCTCTACCTACCCTGTTTATGAAGTCTGTTCATAAAAGCCCAAAGGAGAGGACTGGTGCTCGGTTGTTTATTACTGTTGTGCTAAAATTGTTTTCATCAAATATTGAGCAGATGCAAAATATTTGTAAGATATAAAATATACAAATATTAACAGGCAGACACTTCGCTGATTGTCATGTACTGATTTGAAAAAAAGTAAAAGATATAAAATATGTGTAAAATATAAAGAGAAAGCATTAAACACTGCACCTCCTGCTTGTCTTGCTAACCCCATTCTGTTGACCACCTTTCTGAAATAGTTTGTTATTCCCTCTTTAGTTTTATCGATATGAAAGCATTGGTTTTATTTGTTCTTTCTACATTCACGGAAGCATATTCCCATCCCCACCCCCACTGGAAGCACATTTTATGCAGTCTTCATTGACTCCCTTTCTTTGTTCAACATTGTGTTTCTGAGATTCATCCATTCTGGTGAAGATGACACCATTGTATAAATTTTCAGTGCCACATACTATACCACTTGAAGAAAATACCACAAGGTATTTGTCCTTTCTGTTGACACACCTTTATTTTATCTGCAGGTTTTTGTTTTGTTTTTACATAAAATGCCATATAGTGTTTCCCATGTATGTGTCCTAATGTGAGTTGCCTCCATCAGTGAAGTGGAATGGCTCACAGTGTCAAGGGATGTATTTGCTCAACTCTCCTCCATAACCTTGTACCTGAACCATTGTACACTTCTACCAGCTCTTTACCCACACTTGATATTGTTTGACTTTAAGATTTTTGCCAATCAGATGGGTCTGAAATGACATCTTACTGGCATTCAAGTTTGCATCCGCCCACAGAGTCCTAATGAAGATGAGTACCTCTTCATGCTGATTGATTACTTCCCCTTCTGAAAATACTTACTCAAATCTTTTGTCTCTTTTCCTAATGTCTCTTTTGCTCGTGGGTTGTAGGAATTTCTAATACATTCTGTGAACAGTTCCTTTCTCCATATGTGCCTCAGATTATTTTCTCCCAGAAAAGCCTAGCATTTTTTCTCTTCTGTTTATGAGATTAAATTTATCATTCTTTTCTTTTGTGGGTATGGGTTTTTGTGAGCCATTGAGAAAACTCCTCCAAGCAGCTACCATGATGCGAGGACCAGTTTGTGGCTGTGGTTTATCAGGGAGATTGTTTTTCTTCCTTAGTTCAATGTCATGGTTTAGCATTGGTTCATCCTTGCAGTGACAGGGAGCCCACTAGGGCCCACTCTTTGACCATGGTTCCTTTTAAACCTCTCACCACTCCTGGGCTTTTAGAATTACCTCTCTGTGCTCTGCAGTCCTGAAAAGCCCAGACTAATTCACTGCTTTCTGTCATCATTTAAGGTGTTTTTTTTGGTGGGGGGTGGGGGGCGCTGTACTGGGGTCTTGTATTTACTAGGCAGTGCACTACCACTTGAGTTGCTCCATCAGCCCTTTTTGTGTTGGTTATTTTTGAGATAGGGTCTTGCTTTTATGCTTAGGACAACCTGGCCAGCAGTCTCCTATTTGTGCTTCCTAGCGAGGCTGAGATGACAGGTGCACAGGCCCAACATTGTTTGAGAAGGGGTCTCGTGAGCTTTTTGTCCTGACTGGCCTGGAACAACAATCTTCCTGAACTCAGCCTCCTAAAGTAGCTAGGATTATAGGCTTGAGCCATCTAAAAAACCAAGATGGCTCTCCATGCACATGAATGTCAGGATTAAAAAGATAGTGCATATATAACACCTAGCACCATGCCTGACATCACCAGTCCTCAGTATACTCTGATTAGTAGTTTCCAAAAGAAGGATTTTTGGTGGTGTTTAAAAAACACAGCTAAAGAGTAGAAATCAAAGAATTTTAAATTTACAATAATGTGCTTACAGTGTAATGCTTGGAAGGCTTAGATCCAGTGTTTAAGTTGATGGGCTGGGATGAGAAAATCCATGTCTATCTCTTGAGTACGCTTAGTGATGTTCGCTTAGGGGCTGGATCACATCACTGGGGTTTCCACTGAGTGAATGTTCTAGGGCATGAAAGATGGCTCTGTGCACTTCTGGAATCTGATGTGTCCCATCCAGTGTGCTGAAAGTTTGGCCTGGGTACAGGCTCAAGGAACTTTAAAACCATAACATAGGTGTGTTCAGAAGTCCTGAGGGCATTGAGTGTTGTCTGGCTGTTAATGGAGAGAAATTCCATACCCCAGCACTGTGTTGATTACACATCTCTCAAAGCACAGTGTACCCTAAAAAGCATTTCTTACGACCATCTGGACACTGGAGAGAGACTGCGCTGTTTTACTGAACTTTGAATAAAGTCACTTAAATACTTGCTAATAATACCTTCCCT
This sequence comes from Castor canadensis, assembly GCF_047511655.1. Taxonomy (NCBI): domain Eukaryota; kingdom Metazoa; phylum Chordata; class Mammalia; order Rodentia; family Castoridae; genus Castor; species Castor canadensis. The sequence continues at coordinate 178,694,085 of NC_133387.1, read as the reverse complement.
GATGCAAGTCCTCCCAGTGAGGGAGGATATAGACCCGAGCAAGATGTATACTCACTCCCTGCCTTCACAGAGCTTACCTTGTACAAAGAGAGAGGCAGGCAATAAGCAGCTCTGAGCACGATGACTCTTAATCTTAATTTCTTAAGGGTATCATTTTGGAAAGTCAAGCATAGATGATGTGCGTACAATCCAGGGGAGATGTGTAAGACTTATTTTGGGGCCAGTTTCAGGGGAAGAGCTTATTCTGGTTCAGTTGAAGGTTGCTATTTCATAATTAATCTCCTCTTTGTTCATTCTCACCCATCCAAATTACTGACCCAGATAGTCTAATGTTGAGTATGACAAACAGGAATCACACACCCAGGGAAGTTGGTGCAAGAGACCGTGGACCCTGGCCTGGAGGTTTTTATTTAGGGGGAGCCATTTTTCCCTGTGCTCTGAAAATCTGAGTTCTTTACTTGGTGCTGTGCCTAGTCTAAATCTTTTTGGAGTCCTCATATGGGTGATAAAATGTTCCTTATTCTAAACCAGGCTGTTGGCCACCTTAAAAGGATTCCCAGCTCCAGGTGACCAAGAGGCTGCCACCAGAAATGGCTGCTCACTGCTCGCCCCGGTCGTCCCAGTTCTCTGGGCAGTTTACCCAGCAAGGGAGAAGAACTGTGTGTTCTGTGTGCTGAGAACTGCTTCAGAGCTCATCGCTGGCTACCCTGCCTGCCTCACTGGGGTTCAGGGTGAGGATTCTAGTTAAGGTGGTCTTTTGCAGCTGCTGAGGGACACCTAGGTTCTCACCATGGACCTCTTACGTCTGCTCAGTTTAGGATTCTGGAGGTTTACTAGGACCTGGCATCCAGGCTCCCTTCCCACATCGGGGTGGGATGTTTGAGGGGTGCTTGTGGAAATGCCCCTTTTGAGAGATGTCCACCTCTTTCCTCTTCCTTCGTGGCGCCACATTCCCCTCACAGCACCCTTCCCTGGCGATCTGTCCCATCCTGGGACAAAACATGTGCTGTGTCTTTAAATGGGCGGAAGTGACTGGCAGTGCTTTGCTTGGGTACTGCATTGATTAGGAGATTATATGGAGCTGCGGGAGCTGCCGCCTGGGGGGAGAGAGGTGCAGGTTCTGCTAGGTTTGTGCTCTCCTCCTCTGGGGCTCTCCTGGCTGCCCTCCCGAAGGCTGCTCAGGGCCGGTAGGAGGTGAGGGTGGGTGGGTGGCGGCCAGCCTGCCTGTGGACTGTAACTCCAGGGCTTGCTTAGCCCAGGGCTCACTCGGTGCAGCCTTGCCAGCCTGACCCATCCTCATCAGAAACTGGCAGTGGTGGCAACAGCTTGGGTGGCAGCTCCAGCCTGGGGTTGGATTTGCAGAAGCTGCCCTTTGCCTCTAAGCCCAGCTTTGAGCTAGCAGAGGGGATGTGGGGATAGCAGCAGCAGCAGCAGCATATTCGGGGCTCTCTTTCTCTCTCTGTCTCTCTTTCTCTTTCTGTGTTCAAGTCACATTACATGGGATTCTGTTCTTTTGGGACTTCGTCATTTTTTCCACTATGTCCTGGGACCTCCGGAGCCCTAACAGGGATGCTAAGGACACGGTCAGTGGATTATCGTGACTGTACTAATGAAAGGATTCAAGCTCTCCTGGTAAGTGGAAGAGGAATAAGGTACCTTCTCTTCTATCTTTGTCCAACCCCATGCATCTTTAAGAGGTCTCCTTCAGAGAGGCCTGTCTTAAAGGACAAGCATGGAGGGGTTAGGATGAGGACAACACACTCTACAAAGTTAGGGTACTGTCTGGCTCACCCAGGCTCTGCACTGCTGCAGTATTTCCTCTCAGCATCTCTAAGGGCAGAAGGGGTTTGTGGAAGTTGGGGGCTGTGGAGAGAATCTAACTACAGCTGAAAAGAGCCTCCAACTTTGAGGGGCATAAGGAGTGGTGCACACGGAGGAACTTTATAAAGGAAGATCCTGCTCCTGTGTTTTGTGGACGTGCATTGGGCTTGGGGTGCAATTGTGTTCTTTTCCCCTTGACTGACACCCTGGGGTGTGGGGCTCTCATGAAGGGTCCTTGGGGCATCCTGAGCCCTGCAGGCAGCTGGGACCTCTCTGGGGACTTCTCTCTGAGGAGATAGTACTGAGGGGCCAGGCTCCATCTTCTAGGACCCCCATCTACAAAGGAGAGTGGGGCGCCCCTCTGCCCCCTCACTCAGTACAAGCACATGCCTTGGGGTTTTGCAAATGTGGCTTGCTGGGTTTCATATTGAGGCATGAAAGGAACTTCTGGCTTGGGGTGTGGGGATGATTGTATTCTAGCTGCAGACGTCGTCAGATTATTTTTACCTTCCATTTTAAAAATAAAGCTCTTACTGCGCTCCCTCTTTTCTTTTGAGCCACTGAGGACCAGATGGGTGGGTGAATTGGCTTTTTGTCTGGTTGAGAAACTGCAGGTTTTGCTTGGAAAACTTTGTTCTACCAGGAATGTGGTACCCCTGCAGGGCAGCACGTGCAAATTTACCTAGGCGACCTCTTCCTAGGAGAATGGCTCCCTGGGCAGAAGAGGCAGGGAGCCTTCTCCCCTTGAACAGGGTGGAGGTGGGAGGTGGAGAATGAGCTTGGGAGAGCTCCCTGCAGGGGTGCGGCGTGCCTTCGTTGTGACTGGCGGTCCAAGCAGGGGTTGTGGTAGGCATCTCTCTGGGTGACAGATTGATTTTGAATCGGGTGGGTATCAAACAGTTTAAAGCATGGAGTCCTGGCTTGGCTCAGACCACATCTAGCTTTCCAGAGACCCTACTCTAGATTAAATCCCAACAGATCCAGTCCAGTTCTGCTGAAGCAAGAGTCCTTTGGTGGGTCTTGAAAAGGTAAGATTTGAGGAGGCAAAGGTAGGAGCTGGGATCCTGCAAGATTAACTCTTAAGCACTGTGAAGCCCTGAGAAATGATGACAACCAGTAACTGTGCAGCCTGGAGCTTCCTGTTCTCAGCCTTTGGGCTCATTCCTGCATGTGTCCGGTCATGATCCTAAGGCTCTCCTTTGAGTTTGAAAAAGGGAGGTGAAGGTGATACAGCTGGCCATCCCTGCCCTTGCTTTCATGGGGTCAGGTACCCTGCCTGTTCCTGGTGGGTTGCAAGTTTTTAGCAGGGTCTGTGGTCACTGGAAATTCCATGCCACATCAGTAGCCAGAGCTGCACCTTTATCCCTCAGTAGAGCCAACCTGAGGCCTCCGAGGAAAGTCAGGTGGTGCTGGGAAAGCAGAGACCTGGGCTCTTCATCATAAATCACTCTGCATCCTTCCCTGCTGTCGGCACACCCAGCCTGGTACAGAGGGCTAGCCTGGCTGTCATTCAGATGAGACATCACTTTTAACACAGAAGCTTCTTGCCTCAGCCCAGGGTGGTCCCTCAGGGACATGCAGAGATGTTTGCCTTTGAAATCTGCCTTGAGTATCTCTTGATGCATTTCAACAAATAGACTAGTGTTCAGCTGGGACCTGTAATTGGCTAACCCTGTCTTCTTCAGCCAAATAGAAATGGGAGAAAATTCTGTCATTTATGTCTGCTTAGATGCTATTAGATCTTGTAATCCACTGTCTCATTAAGTACAGATATTTTGCCCCCCTTATATTTGAGTTGTGGACAGTTTTGGTTTGAAATGTGGCTGGCTTCCATTGACATCCCATGTCAGGGCCCTTCCCACTCTCCTAAGAGAGATTGGGTGAAAGCAAGATGACCAAGCACGTTGACTGTCTTGTTCTGAATAACACTATCTGCATATGGAAAAGGATGGGGTTAATGAACTTTCTAATGTTTGAATCATTTCTAGAAACACTTTTGGGATACTGCTATGTAAAAAGTGATGGTACTGTTCATCGTTAAAGAATTGTGGCAAATGACATTTATGGAAACTTCTACATGTCAAGCACTGTATTAAGCATTTTGCGCATGCAGACTCTGGGCTTACAGCATTATGATTCAGATCCCCATTTTACAGATGAGGAAACTGAGACAGAGAAGCTAAGTGGCCTGTTTAAGGGCATAGAGATAGAGAGAGGAACCAGGTTTTGACTCTGCAGCAGGGTAATTTTGCCAGCAATCCACTTGCCGTCAGCTACTCTTGTAGTACACTTTGCCTTGCATTGTACTGGCCACTTCTCTGATCTCTGACTCTTGGCATTGTATTCACTGGGTGGCTTGCTTGGACTTTTTAAAGTGTTATTACCTCATTTGGTTCTTACCATAACCTCATAAAGAGGCATCTTGGTTAAATATAAGTGGCAACTTGATTAGTGTATATGGATACATGTTATCTCATTTGATTCTTACTTTAACCTCACAAAGTGACATCTTCTTTTTAGAGCTAGGGAAACTGAGGTACAGAGTGGATGCAAACTCAGAGGTACTAGTTTGAGAAAAAGCCAGGACATGAACTCTTTTTGTTTCATCATTCTTTCTGGTTGGGGACCACCACAGCAAGAGGAAGGTGTGTCTGTGTCAGACATACTTTCTCAGAGAGCATGTTTAAGGTCTGTATATTCATCTATGCATTCATCCCTTCATTCTAGAAATGTTAGTCAAGTTTTTATCATTTGTAGCCCTTTGCTTTCGGAGTGTGGGACATTTATGACCCTGGCCCCAACCTACACACACACACACACACAGTCAGTAAGTACAATGACCAAGACACCCTCTAGAAATTAATTTCAGCTGGTGTGTCAGAGAAGGTTCTTGGGGGTTATCTTGAGGTAAATAGTACATGAAGATGCTTGAATTTTAGACGATTAGGTAAGTAAAGGCTGTACTTTGCATACCGCTAATACCAAACCTCATGGAATTAGGAGTTTATCACAGGGATGCTTTTGAATGAAAATGACCATAATAGATGTTTATGTTGAGAAATGGCTTTTTTCATGAGATCGTGAGATAGAAATCTCCTCCTAATCTGACCTCTCCCACATCAGGGAGGAGTTTTAGACTGTCTCAGAAGATACTTCCGTGATTCCATCTGTTGGTAACTTGGCAAGCAAGGGCAGTGATGGAGGAAGCTGAGAGGCAGTGGCACCAACAAGGAGATGGGACTGTGGCCAAGGCTTTTCTGCCCCTTCTCTTGTGGTGATGTAAAGATATCCCTAATTCCTGTAGCGCTTCAGAAGCTCAAACACTTAAGGTCCAATTTTGTAAGGCTACTTCCTCTCCAGATTGCTTTGTCCCCCACAGGCCCTAGCAGACTGTGTGACATCTGTCTGGGTTCTCTTTGCTCATATTCCTGGTCCTCACATCTGCTGGGCTTGGTGGCACAGTTTCCACAGAACCTGGGGGCTGACACAGACCTTAGGAAAGCCAGTATGTAGGAGAAGTAGATTTTGTGAAAATATTAACAAATTCAAGAAAGTAGAGTTCTCAATGGAATTTTACTCAGCCACAAAGAAGAATGAAATTTTGTCATTTGCAAGTAAACGGATGGAACTGGAGAACATCATGTTAAGCGAAGTTAGCCAGACTCAGAAGGCCAAAAATCGTATGTTTTCTCCCATATGCAGACTTTAGACCTAAAACAAATGCAGTAATATTACTGGACATGGGTCACACGCTAAGGGGAGAACACGTACAGGAGGAATAGGGAAAGGTAGGAAACCCAAAAAAGTGTTTGATGTGCCCACTGTAGAGGAGCAAATAAAGTAATCTTAAACTGACAGAGGCCACTATGGGAAGGTGATGGGGAAGTAGTGAAGAGGTCTGGTAGAGATGAACCAATTTGGGTTGTAATAAATGTGCATGGAAGCAGTGCTAAGAATCTCTCTGTATAGGTATCTTTATCTCAAGCTAGCAAACATGCTATGTCTTTCTTATTACCGCTTATGTTTTCTCTTCAACAAACTTGGAGAAGAGGACAGAACAGGTTCTGCCTGGAAGCAAAGTGGGGGGGGATGAGGGAAGGGGCGGGAGGCAGTGGGGAGAGATGGCCCAAACAATGTATGCACATTGTTTATTCACTTAGGTATGAATAAGTGAATAAACAATTAAAAAAAAAAAAAAAGGAAGTGGAGTTCTTGGCACATAGCAGGTGAAGCATTTTTCTGGCGAGATTTCAGTCCCCAGAGGTGGGATTCTGAGTTTCTCACTCAGATTGCTTTCACACTGCTGACTTGGGAAGAGTGGGCCTTGTAAGAGAACTTATTCTCTAGCCTTATTCCTAGGTGCTTGGGAGAGCCAAGTGGCTGACTTTTACACCCCTTCATATTTCATGGCCATTATTGGTCAGCCGTATTTTATTGATACCAAAGGTTGATTGTCCATTGTTCTCTTTCCCTTCAAATCTGTTAATGAATGGAGCTCTGTTCCTTCCCCAGAGCTTGTCTAGACCACACATCTATCCTTCGAGGTACTTCCTGTGAAGAAGTTTGTTCTGGAGGCAGCCTCTGTGTACTTCCTGAAAAGTCAGGCCTCCCAGCCCCCTGAATGGTTTACCAGAAGGTGGGTGGCAGTGAAGGTTGGGGGTCCCTCATTAGCTTGAGAGTCAACCTGAATCAGGATCTTGTAACTACTTTTGGCCTGCTGTGTGGCCTTGGTAGGTGACTTCTATTTGCCTTGGGTGGTGGTGGTTTTGAAAGTGGGATTAAATGACAGCGCTGGGCAGATTAGTTAGTCTCTCAGCTTCCCTTTTACTAATGGCTTAGAAAAAGACCACACAGTCCTGATGGAGCAGTCAGCATGTGACACAACCTGCCACTGCCCTTCTTTAGCCAGCAGGGGATTCTGAAAATAAATTCTCATTTGAAAATATTAAATATTAATTTACACACATCGCACAGCAGGCACACCTCCTGTGACTAGTGTGAGGCTTATTATCTGGTGGAAAGGAGCTGGAATTACCCCATAGTTCAGAGCACTGAATGCTGGTCATCCAAGATTTAAGTCCCTTGAGTGAGCAGGGTAGCTCTGGGCAATGACCGAATCTTCTGATGCTATAGATTTATTAAAGGGATAGACCCTTCCCATCTGTCACCAATATTGCTACCTTGATAAGCCACACCTGGCTTCAATAAACAGTAATCAACATTATTTTCTGCCCTTCGTTGATATTGTCACCATCATTATTTAAGAAAAAGAATCGGATTACTGGCGCCACAGGTACTTCAGTGCTGCCAGCTTGAAACCTCTGCTCCATGCCAGCATGAGACGTACTGCCCTCAAGTCCATTGCTGGAGGAGATGATTAGAGTTTGCAGTGAATGAAACTGATAACACGAAGAATACCTCTGACCTAGCGCAATTGTCTGCAAGACTGGACATGTGTTCCTTAAATGACTTGTTAAGATGAATGGACAATATGGAGGTGTGGCTTAAGGGGTAGAATGCCTTAGAATAAAAGCCTTACCTCGAGATAGTATAGAAAACCTTGTGCAACCTTGGACAAGGGGTTGGCACACTGTAGTCAATGGGCCAAGTTGAGCTTGCTGCCTATTTGCTACAGCTTGCAAATCAAGAATAGTTGACTTTAAATGGTGAAAATCAAGAGAATGCTAATATGACATGAGAAAATGATTTTTATTGGGATTTATGTAGTGTTTATGGCTGCTCATACACTACAACACAGAGAGAAGCAGTTGTGACAGAGACGAATGTGCTACAAACCCTAAAACATTTATTATCCTGCTCAGTACACAAAGTTTGATGCTTCCTGGTTTAGACAAATAGAGCTAGTTCTCTAGTGCAACAAGTAGTATGATTTTACTGGATTCTTTTTAGCTAACAGACTTATTCTAGGCTGGAATAGTAATAGTAATGATGGTAAGGATATTAATAATAATGACTAATGCTTATATAGAAACTTCCCATATGAAAGGTGTGTTTCAAATGTTACTACATATAAGCTCAGAAAACAGCACTATTATTAGTTCCTGGGTGAATAAATTAAAGCACAGAGAGACTATGTTATCTGCCCAGCTCTAAAATGTTCAAGCCGGCAGTCTGACTACAGAATCCATGTTCTTCACTACCAAAGTTGCAAAGCAATTGGAAGATAGGTGTGAGAAAAGAAAAGGTTAATACCCAAGAAATTTTGAGACATAATCTGGGTTCATTTATGGAGATAGCATTTGATGATATGAATTACAGTTGCCAAAGATGTGCAAGAACAGAGAAGAAGTAATATTGGTGCAAAGAAATTAAGAATTTGGCAAATGGAGAAGGTAGCGTGGGTTGATTCTTGAAAACTGGAGGCCACTGACATTTCCAAAGAGACCACAGGCCTCTGAGGCAGGGAAAAAGCAAGATCTGGGCCACAGAAACCAGAACGAGGACCTTATGGAAGTGGGTTAGCTGAGCAGTCTGGTCAGAACAGAGGGTGCATGGGGAGGTGGAGGTAGAATTTGAAGTGTCAAGGCAGGGCTCATGTACAGACAGCTCAGAAGTGAGGCCGGGGCCCACAGGCCTGCTATACCCAGCAGGCCCAGGGTGACCAGAGAGCACTGAAATGCATTTGCCAGCTCAGTGGGCATGATGCTTGAGGCAAGAACTGGATGTGCTTATCCTGGATGCATCTGTTAAGATGAGCTTCAGAAAGGACAATAATAGGGAGGGGAAGGGGTGTGGCTCATTGATAGAGCATCGTGAGGCCCTGTTCAATCCCTGGATCACAGAAAAGGGGAGGGAACAATAACTCTTTTAGCTTCCTTCTCTTTCTTCCTTCCAAGCCTTTTGTAACCCAAACTGAAAAGGTGATTTATCATTTATTCCCATTTCATAGGTAACAAACCAGAATCTCAAAGAGGTTTATGTATTGGTCTCTAGGCCATGTGGTCAATGGCAGAACTTGAAGATGCTGACCTCTAGAGTGTGTGCTGTTGGCCTTCCGTGTTGCCACTGGAGTGAGCCACACACAGTGTGGATCTGAAAGAAGTCTGGAAATTAAAATGTGATGATTCAGAGGAGGTTGCTGGGGGGTAGGGCTCTCCTTTGGGTGTTCTCTTTCTCAGAAGATGGAGTGAAAATAGCTTCTGCAGTGCCCACAGGAAGCCAGGCCCCTATTCATACCTGACCTGGTGGCTGGCTGTTCCTTCAGGACTGAATCAAGAACTATTTGAAAATTTTTTCTGAACATTTTCACCCATACAAAAAAATTCTGAAAAATGTTTCTCCCATACAAAAAAATGTACATAACATATCCATACAATCTAGAGAATAAGAATTAAGTAGCCATCTCTTCTTCACCATCCAGTTAAGCCCTAAAATATTGTTCTTACTTGTGAAGCTATTCTGTTTTAAGATTGATGACAATTCAAAAGCCAGGTAAACAAGACCCCAGAGAATGCAAATCTTTGGAAACTCTGTGCTGAACCCTGGAGTCTGAGCTTGACACCTTCCCATCTAGGAGAGGTGGGGGAAGGACAGCCTGCATTTTGTTGTGTGGTCAAAAGTGGCAACCTCATAAAGTGGGCTCCCTCCCCTCACTTGTGCAGTAGACCCATGGGACAGATGCAGTTAGTTCTTTCTTTCTCTCACTAGTTGTATGGCTATGGGCAAGTTTCTTACTTTCCCCAAGCCTTGGTTTGCTCATCTATGAGATGGGGCCAGTCATCAAACTTGTCTTTAGAGATGAGACAATTTATGCTAATGGAATAGGAAGGCCCAGGCATGTTGCAACCACCTTATAAATGTTCACTGCTATCAGAATGTTTGCAATAGTACAAAGAAAGCATGGTCACAGTTCTTGCCTTCTGCCCACTAAAGTTTACCATTGTTTCCCCTGCTGAAGATGAACCCAGAGAACTTTGATCATTATCTTTCCTGAAGTAGCCTTCTTAGGACACAAGGTCACTCTATCTGATTTATCCTTCCTTTCAAGTGAACAGTCTCCCAAATCCTGTGCTTTGGTCTCATCTCTGGAACACTTCCATCTCCTGTCCCACAAGGGCATGGTCACTTGACCACATCTCTGGAGGCTGGAACTTGTTCTTCCCATCCAGAGGAGTGTGACCTTGGCAATGCACCCATGGCCTCCTCTCTAAAATGATAAACAAGGTTAGAGAAACAGTTGATCTTTTTTCGACTCTCTCAAACTTCAGGTTAAGGATCCTTGGAGTGGGAGATCTTTAATATTCTTCCCAAGTTCCTCCTGTATTCTAGCTTTTCTTTAATTCAGTTATTCATTGATTTACTCAACCAACATTTCTTGAGCACCCACTGGGCTACGTGGTAGGAATAAAAAGATGGGTAAGAACTGGTCCTTGCCTTAGATGGGTGTCTACTGGGGTGGGGGAGAACTGGACCCCTCTTTTAGGTAAGATCTTACAGGAAAATTCCACTGGAGGGATTCAGATGCCTCTAAAGTTGTGCAGATAGATTGCTTTTTCAGTTCAGATCTGTCTTGGGGCCCTTTCTCCTGAGACTTGGAGCCTCTTTGTTTCATAATAGCTTCACTGCTCTGACCTCAACTTTTTTATCCTTCAGAATGGTCATACATCCGGGGGATGAAGACATGGCATGCAAAACTCTTTTGTTTTTTGGAGCTTAATTTGACAAACCTCTGGATGCAAATTTTGGGAAGTCATCATTCAGCTTTGGAAGGTGATTTGCTTTGCTATTGCACTTTATTTTCCTCCTCCATTTTATGCATTTAGTTTGCATCTTTTAGTTCTGATATATACAAAAGATTTTTCTTTTACTCCTCTGAGTTCGTTTACGAAAGGCTTCTACTTCATGTTCTTGCCTTCTTTGATGCAAAATAAATTTATGTTCTTGTGAGGCCTCTTAGTAGTAGGAGTCAAACATTGGCACTTAGCTAAGTGAGCAGCCTTTGTACAAAGCATGCCATTTACAGCAATAATGGCAATAACTCCTTCTTAAAAAAATCTGTACTTGGAGCAGTTAAGTACTGAGCACTGTTACATTGTGAGGGTATTGTATACACGGACATAGACTTGGTTTTTCTCACTTGCCACTATCTTAGCTTCTTCCTCTGCCAAAATTCTCCTAAGAATATTTCTAGGCATAAGTTTGGATCACCTTTGAGCTGATCACTAGCACTAAATGTAATTAGTAATCCTTGCCACCGATTATAAGGTAGCCATCCAGGAAAAGGACTCTAATTTAAAGATATGTACTTCTCTCTGCTTCTTCTCTTCCTGGGATGGCTCTTACATTCGAATACTGAATAAAAAACAAAATTTGTAATAGTCTCCCATCCAAACTCTTACATACTGCTCTCCCTGTCGTTTCCTCTGGAAGCTTCTCTGGTACTTTTATGTGTTCTTCCTCACTCCCCATGTCTTTGTGGGTGTCTCTTACTTGCTTTTCTCCCCTTTCCAAGACTCTTGCCATTATCTTCTTAATTCATAACCTAGTGTTTTGCTTGGTGTGTTGTAAGGGCCACCTAATTAATCTCTCTTTTTAACTGGATTATTGTAATGTAATTCACAAACTATAAATTTCATTCATTTAACATGTACAGTCCAACTGGCATGACAGCCTTAATTCCAACACTGGATTGACTGAGGGAGGAGGATTGAGAGTTGGAAACCAGCTGGGCTACACAGTGATACCCTGTCTCAAAACAGAATAAAATAAAAAGCATACAATCTAATGTTTTTTACTGTTCACAGATGATTGTCACTAGAACATTTTATCTCCTCACAAAGAATTAGCTAGCACCTCTACCACTCATCTCCATCCTCCAGCTCCACCTATGCAACCATTTCTATCTCTGGACTTGCATATGAGTGGATGGAATGATATGCACAAACTTTTGTGTCTGGTCTCTTTCACTTGGCACAATGTTTATAAGCTTTATCTAAGTTAGAGTTTGCATCATTACTTCATTGACTTTTTAGGCTAAATTATCTAATTCTTGGATCCATTTTTCACTAAGCTGACATACAGGTCAGATTACCAACCCTTCTTCAAAAACTGCTTTTGGCTCCCTATTGCCTAGGGAGCCATGCCTATTGTCATGGCATGCAACGTCTTCTGTAGTCTAGTTCTGTCCTGACCATCTAGTCTCATTACTCACTCATTCCATCCTTCCATAAACCTCTTATCCCAGCCACCGACATAGCTGTCCTTCCCAGAGCATGTCAGGTACCATTTCATATTATGGAAGACTTTGGTTATGCTCTCTTATCTCTGCTAATATAAATTCTAGCTGTTCATTGCCACCTGCTTGAAAAATGTTTTCAGTTTTAGTTTGTCCCCAAGTAGGAATTAGTTCTATTCTCTGAGCCCTTTGCTTGGATTTGCATAATTTTATTGTGTCTGATTAGGTATCAGTGTCTTTTCCACATTCATTCTTTCATGTATTTCTTTTTTGAAAATCAGAACTAAAGACATTTTTTCAGAAAAAACTATCAGTAGTTATAATTTATTTGACTTATTTTACACACAAGGTATCTCTTGGCATTGTAGAAAAATGAGAAAATATAAAGGTCAAAAGAACCATCATAATCGCCCCTTGTGGTTAATCACTCAGCATTGTGGTTCAAATCTTTCAAGCTATTATATGTATATTATAATTTGTTAGATATATTTGTAATGGACTCTTTGTACTGTTCTGATAATCAACAATATCTAATCTCTCTAAAACAATGAGTACTGACTCATAATTACTTTTAAAGGTAGCATTGTAAGTATGCATTGCTTATTTGTCCAGTTTACTCATATTTAACGTTTACTTTATATCTAATTTTTTCAATTAAAATGTCTTGGCTAATAGAAACCTAGAAGCCAGAGTTCTGAGTCAAAGACTTGATTCATGTTCTAAATTGCCTCTGACAAATGTTGTTCTGATTTACACACAACCACCATCAAGTTGTGAGAGTACTTGCTTCCTTCCTTGTCCTTGCTTGCCTTGGTATTATCATTTACTATCCTTTATACCTCAGAGTTGCGTTAATTTGCATTTCTTTGATCATTGATGACATGTTTTTAATTTCCCTTTTTCTGATTTATATTTTCTCTATGAACTGCCTTTTTTGTCCTTGGCCCCCTGTTCTGTTGACATATTTGTCTTTTTCAATGCTAAGAACTCTTCATTCTAATAGAGATGTATGGTACAAGTGTTTAACCACAGTTTCCTTTGTCTTTTTCTTCAGGTGGATTTTTGGCACATTGAAGTCTGTTAGTTTCTTGAATGGGATCATGTCAACTAATCTTTTCTTTTGTGGTGTCTGTGTTTGGAAGAACAGAAAGTTTTTCCCAAACCTTGAGTGTTCATGTTACCTATGATTTCTTTGAATCCTGCTGTGATTTTGTTTTTAAATTTAACACATTGGTCCATTTTGATATAAATAATACCTGCTTTTTTATAAAACTAGGGACAATTTTCAGTCATGGGACTAGAAGGAGCTGAATCTCATATCTATTTTCCTACCATCAAGCCCATACATTCCTCTTTTCCAGAGTGTTAAGACTGACCACTTTACAGCAGACATTTTTTCATGAGACTTTCTGAAATAACCTCTCTCATTGTGTAACAGCCGCTGCCTGTCTACACTGATTGTGTATCAGTGATACCTGTCTTAGTAGGTTGGCTTGTGGATTAAATGAGTTTGTCAATGAGATATATGATCATCTCCAGCCTACTGCATGGTACACAAGTGCTCCATCTAGGTTTGGTTGAATGGAGGAGTGAATGAATGAATTAATGACAGCAGGAACAGTGCAGGAAGGTCACTGAGGACATTGTGTGATAGAGCAGCTCTTCTATTGAAGCAGTTTTTTTTTTTTATTCAGGCAACAGTTAAGGGAGAGCTCACCAATTGCAAGAACCCGTGGAGAATGTGGAAGAAAGAGAAGGAAGAGTGTGGATTTTGAGAAGGCAACAGTCTAAGGGTTAGGACAGAGCTGATAAGATCTCATTATGTTAGTAGGTGTAAACTGTACTAGAGACTTTGAAGGGATGCTAGAGAACTGGAATTCTGTGGGACTTTATCAGGACATTCTCCCTGAGGAGGATGCATTGGAAGCAGAGCTTTGAAAGAAAGCTGGGACACTTGGGTAGGGTGAATTTGTGGAATGAGGCCATTCTATGCAGAGAGACTAAAGTGAGCAAGCTTTTGTTTTTTGTTTTTTTTCAAATTTGAAAGTGATTTTTTTTTGCTTCCTTTTTTGTCTCCATTGCTTTTGATATAAAAGTTGTTAGTGCAGTTGAGAAACTCATTGTCAGTGCTTGAGCTCCTAAGTGGGAAGACACCAGGGAGCAGGAAATGATACCTCACAGAGAGGCTTAAGAAACAATGCCAGTCATTCTAGCGTCTCTTCCAGCCTTCCAACTCCACTTAAGGCAGGGATGAAATGTTTGTTTTCTCAAGATTTACCTGGAACGTAGTAGGCACTCCTGTTGAAATGAATCTGTGAATGGGTAACAATATGCATGGATTCTCTTCTATGTGTAGTACGTATTCAGGAAGCTGATAAAGAATAGACTTGAAGGAACCCAGTCTTCTGGGGCCTGGAAGGCTGGGTGGAAGATGGGCGCTTTGTCATGAAGGATGCCAAGGTGGATGTTTGTCCCTCACTAAATCTTCTGAAGGAGGAGACTGCCTCTTGGGAGCTCAAAATGTCACAGAAGAGCAACATAAAGAAACCTTTGAAGCAGAGGGAGACCATAGACACTGAAGAGACCGGCATAAAGAATCCATTTCAGTTGGTATTAGCTAGAAACTTTTCTTGGCAGTCGAGTGCTTGACTTGCAGTTAAAATATTTGTAGTCCTAAGGTAGAAGAGCAAGAAATAGACCTCTGTCACCATATCGTTTGACCCATCTTCCATAAGGATTCACCATTTCCTCCATTAGTGCCATTCTTTGTTTCAGGGATCAGCAAACTTCAGCCTGCTGCCTGTTGTTGTAAGGTTGTACTCAGACATAGCCACATTCTTTTACTTTTGCCCTACAACAATGAAGTTCAATAATTATAACAAAAATATTTCTATTTATTTGGCCCTTTACAGAAAAAGTTTGCTGATCCCTGCTTTGTATGATCAGTGACTGACTGTAAGTTGTTTTACATGAGAACTGTGGTTTGCACTGGTCCATGTAGTTTTCTTAATGAATGCCTCTTTTCCTCTTGGCACTTAATTATTTTTTCTTGGCACGTATTTGCAAGATGATTTATTAGAATTGGGGACATGTACTGGTCTCTTGACATCTGACAATCTGTGCTGCCTGCAAGACCCATGTAGAGAGGCTAGTACCCTAATGATATCGATGCCAGAATAAAGGTAGTTTCTTTCAGTTTTTCTTACTGTTCCATGTATGTTAATGGAAAATTTAAAAAGCCACCCAAGGTCACATAGTGTCAGAATTTGATCCAGGTTTGCAGGATAAAATCCTTTTCCCTAACCATTCCCTGCATTCCCTGCAGAGCCCCCTGCCCACTCTTTTCTGCCAACCTCCTTTCCACTCCCTACTCTTTGTGATTTCTGGATCAATCATCAGTCACCCTTTGCTCTTCTGGTTGGAATTTTGTGTTTCTCTTGGAGCATCCTTTTTTTGACTAGTTTTCTTTTGGGCCCCTGCCCCTCCTCCTACAGACATCTTTTTGATCATGTCTTCCAAGTCCCAGTTCTTGCTCACTGTCCTTGGTGATTTTGAGAAGCACATGAGGTCCAGGCCTGGACCTCTTTGCCTGGAGTCAGCAGCTGTCACTCAGGTGGTCTGCCTTCTTTGGAAGACAACCAGTGCTTGGAGAAACAGCTGGAAGTGGGAGCATAGCCCTTGGGGCCTCAAAGTGGCTGCAGGGCAAGCTGAGCAGGCATCTCTGACCTTTGTGGAGAGAGACATCCTTAAAGGGACAGCGAGCTCTTTTCTTTCCTCATGGCTGACTGCCAGTTCAGATGCCAGGGATTTGAAGAGGCCATTGTCCCGGCACTGGGAGACTGGGTCCAGACCGCCCAGCCTCTTTTTCTTTTCCCGTTTCTAACCGCCTGCTCCCCTCTGATGTGCAGCATGTCAAGTGTGGAGGACGGTGAGCTGTCTTGATTCAGACACCCTCCCCGGCTCTCCCACCATCTGAAGGCAGCCTTGTCACAAGGCTAAAGAACAGAATAGCCCGCTCTGGGCCACGAGCTCCCCTCCCCCAGGGCAGTTATTCCCTAGGGGGAAAGAAAAAGTGAGCTATTTATGTGCCCCAGGTGAGTGGGTAGGTGTAGGGCACAAGTGCCTGGCACCACCTGCACAGTCACCTGAGATGTTTATTAAACTACAGGTCTGAGTTCCAGTTCCAGAATTTCTGGGCCCCAGGAATCTGAATATAAAATAGACACACCAGAGTTTGAGAACCATTGACCTGGCCAGTCATTGGAATTATGTGGACTTCTGATTCTAAGGACTCAGAATGTTTTCACTCAGCCCCCTGAAAGTGTAATTAGAAGCGGGTACTCGAGTTGGCCAATTGGATTTGAAACCTACCCCTCTAGCTACTATCTGTGTGATCTTGGGTAAGTTTTTCTACCAACCTGTGCCTCTGTTTTCACTTCTTACATTATAGGGAGTTGATGTTTATAAAGGTCTCACAATGGAACTGGCACATTGATATAGAATACTAAGTAGGTCTTGAAATCACTGTCTTTTTCTTTTTCACAGTGGTAAATTGATCACCTAGTTTGGAGAACACCAGCTGGTAAGGTCCCTGGTTGAGACTGGCTTTTGTTGTGCTAAGCATTACCATGCTTTAGTAAGTGACCAGGAAGTCTTGTGCTGACCCTAAGCCAATCCCAGTTCATTCTGTGTGGCTTGTTCTGTGAAGGGGGAGCCCTACCATTTATCTTTCCTTTGTCTTGGTCTATAAAGGGAGGGGAAAAGTCCTCCCCCCATTTTCTACCTCCAGGCAATGTTCACAGATGGAAAAGGCAGTCATAAGAAGACCCAGAAAGCCACATCAGTAAGGCTGACCTCTTCAGAGGGAATTGAAGGAAGAGAAAACAAGCTGCAGGACAGAAATAGCTAGACATAAATACAAGGTATTATAATTACTATCCACACCCAGCTCAGTCTCCTGAGTTGAATTAACCCTCTGCAGTCTTTTCTGACCTCAGGGAAGGAGGAGTGAAGTGTCTGTGGGGGCTTAGGGATGTGTGTAACCAAGGGTACATGGGAAGCATTACTGTCAGTGCTGCTGTGGATCCAACATGGCACTGCATTTCAGCATGCATCCAAATCTTTATTATAACTTCTTGGTTTTGCTCAACCATTACTTTTCTGAAACTGTTTCTGTTGGACCACATTTTCTCATGTCTCCAGCTCAAGGCTTGTTTTTCATCCTGTGCTCTTTAATTTCCTTTTGAATGTATTACTCAGTAGTTATATTTGTCTAGATGCGTGTGGACCTATATGGCATGGGAGGCGGTTGGGAGAGATGTGCTTAACCTGGGAGGATTGAGCTGTT
Organism: Castor canadensis; assembly: GCF_047511655.1. Taxonomy (NCBI): domain Eukaryota; kingdom Metazoa; phylum Chordata; class Mammalia; order Rodentia; family Castoridae; genus Castor; species Castor canadensis. The sequence continues at coordinate 178,676,722 of NC_133387.1, read as the reverse complement.
TGATTGGTCCTTGCCCCTTTTCCCACCAAGGTGTTCTGGGAGAAAGAATCAAGACCAGGAAAAGGTCATTGGTCAAATAAAGAAATGCCAGACTACACATACACATGGTGAGATAAGTTGAGCCTTCTTAATCTGAAAATCTGAAATTTAAAATACCCCCAAATCAAAAGCATTTTGGTGGTGAGATGAAGACCACACATGGAAAGTTCCATGACGTTATGTGATAGACCACAGGTGCACTAAAAAATTGTATAAAGTTACCTTCAGGCTATGTTAATTCATTTGTATGAACTGTGTGTTTAGACTTGTGCACTATCCCCAAGATACCCATTATGTATATAAAATTTTTCCAAAACCTGAAAAAATCTGAATCCCAAACACTTCTGGTCCCAAGCATTTCGTTTAAGGCATACTCAACCTATATCTCATAGATTCTGATATCAGGATTTTGGTGAGTCAAATGAAAGATTATTTAGAAGAAGAATTTAGAAGCCAGTCCTCCAGAGCATGGTTCATGGATATTTTCCATTTTGATTACAAATGTCAGCATGCAGGGACCCAGCAGTGGGCAGGGTTTTCTTAGCATCCACTCCCTCCTACTTGAGCATATTTTACAAGACTTCCAGGAAGCTGCACAGGGCAATTTCTGTTCTTGATATAGGTTTGGATGCCACTCACTGCTCTGAAACCCACAGTAATGGGTAGAAATAGGATCTCAGTTGATTGAGACATTTTGTCCACCTGCCTTGGGCGAGGAATGAGGTACCTACTGCACCCATTAGTTAGGATACCGATTCACTCATTTGGGGGCTAATGGAAAAGATACCCTTGTGTTTGTTCCTTTACTAGTCTATTACTTTCCCTTTGGAGGAAACTGCAGAGGAAGTAACTGCATTGGGTAGAATTGGGTTGAGCGATCAAAACGCTTTTCCGCAATGGAAATTTGTGAGTCTGTGGATGTATTTCTGGCTGCCCACGATAAGAGGGAGGACGCTAACTCTCAGTCTAGAGAAGAAGCATATACACAATAGAAGCAGGCAGAAATCTCTGGTGGCTTTCAGTACAAAAGTCAGAAGAGATTGTGTTCTATTCTGGGGCCTCCTTAGGTGTCATCTGCTTCTGGGCACTGTCCAGTCACACATGATGTTGGCTTGTTTTGTGGAGGTCATCTGGACTGAGATGAGAATGTAAAACCAGTTTTCCGACCAAGAGCTCATCCCAGACCTACCAGCCTCCTGTAGTGTGTGGCTCTCTAAACTCACAGAGGGTCCCTATTATTTCAAATCCAGTTATGCTATCTGCTAATCCCCCTTTAAAGAAACAAAAACATCAAGACTCTTTTCTCCTTTGGTTTACTCTCTTCTTTTCCTCTTCTCAAATATTTGAAAGCCTATTTATGCTAAGGTAGTATTTTTATTTTAAATATCCCTACTTAATTTACAGTTTTGCCTAGGGCAGGGTTTCCAGACCCACTGTCTTACTTACCTTCTTGGAGCAGTGGACCTTGATGAGTAGGGTACTTCCTAGGTATGCGCCTACCTGCATTATTGGTGTGAGATTATTACAATCCCTCCCTTGTTCCAGTTGATGAGGCTCAAAGGTATGAGTCACTCCTACAGCCACATTGTGGTTCATGCTAAGCTTTGCTGTCTTTGCCCACGGGAACTAGATGCTCATGCTATTTCCAGGTTTGTAGATGAAAGGTATTGCCAAGGGTCAGGGTATAGTTCTGCAGTAACCCGTACACAAGGCAGGGTTACTCTCACCCTGAGGGTGCAGAGGTTAAGTGATCAGCGGTGTGTGGCCCGCAGAATAGGAATTTGATTTGAGTTAGAGCCATGTTACTGACGATGAGAAGGGATTGGGGAGTAAGTCAGTGTCCCCAGCTTGCCACTTGGATACTTGTCTCCTTAGTTAGAGCTCTTCTGTCGCTGCTTGTTCCCTTCCAGTCCCCATTGGGTTTGATTGGAAGAGTCAGGCTATACCAAAATTCTTTAAGGGAATTGGCCTAACATTTAAAGTTCTTCCCAGCTGCCCAGCATTGCCACCCCAATGGCATTTTAGCTGAGGAGAGTAGGAAGATAGCAGGGCTCAGCAACACATGGCTGGGGATGCTGGCTGAATTTGCCATGGTCAATATGGCTGCCTTTTCCTGCCTGGCATTCTGTGGCTGCAGAGTTCACCATTTTGGCTTCTTCTTGCCACTTGTAGAGGAATGAGTTGATGTATGATCATGGACCTTTACAGAAGACTGTAACTGACTTAGGTGGTCAGTTACACCAAAAGATAGGGAAACTGAGGCCAAGAGTAAGGTTAGGACATGTCCCTGGTTACACATTAGTGTCACCTGGATGTCCACACTCCAAGAAGGTAACTGTCATCTTAAAAAGTGAGTGTTGGTTTGAGGCATGTCAGTCACTCCTCCCTCAGCCCAAATCATCTCATTAAGAGAAAGTATATATTGTGTTCCTGACTAGAAGGAAGCCTGCCTTGGGACAGTAATGTGAGCAGCTCAGTGCTGTGTTTGGAAAGAGTAACTAAGCAGACTAACAACTACAGATAGTCACATATAGGGAAAATGGACCTCTAGAAAAGATGTCTGTATGTAGATAGGGACCCTACATTGGAGGGAAACCCAAACAGGATCTGGCAACTTCTCAAAACAGTCTGGACACATCTGCGGGGATGTGTCCAGGGACTGGATAGCACTTCCTGGAGTCCAGACCTCTGTGCCATCACAGGGAAAGAGAAATCATGGAAGTCCTCTCAGTGTCTGCATAACAGGCCCGCCAGGTACTTTGGAGGAGATGGATTAAGGAGGAGTTGGGTCAGGATGTTTGAAAATGAGCTCTGGCTCATTGCTTTCCACCTGGGTTTTCTGCTGATGGACCCCATCAACCAACCTCACAATATATGTGGTATTCACTGTGGGTCAGGAGGCAACAGCTGCTGCTTCTTTGTCATGTACCAGGGTCTCCAGTTGGTGATTGGTCATCAAATTGACTAAGATTCCTTCCTAAAGCATCATGATCCCCAGTGTCTTTCCCATCTCCATATGCATGTACACAAAACCACACAGGTTCTTCCCTTCTTTTCCTTACTCACTCCCAGTGAAGTTTAAGAGCCTAACAATGGTGTTCTTATAATGCAAGTTCTGTTAGCTGCTAAAGCTGGTGGGTGCTCTCTAGTTTAAAAGAAGAGTGGGCCTGAGATGGAGCAAGATGGAGGAGAATGTCCTGAGGCTCAAGCCTTGGATCAGTGGCAGGAGAGACTCAAGGTCTGTACTTAAGCACAATACTTAAGCACAATGTGTCAGCATCTTAACTAGGGCACCCAGCAAGCAGGCTTCCCTGTTTAAGACCTTAATCCAGGATTAAGAAGAGGCCAGTTACCTCTGCAAAGAGGTGATTTGGAGAGGGGCTTAGTCTCTCCTAATATCCTAAATGGGCAGAGGGGTGGAGGCCATAGCACGGTCCCTGCCTGTTGCAAGTGGCAACAGAGATTCTAAAGTGGTACCGAATGCCCTGAGCTTTGGACATAGCTTTTTTTTTTTTTTTTTAAATATTAGTAGTGTGTATTTTATTTTAATTGAAAATTATTTTCGTGGTACTTGAGTTTGAGCTCGGGGCCTTGTGCTTGAATTGGCAAGCCCTCTACCACTTGAGCCACACCTTTGTCTAGCACTGTGTCTTTTCTCTTTATTTGCACACATCCTTGGTGGTAATTAGTGTATGTTTTAGGCTCTAAAGATTCACAGATTTGCTTGTCCAGGGTTTCTTGGGGAATGCTTTTGTGAGCAGAGCTGTTCCCAAGATACATGGTCTTCCTGCTTAGAGGGAAGTGAGAAAACCAGGATTGGACAGAGGGAAAGGTTAAATTTTGATACATCAGCAAGACCCTTTGGCCAGTCCCATGGAAAGCTGTGGGCTGGGATGGCCTTGCAGAGTTATCCTGGATTGAGGTAATGGCAGTTTCACAGACTAGTCATTGGATGTGGTCTGTGCTCAGAAAAGGTCATATTATTCCTTGAGGCTGCTGGGTTTAGCCAAGGGAAGTTTCCAAAGAGGAATTCAGTTGTGACCCACTAGCATTTGTTATGTGATGGGGAAATGAGTGGACTGTTCAGGAACTGAAGAGACCCCCCCTGCCTCAAGGCACCCAGCCTGATATAATATTCACAGATTGTTCTAGGACTCTAGAATGTAGTACGTCGCTTTACAGTTTTTCCATTCTCTCAATCACCCTCTTAAGAGAGCATGAGTCACCCCTTTTGATAGAGAGCATTCCTCCTGGGAGAAGAGCCACACCTGAAAGGTCAAGAAGGTAGTTAGCAGAGACCCTGTCCAGAACTTGGACAATTTGAGCTAAGTTGTTTCTGTTTTCATTTAGTCCCCTGCCATGCCAATTTGGCATTATGGGCAAATTGATGGACTTTAATTTTCATCATTAAAACAGACTAGATCCCTGCCCATGTTTTAAAGATCAGCTACCCCTCTTTTTAGCCACCCTGCCGTCAGGTTCTTGGTTCCTGGCCTTCCTGCTTGGGCCGTTACACTTACCGATAAAGAGAACAACTTGCTTTACGATTTTCCCTGGCAAGTGAGACCCTGATTTCTGCCCTGGAGCTACCAATCCCATTGTCATTTCTCACTTTTTACTTTTATTCTCTAAGTCGTTCTGTATCTCCTAGGCTTCTCATAGACTTGTGCTAGCCCCTGCTTCCCATGGAATTATGACCATAGACTATTTGTTTTAGCTGCATGTTCCCCAATTCCTCTTTTGTTTTTCTCCCCAGGAATCAACTCCAGTCCCTTGACCTGTCCTTCTCACATTCAAGGTCTAATGCGCTGTGCTCTGTCTCTGGATTGGGTGCACAACACCTTTACTGCTTGTCATCGTGTGTAGATTCTTGCTTGGTGCCTCCAAGCAACCAATCTGGAGATCTGGAAAAAAGAGAGATTTTCATTCTTTTCAGTGCATTTCAGAATGGCACGAAATGTAGCCACATGCAGTTGCTGTTTTTAGGGCCAGAATAGAGAAAGTAGAATTGGATTGAAGTAAAAATCCCCCAAAATTAGAGTGGGGGGGGAACTAACAAAAAGATGATTGGACCATTTTAAATATTGTAAGTGATGTCTTGATGTACTGAATAAATTTACAAATGTGTTCATAATCTCTTGACTCAAGTTCCTCTTCTGTGAAATTGGAATAACAAGGTAACTAAGATGTAAACCAATGTTCCCTTCATAAAGCCCAAAGGGCAAGTTTTGGCACATTCTCACCCTTATTCTAGGAAAAGTGACTGAGATTAAGAAATTTGACTTCAAGATATGGATCATAAGGTTATATTTTCTGAGATAATTCTGTCCGTTCCTACCAAATTAGGCTGTAATCATGTAGACCTGTGATCCCTAAACTTTGCTATATATTGTAATCCCTGGGAATACCTAAAAAAAATACTGATGGCTGACTCCAACCCCCAGGCATTCTGATTTAAATTAGTATGGGGTGTGACCTGACCAGTTGGAGAGGTCAAAACTTGCAGATGTTTCTAAAGTGTAGCAAAAATTGGGAACCACTGATATATTTAGTGGATTTGTAGTTGAGCCTGGCTGAAAATCTGGAATTGATGGTTGGGAACATGTAGGAAAGAAAAAAAGGTGATATCCAGGCCCCATTTATTCTACTTGAATTGTGTTACAGGAAAATTGGGAGAGAACATTGATATGCTTGGTGAAACAGGATTTATCTGATGTGTAGAGGGTGTTCTGACCCCAGCAAGCTCTGTCCCCAGTAGGCTAGGAATATATATTAAAAAGTATTGAGGACCTAATACAGTAACCTTAAAGCAACAGAGGTCAATATGGGAAGGTGACCAGGAAGTAGTGAAGAAGTCAGGTAGAGATGAATCAATTCAGGTTGTAATACACTTGTGCATGGAAGCAATGCAAGGAATCTCTTTGTACAGCTATCCTTATCTCAACTAGCAAAAATGCTTTGTCTTTCTTATTATTGCTTATGTCTTCTCTTCAACAAAATTGGAGAAAAGGGCAGAACAGGTTCTGCCTGGAAGCTAGGGGGGTAGGAGAGGAAGGAGGCGGGGAGCAGGGGGGAGAAATGACTTGAACAATGTATGTACATATGAATATATGAATAAAGAGAAAAAAAATACTGCTTGGCTGCATTTGGCCCTAGGGAAGGCGTTTATACCATATCACTGTACTCATGATGAGGTTTGACCTTAAGGGTGGGTACCTGATTTAGTGGCGCTGTTGGCTGGTGTTCCATAGTGAGCATTGTAATGGTGTCATCTGAATCTTCAACTGTTTCCTCCATCCGTCTAGCCATTTCTTGCTTCAGGTTTTAATTATGTAGAGATCTCTGCTCCTCATGTGAGGGATGCAGTATTAATGAGAGAGGTCTTGGCTTACAGCTAGATCAGAAGCTATCAGTATAGTCATTCAGATACCCCCAATTTGGCTCCTGTGAATTAGTCTGTGTTGCGCTCACGATGGTAGAGTGGAAACTTGTGGAACATAATTTCTCCTGCATTAGTGCTTCATAAAACATGGGCAATATTTTAGACACTAATTCTGGAATGAGTTATTTAATGGGGTCTCCAGAGTACCTGATGGCCCAAGCATACCAACCCGTTTACATGGTCAGGACTAACTTAAAAGACCTTTAATGACTCCTCATTTTTTAAATTCTTTGTGCATATGTGGGCTTCCTCAGCTAAGTTTTAGCTTTTCTTTTCTTCCAAACTTCTCAGAAACTCTGTTTATATATGTTACTTCTGCTCCTTTCTTTTCCTCATTTCTCTCTGTGATTATAACCAGTTGTGGAAGCAGAATTGCTTAATGACTGAGAATGGAGTCTGAAGTCAGAATGCTGGGAGACAAATCTTGCTTTCTGTATTTACTATCTGTGATCTGAAGGAAATTATTTAATCCCTGAGATGCCTCAGTTTCCTCTTTGGTTGATGTGAGGACCAATTGAGGGAACATATTAAATGTATCAAAACTGTTCCTGGCTCATACTTATAGTCATTTTATCATTACTGAGTAACTGGAGGGAATGGAACACGTGTTACTCAACTGAACTTTTTGCTCAGAGGAGTGTATCTGTGAGGATTCAGTCAGCATGCAAACTATGTCAATGATTTGAACAGGGAAAGTTTAATATTAAGAATCATTAACAAGTAAAAGCATAGAGAACTCCAAGGAGTGCATGAATAACAGATGTAGATATGTAGGGGAGCAGTTGGTCTTCTAGGGTTGAGGCAGAACACTCAATGAAGAGGTAAACTTATAAGAGGGTCCCCAGCCCAAGACTGAGATTCAGAGCTCATTGGAGAGACTGTTGCCAAGGCCCAATGGATGCCTTGAGGTGCTGTTCTTGAGATGCTGCACAGAGGGCCACATGATTTGGAAACTCCATTTGGGTTTCACTGAGGGAGTTCCCTGTGCTTACCCTGTCCCTTCAGCACCCTCTGCTGACAACACGTAACACTGTGTGCCATTTGTCAGAGGAACAGCTATAGCAGCATAAGACAGGCAAAGAAGAGTGAATTTGGAGCTCAGGGGCAATAAATTGATTACTGGCTTAAGTGGGAACAGTGGAACTTATTCTGCAGCATTGTTTTGAAGGTTAAGTGCTTTTTACCTAAGTAGGTGTTTATGGAAGTAGCAAGGTATGATGAAAACAAGAATTTTAAAATAACTATGTGATTTGGGATAAGAGCAAGCTTATTTGGTACTCAGTTTCCCCTTCAATTTGAAATAAAAGTTTAATGAAAGAATAAAATGTGTAAAAGTACCTACCCTTGTTCCTATAGTTTAAAAGATTCTCTGTTCTCCCCCTCCTTGACATATTCTACACACTTTAGGAATTTCTGAGTTTTCTGTCTACATTATAAAAGCCTCTGTGATATAGAGGGAACAATTAAGACAAGCAGATTCATTTTTGCCTATCACTCCCCATTATTCAACAAAATCAGGTTCAATTAAACTGTCTGGAATACTTCCTCTGTAAAAAAGTCTTCATCGTGAGATGCAAGCAGGATTCAAAGATACAATAAGACCGTGTCTAGCCTTTGTAGCCTTTGTCATCGCCATCTCTGTCTCCCCATCTTGTCAACAACAGTAAGCACTTGGAGAGAACAGTCCTGTGTGGGCCCCAACTTTCTTTGTATGAACTGATCATTGCTGGGGCTATTTAATTCAGTTGAGTTTGCAGACATAACTTCATCCTTATTCTGATTTCTCTAGGATGCTCTCTGGAAAGTGCTGTTGATACTGCATAAGAATCTCAAACTTAAAAAAAAAAACAAACAACCTAGAAGCTGGTTTTTCCTTGGGAAAGGTGTCATTCAGAACAGGGTACTTACTTGTACCTGAATTTCTTAAATTCACTTTCAGAAAAGAGTTCAGTAATTTAGGCATTAAATAGCTTAGCGGTTAAATTGTGGGGATTGAATCTGGGGGCAGGTCTCCATCTGTGGAAGTCTCAGTGCGGATTGACAATGTCAGCAAAGGGCCTGTGCCTTCTTAAGTCAGCAGCACCTCCTTTTCCCACCCAGTGAGATGGTTGAGACTAGGATGCAGGGGATGCAGATTGGGTATGTTCAGACACATGCCCTTCTGTTTAATAACTATATATGCAGGAAAATTGTTAAACTCTCTGCCTCTTCATCATATTAAAAATAGGGATTATGAGTACTTATTTCTTATTTAATGAAATCGTTCTTATCAGGGGCTTAACAAATTACATTGCACTTAGAAAATACTCTTGCTATTATCAGGATAATTTGGGTTTTATTGTAGTTCAAGTGAGGAGTTTCTATCGTGAAAGAAAGGCTTACATTCTATAACCCAGCAGACCAGAGACTCTGATTTGCTTGGTTTATAACCTTTTTATCTAATGAGATCCAGTTTGGTGAGAAGGCAAACATGTTGATAACCGAGGAAATAACATTAATCTTATGGAATTGAGATTTTCCTTAGTTCCAGAGTCCATCAAAAATTTAGGATTACCTGTCTCAGCACTGGAAGATTCCTTTTATTGTATTTTCAGCAATAGTTATTGCCATTGGTCAATACAGAGAATAATAGCTTTAATTTAGTTCAAGGATACACCTTATATATTAGGTGAAGTAAAAAGCTTGCTAAATGTGTTGACCTCATTTAATCCTCACAAATCAGGTATGATTCTGTTGGCTTTGTGACTACATTAAAGACAAGAAATTTATAAAGGGATGAATATGATCAAAGTTATATATGTATATGAAAATGTCATGTAGAAGCACATTATTTGTACAGTTAATAAATGCTTATAAAAAGGAGGAAGTTAGATCTAGAAACCTGAAGCTTAGCTTTGAAAAAGATTATAAAATTGGTAATCGATAGAACCAGTTAGATTTCTCTGAGCCCTGAGTTTACCATTTTAACTTAAAGTTATTAATCTAAGCCATGTAAATGCTAACATAGGGATAAATATGAGAACAATGAATCTCCTTTCTATAGTAGAAGTAGGAACGTCCCGGAAAAGTTGTTATGATATGTTGTGAGGGAATGGGGAAGCCAGGAGGGGGATGTCTACCCTTTGACTCCACCCATCCCTTGTTTACTATCTTAATGGAGCATCACCGTCAAAGCAAAGGTACTGCCTAGTGCTGTACCCAGTATGCCTGTATGCTGGAGGGACATGAAAGAAACAGTATACAATCTTAACTGGGAAGTAAGACCAACAGAGAGAACAGCAGAATTTGCAATTAAGTTCTAAATTATGTACTCCAGTTTGTAAAGGCAGGAGTCGGGGAGGCACTCAACTTTTTCTTGGGCACTTTCACATGCATTTATTTTATTACATCATCTGTTTGACAGTACAAAGGAAGAAATACATATGTATTGGCTTTTTCAGATAGAAAAATCTGAGACTGGGGGAAGGAGAAAGACTACTGAGGCTTACATATGCAGAAAGCAGAAAAACTTAGCTTTGGATCCAGATCCAAGTGTAAGGTCATTCTGAGGATTAAAAGATAAGAGGCAGGAAGACAAGCTATTTCAGAATGGGTAGAATTGGGGCAGTGCATGTATCTGTCAGCATTGCTGATAGGCCTTTTTTTTGGAGCTGAGATTCCTCTACATAAGTGAGATGGGGCCGGAGAGCCCAAACCGCTCTTCTTCCTAGCTACCATGAGGCTGCAGAATGAAACAATCTTGGAAAGACTTGTCATGATGAACCTGCAGGGCTTGTACTTCCAGAATAAACCTTTTTTGCCAATCGATTCCCCCAAAGTTTTAGCTCTCAACATGAACTTGAGCAGGATACAGAAGACACCCGTAGACCAGAGTATCCACCTGCTGTCTGAGCTACAGCAGACAGACAAACACTGTCCTTTAGGAAGATCCAAAGAAGAAGAAAGAATGAAGTCTGCCTTTTGCTACTCAGCATGGTGCGTGAAATGGCAACATGAATATTGCCTGGGACTTTGTTAGAAAGACTGACTTTTGGGCATTCTGGACCTGCTACATCAGAATGTGTTGATTAATAAGGTTCTCAAGTAATGAAAGTTGGAGGTGCACTCTGCTAGTCTTCATCTTCTTGGCTTTTGCTGTTGGTTTTGGTCCACATTTGGAGTTCCCTTCCCACACCCCTTAGCAGATGACAGTGGTTCTCCAGATATTCACAAGCAAACACAGGGCATTGGGCAGTGCTACAGTTTAGAGCTGGAGTGTCCTGCAAAGACCCATGTGCTGAAGGCTTAGCACCAGCTCGTGGCACTAATGGGAGGTGGTGGAACCTTCAGGAGTAGACCCTAGTGGAAGGAAGTCAGGTCATTGTCTTTGGGACCCGAACCCTTGCTTTCTCAGTCTTTGCTATATTCTCAGTCTTGGCATATATGAGGTGAACAAATTTCTGCCCCCACATCCACCGTGACGGGCTCCCTCACCATAGGCCCAAAACCTACGGGTTTAAGTGACCATGGACTGAAACCCCCAAAACTGTAAGCCAAAGTAAATTTTGCCTCTTTTACGTTATCTCAGGCATTGCATTGTCCTGGCAGCAGAGTCAGGTGATCTGGAGTCCCAACTCTTTTTTTTCCCATGCGACCATCACTGTTCCGGGACTCAGCATCCTAATGTATTAGGGGCCACTGAGACCTACTCATGTGACTGTGGTAGGAGCTGAGTGACTTGATGTGAACCAAAGTGCTTTATGAGCCAGGAATGACTTTCAGGGTATGTATTAATATCATTGCTGAGAAGAATACCAGACAGAACATCCACCCCGGGGGCTGTGTGTCTGGGCACCAATACTGTATTTCAGTGAATGGATGGAGAAAATACACTTTTAAGAGGTGCAGCTCAGAACTTGCAAACTCAGATGACCTGCTTTGTCATGAAGGCAAGTGTTTAAATTCGAGTTTTGTTTTCCTCACCTGCTCAGGAAGCGAACATCAATCTTTGTTGCTTCAGAAGTCAGGGAGATGCTGTCCTAAAGAGGCACTCAGCCATTTTCCCTTGCATATGTCCAGTGCTTCCTTCCTCCTCCTGATTCCCAGGGCTCAGGAAGACAGAGCAGCTGTCACCCTGTGAAGGATGCAAGCCACTATTTAGAGCCAGGCACCTGTGTCTTTATTTAGCATCACCTCCTTGATACAGGTTGACCTAATAGGCAACACCTGGGAAATAATTGGTGACAGCCAGGGGAGCATCTTGTATTTTGTCAGATTTGGGGATGAAGAGGAAATAATGCCTGCAGTGGCTCCAGTGGCTCTGTCCTCCAAGCTGGCATGAATAATTGAGAGCTGGCAAGCTGACTGCACCAAAGAGTTGCATTATGTAAAGCGGCAGGCGGCAGCATGTGTGTGTGTGTGTGTGTGTGCGCGCGCGCGCGCGCGCACGTGTGTGTCTGCGCTCCAGAGGGTGCGTGTCTGAGTGTATCTGTGCGCCTGTGCGCGTGCGTGCCCGAGCTCAGAACAGCTGTGTGTGAGGGAGTCCGAGGGAGAGAGAGCGAGAGAGGGAGAGAGAAAGGAGTGAGGGCGAGTGAGGGACTTCTGTACGCTGCAAGACCACACCAAATTACAGCCACAGAGGGAGGTGGGGGAAAAGAAAATAAAAGGGGGGTCATGCCTAAAATTCCAGAGCAGTGCAAAACAGCAGACCAAGGGAGCTCCCCCAGCTTATGAGAGCCCTGCTCCCCAGACCCCTCCCCAGTAAAAACAGGGCTTGAGATGGGCATGGAGGTGAGTGCCCTCCGACCTCCTCAGGGCCCCTGCTCCCCTCCCCCGCCCCCCACTGCCCAATGCATGAATGAATGAGCTCCTCTCTGCGCTGCGCTCTGCTACTCTTCCTAATGGCTTCCAGGTTAGTGCTACCTCGTGCTGACGCTTGTGTGTTTATGTGACAGTCTATCTTTGTTTCCTTGTGGGATTTTTGGGAAGGGGTAGCTATGTCCTGGGGTCAGGTGGGGACCCTGGGGGCTGGAATGTGGACCTGTCTGTCTGGTGATGTGCTTTTTCCAGCGAGTGCACGCTGCTTAGGGCTGCCAAGAACACAAACCTTTGGAGGCAGTGTAAATCTGGAGTCCATGTTGTTTGCTTCTGTTCTCTGTTCGGGGATTCGAAAGCAGCCAGTGTGACATCATGCCACGTTCTGTCCCCTCCTGGCCTGTTCCCTTCCTCCTCCTCCTCTCTCTCCAGCAGCACCACTTGAGCTGAACTTTGGAGCACCGAAGGGTGGCCCTGGGGTGGGCTGGAGCTAATGGGGTCCCCTTGACAGCAAGCCTTAACCAGAGCCTTCTGACTTGGAGAAAGAAGGTCCAGGGATTGAATTAGTGGTGCGTCATAGAGGTGGCCCAGAGATCCTGGAGGAGGCTGGACAAGCCATGTGCTCCTGTCCCCACCCACTGACTTCCTCTGTGGTGTCCCTGTGGGTAGGAGGTGGCCAGAGCAATGGTCAGGAAGATGGGGACAGATACTTCTTGTCCCCATGGGATACACAGGTCTCGCCAGCATTAGGAGAGGATAAGTGTGGAAATGAGTAGTTTGCAGCTCAGGGAAATAAAGGGATTTGTTTCTTCTTTGGCTTAGCCGACACTTGGCTCAGAGATTTACCATGTGTTTTGAGAAAATAGACACCCAGTGGCTGGGCCTTCCTCCCCCACATCTCCTTGCATTGTTAGTTATTTGCTTGATTTAGGGAAGTGGATAGGTGGGGGAGGACTTGGAACTTGCTGAATCCCTGAGGCCTCAGCCAAGAGCTCAGCCAGGGCTGGGGGAAGTGATCCTTGCCTCTTCTCTGACATTTGCTAGTAAGCTCTGCTCTGTGGACACCCCTACGCTCCTCTGCCTTCCACTTCGCCTCTTCCCACAGCTAACCTTGAATGATGGCCATATTTCTAGCCTTTGACTTGGATAGCACTCCACAGGTTAGAGAAGTCTAGGACCAAGATGGAACTTGGAAGTGGGTGGTGAGTGGGGAATCAGTTTGTTTAACTTTTTAGACATTTAAGCAACATTGAACATCAGCTGGGGAGAGAATGCAGTGATTGGAATTTTTATCATCCTACCTAGGCGGGGAGGGAAAGAAAAAAAAAAAACCTGTCTTTTCATCTCTTTGCTGGCCCTACAAATTTCCCCTTTTGAAATGAACAAGCTCGAAGCTCCTTCTTCCAGTAAGTGTGTGTGTGGCCTCTGGAAACACAGGTTCCTTGTTTGGGGGACAGAGGAGAAAGTTGAAGAATAGACTTTTACAAGGTCATACATTGTTAGACCAGGGCCAGTAAACTCGTAAATATTTTAGGCTTGGTGAGTGTACTGTCTCTGCCATTGGTACTCAGGTCTACTTGGTGCAGTGAAAGTGAGTATGGAAAATTTGTGAGCAAATGAACGTGGCTGTGTTCACAATAAACTTTATTTGTGGACTCTGAAATGTGGATCTCATATACCTTTCATATGACAAATTACTCTTTTGACTTCTTTCAACCACTTGAAAATGTAAAAAAAAAAAATATTTTGTGTCCAGATAAGAGAAACTTTAAGGTCTGTGGTTTTGCATGCGGCCTAGAAATATTCCTATCAGCCATTCAGGATTTGTAATGTGACCTGAATTAGAATAAGAGTTGGGTGACTTCTTCATCATCCCACCAGAACTTGGGTTTGTCTGGTAGGGGAAGTGGTGGGTGAGTGTGCTCCTTGTAGGGATATGCATACATATGTAACACGTGCCAACACTCTCCTTAGGCTGTAGGATAAGGTGGAAGCACAGTATCCAGAGACTCATAAGAGAATGGTGACTAATTCCAGATTCCCCTGATTCAGAAGATGATTCCAAAATTAGATTTGTGCTCTGATTTCTAAAGTACATGGGGTGATCATTCTGTTCTATTCTGAGCTGGCTGCACCTCTTCTCTGCAGAATTAAGCCATGTCTGGGCTCCTCCATTTAAGTTGGGTTGAGATCTACTGAATCCATTGAGGAGAGAGTGAGCCTAATCAGTGCCTGAGGGAATCCATGACCATATTTTGTGATGGAGTAGCAGGTATATAGAGAAGGCAGAAGAGCTGTGTGAAAATGCCACATGGAAACAAAACTGGATTTACCCGACAGCTCCCAAAGGGGGAGAATGGGCCCTTTAGGAGAAAGCTACAGAAAGCAGTTGGAGCTTAAAATAAAAAATGTCAGTGTTGTCCACTGACAATTTAATATGATTTACATATTAAGCGACTGCTCTGCCACTTGCCTTAAGAGCTCAACAAAAGGCGGTGGGGGCAGGGGGGAGAAATGACCCAAGCCTTGTATGCACATATGAATAATAAAATAATTTTAAAAAAAAGAAATTTAAAAAAAAAAAGAGCTCCACAAAGATTGGGTGAAGATGCTATAGATAAATGACAGTTTAACTCCTGAGAATAGGTTTGTAGAATAGGGAAGTAGAATAATTTCTCTTGAAGAAAGGAAGATAAGAAAGAAGGGTTATACTTCAGCAACTAGCCTCAAGTCTGGGAAAGCTAGAAAGAAGGAAAATGCTATTAAGTGAAATACAACATTTTTCAAGTCATAACTTCCTAGTGGTGAAAGAAAACAGTGAGAAAGACAAAAGAAAACCTTTGAGATTTTGTACTTTGAATGTATATTATATTAGGTTAAAGCCTTTTGGGTGACTTAGGTATCTACCTGAAACCAGGCAGGTGAACGGACCTCTTTATTTGAAAATTTCCATGATTTTAACACAATGGTCATTTTGTGGCATGCTTGTGTTTTATCTTTAACAAAAAATAAATCAGAACTAGTTTTGAATCCCAGGGGTCAGAAAGGGATTAACTATACAGGTAGCCGATGAGGTGAGTGAACTGAGGGAAGGGCTGATTAGATGTGGTCATCCACTTCTCACCAACCTGCAATTCCAGCTACCTGGCTAGGAACTTGCATCTGACAAGTATCAGGGCATCCCCTGACTACAGAGAAAGCTGGTGAAGCTAATTTAACTGTGGACCCAGACTGCCTGCATTTTGTTTCTGCATGCTTTGCCTAATTTAGACCTGAGTTATTCTGTCCCAGAGGTGCTACTGCTCTCGGTCCTTCACATAGTGTTCTTTTTACGGTCTTTGCCATCCTCCTCTGACACCCTTGTGGGAGTTAGGCGGTATGCACATTTATTCTTCTTGAACAATAAAAGCTGACACTCAGAGAGGAGTGGTTTACCTCCAGATTAGACACAGGAAAGGGGCTGAGTGAGGAAGACCACCAATTCATTTTGTGCTATTCCCCAGTTCTTTGGCCTTGCTGCCTTGACAGGTAATGGTCGAAGGTGTTTTGATTAATCCACATAGCTCCTGTTACATGGTGTTAGTTCATTACACATCTCAATGTATAATTAACTAACAAAATTCAAAGTTGTGAATTTCTTAGTCAGAAGCAATATCCGTCATGTCTCCAATGTTACCTGGCGTGGAGGATGATCTAATCAATGGATGGATGAATGGATGGGTGGGTGGGTGGATGGATGGATTCTTCCAGTTTTAGTGGCAGCATTTCTCTTGCTGAGGATGGGGGGAGGGGCTCCTTAGAAAGAAGTTGTTGAGCGTTCTATTCAGTTGAACTCCTCCCTACCTTGTTTCACTGGTTTGTGGTCTACCAATGGGTTGGAAATCTTTTTCAACAGATTGGAAATCTTTTTCATGGATTGGATTCCTTGAATAGCTGCTTAGCACCTTCCTGCTTTCACAAGGTCCCATTCCCATAAGCTTTTGAGGCTTCTGAAACACTTTGGGTGGGATTGTATTTAGATTCGGCTCACACTGATGGAGTCAAGTTTTCTCTCTTGTTCCTAAAATTTTTAAGATTGTGTGGATCCAAAGAACCACGATACAGTCATTGGCCCATTTGGATGAATATGCATTATAAAGTTGGAGGTGCTCACAAAATGCTTGCTTAATGATGTTGAATCAGGAAGATTAGCTTAATACTAAAGACCATTAAACTCAAAGACAGTTGGACAGATAGTGATCACTGACAGTCCTAGATAAATAAGGCCCATGGCATTTAAAGGCTCTTTAAGTGATGCCCAAACCTGTCTTCAGCCACCTTGTGAATGCAGTACCATTGGAAATCTGAAGCTGAGGCCGGAGGCTACTATTAAGGCCGTCATAGAAGGAATTCCTGTATCCAGTGGGAGGATGGAATACGAGACCACTAAGGCCCCTTTTAAACTGGATTGTTGCAGATCATCTCAGCCAGCCCAGCAGAACTGTTCCCCAGTTGTTAGGTGCTTGTTCTCTTGTGAACAGTCTCAGGAAAAGGAAAATGTACAACACCAGTAAGTTCTTACGTTTTATTTCAGTGTCTTCTGTTTCATCTTTTGGCAACCCAGCCCTGTGGAAGTAGGGACCAGCAGAGGGTGTAATTAGTGACAATCTACCTTCTTCCTTTCTGTTTTTCCCATTTAGAAAGGACAGAATTTGGGAAAAGGATTCAGTTTCTTCACTGGGAATTTGCATCCTACTCCTAATCCTTTTGACTCCTGAGCACTTACGGGAATGCATTTATGTTTGGGATGCCCTGTGTAATATGGTTTATTCTTTTTAAGATTCCCACTCTAGTAAGGTAGGTTATAACTGTTTGACAGACAAAGAACACAAGTACACAGAAAAGTAAGGTGATTTTCTTAAGGGTACCACAGAGCTCAGGATTTTAAGCCCAGGTACTCTGATGTCATATTTTTAGTTTTCATGGACCCAGAAGTCAGAATAAGGACTAAGGGCTAGAGTTATAAAGAAGGCAGATTTGGGGCAAGCGTAAGAAAGATATGTCTAACAGAATGGCTAACCAATGGAGTGAATGGCTTTGTAAAGAGCTCATTCTTTTATTCATGCAATCCCAGTGTATAGCAGTCAAATTGCCAGCGGTACTAGGGAACTGCTCTAGAGTCAAGGCCCCATCTGGCACGAAGCGTTCACAAAAAAACAAGGCCATTTCAGCTCCTATTAGTGCAGGGAATGGAAACCAGAAAATATGGTAATAATTGCCTGGAGATAGGGAGACCACTATGGATGGAGTGGTCCTTCAAGAAAGTGTGCTCCACAGAGGTGATATTTGAGCTTGATCTGAAGGCTGGAAGGGAACCAACATTCAGAACTTTACAGTAAGAGTCAGCGAAGAGACCAACAAGGACAGATATCCTCAGGTACGGGTGAAATAAGATGAATTTGCTATGTTTAAGGAAGAGAATGGCCCAAGGAGGCTGGAATGACACAGGGAGGAAGTGGTACAAGAATTTAGAAGAGCAGTTGGATTCCAGAAGGAGTTGGGTAGCTAATAATTAAATACTTTTCTTAGGTAGCTTGAACCTTGCCCCCCAGAAGGTTAGGACAAGGAAGCAGAGGAGATTTGGTACAACCTGTGATTGCATGACTTGTCCAACTTCTGACAGTGGTTCTGTAGCATCCTAGAATTCTCCAAGGTGATCATAATTTTTCCTCTTTGATATAGCTGCAAAGATAACAGCAGCTCTGGCTTTTTCCTGAGCCCTGGTAGGACCCAAACAAACTTGTTTTGTTTTTGTAGGAAGGGGGGGAAAGTGGGTCAGGCTGTTTTGGCATTTCAGGCATGGAGTCCCAGTTCTATTGCAGGCTCTGGTCTCCATGGAAATGAAAAATAGTGTTTGTCATGCTTGTTCCTGGATTGAATTCCAAACTGGACTGAACAGAAGCTGCAGGAAAGCCAGGGTGGGGGTGGGAGTGGGGGGCGGGGGGCAGGGGGAGTAGGAGGCCTGGGGGGTGGGGATGGGGGGAGG
Source organism: Castor canadensis (assembly GCF_047511655.1). Classification (NCBI taxonomy): domain Eukaryota; kingdom Metazoa; phylum Chordata; class Mammalia; order Rodentia; family Castoridae; genus Castor; species Castor canadensis. The sequence goes on along the minus strand of NC_133387.1, from coordinate 178,658,423 downwards.
AGTGGGATGAATGGAGGCTCCAGCCATTGTGAGGAAGAATCTTTCTTTTTGGTTTGAGCTGGAAAAGGCCTTTGGCCCAGGCCAGCCCTCTCTCCCCTCATCACCTTTCTGGACCAAGAATGTTAGTAGAAGGGTAACTGGAGCTCTGCTTTTCTCTGTTTGGCTCAAAACTTTCTATGACCTTAAGTCAGTTAGTCAGGTAATAAATTCATCAACAACTATGGTCACTGCTGGGACCTTCCTCCACAGCAAGTAGATCCCCAGTGGGACCAGGTCTAGATAATTCAATTAGTCTACCAGCTACAAATGTTTTGGGGCCTTTTTTTTTCAGTACTGGGATTTGAACTAAGGGCTTTGTGCTTGCTAGGCAGGCACTCTACTGTTTGAGCCATGCCTCCAGTCCCCTGGCTGCAAATGTTAAAAGATGGGCTCTGTGACCTTTCAAATTATGTTATAAGGTTTAAAAACTTTTCTTCCATACTTAAGACAGGGGAGGAGGAGTCCGTAGGTGGAGTTTGATGCCCACAGGAAGTGCCCTGAGTTATTGGCACAATACCTACAGAGATGTTAGCAAGGTAGCCAGGCAGAAAAGAGAGGGTACATGATGTTCACTGCGGTCAATGAACTTCTTCTTTATGAAGGAGTGGGGAGGGGGCATTTGTGTCAGGATCTGAAGGTTGCATTTGTATGAGCTGGGATAGGGAAGGAAAGCATTGTTCTGGGAGTCCCTTCCCTTCCCTTCCTGTCTGTGCAACATGCTACTAAACCCAAGGCAGAGAGGGGCAGGCTGGGCCCAGACTGAGATGCAGCTTTAGCATGTGTTTGGGAAGAAAACTTCCATCTTGTAGTAGCAAAGAAACCACCTCTTCTCTAGACCGTGTGGCCCCCTTTCTTCAACCAGGTAATCATAGATTCACCCATGAGGCAAGTTGGTCTTTCTTCCTTAGAGGGAACTGGTCAACTGTGTGTGGAATTCTGCCAGGGCTAGAGTCCAAGTGTCAGTCTCTTACAAAGAGCAGGTTCTACACATGGCTACAGGGAGAGTCTCCTTAGGGGACAGTAGTACATTTCTTATCTTTTCCAACCCCCACTTCCAGCATCCTAAAAAAGTGTATGTTGGGGGAAAGCCACTGAGACTTCTCTTGTATTGGTCAAGGAAGATTATTATTATACTTTTAAGTGACTTCCTATTTTCCTCTTTAAAGGAAGAGGGTCCAAGGTAATTAGGGGTCCAGCTGGGATTTGTGATTTGGGCCCTTCTACAAGGTTCTGACCAGGTCTATGCTTCCTACCCTGTGTATTATGGTTTTTAGTGGGTACAGGCATTTAATGTAGACACTATTAAATGACAAGAATACAAAGAGGAACAACCATCTTCAGGAGTCCCCATAAGCTCTGAATTTGGAACTGGTGTAGGTGGACAAAACTACTGATGGAGACATTTGGAAGAAGCATGTAAATTTCCTTGCAAATGTTATGCAAATGCACCTGAGGTTTTCCTGTCCCAGACAAGTGAGCATGGGCTTTGGGAAAATTCAAAGGGACCTGGCTAATTCGCACAGGTATTTGCAGTGGTATTCTAAAGAACTAAGGAGGATTATTGATGAGATGGCCAATTCCTGTTAGGAATTAGGAATCAGCATCAGAATCAGCTTTAACTCAATGCTGTGAAAGGCATGGAGGGAAGAAGGTGCTTGTAATTTGACCATGGACACTAAAGATAATTGTCAGGCTCATACACAGGAGGATGATCCATTGGGTCCTATTGTGCTTATCCACATCCTCCTGCCTGTGACCATCAATTCCACTTATTCCTTTACACCGGCAGTTCCTGTGACAACCTGAAAAAGATCTGACTGTTTAGCAAGTCCACCTATCTGGTAGACAATGAACAGCTGTTGTCCTCAGAGTGGTAAACCGGTCTCTGTCAACAGGGGCAGATACATCACTTATTACTTGGTACCTAAAAGGTTGCTTCTTGGGAGCAATAGAAGGTGTCAGAATCACCTGTGATACTTACTTAGGATGCAGATTCTGAAGACGATCTAGTGGAGATTGGGTGGTGTGGAGTGAGATTGGGGTTCTGCACTTAAAGTACCTGTGTGTTGCTGATTCCCGCTATGGGAAGTGATGCTCAGTCACATTCTGAGGAAAGAGGCCAAGAATGTTCAGTTGCCATTTTACAGAGAGGAATGGAAGCCTTTTTAATTATTGTATTTCTTGAGGTAAGCTTGATGGTGTATAACTATAACCACAGCTGCTTGGGAGGTGAAGTAGGAAGACTGAGGTCTGAGCCTGGCCCAGGCAAAAGCATGAGATCCTGTGGGGGATATATATATATATATATATATATATGAATTTCAAAAAGACTGGGGTGTGACCGAAGCTCTGAGTTCAATCCTTGGTATCTGTCCCCTCCCTACCCCCAATTTATTGAGTCTCATTTTATATCACGCACTGTGCTAAATATTTTACTGATGTTATTTCATTTTATACAACAGTTATAAGAAGATACCATATTTCATTTTTCCAATGAGAAAAATGAGATTTAGGTGCCAAGGTCACACAACAAGTCAATAGCCAAGCTGGGATTCAAGCCTGAGCTTGCTGACACCACACACTGGCCATTAATCCTAACCCTGTACCACCCAGCAGGCTCCCAGCACACTAATGTTGCATTAAGCTGGATGTCTAGATTTCTAGTTCAGAGCTCTTTCTACTAGGTGGGGGTGCTCTGGAATGTGTTGGACAGTCTTTTACAAAACTTCCCAGTGTCTTCTGACATTGAGATGATTATAGCAGTGCCCTTGATCATCTAGGGCTTGATTATAGGGCTGTGTTTAGGAGAAACAATGAAGTGAAACACTTCGGGCCCAGATGTGGGGAGGGAGGAGGGGAGAAATCTGACTGAATAAACCAGGGCTGGAGTGGGTGGCGGGTTGCACTATGGCGAGATTGTGGGAAGGTGCTACTGAAGTCCAAGCAGGTGGAGGCTCACAGCATCCAGAGTGACAGGCGTGTTATTTTGCAATATCTGGGTAGAAATGTTTTTCTATAAAGGCGAACAAGTGAGCATGAGTGAGGAACAAGAAGTGATAATTTTCTGCTCAGGGTTCTGGAAAATGCTTGGGTGGTTGATCAAAGAACTGGCTTGTTCACAAGGTCGCCTGTGTGCTTAGGACCTCACAGAGGATAAGGATAGGGAAAAAAAGCCAAGAAAAGTGGTGGAGTTGCCAGCGGGTCTGAGGTGAGGGTGGGAGGATCCCAAAGAGAGTCATTGCAGAAAGCCTTTGTCCTCTTTCCACATTTCCCTATTTCTCAAGGACTTCAGTCAGACCTAAGTATAGAATGTGGGATCAAACCATAGGTAGCATGAGATAGTGTGGTCAGACTTAAGGAAGCGCTATCGGTAACCAGGAAAGGACGGAGACTGTCTTTGTGAAGGTCTTAAAAATAGGAGAGACAGTAAATGAGTGAATGAAGTGGGCTCCAGCCCTGGGTAGGAGGTGGCTGGTGGGGGTCTTAGTGGACTATTATTGGGAAGACTTGGTGATTATAGGAATTCCTTAAGTTGTAACTCAAACACACCGTGCTCAAGGGTGATTTTTATAATGCTTTGTGTATTCCATGCAATTTTATGCCTTCAAACCTTGGTTCATGTTGTTTTGTTTTGTCTTTTCCTGGAACATTCCTGGAACATCCTATCATACCATGCCCTCCTGACTCCCATGCCCTTCATCTGGCTAACTACACATGTTTTTCAAACCCAGCTCCAGGGCTGTATCTTCAAGGAAGCCTGTGGTTTTCTCTTTCAACTCTCTTCAATCACACCACTTGTAGTTCATGTTAAAATGAGAGGAGTTCATATCTAGCTCATCCTCACTATAAATGTCCCAAGCACATGCATCCTTCTTATTCACTGGTATGAAGTTGAATGGCTAGCATTATGCCAGGTGGTCAGTAAATATTTGTGAAGCTGACTGGACAGACATGCTGGCATATCTCCTTGGCCAGGAATCTAACGTCCTATTTATTTCTCAAGTTTTTTTTTTTTTTTTAATAAGTTGAGTGTTGACTGCACTAATCCTAAACTCTGGCGTGATGGGGGTCTAATGGCACATCCATTGCCAGTCTTCCTTCCCTTCCTCCAGCAAATCTAAGTCCTTGTTAGCTCCAAAATCCCAAGATTTTAGAATATAATACAGTTCTATTAGTAATGCTGGCAGGGTCAGATAATGGCACATGATAGTTTGTTTAAAAGATACAAAACTATGTTAAAATACACAGTGCTTGGTTTTATTTGCTTAGCAGTACACCCAGAGTTATAGGATAATGGGGCATGTTTAAGAGTTTTAGAGATCTAGTGAGGTGGTACTGCAACTGTGAGCATTTTTTGTAAAATGGATCCAAGTGGAGGCAGAGCATGCAGGCTAGGTGGGCTTCTTGGGCTTAGTCCTAGAGTGTAATTGATGGTCAAGTGACAGGGGGTGGCATTTCAGGAGCGAAGCTGCTATGAGAGGGAAGAGCGAGAGAACGTGGCACATAGACCTTGGTGGCTGAGGCTCAGGGCATGCTCAGAGGAATGGCTGAGATCAGGGTGGCCAGAGGTAAGCTGTAGTGAGACAATTAAGGAACTCTGGAGGTCAGGTTTTATTCCAACGGGGGGATGGAAACATTTGGGAGCTTTGACCAAGAGAAAGGATGGTCAAAAATGTCAGTCACTTTTCAGAAAGTTCATGGGGGGGTGCAGTATAAGGAAAGAGTGTAGAAGGGCGAATGTTGTAGAAATATTATGTACTCATGTATGAAAATGGAAAAATGAAACCTGCTAAAGCTATTACAAGGAAACGGGAGGGGCATAAAGGAGAATGATGGAGGGAGTAAGATACATTGTAAGCACTTTTGTAAATGTCACAGTGTACACCCAGCACAATAAAATTATGATTTTTAAAAAAAAAGAAACTGAAATAAAAGTGTCACTGATTAAAAAATAGTTTACTTTGAGAAGAAAGTAGCAAATGGATTAAAACTGGAGGCATGAAATTGATTCTTTTCTTTTTTGCTCCTCCACCTATCCTTCTATCCATCCTTCCATTTTCCCACCTATCCACCCAGCAAACAAACACTATTAAATGCCTGGTTCTAAGAGCAAGTTCTCTAATCAGATAAGCCTGTGGTTTAAATCCTGCCATACCTCACCCATCAATGTGCTTTTGGGCAAATTACCCAATCTGTCAATTCAAATTTATCACTTAAAAGAAATGATATCTTATTAATATTATAATATCTTATTAAAAACTTCATAGGTAGGTTGGGAGTATTACATTTAATAATACTTAACAAATGCTTGAAGCTGTGCCAGGAGTACATGAACACTCAATAAAGTTTATCTTTGATCAGTATTTACAGGCTGGAGACACCTATTTGAGAACTGCTAAAGCCAGGTGTGATCACCCCTCACAAGAATGGGGTTTAATTTAGTAGATGTTTCCTGAGCACAAACTACCTACAGAGTACCACACAGGACTGCAGGAGGCTCTTACAGGACTTCACTTTAGCACCAGGCACAGGGTACTAAATGCTTTAGTTGGTTCAGTGGTAGAGATTTAGAAAAGCTTTTTGAGATTCGAGATGGGTCTCAATGAGCTCCATTGAGCTCCAGTAGATAGAAATGGAGGGAAAGGGTGCTTCAGCCTCAAGAGGTGAATTGTATGAAGTTTAGAGGCAGAAGAATGAGCGTGTGTATTTCAAGATCAAGAAAGAAATACAGAGGTAGAAACCCGTCCCTCCCTCCCATCGCAACCCCCTCTTTTTTGCTTTTTTTTTTTTTTTCCGGTGCTGGGGACCGAACTCAGGGCCTTACACTTGCCAGGCAAGCGCTCTTCCACTGAGCTAAATCCCCAACCCCAACCCCCTCTTTTTTGATACAATCTTACTGTGTGGCCCAGCCTCCTGCCTCGGCCTCCTGAGTCCTGCGATTATGGGATTACAGGTGTGTACCACCCACCAAAAGGTTCCAAAGAAAGTCTTTAAGAAAATATACAGGAAAAACCTAAAATATAGATGTGTGATTTATTTTTTAGTAGAGAACGTTATGCTCCATTCTGAAGATTTTGGAGTTTTGTATAGGTGCTAGGGAGAGCAGAGAGAATCACCTAATAAGGCCCCACTTTTTTGTTCTTTTCTTGACCGTACTGGAGTTTGAACTTGGAGCCTTGCACTTGCTAGGCAGGCACTTTACCACTTGAGCCATGCCTCTAGCCCAAGGTCCTGCCTTTAATGGTCCTTTAATGCTGTTCAACATGAGTTTTGCAGAAAACATCCAAACTGTAGGAAAGGCTATTGGAAGATTCCAGGAAAAAGGCCTTAAGAGCCTCAGCAATGTCCGTCCTATTCGAAGAAAGGAAGGATGGGATGAGGAGGCTTATGGAAATAGAACTGTCAGACTTGGTGACTCATTTTTTGTGGGGCGGATGGAAGAGATGGGCTTATAGACTCAGACTGTGAAGTGATACAGCAGTAGTGGGAGGAAAGATGGCCAGCTGTTTTGAATCCTAGGAGTCTCACCCAGTGGTGGGATCAAAGTCAGAGAAAGCAGGAGTTGGCCAGAGAGCTGAAGGAGGTCTTTTGGTAAGGGACTAAATTTCAGGCTGAGTCGCTAGAGAGGAGTCAGTGACAGAGACAGAAAGAGGAGTAGGAAGGAGGGAGTGCGAATCATCTGGAGAAAGAGGTGGTGTCATGTGTTGAAGGCAGAGTTTTAGGCATACATACCCTATAGGGTCAGCTGAATGGGGCCACTATGCGATGTAGGAGTCTCATAGACATTTTGGTCGTTTAGCAAGACATTCATGTTGCTTGGGTAGTCAGTCAATTTCTTACACTTTAGGTGTCTTTTACTCACTTCCAGGCAGAATCCTTTGACAGCCAGCTCTCAGCAGGTTTGGAGCAGGAAGAAGGGACCTCCTTTCCATTCAGGGTCTGGAATTATCGTGTGTGAAGATGGCCCTTATTTAAGGAAAAAAATGAAGGGACGTAGGCTCTTTGTGTCTGAGATAGACATGTGCTTGGTTTTGTGTTCTCTAGTTCTTTTTTGAGCAAATTAGTTGAGTTTAGGGGTGAAGTTTCTGGCTGTTTTTCTAGGAATGTAATCTCAGAAACCAGTTTAGACCCTGGATATTTGGTTGTGGGTTGGAATTGGCCCAAGAAAAAGGAGGATTCCCCTAGAGAGGTGAGCACCTGAGTCTGCCTCAGGAGCAACCCCCTCCCCCAATCCCCCCATGAGGTTTTCCCAGAAGGCTGGGGGATCTGCTTGCTACTGGTCCTATGGCTTGGCTTCTTCCACTGAAGCAAAGGAACAAAACTTCCTTTCCCTGGTGTTTGTAGTACTGAAAGAGCTTAGGGAATCAGAGGACAAGGGATGCTGCATTTAGTGGGGGAACTTGAGGGGTCCTCTTTTGAGAGAGGCATTTTGGGCTTCCCCAAATCACAGTTATTACTGGTATTACAAGTGAGATTTTAAAAAGCACATTTTGTTTTAGGATGAGCCAAAATCTTGGTCCCTCTTTTTTTGTGTCCTCTGGCCACATTTGTCTTCCTTTTCTCTGGTCTTCTTTTATTCCCTTTTCTCCATCATTTTCTTCCACAAAGTTCAGTACTGTCCACCTGCCCTCCTCCCCACACTTGCTGGCTTGGGCTCATAGACTTTGTTCCTATTCTGTCTGCTGAGGATACACAGGTGGCAGGTTTTACCAAAGGGGCATGGTTTTCATCACAGTTGTGTCCGATGGGACATCAAAGACTGTGTTGGATCTTCATATACCTGTCATTATCCTCCACCCTGGGATGTTCTGGGAGTCCACCCCTACCTTCTGACTATACAGTAGGAGAGCGAGATGCTTGACTTTTTATGTCTCCCCCTACCACTACCACCTTGTGACTCTTTGGCTTTCCAGTCTCACATTTCTTTTCCTTTCTATTTTCCCTGTGTCCATCTCTTTTCTGTATTCTCTCAAACAAAGCCAACACCTATGGAAACTTAACCACATTCGATTTCCTTTCTTTCCTTCATCTCTTCTACTTCACTGAAAACATAAGCTAAGTATCAAATAGTAACTGTGTAATTGGTTTTAGTACTGTGTGAAATTAAGGCACTTGCTGGAAAATAATTTGGTGTCGGGGATATGGTGCTAACCTTTACGTCAGCAGACAAAGCCAGAACCAGCCTGTCTCACAAGCAAATAGTGAGTCATAGCATAATACCCAAGTTTTGTCTAGAACCTTACTTAACTTCTCTCTGCCAGGCAGTGGTCTTCATTTTTAAATTTAGGGATTATGGTACTTCCCATTACTACTTGGTGGAATGTTTTAAGATCCCAGTGAAATTGTGTGTGCTTTGAAAAGTAGGATTGTTGCTGTTACTTTTCTTTACAACAGTATCCAACAAGATGTATAAAATGAATTAAAAAGATTGGGTGATCTCCAATGAGTCTTTTAGGTCTTAAATTTTGTTTTTTCTAGACGGTTTTTGGCATATAATAGAGGCTCACACAGTTATCAGATGGATGGACAGATGGATGGTTGGACATCTAAATGTTTAATCTAAATACTTACCTGCCCCTTCCTATTCCTGTTTCCATTTTCATGTCGACAACACTGCCCTCTCCTGGCCAATAGTGGTATAAAAGTGCAGTAAGTCTGTAGCTGGGACCCTGGCTCCTTTGCACCAGTCTTTGGCCAGCAATCACTGACAGTCTGCCTCTCCGTGTCCCTTTCCACCCCACTCCCTCTCTCCATCTGCCCCTGCAGCACTGCCAGTAACTCCAATCGCAGCACACCAGCCTGTTCCCCCATCCTCCGGAAGCGGTCTCGCTCACCAACCCCTCAGAATCAGGACGGAGACACCATGGTGGAGAAGGGCTCAGATCACTCCTCGGACAAGTCTCCGTCCACCCCGGAGCAGGGCGTGCAGCGTAGCTGCTCCTCACAGTCTGGCCGGAGTGGTGGCAAAAATTCCAAGGTGAGTTGGGCCCAGCGGGAGACTTTGTACCTCCTTGTTAGCTGGTGGCAGGGAAACTGGTACCGGCGTTCAGGGAGGTAAACAACACTCTCCTCCCACCCCCGTGATGTCACACAGATAGTCTTTGGGCCAAGAGGCTAGGGCAGGGCAGACAAGAGAGACCCCAGTCAAATGGCTTAGCTAAGCACTTTGAGAGGGAGCTGAGCTGTAAGTTGGTTCTCACTTATGCCTGTCTGCCTGTCCTTTGATCTGGAGGAGAGATGTTCTGGGGAGCAGGAGGGATCATCTGTTTAACCCTTTTTCAGATTTGATACGTGGAACTATGGGAGAAGGGCAAAGTATTTGGGGCAACTGTATTGCCTGGGAGGGAGTCTTCAGGGAACCTCCTAGAATGCTATTTTTAGCCTCCTTCCTGGCCACCATCCTGCCAGTACCTCTGCACAGACCTACTCCATGCCCTCCCAAGCACCCCGGCCCTTGGCCTAAGGATATGCACAGAGGCACCGGGCTGGTTATGGTTCCTAGAGTTCTCCTCCTGCCCTCAAGTCCTCTGAGAAGTAGGAGGCAGCAATGCCAGGTGCTCCTTCAAGAAGCTTCTCTCATCCCTGACTCGCAGTGCCTAGCAAGGGGCTGGGGACCCCAGGGAGGCTTGGGAGCTGGTTTCCCACCTGAATTTGTTTTTTGATCTCTTGTTCTTCCTCTTCTTCCCCACCATTTCCCAAATACCTTCTTTGCATGCATGGTCTTAGTCTCACAAGCGCCTCTCAAAAGTAAGCCATCTTTTGTCTCTGTCTTTTTATCTCCCCTCTAATGTTAAATTGTCTGTAGTGCTCAGCATCCCTGCCCTCTGCCTCTGCCAATTCTGCCCATATGTCCTGCTTGGTCCCTTTCCCAGAAGGGCTGCCCCCTCCTCCCCCCTTGGCAGACTGGCTTGGAAGTTACTTAGAGACCATTCCTGCTGCACTTGATGTCCGAGGATAGACCCCACCTTCCTCTCCCATGTCTGCCTGCTCCCGAAACACCGCCTCTGGTGGGAATTTATTCCCTCCTTACATGGTGCCTTCTAGAAGCAGAGACTGGTAGGGGTAGTTTTATTCCTTTGGGCATAGGAAGCCCTGTGTGGTTATATTGCAGATTCCTATGCTGCTTGGTGGATGATTTCAGCTTCCCTAGCAGGAATGATTGGAGACGGGCAGGAAGCATGTGCTGATGGAGACTCAGGAACTCAGGTTGTTGAGTTCCATGGTAACTAGTAGTGATCTCACAAGATCTGCCTAACACCATCGTTCCTCCATCCCAAGAGCTGCTCACCTGGGTAACCCTGATTGCTTCTACCCACCCACCAGTCCTGGTTCATGGTGCTCTTAAGATCCTGGATTTTGATCAAAGAGAGTGTGGTATCGATTCATGGAGGTTGGTGAGTGTTGACAGTAGTCCTTCCAAGCCCTGGAGAGACAAGAGAAGGCCAGGGAGAGAGTACCAGAATCATCTGGGACTCCAGGACCTCTGAGGTCTGAGGGAAACTTGGAGAAAGGGGGGACAATATTGTTGAGCAGTGGGGCTCAGGAAACCTTCCGATGGGGAAGGGCTGCATCTGGAAGAAGAGGAAGCCAAGGGATAATTCTTAACAGCCCAAGTCTCTGTAAGTGTCTGTGGGGAGCAGGGCAAGACATTGTTCATTCCTGAGGGAAGAATGAGAGGCTACATGGCTAAGCCTGCAGGCTGTGACCTTCAGACTAAAAGCTCATCGTGATTATGTAGCCGCCTGTGGATAGGGAGGAGCAGCAGTGGCTCAGAGTGAGGAACCCCCAGGAGTCCTGTGTGGGCTCAGCAAGCACAAATATGTCTGATGTCTAGGGATGGGGTTCTGACCTGTGTCAGTCCCTCCTGAGTGCCCACACCCTCGCCTTGGTTGGTGTGGGTACTCAAGGTGCTCCGGGCCTAGTTGGGGAGAGGGCGGATCTGACTGGATGTGGGTATTAGATTATTCCTTCTCTCTGCTTCTGCACAGAGTCTTCACACACTTTTAAACAATCCTGGGTGAAGTTCTAAGCCCTTTCTTTTATGCCTAGCTAGGGGCTGTGTGAGTAGGTCAATACTTACTGATGGTCAGTGGGCAGCACTCAGGGTGCATGCCTTGGTCAGGTGACGGGTTGAAGTAGTGAGTACCCAGTAATAAAGATTGATTTTATATCTTTAAAATGGTAGGTCTTTTGGGGAAACCAGGTCTCCTGATGTACAGTCTAGGCGGTATGGATGGTGTAGTCTAGGAGATGTAGATTATATAATCTAGGAGGTGTAGACAGTATGGTCTAGGAAGTGTAGAAGGTGGATTCTAGGAGGTTTAGACATTTTAGAGTCTAGGGTGGAGACTAGAGTCTAGGGAGTGTACACAGAGTGGTGAAGTAGGTACAGCCATGCTGCCAGATTATCTACAGATGAAGCCTGATGTGGTACCACATGAGTAGTTGAGGATGTTATGTGAATGTACAGGAGAAATCATTCATGGGTAGGGGGTGGCTAGAGCACATCTCAGGGATATGTGGGATTCAGATTGGGATTCAGGAGAAGTCTTATGAAGGGACCAAGAGAAGACTAAACTGAGAGCTGATCTCTGCTCCCTTCCTAAGCAGTTGAAGTGTGACTGGGTGATTAGATTTTTTTTTCCTTTGAGAAGAGGGGTTTGGGTAGAGCCACCTTCAGTAGATACACTCTTTGAGTTCCCTGTCTCTGAATACCCATTTCCCACCCTGTTCTCTTGCCACTCATGACCATCGCCCCATCTCCATCATCCTCCGAATGTAGTAAAATGGGAGGCTTGGGAAGCTAGGTGCTGTCCTGTCACAGCTGTGGTCAGTCTGGGGCATATGTGTGCAGGACACACAGACTGCAGAAGAGGAGCCAGAGAAGAGGGAGAGTCTATGCAAACCAGGGCATAGGACTGTGAGGATGGTCTAACCTATGGTTATCCTCTCAGGTTAACCAAATATATCCATGGCAAGGGATCCAGGGTCAGAGCTGTTGCCCCTATGATCATAGCTGGGCCACCTCACTCCCTGTCTCCTGTCCACCTCCTAGAGGAGAACACCCCTTGTGTTTTTTCAGTCAAGTTTGAAAATGCCTCCTTTTCTCTCTGGAGTGAAACCCAATGTACACTCTCTCTTCCCTTCTCTGGCTTCCTTTTTTTTTTGTTGTTACACTTAAGGTAAGAGTAGGCAATTCCTAAGGCCCTACTTCTTGATGTTTAACCACACCCTAACTATTGAGGATGCTCCTTGCTTCTGCCTAGAGCAGTGGGCTAGAGGACCACAGAGCTAACTTCTACTCACTCCCAGGAGCGCCTGTCTTTGCCATACCATCATGCTCTCACTCAGTGGTGATGGGCTGTGTCCACCAGGGGGAGCTAAAGTCTGATTTCCTGCTCCCAATGGTTCTGGAATGCATACCTGCCCTAAGCAGATGAGGCAGATACATCCTTGGCTTCCACCCTTCAGTCCACCTTTCTCTCTGAGGGTGCTTGGGATCACCCTGGTGCTGTGACACTAGTGCTCCTATAAACTTTCTCCTTTTTTTTTTGGTTCAATGCTAATTTTTGTGGTTTTCTTTTCAGTATGACAGACTTAATCTGATCAAAGTAAGACATTGATTCCACCCCCCCAACTCCTACTAAATGTAGAGTTTCTAGTTCCCATTCTCCCCTCACCCCTCCTCCATCCTCACCTTCCAGACTGCTTTTGGATGTGGGGACAGGAAACTGCCTTCAAGATGACTTGGGTCTGTTTCCAGGGACCTCACATTCCTTCTGGTCCTTGCTCTTCAGCCCCTTCTAGGAAGGGTGGTAGAAACTGGAAATGACCTCTGCTCAATTCAGTCTTCCATAGCTGTGTCTTTGTTCCCATTCCCCCACCCCTTGTCTTTAGTCAAATCCATTAATAAGCTCTCAGAACCCTTACTCTAACTCCGTAGGTTCTGTTCCTTCTCTCTCCCTGTCACTCTTCTGCCGATCCATGCCCCCAACACTATCCCAGGCCTATAGTCTCTCTGACTTTTTGTCAGGTAGCCCCTTCAGGACTCAGCTCAGGAATGCAGAGCCATCAGGCTATAATTCACCTCAAAGTGCTTGATTAAGGTTCAAGGACTCCTGGCCATGGTGGGCAGTCTTGGTGGGGGAGGTCAGTGTGAATTTTACTAGCGGTATGGGTGCTTATTTGTTCTAGAGGCACCCTCAGTGGGGGCTTATAAGAAGCTGCTCAGAGCTAGCTGTTTAGGGGCAGATGTCTACTCTAGATAGTGCATTTTGCATTTTTTTAAGGATATGTTTATATTAACCCACTATTTACAAAATAGACACAGAGGTATCAGAGAGCTCATCCCACAACAAAGGAAGAAGTGCTAGGGTGTGGGCAATAGAGGTTTTTCTCACCTGTGAAGCAGATGTCTGATGTCCTGGTTTGGGTTTAATGAAGTAGGAGGAAGCGGTGGGACAGGTGAGGCAGTAGCTCCCAGAGAGCACTTTTCTACCACTGGGAAGGGTTTTAATGGACACTTTCACAGCCTCATGCCCTGTCACCTCAGAGTCAGGGTAAGACATCCAGAGGTGCAGATCCAGTTACATGCTACCTGCATATTGCCTCATCCACCCTCTTCCAGACATGGAGGTGCTCCTGACATATATGCCAGCCTTAGAGGAGGTGCTCAGAATTACCAGATCCAGGATTCCTATGTGGCCACACTCCCTCCATGAGGAAATACTTGGTCTTGAATAAGTGGACTTTTACCTGCTAAGACCTCTGGCTTGGAGGAAGGGGTGACACTCTGGTTGGAGAATGTGACTTCCAAATTAGACCACAGTGATAGCTTTTTTTGGGGAGAATTCCCATGGAGAACCCTTGCAGAGTAGGGTTCAGCGGCAGCCAAGCCGTCTGCTGCCACGGCCACAATCTGGCCAGAGAGGTCAAGGTGAAAGTGAAATTGCTCAGAGGCAGTACAGTTATACCCAACTTCCCTCAGCTGTCAGCTTCTGGCCTCTCTGATGACTCATGTAACCTTCAAAGCAATGAGCCAGGTGACTGCAAAGTTCCTCTGGTAGAAAGAAAGAGCCAAGTGAGGGGAGATAAAATCCCATGACCGTCTAGTCACTACCGTGGTCATAGGTACCCATACTGGTCCACAGTTATCTCCACCCTGCCAGACAGATGCACAACACACATGCTGAGATGATTCTGCCCTTAGGAGTTGGCCTCTTCACACCAGGTGGAGGGGATAAAGGTTGCTGATTGTGCACAGGATCCTCACCTGCTATGGTTGAGGTGGTTGGAATGCAGGTGGAGTTTCTATTGTTCAAGTGGAATGTACATAGAGGACTTCTGTCAGTAGAGGTTAGAGACAGATAAAGCACAATCTAGCCATCCTCTTATTCCCTACGAGCTTCTCAGATCCCATTCTTCTGGGGAGAATGGGAGTGGAGAACTTCCCAGTTCTGGAGCTGGGGTGGAGTACGGTTTTGATGATACTGAATTATGACCCCGTGGGGTTAGAAAGGACCTTTAGAAATGAACATGCCTCGACCTCTCCCCAATGCAGAATCCCAACCATTGTTGTGCTCAGATCAGCCAGTTGTTGGGACAGAACAAGGAATTTACTCACTTGCTATCTCAGAGCACTGTTGGAGAGCAGTCCCTTTACTTCCCTGCCTTCTATAGGGGCTCACTTGGAGTAGAAGGCTGGGTTGGTCTGCTTCTGTACTTGGCTTCTGATCAGAGCCCATTTGGGGACTGGGTCTTGGATGCCTAATGCGCATCCTGCACGCCCATCAGTGAAACTTCTTGATGGGGCTCTGACTCCCTTCCAGTTGAGCGCTAGCTGGTGCTGCTGCTGCCTGCCTCCCCAACTGTTCTAACCGTGGTGGGGCTTCCAGCATGGACTGCTCCCTGGGCCCCCTTTCTGGAGCTGTGTTGAGAAAAGAGGGACCCTCCTGGGCAGCAACATGGGAAGCATTCAGCTGCATTTGGATTCCTCCTCCCTGCCCACCCTCTGCTGTCTGTGTCACCTTTCCTCTGGAGCCAGGAACACTCAGGCCACACCCAGAATATTCTCTAATTTCATCTTCTCTTTCATTTTGTCTTTTCAGAAAAGCCAGAGTTGGTACAATGTAAGTATTCCTGTTTCTCTTGTTGTTGGGTACATGTGAAGAGGGTGGGGGAATGGAGGTGGGCAGGGGGAGGGAGAGGTGTGGAGTGCAATTTGGCTCCCCCATGAGCTTTTCCTCTTAGTAACCTCCTCTGTTCCCACACCAGATACAGCAATTGTCCTGTGTAGTAGGATAGGACAGCTCTGGTGAGGGAAGATGTGATCCAGGAAGAACATGGTCCACTCCATCCCCTACCTCACCTAAAGTACTAGAAAGGTCCTTCTTTCTCTAAAGAGGAGAGCAGTCAGGAAGGATGGGCCATTTCAAGGCCAGACAGAATACTGGGACTAGGATAGCCTTGGGGTGTGAACTTAGGGCCAGAGTTTCTACCTGTTAACCAAGAAATCTTGGGGGTGGGGTGTGTAGCTGAAAGACTTTCCTGCATTAGTTGAGAGGTTGTCCACATGTAATGGGGTTTGACTTCTGCCCCAGGAATCTTCTCAGTAACACCCAAAGTACACTCCTTCTAGAAGACATCCACTGCCCCTGGGTCAATCATGGTGGCACTTCTCTACTGCTCCATACCCAGAAAGAGGCTGTAGAGTAAGCAGTCCCTGCAAAGGCCACATTCCCTTGATCACATAGCCTGGATTGTGGAACTCTGAACTCTTCCCCTGAAGTCTCTCAGCTGGCCCCAGCTGGGTGTGCTCTGTGCTCTGGGACTGCCCAGTGTGTTGTGTGGGCTGGCGATTAGCACTATGGCCTGACTTCAGACCCTATTGTCCTATCTCTGAGCCTACATCTTCACTCATGACTGATCACAGGAATTCCATCTTTCCCCTTCCTCTTATACCAGGTTCTGCTCCAGCAGGAGGCCTGGACATGGAGAAGCTGTTGGGAAGGTGGCTGTGAATGACAAGAGTTGGAAGGAGGAGGGGGAAGGGTTAGGGTTAGGGAAGGGCTTGCATTTGATGTGGAACTGTGGGTCCACATCACCCTTGTGGACAGTATGTGCAAGCACTTGTTTGGTATATGCCCACAGCCTTTGGCTTCCCACAAACTACTGCTTGGTGCCTGCCCATTCTGTGTGCTCTTGATTAATCTGCCAGCCTTAGCCCTACCCATCACCCTACATGCTGATAGGAGGGAGTTGAGGGTTAAGATGTCCTGGGATGGGAAAGAAACTGGACTTTGCCCCCTCATGCCTGCTTCTTCCCCTTGATGTACAGGGGAGTCCCCTGGCTTCTGGCCTTCCCTGGCTGCTCAGAGTTCACATCCTGGAGCAGGGAGAAGCTCTGGTCTGTGGGGGAGAGGAAGAAGAAGGAGGGCTGTCCTTGGCAGTTATCCCTGGCCTGGCTGTTTCAAGATCTCCAGCATCCTTTACCTAATAATTCCTTTTTGAGTGGCATTGCCCGAATTAGTGCCTCCTCCCCAAAGAGGAACAGGAAGCACACGACAACAGCCCTAGACAACAGCTCTATTAGACAATGAAAACCTTTCTCCATTCTTTCTGCTGGCTTGCTTTTCTTGCTGATTCCTCCACCCCTTTCACCTCCACATCCTCCCTCAGCCCTACACAGAAGATCTGGCATCTAAATACTCATCCCAGTGACAGACTGGGAGGAAGGGGATGGACCAGCTGTACCCAGCAAACCCAGAAGTCAAAGGTTCCCATAACTCTACAGGAACCAAGCATGGTGGAGCACTGGTTCCTCTCCAGTTCCACTTCCAGTCAGAGAGGCGATGCAGCAGAACCTCATTGGTTCTTCAAATCGTCATCCAGGAAAACTGCCTCTGCCTTTCTCAGCCAGCTAATTGGCTCCTGCTGTCTGTCCTACGTGACTCAGTGCTGCCCTCTTCCTGGTCCTGTTAAACATCTACTGTAGCATTCTTGGTGCAGGAAGCAGAAAGGAATGAACATGGAGAAGGGAAATAGGAATGGCAGATGGATGTAGGAAGACACAGAAGCTGACAGGCAACAAGGGGCCTCCAACTGCCCAAGCTGCAAGTGCCAGGAGGCATACTTAGAGCTTGCACAGTTGCTTACCTCTTGTTTTGTTTTCTTTCTGTTTTTCCTTCATGTGTTTCCATTATGAGAGATAGCACTTGTGGAGGATTACTGATTAGTAACGTCCACAGTGGAGAGGTTAGTGAAAACTAGTACCAAAAATAGGCTTGGGAGGCAGGTTAGAACCCTGCTATCTACCTGGGGCCAAGATGGGCACCCCAACTCAGTTTTCCATGGCCAGGTATCTGTGGAGTTAGCAGGATGGTGTATCCAACACCACAGAAGTCCACTCTGTAGACCTACTTAGATAGTGCCAGCACATTTACAGCTGGATACTGGCCCAAGCATGGAGGACTTCTAGGCACAATTTCATTGGGTGAAACAGGGAAGCTATGGCCTGGTGGATATAGGCTCTATCCAGTGGACAGAGGCTTATGGCACTACTGTTCCAACGCCCTGGCTCTAGAGCAGCTGGGTACCTTTCTCTTTCAGGGTACCGCACATGGGTTACGCTTTTATGTTTTGACACATCATCAAGGTGGACTTTGGATGAATACCCTTACTCTCTCGCACCATTCCCCAAGTTCACTGTGTTCCACTGGGAGGCCTCTGCCTTACCCCTGTGGCTTTGACCTGTGTTGGCTGGAAGAATCCTATCTCCCCTTCTGACAGTGCTCTTTCTAATCTCTCCTGATACCTGTGTCAGCTGTCCAGCTATTCTGATGCCTTAGGCTCCATCATGGCATGGGACATCCTTCAGATAGGTAGAGCCTTTGTAATCCAGTTAGATCTCTTGCAGAGTGCTGACCATTGCAAGAGAATCTGAGGCCTATTTGAGTGGCCTGTGTCTGATGTGAGAGGAAGCCTACGCACCTCCTTCCTGCTCAACCCAGCCTTCCATCTCTCCTGTAACCTGCCTGTAGAAGACAAGCAGTTCACTATGGTCAGCCATGGAGGAACTGTCAGCATATCAACAGACATCTTTGATCTAAAGAGTGGGCCACACGAAGGGAAATGGTTGGACCCAAGGGACACATGGAGAGGCTGGAGAGGGAAAGCATGAGGTCAAGGTTGGGGTTGAAAGACCATGTCACACAGCTGCTCTGGGGCCAGGTTTCATCTGCTCCTTCTCTCCCACAGTTTACCACCTTAATTTTATTGAGCAAAGCCTTCAGCCCTGGGGGAGGGATCAGCAGAGACAGGGCTTTGCCTTCAGGAAGAGACCATGGGTAAAATTGAGAGTGACCAGGTCAGGGCCTGAGGGGCAAGGAGCGGGTATATTCTGCCTCTCTGGATATGATTCCTTTTGGGCCTAGTGAGCTTATTCAGGGTCATAGAGGTCTTACTGTGCCTCAGTTGGGCAGATATACCCTCCTCTGCCTTGTCTCATTCCTGGGTATCAGCTAGCTCCATGAAGACCCAGGGAAGTAGCCTAGTCCAAGGCAGCTGCCAGGAACTTAGCACCAAGTTGCTTGATGCTCTTCCCCGTGAGGGATGCAGGCTTTATGGAGGGCAGGGAGGGTAAGTGGCCATCCTATGGAATAACCAAGTAAGTCCAGGTGGAATAAGTTTGGAAATAGAAGAACAAAGCTTTGTAGGAATGAAATTGCAGGTGTAGGGGTTAGGGGCAGTGGAGAATGTGACAAGCCCGGCAGCCAGCTCTTTTCCCAAGGGACTACCCTTTTTCCTTTACCTCTGTCCATCTCCCTTCTGTAATTTACCCATTAATCTGAAGAGTCTTCCTGATTCCTATTCCTCTGAAAAGCCCATCTTTAACTCTTTCCAGAGTGGTCTGGCCTCTCTTGATAAGACTCCTCTCCAGGTCCCTCCCCTTCTCACATTGTACTCATGCCCACCACTGCATACTCAGTCACTGTCCCCTGCCCTCTTTCACCTACCGGATTTGGTTGAAGCACCAGGATTTCCTTTGTGGATAGTAACTGATTTCTTCCTAGGTGAGGTTAATGCTCTACAGAAATCCATTTTTCTCCCTCTGGGCTCTCCCGCCCTCTCCTTCCTGCTGAACCCTGGGAGGGGGTACCACTTGGTCCCAGCACCTAATGTTTGCCATAGAGTTAATGTTTAGCACAAGGCCAGTTTCCCCTGCTCAGGCTCTGGCCCTACCCTGCCCTGCCCAGCCCTTGGTGAGGAGGTGGAGGAGACAAAGGCTGATGCAGACAGAGACTCATCTCCCAGGGCTTTATCTTTCTGGGTGGATACTGTCTCTATGTCACCCAAACAGTCATCTTCTCATTTGGCCTGTATCAATGGCCTGTGCTCACATGTTTCCAGGGAATTAACTGCCTCCTGTATATCTATGCCTGTATCTTGCAGGTTTTATGTGGCCCTGAAGAGAGACATTCTTGTCACCCTAGAAAATAGAATTGCTGCATTGATCTATGCCAGTGCTGTGAATAGGGCTGACTTGCAGATCAGAGAGAAGCTGGACTGTTTGTTAGACAGAGTGGGGGAACAGATGCTGGGCTCTGAGAAAACAGGCATAGAAATCAGGGATCACTGCATGTATGTGTGCAGGTATACACATAAGATCCGGTGTTGATAGGAACATTTGGAAAGGTCCATAAGGAATGCATCCATTTGGGTTCCTGATTCTTGGAACCCATCATGCTAAATATATAAGATATGAAACTGTTTGAGGTGTGGATCCTTCCTTGGGGGAGATGGTAGTACAATGGAGTAGGTTACATGGCAGGGTGAATGGAGACAGTGACTGAGTCGGGGTGTCCCTGGAGAGAAGGTCAGAGGAGATTGTTAGAAGAGGGTTTGGGGAAGGACTCAGCTCTTCTTCCTCTATTTTACTGTCTGTTTGAGAGAATTGTCCAGGAGTCTGTACTTAATGTGTTCATTGGATATTTTTTAAATATGCTAAAGTTTGAGTGGTACTATATCAAATTTTTGAGACACCTAGGACAGAGGGATAGTCTTCAGGTACAGGCCCAAGACTTTTGGGTGGCCTTGTTAAGGTGACCTTGCTGGAGAGGGTAAGTAAGCTGCCTCATTTGTTTCAAGGGTCAGACATTTCCTGGGAGACTACATCTTCCCAGCCCTACTGCTGTCTCATTCCTGTTTGGAGACTTTCTTGACCCCATTGGACTGGCTCCCATTTTTTCCTTCTCTCTATTTGGCTGACCAGGAGCCAGATTCTCTGCTCTTAGCCCTCAAAGTCTGAGCATCTGTCTGGGAATCCATTTGGTCTTCATCCCCCTCCTTGATCCCTTCACCCTGCTGAAGGTGTCGCAGGGTTCTTGAAAAGGTAGGAGGTACTTCAGACAGGCCCCAAAGGTGTCAATCTCAACTTCTCCCCGACAGCACATCTGAGACCAGACCAGTTGTCAAACTCCCAAGCCTGCTGCTACTGCTGCTACAGGGAAATTGCTGGATGGATGGGTCAGCGAAGGGAGAGTGTGTCTCAAGAAGTCCCTGGCCATTTGAGTCTCAAATTTCAGATTTCATCATAACAGCGGTGCCCTTGGCACCTCCCTCTCCTTTTCCCTCTCCCCCTACTTGGAACCGTGGCCTGCAACTTTCCATTGCAGGAAACATCTGCTGGGGAGGCCAGCCTAGGCCAGGGGTTACTGCAGGACGTTGGCCAGGACCATCACCCAGATCCTGTAACTAGAAGCATGTGCAGGACTTTTGCCCTACCCGCCTACCCGCCTTGCCTCCCTCCCTCCTCCTCCTGCCTCGGTGACTCTTAACAAAGAAGTCATTTGCTGGCCAGCTGAAAGGAGCACGGTCTAGAGGAAAAAGGGGTGTGTGCAGGGGTGGGGGTGAGTGCAGGCCCTGTGCGGTCGCTTAGTGGTGGCTGCTCTGCCTGGGTGAGAGATATGAGTCACAGCAGCTGGGCCTGCCCCGGGTAGAGAGGGCACGTTATTTAAATGTGCCAGTTCATGGGACAGATCAGGCCTGGGGAGTGAGGCCTTCAAGTGCCTTTCTGGAGCTTCTGATGAATCGTTCTGGTATATGTGAGTAGCCAGCCAGGAGGTCTAGGCGTCTGGACCCAGCTGTAGGCCATCTTCTTCCTGTGAAGTTTGCCTGTCCACCTGAGGCCTCAGCTATTCTCAGCCAGCTTTCTGTGCCTGGTGTGTCTGCATCTTCTGGCTGCATCTGGGCTCTTTGGGTAACAGTCTGTACTGACCAGGAGAAGGAGGTGAATGGCCACATCCCTCTGGGCTGCCCCCAGCACAGAGACCAGCCAAGAAGTACAAAGCAGAGTCCAGCTATGGGAGACTGTCTGGCCAGCCGGTCCTGAGAACTATACTGATCACATCGTCTCATTTGTGGGATTTTGCACTGGAAACACAGATTTGGGAGGTGAAGAGACATCAACAAGGGTCTCGCAGACCCTCTTTCCAGAAGTCACAGGTCACTCTTCAGTGTTTAGTCCAGGCGAGGCCCATTGTTTTCTTCCTGTGAGGACAGTAGAGAGTCGAGAGTACAAGAAGCTGGACTTGGGCTCTCTTGGGAGGGGAAGCTGTAGGGGGTGATGGAATCTCTGATGGAGTCTGGGATCCTGTGGAGCCTCCTGCTGGAGCAGGACAGCCAGTCTCTGAGATGGTGCTTGAAGTTGTTTACCAATGAACTTGATTCTGAACACTGCTGCGGGCATGGATCTGAGGAAATCCCAGCTGTGAGTGTGTGACCTGATTTCTCAATTGTCCCTGTGACAATTCTGTGTACCTTTGCATGCCCCACTTGGCTCTGGATTTGACAACCTTTGAGTCAGAATTCTTTGGCCATTTTAAATTGGTGAGCCATGGCTCACCTTTGGAGAACACTGCTTTAAGAGTACCTAGGGATAGGAGAGGACCAGGGTCCCCAGCATCAAGAGAGGATGCATGGCTGTAGCCCAAGCATGCCCACCAAGTGTGTCTCTGTACTTCGGGTTCCAGAAGGGAGAGGCTGACCTGCCATCCTCATTCACAACTGGTAGAATTGGGGCACTTCTGTGCAAACCTGGAGTAAGGAGTCTTTAGGTTTACCTCCTCTTTCTCCTCTGCCACAAGCAGAGGAAGGGAGCAGCTGCCTTGCCCTGGGGAGATTGTGGCCAGACCTCCTGTATACTTCCATCTCTGTGGATATCTGTGTTCTCATTATGTATGCGAGAAGCCAAGGGAAGAGAGGGTGATGTGGGTGAAGAATTAGAAATAGGAGATGCCTGATGTCCAGTTTTAACTGAAGGAGGTTTTTACTACCTAGTAGTCTACTCCTCAAGCTAATGGTGGAACTTATTAGTTCCTGTCACAGGACTGGAAGACTAGTTGGGAGCCCCAAAGAAGGTGAACTTCTCATAAGAGAGTGTGCTTTGTGGGAAAGCTCTGCTGTTTCCTTCTTAGCTCATGGACAGGGCTCCTGTTCAGTGCTCCTTGAACAAGTCACTCAGCCTTTCTGTGCCCCAATTTCCTCAAGTGTGAAATAGGATAATGAAAATCACCCTATGGTCAGATGCAATGATGTATGTGACAGGATGGTGCCTGTGCTTGGTATGTGGTGACAACTCACTCATCGCTAGCACAGTAGCAGCTCTGGAAGGTGAATTAGACATAATGCGATCACAGTGGTGACCAGTCAGGAGGTTAAACAAGGGTTTCCAGTGTGTGGATTCTGAGAAACCAGTGGCCAGGTGGATTGGGTATCTCGGTACTAGTTTAAAGCTAATAAAAAGGACCAGATCACTGATCTGAGGTCTTTTCTAGCTACAGAAATCATGGGATAGGCAGGCTTCTGGATATCCACCCCAAAGGTCCTGATATCTGGTTCAAACATATGGCAGGTGATTTAGGAAATACAGAATTCTATGACAGCATAACATGATAGAAGGTAAATAGGCACATATTACAAGTAGAACTTATTTTGCAAATAAGGCAAGAACAAAAGCTTGAAATTCAAATTATAGACCGAGTGGTTGAATGTACTCTGATCACTCCTCCTCCCCACCCTGCCCTCTTCTCCCTTCTCCTTCACTGTCTCTCTTGGAAAACCTCCCCAGACTAAAGTCATGCCATTTTCCTCTCCCTCTAACTTTGCAAAATATTCCTCTATTTTTAGTCAAAATACCACTGGGCCAGAGCTCAGGTGGACATTGCATGGTGCGCATGTGTACATAGTATCTGCTTCTTTATAGGCCATTCAGCATTACCGAAAGCCAAAAAATGGAGAGTTGAAGGGCCCTTCCCTCACCCCCATAACTGTATGCCAGTGGGTTCCCAGGGAGGTAGGTGAGAGTGTAAAAGTCCAGGAACCATGTACCACCACCAGCAGGATAGTCTGTCCTAAGCATGTGCTCCTGGCCCAGGGTCAGCAGCCCGTGTCTTCCAGAGTAGGTCAGCGCGTCATAGGGTCTACTGCAGATGTCTCTCTGTCCCCATGTGTGGGTCTCCCTGGGTTGTGTACTTTTTGTGTCACCCTTGGGGGTGTCCTCAGCCTATGGCTACATACCTTTTCTCATTTTTATTTAGTTTTAAGAGTGTATGCTCTGAGCCTAGTGCCAGTGGCTCACGCCTATAATCCTAGCTATGCAGGAGGCAGAGATCAGGAGGATCGCAGCTTGAAGCCAGCCAGGGCAAATAGTTTACAAGACCCTATCTCGAAAAACCTTTCACAAAAATAGGGCTGGTGGAGTGGCTCAAGGTGAAGGCCCTGAGTTCAAGCCCCAGTACCTCCAAAAAAAAAAAAAAAGATTGAAAAAGCATGTTGCAGGATCAGCTTCTCTGTGCTGGGTTTTCCCACTCAAGCTTCTGTTCCTCCCCTGGCCTCATAAG
The DNA here is from genome assembly GCF_047511655.1 of Castor canadensis. Lineage (NCBI taxonomy): Eukaryota > Metazoa > Chordata > Mammalia > Rodentia > Castoridae > Castor > Castor canadensis. The sequence continues at coordinate 178,634,487 of NC_133387.1, read as the reverse complement.
GGTTGTGGATAAAAGAGCCTTGTCTTGGATATCTGCCACTGACCAGCATGTGGGTGACCTTGACCACTGGGCTTCTTTTTGGTCTTAGTTTCCTGTCTGGTACTGTTAGGGTTGGTAGATTATCGCGTGAACATAGGGAGGGAACTCGAGTGCCAGGTGTGCTTTTACATTTTCGACTTGTGCTTTTTCTAGCATGGGCTTTATGATTTTTTAGTTCCATGTTTTATGTTTTATTTTTTTTAAGTCATGTGCTTCACACACACAGCTAAGTGCTCACTGTGCTGGTTATGGCAACTTGTTTTGAGAGATGTGCTGAACCCTTTCCTCTCCTGGGTCCTGCTGAGGGCTGGGTTTGTCCCTCAGGCCCCTGCTTCACTACCTGCTGGCAGAAGGCAGAGCAGCAATAGCTCTTATGGTTGGTCCCAGGAAGCCCCCTGAAGGTGTCCCTCCTTCTTTTCTCTTAGTCGTATGTGGGCCCTGGCTTCATATTTTGATGTTTTCTCATTGATGGATGTGGTGTACAAAGAGCTTGTAGGGTCACATTCTCCTCACCATTTTTCCGTCCTAAGCCCCCTTTGCTAACCAGGCCTCCTAGGGGCTGTGTGATGGCAGAGCCCTTTTACAGGCAAGCAAATGCTCCTCCTGAACCTGCCCCTCTAGCCCTACAGAACCTGAATATATCCTCCTAATCTAGCCTTGGCCATTGTCATGCAGGTGTTAAGTCCCACTTATAAGCAGAGAAATGAAGACTTCAGAAAGCTCTTTAAGCAACTTCCAGACACGGAGCGCCTCATTGTTGGTGAGTGGTGAGGTGATCTGGGAGGAAGTACAGGAATCTCAGAGGTAGCATTCAGGCTGCACCTAGAACCAACCCAAGCACATCTCCCGTGGAACTGGAAGAGTACATGTCCAGAGCATGGACACTTACCTCTGCATGCGGCCACATGTGGCAAGGGGTTGGTGTGATCATGGATGGAGGGGAGAAAAGTTAAATTTTCTTGGGCCCCTCTGGTACCATGTTCATTATTCTGCTTTTAGGCAGTAGTATATTTCACACCTGTGTGTTCACTGTCCTGAGATGCTAGAGACTCCTGTGGCTGCTAGTTCAACTGTCTGGCACACCTAGTCAGTGACGAGCAATTGGGCTTCCCCAGTGCTGGTGGGAGGGATGATGCCCTACTATGCTGCAAATGCCTCCTGCCTCTGAGCCTCCCTGCCCTGCTTCATCACAGATTACTCGTGTGCACTCCAAAGAGACATTCTTCTTCAGGGCCGACTCTACCTCTCGGAAAATTGGATCTGCTTCTATAGCAACATCTTCCGCTGGGAAACTCTGGTAAAGAAGACCTGGAACTCAAGCTGGGGTGTAGTTCAGTGCCTATTATGTACAAGGCTGCCCTGTTTTCAATCTCCCCTCACCACTAAAAAAAATAACCTGTAACTTGCTCCCTTGGGCTATCTCCTTGGCCATAGCTGAGCAAGCTGCCCTTACTTTCTTTTTTTCATTGATTTTATGTTCTCCCCAAGCCTTTGCACAGTTAATGCAAACACATGCCCGAGTCTTGGCGCATACCCCATAAGGAGTCCCAATAGTAGAATCTCCCCTGCCATGTATTTTCCTCCCACATCTTGGGTGTGGAAGAGAGTATGAAGAGCATTTGCTTTTGGCAAGTGCAGGAAATTATTTGGCATGAGTTCCTGCACAGTGAGGCATAGTAAAGTAGAAAGGCCATTGACCTTGGGGCTCAGAGGAACTGGCTTGCATGCTTTCTGAAGTTAACTGTGTGATTTTAGGCTATTCTTCCTTTGCCTCTTCTTCATCTTATAAAATAAGGTAGAGAAAAATTAACTAGATGATTTTTATGGGCCCATCTGGCACCAATGTTCTGTTTCTTTAAGTGGCAAAAAATAATAGGACCTCTGCGCATTCAACAGACAGTACAAATGAGAAAGAAAGCTTACTGTATCAAGAATCCAACACCCTCTGCTGTGGAAGAGGCTCAGTCTCTACATAGTGGTGGGTGATATAAGAGAATAAACCAGATGGATCTCAATGCTGGTCCTATCCAGGGTTAGATATAGGAACTGTAATCTGATTTCTTCTTTCTCCACTGATACCACATGAATACTCTTTGCCTGACTACTAATTCCTCCTCTTGTTATCCATTCTCTGTTCCCATGGGGATGCCAGCTGACAGTCCGTTTGAAAGACATCTGCTCCATGACTAAAGAAAAAACAGCTCGCCTCATTCCTAATGCCATCCAAGTTTGCACTGACTCAGAAAAGGTAAATGGAGTCAAATTCTTCTTTCTATCCACCCACCCCGCACACTCCACTCCCTACTTACTCTACTCTTGTATTTCTGTCTTTAAATTTTTATTAATTTGGAGGCTGATGGGGTTAGGGTAGGGAGCAGAAAGTGGACATAGATTCCAGGAATCACTTCCTGGTGAGCAGCAGTGAGGGTGGCATGGCAGAATGTTGGACTTGGAGCCAGAACACCTGAGTGAGTCTTGTGACTATAGGCATGTTAGATAATCTTTCTGAGCTTTCATAGGTAAAATAGACCTAGCAATACCTATTTAAACAGTCTTGAAATCACATCACATATTTGAAAGTACTAAATTGTAAATAATTACACAGCTCTAAGCAGTCATCATTACTTATCAACACAGCCGATTATGTCTTAAGAATGAAGAATCTGATCGGAAATGGATTTTCCCTATCCACATGGAAAGAATATGGTAAATAAAACTGGGGAGAGGGAAATCAGTTATTTTTGGCCTATAGCCAGAGTCTGAAGGCTAATAGGTTCATGGCTAGAGGTGTCTGCTGTTAACATGGTCTACTTTTCCTATGGATGCAGGCAGTTCAGTGACAGGAACCATGGGATTCTGGGGTCAAATCAGGCTTTGGTTTGAATTCTGTTTTGTGATTATGCAAGTTGCCTAACCTCACTAGCTTGTTAGTAGTTATTAGCAGCTTTGTTTATTGTCTATGGCTTTTTGGGTGGTTTAAATGAAATAGCACTTGTCAAGTGCCTAGTAGGTGTGCAGTGAAGTCTGGTCTTCTGTCACTTTCTTCCTGTATGTTATAAGAGATCCTCACTAATGGGTAAACCCTATAAGAGCAGAGTCTTTTTCTGTTTTGTACCATCTTCTACCCTAAACATACAGAATAGTGCCTAGCACATATTAGTATTCAGATACTAGTTGAATGAATTGAAATAGTTGATGGGTTGCTGGGTTTGTCTTTTCCTTCCCTTTAGGCTGTTTCTGAGCTCACCGCTTACTTAGTTTCAGTAAGTGGGTGAAGGACATTTTTTATGGAGGTGGCAGTTGCATACCAGAGAGAAAAGCACTTGGTCAGAGAAAAGCACTGAAAGTATGGATAAGAAAATTTAAAGGACTTGGTTACAGTGGGGACATAGAGGTCCCAGCTACCTAGGCCCCTACTATGCTGACCCCCATCATTAAAGTCTCTGTGTGCTGATCTCATATAACTGAGAGTTAGTCATATTTGAGGATAAAATCATTGTCTTTAATTGGTGGTGCTGTGGATTGAACTCAGGTCCTCACAAGGACTAGGCAGGTGCCGTACCACTGAGCTGCAACCCCAGCATATTGTAAGTCTTAACGATGTTTCTTGCCGTTTTCTCTTGCAATCTAGCACTTTTTCACCTCGTTTGGGGCCCGGGATAGGACGTACATGATGATGTTCCGGCTCTGGCAGAATGCTCTCCTTGAAAAGGTAAGTGTGGTCCAGCTATGTCCTTTAGACTCAGCTGCATCCACCCGTAATTTTCTTCCCACATGGATGCCTTCCCATGGAAAGCTTGCTTTTCCTGTGGCACTGGCTAACTCCAAAGGAGCCTATATCTTCTCTTGGTCTGAAAATACCCCAGACTTGGATGAAGGACTGATTCTCCCACTGATATTATTGACCTAGGTCCTGAAAGGAGTATAACCTCTCATGAGAAAGCCAGGAGTAAAGCACCTAAAGTGACTATAGGCACTTGAGTTTTACTGTTTTAAAATGCACCCAGATTTGCGTTACCCAGGTGTGGCAAAACATGTAGCCACAGAAAGGATTGTCATGGAAGAAGAAATGACTGTCATGAAGTACAAAGTCTTGTATTTGCAGATCCCTAGAAACAAGAAGCCCAGAATGCCAGGCCACATGGGGAGCACCAAGATTGGTCAGGGGGCAGAGGAAGCATGGGAGACAGTGGGCAAGAATCTTCACTCTGGTTTTGTGGGAAGGAATGGGAGCACATGGTAAGCAAGCCATGCAGGGTTGCTGTGAATAATTTCAGCAGGATTTAGAGTCCACTTGCCTGGTACTTGGCCTTGGGGTAATTAGGGTGGAGTTAGAGAGAGGAGTAGCTGATGATCATAGACTTCAGATTGGTTGATTGCATATGAATGAGTTGGTTTTTGTCTCTAGGAATTTGTAACCCTGGGATCTTCCACAACAGTCAGTAACGCTGACTGTAAGAAAATTCAGCTGAGATGGCTACCAATACACAATTAGAGTGTTTGGGTTACACTGGGAAGAGACACAGATGGTGCATCATGGTCCCTGCCCTTACAGAGTTCCCACTCCGGTGCACTTAGGTGTTGAAAAACTCTCTAAGCCAGAGAAAGAAACATAAGGGAGAAAAAAAAAAAACAAAAACCCTATATATGTGATTTGCTTCCTCAAGGTTAACATATAAATATGATTTACATGTGTATATTTGCCTATATGCATCTATCTGTCTTGTCTCTAGCCCAAACTAATTACTCTCCGAAGGAAAATGAGTAAATTTAATATTTTAGAGTTTCTTCTACTCTGAGGGTCTGTAGCGCCAATATAAATTTTAATAGCTTTCTTTGAACTGAGATCTCCTGCCTTTATTAGCTATTAGGAAAATGATAATATGTTTGAGTCTCCACTGGAAGGTTTGGATTTTTAGCTCACAACTACTATCATTTCTAAATAAGAAATAATATCCATTTGGCTCCCAAATGCATCACAAAGTAATTGTTACAAATTTTGTGTGATGATGAGGCTCTGCTTGTTGTGCTTGTCCTGACTAGAGTGAGACCAACTGAGCCAGGTGGAACTGGTCAGGGAAGGCAGAATGGAAAAGACGAACAGTGAAGCAGATTAGGATAGGGTTCAGCAGAAGGTAGCTGTGTCCTAGGCAGGGTGAAGAATGCCTCTGATGGCTGGAGATAGGAGCTTAGATCCAGATAAAGGAGAAGGATGCTTCTCTCAGGCCTCAGAGAGAGCTACCACCCCAAACCAGAATTGCCATTCCAGGTGGTTCTCCTCAGTCAGAAAACTGGAATGCTAGCTCATACTGTCCTGCCACCTGCCTGCTTCTTAACCATATCTTTAAAAATAGCATGGGCTTGGGGAGTTCACAGATTCTTTATGAAGTCTAATGGTATAAGCATTCCTTAGGTTTGATTTTTTTTTTTAAGTTATTAATTGCTTCTGTTTTTATTAGTGCTTTTGCCCTCTTTTTTAACATACATATGAGACTCAGTCATGGTTCCAACCTCTTTGACACTCTATTACCTCTCTTCAGAAACTGAACACCATGAGAACTAGTGTGTGTGTGTGTGTGTGTGTGTGTGTGTGTGTGTGTGTGTATAGTGTGTGTACTGTGCTTGAACGAAGAGACTTGCTTTTGCTAGGCATGTGCTCTACTACTTGTACCATGCCCCAGCCCTTTTTGCTTTAGTTTGTTTTTCAGTTAAGTTCTCTTGATTTGGCCTGGGATGTTCTTGGACCACAGTCCTCCTAGTTCCGCCTCCCAGATAGCTGGAACCACAGGCCTGAGCCCCACCCCTCCCACCTTATTTTTTGAGATAGGGTCTCCCTAACTCTGGCCTCCAAATGTGACTCTCCTATGTCTGCATTTCAAGTTGCTGGGGTCATAAGCAAGTACTATCACACCTGGCCAAAGAACTATCTTTTGTTAGGACAGTGCTTTTAAGGAGGACACATAGACACTCAATGGAGTTAAGAACAGCAGCAACAACTATGACTAATGTATAGAACTGTAGGCAAACTGACTGAATTTCAGAATAAGGAATGAAGTATTAAGGTAATCAGGAGAGGGCTAGATGAGATGATATTTAAGGCTCCTTAAAGTATTAGGGTATAGGATTCTTTCTAAAAGAGGAGTGGCCTAACTATGGAACAGGCCACATCTGAAGTCTGATGTCATTCTTAGAAGTGACCCTGTAGGGCCTTCATGGCCATGTTTAATACAGAAGATTTCTGTGGTCAGTAGGAGACTGGGTCAGAAGACTTCTGAATGCTCACAGAGTCCAAGTCAAGAGCTCAGAGATCACCTTGACTCCAAAGTATACATTAGTTTATTCCATTTAATGCTGGATCCCATCAATAGGAGTTCATGTTGGAACAGTTACCACCCTCAAGGGGTCAGTTCATCCTGTTCTATAAACCTCTGTTGAGGGATCAGGCAAGGAAGGACTACATTTCTGGCTTTGCTGAAATCTGATTCCTAGGCAGGAGATTGGCATCTTTCTGAGACCCCTGAGGTTGTCATGGAGGTGGTCACTCTCTTTTTGCTCCACTAGGGAAAGAGTGGCCTGGCTTCCACCTCCAGGGGAGCCAGCCTGGCTCTGTGCCTATGTGCAAAATGGGGGTACTCAAAAGAGGAAGGGTCAGAGTTGTTCCTCTTCACCCCTGCAGCCCCTGTGTCCCAAGGAGCTCTGGCACTTTGTCCACCAGTGCTATGGGAATGAGCTGGGCCTGACCAGTGATGATGAGGACTATGTGCCCCCGGACGATGACTTCAACACAATGGGGTGAGTGAGGTTGAGGTGGGCTGCCCAGGGAACCCAGGGCAGAATATGACAGTGAGGATATCAGTGGGAAAATGACATCTGAGTAGGGCCCTGAAGGAAATGAAGGAGGAAACCATGGCCTCCTGTGGGAAGAGCTCTTATATCAATGGAGTAGCAAGCAGGCCTGTATGGCTGCAGAGTGAGCAAGGGGAAGTGGTTGGAGATGAGGCCAGGAAGTCAAGGGGTGAGGGATTGATAGCTTTTTGGCCAACATGATGACTGGATTTTACTTTGAATGGAATGGGAAGATTTGGAGTAGATAGTTGATAAGTCTAACTGAACATTTTAACAGGATCATTATGACTTCTCTGTTGGCAATACACTGAAGGGGAACAGGGCAGAAGCAGAGAGACCCATAAAAAGGCTGTTGAGTAATTGAGATAATTTAAATGAGAGATGATGATGGTTTGGATCAGGAAGCTTACAGTAGAAATGGCAATAAATGGTTAGTTCCTGAATATATTTTGAGAGATTTGCTGATGGATCAGAAAGGAACCAGAGGTAGCTTTTAGGTTGGTTTTACCAACCTAAGACTGGAGTGGTTCCAAATTGAGATGGGTAATACTTTATGCAGAAAAGTTTTGGGGAAGATAGGAGGTTGGTTTTGCCAAAGTGAGATTGAGGTGCCTGTTAGCCAAGTAGAGAGGTCAAGTAGACATTTGGGAATGAGTGTGGAGTTCACTCAGAAAACTGGGCTAGTTTTCTCTAGTAAACTTGGAAGTTATTAGTGGATAACCAGAGGATTGGCCAGAACATCCAAGTGACTGACTAAACATGAAAGGAAGTTGAAGGAGTGGACTTGGGAGAACTCAATGAAAGGAAGAAACAGTAAAAGAGATCTTGAAAGAGCATCCAATGGGGCAGGAGGAATGCTAGGAGAGTTTCATATCCTGGAAACCAAGATCAGGAAGAAGTTAAGAAGAAGGGACTATCCCAGTATCCCACACTGTTGGTGGGTTAGGAAAGATGCGGGCTGGGAGTTGACCGACACTAAGCATACTTGAGATTGGAAAGGTAGGTAGAGGCTGGGGGAGGAGAGAGAAGCTAGAGGACTAAATGTAAGTGTGTGGTACTTAGACCTGGGCTTGATGACAAATGCTGATGTGTAATAGTGGAGTCATATAACCTCTGATAAAACCTATTTGATTATCTGTAAAATGTACATAATGATTTACCAGAGCTGTTATGCATTCAGATGATTTGTGAAGTACAAATCAGATGTTGGTTCCAATAATGACTATAAGGATGATAATTTCTCCCTGGTGGGAAAGCTGTGGTGGCACCCACCTTCATCACAGGGAAATTCTACTCTTGGGTGTAGAATGCAGAGAAGTTTATTAGTTTTGATCCAGAATTTGGGCAATACCACTGAGGGAGTACTTATATCCAGAAGCCTATCTTAGTTAACCTTTGGGAACAGAATATATGCTCAGAACCCAGATGTTCAGTTCAAGTGGTCGGGATGGGATGGGATCCAAAGGCTAAAGAGTAGGATAAGATGAATAATGGTCATATTTAGGTAGGGATAAATCTAAGGAGGGGTGCCTAGAAAAGTTATTGGAGGGAGAATTCTTACATGGGGGTTAGGGAGAGGTGGGGTGAGATAGGGAGGTTTCAGGAAAACAATGTGGGGAGCAGATATAAAGGAAGATATTAGAGGAAGATTGCTTACAAAGCAAGGAAGCAGGAACCCCCATAGTTTTGGATGGATAGACAAGTCTGAGGGTCTTAGAAGGAGATCTGATCATTGAGACTAATGTGGGCTCACTGGGGTCTTCTCTAGCTACTGTGAAGAGATCCCTGTGGAAGAGAATGAAGTGAATGACAGCTCATCCAAAAGCAGCATAGAGACCAAGCCAGATGCCAGCCCACAGCTGCCCAAGAAATCCATCACCAACAGCACACTGACCTCTACTGGGAGCAGCGAAGCCCCTGTCTCGGTATAGGCAATAAGTCCTGGGCATGTCCCCAACCTTGTCCAGTGGCCAGTGTCTCCTAACTTAGTTAACACCATAGGAGCTCAACCTAGAAGGCGGTGGAAGGAAAGTTCCATTGTTGGCAGCTTGTTTCAGGAGGAGTCCTAGAGAACATGGGCTCTATGTGCTCTAGAGGTGTAGTCCAGGGTTCAGAGCTGGATTCTAGGTGTATGGGTTACATGATTTGGTTTGACTTCTGAGAAAATTAAAACTATTCCAAGTCTACTTGTGAACTTGGCCCTTTTTGGGCTTCTCCAGATCAGCCAGTCTGGTGAAGAACGATTCTGGCTCTTTTTTTTTTTCCACCTCCTTGAGCTGAAGTCGAGGTCATGTATGAATATAGAACTGTTCATTGTTTATTAGCCCATTTGATTAGTATTTATTGAGTTCCTCTGTGGTTTATTCTCCCACTGTGCTAGACTTTATGGAAGTTACAACTATATCTAAGAGGACCTCTCTCCTGAGAGAAATTGTTACAGAGAAGATAGAACCTTGATGAAGGAAGAGGGTCATGGCCTGTGCTAGCAGGTAGAAGAAGGTGTGGGTTTCCTGACAATAGGACTCCCAATAAAGGAAGCCTGGTGTTCCAGTAGCTTAGGGGTCACCTGGCCTTAGACTGAAAATGTCATTCACTTAATGACTAATCTTCATTTTCCATCTATGAAGTTGTATTTAAATTTTAAAGAATTGTATTGATTTCCTTCTAGTATTGATGTGAGAATGAATCTGAAGGAATGCCTGTGAATCCTTTTAAGCTAGGAAAAAGTTTACTCCCTAGCTGGCATTGCTATAGCATGGGGGGTGAGGGGGGAGGATGTGACTCCTGGAAGGACCTGAACCTAGAGATACCAGCCCTACTGGCAATGTGGGCAAGCATGAGGGAGACAGCAGCCTAGAGTACTCTGTTCATCTTCCAGACTAGCCTAGCTCTTGAGCAGCTGCATAGGGAATATGAGCACTTCCAAAGCCAGGCCCTTGGTTTCCCTTTTGGGAGTAAATCTATACAGCTTGTCCCTGGTGGGTGACTCCTCAATATCGTCCTCAGTTTGATGGCCTGCCCCTGGAGGAGGAGGTACTGGAGGGTGACGGATCCCTGGAGAAGGAGCTTGCCATTGACAACATCATAGGGGAGAAGATTGAGATCATTGCGCCTGTGACCTCCCCTTCATTGGACTTCAATGACAATGAGGACATCCCCACTGAGCTCAGTGACTCTTCAGACACCCATGATGAAGGTACATAGCAGCCCTTTTGAAGTTTTAAAAGCAGTCTTGATGTAGGGTCTGGAATGAGTCCCCAAGGTCATGGTGGAATAGTGGGTAAAGAGCTCTTACAAAAAAAAGTAGTCCTCGCTTCAGCAGCACATATACTAAAAAATTGGAACGATACAGAGAAGATTAGCATGGTCCCTGTGCAAGGATGACACACAAATTTGTGAAATGTTCCCAAAAAAAAGGACATTTGGATTAGCATACATCCCCTTTTAGGTGCTCACTACAGGATCCTCATCATTCTGTATGTCTTTATTTGCACAACAGATACTACTTTCCTGACATTCTGTCTTGACATAAAATATACCCTTCTGTTGACACTGGCTTGCTTGCTGCCCTGTTCCTCAAAGGTGTGTAAGGCAAGGCAATGTGGGTTATTACTAGTGAGCAGATACAGAAATGCTCTATGGTTCAGCTGAGGACAGTCTCTCCTAGGGATCATCTGTCTAACCTTGTGTGTGTTTCTAATCTTTGGTTGATTTGTCTACCTCTGTGAACTAGGTTCTCAGGCCAGTGCAAATGACTGCACAGATTGGGCACTGCCTAACACCAGAGGTGCCATAAACATGTTGGTTTATGTAAATGGCACCTCACTGAACCACAGTGAACATTCTCCTCACTGTACTCACGTAGTCCACATCTGTACCACCATAGGCTGACTCTGTAGGATACCCCCATATTCTTCTCAGAGGTGCTAGAAATGTCAGCCTCTCACTTGAGGTCACATACCAGGCGCAATTATTAGGAACTGAGGGATACTGGGTGCTTGAGAGGAGCACTGAGGTCCAGCAGCTCACTTGTGCCCTCGGATACATTCTCCTGAAGCAAGAAGAAAATACAGATAACTATAGGTGAAATGCCTCAGTGACCTGCTGGATGGGCATGTCATTCCTGAAGCTTCACTTTTGGAATCCTCCCAGACCTTACTCTCTGTGCCTCTCCCTTTGGTTCATTCTGGTTTATGTGTGTCCACTGCAATAGAGCTGTAATCATAAGGTTTTGTTTTGTTTTTTTAAGAGAGGGAATATTGAATTCATGGAGGAAATCAGCTGCTTTGTGTACTTAGGAATCATAGCCAATCAGGCCAGCCCCAGCCTGACAAGCTTTTCTATAAACAAATCATTTCAGATTAATGAGCGGCTCCTGAACCCCCCTGTGCCAAGAGTTGCAATGCCATTTGTTGTCCATTGTGGCTACCTTAGACTCCATAACTCATCCTTTGGAGTTCGGGCAACCTTAAGAAGTAGTCATTTGTTTGAATTTTAGTCTGAGATCAACCTAATTATGGAGATTTGAAAGTATAAAAACAAATGCAGTCATGTGTCCCATAGTGATATGGCCACATGTATGAAAATGTTCCCATGGTGATATTGGAGTGTCTTACGCTTTTTGTAAATACACTTTGCAACATTTACATGAAGATGAAATCACCTCACAACTCATTTCTTAGACTATTTCCTGTAGTTCAGTGACCCGTAACTATAGTACATTCCCAAACTCTTTGTAAAGGATGAATGAACAGAGTGTCACCTTGAGTAAACTGCATCCCAGTGAAGGAAAGGAATGAAATGAAAGACATCAGCAGCCCTAGCCTTGGTGGTGGTACCCACATTAGCCACAGAGACATCATTGCTCTGGGGTTGTCCCTGGGGCCTCTGCCCTCCGTTGTTATCTCTACTTCCTCATTTTCTCTTCTGTGCAGGGGAGGTGCAGGCCTTCTATGAGGACCTGAGTGGCCGGCAGTATGTGAATGAGGTCTTCAACTTCAGCGTGGACAAACTCTATGACCTGCTGTTCACAAGCTCGCCTTTTCTGCGGGACTTCATGGAGCAGCGGCGCTTCTCTGGTCTGATCTGCCAGGCTGGCCCCTCCCTGACTGTGTATCCTTCCCCCCCCCCTCTGCATTTCCCTCTTCTCTTTCCTCTTTTCCCCCCTTTTCCCATGTAACTTCCTTCTTCAGGCTCCTTATGGCCCAGAACCCTCTTCCTGTCCTTATATGGTACCAGAGCTACTTTGGAACTCTCTTGCCTTCTCTGTTCCCAGCACTGCAGCTTGCCACATGCCCCCTGTTCAGTAGGCACCAAAGACTCCCCAGTGAATGAGACCTTCCTGGTCTCTTCCCTCTCTCAGCAAATCAGCTCTGTTCACTGGAAAGCACCCATCTGTACTAACCATGTCACATTAGCTCTTTAGTCTCCATAGCTGCCTCATTGGCAGATACTGAGATATTCTGGCACTGATATTTCAGGAAGCCAAACCCCATTTTATTATTTACTTGCTCACATATTGTAGCTGAAAGGGGCTGATTTGTACCTAGGACTCTGGGAATTCATACTTTGACCTTCTGTGCTGTGTCTTCCCACAGCAAGGATGCAGAACTGGCCTGCAGAGCTCCTAAGCACCTTGCTGTGGGAAAAAGCCCTGGGGCGGCAAGGAGCCCCTCTGCCAGGAGACATGCTAAAACACATGAGAGGTCACACCTTAGAGGAGAGGTCTTGTTCCCAAGGGATCCCAGGCCCTTGCCACAGTAACTCCAGTGTTGGCAGCACCCTTGTAGGTGGCCCCAAGACCTCCTGCCCCAGCCCACAAACAATCTGCATTCTAGAGCCCTGTGTAGAATTTCGGCAATGCTACAATGAACCTCTTTCTGCTCTGACTACTCCTTCTTCTACCGTCCTCCCCTAGCCCTCAGACTCCCATTGGCTTCCTTGGTGGGGGCATTATTAATAGTCAGCATGGAGCAAGAAGTTCACTGGAAGACAGATTCAGATGGGAGCCATGCTCATTCCTCATTTCAGGGCTCTTCTCTCCCTCAGATATCATCTTTCATCCATGGAAAAAGGAAGAGAATGGAAACCAGAGCCGAGTGATTCTCTACACCATCACCCTTACCAACCCTCTGGCTCCCAAAACTGCCACTGTCAGGGAGACACAGGTGAGTAGAAGAGGGAAGAGGCAAATAATAGTGGGCTGGGAAGTCCTGTTCCTGCATAGGGTGAAGGCGTGGTTTAGCCCTAAGCTGGTGGCATCTCGCTGACTCAGGTGCTCCACTCCCAATGGTTCTGCACCTTCCAGACAGGATTCCTGGGATGAGGAGGTTGAGGAAGGTGCTTTTCCCATCTTGCATCTCTTCAGTTTTGGCCAATGGACCTTTCCTCCCCACAGACCATGTACAAGGCGAGCCAAGAGAGCGAATGCTACGTGATAGATGCAGAAGTTCTCACCCATGATGTGCCCTACCACGACTACTTCTACACCATCAACCGTTACACACTCACCCGCGTGGCCAGGAACAAGAGTCGACTCAGGTGTGATGTGTAAAGGCCTAAAATGAGTTCAGATGGAGGTCTTCATATTAGAAGTGTTCATTTGCTGTTCACGGGGAAGGTAGAATTGGTTATCTGCCTGCTGACTCTTGATTCTACCTTCTCTGGGAAGCCTTCTGAGACTCCCCACCTCTCTGTCCTGGCACTTCATTTTTCTTTCCATAAATGTGTTCCCTTCACCACTCTGTACATCTCCTAGGAAGACCTTTATCACTACCACTGTCTGCTGGTTTTCTATGGTTTACACAGTTCTATGTAGGTGCCTTAACTACTACTTCCATTGGAATCTTAGAATGACCCAAGGTCTCATTTTTCAGGTCACTGATTTTACAAGTGTCACATCCCCCAGTAAGTACTGACACTTAGCTCTTAGAAACAAAAGCCTTTTCTTCCCACCATGCCCTATGTATTGCAATTTCCTGTTTGTCACCCAGGTTGGTCAGTGAGCTCCTGGAAAGCAGGAATCCTATTCCATCTATCACCTTGCTCCCAGCTCTCTGTACTGGGCCTGCTCGTATCAGAAACCAGGTGTTGGCTCGAATGAATAATTAGCTCTTGGCACTGTGATGTGCGTTCAAAGGAAGGAAGAAATTGAGACCCTGATGTTTGCAAAAGTATAGTGTAATTAAAAAGTCGACACATGCCTATTTGAATCATCAGATTGTATATGTGGGTCATTAGACCAAGTTCTTTTGGTTGTAAGGAGCAAGAACCTCATTCATGTACAAATAAAATATGAGTTTACTGAAAGGTTACACAGGATGTCTCTGGAATCGGGACGAGCTCAATAAGAGCCTGCATCTTTTTCATCTTCTGTGTTTTGAAGGGGGATGGGGGGAGGAATGTTTTGTGCTGCTCTCTGAGCATGTATTTCTCTTCCCCCTTCTTTCTCTTTCTCCTTCCTTCCTTTTTCTCCCTTGCTTCTGTTCCTCTTATCCTCCCCCCACCCCCACACATACACACTATCTAAGATTTTTAACTCCACATTTCTTAGAGGATATTCCTTGTGCTGTCCACACAGAGGTCGACCTTGGCTACACCTTTACTGGGAGGTTCCATCCAGTGAACTCTCATTGGGTGGAGAAGTGAGGTAGCTCTAAGTGTGGGCATTCTCCCATTAGTCCTTGGTAGAGGTAGCATTGTGGAAGAAGGGTTAAAGTCAGGCAGATGGTCTTAATTTGGATCCTCCAGCCTCCTGGAATTATAGGTATGTACCACCATATTGAGCCAGGTGATATTTTCAAAGGTGAAAGTGATGAGACCCCAGCGCTTCATTTGGACTTGAAAGGGTTTGACTTAAGTCCCAAATCTTCCCTTGACTGACTGACAGCCTGCTAGGTACCATCCGGAGCCCCCCTGGTCAGGGGCAGTGCAGAATCATGAAAGAATTACGGGTTTGGCATCAGAAGCTCTTGTGGTTAGCCTTTGGTCTGCTAAAATATTACTCTAAACCTCAGTTTTCTCAATTATTAAATGCAGATAAATCCACTAGCCCTTGTCAACTTCAGAGGGTGACCAGGGAGATTGGATGATGTGATGTAGTTGAAAGGACTTTTGAACTTGAAAAGTGCAACACAACTGTGAAAAAAATCTTGGCCTTAAACATGATTTTTTTTTTTTTTTCCCTTTTTGCATCAGAGGAGGCGCTGCTCAGGAAATAACTGATTTTGTTTCTGACTTGTTCCTCAGGGTCTCCACAGAGCTGCGCTATCGCAAACAGCCCTGGGGGTTAGTGAAAACCTTCATTGAGAAGAACTTCTGGAGTGGGCTAGAGGACTACTTCCGCCATTTAGGTAGGTGCCGCAGTCATCATTGCTCATTCACGTTAGACGACGTGGACTTTGTGAAACTAAGTACCTGTCATTATGGGGAATGGGAAGCATGGACAATGAAGGGAAAGACAGAGGCAATGAAGTTGTTTCATGAGATCTCTGAGTCTACTCCCAAAGTGGATATCAAATTTGGTGTCTTTATGGATATGTGGCTCTTCCAAGAGATTATTATCTGTGGGGAGTGGATTATGAGAAGCCTATGAGAACTTGACATAGCACAGCTATGCCCAATAATCTGCAGGCTGAGCCCAGCCACAGAAGAGGAAGAAGGCAAAATGCAGCACTGCTGCTTTTCATAAGATGTTTACGTTCAGAGAGTAGTGATCGCAGGTTTCTCTTGTTATAATGTCATGCGCCACCCCCCTCCCAGAACTGTTTGTTGCTCCACCTCGTTTGTGACTGTATATAAAAGACTCCCTGAAGGAGGATGTTGGTTGGTTGGCTGCTTTGTGAGGAGTAGCTGCTGCTGCTGCTGCTGGCTGTTGTATGCTGTGAGTCTTAAGGACTGAGACTTTAGGAGTTACACTAGAAATTAGAGGAAACATGGGACAGTGCGAGTCTAAGGACCAAGACTTTAAAGAATAGAAAAGAAGAAAGGCTTTGAAGAATACAAAAGAAGTAAGGTTTTAAAGAATGAAGAAAAGAAGCAAAGTAAAAGAGAAGTAGAAAAGAAGTAACGAGGCTGTTGTGTGTCTCCATCCGAGCACCCAGCACATTTGACCCAGCTTCCTGCATGTTTGTCTTCTATCTTTTGTCCTTTCTGCATCTCCAGTTGCCCCCAGTTAGGTTTCTAGGGCAAGCTCTCACGGGTTGCGAGAATTGGCTATAATGTCCTGTTATCATTGTGAGATTTATACTATCCCCTACAAATGGACCTCCTGTCTAGTGATCCTGGTAGTCATTTTGTTATTAAAAGGACCTGTGAATCACCTGTGGATGTTTCTATTTAGAAAGTTTGTGATATGCTCTGAATCTTATACATGAGGGAACATATGGCTATAAGTAATGTCCCAGGGAGGGGTTTGGGCAGCGGTGGGTGCTGATGTACTCCCCTTGCACATCCCAGAGGGTCATCTGCCCACTGGGCCAACTCCCAAGGGCACAGTATAGGAAAGTGATTCCTATAGGAAGCTGAGTCTGCAGGTCAGCATGTTGGGTTGCATGTATGGGGAGGTGACCTCTGATGTGGCCCATGTGTGTCTGATAGAGAGTGAGCTAACCAAAACGGAGAGCACCTATCTGGCTGAGATGCACAGGCAGTCTCCCCAGGAGAAGGCTAACAAGCCCCCCGCAGTGCGGAGGAGAAAACGTCCCCATGCCCACCTGCGGGTCCCTCACCTGGAGGAAGTGATGAGCCCTGTCACTACACCCACTGATGAAGACGTCGGCCGTAGGATCAAGCACGTGGCAGGTGTGTTCCAGGTGGGGGTGGTGCTGTGGAATGGGGTTTGGGCTGCAGCTGCCTGCCCATCTCGTGGAGTGTGCACCTGCACTCATGAGCACAGGATTTTACACCTTGTATGCAATTCGTTTATTATTTGGCTGTAACCCAGGCTCCCTGTGCTCTGTCTGCTTCTTTTCTACTTTTAAGTTCCTCAGCCCCCGCGCCCTGCTTTAAAGTTGACTTTGGGTCAACTGTGTAGCTAGCTGCCTAGGCTGAAGTACGCGGCTCCTGGGTTCTTGTAAAATAACCCAGACCCCAGAGATGAATTCATAGCACAAAGATCAGGGAGTCCAAAGCAGCCCCCAGGTTCTTGGCCCGCCTAACACACACCAAAGGGCCTGCCCACTCAAGCTATGGACTCCCCTGATATTTCTCTTTCTTCCCATCCAGCCATTCACAGCCTTACATATTTGCTCAGTCATGAAACCTGGGGCCTTGGCTGGGGGGTGTGGCTCAAGTGGCAGAGCGCCTGCTTAAGAAGCACAGGTCCTGAGTTCAAATCCCAGGATCTCCCCTCTTCCCCCTCCCCACCCCACCCACCCCCACAAAAAAAAAAAAGGAAGAGACCTGGGGCTACAAAGGAGCTAGATACTGAGGAATCCACTGTTTCACAAACTGTGCTTTGCTTGACCAGTGCCATGCCCAGTCAGTGGACTTTTGGGACATGATGGTGACAGCCTATTTTTTCTCCCCCAGGTTCCACGCAGACAAGGCATATCCCTGAGGACACTTCCAATGGTTTCCACCTGCAGAGTGTGTCCAAGCTGCTGCTGGTTATCAGCTGTGTGTAAGGGACTCTATGCTCTCCTCTCACCTGTGCCCCAATACCTTCTCTCTCCTGCCTTGTGCAGAGAGATCATGCCCATCTCTCAAGTTTATGAGCCCTGTTTTTTTTTTCTTTTTTCCTTTTTCTTTGTCCTCTGGTCTTCTCTGTCTGCATTGGCTGCTTAGACTGCTTTTTCTTACTTCTTTGCTCCTTTTTTTTGTATTTTACTCAGCACTTACAGTATGCTAGGCTTTCAGGAAAAAAGTGCTGCACATAACACCCATGCCCTTTAGGAACTCAACATCCAGTGGGTGAAAAAGACAGGCTATCCCAATTCCACAGTAGGGTAAATGCTAGCATAGAGATGCTGCTGAATATTTTATGATTGCATTCAATTACAAGAGATGTTCTGTGACTAGCCATTCATTCACAAAGCCCACACTTTGGCAGGGTAGCCAGACAAAATCAATGTATGGACAGTTAATATAGATGATTTATAATTGCTGTGACATTATAAAACATAATAATATTCATAATAATATTCTGTGAAATAAGTTGCACAGAAAGTTGAACTACAGAGATGGGAAATCAGGAGAAATGAAGGTATAAGATAGGAGAACACAACTAGCTGATGTGCAAGTCCGTGCAAGGGACTGCAGCTGAGAGGTTCCATGAGGGAAAGACTCATTAACCATTTAATTATGTTATGAAGAAAGATGAGTCACTGATTCAAGGGACTATCGGTGTTTGTGTCATTAACAGCAGTCAGGAATTTTGTGTAAAGTTCTCAAAGAAGACACTCTAGTCTCCAGGTGTATCTTAGTTGCCACAAGTTATCCAATGGAGGTGACAGGTCTTTGTTGATGTGGACCTGATTCCGAGGAGACAGTGTAGACTGCACAGATTAATTGCCCACAGCATAAAAGCTATAGGTGTGAGTAAGACCCCCCCATGCAGTGTATTGAATGGGATAGAGATGAGGCCAATGACAACTCTTGGGACTATTTACAGGAGAAAAGCCTGTAAGGAACATAAGGAGAATTCTTATACTTATCTGAATGTTAGCATAAAAGTCAATGCAAAATCATTCTGACTGTAGCATGAGAAACCAAGACATTAGTACAAAATTAAGAACTAAGAAAAGTGTAAAACTCACATTTAGAACATCAGTGCAGTGTGATTCATGGCATTGTTCTGTTAAAACTACATCTCTGGTGTTGGCTTTTTGTAAATGGAAAACTGTAGCCTTCGGCTAGTTCTGTATTGATGCTCTCTGCATTTTAACCTAAGTAGATAAAGCCTGCTTTCCTAAATAAATGGTGTTAGCTAACTTGGGGGCTTTGTAATTTTAGGAAAATCAGGCTTTCTACTTAAGACAAAATAGATTCAGGCTGAGGGTCTGCCAACAGTCTGCCTGGGGAACAGATTAGCACCAGCACAGCCTGCCCATACCCGACTGGCTTTCGCCGTCACCTGCCTGCAGTGCAGTGACTCAGCCTCCCACCTCTTTATTCTGTTTGGACCACAGTAGGGCCTTCCCTCAGACAGCACCCGGGAGTGTGCCTTGACCTTCACTTAGCACAGTCAGGATTGTATACACAAAGCCAAATTCAGGCACGAATGTGGGCAGGCAGCACGTGAAGAGGTGGGTATTGGGATGACCCAGTGTATGCTGAAATGATTCAAGACAGCATTGTTCAAATGCAGCACAAAATTTAAGACAAGTTCTGGTGGTGAGCTCAGAGGAGAGCCCCAGGAAATTGCAGCTGCCAGGTGAGGGAACACTTCCCTTCCACAGTGCCAGAAACACAAATGAAAAACGCAACTTCACTCATCCATACCCTTTATACAGTCAAAGGTAGAGTGTAAGCTTTTCTTTCGCTTTTCTTTTTCCGCCTGCATGTTTTACCTCCCCATTTTTGCCATCTTCTCTTTTCCTATGTGTATCTATACCTCCTCCTTTCATGAAAAGAGCCACGCTTTAAGGTGGGTGTACTGTACGCCAGGGTATATGTTCCTTTTCATCCACATAACAATCCCATTAGGGTAGGTATTATTGTCCCTATTGAGAAAACTGGGTTACAGAGAAGATAAGAAACTTGCCACAAATTTAAAAAAATTTAAAGTGATGATTCAGGATTTATACACACTTCTGTGTGTCCCTGGATTCTCTTTATCCCTGTCTTTATCTCTCCTTCCCATGAGCTTCTGTCATGAAATGACCTGGGCAACTGCTGAGGCTGAGAGAAGAGAATTTTCAGTCTTCCTATGATTCTGCATTCCCCAATAGGTCCTCCAGCCCTGAGTCGTCCTTGCTTCTCCCTGTCTCTGACCAATTCTGACTCAAACTCTGGGAGGTTTCAGTTGGTTCCCATGACCCCTGCCCGATGGTGGCAGGTGCAGGCAGGGGACTTTGTAGCTTCAGGGAAGTTCTGCCAGCACCTGTAAAGTACCTCAGTTCTCTTTTCAGTTGAGTACTGACATTTGGTAGGTAGGAGGAATCTTTTCTCAAGTATTAAGTCAGTCCAAGCCATTTTCCTTTGCTCCTTCCTTGCTGGGTCTCCACATCCATGTGGCGTTGCTTCTAGTATTTCTTTTTCATATATGCTCACTTACTTTCTGGCTCAGTTGAAGTGCATTTTCTTCTCTCCTCACACCCCTCTATTTCTAATCTCTGCCTCCTCTCCATTTTTCTCCCTTGCTCCCATTAGGATTTGTTTCAGGTACTGGCTCTATGATTATACCCTTTACCCCTCATCTCTTTTCCTCTCCACCTTCCCTTTCATCCCCCAGGCACCCAGATTCTAAGTGTCTGTGTTTCCCTTTCCCAATGCCTTCAATACCTTCATCCTACCCCTACCATGGCTCTCCTGCTGTGTCCTGGACCCTCCAGATTAGGCTGCTTCTCTCTCTCTCTCTCTCTCTCTCTCTCCCTCCCCTCCTTGCTGCATCTCTCTGGCTCCCTCCCTCCCTCACTGCAATGCTTTGGATGACACAGTGGGCAGGCACACAGCCTCAGGTTGGGGGAGATCCCTGCCCAGATTCCATCTGATTGCCATTGCTTTACCTCCTTTGTTTCCCCCCTAGTCTGGTGCTGCTGGTCATCCTAAACATGATGCTCTTCTACAAGCTCTGGATGCTGGAATATACCACCCAAACCCTCACTGCCTGGCAGGGTCTCAGGCTACAAGAAAGGTAATCCTAGCCTCACCCGCTTCCCTTCCCTGTACCCCACCCAATGCTCAGTCCTTGCTCCTGCCTCCAGTCCTTTGGAACTACCTTATTGCCCTTGTCCCAGGGACAGCCCTTTGGGATGGGCCCATAGGCAAGCTCTAAAAATCTGTCCTACAGTCTCCATCCACTTCTGATTTGGGGCATTGAGGAACCAGGGGCAGTGAGCAGAGGACAAAGCACTCTGATGTGACTCTCTGTCCTTTAGGGGTCTGGGAGCACAGGACAGTCTTCTCAGCATAACTCCAGCTGCTGGGGTGCCCCTTCTTCTACCCCACAGGTTACCCCAATCTCAGACCGAATGGGCCCAGCTCTTAGAGTCCCAACAAAAGTACCATGATACTGAGCTACAAAAGTGGAGGGAGATCATCAAATCTTCAGTGATGCTCCTTGACCAGGTGAGACGCCCACCTTCCCAATGTTCCCTCGTCTTTGGGAGTCAGAGCTCCTTCCCTTATGTTCTGAGAAGTCTTCGTCTCTATCACCTCTCTCCTGAAGTCTCCCTCCCTTTCATTCTTCTTCCAGGCCATCCACTGTTCTAATTTTAAAGCCATTCTTGAATGGGTTATTAGAAACACAGGCATTCTCAAATAATTACAATAACATAACACATTGAATTTGCAGCAGGAAGGCTGTAGGTTCATTGAAAGTACTTTTTTTCCCTTCCTTTTTATTTGTAACCTATAGCTGTCAGACAAGCCTTTGAACAGAGAATGCCCCCTTTCTCAGATCTCTTTCCAGAAGACATGCATGTCCTTTGGATGTCTGTCACCCTCCCCCGTTCCCTCAAATATTCCCAGCCTCCAGCGTGACACTCCTCCTCAGGCGCTGTGCTGAGAAGATCACTGTCTGTGTCTTTATAGTATACTTGTTTGTACTATGCTAAACCAGGCTATTTAAGAAAATCACTCTGGGGCATAAATGAATAATTAGCTTTAGTTTCCTTGTGTGTGTGTGTGTGTTAGCGGGGAGGGGACTTCCTTCTTACCTCTAGAAAAATTTAATGTCTCATAAAAAGTGCCCTTATGTGGTTACCAGGATGGCAGGAACTACTTTTGTATGCAAGAAAATTGGGAAAGAGACCCAGGATTTGTCCTGCTACATTGAAATTTCTATCCCCGAAGAGGTGTTGTTCAGATATCTTATGGTCAGGTCTGAGATGGAATCCCATCCTTGCCACTTAATTAGTTTTGTGACCTAGAGTCAGGGATTTAATTGCAGTGAGCTTCACTTCTCTCTTTTATAAAATAGAAACTGTGATTATAGCTTTATGGGATGGCTGTTGGAATTTGATGGCACTGTGAAGGCCCTCAGTTATATTAAAATTTATTCCCCCTTCATAGTTAGATTTTTAGCTTTAAGTTAGGGAGAATCTTATTGCAGCTATCACGATCCAGTTTAATGTTCGGCTATGGAGCCATGTTTAAGGAGGGCAGTTTTGTAGCCAAAGGAGGGTAAATAATGCAGTGAGGAACTTGGAAGTTCCAAGGAATTCAACTTTTGAGTCACCCAATGAAAACGGATGTCTTAAGGTTAGAGCTATGCAGCCTTGAAGTGAGCTACTCTGGAAGACATAAATTCCAGTATTGGCGGTGATTAAGGTGTCACAAGATGATGTTGGATAAGGAACTTCTGAAGTAAACATGCACAGAGGGTACTCCAGAGCTCTATAGCAACTCCAGAATTCTTGGGGCTTTAGGGGTATCAGTTTTATAGCCTGAAGAACTCTACCCTACAAGTGTTAAGAAAGGTGTTTTATTTCATTTCTTTAAAAGTAACTTTTAAGTCAGGCACACCTGTAATCCTAGGTATTTGGGGTTTGGAAGATCATTGTTTGATGCCACCCTAGGCAAATAGTTTTTGAGAACCCCCCCATCTCAACTAATAGCTGGACTGGATGGTGCACTTTTGTCATCCCAGTGATGGTAGGAATCTTAAAACAGGAGGATGGAGGTCCAGGTCAGCTTAAGCAAAAAGCAAAAGCCTATCTCTAGAGTAACTAGAGCAAAAAGAGCTAAAGGTATGGCTCAAGCAGTATAGCACCTGCCTTGTAAGTGCGAAGCCCTGAGTTCAAGCCCCAGCACCGCCTAAAAATGTTTTAAAAATAAAAGGAACTTTTAAAAGATCAGTAATGGAACCCTCATCCATACTGAGCAGTGAATATAGAAGACCCAGAAAGAACAAAGTGGCTATTTAGGCAGAGAGACCAAGAGTTCTCAGTCAGTGACTGTTTTCAGGAGACACTATTTAAATATGCTGTGATGCATGATGGGGCACTTTCGGATTCTGCCACTGGAACTGCCCTGTTTGGACGCCATCCCATGACCTAAAAATGTGAATTCGCTGACATGGCTACCAATGTGGAGCCTGCTCAGTTCTCTGCTTTTCACCCCTGGGTATATCAGAGAAAGCTATGAAACAGTTTTAGTCCCAAGAACATGAGCAAAACAGCTGAAGATGAAGCAGTCCAGAGCAGTTGCATCTGGTGGATGAGAGGCCAGGAAGGAGAAGGGTGACTGAGAGCCAGAGTGAGTCTGGATTTGCTATGAGCTTTTACAGGTAGGCAAGACTGGAGTAGCCAAGAGTAAAAGGATTTCTAGGCTAGGAGAACACTGTGGCAAAAGATTCAAAGACAGGCAGACAGTGTATTCAAGATAAATGGGAAAACAAATCTGAATGAGCAGAAGGTCAAGTAAGTAGCAGTCCTTTGTGGCCCCTTCTAGCGATTGTATGCTTGGAGAAAGCTCTTAATTAACTCATTGGTTCAAGGTCAAAATCACTAAGACACAGCCAGCCTACCTGAGGGGTTTCCAGTACTGGACTGGCTGTCCCCTTTCTGCCTAAGATTGTGCCCTAGAAACCACCATTGTTTTAGAGCACTCCCTTTAGCTCTGTGCAATAGTTGAGGACCTGCCACAGATGTGTGTGGCAGCTGCTGTTGTGTGAAGAAACTCACTGAGATAAAAAACGGGGATCTGGGGGGCGCTTCCTTTCTTACAGATGAAGGACTCACTCATCAATCTTCAAAATGGCATCAGGTCCCGAGACTACACATCTGAAAGTGATGAAAAGAGGAACCGCTATCATTGATGAGGCAGGAACAGCAGTTGCAAGAGGCCTGTGCAATACATGTACATAGACCCTATAAATATATATAAATATATATATATACAGAATATAAATATATATTATATACAGATTTTAAAAAAGAGATAATGCCTATGTACCAGGGAGAAGGAGCGGGATCTCCCGCCCCCTGTGCCGGCCAGAGCAGCATTTTCCCTTGGTGGAGGGGCCGAGGAGGGCAGGGACCACCTCTCAGCACCAACCTCCCTTGCTCCGCCTCCTGTCCTCTGTTCCTCACCCTTTCCTTGCTGACTACTCCTGGCTCTTAGAAGGGAAATGATGCTGAGTCAGTTAGGCCTGTGAAGACCCTCGGGTCCTTAAAGAAGTCTCAAGGGGGCATCGCTTAAGGTGCTTCATTCCCTAATCCCCTTTTGGTTTGTTTCCAAAATAAAAGAGAACCTGTTCATCCCCAACCCACACTTCCCCAGGCATTCTCTTGGGAATACTGAAGCATAGAGGGCAGGAGCCCAATCCAAACTCACCCCTCCCTCCAAGAGGCCATTGATGGGGATTGTGCTGGGAGCCAGGTGGAGAGGACTATGACAAGCTAGCAAGGATGCATTTGTGGACTTGGGCTTTGGAGCTGCAGCTCCCAAGCACTTGTGATATGAAGGGCTTTCTCCTCAGCCACCCCTGCACCTTGCTGTGACCTGGGTAGGGAGTGGACACAGTAAGGGCTGGGAATTTCTAATTCTCCCAGCCTCTTTCTCTCTGGTCTTCTCCCAGGCTGGATCTGGGGGAAGTGTCATTTTTTAGTGCCTAAAGTCCTATTGTTTCTCTGTGCCCTAAGAGCACATTGTTTATTAGCCAGGGTGGAGTATTTTTGACTTGTAAAAACTCCTTTTAGTGGTTATAAATAAGTCAAATCTGTGGCTCTAATTCCTTCCCTTTGAGCTGTGAGTTTGATTTCCAGGATGAATCAGGGTGTCCTAGGCCCTCCAGGGTTAGAGAGGAAGGGAAGGAGGGAGGGGGGAAAGGAGGGGAGAGAGAGGGAGAGAGGGAGAGAGACAAACCTAGCAACATATGTTTTTCAAGATCTGTCCCAGAATCCTGTGTGAACAGTGAGTGCCGTAGCCAGTCAGGAGGTTGCCAGCATCATTTGTTCTTAGGAGAGATTCAACTTCAGCAGTGGAGACAATTGTCTTGAGATACTTCATGTGGCAGATCGTCCAAGCCATTGGGGGGAAGGATTTGGCACAGGTGCATGTGTTTGGGCAGAAAAAGGCCAGACAGAATCTGTGCTCCCACCAAGGCCATTCCAGTCCTGACCTTCTCAGGTTTGGAAGTGGGATTCTGGTGGGGCATGTGTGTATATGTACAAATCCTTCTGTGATCTCTGGCCCCAGAGAGGTATACGGTCACTAAGGAGTAGAAGAAAGATGCTCGGTTAGGAGCATGAACCAGCCAGGGCCTTTTCAGGGTTGGTCTGCTAGGACCCACACTTCCATCCAGTCTTGTGGAACTATTCTGGGCATGTTCTTCATCCGTCATACACTAACTACTGTTTCTACATATGATAACCAAAGGAATCCAGCCAACCCCAGGCAGGGCTCATGGAGATCATTGATTAGTAAAGAACCTCGGCCAGTCTGACAAGGAGAGCTCTCCGAACTTGCTTCTTCTCTTGGGCTTCCCTACACAAGGAGCAGAAGGAACCCAGAATATCAGCATAAAGGAAGGAAGATGTTATCAGTGATCTGTCCCAAAGATAAAGTTACATTCTTTTCTAAGAATGACCCAAACATACCATTTTGGCAATTAAAGAAAAGGCTTTAATCTTTTTGGTCTATTGAGAATTAGGTCTTGATATTTCCCTGAGGGCAGAATCAGAAAATAGGCAGAAACATGCCTGGGTCATCTCCCAAGGGAGAATGAGAAGGCTCCAGATGGCCAGCTAATATTGATATCCCTCCCCTAGAGAAGCAGAAGTGAGGAATTAATTCATTGTAAACCTTTTGAAGGGTGTCTGTGCCCAAAGACAAGCTGATTGTCACGCAGTTCTTGTCCAGGACATTGAACAAGAGTCTCTGGTGAGAATTAAGACCCATGAGCCCCAAGCCAATGAAGAAGGAATAGTGCAGTTGCTAGACAGTTACCCCTTGGAGTAACCAGGAGTCAAAAGCATTCCTAAAACATTTGAAAGCAAAAATTGGGAATTCTCAAATTTATTGCGCACGTGCACGCACACACACGTAAGTTTAATTACTAAAGGTCCTTTGGGTCCTTTAGGATGGCTTAAAAGGGGTTCATTCCTGGGAATGAAGTAACAAAAGTATTCCTGACCAGAAAGTTGCGCTGTTTTTGCTTGACTTTCTGGGATCATCAAAGATGAGTGAGTGAGAAGAAGGGATACTTAAGGTGTCAGAGGAAGCCTCCTGTTTTCTGGTAATTTGAGCCCAGTATATGATGTATACATATAGGGGATGTCTCCTAAAAATCATGAGCTCACTTTGTTCTAAAAATTATTCTGGCTTTTTTTGTGGTGCTGGGAAGTTAGACCAGAGACTGGCAAGACTGGGCTTTCTCAGATTTCAAAGGTGCCCTGCCAGGAGGGCACAGCCTTCTGGGATAGAGCTTCTCTGGTATTTAGTAGGCGGTAGGGAAGTGGTGGAATGCCTGGAAACCCAGGGTAGTTAAACTTTGTTCTTAAGAGTTTGGAGGGCTAGAGAGGCCCAGTGGCAGAGAGAATGTTGCTCAGCGTTAACCTAGGAGGGTGTTGCTTCTTTCTTTGACCTAGTTTTAGTTTGGGAAGGAACTTCCTTTGGACTTTCTCTAAACTAGGAAGAGGAGGATAATGGCAAGCACACTGCATTTTGAAGTGAGCCCATCTTTTACCTGTAGACACTGTAAAGCCTTTTGTCTATCCATCCTTCCTCATCAACAGAGGACACAGTGGAGAAAAGCTATTCCTAGTTCTAGCATTTCTCTTTTGGCTCAGCCAAACAAACCTGTTGGGGTTTGGATGACATGGAGTTTGGGCTAAAATCCCTTGGGTTGGCTTAGGACACTGGCTTTATGAACCTGGAATTACAAACAATAGTGAGGACCAGGAGACCTCAAGAGGAATGTTTTGCCAGACGTGAACTCTCTCCCTGTCCCTAGTTCTCATCCGTGCTGGCACTGTACCTGTTACATTCACAGGCAGCACCTGTAGGATGGGTCTTGGAGAAATGACTGACTAGTTGAAGAAGGCTTCTGAACTGTTTATGGTTCCAGAAGGGCCCTTTCTGTGCCATTCCATGCCAATGCCAGCCCTTCTCACTAGGGCCCCAGGAGAAATAGCAGTCTTTTTCCCTTTCCCCACGAGACAAGGTTATGGTATCCCTCCCTCCACTCCTGGACTCTGCATACCCACTCCAGTAGAAATCTCAAGGACCTCTTCCTGACTCTGTTCCCCCCTCCCCAATCTCTGGACTGTAGGACAATCATCCCATTTTCCCCTTGCCATCCTCGATCCTCATCCCCCAACCTCCAGCAGGCTGGCCCCACTCCCCTCCACCTCCATGTCTTCTTCCAGAAGATGCATTCTGGGTCCAAGAGGAGTGTTTCTCTGGAAGGCCATCTTTCAATACCCCTGCTTTCCTGATGTGGAGCAGGAATTTGCACATGGTGTAGAGAGCGCCTTCTCCCACCTCTCTGCCCAGCCTCGTTACCTCACTCCTGCTCTGGCCATGGCTGTGTTGGGCCCAGCCAGCTCCCTGTTTTGATGTTCTGTGCGACAGCTCAGGGGTCTTGTGACTTGAGGTCCTCAGCAGGCCTGGGAGCCCGGATTGGATTCTTGCCTGCCAAGATTTGCTGATGCCAGATGATCTCCCCAACATATGAAGACTTGAAGGACATGGTCATCTCTACCCCATGGTCCTTGCTTCTCTCAACACAGTAAGACATTGCAGAAGCGAAGTGTCGTGACAGCCTGTGCCCCAGGCAGGACAGCTGACCATCTGGGGAATTGGCCATTAGCTTTGAGTGCGGTGTGTGGAGATTGCACAGTAAAAACAATATTTGCCAACAAGAATGTGTGGCACCGCACATTTCCCTACCTTGCACTCTAGAGCCAGACCACTCTCTGCATGGACCAGACCATCTTCCCAAACCCATGGTGCTTTTTTCCCCCTTACTCAACCTATACTCCAAAGTGGGGAGGGATGGATCAGAGGCCATAGTGGCCCCTGGACAATCCTGGTAGAGTGGGGTGAGGCAGAGGGAGTAGCCCCCAACACCTGCACTGGGCTATATTTGGGAAAGAACACAGGTTGATTGCAGTTGACTTGTCTGGCTGTCTGTATTTCGATCTATAACTGTACTTTGCCTGGCGCTGTGCGCAAGGTCTGAAAACTTACTGCTAGTATCTAGAAACATACAAGGCTACCCAACCGAATCTTGATGTAAAGTAGCTAGAGCCATGGAAGTACAGTATGAATTAAAAGAAAAAAAGTATTGAATCACAAATAATAAATGGTGTGTGTGTTTATTGCTTGGTCTAACAGTGCTCATCATATTCCCAGAAATACTCACAACCAGTCCTGAAGGCTGTGCAAGCGTGCTTGTACATGCATAGCCCTCTATCCCAGGGGATGGAGGCAGCCCGGTCAACCGGAATGGATAAATTTTGGAATCAGACTTCAGTACAGTCTGCAGCATCATTATTTAACAGCACTGTGGCTTTGAGCCCCCATCTGTCACCCCAGTCTTCAGTGTTTTAGAGATACGATTTAAAAAAAAATAGTACACCTATATCTCTTAGTATGATAGCTGGTATTGAACTAAGATGACTTTTAACCTCAATCAGGAGCCGTGACAGGCTGAATCCTAATAGTTTCTTGCACTTTTTCTCTTTGGGGGATCTTGGTGCTTCTGGGAAGATAAATATTGGGGGAGAGCTTTGCTTTATAGTCTTATATGCTGCCTCAAGTGATACAGCTGAGAGCCAGTTTTCTCCTCTTCCTTAGATCTTCCTTGCAGTTAGCCCCTCTCCCCGGTTTAGGAAACTTGTTTGATGCCAGGCAAGATAATAAGTTTCTCTAGTTCTTTTGTGTTAGTGTAGAGGAGGAAAGGGGAAAGGCAATCAATGCTAGATCACATATTTAGCATGCTTAATTCTAGACTATTAAGTGTGTTTTCCACTCGGTGTATCCACTGGGTGTAGGAAGTGACACAGATTGGGTGGTAGGTGGGAGCAGACACGTGGTAAGTAGAGCAAAACCAGAGACAGCAGTCTTTAGACACACTTTATTGACAGGAACAGGGAGTTTACTGAAAAAACACTGCATACAGGCATTAGGTTATTGAGGGCTTGGATGGTGAGTAACAACATTTCTAGGGTTCAGAAAATCAAAAGTGTAATATGAAGGTGGCAATGTTGAAAAGAGTTCCATCTGTCACAAGACCACGAGTTTGCTGAGTTTGAGGTTTGTTTCACAAACGGGCGCTCATCCTTCATTGGCTTCCCTCCCAATCACACATACTGTCCATCAGATACCGCTCTTGCCCAGTGGTGACACAGAGAGAAAGGACAAAGCAATACTGGCTCTTCAGTGCAACTGGCCTGTGACAGATTGAGTCTGATCTGTAACTCAATTAGAGAGATGAGTAACTTCTCTACTGAGACCTTCTATAAACTCAGAGTTTATAGTGGGGCTGAACTAAGCATGAGGTATCTACGACGTTAACTTTTAAAGATTAAGTAAGTCTTGGATGATGCTGTTTTTTCAAACCTAAGAGCACAGGATCTGTTTATGGTATAGGCTAGGGCTTAACCTAGAGTGGGCACTAGACAGTGTAGAGTGACTGGATGACCAGGTTGATGAGCAAGCACACCAATTACTATTTGAATACATTTGCAATGACTAGGTGAATTCTATGTGATAGGGCCTTCTCATTTACAAAATGATGTAAGAGAGGAAGGGGTGTGTGTGTGTGTGTGTGTGTGTATGTGTGTATGTTTCCTGTTTTCCCATATCCATGTGAAGCTAGGGAAGGATCAAAAGTATATTTGAAATGTGTCTGGTTCTTGCTTCTCCTCCCTGCATTGGTGCAATCATAACACTTTCCCTCTGATTTATTGATTTATGTAAGAAAGTAGATTTACAGACTCTTAGGTGCATTTTTTTCTTTTCTTTCTCCTTCCTTTTTATGTATTTATTTTTGAAGCAGTGTCTCATTCTGTTGCCCAGGCTATTCTCTTAACTTGTGGACTCAAGTGACCCTCCTGCCTCAGCTTCCCAGTTAGCGAGGACTACTGGCATACACCACTTTGCCTGACTTATATTTTATTTTTTAATGTAATAGTTTGGGGAGATGAGGAGGGAGCTACTGTGTCCTCTTAATCACTCACTGCTTACTTTATACATTTCCCAGCATATTCTTGCTTTGGAAAATTTCTTTTTCTACTACTTCTAGATTGATAGCTAAGGCAAAACCAGAAACTCAGAAGAATGTCTGGATGTACAGTGTTTGGGGATGGAGAAACCAAAGAATAATGCTGTTTGACTGTGAAAATGAAGGATAGAGACAGGCTTTCCAAGTATTTCCACTTAAAGTTTGAGGCTTTGATAAAAGACTGAGCTGACAGTAAGGGTTAACAGTGCAAGGTGCTTTCAGAACCAACTAAGTTGAGTAAGTAAGTTCATGGCTTTTGAGCAGTAAGAAAGGAAAAGTCAGACCCAGCTTAGTCTGGCCTTTAGTGAATTGTGTTATTGAGGATCGGCCATGGGAAATATCCAGCACCAAGACAACAGATGGGGTTTCTAAATGATTATAGCCCTTGAGAACTCTTCTAAGCCCTTTAATAAGTAACAGCATGCCAAATAAAGCTTCCAGAGCTACACACATTTAGTGTGGATCTTGTACAAGTATATGGGGAGAGACAGGAAGATGAGTGAAGATTTTAAGTAGGCTGGTGATCACAGTATCTTGTAGATTTATAGACATTATCAAGTCTCCCAGGAAGGAGTTTAATTACAATTACAATTCTGGGGAAATAATGTTGTATAAACCAACTACACAGAGAACTAAAATGGGATGAACTCTTATAGCATGTTTCTAGCATCCACCCAGAATCAAAGTGTTAGGAAGCAGGAGAGTGGGATTAGGGCTAAGAAGGGATGATGAACTTCAGGACAAACAAGAGAGTAAGAGAGCTGGATGGAAATTATAAAAAAAAAAAGAAGAAGAAAGGATGCAGCGATGCTTTAGGTGGGAAGCAAATTGGGATGGAGGTCAGAACACTTGGGTTCTAGATCTCCACTGATGATTTAGCAAAGCCCCAGTTTCTTCATTGTTTAACACTGTTAGTAACATCCAACTCACTGGACCAGTTGTGGAGAAGAAGTAAAATAATCAAAATGAAGATGCTTTGCAAGCCATATACCTCTAATGAAACTATTAAGGATGAGAAGTTAGAAAAAAGGAAAGATAACTTGGACAAAATGATGGGTATCATTCAACTTCATTAAATATCTGGGTTCGTTTTTAAAAAAGAAAAAAGAGAAAAAGTCAATCATGCATACCACCTGGTTACAAGTTAGATGCATGGTCCACTAGAACCAAGAGAAAGTGGAGTGGACATGTCTTCTACTGCTGCAAGGCCTGGTATCAGCCAGCCTGTGACTGTGTAAACCTCACACTAAGTACTATTTTCCCACTATAAAGTAAGAAAAATGTTCTACATTATCTTCCCTATTTCAGAAATGGTGTGGAAAATCATCAACAAGGGTCTTGAATTTATTGCAAATATTTTCTTCAACAAAATCAGACTCTTCAATATGTGTTAAGGGTCTTGTTTCAATTCTGTCCCCACGGATGGAAGAGATGAAAAAAAAATTAGCTTGTCAGGTGGCTCCCAAAGTTAATTTTTGTCTTTTGTGTAAATCTCCCTAGATCTGAGGGGCATCACTCTTAACTAAATCTCAGTCACTTTCATCTTATATCCCTTAAAACCTCCTTCCCTCTCTTACCACCAGTGCTGAAGGACACTGCACCTGGGCCAGTCACTAAATTAAAGTGAACATGAGATATTAACTAAGTATTTCCCGCTGTTTCTCTACTCTCTTAAAGTCTAAGAAAAAATACCTGAACATTACAGGTTTATAGGTGAGGTATTCGGAAGCCACCTTCCCATCTGTTCCCTGTCTTGTTGATCATCATCCATCTCAGACTAAACATCTTTTTTCTTAGTTTCAATATCATTCTCTGATGCCATCTCCTTTCCAGATTCACAGCTCTTTAAAGGAAATTCTTTAGGTCTAGCTCATGTCCTCTCTGCTTTCTTGGCCAGTTTTTAGTTCCCAAAATCTATCATAGTTAACCTCAGTTGGGTCATCCCCCCCCCAAATCTGTGCTTGTGCAAGACGCATGGCTACAGCCAAGCTGAATGTCACAGTCTTTTCAAAAACAAGATTATCCATCCCAGGGATTGCAAACTGGGCAGCTTCCAAAGGTTGTCTCCACTCCAGTTTGTCCTGTTAAGTTTCTTACTCAGTCGAGCCCTGTATGAGCCTCAGTTACCTTCTGTAAAATAAGGAATAATACTGATCCACAGACATTTTGAAAGGAAGAACTTAGGATTTCAGTCTCAGTGCCCACGTGATGTTCTCACTAGGAAGGATACACATAATCCCAGTAAAATCAGGAATATGGTGTAGGATTTATAAGAGCTTAAATTACCACTGATCTTCCCACACCTCTTGTCCTTGTCTTCTTGGAAGTACAGGGTTCAGTCCAGGCCTTAAAGACCTTTGGGGATCTAGCCATGGAGTACTAAGCTCCAGAGAGAATTTTAGTCCATGTTTACAGAAGGATCTTTCTCACTGGAGAACCTAGAGAGGCATGCTTCTCTCTGGTGCTCTAGCCAAGTGGGCCATGAAGTTGGAGAACTGACTTCAAAAAGTCCCAAGTACATGACTTGCTTTTGCTTTAACCTGAACTAATCATTGCTTCCTTCCAGTAAGACATTCATTCTCTTGCAGCAAGGTAGAATAAGCTGAGTCCAGTCAGGGGCAGAAGGAGGTGCTACTTCCAACCCTTCTACAAGATCATTTGGAGCCCAGAGGAGAAATCCAGTTGGCAAGTGAGCTGCTTGCTTGAAAGCTAGGACAGAGTGAGGGTTTGAGTCCACGTTGAATGTTGGCTCCTCAGTTCTGGCAAAATCATGATGTGTAGAGTTCTGATGGAGTTAGGAAGTCGAGGTGAAAGCTAGGAGGTGGGTGGCTGTGTGATGAATGAATAGAAGGATGAATGAAGGACAGGAATCAATGGGGCCCTTGGGGCACCTTCTGATGCTGTTGACTTCACTGAACTGGGATATCCAGTCCCTCAATGTTGAGTCCACTTACCAATGACAAAAGAGCTCACTGAGAATTTCTAGCCCAGTCCAATCCAAATACACTGACCAAAGAGGGAGTGGACAAGGAGATTAGGTTGTCCCAATACTCAGGTCAAAGTAATTCACCTTCTGAAGGACTTGGCATAGTACAGTGCTCTGTGACTTGAGCATCAACTTAAATATCCATAAGGTGGGGATGCTGGGAAGAATAGGTATTGATCTAAGGAACCGAATTTAAAGTCACTTCAGTTGTATGTGACAAGATACTTGTACAACCTGCCATCCACATCCAGCACCCCTCCCAAGTCCCTGTACATCACCTCAAGCCACACCACTTCTCTTCTATTCCTCCACAGGTACTGCAGAGTTCTCCTTGTTCTCTGATGGGATGGCAAGGTAGTCAGACCTATAGAGTGTGTGGGAGGGGGAAGAAAACCAGTGCTTCAGTACACAATAGAAGCAGCAGATGGAAAAGGAAGGAGCAGAGCACAAGGACAAGGCAGTCAACATACAAAGCAACTCTGTATTTCCTTCTGGTTGTGTTTCCCAAGACAAAACTAGAATGTCCTTTTTAGCAGATTAGAATAATGGACCCTTCTCATATTTGTATAGGAACAGTCCCACCAGCAGTGTCTGAGTCTTCTCATTTAGCCACACTGTCTTTAGGTCTTTGTATTTTTAGATTAAAATATTGGCCAAAGTGAATGGGTATGAAATGATATTTTACAGTTGCTCTGGTTTTCATTTCCCTGAGTACTGGTGAGGTTGAATGATTTTTCATGTGCTTATAGACTATTTGGGTTTCTACTTCTGAAATTTGTTCATTTGCTTTTCCAGTTTTTGTTTTGAGGTATTTGTCTTTTTCTCATTAATTTTTCTTTGTTGGTGTCGGTTCTTGAATTTTTTTTCTTACGGATTCTTGCAACGAACAATTGATTTTTATATATGATGTAATAAAATGATCATTTTTCCTCCTTGATTTGTACTTCTTGTATTTGAAGGAATATTCTCCATTCCCAAGCAATTTTATATTCCCTTCATAGAATTTTCAGGTTTTACATTTTACTTTTTAAATTTACGCACAATTTCTTTTTGTTTCGTGTGAGAGATGGGGAATCTAATTTCATTTGTTCCTACAGTGTCACATACTCTGTACACTGATTGCTGTATTAGAACTCTTCACCTTTGAGAAGACAAATCTTACTAGCCACCTCTTCCAGTTTTAATGTTTTTTATTAATATGGCTTAGACCAGGGGTGGCTACAAGCTAAGAATAATTATTACTTGTTT
The DNA here is from genome assembly GCF_047511655.1 of Castor canadensis. Classification (NCBI taxonomy): domain Eukaryota; kingdom Metazoa; phylum Chordata; class Mammalia; order Rodentia; family Castoridae; genus Castor; species Castor canadensis. The sequence continues at coordinate 178,600,033 of NC_133387.1, read as the reverse complement.
AAAGTGTGATACAACACTGAGTAGAAGTTGGGAGAGGTGCTGTCCTTGACATACTTCTAACATTGCAGGCATTTCTCCCAAGTTTCAACAACACAGATAATGTCTTCCTTAAGCTATCTTAGTAGCCACCGTTTAAAGGGAGTTTGTGTTTAGATACAGGTTTATTGATTTATTCCACCCAGGACATAGAGACACTCCTTGACTTATGATGGGGTTACATTCTCATAAATGGTGGAAATGCATTTAATATACCTAATCTATCAACACAGTATACTATAGCGTGATCTCATGGCTGACTAGACGCTGCGGCTTGCAGTTGCTGTCCAGCATTGGGAAGAGAGCACACTTCTTCATATTGCTAGTCTAGGAGAAAAAAATTGAAATCCAAAATTTGAAGTAATTTCTACTGAATGCATATTGCTCTCACATCACCATTAAAGTCAAAAAATCATAAGTTGAGTCATTATAAGTAGGGGACCATCTGCATCATGTTTATACTTTATCTTAACCTAAAGGCCGAGAAGCAATACATCATGCTTCTTGAATGTGAAATCATTCCTTCTCTGAATCGTTGTACTCTGAGCACAGGTGTTACCTCTCCTCCATTCTATTCTAATGAATCATCTCATTGCTCTCCTTCCTTCCTTTCCTTTTTTGTGTTTTATCTTTTTTTTATCTCATGCTTCATTCTGAGTAACTTCTTTACATTTATTTATGCATACCAGCATCTAATCTTCTGCTGAACCAGACCACTGAGTATTTTATTAACTATATTTTTCATTTCCAGAAGGTTTTTTTTTTTGCTCCTATTCAGTTCTGCCTGTTCTTTTCTCTTAACAATTTATTCTTATATTTCATGTTCCTTTTTAAATTGCTTTAACTATTCGATTTTATTTTTTATGTGGTGCTGGGGATCAAACCCAGGGCCTCACACAGCAAGGTATTAACTTTACCACTGAACTACTTCCCCAGCACTGCTTTAGCCACTTTATAAATAAGCTTATTTTTTAAAAACACATTATTAGGGCTTTCTTATGGCTGAACCTCATCCTGCTATTTCCTACTTCTGCTCTTGCTGGATTGTTTTCTCCAGTGACTTTAGTTTTTTGGTTGGATTGTGAAATTAGATGCTGCAGAAATTAGTCTTGAGGAATCTTTTCAGGCCTTGGCTGAGAGCTGGTTCCTTCATAAGGGTTTTTCATTTGTTTCTATGACACTATGACACTAACCCTGGCTGGGAACTAGTTTTTAAATTAAATTTCTCAGCTTAGAATTTCCTTGATAATGTGAGTAGTATCAATTTATACCCAAAATATTATTAAACAAGAGCAGGCTTGTGGTTACTAATTCTCAAGACTTTTTTTTTTTTTTTTACTTGGAATCAAGGTAACTTTTCTTGGTTCTTCCCCTGGTCTATCCTTTATGTGAGTGGTATCCCTCTGGGGATTCTGGCTCTACTAGGGGCCTTACTTCCACTGCTGTTTCTTACGGGTGCCCAATCATAAGTACTTCCTATCCAAACCTGAATATTTCCTGTCGAAGTATTGGCACTTCGTGTCCAAGCATGAGCACTTCCTGTCTGCACACTGAAATCCAAGCAACTAAGTCACTAGGAATTAAAATTTTCTTCAGCATTAACACTTTGTTGTGTCTTCGTATATGGTCAGTTGTAATTTTTTTTTACTTCCCTGGGATCATAGGAATCATGCAAAATGAGGTTTTCTTTATCAAACATTTTCCAGATGATAATAGCCTTAGATTTTTACATTATTGCCTTAGCAATGTTGCTAGAAATCTGTGAGGGTTTTTTAAAATGTTAATAGGCCAGCATGGTCTTTTAGACCATTATTTTTCACATGTGCTCATTCTTGAGTAACTAGGACTTGGTGAATGTGGGGAAGGCGCAAGCTAGATATTCAAAGATAAGAGCCCCTAAATTAGGGTATTCAATTGCTGCCAAGGTCTAGGGAAGGAACTTGTTGCTTGGAGTTCCTTATCTAAGAAAGGGCAGTACCCAGGCGGGCTGATTTGCTCCATGATATGGGGCAAACAGCTGGCCACAGCGGAAAGAACATGGATGTTAGAAATAGGCGTTGGAGAAATCCCAGTTTCCTTGGAGAAATCCAAGACAAGCCGCTTAACCTCTGTGAGCCAACGGATATGATAATGCTAACTTCCTGGGTTGTGGTGGTAGCCATGGTCTTTGCCCCCGTAGTTAAATGTGCAGGCCAAGAGACAGTAGGCCTTTATTTGCTAATACAACAACAGCATTGGGAAAACTCTTCCAGACCTACTATGTTTATCTGTAAAATGGGGTATAATCATCTTATGTGCTTCATAGGTGCTTCTAAAGAGAAATGGAAAAGGTGTAAATGAATTGTTTAACACCTAACCTCTAAGAGCAAGCATTTTGAAGGTGCAAACTATCGTTATTACTTTGGTACCTTTGAACTTACGCGCTTTCTTGGGCTGCCTCTTCAGCCTTTGAGACCTTTCTGTAGCAATATATCATCTCAATGAGCAGCCACAAGGTGAGGAAGACCAGGAGGATGTACATCATGATTTCTGAGACCACGGAGGTGAAGTCTTCTCCAGCTGCAAGGAGGAGAATGAGGTTCAAAATGTGTGTGACCCAGAGCTGTCATTGGGCCACAGACATATGAAGCCTATTTCAAAGTATGACTTAAATAATCACTGAGTCTAAGGGAACTCAAGAAGATGTCAAAGGAATGTCATATTCTCTGATTCTCCTGTCAGTTTCCTCACTAACTTTCATTGGATGGATCATTCCGGAAACAGGGATGAGGGAGAGTGATGAGTGGAAGAAGCAGAGCAGCAAAAGGAATCCTGGACTACATATAAATAATCAGGTCCTAATTATGCTACTTACTGGTATGTAAATAGACATTTTTAAGACTGTCTTGTGTAGCCCAGGGGTACATGAGCTACACATGCTTGCCTAACATAGGTGAATCCCTGAATTCAATCCTCAGCAGTACAAAAAAAATTTTTAAGTATATCTGTTGAGATGTAAAGGTCTACACAGATGTATGGAGAGGACCTTATTTCAGGTTGTGGAAATGGTGTCTCCAGGGAGAAAACACTGGAAAATTGGTGCAGAATCACTATGGTCAGCCCACCCAGTGATAAAAGCATGTTCTCTAGTAAGCTCAATGAGAAATGAGGATGTTCCAGGTCACACCAAACCCAAGTATATTTGAGAATTGGAGGATCCAGACTGTCCTCAGAGTTCTACTTCTGAAACACAAATGAGATCTTGCATCTTCAGCCATACCACCCTGAGTGGTACCACCCTCAGATGCTAAGCAGGGTCAGGCCTAGTTAGTACTCAGATGGGAGATCCTGCTACTTCCTTGCTAAAAATCCTTCAGTGTTCCCTGCTGCCCCAGGATGAAGCCCAAACTCTGCTGATATGATATACATGGTCCTTCACAATCCATCTGTTCTATTTGGTTGACCAGAGAACTTCTCTGTACACATACAGTGGTATTTTAGACTCTCTGGGTGTTTCTTCTGTCCCTTCTCCCTTCCTGAATTGTATGTCCCACCCACTGCTTCCTCTGTCCCAGAAACTTCTCCTGCTTTTCATTCTCACAAGAGTTCTCATAGACATCACTGAGATCCCCTCTATTATGAAACTTTCCTCAGCTTCTCATGCAGTGTAATTCCATCCTTGCTCATGCACATTTTTCATCCATCTGTTACAACCATTCTTAGGTTGAACTGTGATATGTTTCCATCTTTTCTACTCACTTCGTACTTATCAAAAACATATTTATTTCTTAATTATCAGCCTTCTGTGTCTTCCTGGAATATTTGAGGTACTCGATAAGCATGTATTGAATGAATGACTATAAATAAGTATTGATGTTTGCTTCATGAGCAACAAAAACAACAAAACATGATATATGCAAATGTCCTGATAGTATATATATATTCCTTCCTAGAGGAAGGAAGGTTGTTAGCCACCAGTTCCCTTGACAGTTCCCACCAGCAAATTAGATTCATAGTCTGCACTTAGTAAAGGACCCAAGTCATCCTTAAGACTTTGCTTGTTAAAAATACAGCAATGATCTTCAGCCATAACCTTCAGCTCAGAGAAGCGGTCCAAACTTTCTTAACTGGACCTAGAGGTCATAGATGCAGCTTGAAATATATAAGAATGCCACATGCCACAACCATCTTCTCATGGGCCTGAAACACTGGTGTGATAATTTGGCTAAAAGCATGCTATCGCCTTTTAGATGCAGTAAACAGGAAAAGGTAATACAGGAAACTTTTCAGTATTTCTAGTCCCCTTCAGGTGAAGAGGCCTCAGATTTCTGTCTAGAGCCAGGAAAAATCCAGCTTGAACAAAGAAAACCAGGCATGTTCTCTGGAACCACAGAAAGAAGGAAATGAGGCATGTGTCACAATGGAGTGTGTACTTCTGAGTAACATGAAGGCAGTGAGCGGGGAGGGCTTCCAAGGGATCACAGAGGCAACAAGGAACAGAAGAAAAACAAAAAGTGGCACATGGTAGAGATGGTGGTAGAAGGAAGATACGCAATGGGTAAGGAAAGAGATGACTTGACGAGCAAAAGATTTGGGTTTTAGTCCTGCTTCTCCTGCCACTTCATATCTCTAGGCAAGTCTCTTCCTGTTGTGGAGCTCTGTTCTCCCAGTCACAAAAAATGGCCACCAGACCTGCACCCTCCAACTACCCAGGGGGGAGATAGTTCATATTACACATGCAGATCTTACCCCAAGCTTACTGATCTTACTCCTCCAAGTGTGGTCTCAAGAGAGCCTGCCTAGATTAAAAACTACCCAAGCTTCTTTCCAGCCCTATCATCTCCATGGTGGCTCTGCTATGGGTTTTAATAACAACTTTGTTTTTCCTTCTCTTCTTATGATGCTTGCTCTGGTGCCCAAGAGGCGGGTGAGCTCAGCTTTGCCACAATTCTCCACCAGTTGTGCCCCCCAAGGGTCTCTGGAGAAAACAGGCTGAGAGAGCAGGAGGAGGAGACAGCTGGGCACCTTCCTGGAGTCTGGCAGGCACCAGCCAACAGTTTGTGATGGTGAACAGGAGAGGGCGCAAGACTACCTTCCCCAGGGAGGAAAGGGCATAAACAGAAGCAAGTAATGGAACTTTTGAAGAGATGCATGCCCCAGAGAGCTTCCCATCCAACCCCTGTGTTTCTTACTAGAGGTGCAGGGCTCAGAAAGAGGAAGTGACTCATCTGGCCTTGATTCAGGTGGCCTGAGTGTTACGCACTTTCAAAATAGACCCACCTTCCACTTTCCTCATAGTGTCTCTCTGCCATTCATGCCCAAGCCTCAATAATCTTCACATCATTATTTTTATCATGGTGACATTAAAAAAAAAAAAATCAGTTGTGTATCCTGGAAGTTAGGATTCCTGAATCCCTTCTCTAGGAAGAGCTCTGTCTTTAATTTGACCTCGTCATTCATGCCCCACACCATTGGCTGCTCACCATCCTGCATTTGAGGGCAGCTATAATGTTAAGAACATGGTGGAAATAGAGTCTGAAAAAGGCTAAATGAAGTGGCATGGTGGTTTAGCCTGGATAAAAAACACAAAGGGAGATGCATGTATCACATTCTGACATGTGAAGAATGTTTTCAAAGAGCTGTGAGCCACAATTCTCTAAGCCTATTGACTACAGCACAAAAGTAGAATGTGAGGACCCTTGAAATTCCTCCAAGATTCTGGAATGAAATTGCAAGAAAAACATCCGAGTTAGGTAATTGGGAGGACTTTCCACTCAAAAGGAACAAACTGAAGCAGTCTGCGGATGTTAGAAACTAGAGAGTTATCAATTTGTCCCCTTCTCCCAGCTGAGAATGAATATGTGGAAAGAGATGCCCGAAATGGGTTGTATGACAAAAAAACTCATCTAATTTTGGTTCAAAGAGTGGTTCTCAAAATGGGGGTCCCAGAAAGATAACATTCCCTGGCTACTTGTTACACAGTAAAAATTTTATAGAATCAGAAAACATGTGTTCTGAAAAGTGCTGCAGGAAGGGCAGAGTGTGGTGACTTGTGTCTGTGATTCCAAGGAGGCAGAGATGGGAGAATCATGTTTACAGGCCAGCCTGGAAAAAAGTCAGTGAAATCCTTTCTCAAAAAATAAGTTGGGTGTGGTGGTGCACACTTACAATCCCAGTTAACATGGGAAGCTGAGGTAGGAAGATCACAGCATACAGCTGACCCTGCACAAAAATGAGATTCTATCTGAAAAATAAGCTATAGCAAAAAGGGCTGGGGCATGGTTCAAGTGGTAGAGCACTTGCCTATCAAGTGCAAAGCCCTGAGCTCAAACTCCAGTAAAACCAAAAATTTTTTCTAAAACCCTGCAGGAGACTTTGAGGTTTGCTGAATTTTAAGACCACTGGTTTTAAGGTGTATGTTGCTTACAAACAGGAAGGGAGAAAATTTCTAGATAACACTGTAAGATTTTTCTGGGTCACTGAGTTAAGAATATAACAAAGACCAGAGAAAAAGGCATCTCTGCATCATTATCTAGGCCTCATGGAGGCTGTCCTTTTTCTCTGGGGACCAGGAAGATGTCATCCTGCTATCTTCTCCAAGCCTCTCTCTTTGAGGAGAGTCAGAAAGGCAAGCTGGTCAGACAGTTTGCAAGAAACTGGCCGCTTAAGAAAGGCATGGGTTTTTGCACTATCCAAAGATCACATAAGGTGGAAACTTGCTGTCCTCCACCCTGCACCGGTGAAGAAGAGTATACCCCTGAGATCCATCAGCCTCACCTTCCTCTGTGACTCGGAGGGGGATGAGCCGTGTGGTCTTCACAAAGGGCCGATGCGCCTCAAATTCAAACTCCCGAGACACGTTGCAGGTGTAGAGGCCAGAGTCATTCAGAGTGACATTGAGCACGGTGATGGATACATCCTGCAGGTCCTTGCTCCCGTTCCACTGCAGACGCCCCTGGAAGGGGCTCTCCACCTCCTGGTGGCCATTGCGATACTCAAAGATCTGCAGGTAGAGGAGCAGAAGCAGGTAGAGCCAGAAGAGGAGGTAGGTAGGAGAGCAGGGATGGAGACAGGGCAGACAGAAGGAGTAGAATTTTACATGAAGGGGAAGCAAGGGGGAAGTCATACCAGGAGACCCAGAGTGTGGGGAATGGGTTAAAGAGGAGCAGGGAAGATAGTGAAAACAGAAAAAAGGCAGTGTCAGACATGTAGACATGATAAAGGGAGAGTTGGAAAGAGGCAGCAGGAAGAAGGTAGAAGGACGGAGAATAAAAGAAGGTGGTTGATGAATACAGGAGGCCAGGAGCAGGAAATTGAGAGAAAGAAGGGATTGGAAGGAGGTAAAGAGGGAGCACAGGAAAGACAGTAAGGTGTGTCATGGGGCGGCCAGTAAGGGAACAAAGTGCAGAGACCAAAACAACATCTCTGTTAGCAATGGAGACATCTGACAGCCTTGCCCTCAAAGCCTGGCTCTGAGCCATTAGCCACTGAGGAACTTTGGGGCAGCCTTGCCAGGCCATGGGAAGGGAATCCAGGATCCTGAACTGTGACCAATGGGCAGAGAGCTGCCAACTAAGAGGTGCCATACCAGGACTTTGTTCTGAGCTGAATTAGAACTGAAATCTGACTTCTTAAATTTCTTAAACACTTCCATCCTCTGACATAACACATTTTTTTTCTCTACAGCTGTGCTGTTCATTTTAGTCTCCACTAGCCACATGTGGCTACTGGAATTCAAATTCCTAGATATTAAAGGAGAAATTTGTTTCCTCAGTTGTACCTTCTCCTCGTCTTAGGCAGATGTGGAAATGTAGGCAGCTGGCACATGACCAAGCTTGAGGCCCACATTCACATCTGGCCAAGACCTCCAGCCTGCTGCAGACTGGATATCAGCCTCAGCTGCTGCTTCACTGATTCATCACTATCAAGCCTGAGCCAGGCTCTGGGAAGTCTCTGCTGGTCCCCAACTTGGCACCTGACTGGAGCCAAACTGCACCAAAATGGTACATAGAACCTAGAGTTAGAAATGAGCTCAGCTCTAGAAAATGCTAGAAAGAAGAGCAGGTGAAAGTCAGTTTCACCTTGCCGTTGTCCTTGTAAGTGTCTTTATATGTAGAGGAGAAACGTGCTCTCGGGAAGGCAAGGTGAGTCAGTCAAATGGCCTTGGATCTGCTCAAAACTAAGGCCACTTACTGTCTTAACCTATTTTAGCTTCATTTTCTTCACTTCTCTCTCTGTATATGTATGTTGTACATGCATGTGTGTACATATATTTGTACTTATAACATACATATGATATATATGTATATATACAAATTTTTATCTTTTCTCTAGCAAATCTAATATAGTGCTTAATATATTCCAGGAACTATTTTTTGTTTTATGAGTCAGGGTCTTGCTATGTAGCATAGGCTGGCCTTGAACTTAAGGTCCTCCCGCTGGGATTACAAGTGTGTACTACCACACTCGGTCTAGGAACTATTGCAAATGCATTAAGTTCATGAGTCCTGGTGACAACCCTATAAGGTAGCTGGTGTTGATAGCCTCCATTTTAAAAGGAAGAAGTAGAAGCACCAAGAAGTTGAGCAGCGTGTCTAAGGACACAAAGTAAAGAACTAAACCCAGGCAACCTGGCTCCAGAGTCAGTATCAGCACTGGCCACCTGCAAGGTGATAGTCTAAATACATAACAACCACATCAGCACTGGCACAAACCACTGAGCACTGACATTGACTATGGCACAGGTACAGAGTCTGGAAGGCCCCCTGCTTTGCTGGGAGTACATCCCTTAGTTTCTAGATCATGGGGAGATCTGGGGCTTCCTAGTGGGATGGATGGTGGCATGAACACTTGGGATACATGGCACAGCAAGACTCCATTATAGAACTAGCTAAATAGTTCACCTGTAGGGGTGACTGTACCAGTTGAATATTCACTTTAGTCATTCCTGTCATTCTTATTCACTGGGATTATGAGAGTTAAGGAGCTAATCTCTGTTATTTCATATAATGATGCTTTGTGGTCTTTCAATTTCTCTATCAACTTAATCCAGCTCACAGGATGGTTTGGAAGATGAAATGAACACACCTCCAAGAGGCCTAGTGGGGTGCCTAACCCAAAATGGGCTCTAAATAGGGTTTACTTCTTTGTCCACTTTCCCCTACTTATAACCAGGGCTGCCTGGCCAAGTTTTCTGCCTTGCATAGAAGCTGGGATAAATTAAGGCTGTCAGTTATCTCCTGAGGAGCTATCAGTACTTAGAAGAGAAGAACCCAGTGTGTGTCAGAGTGTCATCCCCCAGACTATCAGGAGCCAGGCACACAACAGATAGGCCAGCAAAAGAAAGGCCAGAGACAGCAGTCTGACATACAAGGAAATCTTTACCGCCCTCAGGCCTGTAGAACCATTCCACCACTGTGGTAGCCTCCACCTCTTCCCTCTTCATGCAGGAGATGCATCGCAGCTTCATGGGGGTGCCCTGGACAGCCTCTGTCTCTGAGGGCACTTCCACACATACAGGGAAGCAGACACTGACTGGAGAAAGGACAAGTGATAGGGAAGGGACAAAAGGCAGTGGGGAGTAGTGCAACCAGAGGGAAGCATTGAGGAACAGGAGGGAAGGAAGAGAGACAGAGAAAGAAGAATCATGAAACAATGTCGAAATTAACCATATCCATGGGTCTGTGCTTTCGTCTGTACTCCCTGAGCATACGTGATCAGAGCAGGTACTGAGTGAGATGGAGGAGATGTGGGTGGTTCTGACATTGACTGAAAGCCTTCTGCTGGAAGCAGCAAAGATGCAGCACAGCATAGACTTGAAGGAAGTCTTCAAGTCTAGTGGGAGACAGGACATGCACCCATCCATCAACTATGCACCCAGTACAGCCTTCAACCACCAGTCACTGAAATCCACTTTATGCCAGATCTGATGCTAGACTAGTGATATAAAGATGAACAAAACATTAACCATGTCCTCAAGGCATTTATAACCTAGCAGGGAACCCATGTTTCTAACCACGATTAAACCAGATGCACGGAGGGTAGCATATTGGTAATGTGTTCTGTTCCCAGAGGGGGCAGTTAGTCACTCATAGTTAGGCTGGGGAGAAAAGAAGAGGCTAGAAAGATAGAAAGGACCATGCTGTGAAGACCTGTATGTTCTTCATAGTGTGAAATATCAAGGGCTCTAAAACCATGCATATCTGTGTTTTAGGAAATGTGTGGGTGATGAGGGAGGATGGAGCAGCAGTGAGGGACACGGTGAGCTGATCACTAGCTGGAACAAGGCTTTATGCAGAGTAGAGACAGACAACATTAAAACTCTGAAGAGGTCAGACAGTGGAACATCTTGCATGCCACATGGAGGTTTGGACTTACACTTCCTGCCCTCTAGAACCTCAAAGTTCATTTAAAGAAGGCAAGTGTACCAAATTTCAAATTCAGAATGAATCAAAACTGGGGCGCAGCTGCCAACAATGAAACAAGTGGGCATGTGGACTGCATTAGCAGATGTACAGTGTGCAGAAGGAAGGAGGAGGAGTTCTTCTCAATGTTCAGAACAAATCTGGACTGACAGGATCAGTTTAGGAAGCCCCATTTCCAAAGGAAGTTGTTCAATGAGTGTGTGCCCACAGATGAACAAGGTGGCGAAGGGCATGCGGACAGAGTCTCATGAGGAACAAACGGGAGGATGCAGGACGCTGAGCTTGGACACAGAATGTACCTATTTTCAAATATTTGAAGGCTGGCAAGAAGAAAATTTCACTTATACCCAACCCTAAAAGTTATTTAAAAATAAGCTTAGTGCAATAAAAATGATTTTTTTTCTTTCTGCTTTTTTTATTCTGTTGTTGTTTTAGACAGGCTCTCACTATTTGATCCAAGGGCTGGCCTCAAATTTATGATCCTCCTGCCTCAGCCTTCCAAGTGCTGGGATTACAGGTGTGTGCCACCATGTCTGGCTGAAAAATGTTTTCTAGCTTTGAAGCTGTTCATAAAATGTGAAAGACTATTTGGTAAGAGAGTTTATACCCAATTGGAAGATTCAAAATTAAAATGATCACCAAGGATTCCCATATCAGGGTTTTGAAGGCCTTTCCAATGCTACCTTCTCATGAATTAATAATAAAAGCAGACCCTGTAAGATAAAAAATGAAGTAACACACAATGACATTGAAAAACTACTGCTCTATAAATGGTCATCCTGCTCATCCACAGGCAGAAATTTATTTTCTAAAAACAGAAGCTTTATGTAGAGCTTAAAAAGAGATTGGCATAAAGTAATTTTAAGTAAAAAGAGTTAATATTGCAGGTGGTGGTGTGACTCAAGAGGAAGAAGACCTGACAAGCAAGCATGAGGCCCTAAGTTCTAACTTCAGTGCCACCAAAAAAGTTAATACTGTATTTGATTGGCTTAGAAATCAACAGATTTCATTTTCATTTGTAAACTTGGAGTTTAAAAACTAGTGGCACTATAATTAACTTCAAGTTTAAAAATCAAAATGAAATAAATTTAATTGGTCTTTAAACAATAAATTGGTCTTTAAGCAAACTGGGGTGGTCTTTTCTGGGGGTCTGCAAAATGGTCTCATCATTTTAATGGGGAGAGGGTTCACATCTAGAGAGAGTTGATTGGAAATACCTTCAGTTTGTGGTGAAACTAAAGCCTTCATTACAGACCTGCTTTTTTTTTTTTTTTTTAAAGAGGTATGGTTTGTGCAAAAGTTTGTGAGTTGACCAAGGGGCAAAATGTATGAAGCAAGAATTCTATGTAGCATAGAGCTTTGACATTCATGCATATTTAATGAGAGGTAGTAAAGACAAATTAGGTCAATGTTGAATGACCTTGGAAGCAGGACAGGAAAAGTCCCAAGGTATGTACACTTATAACTATACAGGATGAGGATGGTTTTGGGTAATTGAAGGACTGGGATTGAATTACTATTTAATCTCCCGGAAACTCAGTTTATTCACTAAAATGCTAACATCTAGTTACATGTTGTTGCAAACATTTATAGATTGATTTATGTGAATGCACTTTGTACAAGTGTCACTTATTAATGTTATTTTATCCTTTTTATATTTGACAAATGCATTGAGTGCTTACTGAGGGGTGCCAAGCATTGTTGTAGGCACAAAGAACCAAACAAAATCATTCCTGTTCTTATGGAGTCTACACAGCAGTGGGGGGAGGATGAAGACAGACTACATTGAGTTGTAATAAGTGCTGTGAGAAAAAAATAAAGCAGAGTAAGGGGGAGAGACAAACAGAAGCTATGTAGCAGCCACTGAAGGTAAGAAATGAGGGGAAGCAAGTTGCAGGGATGCCTGCGTCATGCCAAGCAAGGGAGATAGAAACTCAAGGGCCCAGGCTTCTAAGTGTGTACTTGTTCAAGAGACAGCAAAGAGTCCAGTATGGGAAATACAGCAAACAAAGTGAGAATAGAGGGGATGAAGCAGGTGAGAGAGGCCAGGGTTGATCACAGCTGGTCTCATAAGCTGTGTCTCATAGGCCATGGTTAGAACTTTGGCTCTGGCTGAGAATGACATGGTGAGCACTGAGGGTTCTGAGTGGAAGGATGGCATGATCTGACTTGTGACTAAGTTGCATGACCAGATATTCTCATGATGAGAGTAAACTGGGAAGGTGAAGTTGGGACAAAGTTTGGAGCAGAAAGAACAGTTAAGAGGCCGGTATGGTTGTCAGAGTGGGAGACAATTTTGCTTGGGTAAAGGCGATAGTAGAGTTACTGGAATTTGAGAGAGAATCATTTCCTGGATTAACATTGTTGACTAGGGAAGGGGATGTGCTCTAGTTAGCATGTAGGTGGGTGACAGATAGGAGCACAGTCAGTTCATTTAGAGTTAAAGGAGGAAAGGTGGACTGCATGCAGGCAGGAGGGAAGCTGAGGAATAGCATCAGGTGCAGTTGTCCCACTCTTTACAGTGATAATAGCCCAAGGTATCATCAGAGAGCAAGCCTCGCTGCTTCCCTTCTCCTGGCCACTGGTCCAGTTTCAAGACAAGAGAACTCTGCTCCTGTGGTCCTGGATAGTGCAGTGCAAAATGGTCAAAAGTCCTCCTACCTCATTTGCCTGCCCTCTGCAATATGACTTCCTGCTACTTCAATTAAGAGGTGAAATTTGTTTCTCCATCTTCTGAGTCTCAAGCAAACCACTGCCTTTCTTTCTGTGAAATCCTCTAGACAGCCAAGAAAAGTTATACATATGGTAGTAGCTCCACTCACGTTACTAACTATAAATGATAAACTCCTGAAATATAATTATAATAGGATAGAATAGTTAAGTAATAAACTCTTGGAATAGTGTTAGCAGATGTTTTCACCTTCAGACTCCTCTTCAATTTCCATAATAATAATGAACAAATTTATGAGAAAGAAGAATCTGATGTATTAAATGACGATGATGATATTTAACCAAGAAACCAACTCCTCTGCTACTTCCAAATCTTTCTCTACTTTACCCATTGTCAAATTGCCCCTCCTAAACTTGCTTTAGAATGCTTCCTTTGCAGTAAGATAATAAAGGCTTTAATTAGAATGTAAATAATTTCCATAAGGCATCATAAATTATTTTGAAATGTTAACATTCTGCAATGATTTGGGCTATCAAATTAGCCCGTTACTTAAAAGAGCCTTGGAGGAATGAGTTCTAGGAAAGGATTCTCGGAAGAGAGGAAAAATTCCAAAACACAGGTGACCTGTGGGAGAATAAGAAAATAAAAGCAGAGATGGCACTAGGAGCTCAAGGATGGGTGGGATCCTCAGACAGGTGATGGCTTGGGGGAGCTCAGAAGAGAAATGTGAGGAAAGGGGTCTACCTGGCAATTGCACACAAGCAGTCCAGGTGTCCACTGATGTGCTAGAAGGAGCTCTTAAAGGCTGAAATCAGAAGATAAGCAATAAGCATTCTCTAGCAAGTCTTTCCCCTTGTGAGCTCATGTTCTCATCTCTAACCTGGAATGAACACTCCTTCACCTCACTCCCCCAGAGGATTGATATGGGGAACAAAAGTAATGGATTGAAAATTCCTTTGTAAACTGTGAAGCATCAGGCAAGTGTAGGTCTTAAAATGATTATTATATGATTTAATAAAATAGAAAAATCACACTTCTTTCAGCACATGCAGAAAGTAAACAGAAAATTCTTTCTATTCATTTGGGACATCATGTGAAAAAAATCAGCTTAAAAAAAGAGAAAACATTTCATCTAAGTATTTTCCAATATTAGAATTAGATGCAAGTAAAGTGAAACTGCATTTGCAAAGGAGACTCTTCTTCTTACATTTAGCAACCAGGCATCCTGAACCCCTTCTCTTTCTCTTCTGCAGCTTTTTAGTTTGGGGAGCCAATGTTCAGATGATGAAAAAGCTGAGAATGAGCAAGGATGGATATAATGGGTACAGTTTTTCCAAAGCTTTTTATGGGGGTGAGGGAAAGACACTCTGCCAATTCTAACAATAGTCTATAAATATTTCCCTATTGTTTGGTTGTGAAGCTGAAAGGAATGTTAGCTATGTTAGATATTATATCTGCCACATTTTACATACAAGGAACAGTAAGATAAAAGCAAAGTGACACTCCAACCTATACTTTGCAAGTCTTAGTTAAAAAATTTTTGAATTATAGTATGCTCTTTTCCTCAACTGGAATTCAGGCAGCAACCCTAAAAAATTAGAGTTTGGAAAGAAAGCCTCTCCAGACCTCACCTACCCCTTCTCTACAACTTCAGCTGTACCCACACTCTTTTGTTTTTTTTTTTTTTTTTTTACCTTTCTATGATTAAATTCTGGGGAATGGCTCTCCAGTCTTTTTTTTTTTTTTATTCATATGTGCATACAAGGCTTGGGTCATTTCTCCCCCCTGCCCTCACCCCCTCCCTTACCACCCACTCCGCCCCCTCCCTCTCCCCTCCAACCCCTCAATACCCAGCAGAAACTATTTTGCCCTTATTTCTAATTTTGTTGTAGAGAGAGTATAAGCAATAATAGGAAGGAACAAGGGTTTTTGCTGGTTGAGATAAGGATAGTTATACAGGGAGTTGACTCACATTAATTTCCTGTGCGTGTGTGTTACCTTCTAAGTTAATTCTTCTTGCTCTAACCTTTTCTCTAGTTCCTGCTCCCCTTTTCCTATTGGCCTCAGTTGCTTTTAAGGTATCTGCTTTAGTTTGTCTGCGTTAAGGGCAACAAATGCTAGCTAATTTTTTAGGTGTCTTACCTATCCTCACCCCTCCCTTGTGTGCTCTTGCTTTCATCATGTGCTCAAAGTCCAATCCCATTGTTGTGTTTGCCCTTGAAGAAGAACGAAATGTTATCATTCGCTGGTAAATGGATGGAATTGGAAAACATCATTCTGAGTGAGGTTAGCCTGGCCCAAATGTACCCACACTCTTGTTCTTCCAGACTAACCTCACCTGAGCCTCGTATCCTTAGCATTTCCCTGGAGCAAATCTCAGCTTTAATCTTCAAGGCAGTTGAGCTCACTGGTCTGCTCATCTCCAAGTCTGGTGTATTCTTTTGGGGATGTATGGCAGGGAGGCTGCCCTTGGGGCTAGCATTATTTTTCCTCCACCTCCTTCCTTAGTCATCAGGCATTTTGTTCAACAGGAAGCTTGGCTCTGCCTCTGGTCGCATGCAAAATCTAGATAATGCTGGCAGCTAGAATTAGTCCCTGAGGCTTGACAAAGTGATCCTAAGGTAAAGAGGTGATTCTCATCAGCATGTCTGCCACCACACAGGCAGAATGAATTTCATGCCAACCACAGGAGCATAATCCCACATGCCTCAGTCAGGAAGTGAGTGCAATTCAATTATCTTTTTTTTTTTTTTTTTTTTGGTTTTAGCATGAAGAAAGGCAGCTAAGATCATGGAAAGCAGTTTATCAGTTGAAGAGAACATATAGTTGATCTAAGGTTCTGGTCAGAGATAACAGGACAGACATATACTACTCATCAATTTATTAAATGATGTCCAACAAACATGCTCATACACATACTAGTGTGCACACTGACATGGAGACAGACAACACACAGTGAAACACTTGTCTCTATCACGTATTCAGACATCATCATGCTTATTCCCTTTGCATAATTTGGGTACCCCACTCCAAGCCCATCCCTTACTGTCACAAGTGTAGGAGTCCCCCTTATTTGAAGGGGGAAGGTCATCTTATCTTGGTCTCTTACAGCTAACAAGTAAGAGCCTATTCATGCAGGAAGGCAAAAAACCAGGCTCCCCAAACACCAAAACATCTTGGCTCTACGTTCAAGTTCACATTAAAAAAAAAAAAGATTCATTTCCCAGTTGGCTATTTATCTAATACATAACAGCAAATGTTGAAGCTTGCATTTTTCCATTCCTTAGTAAAATTAAGCAGATGGATCAACAAAATATTTTCACTCTCAAAATCCATGCATCCCAGCTTTTGTGCTTTTATTATTATTTTTTTAATACAGAAAAACCAATCTGAAGACCCATTGAGCTTTCCAGGAGCATTCACTCTTCATTGAGAAATGAAATGTAACTGCAAGTGAGATTTCTTATGATAGTGACCACATTCCCTTTAAGCAAAGGGAAAACAAAACACTTAAGAATGATCAGGAAAGGAGGAGGGCTGGAGAACCACCGAAGAAGGCTGGGGAATAAAGCTGCCGGTAGTGGGAAGGCGCCTATCAAGTCTCAAAATCCCAGCTCTCATGGAACCCATTTGGATCGCCATGTCTGGCAGACATGGCACGGAGGGAAGCCAAACAGGGCTCCTTTTTGTCACGGACATCAATAAGTGTTATTATTATTAGCATGATTGCAGTCATCTGCATCTCGCATGGCAGGGTGCCGGTACTTACCCCAGTAGATGAGCACAAGAGAAAGCAGGGGAAGCAATCTGTTGAAGGCAGGCATCTTTTTCAGCGGTGGTTTCCAGTGCTAAACAGAGAGATTCCCTCAGTCAAGGACTGCGCCCTCACACATTCTTTCGAGGAAACCCTTTGGGAGAAACTGCCCCAAGGGGGCGACTTTCGGACTGAAAGAAGGCCCAAGCTCCCTGCGTGGGGAGGCTCTGCGGGCGTTTTGAACAGGGTGGGTGGTGGGGTCCCACTCCGAGTCAAGCCAGCAGAGCTCCCCAAATCCAAGGAGCGGATGCGCAGCTCTGCACTCGCTCCCTGGCACGGATTGCTGGGATCCGGCTCAGCACCACGGACAGTAACGTCCCGCCCACCCCCAAGCTTCAAATTCCAGTAGCTCCCCTGCCGCTTGAGTTTGTGCCCAGGGCAAGCTCAGCTCAGCCCGGAAGGGAGTCGCGCGGCTATTCCTAGGAGGTTGGGCTGTCGAAGGGGGTCCATGGCGATTCACCTCTCGCCTCTCCTAGGGACAGCTACGCTCCGAGCAGATCCACCGAGACTCGGGAGCTCGGGCTGCTCCCGCGCCAATGGGTTTCTCCAGCTGGGCGTGTCCCCACACCCAAAGCCACCTAGGCCGCCTGTCCAGGTTACAGAATTCGTTCCACGTCGTCCCCTACACCCAGGCCTAGGCTCCCCGCGAGGTCGGGAAGGGCGGAGAAAGAAGCGGAAGCTGCCGCGGGGCTGGCGATCTCAGAGATGGAGGGTGGGTATAGAGAGGGGGCGCCCCTTTCCCTGGAGCGCGCCCCTGGATCTTGCAGGGCTCCGACTCCGGGTGGCCTGGAGGTCAGCTGCCCCTCTCCAGACTCCAAGCATTGACATGCGCAGGCGACTCTCCGCCCCACCGCCACCATGGACCCTCCCCCTTGGACACACACTCCCCACCCCCAAGCAGGCGTGGCCCTTCCAGGGCTGAGCACGCCGCGGGAGGCGCAGAGCCCAGCGCAGCCAAACACCTCCTGCCGGGGAGGTTTCTCTGCTCTCTGGCTGTCTCTCTCTGGGTCTCCCGCCAGTGTCTCCACACCTCACCCCTGCACCGGCGCACCAGCTCCCACAAACTCCCAACCTCCAGGGAACCCCACTGCTCTCTTCGCACAAGCATGCTTGCCTTCAGCTCCGGGAAGAGGAGGGCCAAATCTCTTTCAAGCAATGATGTCATCTGTAATGTTCACAGTACATGACTCCGGGCTTCTTCTCCCCGCCCTCCCCACCTCGTCCCCTCGCGCTCTCCAGGTCTCCCTGTCCAGCCTTTGTCTAGCCTTGATTAATTGGTTCCCAACACAAGGAACGCAGTAAGATAATCCGTGCTTAGGACAAGTAGGGTAGGGGTGAGGAGCACCTGTTCCCATGTTCACCTCCTCTCTCAGAAAGATGATCCAAATGTCAGCGCAAGAGAAGCGACGGTGCCGGGCGCAAAAAGCGGGGCGGGGGGCGGGGACACTACTCTTTCTTTCCCAGGTTCTTTGTACTCCTCCCTATTGCTCCAACCATTTTTTAAAAAGCAGATAGATCGTGGTCTGGCGTCTTCCAACTATTAGCCACTCCCTAGTCCTAGCAGCTGCTTGAATGTCCCCGCCCTATTTCTGGAAAGGAAACCTGAACCTTTACACAGTTATAAACTCAAGTTGACATAACAGATTAGGAATGCCTGGAGCTGAAGTGAAAGATTGGTACAAAAGCCTGCCCCCAGCCGCCCTCTTCTTATCCTCTCCCGCTCTCTTGCCAAAAGGGGGAGCTTAACTCTGATGTTCCAAAAGGGAACGCAGAGTAACAGCTGACTGTAAGTGAACCATACACGTACAGGAAATGCCCCCTCCTAACATCACACAGAGCAACAGTCGGTCCCCAGTCAGGTCTTTTTCCTGGGCAGGAGCCAACCCGCCATAAACTCTTATGTTGTTTTCGTGGACAGCCCTTGAAGCACTGTATTAGACTTGGATGGGACGTTAAAGCGGTCTTAATGGAGCACCCTTTCCAATCCATGAATCCCTGCAGGAGCACTTCTGATAAACAGGCTTGATCTTTTTTGTTGTGAGAGCTTACTACTTCACTAATTTTTAAAGAAGGTTGTTTGTTAAATCGGTTGAATTCTGTACAACTTGGTCCTCAAGCTTTTATTCTCTGGCTACTGTTTTCCCTTCAAACGAGCTATGCTTCCTTCCTCTATACCACCCACACAAAAAATCTTCATTTGAGTCTAAGCTTCCTTATTTTCTTCCGGTGCACTGTATTTCCTAGAAGTTTCCGAACTTAGGCCACAATGGCCACTTTCCCAGGAGGTTTTTGGATTTATCACCATGATTCCAAGTGACATCAAGAATAGAAGGCGGGGGAGGTGGCCAGGAAAGGGTGTAGGAGAGTGAATACTGTGCAAATACTCTGTACACATGTATGCAAATTCAAAAACTATTCCAGGAGTTGGGGGGAGAGGGGATAGAGGGGAGCATTGGAGGGGGTTAATTCAAATAGATATATTTGATACATTGTAAGAACTTTTGTAAATGCCTCAAAGTACCAGCACAACAATAAAAAAAATGGAAAAAAAGAATAGGATGCTCTCTGCGAGGTCCAATCAGCAGAAATCCACTGGAATTAACGACTATGCTTACTTTAGAGGGTATATCCAAATGCATTTGTTTGTGTTTTTCTTTTTTATTAGTGTTGTACTGGGAGTACATTTTCAGAAGTTCTTATCATATGTCATAGTTGGATTCATCCCCTCCATCACTCTCCTTTATCCTCCCTCTCCCCCATTCCTGGAAGTTTCAGCAGATCTCATTTGTCCATTTATATACATGTGTACATAATATTTTCACCATAGTCTCCCTCTTATACCCTTTCCTTAAATCTTCCCCGCTCCCACTGGTACCAGTCCCCCAGACAGGACCTATTTTTGCCTTCCTGTTCCTGTTTTTGAAAAAAAAAAAAAAAGACATTTTTGTTTAAGATAGCTAAACAGGTTGCTTCATTGTGACATTTCCAGGTATATATGCATTGTAACCCAAGTTGGTTCATCCCCTCTATTTTTTTCCTTTCTACCTTATTCCCCTTCTTATGTTGATTTCAGCCAGTTTAAAAATTTTATATTCATTCATGTATGGAAAGCACATCAACCATATTCACCTTCTCCCTTCTATTACCCTCTCTCTCTCTCCACATACATTTGAACCACATCTCAGTCATCATGACCTTATGTTCAACTAAAGTCCCAAAGTATTTTCACTTGACATGTTGCAGAATCATTTTGTGCTTATGCAGGGAGTTTTGGAAATTTTATTATGAGACTTTGAACTTACTGTTTTTAGAATTTATTAGTTTCAGCCAACAATCTGTTATATTTTTACTGAATTCTGATTCAATCACCTGATGTATCTCTCTTTAGCTTCATGTCATATCTAAGCTTGACAATCATTTGATATACACATAGAGCTTTTTTTCAAAACAATGAATCTGGGGGAAAAAAAAGAGAAAGTCTTCTGGCATGCTCCTAAAACTTCACTCTATCTTGGCAATGAACTATTAATTAAATTTCTTTCCTACAGTTTCTCCATCTTAGGCAAATACCCAAACATATCTTCCTATTTTCCATATGTATACCATAATGCATTTTGAAAATTTAGAAAAAATGCAAATGTAAGAGGAATTTGATTATAATAATCCATAAGAAAGAAGTAGGATCAATATCTCACATTTAAATAGAAACTAATTTTCAGCAATACATCTCAAATCATTCCAAAAAGGAATAATTATTTTCTTGTGATGCTCAACAATTGTTATCCAAACAATTACAGGGACATTTAAGAAAAAATCTTTTATAGACTAGACGTTTGAGATAGATTACAATAAAGTTCCTATCATCTTTGAGATTTTATAATTTTATTGAAAGTCTTACCAAGATTGGGATACATATAGTGACTGAGATATTTTCAATCCAGTAAGTCTACCAACCATCAGCACAACTAGCATAGTAGGCTTAGCTTAGCTTCACAAAATTTTATGTCTATTGGTAAGTCCTAATATTTGTAATGTTCTTTTCTAACTATTTACCAACCTCATTTGAAGTGGTCACTTGGAGGATTTTTGAGGTTTTAGGAAAAATGTACTTGCCCTTAATTTCCATAGGCTGAGTCCCATGTTCTTGTCTCAGTTGAAAATAGGAGTGTTTGGTCTCTTCATTCTTCTGCTGATTTTTCTTGATTTCTAGCAGTGACTTTCAGTCAACTTTGCAAGTACCTTAAGTTCCCTGAGGTATATTTGGCCTTGTTCTGAAAGTTTTCAACTCATCTAAAATGGTTAAGTTGAAGATATACCTCAGGGTAGAGTACTTGCCTAGCATGCACAAGGCCTTGGTTAGACTCTCAGAACTACAAAACAAACCAAAGACAAAAAAACCCCACTGAGCTCAAATAGTTATGTTATCCCTTCCTCTCTGCTGCTGTCTTTGTTTTGATCCTCTCTTGCTGATGTTTGCTTGGCTTTTCCAATTTAATAATCATCCTCTCCTTACAGTTAATGGGTGAAACTACACAATCTATGTTTTAAACAGTTCACACAGCAATCCTTTTATTCTTTAAGGTCACGTACAGTGTCCTTGGTGGATTGGTTTCAGGAAAATCTGTGGATGCTCAAGTCCCTTATATAAAATGTACTTGGATATATTCTATGTATATCCTCCCATATACTTTAAGTCATCTTTAGGTTACAATACCTAATAAAATCTATGGGAATCATTGTCTGGGAAATAATAACAAGAAAAAAGTCTATACACATGCAATACAGGCACATTCTTTTTTCCCTGATATTTTTGATCCATGACTGGTGGAATCCAGAACCTGGCCTGTACTTCTCTTTCTTAAAGCTCCTCCATGACATTTTACTGCAGGTAGGTAAAAATCTCAAATCTTCCCCATGTCCTATCAAGGCTGGCCCTAAGTCATGGCTATTCCTCTACACATGTCTACCATTTTATGTCTTGTCTACAACGTTCCAGCTCTACTTATGTTTTAAAAATGGACCTGAAACTCATATAGCTTTCCCCCACTGTTATTATTACAGCCTTTGTACGTGTTCTCTCCTGTACCTGGAATCCTTCTCATCCTTATGGCTGCTTTCTTGTCACCTCAGTCTTACCTGAAATGGCCTCACCTTAGAGTGGCACTCCTTGGTGTCTCCTCCTAAACTACTCCTTCACCTGAAGCTACTGTACTAGTCAGACTTTGTGTCATGATGAAAAATACCTGAGATACACAACTTAATGGAAGAAATTATTTATTTTAGTTCACGATTTTAGAGATTTCAGTTCATCATGGTGGGAAGGGTATGGCAAAACAGAGCTATTCAACTCATGGCAGTCTGGAAGCAGAGAAAAACAGTACTAGGAAGGGAACAGGGCAAGAAACAATACCCAATAGCATGTCCCCAATGACTTACTTCCTCCTTCTAGGCCCCATCTTCCACAATTCCACCATCTCTCAATAGTCTATACACATTTTGAATCCATCAATGGATTAATCCATTCATTACGACAGAGTCTCATTGTCTCTGGAATCATTGTCACAGATACACCCAGAGGTGCATTTTATTAATTTCCTAGACATTGCTCAGTCTAATCAAGTTGACAGTCAAAATTAACCATCACAAGCTACTCTATCTCATTATTTGTTTCTTGTTTTTCATATCTTCTCTCATTATCCCAAACTATCTTATTTTAAATTTATGTACTTGCTTATTCATCAGAATGGTCCCCCTCCATGAAAGCAGCCTTATTTTTTCTGTTTGCTGCTGGGTTCTTGTGCTTAGATTGGTGCCAGGCAGGTACTAGGTCCTCTTCAAAGAGGACTCAGGCCAAGAAATGAATGAATGGACGAGGGAGTAAGAGTAGTGCGGAAAGAGTGAAGGGCTGAAGCCAAAATCAATATAAGAAATAGAAAAATAATTTGTCAGAGAAACAGAAGATCTAGCAAGATATAGTGCCACAGTGGCCAAGGAAAAAGACAGCCTCTAGACCCAAGGGACACTTTTCCTTGGAAGGGACTCCAGCTAGCCATGCTCAGAGACTAAAGAAGAGGATAATCCAGAGCCTGAGTTTTTCAGAGGTGTTGAGGTAGAGGGGGCAAAATGATTCTGATGAAGGATGCATGGCATCTGAGATATTCAGGGAGAGGCTAGTTTTCCTAGAGACAGCAGTAGTGGCAGTGATAATATGGACAAAGAATGGGACCTTAAGGCTCACATATTGATCTTGGTAGAACAGGAAGCCATATCAGCTATCCCTAGAGTTTGGTGGTGGGGAGGCATAGGAGTAGGGAGATGGTCTGAATCACTAGGACCCCACCTTAAAGCATAGAATAATGTCAAGAGGAGGTTCACCATCAGTATGTACCTGAACTGAGAGTCACAATGCAAGAATCAAGGCCCAACCTAGGTAAATCCAGTGACCTACTTTTGCTATTCTATGTAGACTTTGAAAAAATAGCACATACCCCAGGGAGTAAGGAGAGGGAAGAAAAATGTTTTTCTTAAACTGTGGCCAAAGAGCACATATGGAACTGAGAGATATCAAGCTCCCCCAAATCATTCCCTCTTCCTGCCTGCCGGCCAGCTGTGTGATATTGTCACTGACTAAAGGAAGCTTGGGATTAGGACAGGAAGCAAAGCAGTGACATTATGATTTAACTATGCAATCCCTTCTTGGATATGCACATAGCAAAGAACCTAATTGGTAAGATGGGACCAACAATATTTGTTGAAATGTATCGAATTTCATCTGAATGGTTAGGGAAGCCTGTGCTTTCTTGACAATGGAGAGTGGCCCCAATAACTACACCCTGTGCACTAAGAAGCCGGTGTCATTATGCTCCTGACGTGGCTAAACACCAACAAGAATGCTGTTAGGACATTTTGATAATCTAAATACATGACTGAGAATAAAGAAAATATAATTGGTGATGAAGTTGTCTAAGCTTCCCAGCAGTAAATTTATAGCATAGTTTGACTATTGCTCTTAACAATGTATATATATAATTTTTAGTAGTACTGAGTTTTGATCTTCAGGCCTTGCACTTTCTAGGTAAGCATTCTACCACTTGAGCCACACCCCCAGCCCTTTTGTGCTTTAGTTATTTTTCAGCTAGCATCTCATGTTTTTGCCTGGGGCCAGCATCAGACTGCGATCTTCTTTATTATGGCCTCCCATGTACTGGAATCACAGGCATGTACCACCACACCCAGCTTATTGATTGAGATGGGGTCTCTAACCTTTTGCCTGGACTAGCCTCAGACCTCAATCATCCTGATCTCTGCCTCCTGAGAAACTGGGATTACAGGCAAGAGCCACCACTCCTGGCTATCATGGCATAATTTTTTTTGAGCATTTCTGGCATGCATATGACTAGAGCTCTTAGGACAGTTGGAAGGAAGAGCTATCTTGAAGAAATAAGTGCCGTTATTATCTTTGCTGCCAATCTAATTCCTATTGATGTTTAGGTCAGGAGTCCTGATTAACTCAGTGCTCATCAGAACCATTATTAAAGGAGAAGAAAAAGAAACCACAGAACGAGGCCCAGGTGGCAGACTGGAGGCTGTGTTCCAGGCCTAGTGCCACTCTAAGATAACCCCTCACTTTTTCACCCGATCTCTCAGAACCAATCCTCTCTTTATAATTGCAGGACACCTGAGTTGCTGGAAGAAAAAAGGAAATAATGTAAGTTGCTGAACATGGACTTTTGTCAAGTCCTATAAACCAAGAAGTTTTAGGTGCCTATTTAGATAATTTCTTTAATCCTTGCAGAGATATACTTATTCATTAATGAGAAACAATCAGCTTTTTATCATTTTTATCAGCAGCATCATTACCTTCATCCTTATAATATTTAAGGGCATTCTTTGGCCCCAGAAAATAGTATGCATTTTATTGAATTAATTCTTTTATCCTCATAACAATTTTAAGAATTATTGTTCTCATTTTGAGAAGATGGGACAATGGAGAAAAAAACGCAAGAGAAGTTAATGACTTGGTTACTTAAGTGCATGAGGGACCATGATTCAAACCCAAGCCTTTTTGTTTTGTTTTCAGCACTGGGGATTGGACTTCATGTGTGTGTGGGAAATGCTCTACCACGAACTCATATCCCAGTCCCCCAAACTAAGTTTTTTTTTGACACTATTGGGGTTTGAACTCAGGACCTCATGCTTGCTAAGCAGGTGCTTTGCTGCTTGAGCCACTCAGCCAGCAAACTCAAGGGTTTATCTCCAAAGCCTTTGGGGTTTAACTCCTTCCTGTAAGCTCTTTACCATCAAAAGATATTTCCTTGGGCTGGGGGTGTGGCTAAAAAATTTCCATATGCAAATCAGTCAAGAAGTTAGTGACTCATGTAGTGTGATGTTTTTAGATGAGTGCTATGTATGTATATAGGTGTATTTATGGCTGAGAAAAAGTAAGAATAATCTCTCTGATCACAGAACTTCTAGTATAACAGAAAAGCATGGAAAATAAACTTGACAAATCCTAATATAGTGTAGATTCTTTCTTCATTTCTTTCTTTTTTTCTTGATTTAATTTTCATTAAAGTAACTGCACAGTCTCATCTAATATAACAGGTTTTTTTTTATATGCTTGTGAGATATGAGACACAAGTCATATATTTTAAAGATAGCAAAAGCTGGTATTTTAGAGATTAAATGATTTGTGTACTATTATGCACCATTCATTCATTCAGAAAACTCCCTCTGTTTCCTCTGTGTCAGGTGCTGCTCTAGTCTCTGGCTTTCTCTTTCACAATCACTGAGCTGGCATGGAAAGAGGTATTATACACAAATGGCCTAGAAGATACAGCCCTAGATCTGGGGCTGGGAGGAGGGAATGGTTAGGAAAGTTTTAAAAGACATGATATTTGAGAGTGACCTGTACAGAATAAGTAGAATTCCCCAAAAAGAAGGAATGGTACATTGATAGTTAGTGGAGTGCTGAGATGCTCACCCATTAGATATAGCTGATTCTCTTGTGGTGCTTAATTTGGAGGTCTTGGCACTGAATGACATGGCCATTTTTAAGTAAGGTTGTATTTGAAGGGGCTGACTGTCATGATGGCAAAAGTGCTATCTTGGGAGTAAGAAGGGTTTATCCTGGATACTCTTCTTGTAACCTCTGCAATATTAGGCAACTTATCTAACTCCTCTGGGCCTCACTGTCTTCAAACATAAAATGAGAGCAATAATACCACCTACATCACAACTATTTGTCAGGATTAAATGAATTAAACATATGGATCTGCCATCCCTTAGCATATACTTAATAAATATTATTTTAATATTCTTTTTCATAAAGAATTAACATGATTTCCATCTTAATTTTTTTCTTCAGAAAAGTAAAGATTCAGTGATATGGTCCTTCAACTTATATGTACAGAACCACTAATTCTTTGTTTCCCTTTTTTTCTTGACAGGGTATAAAGTCAGGGCTTTGCATTTTCTAGGTAGGTGCTCTACTGTCTGAGCTCACAAGCCTAGACTACAGTCTTCCTACATTATGCTTCCCACCTTAGCTGGGATGACAGACACGCCACCACCACGTCCAGTTTTTTTCCTTTGAGATGGGGGTCTTGCAAAAAGTTTTGGTCCAGGCTCACCTGGAACTGCTGCCTTCCTGTTCTCAGCTTCTCATGTAGCTGAGATGGCAGGTGCAGAACACCACACCCAGTGACTGTTTGAGATGGGGTCTTGCTAACTTTTTACATGGGCTGATCTGAAACTGCGATCCTCCTGATTTCAGCCTCCCACGCAGCTAGAATTATAGTTGAGAGCATTCATGCCCAACTTTTCCATTCTTTAATTGTTCTCAATCACCACTCTCATAAACCTAGATTTCCCCAACATTCCTATGGCCAGGAAGGGTCCAATACACCAGCTCCAAAACCTAAAGGAAAAAAGGCAAGGGCCTATTCTGAGACAGCAGCATGATTTTTAAGAGTTTTTGCAATTTCTATAAGTACTTCAAAGAGAAATGATTGTGCCTAATGTTTGACAAAGGCATGGTGCCGGACTTCGTGTTTCAAAATGATGAATGAGGTCATGCTGAAAACACCTGACTGAGCTCAGTGGCTGCTAACTTCCTTATCCTGCTATAGACCTATTTTTCCTGTTCCCACTGCACGATGGTGACAGCTCCCACAGCTTCATTCTTTTTTGGGCGTCTGTCTCCATTAGTAGTCTGTGGTTGCTCCCCTGGAACAAGAATTTGCATTCCGACTTCCCACATAGAGACTTGGCAACACAGTCACCCTCATATAGTGGTAAAGATGACCTCACTCTCTCTATGTTCTCCCTCCCCTTAAGAAGTGGCAGCAAGAACTCACTTACTTTTTGAGTGAATGAGAAATGAGAAATCTGCTCAGGAGAACAGGGATGAGAAACATAAATGCAGCTTTCCTCTGGGTAAGGAGGTTTTCAGTTTCCCAGGGAAATTAGGACAATTTTTCTTTCATCTTTGAATCAGCAGAACTCACCAAAATACTTTCAAGATATTGTATTAGAGATACAATCAATAGTGAGAGTAAGACATTGGGTGAAAAGGTGGCATATTTACAAATGTTATTATATAAAGCAGATGAAAAGTAAGATATACTGGATTAGAGGACATGTAGGTTACACCCCAAATAGTAAAAGACATATATATAAAGGAGGCCCATTTAAAACAGATCCTGAAGAAAAGATAGTGTTACACCAGGAAATGATCCAAAAGCATGATATTCTTTGCAGGAAAATAGTATCAATGGAAGCAGAGAGGCAGTTTCAGCCCTGAGATAAGGAAAAGTGAGTGATTTGTTTTATCTGAACGTTGAGCACATTTAGAGAAACAATGGTGGATAATATTGGAAACTAAATTAAGTAAATAGTCTTTGAGGATTATTTTAAGAAGTCTATTTAGTTTGATAGATAACTTGGAGTTGTGAGTAAAGTGATATGAAATAGTTTAGGAAAATTTATCTGGCAAGTAGGAAAAATGGGATGGGATAAATAGGAGAATGACTGTGGTATCTATACTGAGAGGGAAGGAGGGGCTGACATACAAGGCAGTGAAAATGGGAAAAATTTGGTTCTGGAGGAAATGTGAAGCTGTAATTCATTGAGGTCAGTAAATGATAAGATGTGGGGAAAAGGAGAAAAGATGGAGAATACGTTGTCTATTACTGGTATATAATTTACAGCAGGTATGTGGAAGTTATAGAGATGTTAGAAGGAATGATGGTCTGGGGCAGAAAAAAAAAGATGGATCTCGGATCTTGTTTGGCATGTTTTAGGTTTCAGATACTGAAACTGTATACAGTGATAATTGAAGCAATGGAAATGGGAATTTATGAGAGACTATAAGGAGATAGGCGATCTGAGCATATCTATATTTAGAAGGGTAGAGGAAGGGGTGGGGCGGGTCACAGAGACAGACAGCATGATCAAAGTGATAGGAGATGAAAACAGTATTGCATCAGAGAGTGATGCGAGAACGTTCCATGTCAACAGGAACTGTGGCAGCAGAGAGTTCATTGGTTGAAAAATTGGCTGGGAAACTTGGTATTAGGAAATCATTGAAGACTGTAAGAGGAGTTTAGTAGCAGGAGTGAGAGGGAGAAATGCATAATGGACAAAGTCAAGCAAGAAGTGCTGGGGTAAAACTAGTGGATGTGAGTGTTTCTATTCAACTTTCAAAACATTTGATAGTGGAAATGAAAAAGGAATAGGGAAATGATAAGTGAGGGTTTTCATAGGGAACATTATATATGCAAAAGCTGAGACATCAACCGAGAAGGAAAGATGGAAGATGTGAGAAGGCAAGAGAACTGCTGGAGGGGCACAGTCCTGGGAGGAAGGAGGGCTTGGATCAAGAGCACCAGCTGAGCTGTCAGTCTCAGATTTCAGGGCACAGAGGAGGAAGAAGAATACACTAAGATGTTGAGGTAGGAAGAGAGAAGAAGTTGAAATCGCTCCATTCATGAGAGAGTAAATACCTCAATGAAACAGACAATGAAGTCATCAGTTACGAGTGGGGAACTGGACAGATTTAGGGCTTGAAGAGACTAAAAGAAATGGACAAGTCTCAGGTTAATTTATAAAGGCAAATGAAAGTAGATATGAGTATCACAAGACCCAACAAAGAATGGATTTGGGATGGATCCAGTCCAAATGGCTCCAGGGTTTTCTGGTAACACTTAGCAACCATTCCCAAAGGTTAGGGAGTGGCAAGGTGGAACCCAAGTTCAAGGTATTGTGGCATCCTGAGATGCAGTATGTTTGTGAAATGGCTAGTCATATATCAAGTTCAACAGGGATGAGAGTAAAGAATAGAGAAAATAAAACATAGAGTGACCAGTGGTTAAAATAAGAAGACAATTTAAGGGTTTCAGGCAGTTGAAAGGGAGGAAGGGTAGGGGATGGTAGCTAGAGAGGTCATTTTTGGAATTAACTTTTTTTTTCTAGTACTGAGGTTTGAACTCAGGGCCTTATGCTCACTAGGCAAGAGCTCTACCACTTCAGCCATGTCCCATATTCCTTTTGCTTTAGATTATTTTTTAGGTAGGGTCTCATGCTTTTGCCAGGGGTTGGCTTTATCATACTTGTTTATCATTATGTATATTACAAAGGATATGCATGAAGAGTTATATAGGGCAAGGTATAGAAGAAGGATGCTAAATCCATGTTGATTTTTAAAAAAAGCATTATAGACAAAACAAAGTATGATATTCAAAGGGACAAAACAGAAGTACAAATTTGAAGTTCACATCTAGGTCAAGAAGTCGACAGTTCTTTATGAAACTCACTCTCTGTTCTTCTGTACTAGGTTGAAACTTGATGGATGTTTGGCAGGTCTCTGGAATGAAAGGGAAAGACAAAAATGTGTGAAACTATATGAGTATAAAATGGGGGACTGTCTGGAATGGGAACAAGTGGAGGGGGAGTAAAAGAGGGGATTGAATATGATCAAAGCAGTTCATATGCATGCATGAAAATAGGATAATAAAATCTGTTGAAATTGTTCAAAAAGGGGGAAGGGGGAAAGAAAGAGTAATAAAGAGGACAAAATTGATTAAAATATGCACATATGGTAAAAGCACAATGAAACTCCCTTGTACAGTTAATACACAGTAACAAAAAAGAGAGAAAAATAAAATTTATAGTGTCACAATAGCCAACTGAAAAAAAAGAAATGTGTGAAGGTAGAATATCTTTATGAGCCGGCATTCCCAGTGCTGGTGAAGGGATAAGAGAGGATAACATTTTTCTGATGAAGTCAGTCAGTGAGAAAGACCTCCCTGTGATTCCTGGGAAGTGAGTAGAAAACTCTGAGGAAGATGCAGAAAAAGTGACGAAGTGGACTGTATGAACTCTCTAGAGGAAGAGCTTGAGGAGTCACATGGGCACACTATGGTCACAGTGTGGCAGTGGGATGCAAGGATACTGATTGCTTCTCTTCCTGGGGTGTAGGAGAAGTGGAGCATGTGACCTCCTTTGAGTGGGGTGTGAGGGGTTCAGTGTAGTTAAGAAATGGGACGGAGGTAAGAAAAAGCTCAGTTGGTAGAAATGAAGGACCTGAACGTCAAAATGGGGAGAGTTTTCTCACCGAGTACAAGGCTGGGTCCTAATAGCATCATAGGCCTTCTGCAATCGGCATTT
Organism: Castor canadensis; assembly: GCF_047511655.1. NCBI lineage: Eukaryota > Metazoa > Chordata > Mammalia > Rodentia > Castoridae > Castor > Castor canadensis. The sequence continues at coordinate 178,569,441 of NC_133387.1, read as the reverse complement.
AGCAGGCATACAAAAAACCCAAATAAATTAGCAGCTGTGCATTGTGGTTAATCCCAAAGGGCCTTGGAGCTCTTGAGGGTGGAATCAACTCTCAGAGGGAGGAGAGATGCCTGTTGTTTTTATGCAGGAAGCAAAAGATGTGGCTAGGCCCAGTTTGTGTGTAGTTGAAGTGGAACCAGGAGTAAAGCCACTGCTGCTTCTTTAGCTCTCGTCACTAGGGCCCACTGCTTTGGTCTCCATCTTTAGCACAGAGTGACAGGAGATAAGATTTTAGCACTTTACAGAGAGGGACAAAGTAGAGGAGGATTTTCAATTTCTTATGTAAATTGACAAAAGACCTTAGATTCCTTTAAATTCTTTCAATAATCAGGAAGTGGATTAAAAGATAACCTGAGCCATGGATAGTGATAGTCTGGGGTTAAAAGTTGGATCACAGTGCCAGGTACATTGTAAGTACCATGTAAATGTTTGCTGTTATTGTTTATAATATAATTATTGAGTTCTGAATTGTGGAACATTATCTTATTTAACCCTCACAACAATTCTAGTGGGTATACATTGTTATGAATATTTAATAATTTATTGATTTGTATAAATATGTTATTTTAATAGTCAATATTGATGATAATTATTGTGTCTATTTTATTAGGAGACTGGAGTACAGAATAGCCAGGTAAAGTCAGCAAAGTCATATGACTAACTACTGGAGGAGCTGGGATTCAAACTCAAGTCTGTCTGATTCCAGTAGCAAAGTGTTTACTATGCTGCGTTACCTCACTTCTCTTTGTACCAGGAAACTTCTTCTCACAGAGGTAGTGAATGGCAATAGAAGAAACTTGGGCTTGGGTGAAGGAGAACTTCCTCAGTACTCAAAACACAAAGTCAAGGATATATAACATCTTTCTGGAGTCTCCTCCCTCCCTCCCCCTCTCCCTTCCTTCCTTCCTTCCTTCTTTTTTTCTCTTTTTGTTGTGGCAGAAAGGAGGCAGCTAGAAGTCTGTTCCAGGTGATGTATTCTATTTATTTTGCTCATTTTGTATTGCTGAAGAGAGTATTCCTCTTTTCAGCTCCCCTACTCAGCTGACTGGAAACCCCTCAGTGCAAGGAGCAGATACCCTTCCACAGCTTTCCTAGGAGTTCCTGTCCTGGCACTCATCCTAATCTAGTGAGGTAAAATGAGCATCCTGACAGCTGTCAAGTTGGAGAGCTTTATTTAGATTCTCCCCAAAAGAGTCACTCCCTGTTCTCAATTTGCCCGAACGTCCGTTCCAAACGACATAAGGCTGAGGCTGGAAAAGTCTTCTTGGCCTTGGAACCAGAGTCACTGGTTGGAGCCACCTTTGTTGGCTGAATTTGTAACTGCAATGACAACACACCAGCACATCTTTGGCGTGACTACTCCTTAGGAGACGATTGGTGACTCCTTACCTGGCAGACACCTGCTGTCTGCTGGTCTTTGCCAGCTCTGGGTTTGTGCCCTCCAGCATACCCTCTCTCCCCTGCTCTGATGTCATTTTGACCTTGATCTGGGCATCACTATTATTGCCAGCCAATAGAGGGAGACAACTCTTTCTAGTATCCAGGTTGCGAAGGTGCAAAGGTAGGCAAAAGCTACACTGCAGAGATCCGAGAATAGTGATCACCAAATTTTTATTTTCACACAATCAGGGCAAGAAGAAAAGTATGATAAAAAACTATAGAACTGTTTTAGGTCAGATATGATATAAATGCATTTGACTCCAAGATTATTTTTTTTAAATGTCAGCTAAACATAGCTTCCTGATTTTATACATTTTCCAAAATTTCTACAAAGAGAGCATATTTCTATGAAATCAGGAAAAATGCAAACCAAGAAAGATAAAACTAAGGTGCAGCCCAATTCAGTCCAGTCCTGGTGGCCAGGCCTTTACGGTTGCATTTGTGACCTATAAAGTAACATTATAAGAGTCTGAATTCTCTTAAGAGCAGGTGGATTTTTGCAACAGTGACAGAAGCAAAGCAGCAGAGGGCAGGTAAGGTTTGGGTGCCACACTGCAACCTCCTGTATGCTTTTCTTCAGTCTACAAATATGTGTAGACTGGGGGAAGTCTGTCCCTAGGAAGAATTGTCCATTGTAAAAGAGATTCTAATTTCCTCTGAAGCAGGCTTGAAGGAATAAGTATAGGCAGGTAAGGGGGTCCTCCTGATCTGTGTCTGGCCTACACTTGAATAAATCTTTACCTGTATTCCAGAAAAGCTGCCAGAATAACCCTAAGCAAAGACAATAGATTAATCATGATAAGTTTCAGTGAATACTAATTACTTGGGCAATGACTATTAATCTATTCAACCTTTACACTAACTTTGTGAGATAAATATCATTAGTATTACTCCCATTTTTCAGATGAGGAAGTTGAGGATTCGTGGGGTCAAATAATTTGCTCCAGGTCCCATAGTTGCTAAGGGTCAAAGCCCAGGACCAGTCTGATCTGGGTGGATTCTAAAGTCAGCGCTTTTGAGGCAGGCTAAAATTAGGGAAAGTTCGGGACTCTAAGAAAATACATGACTTAATATTGTATTTCAGACAGACCATTCCTCCCTTTGAGCCTTCTTTTCAACTGCAAATGTGTAGATTATTCACACCCTAGCTCAGGGACAACTAAAACCACCCTCACCTGGCCCAGGGACCACCCATGCCCATCCCACTCATCCATTATTGGTTAGTAATCCCCATGTTCTTCCCATAGGTTAGCATAAGTTTTGGAAATACCTGGAAAAGAGAAAGATTCTCTCTCTCTCTCTCTCTCTCTCTCTCTCTCTCTCTCTCTCTCTCTGTCTGTTTCCAGCTTTGACCTGGTCCCACCATGGTCCCTTTTGTAATTCTCCTCCCTAACTTTTAATAAACTCCATTTACACCCATGTGTCCTGCCATGACACAAAGAATTTGGAAATCTGATCACAGATTGCATCATTGTTGTTAACACTTTCAACATGGATATTACTCTGCTCCTTTCAGGGATAAAAGGAATTTTTCTTCCTTCTTATAGTTGAATTCTTTGTAAAATATTTTCTATAAGTAGTACAGATGGTATTTAACTTCCTGAATACCAAGGTGGTCCGTGCACCATCAGGGGTGAATTAATGGAAAGTGACACCAAACATCTTTATAGGTAAAAGTTTATCTTTTGTGATCCAGTTAACTTGGGTCTATCATTTACTTTTAGACCTAGACAATCACTCAAACGTTTTTATTCAGTACCTGGAGATTGGACCATCGTCATAGCTAGTGTGAAAGAAATGCAAAGTATGTCTCTTGTTCTCAAGGATCTTATCATGTGCCTGGGCAAACAAAGGAATAACTCACACTCTCATCAAAACCCTTTAATGGTTCCTCATTTTAAATTGAATAATGTATCCAGGAAGGCTTTCTTCATTCCCCATCCCATCTCCTTAGTATTCACCTCACATTGAAGGCTGTTTTCTGCATACACCTGTAACTCTGCTCTTGGGTATCCAGAGTGTCAGAGAACTACAGCCCTACAGACCATAGGGATTTAGTTAATGAGGAGCCCCAACTTCCTGGCCTCCTGGGTGCATGTTCTAATATTCTGTGTCCCATGGTTGTCATGGTGATTGAGACACAGGTGCCCCCAGTGGTGGCCTGTTCAATAACACATCCTTTATTGGTCTCATCTTCTTCCCTATCTCACTTACCTCCTCCCCTGTCTCCTAAACAAATGGTAGGCAACTGAAACTTGTTGGGGGAGCACAAACTACATGAATAGCCCTGTGTGGTCTAGTGGTGCCCATCTGCCCACACTCAATTCACACCACACCCCTCTTGCTCATTGTGCTCCACCACTCTGGCTTTTCAAGGGTTTTTATCCCCTGTGTCAGGGTGTTCATGCCTGCAGTTCTCTCTCCCTCTCGGAGAGCTTTTTTTTTAAATTGGCTCTTTCTATCTTTCATGTCTTTGCTGAAATGTCATTCTGTAGAGAATATCTTTTAGCTCCCAAGTGAAACTGTCTTCCGCATTGATGTTGATGTTTGCTTTGGTAGCCTTTATCACTGTGTGTTACTGGGCAGCTGTCTGTGTTTACTGACATGTGGTCCTCTTCCTATGCGACTGTAAGGTGCTTGAGAGCAAGAACACATTTGTTTTCTTCACTATTTCCTATCTAGAGTTTAGTACAGCATCTGAAAAAGAGTTTACATTTCCTACATATTTGTTGAATGGATGAAAAAAAACCCAGAAATATAAAACAATTCGAGAAGTAGGGCCCTGTAATCTTGGTAAAAACAAACCGGAGAAAATGAGAGAGGCTAGGGAGGGTTTTGTGCAGGACTGTCCTCAGCCATGAGGAGTAAGTAAGATTTGTGGATGAAGCAGGGCATTTTCCAAGCATTCTCTACATGCCTGGTATTGTGCTAGGCAGTCTAACCATGTGCCTCACATATGTAACCTCTGTGACTCTGCAATCTTGCAAAAATGATTCCAACTTTTAAAATTGGAAGCACTCTAAAGCTCAGAGAGATTAAGTAGCCCTCCCATAGTCACAAAGCTAGTAAGTGATGGAGGCACTCTTCAAACTCAGGTTTTCCTATTTTCAGCAGTACCTCAAAATGTGTGTGTGTTGCTCATACAAATTGCCAAGTGATGAAGAAAGGATGCAGTAGAGCAAACCATCTCTGCTCCCTTGGGAAAAGACTCTCTGACCCAGCAACTGCAATCGGTTGCATGCTTTCTGTTACATCATGCGTGATGAACTGAAAGAGCGCTGGGAAAAGAAGTTGTCTAAAAACGCAGAGACTATGTTTCCACATCTACAAACATGGTAATTAGGACATTTGCCTTGCTTACATCGTTGGCTTGGTTGAGACTCAAATATGAACATCTGAAAGTGCTTTGTATATTTCTAAATTCCTTCTGGATGTGGTGGCTTGAGGTGTAATCCCAGTACTCGGGAGGTAGAGGCAAGAGGACCATGAGTTCAAAGTTAGCCTGGGCTACATAGCAACACCCTGCCTCAAAAAATAAAAAAAAAAAACCAAAAACAAAATGCCAAAATAAAAATCAAATTCCTTACAGACACAAGTTGTTATCAATGTTTTATCTTTCCAGAAATCTCCTAAGTCACCCTGCATGCACATATTATTAGGAAATAGCAATGAAGTTTCTTGCCTTGAATAAAATTATAGACTGAGACATGGAAAAGGATGATGAGAAATTAATTTCATTACTTGATTCTATAATTCTACAAAGGGTTACTAAAAGCAACCCAAAAGGCAGCTCCAGCACAACACTTTAATAAATTATGTCAATAAAATTTCTTAATACTAAATAATTTTCCAGATAACAAAGCCTGATGAGGCTTAGTAAACATATCCCCTGAGTAGTTTCTTTGGGGATTACCTAAATTCTAACTTTCCATTTCCCTTGCTTTTTGATTAATAAATATTTAAAACATGCAGAGTAGGGAAACAACTAAGAGTCTGTCGAAATAGAGACTGGTTGAGTGGCTCAAGTGGTAGAGTGCCTGCTTAGCAAGTGTAAGGCCCTGAGTTCAAAGCCCAGTATTACCCCCCCACACACAAAAAAAAGTCTGTTGAAGTAGAAAGGGAGCAAAGTGATGCTTCTCTTTTTCTCAGTTCCCAGTTTTGCACATTCTCCACATCAGAACCAGAGGGAAAAATGTGACCACAATGCAATTATCCTCCCCTGCTTTTTCTCATCTCTCTTAACAGCTCATATGGTTCTTTGTGTATTTCTACATTCTTCTCTGCATTCACATAATGTCCCTTGCTTCCAATTGCGCACACTTAGAAGGTTGTGTTAGATTGTAATGCATCACACTGGTCAATCTGGGAACTATTTCCCAGAATTCCCTATCCTTTGTGGTTCCAGTTTACATTTGTCCAAAAGAACTAATGTGAGATTTGAGAGGCCAAAGTGAGGGAGCAGTCAGAAGCTCATAACAGTCAGAGATGTCAGATAGACATAGAGTATGTGCCTTGTGGTCCCAGCAGGTTCATGGTCTTCTCTACCCTGCATCCAGTTAATCTTCCAAATTGCTGATTCCCCAGGCCTGGCTGTGCCCATGGAGGCAGTGAGTAACAAAAAGGTAAGCTTCCCTCACACTACTCCACAAGTCTCCCTTTTGTGTTCCTGCTTTCAGCTGGACATGATTGTTTCCCAGAATTCTCTGCAAGCCTTGACTTTTCACCTGTGCCAGCATTTTGGACAGACTTCTTTAGTGAGTCTTTTTGTCTTTTTCTGATTCTCCAACTTCCCCTTCTGGACCTTCACTTCCTTCACACCTTCCACCTTTGTGTCTCATTTCTGTAATGTTTAACGTCTAACAAGGATCTGGTGGAGATATGAAGCCACACAACTATAACCAACTTGTCTTTGACAAAGGAGCTAAAAATATACGATGGAGAAATAGCAGCCTCTTCAACAAAAACTGCTGGGAAAACTGGTTAGCAGTCTGCAAAAAACTGAAACTAGATCCATGTATATCACCCTATACCAAGATTAACTCAAAATGGATCAAGGATCTTAATATCAGACCCCAAACTCTAAAGTTGATACAGGAAAGAGTAGGAAATACTCTGGAGTTAGTAGGTATAGGTAAGAACTTTCTCAATGAAACCCCAGCAGCACAGCAACTAAGAGATAGCATAGATAAATGGGACCTCATAAAGCTAAAAAGCTTCTGTTCATCAAAAGAAATGGTCTCTAAACTGAAGAGAACACCCACAGAGTGGGAGAAAATATTTGCCAACTATACATCAGACAAAGGACTGATAACCAGAATATATAGGGAACTTAAAAAACTAAATTCTCCCAAAACTAATGAACCAATAAAGAAATGGGCAAGTGAACTAAACAGAACTTTCTCAAAAGAAGAAATTCAAGTGGCCAAAAAACACATGAAAAAATGCTCACCATCTCTAGCAATAAAGGAAATGCAAATTAAAACCACACTAAGATTCCACCTCACCCCTGTTAGAATAGCCATCATCAGCAACACCACCACCAACAGGTGTTGGCGAGGATGTGGGGAAAAAGGAACCTTCTTACACTGTTCTTGGGAATGTAAACTAGTACAACCACTCTGGAAAAAAATCTGGAGGCTACTTAAAAAGCTAGACATTGATCTACCATTTGATCCAGCAATACCACTCTTGGGGATATACCCAAAAGACTGTGACACAGGTTACTCCAGAGGCACCTGCACACCCATGTTTATTGGGGCACTATTCACAATAGCCAAGTTATGGAAACAGCCAAGATGCCCCAGCACTGACGAATGGATTAAGAAAATGTGGTATCTATACACAATGGAATTTTATGCAGCCATGAAGAAGAACAAAATGTTATCATTTGCTGGTAAATGGATGGAATTGGAGAACATCATTCTGAGTGAGGTTAGCCTGGTTCAAAAGACCAAAAATCATATGTTCTCCCTCATATGTGGACATTAGGTCAAGGGCAAACACAACAATGGGATTAGACTATGAGCACATGATAAAAGCGAGAGCACACAAGGGAGGGGTGAGGATAGGTAAGACACCTAAAAAACTAGCTCGCATTTGTTGCCCTTAACGCAGATAAACTAAAGCAGATACCTTAAAAGCAACTGAGGCCAATAGGAAAAGGGGACCAGGAACTAGAGAAAAGGTTAGATCAAAAAGAATTAACCTAGAAGGTAACACCCACGCACAGGAAATCAATGTGAGTCAATGCCCTGTATAGCTATCCTTATCTCAACCAGCAAAAACCCTTGTCCCTTCCTGTTATTGCTTATACTCTCTCTACAACAAAATTAGAAATAAGGGCAAAATAGTTTCTGCTGGGTATTGAGGGGGTGGGGGAGAGAGGGAGGGGGTGGAGTGGGTGGTAAGGGAGGGGGTGGGGGCAGGGGGGAGAAATGAACCAAGCCTTGTATGCACATATGAATAATAAAAGAAAAAGAAAAAAAAAAAAGGATCTGGTGGCTGTAATTGATTTCTCATATCCATGATACAGTTGTTCTTTTCTGCCTCTTTGAAATCTGAGACTTTTCTTGCTACTGAGTGTAGTTCTAGGGGAACAGATCTTGAAGGATGAGCATTTGAATTACTTGTCTGGCCTGACAAAATTTAAAGTGATCAGTGACTATGTTGCCACAGGAAATAGGAAACTACTACTCAATGTATATAGGCAAAGTAATTATTTAGTTATTTATTATAGTTACCTAGCATGAAATCTTTATAGAAGCCAAGGCTCTGAATGATCAAGAAGGTAAAGGCCTGGGTTTTTTTTTCCTATACTGAGATTTGAACTCAGGACCTTGTGCTTGTCAGGCAGGCACGCTACCACATGAGCCACACTTCTAGTACTTCTTGCTTTAGGTGTTTTTTGAATAAGTTCTCACATTTATAGCAAGGCCAGCCTGTTTTGCTATCTTTCTATTTATGCTTTCCACATAACTGGGATGACAGGCACTTTTTTTATTGGTTTAGGTGGGATCTCACAAATTTTTTGCCTTGAACCATGCTCATCCCAAGTAGTTGGGATTTCAGGTGTGAGACACTGCACCCAGCTAAGGCCTGTGGTATTCACTGACTTATAAGTCTACTAGAAGTCTTAAAGAAGAAAAACAGTGAGATCAGGGGTTGAATTCCCAGCTCAAGGTCCAGATTAAAAAAGAAAAAAGCAGGGAGTTTCTATGACTTCCTTAAAATAAATCCTTATCTCCTATAGTCTTAGAATTGAAATTTCTGAAAAATCAAACCCAAAGTTTAAACCTTCAAGTGGTTGAGTTACCACACAAAGGGTCTTCCCCATCAGTACCTTAACTTTATCACGAGAAACTCTGCAAGCCTCTGAATTCAGTCAGTGGGGGTCCTGAAAATTAGTCTGGAGACATACAGGAAAATTCTGATAAAGCTAATGAATGTCAAACCCCCAAATTCTGCTAACCCTCCTTTGCTTGTAGAAGTAGCATTTCTTCCCCTGATTGAGGAGTATCATTCATGCTGTCTAAAGAAGCTACAGTGAATTCTCCTGACACAGCTGTCATTTATGGAGCTCTGACCATCCTTAGGACTCACCTTAACCATTTCATTGTGTTAGATCGCTACACAGACTCACCTCTGGCAGGTTCTGGGATCAGGTTCAGTTGTGATCCATGAGGTACCACACATACCAAAAGGATTGTAGGACTTTGATGGGTTTTGAAAAGTTTTGTAATTATTCAGTTGACAAATAAAGATTAAATATATCTAGCCTGTACAATAAGATGACTTGATGTACATTCATTACCCCTCGACATCTGTAAGGGATTGGTTCTAGGGCCCCCACTGATACCAAAATTCACAGATACTCACCTTTCTTATGTAAGATGGTGTGGTATTTGCACATTCTTCCACATACTTTAAATCATCTCAGAGGTGATTTATAATACCTAATATGATGCAAATTCTGTGTAAATAGCAGCTGTAGTGACTTGTTTAAGAATAATTAGGAGAAGAATGTCCGCATGTTTAGTACAGACACATTTTTATCTCTTTGAGTATTTTCTACCCACAGCTAGTTAGAAACTTAAGAATAAGGACGGTCAGCTCTGTGTGATGATTACCACCATCAAGTCAATACAACTGCCATCACTAGTGCTGTATATAAGATCTCCAGAACTTTTTCTGCCTCATTTATTTTTTTGGTGGGACAAAGGTTTGAACTCAAGACTTTGCACTCACAAAGCAGACACTCTACTACTTGAGCCACACCTCCAGTCTATTTTGCTCTGGTTATTTTGGAGATGGGGGTCTCTTGACCTATTTGCCTAGCCTGACCTTTGATCCTCCTGATCTCAGCCTCCCAAATAGATAGGATTACCAGTCATCAGCCACCCACATTCAGCTACTTATTCTTATAGCCGAAGGGTTGTATGCTTTGCTCATTTCTTGTTTTCCCCAGTCCCCAAAGCTCTTGGCAACCACTCTTCTACTCTTTTTCCTTTGTTTTTCTCTTCTGTCCTCTCCTCCCTTCTCCTCCGTCCCTCCCCAAGTCTGTCTCTGTCTCGGTCTCTGTCTCTTCCTTTTGCTGGGAATGGAACCCAGCACTTTTGTTTGAGCATGTCCTTTACTACTGAGCAACCCTCCCAGCCCTTTTATAAATATATTTAATGAATAAGGTTTTGACAATTTTTACTGACAACAAATTTGAGGAACATGTATGGGAATGATCAAATCAGGGCATATTTGTTGATGTGTGAGTGCACTGAAATACTGTATTCGGTGTTTAAGCTTGAATAGCTGGAAGTGGTTCTAATAGTTTGCTTTGATGGTCAGATTTGTGCAGAAGGCAGATGGATCTTGAAAAACAAGAGTGTATCATTGCAGACTTAATCACTTGCAGCTGCTGTTTTAGATGTGGTTTCATTGCTGGAGTACATCAACCTATCACCTAGGACCTGGTCTGCATTTATTGATCTGGCAAATGCTTTTTCCTCCTCTGTGCATGTTAGTAAAAACCACCCGAAGCATATCATTATTTTGACAAACCAATATTTTATTGAGCACTCAGCATATTATTCCACTTTTAACATTAACATTTTATTTTATGAAGAAAGAAGATGGGAGGAGAAGGAGGAGGAGGAGAAAAAAAGGAGGAGAAGGAGGAGAAGAAAAAGAACTTTGAATCAAAGTCCCAGAGAAGGAAACGGGCCAAAAGAAACCCTAACGAGATACTGTATTAGGAACACTGACATCAGCAAGGGTGACTTTTAAAAAAATCTACTAATGTGATTTTTTAAATCCTTCCTTGCATGCTACATCCCTCCTAGATATCCAGAATCTTGATCAGATTTAGAAGTTTACAATAAAGATTTGTAGAGAAATAACTCATGGCATGATTTGTAGAAATTTCTGTATTTCAAGGAAAGGAGCCAACTCAGAATGAGGTATGGGGAAACAAAAAAGGTGGTCAGGAAAGAGAAAAGAAGGAAAGGAGGGAGAGAATAAGGCATTATGGTCTAATGTAAGTGTCCTGCCTGTGACCCTTTCCCTTAGAGCTACACCTCATTGGAGCAGGAACAAGGAATATTGGGGATGTTGGAAACACCCAGACAAGGATGGAGAAGTTCTAGTGAGGAGAGCGTCTCACATAATAAATTTATAGGAAGTAATTTTAAGAGGTAATTGGAAAGACTGTGGTCACAAATGAAATGTATTTATCACAAATATTGTGAATTTGGAACTAGGTAATAACATGGCTCAGTTTAATGATATCAGCTAAATTTCTCTCCTTCCCCTTCCATTAATTTGAGCCATATCCTAGGGCAAGTGACTATTACTTTCCTGGGGGTCATTTTCTTATGATTGTAGCTACTGTTTTGATGATTTCTTGATCCTTCCATTTCTAACATTCATGGATTCATTCAATAATAATCAGTAGGCTGGCAGAGTGGCTCAAGTGGTAGAGCACCTGCCTAGCAAGTGTGAGGCCCTGAATTCAAACCCCAGTGCCACTAATAAAAATAAGTCACCAGATAACTGTGAAGCTAAACACCAGGCATGATATTTGACACTAGTGATGCAACAATGTATAAGAATTTGAGAATGCTCTCAAAGAGATACAGTCTGTGATCATTACTCTTGACTTGACTGGACTGAAACACCTAGAGATCAGTAAATCACACTTTTGGATGTGTCTATGAGGGAGTTTCCAGATGGCATTGACATGTGGGAGAGCAACTGAGGAAAAATGACCCAGCCTGGATGTGGGCAGCGCTATCTAAAAGGCTGGTGCCCCTGGATGGAATAAAAGTGAAGAAAGAGAAAGCCAGTGTGGGAATTCTCTCTCTGTTTCCTGGCCACCATGTTGTGAGCTGCTATGTTCCACCACTCCCTCCTCACCACAATGAACTAAAACCTCTAAAATCCTGAGCAAAAATAAATCTTTCCCTCTTTAACTTGTCTTGCTGGGGTGTTTTGCCACAGCAAAAAAAGTCTTACTAATATACAGTCTAATGGAAACGAAATATGTGAACATTGCAAGGGCGGGACAGTTAAAGAACAAGTTAGAGAAGAGATCTGTGCTCTAGTCTCAAATATAAATCTGATTTACTTTTTTTCTTTTAGATTCAGAGATGCCTATAATGTAGGAATGTTTGGAAGTCAAAATATTCCAAATCAGGTAACAAATATTTTTAAAGTTCTTGAAAAAAAATAAATTGTCATAGTAATGAGCAGGTTAAAAAAAAGGCCCTGATCTTTAAGATTTGTCTTTTTTGTTTGTTTGTTTGCTTGAATAATTGCTCCAGAGCTCATTTTGAGCTGCCCATGTGACATTCCTGGACATGGAATTGGGAAGAAATACATGTATTAGTCACAAGAACCAACACAAACCCACTGATACAAGCACACCAATACTTCTACAGTGCCCATAATTGTAACCCAGGCTTCCAGACCATGCCAAAAAGAGAAATCAATGAAGATCAGGTTGAAGAAGCAAAAGATTTCTTTTGTGGTCATGGACATTGGTCTATTTGGGGAACAGTTTGTGTCTTAGGACATAGGAAATCTTGAAACAAAGAGGAGGAAAGTCTTGGGTCCCAGCATACCCTTATTCTTGCTGGGGAATGTCTGGCCTGTTTCAGTCCCTGCTTGCAGTCACAACATTATAAAGCAAGACACTGCTTCTCCTGAAAGAGTTTCTATGGCAACCTCACCCAGCAGGCAAAGAACTGCACTTTAAGCTTCAGCTGGGAGGTTGAGAGATAAAAATAAATTCTGATTAATCCAGGACCTATGTATGACTAAGACTCAGGAATTACCTGAAAATATAAAGCCAGTTAGGGTGAATGTTTGTATTTCTCTTGCCTTTCTTAAGAAAATAAAACCCACCAGCAAATGAACTGGTTTTCTGCCTCTATCATCACATCTCTGAAAAGCAAAGCAATTTCCACAAGGCTGGGTTTTGCTTGTGGCTTTTCTCTCTGAATGTCTCATCCCTGTACTTCATATTGCAAAAGATTTTGTGGCCTGGGAGTTGGCATGGCCCAAAAGGAAAACCTTATATCCACACCAGTGACACGTCTGTATTTCTTAATTTTTTTACCTTAAAAAACCACCTTCCCTGACAACCCTTATCAGTGAACAATGAGGCTCGAATGAAGTCATAGATATGGGGCATTTTTTTGGAAAAAGGAAAAGGTTCTATGCAAATGTAGGTTGTGATGCTGACGATTATTAATATGCCTTGGGCTTAGGTGGTGGAGGAACTAGGAACAAGCAGGGCTGTCCTCAGAAGCAGGAAGGCAGGCAGGCAGGCCACTGATGCTCACAGGTGGAACCTCCATTCTTGCTGTACCCACTCTGCCTTGTTAATCCACAGTGATTTTCCTCTTCACTCCACCCACCCTCACCAAGATGTTCTCTTCTCCCGACTCCACTCCCTCAGTCCAGATCTGCTCCTGATTGTCTGTCTGCTGCTGCTCTGTGTTGGATGCCATGAGCATGTCGTGTTTTTCCTTTTCAACTCTGCAGCCCACTGCCTTGCTCAAGGCATATTAATTTTCCCCTCCATGTTCCAGGGCTGTGGCCTATTTACCTCTGTTCTCTTTAGTTGTTGTCTCCTTTGGAGGCTTTTATTCTATGCTCCCCTCCATCTTTAGTGCAGAGAGAAGGCTCCTTGACAGTCAGTAAATCAGACTAAGAGGTCTTTAAAATTTGGGAGAGGTAGTTTTATTTTTTTTTTTCAATTGTCACATTTTATATTTTCACCAGCAGTTTAGGTGAGATCCAGTTTCTTTCCATCCTTCTCAATTTTGGTGTTGTCCCTCTCTTTTATTTTAGCTGCTCTAAGTAGTATCTCACTGCAGTTTTAATTGGTGATGGGTAATGAACATCTGTTCTTGTGCTTTTTTTGCCATCTCTGTCTCCTCTTTGATGAAATATCTGCTTATCTCTTCTGCACATTTCATAGTTGTTACATTTTTTAATGTCTATTTTTATTTTCAAAATTTTTTAATATAGTCTGGAGACAAAGGCTTTGCAGATCCTTTGTTTGCAAATATTTCTTCCCAGTATATAGCTTGCCTTTTAATCTTTGTAACAAGGTCAACCACAAGGCAACATTTTAGGAATGTTTCCTGTAAATACTGTACTCTTTTTGACACATCCAGCAAACCTTCCCTGAGGCGGAAGATCTTCATTGTTTCCTCTCAAAGTTTTATGGTCTCACTTTTTACATTTAAATCTATGAAACATTTTTCATTAATTTTTGTATCTGATATGGGGCTACTGAAAAGATTCATTATTTTCACTGGTAGATTGTTCCATTACCATTTATTGAAAAAGAAAAATCTACTCCATTGCATTGTTTTTCGCCCTGTGAAATATGAATTGGCCATATTTATGTTAGTCTATTTCTGGGTTCTCTATTCCAATTTGTGGGTTTAGTCCTCCTCCAATATCACATTATCTTAGTTATTGTATGTACATAATAAGTCTTAGCACCAGGTAGAGCGATTCTCCTGTAACTTTTTCTTTTTTTTAAATGGTTGATCTGTTTCATTCCTTTGCCATTTCATATGAAGTTTGTAATAAGACTATCAATTGATATCTTTACTAAATCGAGTCTCACATTTTATGCTTCTCCACTTACAAAGATATTCTTTGATATCTAACATCAAGAAGTCTCCATTTTTGAGCATATGTGCCTATATATGTTTTGTTAGAGTTGCACCTAGGTACTTTTTATTTGGGGAGAGCAATTGTAATGGTACTGTTTTTAATTTTTGTTTTCCACTTTTTTTTGGTTTTAGTGGTACTGGGGCTTGAACTCATGGTCTATACCTTGAATCACTCCACTAGCCCTTTTTATGTGATGGGTTTTTTTGAGATAGGGTCTTACGAATTATTTGCTCCAGGCTGGCTTTGAAACTCGATCCTTCTGATCTCTGCCTCCTGAATAGCTAGGATTACAGGCATGAGCCACCAGCTCCTGACATTTTTATTTTTTTTACGGTACTGGGTTTTGAACTCAGGGCCTTGCACTTGTCAGGCAGGCACTCTGCCACTGAGTCACATACCCAGCACCCATGTGGTCATTGCTAGTGTGTGGAATACAGTTCAACTTTGTGTGCTGATCATGTGTCCTGTTTACTTGCTGAACTTCCCCATTGGTTCTGTGAGCTTTTCTGTTGAGATTTCTTATGTAGATAAACTTACCATCTAAAAATTCAGACAATTCTATTTCATTCTTTCCTACCACTGTGCCTTTCATTTCCTTTTCTTCCTGCTCTAACTAGGAATGCCACCACTCTGTGAAACAAGATTGTAAGAGTGGACCTCCTTGCTAAATTCCTAATCTGAGGAGGGGAGCGTTTAGGCTCTGATTGTTAAGTATGACGTTAGCCATAGATTTTTTTTAGATGTCCTTCATTAAGTGGAGAAAGTGCCACTCTATTCCTGGTTTTATGAGAGTTTTTTCTTGTTATGAATGGATGTTGGATTTTTGTCAATTCCTTTTCTGTGTCAATTGATTCATTTTCAAATACTGAATCAGTGCTTCTGGTTTATTTCAGCCCTTACTCTAGTTGGTTTGGAATATAATTCTTTTATATATTACTGGATTTTGTAGGCTAGTATTTTATTTATTTATTTATTGGTGGCACTGGGGTTTGAACTCTGGGCCTCACTCTTCCTATGCAGGTGCTCTTACTGCTTTGAGCCATTCTACCAGCACGTTAGCATCTTTCTTTTTTAGTATTTTTGCTTCTAAGTTTATAAGAACTATTAGTCTCTAGTGTTTATTCTTATTTTCACTATATTTGTCTGGTTTGGCATTAGGGTAACAACTGGTCTCATACAATAAGTCAGGAAGTGCTTTCTTTTCAAATTTCTGAAAGAGATTGTAAAGTTGATGCTAATTTATTTTTTAAATGTTTAGTAGAATCTTTAGCAAAACCATCTTGACGTTGGAAGAACTCTTTCTTGGAAACTTTCAAGTTATAAACTCAACTTTTAAAATAGTTCTAGAACTACTCACGTGATCTATTTTAACATTGAGTGAGAACCTTATCATTCATGGAGTCCAAAATGTGAGTTTTTCGGAAGGCAGGACTTGAAGCAAAAGTTTATAGGTTATTTAAACCAGTGCGGCTGATATGAAAATAAGTAAAAAGGCTCCTCAAAAACTAAAAACAAAACCACCATATGACCCAGCTATAACACTCCTAAGTATATACCCACAGGAGTGTAAGTCAGCATGCAGTGGAGACACCTGCACACCCATGTTTATTGTAGCACTATTCTCAATAGCCAAGCTATGGAATCAGCCTCCGTGACCATCCACAAATGAGTGGATAAAGAAGATGTAGTAAGATACACATAATGGAGTGTCGTTCAGCCACAATGAAGAACAAAATTGTCATTTGTAAGAATGTAGATGGAACTGGAGATCATCATGTTATGTGAAATAAGCCAGACTCTGAAAGACAAGTAATACATAGTTTTGTTTTGTTTTGTTTTTTGTAATATGAACAATCTAGATTAAAAAAAAAAAGACATGAAAGGAGAAGGGGGACTATTTGGGAAGAGGAAGGGGACCAGTGGGAGGGGGACAAGAGTGGGTAATGGGGATGAATATGGTCAAAGTACATAGATATGGGTGAAAATGTTATAATGAAACCCAATATTTTGTACAATTGATATATGTTGTTAAAGAAAAAGAACGAAAAAGGTTTATGGTTTATTACATAATTAAGTGTGTAATCCCTGGGAGTGGGAGTGAGGGGAAGGGAAGTAAGACAGGAGAGGAGGGAGAACCAGAATCAGGATGTGTTACAGAATTAATATGAAGCAGGACTAGGTGCTGGAGTTCCTCCAAAGTTAAAAATAACTGTTTCTTATGAGCGTTTCTCTGGGGGAGGAAGAGAGAAAAATTTACTCACCAGTGTCCTGTCCTTCTTTATTGGTCAGAGTTTCTCAGGGTTCATCTCTTCTGTTCTTCTGAGCAGCTTGTATGCAAGTGCCCAACTGGTTCAGTGGTGTCACTTCTTGTGTTGGCAAGGTATTCCCTGAACAATAGGGGTAACTGGTCCCAACGCAGGCATGATGCAAGGCAGTGTCACACGGGGCCTGCATGAAGTTGGTCATTTGAGCAGAGCTGGTTGTCACAGTGAGTAGGACTGGAACAGGCAAGATGGTGAAACTAGCAAGATGATTAAGTGATGCAGAAGAGGTGTCTGTGACAGTTAAAATGTAAGAGAAAAGGCTTAACAATATAGTAGGAAGGTTCCTCAAAAATCAACAACGGGAATACTATGTGACATAGCAATCCCTTTAAAATCAATCTGTCAGAAACATCTGCATCTCCAGGTTATTGTAGCAGTATTCACAAGAGCCAAGATATGGAGTTGTCCTAAATGTCCTTCAACAGATGAGTGAATAAAGACAATGTGGTATATGTGCACAGTCATAAAAATGAATACCTGTCACTTGCAACAAAGTGGATGCAGGTAAAGGACACTTTGTGACATGAACTAAGACACCCACAGAAGTACAATGATCCCAGTCATATGTGGAATATAAAATGTTGATCTCATAGAAGTAGAAGCAGACCAGTGGTCAGTAGAGGGTAGGGAGGGGAAAAGAAGGGGACAGGGAGAGTGACTGGTTAACTGGTACAAAGTTACAGTTAGACAGGAGGAATAAGCTCTAATGTGCTCTCACACAGTAGGGTGACCTTAGTCAACAATAATGTATTACATATATCAAAATTATTGTTATGAGAGAGGATATTGACTGTTTCACTACAAAGAAATGGCAGATATACCAATTACCCTGATTTGAGCGTTACACAATGTGTGCATGCATTGAAATATCACATTTTACCTGATAACTTTGTAATTATTATAGGCCAATTAAAAATATAAAATTTAAAAATAAGTCAGTAGTTAAGTTTCAAGAAATCTCAAAAAAGTCTTTTACTATTTGCATTTAGTCTTTGCTTGAAAAGTAAATAAAGTTTGACTTGACTCCAACTTCCTTCCTTTGTTCAACTAATCTTCACCTTTGCAACCATCATCTTCTATTTCCTTGGTACGTATGTCTCCTCCGACTTACTCCACTCTATGTTCAATCTGGCATGCAGGCTGTGAAGTACTGGTATTTTTGGCCAGTTTGCTCCACTTAGTGTCAAGGTTGTCCTCTGTGTGCCGTATCTAGCAGTGTCCCCAGCCTCAAACCACTGGATGCCATTAGCACCTGCCTGTGATTAAAATGTCTCTAGATATTGCTTAACATCCCTGGAGGACAAAATTGACCCCAGTTGAGAAGTTCTGGTTTAATTCTTCATTTCATTGAATCACTTTTTTTTTTTTTTGTAGTACTGGAGCTTGAATTCAGTGCCTTGAGATTGCTAGGCAAGCACTTGAACCAGGCCATCAACACTTTTTGCTTTGGTTATTTTCCAGCTTTTTGTCTGGGACCAGCCTTGGACTGTGATCCTCCCAGCCCATGTAGCTACAATTACAGGCAGTACCACTATTCTTGGCTTATTTGTTGAGATGAGGTCTTGCTAGCTTTTTGCGAGGCTGGCCTTGAATCAAGATCTTCCTGATCTCCACTTCCCATGTGACTGGGATTATAGGTGTGCACTACTTTGTCTGACTCATTACATCCCATTTGATAGTAGATGCATGAGAAGGGTTGCAACAGAATATAAATTTTTTGAGATCTTGTATACCTGAAATCTTTATTCTGAACTTATGTTCATTTGCTAATTTAGCTGAGTGTAAAATTGTAGACTGAATAGTAGTTTTAAATCTTTTGCTGTACTATCTTCTTTCAGTGTTGTTGCTAAGAAGTCTTATGCATTCATGTTCATTTATTTTTTATTTTGGCAATTATTTAGTCATCAATTGCTACACAATACTCTCTGTAACTTAGTGGTTAAAACATCAATCATTTTATTATTTTCCATGACTCAGTGGGATGATTGGGGCTTATCTTTCTCACATGGGGCCTCCTTTTAAAATTTTTTTGGCATAGTGGGATTTGAACACAGGGCCTACATCTTGAGCCACCCCACCAGCCCTTTTTTTGTGCTGGGTTTTTTTGAGATAGGGTTTCTCCAACTATTTGCCTAGGCTGGCTTTGAACCGCAATGTTCCTGATCTCTGCCTCCTGAGTAGCTAGGATTACAGGTGTGAGCTGCTGGCACCTGGCTATTTGGGGCCTTTTGTGTTGTTTCGTCCAGGTTAGAGGGCAGGGAGCAGATGGGGTAGAACATCCAACATGGCTTCACTTACGTTCCTACAAATCTGACCAGGTGGCTGGAAAGATGAGCTTAGCTGGCACACTGGAATGGCTGAGCCTCTCTGTGTTTTCACATAGTCTGAGATCTCTCTGTCCTCATGGCCCCTTCAGTATGGTGTATCCAGTAGGGTACCCATCTTCTTACATGGCAGCTCAGGATTTCCCAAACTACAAATGTAAGAGGGAGTCGAAGTGCCACGCAGATCCTGTGAGCAGGGACTATGTCAACTGGGTTTTGGGAACCATGGTTCATTGTGCAAAGTCTTTGGAAACTAGGTACTGAAGTCACCACTTTTCTCTTTCCCTGGTACTTTTTCTTATTTTCCGAGTCTATTTTTAAAGCTTTCCATTCTTATTTATTGGATACAGTAACCTCTCTTTTCTCTCTGAGCATATTAATATCCTATCTTTTGTCCTGACTTCTTTTGACTTTGTTTTCTTCTAGTTTGGTTTTTTGTTGCTGACTGGAAACTTTCTGCAACTGTCTGGTGATCCCGAACCATCCCTTAGAGTGAAGCTCTGAAAGACAGATTGGAATCTCAGGCAGAACAGTTGTGCTTTGCAAATCATTGTCTTCACTTTCTTTTACAGCCAGGCGCCAGTGACCCACACCTGCAATACTAGTTACTCAGGAGGCTGAGATCACGAGAATCCTGGTTCAAAGCCAGCCTGGACAAATAGTTTGTGAGACCCTATCTCAAAAAAAAAAAAATCACAAAAAAGGGCTGGTGCAGTGGCTCAAGGTGTAGGCCCTGAGTTCAAGCTCCATACCAAAAAATCAAAAATGTCATTTTCAGAGCTCTTTTTTGCAGTATTTCCCTTCAGAGGATTTGTCTGGTAGCCACCATTCTTGAGACCTGACTGTTGAAGGGGGCTGGGTACCCAGAGTTGGTCACCTAGACTTCCAGACTCTTACTCTTTTCAGTATGGAGCCTCTTCTCTGTACTCCACTAAACTGGTATCCAATCTAAACTCAGACCCTTGGCTTGGCTTTCCCGAGAATAATCTAGTTCCTTCTGCTATTGAGAACAGGAGTTCCCTGGCTTCTCATATTGGGAGAGAGGGGCCAAAGACCAACTATCCATGATACAAACCTCCCTCCTAATCTTCCTGGTGCTGGCCCTCCCCTGCTTCCTGTCTTTGTATCTGATGCCTCTGACTTCTGAGCTCTTTTCTGTTGCTCTTTGCTCTCTCTTTTATTTCTCCATATGGGTTTATAACTTTTGCTGTTATTTTAGGGAGAACTCAGGAGAGCAGGCAGACAAACTCATGTTTAATTCACCACATATAACTCAAAGACTCTACTTTTCTAAAGTCCTAGTTGTATTTATGAGTCATTTCCTTCAAGATCAAAGAATTTCGCTAATGGAAAACTCTATCTAACCTCATTCTGGCCTGCTGAATGTCCCAGCCATTCTCCACTCTGACTGTATAGAAACCATCTATGTATCTCTGAAATGTGCTGATGCCTGGATTCTACCCCAAATAATCTCTGAGGTGGACATGTGCAATAAATAATAGCCAGGATTGAGAATCAGTAGTTTGGTAGTGGTGGGGGGGTCTTAGTTCCCTTGTGCTGCTATATCAGAATTCCTGAGCCAGAGTAGTTGATAAAGAATAGACACTTATTTCCCACAGTGTGGAGGCTGGGAAGTGCAAAATAAGGTGCTGGATGGTTTGGTTGTCTGGTGAAGGCTGATCTCTGCTTTCAAGATGGTGTCTTGATGCTGCAGCATCCAGAGGAGAAGGAAGCTGTATCTTCACAAGGTGATAGGGTGAAGGCAAGCGAGTCAAATGCTACATAAAGTCTCTTTTTATGAGGGCTTTAATCTTACTTATGAGAGGTGGAGCCTTATGACCTAGTCACCACTTAAAGGCTCAATGTCTTAATACATGATATTGGCAACACCTAAATTTTGGAGAGGACATATTGCATAGCAGGAGATGATGGTGGTGCTGGGGTGGTAGTGTTTGAACTCTGAGCCTTTGACTTCAAAGTTGATGGCTACACATACACACACTATACTTTCTCATTGGGTTCACATGCAAAGTTCCCCATGCCTAGGTCACCTTCTGGGAGTGAAGTATTCAGGCTGTTCCTATCTGCTCTGATTGTTTGCTTTCCTGCTCTGTTTTAATCAGAATTACTACAGATCTTAAAAACACTGGGGAGGGGGTCTACTATCTGGAACCCCAGTTTCAATTCCCTATGAAGTAAGAAGTTTTCGTTCTATCTCTTCTCCACTTATGCTTGTCTGAGCTAACAGGAGGCCTTTTGAAGTAGAATGAATGATAGAGGGCAAGTTGTGGAAGGAAAGAAAAAAAAGTTTTGGCAGTCCTGGGGTTTGAACTTGGGGTCTCACATTTGCTAGGCAGGTGCTCTATCACTTGAGCCACTCCCCCAGCCCTGTTTTGTGTTGGATATTTTGGAGAGAGGGTCTCATGAGCTATTTGCCCAGGCTAGCCTCATACCTCAATCCTCCCCATCTCTGACTCTTGAGGAGCTAGAATTATAGGCATATGTCACCAGTGCCCTGCAGGAAAGGAAAAATTTTGATTGTATGATCTCCCAGACTCTCTAGACTTCAGGAATTTGACTTTCCCCAGTCTTTGTAGAGATATTTCAAATTAAGTATTGCATGTAAAGGTTAATTGAAAAGTTTAATTGTTGTTTTCAAAAGATTGAAAATGTGTAATGACTTTGTAAGCCATTAAGACAGGTTTATAAATTAACATCCAAATCAACACATCAGGTTCAGTCTTTATAAACAGTCTAGGAAAAAAGTAAGACAATCATTTAACTCTACCCTTGGACCTGGCAATGGGATGTCCACAAGAAGGTATTAATTTTTTTTTTTAAGATTTTGACATTCTTTGGCCATTCAGTGATGGGATCTACATTGGTGGGGATTTAAAAATATAATTTTCCTAAATTGAATACTTTACTAGTGGTCTGAATATTTATGTCTTGATATATAGCATGAGGGTCATGAGTTTCTTTACAACTGGGTATGTGGGATGTAACTTCTGTAAACAGACCATCTTCAGGCCCCACAGTGCATGCATGTGGTCTGTGTTTATGTCCCTAATGACATCATTGCTCTGTCATTGCCAGGTGCATGGCTGGTGCCAGCGCACGTTCTGCAAGTGTCCATTTATTCAGTTAAAATAGTTACTGAGTTTTTGAGCACTCACTCTCTACCTGGAACTCTACTAATTGATGGGAATAAAGCAGTGAACAAGACAAATAAAGGTTCCTTCTATGATGAGCTTACTGTTTTGTTTTGTTGAGACAGGCTCTCACTATGTAGACCAGGCTGGACTTGAATTTGTGAACCTCCTGCCCCACCTTCTAGTGCAGGGATTACAGATGTGAACTACCACACCTTGCTTGCTGAGTTTACATTCTAATGAGACCTAGGTGTGTGGTTTCTATGTTTGTCCCTGTATATATATTTTTTTTTTGGTCAGGGTACTTCATTTGTCTGCCGGCCCTAGGATCCTGAAGATACAGGCAGGCTACCAGGATGTCCTTTGAAATGAAAATCCAAGATTTTCTTTGAGAAAAAGCAAGAGTAGTTTTGGTTAAGCCCCTCAGACACCAAGATGTTTGAATCTACGCGAACAGAGGAGAGTGTCACTTATCTCATTAAATTACATCTGCCAAATGACCTTTCTAAAAGAAATGGCAGTATTCAAAATTCAAATTCAACTTTTAAAAATTTCTTCCCTCTGTCTGGGATTAGCACTATTATTGCTCATTGCTCTCTTAGATTGTCAAGATCAGTGAGGGCTGACTGCACCAGAACTGTGTTATTCCCTGTCCCTTACATTCCTGAGCCAACCCAGACACTAACCACGACCCTCCTCAATGACATTCAGCCGGCAACAGAACAAGTCTGAACAGCTCTCTGCTGTGCGACAGTTCTGTTCTGGGAGCATTTTTCTAAGAAGCATTTTCTCTAGCCTCTTTTGAAGATGTCTGCACTCAGGGACTTGCACTTGCTAGGAAAGCACTCTTCCACTTGCGCTACACCCTGAGCCCTTTTTCTTTTTTTTTTTTTTTAATTAATTTAATTTTTATTGTGGCATTTACCAAAGTTCCTACAATGCATCAAATATATAGTATTTGAATTCACCCCCTCTGTCATTCTCCTTTATGCTCCTCTCCCCCCATTCCTGGAATAGTTTCAATAGGTATCATTTGTTTTCATTACATACATGGATACATTTTTCAGATAAAGTTTTTTTTTCTGGGGCTGGTCTAGGACTACAATTCTTCCACCCATGGCCCCTGTGTAGCTGGGATTACAGATATAAACCACCACACCTGGTTTAATTTTTTAGATGGGATCTGGCTAACTTTGGGGGGAGGGACTGAGTTGGCTTTGAATCGCAATCCTCCTGATCTCTACCTCCCAAGTGGCTGACATTACAGGTGTGCACTACCACACCTGGTCCTTGGCTATTTTTTAGTAGGAGAACCAAGGACAAAGGACCTTGACTTTCTAGCCTGGGTAGGTGGCAGGGAGCTTGTGTTCTGCCCTCACCCTTTACTCAAAACTCAGCTTTCTGGGAACAGAGCTTCCTGAGGGTGGACAGGCAGGCTGTTGTGAACATGTGGTGCTTCCTGCTGTCTGCTGCTGTCTTTATGTATGAACTTGTTTTCCATGATGAAACCTTAGTGCAAATAAGCATTAAGTATTTTACAGGCTACAAATGGATTTCATTGGTTTGCCCGGGCCTCAGCAGTAGCTGGAGGATGAATCACACAGAATCACTTTCCTTGATCCTTCTCTAACAAACAGAAATCATTAACCAGCCCAGGTTACTATTTACAAATCCTAGTGAATGCTTTTAGATTTAAGTAACTACTGTTTTCTATTGCCATGATGATATATCACCAATCTTGAAATTGCATTTAAAACATACACCACCCTCCCAATCTGAGAACTGACAGAGAGAGTTCCTGTGCCAACAAGGGCCCCTACTGAGGTCAGAATTAAAACCTCCCAGGTAACTAATGCACTTAACCTATGAGCACTGTGGCCCGGTGATTTCCAGCAGTGATATGAGCTCACTGGGCAGTGCACTGAATTCTCCACAGCCCTCCCGATCACTTTCTCTTAATTAGACTTCATTATTTCTTCCATGTAACAGAAGAAGACAGAAGCTTTTCATTGCTTGAGATTGGACTTGAAGACTTTCTTTCTTTTCTCTTTCTTTCTTCCTTCCTTCCTTCCTTTTTCTTTATCTTGGCTGTGCTGGGGTTTTTTTCATCTTGCAAAACTGGAACCGTATGTGCATTACACAATGACTCCCTATTTTTACTTCCACCACCCAGTTTCTGTATTTATGATTTTGACTACTTTAGATATCTCAAATTAGTAGAATCACATTGGTTGCGACTAGCTTATTTTTACCAAAATAATGTCTTCAATGTTCATTCATATTGTAGCATATGATAGGATTTCCTTACTTTAAAAAATTGTATAATATTCCCCTGTGTATCTACACTACCTATTGTTTATTCCTTATTCAGACATGAACAACTGGGGTGTCACTACCTTTTGGTTATTGTGAATAATGCTACAAAGAACATGGGTGTACAAAAATCTCGTCAAGACCCTGCTTTCAATTCTTTTGGATTTTACCCCAAAGTGAAGTTTCTGGATCGTAATCAATTTTTGACTTTTTTTTTTTTTTTTGGCAGCACTGGGGTTTGAACTCAGGGCCTCAGCTTGCTTGGCAGGTGCTCTTACCACCTGAGCTACTCTGCCTGCCCTCAATTTTTGATTTTTTAAGGATCTGCTAGGCTGTTTTCCCTAGCAGCAGCACCATTTGACATTCCCACCAGCAGGGTACAAGGGCTCTAGTTTCCCTACTTCCTCACCAACACTTGTTATTTTCTGTTCTTTGATCATAGCTGTCCTACTGGGTGTGAGGTGCTTAAAACCTGTGTCTTCTGTCAGCACATCCAGTGTGGATCACATGACAACATAGAAGCTGTACTTTGTCACACCAGCCATAGCTACTGCAGAAAGCACAGGACAAGCCACTGTAGAAGGATGTGGCTCTGAACCTAAGGGACTCACCCTAATGGTCAGAACGGTTCACACAGCTAGTTAATTCATTTTGATTGGCAGATAATATTCCAGTATAAATGAGTATCACGTGTTGTTTTTCTTTATATTCATGATGTAATGTTTGGGTTGTTTTTATACTTGGTGATCATGAACAGTGCTGGAGTGACAAGTGGACAGATCTTTTGGGTATATCACTGGGAGCAGAACTTCTGGATCCCGGTAGTAAGAAAACCACCACTTACCATCTGGCACAAGGCAACCCATTGTGAGATACTGCTCAGTAGCTTTCCAGAGAGGCTGAACTATTTTATACTCACGTGCACTAGCTAGGTATGAGGTTTTCATGTTCAACTGCCAACTTTTTTTATAAGAATAATGCTTACTCAGATATCTCCACATTTTGATTTGCATTTCATTACAAGTAATATTACTCATATTTTACTAACTTATTTATAATTTGAAAATTTTTTTGACAATGGCCATTGTTTATTGAAATCATTATCATGTATTAAAAAAAAAAGATGGTTTGCTCAGGAACAGTACAGTGCTGTTGTGAATTGAACTGTTTCCCCAAATCTACACGCTAAAGCCCCATCCCCCAGTATGATGGGATTTGGAGATGGGACTTTGGGGAAATAATTAAGTTTAGATGAGCTCATAGGGTGAGAGCCTCGGGATGGCCTCATAAGAAGCAACACCTAGAACTTGCACTTCTCACACAAAAAAGAGGCCATGTGAACACCTGTGGAGAAGGCAGCCATCTGCAGCCTCAGGGGAAGCCCTCACCAGGAACCAACCACGCTGACATCTTGATCTTGGATTTCTAGTTCCCAAACAGTGAGAAAATAAATTTCTCTTCTTTAAGCCACTTTTTTTTTTGTTTTGTTTTTCGAGACAAGTTCTCAAAAAAGTCCCAGGCTGGGCTGGAACTCACTATGTAGCTTCACAATAATCCTGCCCCAGCCTTCTGGATGCTGGGACTGTGGTTGTGCACCTCCATACCCACCTAGTATATGATGTGTTTATGGTAGTCTCAATCCGTGGTGACTTTATAGCAGACTAAGGCAAGTAACCATCATTGCTTTCTCCCCAAACCTGGTCCAGTGTCTACTTCCACCAACGATGGTGAAGACATCTATTCTGTCACAAAGCTGCCAAGCTCAAAAATCTTACTGATCAGCAGAGGACCAGAATAAAAGGCTATCATCAATAATGCATTGTCTTCAGTAGCTAAAATCTAGGCTAAATAAAGATGTATTCAGACACAACTCTTAGGAATGGGGTTTGGAAGTAAAGATTTCTGAGACTTTCCAGGGCTAAATGTGGACGGTTCCTGGGTTGTCCTGCCAGAAATAGAAAGCCTGATTATCTTGCACATTGTTACCTAATGAGCCTCTGATGTCTCCTTCCCAGTCTTCCAGAACAGATTCCAAAATTGCTCTGAAGACGTGAAGATTTTAAGCTGGTTTCACCATACTATTGGAATCTATAAATTTAGCCTCTGCCCACATTCTTGGGAGAAAATCATTTCTGTTTCCGATGCCTGGAAGGAGAAAAAAAACAGGTTGCTTTCTGGTCAGCCCTGCAAACTTCCCCTTTAGATGCGCAGAGGAGGGAGGGAATGTCTTGTTTCAGGCCCATATTGACTTCCTGGTCGTGCCCGATACCTGCCTGTGGACAGACTTACTGGCTGTGGATCTGTAAGGCTCAGCTAGTAGAAAAGAGCCCGAAAACAATTACCTGAAAATGCATTGTTTGTGTGAGTCCAAGACAAAAAAAAAATGCAGCTTTTAAGGCTGTCATTTACTGCGATCCAGCCAGTCTAGGTACTGGAGAGATCTTACAGTCACTAGACTCTTGATTTGCAGATAAAAGGCATAAGACCTGTGTGTGAGGGGAAGAAACAGAGCACTGCTGTTGTTAAGACATGGAGTGAGGTGGAGGTTGAAGGAACACCCCACAGAGCTGCCTTGCTATCTTTTGGTAAGCTTGATTTGTCCCCTCCTTGGTGTCTGTTCAATGATTGGGTACTGGGCTTGGTGCAGGTCATAAGCAGAGGCTGCTGGGTGGTGTTATAATAATTATTCTTCATTTTCTCCCTAACGGTAGGCTCTAATCCCAAGCCTTCCTTGCACAATGAACGTTGAGCTATTTCATTGTCATTCAGTGTGCCCTACCTTGTGTTTCTTTTTCCACATTCAGGGTCTTGCATTAAGGGACAGTTCTCATGCATTCTGCACCCCAGCACCTTCTCAGGCATATGGTGTGATAGACAAGAGCACAGGTAGTGTACTCTGCTTCAGAGCAGAAAAGGAAAGATAAGGTAGGCAACAATGTGGCACTAGAATCCTCCCAGGAATGGGAAAAGGACTGAAGGGACAGATTAGCTGAAGTCCCAAGGTGGCATAAGGTTAAAGGACAGCTATTAGCTAAAGTGGTTTTCATAGGGGAAATCCACAAGAATAACGGACAGACATAACACCGTGAGGAGAAAGTAGGAGTAAGTCATCTTCAGGAATTCAAGCAGACAAAAGGCAGAATCAGGGCATCTTCTCAGCAGTAGCAGGTGCGTGAGTTCCGCTTCCAGTCCTTGAGGACGGAAGGATGGATTGTTAAGAAGGTAGCATCCTTGATTCAGAAGGCCTAGCTTCGGGAGTAGCTGTTGGATGTATGAGTTCTGGAATTAACTTCCCTGGATTTGTAGCCCAAACATTTACTAGGTGCTTCAGTTACTTCATTCGATGTATAAAGATATAAATGGTACATACTTCACAGGGTCATGGAAATTAAATGGAATAATCCCTGTGAACCAAAAAGAACAGTCGCTAGCATATGTAAGTGTTAAATAAAGGCAGGGTGCTATTCTTGTTTTTATGAAAGCATTACAACTAATATAAGACTGATCCATATGGAACTGATGATATCTCAGTTTACTATCTACAAAAATGGATGATTTCTTATGGTAAAATTTCTATCAGTCATGTTTCCTAAATGGGTAAATCAGGCATGAAAACAAGAGTATTATCTACCACTTATTCAGGGATGTTTTGAATTAATCCTTTTAGCAGTATAAGGCACATCTTATTAGACCCATTTGACATAGGAAGAGAGTGAGGCTCAGAGAATTAATGGGGTCTGGTCACAGGGTTAACTCCTGCTTGACAGAGAAAACTCAGTCTTTCCTAATAATGATGATGATGAAAATAGACAATATTTTCTATTGGGATCTACTTTGTTCAAGACATTTCTTTCAGTCTTTAACACAGCTGGCTAGCATCTTTATTTTCTGTTTATATGAATTTATACAGAATCTTTCAAACAAAATCCTAGAATGCTGCCCTGCCAAGTGGTTTAATCATGATGAGGATATTATTTTAAACCTAAACTAATGACACAACTCATTTTGGGGGTTGTTTCCACCACAAAAATTAGGATAATATGCAATAAAGATATAGAAGAAATCTTAAAAGAGTATTTAAAAACAAATTCAAGAACACCTTTTTTTTTTTTTCAACTGTTGTTGTACTGGTGGTGTATTGTGACATTTACGAAAGTTCTTACAATATGTCCTAGGTGAACTCACCCCCTCTACCATTCTCATATAGGGGCTTTATGTATATCAATTTATAATCTCATAATAGCTCTATGAGACAATATTCTTATTCTCATTTTATAAAGAAACTGAAGCACCAAGAAGACATTACTGATGAGAGTCTGCCAGGATTTGAACCCTGGTTCACAATGATTCTTCAACTGGACAAACTCAGCAGAAGAGATGCCACTTCAAGAAATGAAGAAGAGTGGAAAGGAGAAGGGGTAGATAGGAAATTCTAGGTATATGACCTTGACCCAAGAGATCTGGATATTTTGCAATTTAAGAAAACAGGCAGCATGGCTCACCAACACAGTTTGATGAGGGCTTCAGAGGGTTGGAAAGGAGTTCAAGTTCCTACAGAGGCTAACCTGGGATCACAATACCTCAAGGGCTTCGTCTGCCCCCATGGCCCGGGGATCCTCAGATAGACCTTGCAGCTTCTGTACCTTCCACTGCAGGAATTTTTTCCTTCTGTGGCCAGTGGGTTGGCCAGTGAGGTGCTCTTCTGGGACAAAATGAGGAGTGGAGTGTAGGGCATCACAGGCCAGATGGATAGCGGGAGATGAATTAGGTAAGGGGTAGAGGAGCACAGAGTCCTCCAAGGCCTGGGGGGCTGTGGCTGAGTCTGAGCTCCTCTGCTGTAATGGCTGGTCCTGAGCTGTATGGTGGGGCCTGAGCAGTGCTGGGAGAGGGATGGTTTAGGAACCACCCAGGCTGCCAGTGAGAGCCCGAGCCCAGAATTCTGCATTGTGATGATTGTCTTTACCATCCGGTAGCCAAGTGATTCTGGGAAAACCAGTTCATCTTTCTAGGCCTCCTTTTTTTGTAAAATGCAAGTTTTGCTCTTGTTTTTACCTCCTAATTCTTTTGTGACTCTCATTCTCTGAATCTGTGCTCCTCTTGAGAAGGCGAGTCATGCTCCATTGCCAAACCTGTCATAGACTGATCAGTGTGGACTGGACACTGGTGGCTCACACCAACTACACTGGTAGGCTGAGATGGGGAAGATCTTAGTTCCAGGCAAACAGTTCATGAGACCCCATTTCCAAAATAACCAGAGCAAAAGCAACAGAGCGCCCGCTTTGCAAGAGCAAAGCACTGAGTTCAAATCCTAGTCCCACAAAAAAAAAAGTTCTGAGTGTGTGAGCCAAGCCATTACTGCTCTCCTCCTTAAACCTCCACCTCCCCAATCTCTTTATAAAGGATGCAGTGGCTAGGCTGCAACAGTCCATCCTCATTGCAGCCCTAAGAAGTACATATTATTTTAATCTTTGGGAAAAGAATCTGAGGCTCAGTAAGTAACGTATGCAAGAAGACCTCACTAGCAATATGCATTTCAAATTCAGACTGAGTTTTGCCTGTAAAATTTGCTGTTCATTAATAGGTTATGCTCCTGTACTTTACACGGGTTTCTACTGGCCACTGGACGAATACTGATTTTTCCTTCAGGGTGGGTGTGGAGGGCAGAAATGGTGTCTGAAGAGGAGGGTAGTTTCTGTGTTTGGGCCCATGCTGCATGGAGGCCTATGGAAGACAGCATTTACACTGTGGCCTCACTGCTTTTTAACTTTCCTCTAGTAGAACATCAAATGCAGCTTTTCTGCTAAAGATTTACAGAGAAGGCCAATAGGTAGCACTTGTTTTTTAAAGCATTGCATTTGCAGGCGATCACAGACGCTGTAACACATACACTCTCCGTGATTGGCTCTGCTCTCCTAGTAGCCTTGTCTCCTGTGGCCTCCCTGAACCCGTCCCCTGGGAGGCTGGACAGGAAGCTGTGGTGGGGTGTGTGGGGTGGCTGCAGTGGCTGCCTTTGCAGAGCCGACACTCAGTCAGAGTGGGCGGGGGTGTTCAAACTAAGAGGAAAACACAGCTATAATTACTTGAGAGTGTGGTGGGGGAGTGGAAAAAAAGTCCCCTCCTTGCACATCCTAGCCACCCGCCTACTGAAATCTGTCAATCACTCCTTCATGTATTCGTTCAGAAAATATCTAACACGTTCTTACTCTGTGTCAGGCACTGGTCTAGGCACTAAAGATCCAGCAATGAACAGAAAAGAGGCATGTTCTCTGCTCTCAGAAAAAGAATGTTTTCAGGGGAGAAAAGAAGTAATTCTACAAATAATACATAATGTAGTGTTAGGTAATAATGAGTGTCCTAAGGAACATAATTATGGTGTGGACTACAGAGTGACAGAGATGCAATTTTAAGTAGCGTACCCTGAGAGGCCTTCCTTAGGAAATGATGGTCACACAGACTCGTTGACAAGTCAAGGAGCGGGCTGGTGAACTGTCTGGGGAAGCATGGTCCAGGAGAGGGAAGGGAAGGTGCTGGGTTCTGAGACGAGCAGTAGAAAGCCAATGTGCCTGTAGTACAGGACCAAGCACAGAAGGAAGAGGGAATGAGTCAGGAGACAGACTTTGGATTTTGTTTTCAATACAGTGGGAAGCTGCTGGAACATTCTGAGAAGGGAATGGTACAGTGAAACTTCTGCTTGAAACCATCTCCTTGGCTGAATCTGTCACAAGGATGCAGGGGGACCAATGAGGAGGCTGTGGCAATGGTCCAGGCAAGAAGAGAGGCTATCTTAGACAAGGTAATAGGTCATGGTGGACAGATTTGGGGGTGTACAAAGATAGGACTAATAGCATTTGCTGATAGATGGGATGTGAGAAAGAGAAATTAAGACTGAACCCCTGGTTTTTGGTCCTACGGTTTGAAAACTGTAATAGGTGGAATAGTGTCATCCCAAAATGATCAAACCCTAATCCCTGGAACTAGTCAATGTCACCTTATTTGGAAGATGAGTTAATTCTACTTATATGGTAGCCATCTCAAGAAGATTATCTGAGATTATTCGAATAGGTCTTAAATGCCATCAAATGTCCTTTGTCAGAAAGAGGCAGAGGGAGGTGACACATGGAAGAGAAGGACACATAGAGGTGGAGGCCAAAATTATAGTGATGCCACCACAAGCCTAGAGTGCCATGCAGAAACAAAGTTGGAAGGGGCAAGGGACATAGTTCCCCTGAGGGTCCCCAGAGGGAGTAAGTTGTGCCAAACCCTGGACATCAGTCCAGCAAAACTGGTTTTCAGAGCTGGGTTTCCAGAGCTATGCTAAAATAAGTTTCAGATGTTTCAAGGCACCAAGTTGTAGTAAGTTATTACAACTGCCTCAACAATTAACATAAATGCAGGACAAAACACTATATCAAGATATAGGGCATCTATATGTATGTTAAACCACTGATAAGTGCCATGGGACATTTGCAAGCACTACAAAGTTTACAGGAAAAAACGGGAGGAACCTCTGTTGGGGAGAAGGAGAGGCAGACAGCAAGCGTGGACAGAGGGAGGGGCCGGAGGGTGGATGTCTTTGGGCAGTGGCGCCTGGGTCACAGATAAGCATCTTTCTCTGGTGCTGAGACAGGTCTACCAACTCGATCCAAATTGGATTTTTTATGCCTTAATTGGACTTTGCTGAAACTATGCTTTTCTTCTTCCAGTCTAAACTCAAGTCTTGAAATGACCCCTTGATTTAAATTAGATGGTCCTCCAATGCTGTTTTATCTCTGGTCAAATCGAGTTGACTTTGATTGGCTGGCAAATTCCAATTATCTGTCTGATTTGTTCGACTTTGGTTTTGTGCTGATGCCACAGGCAAGTGCGTCCATCTTTCTGTCTGCCTTCCCCCACCACCACCCGCCCCATCCTGTCTTGGAATTCCTGCAGTCTGGAGTTTAAGGCCTCTTATATACTTGAGGGTACAAGGATGTTTATTTATTACTGATCTCCAGTTATTCTTTTCATCTCCACTTGTCCTATTCAAACAGCAGTGTGTTCTCTGATTTTGGAATAACTATCTAATTGAACTTCCTATAATTTCATTATGGGCTCTGTTTCTTGAAAAAAATGAACCTTGAAATACTACAGTTACAGTAATAATTATTAGGCACTTTTACCAGATTATTTTTTATTCACTACGATGACTTTGCAAAATGAGTATTTTGGGGCAGGGCATTGTAGCTCATGCCTGTAATCCTAGCTATTAGGGAGGCTGAGATGGGGAGGATCACAGTGTAAGGCCAGCCTCGGGAAAAAGTTCATGAGACCCCAGCCCGACAAATAAGCTGGCCATAGTGGTATGCCTGTCATCCTAGCTACATGGGAGGCATAGGTAGGAGGATGGCTGTCCTGAGGCCGGTTCAAGAACTTATTTGAAAATAACTTATTTGAAAATAACTAAAGCACAAAGGGGCTGGGTTATGGTTCATGTGGTAGAGTGTCTGCCGATAGAAAGTTTAAGTCCCTGAGTTCAAACCCCCCAGTACATACCCCGCCCCCAAAAAATAGCAGTGTTCTGAATTTAGAGATGATAGCGAAGCTCTTTAAGGTTAAGGCTGTCTGGGCTCCAAATCAGTGCTCACTCTGCATCCCAAGACTATTTGGGCAGAGCGCTAGCTTGATCAGGTCAGGGCCATAACACTTCAAAAATCCCTCCTTTTGAGTTTCCATAGGCCTCTGCTCCTATTTTTCTGCTAGTCTTTGCTGCTTAACTATGGTGTGTCTCAAATGCATCCTTCTGTACTCTCCCCAGGCTTGTCTCCCTGCCCCTCATTGGTCCAAACCACTCTAACTCACCTCATTAACTGACTTTTTGGTGTATTTTAGAGAGACAAACTGTGTCTGAGGAGAGGACTCTGGGTTGGCAATCAGGGCTCTATATCATGGTGGCCTGGATTCAGTACTGGCTCTACTACTCACTGCTGAGTAACCTTGGCAGGTCAGTTAACTTCTGTGCCCAAGGTCAGCTGTTTCCAATTGACCTTAACTTTGTCTTTTGCTAGCATTAAGTAAGTGCTGTCATCACTCTGAGCTTTATTTCCTTCACATATAAAATAAAAGACCAGATTAGACTAGATGATTTCCACATCTCCTTCCAAATCCTGGGTTCTATAGTTCTCACCTGAAGCAAGGAAACTGAGACCTTGTGGGGGGGGTCATTGGAACACAGTGTATCATTCTTTCTGAGTCTTTGATAGTCTATTTCCTCATAAACTAAAATTCATCACGCCCATTGAGCCTTGTAAAACTGGGAAACAAACTGGGCGGCCATGGCTTATGCCTGTAATCATAGCTATTTAGGGAGGCTGAGATTGGAAAGATCACAGCTCAAGGCCAGACTGGGCAAATAGCTTCTGAGACCCCCATTCCACAATAACCAGAGCAAAATGGACTGGGGGTGTGGTTCAAGCAGTAATGCACCTACTTTGTAAACTCAAGTCCCTGAGTTCAAACCCCAGTGCCACCAAAATAAATAATAAAAAATTTTAAAATGAGAAACAGTTAAGAAAAGGATTAAATCTTGGGCTTTAGAACCAGCGATCTGATTCTTCCTCTTCTGCAGACACAGTGTGTGCAGCTGGGTAGGGAATTTAGCTGTAGTCCAAACCTCAGCTTCCTGACCTGTGTGCTAAGGTTAGTTACTGGTCATCCTTTACAGAGTGATTTTGATGAGAGGGGAAGACAACTTGTACCTCAACCAAATGCCTGGTTACCCCATACACATTCAGTGGAGTTACTTACTGCTTTCTTTTTATTTACTTGCTTATTGAGGAATAATTTTTATGTGATGAAATGCACAGGTATTATTTAGCTCAGCAAATGTTTTTGTGTGTATATTCCCATGTAACACAACAGCTTACTTTTACTCCCTTCTAGTCAATATACACCACACACCAAAATAATCAATATTCTGATCTTTGACCCCATACATTAGTTTTTTGTTGTTGTTCTGGAACTTCACATAAATATAATCACACATTATATGCTCTTTACTGCCAGGCTTCTTTCAATCAACATTAAGTTTTTGGTAAAATTTATTCACGTTATCACAAGTAATAGTATTCTGCTGCTATATAACACTCCACTTACTCTGTTTGATGGACATTTGAGTCATTTCAATTTTTTGCTGTTATAGCAAAAATTTGCCATGAACATATTTTTATATGTTCTTGGTGTGCACAGATGCTCATTTCTATTGGTACATCTCCAGAAGTGGAATGGCTGGACTGTTGGATATTTGTAAGGCTGACTTTAGCAGAATCTATCAAATGGTTCTCTAAGTGTTTGTAGCAGTTTACATCTGCCCTGCATGGGGCGAGGTTTCAAATCACTCTGCAGATTGGGTTTTCTGAGTTCTCATTTAAGTCATTCTGATGAGGATAGAGTAGTATCTCATTGAATCTTTAATTTTCATTTTCCTGATGATTAAGAATGCTGATCACTTTTCATTGGTTATCACCTGTGAGGGCCTTTGCCCCTCAAAAACTGTTAACTAGCACTTTTTATCATTATTGTACTTTTAGACTGTCTGTATAACCACCTACTCTCCCAATAGATTATAAGTTCTTTTTATAGTCAAGATTTATGTGCTATTCATTTATAATTTTTTGTTGCCTGGCTTACACCTCCCACTGTACATTTGTTGAACAAGTTAACAAATGTCTGGACTCAGCGGATTGTGGCAAAATGTCGCCATCTGGTGTTTGGAGCGAATGGTGGAGAAGCAGAGTCAGCTGGCTGGATGATTCATGAGGCTTTCTGTTTGAGCTTTCTCTTACATATGATTTTAAAAAAATACTTTGCATGTTATGCCATATACTTGATTTTTTCCTTTTTTATCTTTTCCATATTTACTTTCATTTTCCCAAAATGAAATGACTTAAAATTCTTCAACAATTGAAGGAGGTGGTGAGGTTCACTGCTCTTCCCAATTCTTTCTCCCTTCTGCTTACTCCTCAATTCACTATGAAGATTGAAGCTAGCAATGGATTGATCCCGTTTACTGACATTACAGTGCACCTTTGCCAGTGAGTAAAGTTTGTCCAGATTAAAGCTAGGCTCACATGGATGTGGCCTCTCTGGCACTGACAAATTGTCAAAAAGCATAGGTTGGAGTGGAGTGGCGGACAGTTCCCTTCTGAGGAAAGCCAGCGGTAGCACCTTGGGCCTCCTCTGCTCTCAGCACTGGGACACATACTCTGCCACACCTTTCCTCTTGTACCTTCTCTGCCAGGAGTATTTCGGAAGTTTTGCCCATTGGAATGCTAAGATCAGATATGAGCTTTGGGGTGAAGGCAGAGCACAGTATTCAGCCAGATTCATTCCAGTTCTATGATGGGTTCTGGGGCTAGTATCTTAGCTGTCTTTCTTCTCCACACATCTGTCCTTGGGAGTCTTGTTGTATGTGACAGATGGTCAGAGAAAGTATTTCCTGGTTCCCTCCTCCAAATAACATTTTCATTAAATCAGTCAGGGATTATGTCTCCTTTTTACCTTCCATCACACCAGGTCAGGAGTGCAGCACCTGTGACCTGCATCCATCAACATTCACACATTCTCCTGGATATTTTTCAGACATTAAATTACTAGTTAATAAACATGGATAGTTTTCTAATATAAACCAAAATTTTGCTAGATATTAGCAAAAAATGAAGGACAGTGCTTGCTCTGAAATTGATAATTGCAATATACAAAGAACTACGATGGAGTACATTAAGTGAATATGAGAACTCACTCCTTGGATGAAGGGAAGCTGAGTTGAGTTTTAAGAACAGTGAGCAGTCAAGAGTGGGTTAGGGCAGGGGATGGGCAGAAGAAGCTGTACGAGCAAAGAGCCTGCATGAAAAGCTAAGTAAGGCGTTCGTAGTCCTTCCTGAGCATGCTCGGGAGACACGGAGCAATTTTACCCTGAGAAGTAATAGAGCCCAATTTAATATTTAAAAAGTTCGCTGGCAATTACATAAAGGATGAGTGATGGTGTGGCACCACTGGAAGAAGTCATATCTGTTACAATGTCGTTGTAACAACTCATCTGGTGAGACCTCAAATGTTGCTGTTTCAATGGTGTGAGGAGAAAAGAGCAGGGCGCAGACGTGGACTATCCTGGATAATTTAGAATTAGCATCACTGATTGATGTGTAAATAAAAGGAAGGGAAAGAACCTGGCACAAATCACAGGTTTATGACTTGGGTAGATTATCGCAATCGTTTTTAGGAAGAAGAATAGATCTGGGGATTTGGAGGGGGACACAGTTCCCATCCCTGCTTCCCACTCCAACATCTTTTTACTTCCGAGGAGGACCAATGGGGTTTGGGTGTAACAGGAAAAGAGTTCCAGTGTTAGGCATGGTACTGAAGTCCTTAGACACTCAGGTAACTTTCATGTACCTGTTTGGATTGCTCAGGTCAGAGCACCAAAAAGGAAGACATGCTTCCTAGCCTAGCTGCATATTAGGGGGTTTGAAAATTTGATGTAGCAGTGGAAAACTTTCAAACCTTTGTAATCCTATCTGGGATGTCCCAATTTCCTGGTTTTGCAGACCTGGAGTCCCTGCCCAGTGAATGAGCTTCCAGCATTGGGAGATGCCCTCTAGTGGTAATTTCTTAAACTGCAGGCGCAACTGAGGGTCTGCAAGTTGAACAGACTTCTCTCCCTCTCTCCCCTCTGGCCTCTCTCCTCTCCTCTTCTCTTCCTTCCCCTCCCCTCCCTTCCCTTTTCTTTTCTTTTGTATTACTGGGGTTTTAACTCAGGGTCTCCCCCTTCTAGACAGTCACTCTACCACTTGAGCCATGCCCCCAGCCCTTTTGTTGCCTTAGTTATTTTTTTGGATAAGGTCTCATGTTTTCTGACCAGAGCAGGCCTCTGACCACGGTCTTCCTATCTTATGCCTCCCACTTAGCTGAGACCACAGATGTGCACACAATGACTGGCTTGTTTGTTGAGATAGGTCTCATTAACTTTTTGCCAGGTCTGGCCTCGAATCATAGTCCTTCTGATTTCTATTTCCTAAGTAGCTGGGATTACAGATGTGAGCCATTACTCCCAGCCTTGGCTTCATTTTTTTTTTTTTATGAAAAAGACAGTTCAGAGTTCAGGCTGTGGTCATAACTAATAACAATGTTGACTTCTTAGTGATATATTAATCACTTATGGGAAACTTTAGAGATGCTAAATAACTTACATGCTGTGAGTCATACAGCTAGCCAAATGATGAAGGTAGGGTTTAAGTGTAGCCCATAGGGTCTATTTGTCCAGAGTCTGTGATCCTAACCACTCAGCTGTTCTGCCTCTGTTATTTGAATCATCTCTCCAGGAAAGCTGACCATTCCTTTCCTGTGTCACCTAATAATATAGTAGAACACATATTGTATGTTAGGTTAGAGACCAGTCTTTCCCACTAGTTCATTGCAAGCAGAGCTCTTAGGAATCACTGGTCTTAATGCAGTGTTTAGCCCAGAGCAGGCACACAGTAAAATCTTAACACATGGGTGGGTGTCACACTTCTACTCTGCATATTTATACTCAGCTGCTTACACAGTGTCTACACTAAAATGTCTTATAGACATCTTAAACAGCCATGTCCAAACCATATTCCTGATGTTCCCGATGAGGCACCTGCTCCTGCTGCCTCCACCTCTTCCATTTACTCTGGCCATAACCTTAGAGTTCTTTTGAACATTTTTTTCCCCAAATCTCACATTTAATCAGCAAATCCTGCTGACTCTACTGGAGATACACAGTTTGAGTTATCACTTCTCATCAATTTCACTGCTGCTGTCCTCCTGCAAACTGTGCCGACTTTCACCTGGATTATCTTGTTAGCCTGCCAAGGCTCCCTTCCTCCATCTTCACCCTTCCCTTCCCTACAGTTTAGTCCCAGCTATGGGCACATTTACAATTGTGAGATCATGAGTCAGTTTTTTAAATGATACTCTTTAGTGGCTCCTCCACTTCTTCAAAATGAAAATCTGAATCAGTTCTGTGGCCTCTTGGAGCCTATGTGATCTGGTTTCTCATTAACTCCTGAACTACATCTCACGATACCTTCCTTCTCATCACTCCCCAGGTTCTAGGCTCATAGACTTCCTTGTTTCTTCTTCTTCTTCTTCTTTTTTGTAGTACTAGGGCTTGAGTTCAAGACCTACACCTTGAGCCACCTCACCAGCCCTTTTTTTGTGATGGGTTTTTCTGAGATACAGTCTTGTGAACTATTTGTCCAAGCTGACATCGAACCCAAATCCTTCTGATTTCTACTCCTGAGTGGCTAGGATTCAGGTGAGCCACTGGTGCACAGCCTTTGCTACTTCTTAAATACACTAGGCGCAGGCCTGTTTCAGCTACTCATGCTCCAGAAAGCTCCACCCTGCATATCTTCATGACCTGCTCCTCCAAGTCTTCCATGTCTTTGTTCAATGTCAATGTCTCACTAGAACCTTCTTGGATTACCCCCTCCTCCATTTCAGGACCTTCTTCTCTTCTTTCCTTGCTTGAATTTTCTTCTTGGCATTTATTGCCTTTAAATTGACTATATAATTTTTTGGCAGTCCTGGGGTTTGAACTAAGGGCCTTGTGTCTGCAAGTACTCTATCATTTGAACCATGTCCCTAGCTCCCCGCCGCCCTTTTTTTTTTTGGTTCTGGGGCTTGAACTCAGGGCCTTCACCTTGAGCCACTCCACCAATCCTATTTTTGTGAAGGGTTTTTTGAGATAGGGTCTCATGGAACTCTGCCCAGGCTGGCTTTGAACCGTGATCCTCCTAATGTTTGCCATCTGAGTACCTAGGATTACAGGCATGAGCCACTGGCCGCCGGGCTCTCCAGCCCTTTTTGCTTTGATTATTTTTGAGAACTAGTCTTGTATTTACATCCGGGTTAGCCTGGACTGCAATCTTCCTATTTATGGTTCCAGGTAGCTGGAATGACAGGTACACACCACCATGCCAAGCTTTTTACTGATTGAGATGCAGTCTCACAAAATTTTTCCCTGGGTTGGCCTTGAAACATAATCTCTAGAGCCCTACCTTCTGAGTAGCTAGCATTTCAGGCATGAGCCACTGTGGCTGGCCTAAATATGCTATATAGTTTAAATAATTATTTATTTTGTTGTTGACTTTTCTCACCATTAATGTAAGTTCTACGAGGTAGGGATTGTTGTCCTTTGCTTATTGCTCCTTCTCCAACATGTCACACAGTACCTGCTGATAGTAGCTGTGGATTAAAGGCTTTCTGAATGCATGAAAGAAGGGCAAAGAAGCTCATCAGGAGGTTCAGGAGGAACCATGTATTCTGAACTGCTGGACTATGTGTGCTCTAGTCATTGCCCCCTCTTTAGTGGTCCATGATTCCATGACTATGTGGCCTTCCAAATGAAATGCCCCCTGCTACACTACAGGCAGATTTTTATTATGAAGATTCATCACAAAAGCTGCTTATATAGGGCTGTAATTATTTGTAGAGAATAACATTTGGTTGGCCAATTTAGTAACAAAATTTTCTACAATGAGAAATTTTGGTTAATTAGTTTCCCTGCTCATGTAATAGACTTCCATGATGAGGCTTATTTACAAGCAGTGTCTTACCTACATGAGAACATGGAAAAAGACTGGAGGTTAGCTGCGTTCTTTACAGTAGTTTTTTTTCTGAATTCAGGAAATTATTACTCTTCTACCTTGTCCTCACAAAAAAGATAAACCCTGGTTGAAAAGTTGAAACTCCCAACACACTCTTCAAGAACAAAACAAAGCAAAGCAATATTAGTAAAAAACACACAC
The DNA here is from genome assembly GCF_047511655.1 of Castor canadensis. Taxonomy (NCBI): domain Eukaryota; kingdom Metazoa; phylum Chordata; class Mammalia; order Rodentia; family Castoridae; genus Castor; species Castor canadensis. The sequence continues at coordinate 178,528,852 of NC_133387.1, read as the reverse complement.
ACATCTAAGGGGATGTGAAGGTGCTTCCTTGTTCATTGTGGCTCTGCAAATGATAGTTATAGGCTTGTATCAATCTAACATAATCCGGCCTAACCAAATGTCTTAGGGAATAGGGTCTCATGGGAGCCTGTGTGGGTAGGGGTTTAAAAGTCTGTAGAGGACTGAGAAAGGCTGTGTGTAGTCATTTTCAAGCTTGCTGCTCAGTTAAACGTGACAGGCTAACCTACATTTTCATTTTACCCTCCCTAAGAACACTTTTAGTTGGATGTACATCCTCTAAGAACTTCTAGTTGTTAACCAACCCTCTCTCTCAGTTCTGAAGTCAAACTCTTTCCTTCTTTTTGTCAGCCCATTTCTTCATTCCACAGCCCTCGATTTCCACAGTACTCACCACAGAAGAATACAGCACCATCAGTCATGGATTTCCTTTCCTCTGTTTGCAAGCTGACCACGTTTATAGTCACTGGATTACCCTTACCTCGGAATGAATTATTTGTTAATGTTAGTCCTGCCACCTACACTTCCTATTAAAGATTTGCTTCCTCAGTGATCACCTAATCTTTTTTTTTTCCAGGTCACATAGATTTATTCTTTTGTGTCAACTTTCATGTTCACACACGTCAGAAAAAGCATCCATCATATTATGTTGTTTTAAGTTTTCTTAAAAAAAAAGATTAACATTAGCATACACTTTAGGTTTGTCTGCTTCTAACCTCCTTCAGAGTTTCTTTCTTTTTTTTTTTTTCCTTTTAATCTTTTTTTCAATGTATCCTTTTCCTTTGGTCCTTCTTAGCTTACATGACAATATGTGTAAATACGCCTCCTCTCAGTGTCTGGAAAATAGATGGTAGTTTGACTCCCCTCCTCTTTTCTAGCCCTCCGAGTACCATTTTTAGTGTATCCTAAATTTTAGCACAATATTTGCATTTCAGTTCAGTTCTGTTAGTAAATTTTTACTATTGTTAGAAATACATTCGGGATACTGGCGTGTCACTTTAGGAATGAAGATACAAGTCTGAAAGCAACTCAGCAAAGCAAAATTTTATTTCTGCAGAAGGGCCTGCTACCAACAAGGAGTCCAGTGAACAAACACGCTGGGTGAGATTTACACAGCTTTAACTCTAACTCAAGTTTGCCCTTCACCCTGATTAAATGAGTTTTGGGTTCACAATCTTTGCAGTTGGCTAATTTGAAAAGAGGACACGTGGGCAAGGGACCTTGGGGCAGAGAGAAAAAAATTTACTTGAATAATAGTTGCCTTAAGCAAGCAATTTTTAAGATTATGACACATGGCCATAACAAACTTGTTCAGCTAAGAAAAAATAAAACCCAGCCTGTTGTTCAAAACAGAAACATTACAAGATTAAGTAACATCTTACAAGGCACTTAGGCAACAATTTGGGGGCGTTAAGCTGACATCTGCACTATACCATACATTAGCCTCTTTGACAGAAAACATCTAACTTTAGTTGATTCTCATACTATAGTCTCTTTTTTGATGCAGAAATTATTTGTAAGGGCATTTTAAACTTTTAATTTTTGTTGATTTTTAAAATGTGAGAAAACATCATTAATATCATACCCACCCTTTGATATTTCAAGACTTTGTTGCACTATACATTAACAATTGTTTTAAATATTTTAAGTCTGCTTGAGAAGAGTATGTATTCTATAATTCTGAGCCATGAACTTTTATTGCCCATAAGTTATTAAATGGTGTTTTATGAGTATATTTCCTGGTTCTTATCTGCTTGACCTATAAATAACTCACTAAAATAGTGGGGAGTAGTTCTATGACTTTCAGGTTTACGGTTTGAGGCACATAAGAATTTAGACTTTCTATATATTCCTGGTGAATTAAACTTTTCCTTATGTAGAGGGTTCACTTCTCATAACTTCTGTATAAAACTTTACTGTTCAATATTAAAATAACTTCTTTAGTTTTCTTTTGATCAGCATTTCCCTGGCATATTCTTTTTGTACTTTTATTTATGTTAAAATTTTTATTAGCATATTATTGCTGTACTGGGGGTACATGGTAGCAAGAGTGCTTGCATCTTAGTTAAATTCACCCCCTCCATCATTCTCCTTTATCTCCCCACCACTTCTTAGAATAGTTTCAACATTGTTCCATTTTCATATATTAGTACATAATTTTCCATAATATTTGTTCTCTTTTACCCTTTCCTTATGTCCTCCCCTGTCCCACTGGGATCAACACACAGACACGATCTGTTTTACCTTCCTGTCCTTCGTTTTTGAAAAAAAAAAAGACACTTTGTTTGTTTAAGATAGCTACACAGGGAGTTTCGTTATGACATTTCTATGTCTATATGTATTATATCCTGAATTGGTTCATGCTTTTCACTTCTCTCCTTTCTATCTTTGTCCCCCTTCTTATGGTGATTTCAACAGGTTTAAATATTCTATAATCATTCTTGTACTGGAAGTACCTCAACCTTATTCGCTCTCACCTTCTTTACTTCTTTTACTATTCCCCTCCTGTTAGTGCCCTCCCCTTGGCATGACCTGTTTTTCATTCTTGTCCTTCATTGTTTAGGTGTCTGTTCCTTGTTCAGTGGGATTTTTGCCTTGGTATTATACCTGTACATGCATTGTGCTTAGGTCTCTGATGTTTTTGTGTATCTCTTGAATATATAGTCTATAATTATAATCCATTTTTTTGCCTACTCTAACAATCTCTATTTTAATGGATAGTTACTAGACTACTTTAGTCATACATTTGGGTTTTCTGCCATCTTTGTAGTTTGATTTGTTTCATTTTTTATGCTTATTTTTTAGAATTCTTTGGGCAGTCTTTCATTCTATTTGTTTCATTTTAAATTATTTCCAATTTTCACTCTATTATTCAATTTTTTACTCTGTTTCTTTCTTGCAGTTACTATCCTTGATATTCTACCAAGAATCCTCGATTAAATAAGGATTAACTGGTATCTTAGCTTTTAAGTTAAATAATTCATAAATGCTGAAACAGTTCTGATTATTTTATCCCAAAATGCCATTTTTATTCTCTATTTGAGAAGTTTACTGAAAATGTGGTTGTACTTCAGTACCAGGAGTTTCATAATATTTTATTGGAGGCAGCAACAGGAGTAGAGATCATTCCTTTTGGTTGCTGCCCCATCTTTCTGCTTTTGTGATGTTTCTTGGCTCAGTGTTAGTGCCTTGTCATTTGAGTGTATTCCAAAGGCCCCACAGCTCTTTTGCCTTGCCATGGCTTCTCTGGAGCCCTGCTGCATTGGTTCAGTAAATGAAACCAAACACCAGTCTACTGCTGTGGTGCTTTCTTAAATAGCCTCTGGCAAGTAGTCCATTAGGCAGTTCTAAGAAGTTATAAGATATACAATTAACAAAGGAACCACAGACAAAGGAGCCAGAGTAGTGGTCTTACAGAAAATCTGGAGAATCTCTAGTTTTGATTACCTTCCTATGCAAGTGACATTTGGAAGCATTTTCATATCCTGCATAGAGCATTACTAAGTCTTATATTCCATTTTGTGGAGATTTGGTTATTTTTCTTCATACCATTTTGAAGAGTAGGATCTTCTTTTTGCTTCATCTACCTACCTCTACAGCTTCTGGAAGTCTTTACCTAAGCATACAATTTTATTCCTTAGGTTCCAATCTCCTTTGAAGAATCCCTGTCTTTACAGGATACCAAATAATCTAATATGGGGTGGCTGACTCTTTTTTTAAGGATCAAAATTGCATTCCTTCTTCTACCTGAAATTCCCCTGCACACAAGTGCACACACTCAAAACAGGAATTGCACACTATTGGATATTTTTACCTTTGTGGGTTTGGCAACCAGTTTATCTCTTCTTGTTTTTAAAGATAATGATCAAAGCTTGATTTCTAAAGAGAACTTGACATCGCTTGCCATTCTGGACTTCCCTAAAGGTGAATCAAGTTATTCCACTTCCAAGGAGACATCTTATTGGTTACCTTTGCCATAATTAAGATTAGTGGGCATATGGGCATTTTTTTTTTTTTTTGGCTCTTTCAGTCTTTCCCCCAGCTACCATAAGGTAGATTAGTGGATTCGTAGAAATATAAGGAGATGGAAATGGTTGCAGGTATATTCTTCTGAGTTACTGTGACTAGAATAAATATTAGGTCAGCTGAGATTCTGAAGGTGAGGTAAATTATAAATATTCATGGGGAAGGGCACCAAATTTGTACAGCATGCTGTTACTATTTTGCAATCTACTTTTAGTTCTACAAAACCACCAGGGAGGTCTGGTTAACACTATTTCCATTGCTGTCCTTCTGAAGCCTGATGAAACAAAATGATCCTTAAAATCTTTAATAAAAATTATCTCATTTTATCACACAGCAGGATGTCTGGTTAAGGTGACAGCCTCTGTCACCTTAACCAGAGAATTGGAACAACTGTCCTGCCAATTTTGAAGGTCACACTGGGGAATATTCTTGTTCACTATTGTTGCTCAAGTGTAAGATCCATCACTTGAGTTGGGCTTCATAGGAGGCAACAAGTATTTTAGATTTTGTTTCTAATACTTTGCTGCTATTTCAACTTATGCAATTTTCCAGAGCTGATCTGAATTCACCAGATTCTACTTCAGGGTATGAGATAATAAAAATGTACTTTGTCTTGATCTTTTGGCATTTCTCTCAGTACTTTCTGTTGAAAAGGTTGAGTGATTCTTGGCTCTTCCTGACTTACCTTGTCAAAGACCCTTGGAAATTGTAATTTCAAGCCAGGTGTGGCAATACTTGTCTGCAATCCCAGTACTTAGGAGGCTGAGGCAAGACTACAGTCTCAAAAAAAATTTTTTTTAAAGTCACACCTTTAGTACATCTTTTTATCCATTCCAATAATCTGAACATTCTGTGGATTTAATATTTTATAGCTTCTTCCTAATAATGTTGAAACCCTTTTTCTTCCTCAGAAATATTTGCTTAGCATGGTATTCAATGACATTAGGATTCTGCTGTTCACAAAATTTGAGGGTTCCCTTTTCCAGTGAGCATCCTTCTCTGGCCTCCCTCTTGATGGTCTTTTCTTACCCCAGGGTTCAGCACTTGCCCCATGCTGTGACTGTGGTTCTATTTGTGCAAATCTGGGAGACAGCACATCCCTCCGTGATCCCCCGAAAACAGCACTTTACAAGAGACCAGAGACCCAGTGTCAGCACCTGAAACTACAAGGGGATCAGAGCTAGTACTGCTTCATGTTCCTACAAACTGGTCCAGTCTCAAACTTTCCCTTACGGAGAAGTCTCTCGGCAGGTTTTCACTTACCGCAATCATGTAAACCAGAGAAGCAGCAGCCGATTTATTGTCACCTCTAGGATTTCATCAACCTCCATAAATGCTAAATGTGAGCTAGAAGACACTATCTTTTGAGGCTGTGATACTTCTCCAAGGACAAATATGCTTAGACTTTAGATGTTTGGTTGAGGAACACCTATATATTAGTATCTTGCGCAAACAGAATCCAGGTTTGGCTCTTATCTTGGTGTGCATGTCCCACCTGTGGCTGTTATCCATCCCAAGCCTTTATCTTCCTGAAAAACTATTCTGTACCCCTAGATCTATTTATAAGTAGGAATGACCTTAAGAAGCATCAGAACCCTGAAGCCCTGGAAAGTGAGTGGGCAAAATGGAAGGTGTCAGAAACCAGAGAACTTGGCTGTCAATATTACTCTATTTGATACATGAATATTTCCAGGACCATGGCTGCTTGGTACTAAGACCCAATCAGTCACTTATATCAGTAATGACCAAACAGAATTTCCTTGACTATTAGGTCGAAGCCTTGTTAACCCACTGTATCCCTCCGGTGTACATAGCTACACAATGGATTGTGAAATAAGCAGAAGAAACCAGACACAGAAGACTGTCTCCCTTCTTATGCTTTAATGCCATACCCTGTACTCAATCTCTGCGGGATGTCTCTCCAGTCCTTGCCACTTCCATGATCAGAGCAGTGAGGTTTATAATCACTCAGCCTCATCCTCATGGAACTCTGAATAGGCAAAAAAGACCCCTGGGTCACCATGAGATACCACTATTTAGTTCTTACTAAAAACCGAACTCACATAAGGAAAAGCAAACACCACAGATACATGAAAGCCATTTATTCCTGGTAACTTTGCAGGGTCCCAGGTGTTGGGGTTCATACTTTTCCCAGTTTCCCAGAAAGCTGAGACAGACAATGGAAACTCAGTATCAACAGTCCTGATGGTCTCAGCCAGCAGGAACAGCTTTTTCCTTTTTTTCCATAGTCTGATCTTAGATCTTGTCCAGTTAATGATTCTGTAATTCATAGTGCCTTTGAAAGGTGACACTGCTCCAAATCTCCTCACACAACCCATGTGGGGCAGGGGGTGGTGGAAAGGGAAAGTTGGGCTTGTACATACATGGGAATGTGAATGACTTCATCATGATTTAATTATGCTTTACTGAATCGCTTGGCACTCAACTGCTGTATCTCACTTGTAGCCGAAGTGCTAGGGACAAAACCCAGGAGAGTGGTTGAATAGTAAGGAGGCTAAATGCATGAGTATTTAGGCAGGGGAAAAAACAAAACAAAAAAACTAACACACAAGGACAGAGGCTTCTGACTAGACCCTCCATTTTAGCAGTGTCTGGCACCCAGTATCACTTTGACAATGGGGAAGGGAGCAGCTTGCCGAAGTCCATGTGAAGCAGCTTTGAGATTTTTGTCCTTTAAAACTCCTCCCATTTCTTTCCAGCATCAAAGGAAAGTGCATGGTGAAGAAGTAAGACAGTAAGGGATTTCTAGTTATCCTGTGAGTGTGTGGCAAAGCTATCAAGATGCCAATCTCCTGTTTTGAGTTTAGGGCCGTGTGCTTTAAGATCTGAGCCCAGGAAAGACAGACCTGTTCATGTAGATCCCTTATCAGACTGAAGGGATTCTCCTTGGCAATTTCAACCTTGAGGTTGGTAAGGAGTCTTGAGGATTTGTAGCAGCCTAAATTTTGGCAACCAGTTAAGGACAACCTCTGAAGTCTTCTAATCCTCCTACTGCACACCCATGAGGTAGAGGAGGGGCACACCAGTGAAGAAGACTCAATTCAGGTTGTACTTTGGGTAAAACATTTCCTCAAGATGCAGAAGGCTGAGGTTCTGCCCAGGGCTTTTATTTGTTGGTACAAAGAGGTGATGTAAGGTCTGGGCAGGTGAGGGAGAGATGTCTTAGAAAAGATCTTCCCAGCCTGCTCAGAGCCCCTCCTGTCCATTTTGGTGAGGCTGAATGTAGATCTCCTCACATGGCAGCTAGCTAAGTCTTTGCTGAGTGGGTTCTCTGATGCCTGATTAAGTGATAGCCTCTGCTGAAGCTTTTCCCACAGGTAGGGCAGGTGAATGGCTTCTCCCCAGTGTGTGTTCTCTGATGCCTGACAAGATGGTCCCTCCTAGTGAAGCTCTTTCCACATTCATTGCACCGGCAGGGCCTCACTGAGGCGTGCCCTCTCAGGTGCTTGGCAAACGCTGCACTATGGTTGAAGCTGCGCCCACATTCACTGCAAACATAGAGCTCCTCAGCTGCATGTGTCTTCCGGTGTGCCAGATACCGCCTATGGTCACTGAAGTCCTCTCCACACTCTCCACACAAGTAGGGTTTGCCCCCAACATGGATTCTTTGGTGTGTTGTTAGTACAGATTTCTGGCTGAAGCTTTTGCCACAAATAGTACAAAAGAAGGGTTTCTCTCCTGTATGTGTCCTCTGATGCCTGACCAGGTCTGAAGTCCAGCGGAAGTGTTTTCCACAAACATCACATCTATAGGGTTTCTCCACACGTGGAGTTCTCTCAGCCTGGATCAGAGGAGAGGTCTCTTCCACATTCTTCCGGTTTAGGGGATATTTATAAGGAGTGTTTATCTTGTGGACCTTTTGGTGCCTAGCAAGATGTGAGCTCCGTGTGTAACTTTTTCCACACTCTATACATTTATAGGGTTTCTCTCCGGTGTGAGTTCTCAGGTGTCTAATGAGGTGGGAGTTACATGTGAAGCTTTTCCCACATACAGGACAGTTATGATGCCTCCCTAACACTGAGTTGACAGGCATGGTTTCCCGAAGATTAATGAAACTATTAACTTGAGAAATATTTGTACCAAATCTTCTTTCATCAGGTCTACCTGGATTTTCCTCTAAGACTATTTCCCAATCTGCAGTCTGGTGAATTTCTGGACCTCTCAGAACAGGCTTGTGTATATTCTTCAAACGCAAGTCTTCTTGCTCCACACACTCACCCTCATCTTCACTCCTATCTCCTATAGAAGGGGTGAAAGGAGAAAATATAATGGCAATATAGTACTTTCTACACAATGTGGAGACTTTTTAAAATGGTTTGGGAAGGCAAGAATATATTGAGAGAAGCCTGTATCTGACAAATGCAGAGGTGGGGAAAGAAGAAAATAATCAACTGAATGCCACTGTGGGCTGGCACTTTCTTGTATGTTATGACACTAACAAGCCTTAGCACAGACAAATATCATTTATCATCGTTTTACAAATGCAGAGATTGAAGATTAAGGATTTAACTGAACTGTGTAGTAAACAGTATAGCTCTGATTATAGAAAGTTAGTAGTTTTATTTTTCTTTCATCATTTTGCATTGCTGGACCCTCAAACCAATATTGGGTGGGGTGAAAAAGAAGAAAATGACAGAGGGAGTCTGGCTTTCAGAGGGAGATGGCAGTAGTGACAGACATGTTAGAAGAACCAATGAGCCTGGCATGGTGGCACACACAGCAAGATCTTGACTTACGGGAAAAAAAAAAAAAAAAAAGTACCAACGAGAGGGGCTATAGGAGCAGAAAAACATGGACTAGAGGAACTGCCCAGAAGATGGCAAAACCCGTTCTGTCAGTCCTCACCTGTGTAGGTAAAACTCAGGATTTCTGGCTCTTCAGGCTCCTGAGCCTCATGGCTATCTGGGACCTGAGGCACTTCTTGTCTAACCTGGGAGGCATCATCTAGTCTGGGGATTGGAAACGCTGTTCAAGAGAGGGAAAACAGGGTATCACAACTGGCGCAACACTTTCCCACATCTCTAGTGACCGGGCTGTAGAGCAAATGCACAGTCAAGTTAGTCGGCCAAATCTCTGGTCTCTTTAGCATGAGCACTTCTAAATGATACCTGACTCTTACCTTTCTTGAACCTGTACCTCAGTAATTTCACCACTGTAAATCTTATCCTCTGTCCCCATATTAAGGAAAGCAGCTGATCTCTAATTCTTCTTATCTCAAAACTCACATGCTTACCTCAAATGTTTCTATACCTGAGCTATAATGCTATAGCTTTATTTTCTTATTAGAGGTTTCATCTATTTTACCAAGCATTTTCCTCTTTTCCCTTTTGCTTGGAAGGATACCATGTTTGCTAATTAATCCTTTAATCTCATTGGTGGGGTAAACATAAATGAAATTCAGTACACATAACCTAAGATTTAAGATATCCCCCCAAATTTCCAATAGGAAAAAGATCTCTTCATTTATAATGCTCTAGAAACACATGAAATTCCTTACACAGAGAAACCACAATTCCACAGTCTTCTTCCAAGACATATTCTCCATAGAACTCTTTCTGTGTTGGATCCAGATCACTCCACTGGTCCTGGGAGAAGCACACGGCCACATCCTTGAACGTTACCAGTCCCTGAAACAAGACAAGGATCCAGTCACAATGTGATGCTTCAGATAGCCTCATATTTAATTTCGACATGAAGGCTGTATGTGTAGGCAGAATCTATTAGGAGACATAGGAATGCTAACAGGCAATGGGGCTTCTTCTGAGGAAGCTGTGTCTTCTGTTGGTGCTGCTTTCTGACTTTCTGCTTTTGGAGAGGCACTGGTCCTGCTCCTGTTGCTCCAACTCCACTGAAATCTCTCAGGACTGGATTATGTTCTTCTTTAAGGGGTTGTTAAAACTCAAAAAAGATCTTAAGTCATCATTCAACTCACTGTATGTCTTAAAGCTACCTTAATTTCTACAAAAATTCATCTTTTCTAGGAAGCCTTCTCTATCTGACCCTGTGCAATCATCCTTATCATTTACAGACTACAGCATAAACAAGACATTTTCTGTCCTCAGCTAGACTTCAATCCCAAACCACAGATAAATTCTATTCCTTTTTTCTCCAGCCACACAGTTTAGTTTCAGGGCTCAGATTATGATGGATGCTTCTGGAAAGTCAAGGCAGTATAGTCAGTCTTTCTTATAAATAACAAATTTATTTCTAAAAACAAAAACTAAACTTACCTCATTTAACAACTTCAAAGCTGTACTGGAGTGTTATAAAGTAATTACATTTTATTAAGTCCCTCTTGTGGATGGTTAATTAAGAGGCTGTGGAGCCTGCCGATCTGATGGAGATTATTATAATTTATTCCATTATTTACTCCCCCCTCCTACACACCTACAGAACAGAGAACTGAAACTGCCACAGCAGAGTGTAAATTTGCATCCCACCTGACAGTTTAGCATATTGCTAATACCCAAAAGATCTTTAAACAAATTCTCTGTGGTACAGAAGGAACAGGGCGCACCTGTGACAAAGCAGTGAGAAGTGCAACCATGCCTGGGTCTCCAGAGTTCCTCTCCAAAGGAAGGTCTGGGTCCTGGAGCACAGGAACTTCTAAGAAAAGAAGGCAAAAGATCAGCCACAAACAATTAAAAAAGCTAAGTGTACCCCCTCATATTTGGTAGGAAGATGGCCCTAACTTCTGTATTAAGGGAATCAAAAAAATGGCCTAAGGGAAACCTAGCCATCCCAATGCCACCACCTATAAGACTATCAGAATGCTAAGAGCAACCAAATATAGTGTTATTTAAGGCCTGACCTCATTTTGGGGGGAATTCTAACTGGTACTGTCTCCTCTCTCAACATCTGGGATTCTGTGATTTCTTTCCATTACAATCTATGCAGCTACTTTGGTACAGAAGCCACCCCTTTCCTGCTAAGGCTTCCCACCGCTCTCCTGCAGGGGCTGGAGCTCCTCTTCACAGCGTGGGCTCTGGGTGGTTTCCTCCTGGGATTGCTCAGGGGTTGAAGTCTGTGCTGGGTCCTGCAGCTCACTGGGTGACTCGGGCTCCGTCCCTAGGGGCACTGTCTCCTCTGACAGGACTTCCTGGCCATGAACACGGACGGTCACCTGGGAATAATTCCAACTTCCAGTCACCATGGAGTCAGAAGGAAATTCCTGGTTGTCAGTCAACAGGGCTTATTTTAGGAGAAGCTGTCTAGAGAAAAACTCTCAGAGGGACCCAGATGAGGAGGGGAAAATCCAGTCGCACTGGGTTATGTGAAGAAGTGCTGAAGGACACCCTCTACAAGGACAGGGCAGGGGCACTCAGGATCACACTACTTTCTATCTTCCTCCACCCCTGCTCTTGTCACCTAGTGCTCTGAGGTTCCCATCCTTCCCAACACCAGCTTCATTGTCTTCTCCCTCAGCTCACCATCCTGGAAGGGGGAGCTTGAGATTGAGGGACTAGGAGAACTTTTGAAGAAGTAACAAAATTCTCCTCCCCAGGAACTCAGGGTTCAACATTCAAAGAAAGAAACCCAACACCATGACCCTCAGATGGCTGAAGCCCCTCAGATGGTCCCTAGGTAGGTATTTCAAACCCTAGAAAGTCACACATCATACACACACATGCCACTGCCCCATGGGGCTCATGGATCTAGGAGCAACCAAAGGGCAAGGCTAATTAAAGGATAATTTATGGTGACCCTGTAAGCCCTCCCTGCAAAACCAGCCTCTCAGTCCCCCTCCACATCACACAGATCAAGACTCCCCCTCCTCACCCACCGCCTTGGTCTCCTGGGTTGTTTCTGCAAACCCTCCACCAGCGTCACTGCCTCCTCTCCACTTTCTGGCCGTTGGCCCCGCACCCAGCTTTGCAGTTCTCCCGGAAGGACAGTGAGGAATTGTTCCAGCACAAGCAGCTCTAGGATCTGCTCCTTTGTCCGCCTCTCCGGCCTCAGCCACTGGTGACAAAGTTCTCGGAGTCTGATGAGTGCTTCACGAGGGCTTGCAGCTTCCTGGTAGCGAAAGCGACGGAAGTTCTGGTGAGAGTTCTCCAACACAGGGTCATCCCTTGGCAAGACAGACTCAGGGCTGCAAGTGAAATCATCCTCCAATTTCACCATCAGAATCCCCTCTTCTTCCCAAAGATCCTGTTCCTCTAGTTCCAAGGTTGTCATCATTTCTGGCTCTTTGGTAGTCTCACACCATCTAGAGCTTACACTGGCATCACCTCTTGTCTCAGCCTGGACACCTCAAAGGGTTTCTTCCAAGGGACTTGGGATAAAGAAGTAAAGACGATCAAAAATAAAAGCCTGAAATTAAGCACAGGTTAACAGTTCTGACATTAATCATAATCCTCTACACATAACACTTCAAATGATTAAGCCTCCTCTCCCAATCTCCGTCCCAGTAAGTTGTAGTAACAGCTAGTGGAGGGAGGATAATCCCCATGCCCCAGAGGAAACGCTGTGTTTGTAGCTCACCAACAGTACCAACTCTACCTCTTTTTTTGTGGTGGTGATATTGGGGTTTGAACTCAGGGCCTTAATAAGAGCAGGTGCTCTTAATGCTTGAGCCATGCCTCAGTCCCAACTCTACCTGTAAGTCTCTAAATCTGTTTTTTCCTCTTCCTCCCTGCTGACTGCTTCAGTTTGATCCTCATCATCATGCCAGGACAACTGCCCTCACTTACTAACTGGAATCCTTACAGTACTCAACTATGATCAAAGCATAACAGGATCACCTGTGGAGCTTCTGCCATGCATTACTCTTGAACTTTCTGTCTAGACAACCTTTAGAAATGACCACTGTTCTAATGAGATCCCTGGTTGAGAAAGACAGAGGGATGTATGTAGGGTTAAGACTGAGAGTCTTGAGTCAGATAACCTGGGGTTGAATGTGGAGGCTTGTTTACAGGTATGGGACCTATTTACAGAATGGACATACTAATGCCATACATCTAACAGAGTTTTTATGAGGACTGAATTATCACTGTTTGAAGTGCTAAGTGCTTTCACTCATCTAGAGTGATGACGCTGTAATGGTAAATTACAATTCCAATGACACTACTCAGTATCCTTAAATAGTAACTACTTGAATGTTGACTAAGATCAGTCCCAAATCCTGATCAGCCCTAATCTATTTTCCAAGTCTCATATCCTGTCTTTTCTCTGTATCTCCTAGCTGTAGTGAATGCAGTGCTGATCTATCTACAACAGCCTGCCTTTCCAGGTTTCCCTGCCTTTGAAGGTGGTTGCTTTTTCATGGTTTACCCTCTACTTTCCCCTCTTCCCTTCAGTGCTGCAAGGTGTTTTGCTGTTTCTTAACAGGTTCCCTCTTTTTCATCCCCATGATTTATTTTAGGTTCTTACCAGTATGTTACCATCCACAGCAGCACAGAGTGAGTATTCTTGGCAAATTTGATCATGTCTTTCCCTAAGAGCCTTCAATGACCCTTCCCGGTTTTGTAAGTGAACAGACTTGTAAGTATTACATACTAGGTTGACATTAATCTTCTTGCTCCCTTTGCGTTCCTCTCCAATCCTTTCATACATATACACACATCCAGGGTGCATGCAAATTATACAAGTGTTCCATACTCTTAACTTTTGAATGAGTTACTCTGTCTGGCTCTAGACCTTTGGTTAGGTTAAACTTTGAAGACATAGCTCTGGTTTCATGTTGTCTGAAGTATTTTCTTTGATCCCCCTCCAACTCCCCTTGAACATGGTTAGAAATCACCTAATTGCTTCCAGAGTACATTTGTCACAGGTACATGTCACACTATACAGCCGTTGTTTATTTTTCCTGTGGAACTCCTTGAAGTCAGGGAATGTGCTTTTCACTGGTTTCCTAATACCTATAATAAAGTGCACCATAAATGCATTTTAAATGAATAAATAGGGCTGGGTGTCAGTGGCTCACACCTGTAATCATAGCTACTTTGGAGGCTGAGATCGGGAAGTTCGAGGTTCAAGCCCAGCCTGGACAAATAGTTCACAAGACCCTATCTCCAAAATAGCCACAGCAAAATGTAACGGAGGTGTGGCTCATGCAGCAGAGTGCCTGCTTTGCAAGCATAAAACCAGCTTCAAACCCTTACCCACCAAAACCACAAATAACCAAAATGAATAAATTTCCACTCTGACATCTTCTACCTACTGTAGCAGGAAGAGCTAATCTTTTCCTTCATTATGCTGCCACTTCTCTTTTTATTCACTGAGTACCTTCTAATAAAATGTCTTTATCTCCATGGCCATTCCCCTGGTTGAAGCAATACAACCCACCAGAAGGTAGTTATTTTATTCTTTCTCAAATCTCTTTTCATCCATGCTCTTATTTCACTTTTCTAAAACCCTCAATCATTTGCAACATACTCTCACAGTCTATTCTAGATAATCTCATAATTCTGAGACATTCTATAATAAAAAATTTTCCTGTGCTGTCTCTACCTCATGGTGGTTTGTTTCTCAGGTGGCTCGTAATTTTTAAAATTTGACACCCATTTTTAGTAAGACTAAATGATGTGCCAATGATGCTGATGATTTTGGGTTGGTTTTTAGGTTGATTTCTCATAGTGTTCCTGAATTATGTTCTCAGTGTGTTATTTGGACCTCTGTTCTCAAGTGAATTTGATTGGGCCAAGGCTATTTTCTTGTACCTTTCCTGGTCAGTGTCAGATTTTCATGGAAAGGGTGCTTCTTCAAGGATCTTTAGCATCTACAGGCTGCTCAATTCCAAAACCTACATGTTTCAGTGGCTCCCTATGTCATACCTTTGTTGGAGCACAGATACTAGAACCCCAAACCCTACAAATCTTATTTAGGCTTAAAATGTATTTGGGCCATGGTGGGGTCTAGCTTTATTCCTCCTCGCTTCTGGTATCTATACACTTACCTGTTAGTTTCTGAGAGAGATGGACAAGGAGAGGTGGCACTGGAGGTACAAGGAGGCATTTAACAGTGGGCAGGAGGCCCCTCCACATTACCTCTACCTGTAATACTGCCAGATCTGAGTGGTGAAGTTTCACACCTGCAAAATCTCCCAATAGCTTCACACTGTCCTTGGGATTAACACTTAATACTTCTGGATTCTCAAGGCCCTTCAAGACCTGGTCCCTGCCTACCTCTTTTCTCCCATGACTACCATTCCCACTGAAAACTACTGATTGAATTACTTTCATGTCTCCCTTTTCCATACCCTTACTGGGTTTTTCTGAGGCTATTCGCTGTCAGAAATACCTTACTCATCCCCTTCCCCTGCTTAACTCTGCTCATCCCTAGCATGCATTCCCTGATCTTCCTAGATTATGTAGCCACAGGAACTTGTACCTCCCCATATCACAGCATGCACTGTCCTAAGAATTGTTCCTCTGGCTGCTGGCTCACTGGACTGTAAAGCTCTGAGGGCAGGAGCATGTTGTGCCCTGCTTGCTGTCTGGCATGCAACAGGTACTTGTTCATATTTGATAAAGGCTGAGAACATTTACTGAGTTTTCTTAAATTTGTCTCTGGAAAGATAAATACCATGTTGTATTAATCCTTATTTATTCATTTGTCTAGCAAACTGTGTGCTAAATAACTGAATAAATAAGGAAAAATTTATTGTTTGCATTGGGGGCAAAAAAGAATATTCCATTCATCCTCACAGGAATCTTTAGGTTGTCCTAGGGATAATCCAAATTCAAGTCACACAAAACTGGGAATTTGAAAAAAAGTACAATTTTCCTTTGAGGATTTCAATCAACATAAATAAGCATAAAAGCAGACAAGCAGTAATTTAATTGAGACTGTAACACTTATCATTCACACATTCCCACTCCCGTAAGACAGGAAGGTAGAACTGACGAAGACATAAGGTCTTTTGGTTTAATGAAAGGGTCTCTATTATCTTAAAGGTTTGAGAACCAATGTCCAAGGAAGTAGACTGGGAAGACTCATTGTTTTCATGTAATGCCAGGCACCAGAGATTCCATACTATGAATCTTACAATGTATACACTGATGGAAGCGATCCTGATCTCAGAAGGTTTTTCTAAAGAATAAAACAACCCATGACACACACAAAAAAAAGCTGTCCAGGAGTTTTAAATGTCCTCCAGAGATCACAAGTTGACATTTCTATTGCTTGTTTTGCGTTTACTCAGCAGTCAAAAAAGATGAAGTGGGAAGTAAGTAAGGGAAAGGAGACCTGAGTGCGGTTAAGAGTTGAGAAGGAATAGAAGGTAGGGGCAGTGCTGGGCAGAGTATCAAGCTAGGTACCCAAAGAAGTACATTGTAACTCCAGACCCCCAAGTTACCAGTTACTCCATGGGTCTCATGAGATAACACACACAAGAATCCTTGCAAAGAGTAAAGAGCCCTCTGAAGACAACCACTATCCTAACTCAGTAGATTATCTGAGACTGAGCGCTTTAATGAACTAAAATGTATCATACAAACATCAAGCATTAATACATACAGACAGAATATGGATGGTGTGTTTTTATTCTACAACTGATGTGTTATGATACAAGTCTGCTTTGCACTATGTTGTCCTTCCTATTCTAATACCTTTTTTCAGTGTCTGTCTTTGGAAAGGTTCCACTGAAATAAAAACTGGACATCACAATACTACAGAAAGAATGTCAAACTAAGTCAGGAAGAGCATAAGGCTTGGTTCTAGAAGACAGTAAAACAATGTCTGCAAAGACACTTCACAAGCCCCTGCATGCCCATGACCAGGTCTCTTGAGTGTGTGTTGTTAGGATACATGGGGAACAATATGGGATATCCTCACTCAGCTGTCTTGCCCCTTATCTGAAGGTATCACATGCCAGCAATGGCCTTAACTTAATTCTTTCCACGAGAACAGAACACTATAGGCAATAGAAAAATACCCAGTTCTCAACCTTAAAATGCTACTAGTGGGGGAGGGGTCATCTTCCTGGACCCTAAATGATAAGTTTTTTTCTACCGACAGGAGATGGTGATCTGCCTGTTTACTAGCAAATAATCTTCAGAAAACAGTGATTAGATTCAATTATTGTATTTAGTAGATATTAATATTCCTAATGTAGGTCCATAATTTGGAAATCTGATTATCAGTGACTGCTTGCTGGGGACTAACTAGGAGCTTTCAAAAGCTTCTTTCACTGTTCTAGAACAGAAAAAATACACTCTTAACTGTTCTTTTGCAATGGTGCTGCTCTATTACAAAAGTAAAGAATATGACAATATGATCCTTCTACTGGAAAATTCTTTTATTCTTATGTTAATTATTCTATACACAGGATTCTCATCTTATGGTTAGGAGGTTAGTGAATCCCTACACTTATTAGCCATGCCTTATCTCCAACAATCAGGTAACACCTACTGCCTACCTCACATGGTTTTTAAGAATAAATGAAGTAACCTACAGAAATCTCTCAGCATGGAATCTGGCATGGGATTGGTGCTCAATAGGATTCATTCCTTTTTCTTCAAACGCTTTTAAATCCCTTTGAGAAGGCTAGATTTAAATGATAAATAAGCAAACAGTCCCTTATTTCATTCTAATTACAAAAAAAAATTAGAATTCACAGGGAAAATTCTGGTCTGTTTATACTTTATTACAAGTGTTAAACCAAAGACAGAGACAAACAGTTCTTGCTTTGCAAGCACATAGCTAAGATTAAATAAAGGCCTATGAACGTGGTGGGATGGAAGCTGAAAGGTAGGTTCTTCAGCTGAAGACTGTTTCAGTAATGCTTCTACTTACTAATAGTAAAGACCCTCCCCTCCCTGCCAAGGTGCTACTGAGGCCAATCAACAAGTCTATCCAAGAAGTCATATGAAAAAATACTCAGCCCAGGAGGCAAAATAAATGAGAGAAAATGCATCTGACTTTTGGCCTTCTAACACATCATGATCCATGACCAGTATGCTTATGCTGAAAAATTTTGTGGTGCTCGGATGGAACCCGGAGCCTAATACATGCTAGCAAAGTGCTCTACCACTGAATTATGAATCCTGGCTTGAAAATTAACTTCTTTAAAATATCTCCAACACTTATTTTTTTTCCTTCAAAAAAGTATTCGAGTAGTAAGGGGAAAAATGGCTCAAAGCTTTTTCCAATTGATTTTATGAAGCAGAATAAGGTGAAGAGAAGGAAAAGACAGGAAAAAATAATAAAGAGGCCAAGTAAGTTGTGGGTGGTACAGGGAGGTTATTGTGGGCAGAAACACAGTGTCTTCTGCACTGAAATCTTGAAGACTTTGTGATCAGCACTAAGACTCAAGGAGGGGGGCTGACGGAGTGGCTCAAGTGGTAGAGCACCTGACTAGCAAGTGCAAGGCCCTGAATTCAAGCCCCAGTACACCAAAAAAAAAAAAAAGCTCAAGGAGGGTATAAAAACACCAAGTGTAAAGGCAAACATGAAAATGTAAAATAAAAATCCTAACAATCCACGTAATTTTCAACTAAAGTGTTTCTCTATAGGTACATACTCAGGTCTAGGAAGAAATGTTACTGGGTAAGTTCCACCTTCAGAGGCAGATAGCCTCATTCTATCCCCTGCTCCGCCTAGTAAAGATGTGTCCTCTCTGACCACATATCAGCTCATTCTGAAGATGGAGATGATTCTCGACCCAAGTGCAGAGAACTGGATCATCCTTATACAAGCCATTTTTATGTTGACAAGGGCTTTGAGAGGAACAAAGATGTGTGGCTTGTTGACTGTCTGGTCCACAATGTATCAGGTAGGAAGGTGAGAGGGGTTTATTCAGAGTTGAGAAGGGCTAGAGCCAAATACAGACTCTAGGAGGCCATCATGATCTCCAACACAATGCTGGTCTTTCTACCTTTAAGGAATATTACCCAGGACTGGTTACTGATGTAAACAAAGAAGGTCAATATTTTTTAGGGGGGAGAGGGGGATAGTGAGGTTTGAACTCAGGATCTTCCCCTTCAGCCACATCTTCAGCCTTTTTCGTTTTAGGTTATTTTTCAGGTAGGATCTCACTCTTTTGCCTGGGACCAGCCTAGAATGGAGATCCTCCAGATCTCCACCTCCCGCATAAATAAGATTACAAACGTGTGTTACCACACCTTGCTTGTTTGCTGAGATGGGAGTCTTGAAAACGTTTTTCCTGGGCTGCCCTCTAACCTTGATCTTCCCAATTTCTACCTCCCAAGTAGCTGGGATTACAGACATGAGTCACTGTGTCCATCCTAAGCAGGTCAACCTTTATGGTTCAGTTTAAAACAAAATATCAAAGTAATGTGAAGCAGAAAAAGGGACATCAAACCTGACACCCTGAAGAAGCCAGCAGCTTTTATTTGGCCGCTAAGAGTTAAACTTGATGTATTCAGTTCCTACAATAAACATGGACAATGCCAATTGCAGACAAGAGGAACCATTTCTTAATGGGAAATAATGGGGTAACAAATAAAAATACAGCCTGACCTGAAGAGGTGATATGGGTAACTCAGAACAAGTCAATGCAGAGGCCATTTACCATGTTTTTGACCATGCAATTAAGACCCTTTGTCTGGCTACCACACGCTTTGTGTCCAGGTGACTTCATCTGCCTTTGCTTAAGGCTGCCTTGCACAGATGAGATAATGAAGGATGGGACTTCTGCCTGCTAAACTAGAGGAATTTGAGGAGCCAGGTTTCCACTGAGCCAACATCATGATCCAAGAAGTAATCTCAGAAGTCATTCTTGGTGTGTGCACAGTTCAGTGACTTTCTCTCCCATTTTGTGGGCCCTGCTCTTGACAACAAGGATGTATTCCCAGTGCCTACCACTGTCAAAAGGGAGCTCAATAAGTGCATGTTGAATTTAAAATCTTTTCCCTCAACTTGGATATAAAGCACTGAAAATTCAAAAACTAGTGGGTGCCAGAGTTTCTGGTTAATAAGCCATTCACAGGAATGATTATGGGAACTGCGCATTAGCATCTACTCCAATCTCTTAGGGTAATCAGGTATCAGTAAAGTTTATCCTGCTTTAATGTGTGGCAAACATCAGTAGAGATGAGCTTCTTTGAGGGAGGTGGAGGACAAAAGATGGAGTCTGCTCAATCTACATCTACTAAGTCCCACACTTTTCCAAGTGTTGGGCAGAGAAAGATGAAAAGAAAATAGGCTCTAACCTTGAATAACTACCCTTGAATAATGGGTAGTTAAGGATAGTGGAAACTTTAGCACTACTGGAATTCACATTAGAAGTCTAGAATGTGTTATAATCTATATGATCAAAAAGAGAACATCCAGATGGCAGCGCCCAGACGGCTTGGGAAGACACAGACCACAAGGTGAGCTAAGCGCCACCACGCGGTACTCCCACACACAACCCTGGGCCACATCAGCATGGCCCCGTGGACACATCGACCCCCACCCAGGGAAAAAAGAAAAAAGCAAATAAACAACTGAATAATAAGCAATAACAACAAAAAAGACACGTAGCAAAGAGGGTGGGGCGCCCTGAGCACCGAAGCGGGGGGAAGGAAAATCCCTCACAACAAGCCGGCCAGAGAAGGCAGGAGCAGCAGCACATGCTCAACAACCAGGAGTGGGAAAGCTTGTAAAAGTGGCAGTTGGAGGAAAACTCCACAGGAGAGGGGGGAAGGCTCACTTCCCACGTGAGCTGTAAATAAACAAGCTGGCAGGAGAAAGCTGGTGCAGTGTCACCTCCCCCAGTGTGCTTGGTAAGGGGAAAGCTTGTAGCAGAGGCCCTTGAACAGGAGAACTCTGAGTAAACATAGCCTGAGGGACTAGGTGAGTGCTAAGCTCACCCCAGAGATCTGTATAAATAATGCCGCCAGCAACAGCAGGCTGACAGCAGCGGGCAGGCAAGCCACAGCCGCAGATAGCCATTCATAGAACTGTCTCCGGACTCTTTTTTTCTCTCTTCCTTTGATGAGACAACAACCAAACTATACCTGCATGCTGAAAAACTTACTGAAACTGTATTGCATTTGAACTTGGGACACTTTGTGGGGTTTTTTTTTGTTGTGTGTTTGGTTTTTTTCTGCTTTGATGAGACAATGACAGAACTACTTCTGAGACACCATCTCCAGGATTGGAGGCTGAGGGACCAACACCAAAATTATTAAGACTGAAACTTTATTGCATTTGACTTGGAGATCTTTATTTCTTTATTTAAAATTTTATTTATTTATTATTTTTTTTCAATCCTCTAATACCTGTTCAGCTTATCATTGATTAGTACACTATCTCTCCCTGTTTATATCTTTGAAACTTTTTTGTTTCCTTGTTTTTTTCTACTTGTTTTTTGTTTTTCCTTTTTTCTTTAACTTCTTTGCTTTCCATCTCCTCTTACCCTTTCATTCTAAATATCACCATTGTTATTATTACAAGCTAGAAAATACTTAATTGCACACAGTACAAGGACAATAACAACACCAAGGGCAATGATGGGAAGACAGAAAAAAACAGGGAAACCAGTTCTTCCACAGCAAAAAATTAATACAGGAACCAGAGGGAAATGATGAAAACAGATACTCAGATCCAGACTCCAACAAAATGAAGATAACTATGCCAAAGGACCAAATGAAGCCCACAAGAATAATTTAAAAGAAGACATACTACAGGTACTCAATGAGAATTTTATAGAGATGATACTGGATAGGGTCAACCAAAATATACAGGAGACACTCAAGAAATTCCAAGACAACAAAACAGAATTTGAAAAAGCACAAGAAGAAATAAAAGAAACCACAGAAGCACTGTATAAATACCAAAGTGAAACAAAGAACACAATTAATTAAGAGATAAATGAACTCAGGACAAAAACAGACAACATTAAAGAGGAAACCACCCAGGATATGGAAAAACCTCAGAAAAAAGAACGAAACAGAACTGCAAAACAAAACAGAAGGCCAATCCAGCAGAATAGAACAAACAGAAGACACAATCTCAGAACTTGAAGATAAAATGGTAATTAAAGGAAAAACCGAAGAACTATTAGTTAAACAACTCAAGACCTGTGAAAAGAATATGCAAGAACTCACCGACTCCATTTAAAGACCAAACTTGAGAATCATGGGCATTGAAGAAGGAGAAGAGGTGCAAGTGAAGGGAATGCGTAATATATTCAACAAAATAATAATGGAAAATTTCCCAAATCTAGAGAAAGATGTTCCCATACAGATACAAGAGGCCTCCAGGACACCAAACAGACCAGATCAAAATAGAACTACCCCACGGCGTATCATCATTAAAACAACAAATACAGAGACCTGAGAAAGAATACTGAAGGCTGTAAGAGAGAAAAAAGAAATAACATGCAAAGGTAAACCCATCAAAATCACAGCAGACTTCTCAACAGAAACAATAAAAGCAAGAAGAGCTTGGGATGCGATGTTCCGGGCACTGAATGAAAGTAACTTCAACCCCAGGATACTCTACCGGCAAAACTATCATTCAAAATAGATGGAGCAATAAAAGTCTTCCCTGATAAGCAGAAACTAAAACAATATGTGACCACAAAGCCACCACTACAAAAGATTCTTCAAGGGATTCTGCACACAGAAAGTGAAACCCAACATAACCATGAAAGGACAGGCAGCACCAAACTACAGGAAAAGAAAAAGCAAGAAAGTAGAGTAACCTCAACTTAGGTACACACAATGAAACCTTCAAACAACTAAGACAACTAAATGACAGGAATCACCACATACCTATCAGTACTAACATTTAATGTTAATGGACTTAATTCCCCATCAAAAGACACCGTTTGACAAAATGGATTAAAAAAGAAGATCCAACAATTTGTTGCTTACAGGAGACCCATCTCACTGACAGAAATAAGCATAGGCTTAGGATGAAAGGCTGCAAGATTTACCAAGCCAATGGCCCCCGAAAACAGGCAGCAGTAGCAATACTTATCTCTGACAAAGTAGACTTCAAACCTACATTGATCAAATGAGATAAAGAAGGACATTCCATACTAATAAAAGGGGAAATAGACCAAAAGGAAATAACAATTATCAACCTATATGCACCCAATGTCAACACACCCAATTTTATCAAACATACCCTGAAGGACCTAAAAGCATATATTAACTCCAACTCAGTGTCCTGGGAGACTTTAATACCTCATTATCATCAACAGATAG
This sequence comes from Castor canadensis, assembly GCF_047511655.1. Taxonomy (NCBI): domain Eukaryota; kingdom Metazoa; phylum Chordata; class Mammalia; order Rodentia; family Castoridae; genus Castor; species Castor canadensis. The sequence continues at coordinate 178,505,705 of NC_133387.1, read as the reverse complement.
GTCATCTGAACAAAAAAATCAATAAAGAAATCCTATAGCTAAAATATACAACAGATCAAATGGACCTACTTGATGTCTACAGAACATTTCATCCAACTTCTACACAATACACATTCTTCTCAGCAGCCCATGGAACCTTCTCCAAAACAGATCATATCCTAGGGCAAAAAGCAAGCCTCAGCAAATATAAGAAAATAGAAATTATACCATGCATTCTATCTGATCACAATGCAATAAAACTAGAACTCAACAACAAAAGTAAAGACAAAAAACATGCAAACAGCTGGAAACTGAAAAACTCATTGCTTAGTGAACAATGGGTCATTGATGAAATAAAAGAGGAAATTAAAAAGTTTCTGGAAGTCAATGAAAATGAAAACACAACCTACCGGAACCTATGGGATACAGCAAAGGCAGTCTGGAGAGGAAAGTTGATAGCCATGAGTGCATATATTAAAAAGACTGAAAGATCCCAAATCAGTGACCTAATGACACATCTCAAACTCCTAGAAAAACAAGAACAAGCAAATCCCAAAACAAATAGGAGTGAAATAATAAAAATAAGAGCTGAAATCAATGAAATAGAAACCAAAAAACCCATATAAAGAATTAATGAAACAAAAAGTTGGTTCTTTGAAAAAATAAACAAGATAGACAGACCCCTGGCAAACCTGACTAAATGAGGAGAGAAAAAACCCAAATTAGTAGAATCAGGAATGCAAAAGGGAAGATAACAAACACCATGAAAGTCCAGGAAATCATCAGAATGGCAGTTGGACAAGCAGCATGGTCTGACAAAAGACAATGATGAAGCCCACAAACCAGAAGCTGAGGGCCAGCTGCAGGCAGAGGTTGCCGGTCATGATTGTGGAATAGTGAAGGGACTTGCAGATGGCCAGGTGGTGGTCAAAAGACATGGCAGCGAGGACCAAGAACTCAGTGGTGCCCAGAAAGAAGTAGAAGAAGGCCTGCAGCAGGCAGCAGGGAGTGCAGATGACTGTTTTTGCTACCACAAAAGTTTCCAGCAGTTTGGGGATGATGGTAGTAGTATACCAGATCTCTAGGAAGGCCAGATTGCAAAGGAAGAAGTACACTGGCATCTGTAGCCTTGGCTCAACCCAGACAATGACAATAATAAGCCCATTTCCTGCAAGGGTTAGTAAGTAGATGAGAAATCACTGTAAAGAGAGGCACTTGGAATCCTTGGATACCAGGAAGCCTAGGAGGGTGAACTCTGTGATTACTGTGCCATTTCTCATGTCCCATGATACCTACAAAGAGCAGGGAAGTTACCCCTTAGAATCATTATTATTTTTTTTAGTAAAGACTTTTTAGTTCTTATATTTCTTTACTTCCTACCTTTCTAGTTAAATTTTTGTTTACTTTTCTGACTGACACTTTAAATGTATCTCTCATAAAGAACATAGAGTTGAGTGTTTAAAATATTTTGGTCTTCTTTAAAGAAGAACTGACATCAACCCTCCTTAAACTGTTCCATGAAATAGAAAGGGAAGGAAACCTGCCTAACACATTTTATGAAGCCAGTATTATACTTATCCCAAAACGAGGCAAAGACACCTCCAAAAAAGGAGAACTATAGGCCAATCTCTTTAATGAACATTGATGCAAAAATCCTCAATAAAATAATGGCAAACTGAATTCAACAACACATCAAAGAGATCATTCACCACGACAAAATAGGCTTCATCCCAGGAATGCAGGGGTGGTTCAACAAAGAAAATCAATAAACATAATAAACCACATTAACAGAAGCAAAGACAAAAACCACTTGATCATCTCAATAGATGCAGAAAAAGCCTCTGATAAGATCCAACACCATTTCATGATAAAAGCTTTAAGAAAACTAGGAATAGAGGAATGTACCTCAACATTATAAAATCTATACATGACAGACCTACAACCAGCATTATACTTAATGGTGAAAAACTGAAACCATTCCCTCTAAAATCAGGAATGAGACAAGGATGCCCACTATCTCCACTCCTATTCAACATAGTACTGGAATTCCTAGCCAGAGCAATTAGGCAAGAAGAAGGAATAAAAGGAATACAAATAGGTAAAGAAACTGTCAAAATATCCCTATTTGCAGACGATATGATCCTATACCTTAAAGACCCAAAAAACTACTCAAAAGCTCCTAGACACCATCAATAGCTACAGCAAGGTAGCAGGATATAAAGTCAATGTAGAAAAATCATTAGCATTTCTATACACTAATAATGAACAAACTGAGAAAGAATATATGAAAACAATTCCATTTATAATAGCCTCAAAAAAAAAATCAAGTAAGTAGGCATAAAATTAACAAAGGATGTGAGTGACTTCTACAAGGAAAACTATAAACTTCTGAAGAAAGAGATTGAGGAAGACAATAGAAAGTGGAGAGATCTCCCATGTTTATGGATTGGTAGAATCAACATAGTAAAAATGTCTATACTCCCAAAAGCAATCTACATGTTTTATGCAATTCCCATCAAAATCCTAATGAAATTCATCAAAGAGATTGAAAAATCTACCATTGAATTTATTTGGAAACACAAGAGGCCATGAATAGCCAAGGCAATACTCAGTCAAAAAGAACAACGCTGGAGGTATCACAATACCTGACTTCAAACTATATTATAAAGCAATAGCAATAACAACAGCATGGTACTGGCACAAAAACAGACATGTAGACCAGTGGAACAGAATAGAGGACCCGGATATGAAGCCACACAACTATAACCAACTTGTCTTTGACAAAGGCGCTAAAAATATACGGTGGAGAAAACACAGCCTCTTCAACAAAAACTGCTGGGAAAACTGGTTAGCAGTCTGCAAAAAACTGAAACTAGATCCATGTATATCACCCTATACCAATATTAACTCAAAATGGATCAAGGACTTTAATACCAGACCCCAAATTCTAAAGTTGGTACAGGAAAGAGTAGGAAATACTCTGGAATTAATAGGTACAGGTAAGAATTTTCTCAATGGAACCCCAGCAGCTCAGCAACTAAGAGATAGCATAGATAAATGGGACCTTATAAAACTAAAAAGCTTCTGTTCATCAAAAGAAATGGTCTCTAAACTGAAGAGACCACCCACAGAGTGGAAGAAAATATTTGCCAGCTACACATCAGACAAAGGACTGATAACCAGAACATATAGGGAACTTAAAAAACTAAATTCTCCCAAAATTAATGAATCAATAAAGAAATGGGGAAGTGAACTAAACAGAACTTTCTCAAAAGAAGAAATTCAAATGGCCAAAAAACACATGAAAAAATGCTCACTATCTCTAGCAATAAAGGAAATGTAAACTAAAACCACACTAAGATTCCACCTCCCCCTGTTAGAACAGCTATCATCAAAAACACCACTAACAACAGGTGTTGGTGAGGATGTGGGGAAAAAGGAACCCTTTTACACTGTTGGTGGGAATGTAAACTAGTACAACCACTCTGGAAAATAATTTGGAGGCTACTTAAAAAGCTAAACATTGATCTACCATTTGATCCAGCAATACCACTCTTGGGGATATACCCAAAAGACTGTGACACAGGTTACTCCAGAGGCACCTGCACACCCATGTTTATTTCGGCACTATTCACAATAGCCAAGTTATGGAAACAACCAAGATACCCCACTACTGACGAATGGATTAAGAAAATGTGGTATTTATACACAATGGAATTTTATGCAGCCATGAAGAAGAACGAAATGTTATCATTCGCTGGTAAATGGATGGAATTGGAGAATATCATTCTGAGTGAGGTTAGTCTGGCCCAAAAGACCAAAAATTGTATGTTCTCCCTCATATGCAGACATTAGATCAAGGGCAAATACAACAAGGGGACTGGACTTTCATCACACGATAAAGCGAGTGCACACAAGGGAGGTATGGGGATAGGTAAGACAGCTAAAAAATTAGCTAGCATTTGTTACCCTTAACGCAGAGAAACTAAAGCAGATACTTTAAAGCAACTGAGCCCAATAGAAGAGGACCAGGAACTAGAGAAAAGGTTAGATCAAAAAGAATTAACCTAGAAGGTAACACACATGCACAGGAAATCAATGTGAGTCAATGCCCTGTATAGCTATCCTTATCTCAACTAGCAAAAACCCTTGTTCCTTCCTATTATTGCTTATACTCTCTCTTCAACAAAATTAGAGATACGGGCAAAATAATTTCTGCCAGGTAGCGAGGGGGTGGGGGGGAGGGGGGAGAAATGACCCAAACATTGTATGCACATATGAATAAAAAAAAAACAAACCAAACAACAACAACAACAACAACAAAAAGAGAACCTCCATTCAACAGAATTAGGAAAATCAAAGGGAAAACTCATCAGTGTTTTATTTTAAATTTGGCATAACGAGAATGCAGCATTCAGCTTTTTTCTGAGTACATTTAGTTTTACAAAAGAACACAGATTTAAGTGGTGAAAATTACCCACAAAGGATCAGATTACTAGTTTCCAGCACAGAATTACTCAAAGGTCTGATCCCCAAACCTCTGCAATGTGTATGCTTTGAAGTTTAGCCAAAGACCGTGGTTCTCAAAGTGATGCTTCTAAATCACACACACCTGTACCACCTGCAACCTTGTTATAAATGCAAATTCTTAGGTCTTAGTCCAGCCCTACACTCAGACTCTGTGGGGTGGCCCCCAGCAATCTAAGTTTAACAAGCCTTTCCGATGCTTCAAGTTAAGATAAACTTGAGAACCATGACAAAGGCAAAGGAAGTAAATGTGAAGTTCATGCAGAAAGTAATCAACTTTTCAAGTGTGGGCCAACTAAGAGTTTTTCTGTGAGAAGACAACAAAAGCAGAAGTGTAGAATTGTTTCTTTCTTTATATCTATGTCAAATTAACTGGAAAAAAAATGGTAAACCCTTAACTTACCTCATCTGTATAGTTTATAAGAGTCTCTCACATTGCAGTAAACCTTGCTGTGTACTGGAAATGATGGTTTACTGCATTACAGACAGAGTGCAAAAGGGGGATAGCTGGAGGAAAAAGGGGGAAAGAAGATGAATTCCAGTCAGGTCCTAGGAGGAAAACTTCCCAGCCTCCCTCCAACCTTGCCCACTCTCTTATGCTCTAGTAAAAGCAGAAAGTTACCCAAGGCAGATGGCCACAAACCCAGCTGCTCCAGTCACATACGTCTCACTGAGAAGCCTCTCATGATTATCCCACCACCTTTCTGAAGTAGCTTTCTGGATCAAGGCTCATGGGGAGGCTTAGAAGTTCAGAGGAAGGATGAGGGACTCCACTAAAGCATTCCTTGTGGCTTCTTAGTGTAGCTGCTCTGGGTGTCACCTGCAGAGCGTGGACAGAGAAAAAGCAACAGTTCTAAACCTAGCCTATCAGCAAGAACCTGGATATGCCACTGCTTCTCAGCACCAAGATGATTCCAGAAAGGCTGGCCTAAGAACCTCCCTTGCAGAAGGCCAGCACAGAAACCGACGCAGACAGGATTATCGAAGTGCCTGAGAAGTAAGAACATCCACTGCTCAGGGGGAAAAATTAGGCTGATACCTTTCTGAGAGAACACAGTATATTCACGGCATACAAACTAACAAACTTTAGTTGACAGTAGAAGCAGATGTACTCCTACTGAAGAGAAAGGTGGTGTTGAAAAAAGGTGTCTAACCTGGCTCTTAGGGGTGGTGGTGGTGGTGGGGAGCTGCAAGTGGAGACAGCAGGCATTAGCTTGAGGGAAAACTCAGGGTCTTTCACTGTGGCAGCTGAAAGTCACAGACCAGACGTTCTGCAAACCCTAGTACGATCACAGGTGATAAGATCGCTGGTGAATGTATCAGCATGTGCTGGAGGAGGGGTTGGTGGGGAAAGAAGATAGGTTCTTCGGCGCAAGCAGCCTGCGGGAGTATTCTTGAGCAATCTGAAAGGCGGGGTAAGAAAAGGATGCGGAAAAAAAATCAAGGGGCCTAGACCACTCCTCCCTCGGTTCCGGGGAGCGGGGGGAGGAGCAGTTGGCAAGGAAGCAATAGGAGGGGCGAACTGCATTTCTGCAGGCCCCAGGAGGGGGCGGAGGGCGGCGGCTGGAAAGAGAAGGAAGCCTGGAACGGCATCCGCGATTCCGGACAGCCCGGCTCTGTCCACCAGGGGACCCGGAGGCCACAACGCCTTGGACCCTGTAAGTACACCGCCGCCACCCGTTCCCCAGGATAGCGCGATTTCCCCAGGCTCCGGGGGGGCGGGGTCTCCGGTCCCTCCTCCTCCTCCTCGCCCTGCCCTGCCCAGCCCTACCCGGCCCTGCCCGCTCCAGCCCCGGCCTGGCCCTCCGCACTCACGGCTCCGGCAGCTCCGGCGGCTCCTCCCCCGCTCCGGCTTCTCTCCCACCCACTCCGAGCCGAAACAGCGGCGCGAGATCCGAGCCGCGCGGGGCCCAGCGGGTCAGAACACGTGGGGCCTTTGCGTCCGGAACCGGAAGTGGCCGCTCGCCCCGCCTCCTTTCCTCGCTGGGGCCTTTCTAGGCTGTGGGAGGTTTGGTCCACTCGGTGCTCTTCCGGGACCCGGGGGGGGGGGGAAGCCACTCCCCGCGCCCCGCCCCCGCCGAAGCCAATGGTTTAACTGTGGGCCTTCACTGCGGATGCAAACCTCTGCAGGGATTGCTTTTACTCAACTTTTGTGTTTGTTTTGGTACCTGCACTTTAAAAACGATATGTTTTCCTTGGAAGCACGGTAGAAAAGAACAATTTGGGGTTTTGAATATTGGGTCTTGCGTGCTTGCTTTAGAACTAAATGATGTATTTCAGATGAACTGTTTGGAACATAGCGGAAAGTCAGTAGAATAGTTACGGTGTTGATAGTGAAGTTGGTGGTGTAATTTAGCACCCCCCACCCCCACCCCAAAGACCCGCAAACGGGGAAGGTGTGAAGGGAAAGGTGTGAAGGTGGTGTTAACGTAAGGCCTAGAGCCTGAAGGTAGGAAAAATAGGCGCCCTAATGTCTGAGGGCAGGACGAGGTGGGTGCTCAAGAAGGAAGTGAGTTTGCTGTTCCTCTGCCTTTGTTGTGCTATCTGGGTTCTCTGTGGATTGGGAGAGGCCCATACACACTGAAGAGGACAGTCTTCTTAGTCTACTGATTCAAGTGCTAATCTCTTCCAGAAACGCCTCACAGTGGACACACCTACAAATAATATTTAGCCAGGTTTCTGGACATCTTGTTAACCTCTTGACACAAAATTATCCATCACAGAGAAGACTATACAGTTCATGAAAGTGCTAGATACTTTCTCTCATTTAATATTTTAAAAAATTAAGCATCAACAATACATAAATGTGTTCTTCTAAACGTTTAAAACATACCAGTGTTAAAAATATTTGTTAAATCACAGCGAGGAAGACTTTTTTAATTTTTATTTTTAGATGCTCACCGTTTATTTCAAGGAAGATTTAATTCGGGACTAATCACAGTAGGTATAGGGACCACTGTAATGGGAATGAGATTGGGTTCAACTCTGAATACAGCATGGACAAATGGGAATTTATAGCCAAGGAGTAGGAGAGAATAGAAAATTCTTTAAGTGGATAGAAAATTACTAAGAGGAAACATGGGATGGGGGGAGTTGAGGGAAACTGGTTAAACTAACCTAATATGATTCTTGGAGAGGACAGGTGAGGGTGACCAGAGGTTATCTGGGAAGTGATGGAGGATGGAAACCTGTTGAGATACTGAAGACAATCAGATATCAAGGATGAAGGTTCTGGTGAAGATGACTTAAGAGCATTCTTTGCTAAAACTGGATTTTACATGGAAGTGCAGACATGGTCCTAGGGCAGGGTTCACAGGTCTGACCAAAGTTTTGCCAAGCAAAGAGTCTTTGGATAAAGCTCATGACCTTTCACTAATCCTGTCTTCCTTTCTCTCTTGGGAGCAGTTATGAGTCTGGTATATTTGGTTTCTAGAACTTTTCCTATATTTTTATTCTGTGTACAGATGTATCGACAAAAACTATACAGTATTGTTTGTGTATATGTGTGTGTTTATCTGTGTTTTTATATTGAATTTCTCAATTTGTTTTCTCTTAGTACTGTGCCTTGAAGATTTGGTCATAGAAGTAGATATAAATATATCTTTTCCCTTAAATTTTCACAACATTCCATAGTTTGAATAGTCAGTTGCCTATTGGTAATATGTGAGTCATTTACAATTGTTGCAGTGACAAACAATGATCATCCTTTTTGGGCATACATACAAATGTTATTCTGGGACAGATACTGAAAAAAAGTATTGCTGGATCTTAGGTTACATACATTTAATGAATACTGTCAAGTTGTTCACCCAAATGGCTGTAAGTTTACACTCTTAAACACAGTACATAGAGTACCTTCCTCCACATCCATGTCCTTACTACATGTTATACCAAAGTTACAAATATTGACCAATCTATGGGACAAATTGACACTGCATTGTTTTACTTTCCCTTTCCATGATTAAGAGTGAGAGTGAACATCTTTTCATATGTTTGTTAGTAATTTGTAACTTTCCTGTGAATTTGCCCATACGAATTTCCTATGAATTTCTCTGTTGGATTTTTGTCTTTTACTTATTGATTGTTAGATATTCTCTGTGTATTCTAGATACTAACCATTTGGCATATATGTCACAAATATTTTCTTCCACTTCATAGCTTATATTTAACTTTATAGCATTAAAGTTTTAAATGTAAGAACTCTTTCCCCCAGTGGCTTTGAATTACATCTTTTATTTAAGCACATATTTTCTGTACCAAGGTCATAAAGGCTTCCTGCTGTATGTTATTCTAGTACTTTTTGGTTCCCCTTTTTATGGCTAGATTTGGAATTTATTTTCGTGAGTAGGTATTCTAATCTAATACCATCTGTTGGTGGGGGTGAATTTAGCTAAGCATGTATTGTAAATGTCACAATCCACCCTTAGTATGACAATCATATGACAACAGAGTGACTGTACCATTTTTTAATTCCCACCAACAAGTATTTAAGTGTTACAGTTGTTCAGCATGCTTTCCACACCTCATTTAGCAATTAAAAAAATTTCATATGTTCTGTAGGTATGTTGTAAAAACTTATTTTGGTTTTAGTTTGCACGTTGCTGATAGCTAGTGATTCTGAACTTCTTTCCACATACATACGCACTATCCATGTATCATTTTTGGTGAAATGTCTTGGAATATTTCACTCATTTTCTAATTGGATTGTTTCTTCTTATTGTTGAGTTACTGTTGAGTTTCTTTATGTGTTCTGAGTACAAGTCCTTTAACAGGTATGTGATCGCAAATGTATTTTTTTCCAGTCATTAGATTGTCTTTTTTATTTGTTTATTTTTAAATATTTTTATTGGCACGTATTGGTTATACAGAGGGATTTCATTGTGATACATGTATCTGATGTGCCCTGAGCAAATTCACCCCCACTTTCATTCCTCCTTGTCCCTCCACCCCCTTCTTGGAATGACTTCAGTAGGTTTTATTGTTATGTTTACTTTGACCATATTAAAAAATAATATCATCTGTGATAATCAATTTCTACATTGAAAACTTGATAGTTATATAGTAGAACTACAGAGGATATAATCTGTATGTAGCATGATCTGAGTTCTTGGTCTTTTTTCTCCTTTTATTTTATCATTTTTACATTTAATGACCTGAGTTCTGTCAGTCCAGTTATCCACTTCATCATTCATCGATGATTTATTGAGCAGTTTCTATTTCAAGATACTGTGGTAGACATATGGAACAGAGTGAAGAATAAGAAAAATTTGATTTCTTTTCTCACGGAGGTAGCTTTCATGTGGTGTGTGTATGACATGGAGGAGTTTGGGAGGAAGTGAACAGTTTAATTAACTTACATAACATTAATTATGATTATTTATGATTAACTAAATTAGTAACATTTGTTGTAGACCTTACTAAGAAGAAAAACAGTATGCTATGACAGATTTTAACTGAAAGTCTAATTCTGGTGCTGGTGCTGGTAGAAAGGAGGTTAGGGCAAGCTCTCTTGAATAGTAACATTTAAGCTGAGCCTGTAGCGTGACCATGCAGGCTGAGACTGAAACAAAGGTATAAGAATGAATACTTGAAATAAAAGAAAACAGTGCATGCACAGGTCCTGAGATGGGAAGGAGCTTGGGGCTTGGAAAAACTGTGAGAAAACTAGTGTGGCTGGGGTCAGAGGACAAGAGGGAAGTGTGTGAGGCCTGGTATTGTGCACATGGATCAGATCTGATAGATCAGGGGTCTTACAGATCAAGTTGAGCATTATTGGCTAAAATTAATGAGAAGCCATAGAAAAATTGTAATTAAGTGACATGAGATATACATTTTTATAGGGTCCTCCTGGCTGTTGAGGAGAGTGGGTGGTATCTAAGGATGGATGTGAGGAGATGATTTAGGAAGCTATTATTGTGGGTCAGATCATTGGATTAAAATGATTGTGGAGATAGAAAGCATTAACTTGTTATTTTTTAAAATACCAATTAATAAAAAGCAAAAGCTAATTGTCAGGAAAATGGTTGGTACAGAAGTTATTTTCCAAAAATGTCAAAGAAATGGCAGGAGGGGCTTGTAAAGTCAGCTCAGCTGAAAGTTCAGCTGTAGAGGTTTACTCTCCTAGTTGTCCAGTCCAATCTGGCTGAATACCAGACATAGAAAATGGACAGCTCTTACAGAGCTATGTGTACGTGGCATTTTTATAATTGTAGTCACTTAAACTTACAAGGAAAACTTGTAAGTCAAAATGAAGTAATAGTGGACCACTTGGTCAGGCACTTGGTACTTTGGTAAATATATAATTATCTCCAAATTTGTCTGTGTTGTTATTCACATTTTATCTATCATCTATCTATCTGGTGGTACTGGGGGTTAAATTTGGGGCCAGCCCTTTTTTGCTTTAGTTATTTTTCAGATAGGTTCTCATGTATATGCGTGGGGCTATCCTTGGACCATGATCCTCCTCTCTATGCCTCCCATGTAGCTGGGATTACAGGTATGCATCACCATGTCTGTCTTTTTTGTTTGCTCAGGCTGGCCTCAAACCACAATCTCCCAATCTCTACCTCCTGAGTAGCTGGAATTACAGACATTATCCAGTGGTCCCAATCATATTAGATTTTTAAAACCTTTTCTCTTCATTACTTGGACATCTGAGAATACCATATAGTGATAAGATCCTTATAAAAATAGATGACTTTACACATATACCTTAAGGGAGACAGCAGGAAATCTAATCTGAGGCGAATTAGAACAGTCACCTATGGCTGGATAAGCTTGAGAGATACCATATGCGCTGTCATCCTTTTGGGAATTTAGAGTGCATATGAAAATCATTATAACTAAAAAAGCAAAGTTAAATTTATTATTTGGCAGGTAAAGAAGAGATATGCCATTCAAACATGATGTTAATGAATCTTTCTAAGTTAAAAGGGGGAAAGGCTAGATCTAAGACAAGAGCTGGAAGCTTTGCTAAAATAAGGCAGGACACTAAAGAACATTATTTGATGGTAATGAGAAGATTATAAAGCTTCTTTTAGAATGTTCATTGCTCTGGTACATCGCAGTAAGTATGGGCATGGTTCTCAACGAAGTCCAAAATGAGCTAATAAGACTCTACTGAGTTTGAGGTCATATAGCAATCACTTTCATACACATAAGTTTAGGATTTGGAAACATTGTTTTCAACCTAGTGTTAAAGATTCTAAGAAGATCTGTAGTGGAGGAATCTGCTTAACCCTGGCTAAATCTGCATCCCTCAATTTGAATTCTGAACCTTCTTTTTAATACCTAATTTCTTGGGAAACATATCATGGAAATGCTGCTTTACTAAAGTGTGCATATTTTCAGGAACAAATTAACCCAATAGCTCATTGTCAAGGATTCAGCACAGATGTGTTCGGGATTTCAACCTTGTCATTGAACTTACTGACAGTAAGATAATAATGATAACAGTGATAATAATACCCAGGTATCCGAAGAGGAGGTTATTTATGATATCGTTCGGATTCATCCTTATATAATTCCTTACTTTCTTGGAGAAAGGTGAAATATGAATGTTTTGGAAAGACATTTAGGTTCTAGAGACCTAAGAAATAGTAGGATGTGGGGTGAATTGAAGCTCTTGGTGACCTTGTTGTGTTGGTGACCACAGCTCCTTTTGCTCAAAACAGTGCTCCATCTTCTCCAGGCACTGGAGGCAGATGCAGCCTCCCTGGAGTCTTCAGCCTCTCATGTTGGTGAAGGAAAGTCAGATCTCAGGCATAGCTCCTCTTGAGTCTTTCTTTAATTCATATCATTTTTGCTACTTAGGTGTTAGAAGCTTTACTGTTGGATAGGTTTCTCTAACTGGCATTTCCATTGCTTAGAACTGATACCCTGGCATCCTACATATACACAACATACACACAAACACACACACATGCATGTACAAAGAAAAGAAAATGAATTTTTTTTCCAACAGAATCAGTATCAGGAATATTGTTTGATACATGCTATTGATATGTCAATTAGACATGAAATTGCATGAATACATGTTTCATGAATTGCAGACTGGAGATATTTTCACTTTTTCTTCTTTCCTTTATGGTTTTTTTATGTTACCCTCTTTCTGCCGTTAGATATGAAACTCCTAAGGTAATAGGCTAGATCCACAGAAACTAACATTTATGAAGCTCAAAGGCAGACTTTTACAAATCCTTTAAAGAAATAATATAAGCCAGATGTCCCAGCTCTTATAGATTTAGGTTACTTTGAGCACTTGTCCATCCCATGCAAAGCTGAAGTTTTTCCTAAAATTTCTTGAGATTTTGTGACCATGTCTGGAGCTTCTCTATGGGATGTTTCTAATCTGCAGTGCAGTCATTCTAGACATGAAACATAACTCCTCTTTGCCTTTCCCAACATGCACACACCACACACACAGACACACAAATGCAAATGACACACATGTCCTGTTCATACATGCATTTGGTAATATCAGAGACTTTACTAAAGGTTTGAGTGGGAGACAGATCAGCTTATAGAGACTTGACTTCAAACTGAGGAACAGGCATCCCCATTCCTAAAATGCTAGTCAGGGACCCCATATTTGGGAAATTTCCACTGACTTCTGCCCACAAACTTCTCTTCATCACTCCATCTGTTTTGTTCCTTTCTCCTCTCTCTTCTTTCATCACCATTTTATTCTCTGAAAGTTATTAAATATTTTCCTATTTTCTTAGGGCAATTTAAGCTATTCTTTTGAAGACAAGACATTTGATAATATTGTAATTCTCTGTTTACCTTCATATAACTTATTTCTCTTGTCCAGCCCAAGACAGTTCCTTCTTAGAATCAGGTATGGCAGTTGAGATAATAATGTTTTTATCTCATTACACTTTGTTTTGAATTTTCAATTTTCTATTTAATACTAAAAGAAATAAGCAACAATTCTTTTGTAAAAACATAATAGTTCTAATGGGATTTTAATGATAGCCTTTTTTTGGGGGGGAGGGATATATGTAATACTCATTACTGTAAACTCTTGACTCACCTGCATAGCCATTCTGTCATTGACAGATTGCTTGCCTGAGAGGTTTGTTGCTTGCTTTGAGGGGCTTTGTGTGCTAACCCTGTCCATGACCTATGAATGTTATGTAACCTTGGAGCTGAGTTTTCTAGCAACAAGGCCTTCACACATATTGCCTCTGAGACATGTATTGGTTGCACATTCTATCTTGACTGAATCATAGAAATTGGCATAATCTGTGAAGTGTAAGATGCCTTCAAATTATCTGAGAATGTGCCCCTTTAGGTTTATCTAAAAATGTGTATCAGCTGGGTGCTGGTGGTTCACACTGGTAATCCTTGCTACTTGGGAGATTGGGTTTGGGAAGATTGTCATTCAAGGTCAGCCTAGGCAAATAATTTGCAAGACCCCATCTCCAAAATAACAAGAGCAAAATGGACTAGAGGTGTGGCACAAGCAGTAGAGTGTCTGCTTTGCAAGTGCAAATCCCTGAGTTCAAACCCCCGGCTCTCCCATCCCACAAAATGTATATCTTACCAGGATGAAAGTATCCTTATTGACATATCATCAAACAAAAACCTGGTACTTTAAAAAAGATTTCTGAAAGAGCATTAGCATTGATTAGAGGACTTCTCTTATGGTGAAGATAATAGGACTGAGAAAATGAGGTGTGGGATGTCTTATGCCCTTGACAAGGAGATAAAGCAAAAGATGGTTGCCATAACAAAGAGGGAAAGAAGATTCCATACACTTTTTAAAAGTTGCTGACATTTTTCCTGATTTTAGTGGTTTCCACTTTTAACTTGTAATTGAGAAAGTCAAAGAAGTCCTGAGTGCTACCTTAGCATATCTTAGGACTTCCTCAGTGGAAACTTAGGTCACGTTTCGTCTTTAAGGTTAACTCCAGGTAACAAATTCGTATAGAGCCTCTAGCTATCGTGATTTTATTTTACTTCCATATCTTATGTTGCTACAATGCTGACAACGATACAATACTACAATGCCTAGAACTCTGGGATTTGGAGGGAGCCTGCTTAATCAAACTACTCTACAACTCTGTCTCACATTTAATGTTTGTATCTGTGTTAAGATTGTTTGGATGTATTACATGATTTATTTTTCACGACAAGTCTTTGGACAAGTCATTGCTTTCCTCAGGGCTCCATTTACTTCCTTGTTTCTAATGGTATAAATAAAGGAATTCAGAAGAGGTGTGAGGATAGTATTTAGCACAGACACCACCTTATTAATTTTAAAGGAGGAGTGTGCTGTGGGTCTCAGATACATTAACAAAAAACAGCTCCATAGAGCAAGGAGACAACAGTCAGGTGAGAGGCACAGGTAGAGAAAGCCTTTTGGCGTCCAGTGGCTGAAGGAATCCATAGGATGGTGGACAGGATATAGATGTAAGAAATGATAGTGAAGAGGAGTGACCCTGGAATCACAAGAATGGTTGCCAAGAGACCCAGGAGTTCCAAAATATTGGTGTTTGCACAAGCTGCTTTCAGGATGGGACCATCATCACAGAAGAACTGATTGATGACATTGTTGCCACAGAATGGCAGTTGGACAAGCAGCATGGTCTGACAAAACACAATGGTGAAGCCCACAAACCAGGAGCTGAGGGCCAGCTGCAGGTAGAGGTTGCTGGTCATGATTGTGGAATAGTGAAGGGGCTTGCAGATGGCCAGGTAGCGGTCAAAAGACATGGCAGCGAGGACCAAGAACTCAGTGGTGCCCAGAAAGAAGTAGAAGAAGGCCTACAGCAGGCAGCAGGGAGTGCAGATGACTGTTTTTGCTACCACAAAAGTTTCCAGCAGTTTGGGGATGATGGTAGTAGTATACCAGATCTCTAGGAAGGCCAGATTGCAAAGGAAGAAGTACACTGGCATCTGTAGCCTTGGCTCAACCCAGACAATGACAATAATAAGCCCATTTCCTGCAAGGGTTAGTAAGTAGATGAGAAATCACTGTAAAGAGAGGCACTTGGAATCCTTGGATACCAGGAAGCCTAGGAGGGTGAACTCTGTGATTACTGTGCCATTTCTCATGTCCCATGATACCTACAAAGAGCAGGGAAGTTACCCCTTAGAATCATTATTATTATTTTTTTTAGTAAAGACTTTTTAGTTCTTATATTTCTTTACTTCCTACCTTTCTAGTTAAATTTTTGTTTACTTTTCTGACTGACACTTTAAATGTATCTCTTATAAAGAACATAGAGTTGAGTGTTTAAAATATTTTGGTCTTCTTTAAAGAAGAACTGACACCAACCCTCCTTAAACTGTTCCATGAAATAGAAAGGGAAAGAAACCTGCCTAACACATTTTATGAAGCCAGTATTATACTTATCCCAAAACGAGGCAAAAACACATCCAAAAAAGGAGAACTATAGGCCAATCTCCTTAATGAACATTGATGCAAAAATCCTCAATAAAATAATGGCAAACTGAATTCAACAACACATCAAAGAGATCATTCACCACGACAAAGTAGGCTTCATCCCAGGAATGCAGGGGTGGTTCAACAAAGAAAATCAATAAACATAATAAACCACATTAACAGAAGCAAAGACAAAAACCACTTGATCATCTCAATAGATGCAGAAAAAGCCTTTGATAAGATCCAACACCATTTCATGATAAAAGCTTTAAGAAAACTAGGAATAGAGGAATGTACCTCAACATTATAAAATCTATACATGACAGACCTACAACCAGCATTATACTTAATGGTGAAAAACTGAAACCATTCCCTCTAAAATCAGGAATGAGACAAGGATGCCCACAATCTCCACTCCTATTCAACATAGTACTGGAATTCCTAGCCAGAGCAATTAGGCAAGAAGAAGGAATAAAAGGAATACAAATAGGTAAAGAAACTGTCAAAATATCCCTATTTGCAGACGATATGATCCTATACCTTAAAGACCCAAAAAACTCTACTCAAAAGCTCCTAGACACCATCAATAGCTACAGCAAGGTAGCAGGATATAAAGTCAATGTAGAAAAATCATTAGCATTTCTATACACTAATAATGAACAAACTGAGAAAGAATATATGAAAACAATTCCATTTATAATAGCCTCAAAAAAAAAATCAAGTAAGTAGGCGTAAAATTAACAAAGGATGTGAGTGACCTCTACAAGGAAAACTATAAACTTCTGAAGAAAGAGATTGAGGAAGACAATAGAAAGTGGGGAGATCTCCCATGTTTATGGATTGGTAGAATCAACATAGTAAAAATGTCTATACTCCCAAAAGCAATCTACATGTTTTATGCAATTCCCATCAAAATCCTAATGAAATTCATCAAAGAGATTGAAAAATCTACCATTGAATTTATTTGGAAACACAAGAGGCCATGAATAGCCAAGGCAATACTCAGTCAAAAAGAACAACGCTGGAGGTATCACGATACCTGACTTCAAACTATATTATAAAGCAATAGCAATAAAAACAGCATGGTACTGGCACAAAAACAGACATGAAGACCAGTGGAACAGAATAGAGGACCTGGATATGAAGCCACACAATTATAACCAACTTATCTTTGACAAAGGCGCTAAAAGTGTACAATGGAGAAAAGACAGCCTCTTCAACAAAAACTGCTGGGAAAACTGGTTAGCAGTCTGCAAAAAACTGAAACTAGATCCATGTATATCACCCTATACCGATATTAACTCAAAGTGGATCAAGGACCTTAATATCAGACCCAAACTCTAAAGTTGGTACAGGAAAGAGTAGGAAATACTTTGGAATTAATAGATACAGGCAAGGACTTTCTCAATGGAACCCCAGCAGCTCAGCAACTAAGAGATAGCATAGATAAATGGGACTTCATAAAACTAAAAAGCTTCTGCTCAACAAAAGAAATGGTCTCTAAACTGAAGAGACCACCCACAGAGTGGGAGAAAATATTTGCCAGCTACACATCAAAGGACTGATAACCAGAATATATAGGGAACTCAAAAAACTAAATTCTCCCAAAATTAATGAACCAATAAAGAAATGGGGAAGTGAACTAAACAGAACTTTCTCAAAAGAAGAAATTCAAATGGCCAAAAAAACACATGAAAAATGCTCACTATCTCTAGCCATAAAGGAAATACAAATCAAAACCGCACTAAGATTCCACCTCCCCCCTGTTAGAACAGCTATCATCAAAAACACCACTAACAACAGGTGTTGGTGAGGATGTGGGGAAAAAGGAACCCTTTTACACTGCTGGTGGGAATGTAAACTAGTAGAACTACTCTGGAAAAAAATTTGGAGACTACTTAAAAAGCCAGACATCTATCTACCATATGATCCAGCAATACCACTCTTGGGGATATACCCAAAAGACTGTGACACAGGTTACTCCACAGGCACCTGCACACCCATGTTTATTGCAGCATTATTCACAATAGCTAAGATATGGAAACAGCCAAGATGCCCCACTACTGACGAATGAATTAAGAAATTGTGGTATTTATACACAATGGAATATTACGCAGCCATGAAGAAAAAGGAAATCTTATTATTCGCAAGTAAATGGATGGAACTGGAGAACATCATTTTGAGTGAGGTTAGCCTGGCCCAAAAGACCAAAAATCATATGTTCTCCCTTATAGGTGGACATTAGATCAAGGGTAAACACAACAAGGGGATTGGACTTTGGTCACATGATAAAGCGAGAGCACACTTGGGAGGTATGAGGATAGGTAAGACACCCAAAAAAATAGATAGCATTTGTTGCCCTAACTGCAGAGAAACTAATGCAGATACTTTAAAGCAACAGATGCCAATAGGAGAAGGGGACCAGGAACTAGAGAAAAGGTTAGTTCAAGAAGA
Organism: Castor canadensis; assembly: GCF_047511655.1. Lineage (NCBI taxonomy): Eukaryota > Metazoa > Chordata > Mammalia > Rodentia > Castoridae > Castor > Castor canadensis. The sequence continues at coordinate 178,487,353 of NC_133387.1, read as the reverse complement.
ATTAACTTAGAAGGTAACACACATGCACAGGAAAGCAATGCGAGTCAACTCCCTGTATAGCTATCCTTATCTCAACTAGCAAAAACCGTTGTTCCTTCCTCTTATTGCTTATACTCTCTCTTCAACAAAATTAGAGATAAGGGCAAAATAGTTTCTGCCTGGTAGCGAGGGGATGGGGGGGAGAGTAAGGGAGTAGGGGGAAAGGGGGAGAAATGACCCAAACATTATATGCACATATGAATAAAAGAAAAAGAATAAAATAAAATAGCAATAAAAAAATAAAATATTTTGGTCTTTTATTTATTTACTTTTGCAGTGCTGGGATTAAATCCTGGGCTTCCTCCATTCTAGACAGATGCTCTACCACTGAACTACAGCCATACCTTCTCCTTAGAATCTTAAAGTACAGTCGAGTATAGTTGGAAAAATAAAAAGAATTCTATTTAACGTCCTTCAGGTCCTGTGTATCAGGCCCTCCTCCTCCCATGCACATACACACCAGGTCCACCTTCCTTATTGATGATGTGGCTGGTTCTTTTGCCAGCTAAACCAACATTTAATGGACTTTGAAACTATTAAGTACACTTGACAACTGAAAAATATTCTTTCCACCCTTATACAGCAATGAGAATAATAATTTTACATATAATAGCTTGTCTCTCAGTAATCTATATGATAAGTGGATAGTGTGTATAATGGCACATGTATGTAAACATAGCTATGAATTCATCTCCACTCCATATTATATACTGAAAGAGAATTCTTGACTATATTAAATATATTTTTAAGGTAGTCCATATTATGTGCATATTAAAATAACTAAACAGTACTCAGTTCAGCAGCACATATACTAAAATTGGAATGATACAGAGAAAATTAGCATGATCCCTATGCAAGGATGATATGCAAATTCATGAAGTGTTCCATGTTTAAAAAAAATAAAGAAAATAACAAAAAACATTCTTGCCATTATGTTAGTGATGAGATACAACTTAGATAATACAACAGATGTTTTTCTCATGAATCCTTCCCCCCTCCCTCCCTTTCCTTCTTTCCTTCCTCCCTCCTTCCTTCCTTCTTTCCTTCCTCTCTCCCTCTCTCCCTTCTTCTTTCCTTCTTCCTTTCCCCCACCTTTTGCAGTGCTGGGGATCAAACCAAGGGTCCACCAATGCTAGGCAAGCACTCTACCACTAAACAACAACTTCAGCCCCAGACTCTTTCTTTTAAGGAGACAAAAAATCAAGACTAAATAAACAAAACATTTAGGAAGTAGGAAAATACATACTAAAGTTAAATTCAGAATTCCAAATTAGTTGAATCATAGCTTGATATAAAGAAATACCTAATAAATGTATGTTGGATAAAGATCTGTAGAAATTAACCATAAAAAGTGAAAAGGCAGGTTTCAAGTATAACATACTGGGAATCCTGGAAACCTTCCCTTGTGACTAAATATCTTTTTATACCAATAAAGCATTCCTGCTTATATGTGCAAATTCATAGACTGATTCATAGACTGTGTTACTAAAATTTACTGGAAAATAGTGACATGACTTCCATTCTTATTGAAGCTATGCTTCCTTATGATTTTCCTTTGAAATGGGTAAGATAAATTACTGTGAAATGAATTGTGCAATTTTTCAAGTACACAGAAAACTTAGAATGAAAGAGGTAGTTTATGGTTCACTAATAGTTTCATTCTTTCCCTATATGAGGGAATAGTTAGGAACAAAAAATACTTCCAGTTCCTCTTACCTCCTTTCTAGAAAAGTTTTTTTTTTGGTCTATAATGTCACATGCTCCAGTATTTTTCCATGAGACAATGAATGAGGGAGAGAAGTATTTGAGTGTGCACTAGTGGCCAATGTAACTGGCCATGAACCTGATCCTTATATAAGGTGGACATGGAATTATCTTCATTCCTTTTGCAGAGGAGAGTGGCAGTCTCTCCAGGTCAGTATAAAATTTTCAAGAGCTAAACATTCCACAATTTGGAGAATTAGATTATGAATCCCATTAGCATTTGTCGAGAGCTTATTATGTTCCAAGTCCTGCGAGGATATTTAAAAAAACTTACCATCTAACAGGGAAAGAGACTCTGTATGATAATTACGAAACTGTAAAGTTGCACACAGATTGCTTTGAGAATATTTGGAAGGGCAGGGGTTAATGGAGATTTTCCTTTAGTGTTTAATGCTCAGCCCAAGCTGAGTCCTGGAGTTAAACAGGGAGAGTGGAGCAAGGAGGGGGCAAGAATCCAATGCTTGTGAATTAGAAGCTGAGCAAGGAATCCTACCTGAGATAGAGCTGGGAGTCAGACTGGCCCTACACTTCTGAAGAACTAAAGGGTGGGACAGTTTACATGATGGAGTCATGAGATTTTTGGAGGGTCTCAAGTCAGAAGTTTGCTAACATTGGGCAAACGTGTGGGTATGTGTGTATAGGAATTGTGGTGTCAGCCTTAGTCCCTAATATACATACATGTATACCTACATATGTGTGGTCACTCTTTAGAGACTCTGGTCACACCACTGCTGTAATATCAACTTGGAGGATATACAGGGAAGAGACATACTTTTTCTGGTTTTGAAAGGAATTTGGCATGACACTGGAATCAGGAGGACTCAGGAATAGCAGCAGTGGTGGTAGCAGAAAGGATGATAATGGAAGTGGCAGTGCCAGCTGAGAGGAGTGGTCCTCAACACAAGTGGCAGCAGTGCCCAGCAGAAGGGATGCGGAGACAGTAGTAGTGGCAAAGACCAGATGGCAGCTGGCCAGATAGCTGAGTGGACTGGGTTGGAAACACATGTGAAGTTTGGAGGAAGGTTGGAAGTCTTGATCAGGCAAGTAAAAACAATATTCAGATATTCAGAGAAACACAGAAAAGCAATCTCAAATCTATAAATTTAAGGGTTATAGAGTTCAAGTACTGGATTAAACACCGAGGTCTATAATTATCAAAATTCAGTCCTATGTTCTAGACTTTTTTCTTTTCCCTTTAGAAATGTCACAATGTGTATAATGAACTGCCATTCCTTCTTTCCTCACATCAGTGAGTTGCCTCTTTACTCACTCTCCAATGTATCCTTTACTTTCCATTTCATCTATGCTACTTTGTACTTGTTTATACTTTCATGGTTCATCAGTATCAAAGTACTGCCTCCTCCTGCTGGGGGATGGCTCAAGTGGCAGACTTCAAATGGAAGTGCAAGGTGTCTGACTTCAAATCCCAGTACCACCAAAGTGTGGCCTAGTGTGTGGATGCCCTTTCTCCTGACCTGCCATACTCTTTACTACCACAATTCAAATTGTATTAAGGTTTATTAAATTAAAACACAATTCAATTATGTTATTCCTTATAACCTTAAGGGTGGCATCCCTAACTCCTTAACATGATGTGCAAGGCCATTTGATATGATTTTACCTACCTTTCCAGCCTCATCTGTCACTTTTCCTTCTTCCTTTCTCATTCTGTGCTTTTGTTTCTTAATTGAATTTCTCAGGGTTGGAGGTTGGCAAACCACTGCTCTGTTGTTGTATATAAAGTTTAACTGGAACACAGCCACACTCATCTGTTTACATATCGTCTGTGGCTGCTTTTGTGCTACAATGTAGAGCTTAGTAGTTGCAAGAAAGACAACACAGAATTCCCACACCCAAAATATTTACAGTCTGGTCCTTTGCAGACAGTTTGTTGACCCTGCTCTAGTTTCCTGAGTGCCATCCTTTCTTTTGCTTCCAAGTTATTGCATATGCTGTTTCCTTTGCTTCCATAACCTTCCCCACTTTGAACATTGTTTAGCTAAGTCCTGTCTGCCTTCTAGATCTCAGCTTAGGAGTCTTCTCCATGGAAATCTTTCCCTGACTTCCCATCTCCAGGCCAGTTAAGGTGCTGCACTATACCCTCCCTTTGTGCCCTGTGCACGGCTATCACTGAGCTCTTACATAGTTGTTTTGCTTCCTTGGCTTCCTCTACAGACTCAGCACAATACCTTAGGACCTAAGAGTAGGGCTCAGCATGAAGTAAGCCCCCAAAAGATATTTCCTGAATGATTAAGTGGATAGCTTGTTGGCAATCTGTCTCCACTTCTTTCTAAGTTAGTGTAGACTGATACAGGCATGCATTTATATGTCCTACTCGCTCTTTTGTTTCAAATGCTGGGGTCATGTCCTCACAGGGACTGTGTGCTGAATAATATCTCCAAAGAGCTTCTCCTTAGCCAGTTTGGCTGCATGCAAACCTTTTTGCTCCATCTTTCCCTAATCAGGAAATGCTGTTTCTTACTGTTCTGGTTCCTCTTCCAGTTTCTCCAGGCTGCCTGAGTACAGATAGCTTTCTTGACTCACTTAATGCTTAGTGGTTTGAGATTGTGTTGAGTCATTTTTTTCTAAACTTTGTTGTTGCAATAAAGGACCCTGCCCTTTTCTTAAACATTTCATAGTCTTAGAAGAAACAAAAAATAAGAAAAGTGTTAATATATTTATTTCCTTCTCTGAATTTGGGATAAAGGAAAAATGTTCCAGGCCTTATTTGTTATATTTTTAAATTGTTGACAGGGACCAATTTAAGTTTTCAGTACTTTGATTGTGGAGTGAATTTGAAGATGCCCAGCATAGTTAAGCCTTCAGCAGAGACATCAGTTCCACATGGTACATATTCCACAAAGGGAAACACATGAGAATCACTGTTGCGGAGTTGGTGGGGGGGGGGGGGCGATCCTAAGTTGGAATGTGAATGAAAACAACTAGCTTGAAACTCACTCCAAGGATTGAAAGTTCTAGGAAGATGCAGGGCATAAAGACTACTTGCATTTAGGAAGGCCTAGGTCCAGGGCATTATTACGACTTTTCTTTCATGAGACTTAAATTCAGTTATTAGAATTGCTTCAAGAGATCAGGGCTAACCATATCTATTCATTGTAGAGAAAAGCAAAACTTTATCCAAAATAGTGCTCATTCCCTCTCTATGAGATACTCACAGCACAAAGGATTCCCAGGAAAACACTTCTGGTCTGGTGGTGTGTCCTTGCCCACCGATGGACTGAAAGAGAAGGAGAGTCTTGTTATACTGCCACTGTAATTGAAACAGAAAAAAATAATTCTCCTTTTTGCATAAGGAAAATGAATCTCTCTTTCTAGAAGTTAAGACAAGTGCCTTTCTGCACCATTGAATTTTATTCATAAATCTTTTAATAAATGGCAGTGTTTCTTCAGCATTTAGGAGAATTGTATGGAGAGTGATTAAAGCATAAGTTCACACTAGGTCATGATTTCTTCACTGAAAATAATGATTTATTAGTGGTCACTTCCCTAGCTTCCTCTGGGACAACAGCCTCTATAGATATGCTCTAGAGAGTCCCAAGAGATAAGGAAGCTCTCACTAAAAGTTTGTTCTTAAGTCAAACTGAGGAATTTTCAGTTTTCTGAATTCTAATTGGTAGCAGTCATCTCTGCATTCCTAAGGTAATTAATCATCGTCTGAGAGTCCTTGAGGTTCTGGGTTCTAGGTCTTAGATTTCTCAAAGGATGGAAACCAGTGGTATCTTAATAATTATTAACTGAGAATCTGTAATTAAGTGAATCAAGGATATTAAGTTTTATTAGTAATATGAAAAGTGTCTAAGTGCATAAGAATCTTCGAGTGAGCAGATAGAATTGCATTTGATTTTCCTGTGATCAATGAAGAGATCAGGGACCAAAGTATTTGAAGATCATATAAAGAGTTGATGGAGATAGGTTGAATAACTCATCATTTGAGGAAGTTCTATACGAAACAGGAAAATAGATTTGGAATTGCAACTTTTAAAAAATCAGTTTTAATGAAATTAAATAAATAATGCAATCAATTTTAATGAATTTACAGAGAATAAAATGCATTCACTTAAAATACAAGGTTCCATGAGTTTTGACAGAGATACAGAATATTCTTAGCACTCCAAAAAGTTCCTTTGTATCCATTTTCAGTTCTATCTCAACATCTTCTTTCTTACTCCAACAACCACTAATTTCTATGTCTGTGAATTAGTCTTGTGTGTTGTATAATTTGTATGTATATAGAATGAAATGGCAGCTATATTCTTTTGTCTCTGGGTGCTTTCAATTAGCAAAATGTTTTTGAGATTCAGCTATGTACTCATATGTTTTGTTGGATATAATAATATATTCCTTTTAATTGCTTAAGTTTCTATTGTATGAATACACCACAACTTGTTTATTCATTAAATTGATGAACATTTGAATTGTTTTGGTTTTGATTCTTATAAATAAAACTGTGTTGTGAGCATTCATACAGAAATCTTTTTGTGGCTTTGTTTTCACTTACTTTGGGTAAATGACTAAGAGTGTAATTCCTAAGTCATAAGGTAGTGTATGTTTGATTTTTTAAAGAAACAACCAAAATGTTCTTCAGTGAGGTTGTACCACTTGACACTTCCATCAATAACTGTATGAGAGTTCTAGTTACTTCACATATTCAGCAACACTTGCTATTATCACAAAAAAGTAGACATTGTTTTTGTTTTTCTGGTGGCACTGGGGTTTGAATTTACTGCCTCAGGATTGCTAGGCTGGTGTTCTTACTGCTTGAGCCTCTCCACCAACCTTTATATTATGATGGATTTTTTCAAGCTAGGATCTTGAGAACCATTTTCCCAGGCTGTCTTTGAACCATGATCCTCCTGATCTCTGCTTCCTGAGTAGGTAGGATTACAGGTGTGAGCCATAGGCACCCAGGTTGGACCTTGTTTTTATTTGTATTTTCCTTATGACTAATGACATTAAACACATTTTCACATTCTTATTGATTCTTCATCATCTTTTATAAAGAGTTGATTTAAATGTTTTGCCCATTAAAAATAATTTAGATTATTTTTTCTTTTAATATTGTTATAAAAGTTTTTTATTTCAGATGAGTCCTTTGTTAGGTAAAAAAAAATTGAGAATATTTCCCCCCAATCTGTGGCATACTATTATTTTTCTTTATAATATATTTTGATATATAGAGATTTTTAATTTAAAAACTAATTTATCATTTCTTCTTTTAATGGTTTGTGTTTTTTTCTCTTGCATGCATCATATGGAAGAACTCTTCATGTACCCTATGATTGCAAAGAATTCCTTCTAAATTTCCTGTTAGATGCATAGGATTATGATTCATTTCATAGTAATTTTTTTGTATGGGATGAATGAATGCTTGAGTTTCACTTTTTTTTCTTATTGAATGTCTAGTTGAAATATATTTATCATATATGTCATTATGACAAAGGAAAACTAATTTAAACCCTAGTATAAAAGAGAAATAAGTAGAAATATGTGAAATAACCAATGAACAAATAAATGAGAAAAATCTGTGGTACCAAAGGATGGCTTTTTGAAAAGATCAATAAAATGGACAAAACAGTAGATAATTTAATCAAGATAAATGACAGAGAAAGAACCAGTTAACAATGTAAAGAATGAAAAGGGGAATATCACTAGAGATTAACAGGATAGGAAGAGGAGCATTATTTATATTCTATGCCAATAAATTTGATAATACAGACAAAATTCCTTGAAAAGCATGAATTATGAAAGGAGGTAAGGGAAAAATTCATGGTCACACTGTGTCTATTAAAGAAACTGAATTATCAATTTAAAGATTTCCTATAAAGAACACTCCAGGCCTTTGTCGTTTCTTGCATTAATTTATTCCAAATATTTTAGGAAGGAATGATGGAAATATTACACAAATTCCTTTGGAAAACAAAGGAGAAGGGACTAAGAAGGAATATTTTCCAACCTATTTTATGAAACTGGTACTACCCTGACACCAAAATCAAGGAAGATGCAAGAAAACAAAACTACTCACTAATAGCACTTATGTACACAGACATAAATTTCCCAAGTGGGATATAAGTACATTAAATGCAGCATTGAATACAGGCCCCCAGATAACTGGATGATGTCCACCCACATTGAGGGCATATCTGCCCCCACGTACTCTAGTCAAACTCAGGTGCCAATCTCCTCTAGAAACACACTCACAGAACACCCCAGAATCATGCTTTATCAGTTTTCTAGGTATTCCTTAATCCAGTTGAGTTGACTCCTAAACTTTATCATCACAAAATGTTATTGTAGTATAACGTTCTCCAGATTCATATATATTGTCTCAAATGGCAGGATTTCCTTCTTTTTAAAGGCTGAATAATATTCCACTGTATGTATATACCATATTTTCTTATTCCATTCTTATTCATTCCATTCATCAATTGTTGGAAAGTTAGACTGCTTCTATGTTTCAGAGGTTGTAAATAATGCTAAAATGAACATAGGTGTGCAAGTATCTCTTTGAGATACTTATTTCAAACCCTTTGGCTATATATCTGGAAATATGATTGCTGAATCATAAGGTAGTTCTTTTTTAAATTTTATTTTTTGTCTTTTCTTTTTTGCTGCTGGCATCGAACCCAGGGCCTCATGCATGCTAGGCAAGCGCTGTACCACCGAGCTACATCCCAGCCCTATTTTTTAAATTTTTTGAGGACCTTCCATATTGTTTCCCACCACAGCTGCTAAAATTTACATTCCCTCCAACAGAGTACAGGGTTTCTTTTTCCTTACATCCTCATCAACATTTATCTTTTGATAAAGAGCAGAGAGCAAAACACTTTGCTGCTAATATGTTAAACAGATAAAAACTTAAAACAGTTTTCCTTCAATATCAGGAACAAGACAAAAATGCACCCAAATATCTGCACTTAATTTTCCATCTTGTTATTTTTTTATTTTCTGTTTTTTTGTTCATATTTCTTTTTTTTTCATTTTTCTTTTATTATTCATATGTGCATACAAGGCTTGGTTCATTTCTCCCCCCTGCCCCCACTCCCTCCCTTACCACCCACTCCGCCCCCTCCCTCTCCCCCGCCTCAATACCCAGCAGAAACTATTTTGCCCTTATTTCTAATTTTGTTGTAGAGAGAGTATAAGCAATAATAGGAAGGAACAAGGGTTTTTGCTGGTTGAGATAAGGATAGCTATACAGGGCATTGACTCACATTGATTTCCTGTGCGTGGGTGTTACCTTCTAGGTTAATTCTTTTTGATCTAACCTTTTCTGTAGTACCTGTTCCCCTTTTCCTATTGGCCTCAGTTGCCTTAAGGTATCTGCTTTAGTTTCTCTGCGTTAAGGGCAACAAATGCGAGCTAGTTTTTTAGGTGTCTTACCTATCCTCACCCCTCCCTGTGTGCTCTCGCTTTTATCATGTGCTCATAGTCCAATCCCCTTGTTGTGTTTGCCCTTGATCTAATGTCCACATATGAGGGAGAACATACGATTTTTGGTTTTTTGAGCCAGGCTAACCTCACTCAGAATGATGTTCTCCAATTCCATCCATTTACCCACGAATGATAACATTTCGTTCTTCTTCATGGCTGCATAAAATTCCATTGTGTATAGATACCACATTTTCTTAATCCATTCGTCAGTGCTGGGGCATCTTGGCTGTTTCCATAACTTGGCTATTGTGAATAGTGCCGCAATAAACATGGATGTGCAGGTGCCTCTGTAGTAACAGTCTTTTCCCTTATTAAAATTGATTGAAAGTATCATTTTAACCATTAATAAATATAAATTCATATTTTTTATATTTCACTTTATATTTTTAATTAATGTAATTTTTTGTTTTTCAGTTTTTGTAAATGTTATCCTAATGTTTATCTTATTGCAGTTTACCTGCATTTGGTACCATATCACTTCATGTGTAGTGAGGACTTTCACAACAAAGAAAACAACAAAAAAAGAAAAAGCAGCCTATTGGATGGGAGAAAATTTTTTGCAAACCGTGTATCTGATAAAAGATATGCAAAGTATGTCTTTTATACATAACATGCAAAGTACATAAGGGTGCCTATAGCTCAACAGCAAGAGCAAAAACAAGACAACCTAATTGAAAAATGGGCAAAAGACTTGAATAGGCATTTCCCCAAAGACGAGAAAATTTCATTCTATTCCATCTGTCATTCCTTCAAAGGGTATTGTCTTAATCTATTTTGGGCTGCTATAATGAAAGACCATAAGCAGGCTATTATATAAATAACACAAACTTTTTGCATTCTGGAACCCAGGAAGTCTAAGATGAGGTGTTGGCAGACGCAGTGTCTGGTGAGGGCCTTCCTGGTTCATAGGTGGCTGTTATTTCACTGTGTTGTCATATGGTGGAAGGGACAAATTAACTGTCCCTTTTTACAGTCGTGAGGGTGGAGCCCTTATGACCCAATCATCTCACAAAAATCTAGTTCTTTGCTAATGCCACCCACCACCTTTGAGGGTAGTGTGTCAGTATATTAATTTTGGGGGAGTACTTAAGCATTCAATCCTTTGCAGTATACTTATTGCCAACTTCAAATTCCTTGCAGCCTACCTTTCTCTACCCACGAATCCCGTCAGTTACCTGGATTCTGCTAGAGAATGTTAGATGAGGTAAGTATGAGCCAGCACACACTCAGTGAAAAAGCTTGGAATCACAGCAGTACATACACATTTCTATAGTGCTTTCAATTCCTCTTTTTCCAAATTGGGTAACTCTAGTTAATTTCACTACTTAGGTAAACATGGCCCTAAATGAACGTATTTATAAGCTAGAAGCGATTATATTTCTATGCACACGCAATCTTTGCATTTTTTGGGTACTGAATCATCACTCCTCATGGTTTTGATTTGCTTGTGCTGTAAACTGGGCACAGGCAGAGTGATCTTACACTAAGTGTAAATGGTAGCAGTCAGGATCTAAAAGCCTATAAAAGTTTATCCCTTACCTGAAATTCTAGGGATTAGAAGAGTTTTGGATATCACGTTTTTTTCCCCCAGATTTTGAAATATTTGCACATACATAATGAGATATATAAGGGATGAGACCAAAGTCTAAACATGAAATTTGTTTATGTTTCAGATATAATTTACACACATAGCCTGAAGGTAATTCTGGCATTTTTAGCGCACCTGCATTTTGATCACACCCTTACATGAAGGGAAGGCATGGAATTTTCCACTTGTGACGTTATGTTGATAATCAGAAGCTTTCAGACTTTGGAGTATTTTGGATTTAAGAAACTTGGCCTGTCACAATCAAGGGTGTCACTCTTCCCTGGGAATGTCTCATATGAAATCAGACTATGCAATGCTGAATGTGTTAAGAGCTAAGCCGTGGCAAGATGACGACCTGTGCAAACTCATCTCACTTTTATCTGTGTTATGTTCCTAAAAATCCACCATTGAAGTGTGACTATTTTTGGTGTTGGATTATTCTGCATCTTGTGCAGTTCCCCTTTGAAATACATACATCTAAATAGTAGGATAGTGCTAAACATTATTCTTGGCACGATATTACAATTAGCTAATAAAAACAGGCAAGTTTCCCTTTGTTCATGGTATCCACACTGTGTATTCTACTTAATCGTTACTTAATAGCCATCTTGGTTTTTCAGACTGACTTGTGATACCTCAGTGCTTGTGTCAAAGTGAAAGAACAATGATGCTGGCAAATCAAAGATGCCAAAGAGAAGCTGTAAAGTGCTTTCTTTAAGTGAAAAGGTAGAGTTTTAGACTTAATGAGGAAAGGAAAAGTATCACATGCCAAGATTGCTAAGATCTATGTTAAGATACTGTATCTAATTTCTAAATTAAACCTTATCATAGGTGTGTATGCATAGGGAAAAGCATAGATAGAGGCAAACCATCTATGGTACTACCCATAGTCTTAGGCATCCACTGGTGTTTTGGACTGTATTTCCACAGATACAGGCACTATTTAAATCCTTCATACCTCTCCTTGCAAGGCTTTATGTAAGACTTTACACACAAGATACAAAGTCATTGTTGGCCATCAACTTCACTCATATACTTACTAACGTTATACTTTCCAACTGGAGACATGGCTCAAGTGGCAGAGCACCTGCTTAGCAAGTGTGAAGCCCTGAGTTCAAACCCCAGTACCATCAAAAATGCTATCCTTTCCAATGGATATGAATCCCAAAGGAATTGCTGAGTAAAAAATTAAAATCAGTTGTCTCTGGGTCAGAGTGGTTAAGTGCTTTTATATGTCTTTCCAATTTTACAACTATTTTAATGAAAACTTTGCATTAATTTTATACTTAGAAAAAAATTAAAAGAGGAAAAAAGTTAAGACTTATTTTAAAATTTGGCAAATCATTAAAAGAAGAATCTGGAAATTGCAGGGCAGGGAAGGGTGGCTGGTTTGAGGAAAGCAGCGATGAGTGAAAATTGGAGAGAGAGATGTTTGGGGTAGATTTGTGTTTTGGCAGGAATGGGAGTCACATCCTGAGAACTTGGCAGGAAAAAGTGTCAATGCCATAAACTTCTGGGAATGACCATCCCAGCAGCTACAGACAGGCCTGCCTTAGCCAACCCGCTTCTCCTGCAGCTGCAGACCGTGGGTAACGAGGTTCCTGAGGCTGTTTTTTTCCAGTCTAGATCTTAAAGTAGCTTCAATTCTTGTCTTGAGAGACAAGATTTATTGGGATGAATTCCCCAGGTGATAAGGTTCAACAAACAAAGTTGCTTTGGAAGAGTGGGTTTGTTTTATATTTAAAAAAATTTTAATTTTAAATTAAAAATTTTCTATTAGCACACATTAATAGTACAAGGGAAAAGGGTTTTGGAAGAGTAGGTTTGTTTTATATTTAAAAAAAATTTAAATTTTAAATAAAAAATTTTCTATTAGCATACATTAATAGTATAAGGGAAAGAGTTTTGTTTTTTTTTAAATTAGAGTGTAAATATTGCCTCTGAAGTATATGATAGTTGATGAGGAGAGGAGAGAGTGTTAGCATTCTTGTTGTAAAAGATACTTAAACTGCTTTAAAGCACTGACTCCTTCTTGGGCCCACAAATTAACTAAAAGCAGGAGAAAAGCTTGGCATCTGTCCTCCATAAGCCATTCTCTGCAGTCACCTTGTAATCACCTTGGAATCAAGGAAGAACAGAAATGACTGACAGCATCTTAATGACTAGGAACTGAAATTACCCCCAACAGCAGACCTCCTTTGGATAGACTACCTGCTGGTTGACAGTGAATCTAGAAAACAACTTTAGAACCTCTCCCAGAACAAGTACTGAGATGATGACCAAACAGGCCATACCTGTGAGTGGGACTGTAGCTATGTTACCTTTGTCCCCTGCCCCCAGTTTGTTTGTCTATTTAACCTATAGCTCATGTCTGTATCCTGAAGATGGCTGAAGATGAGCTGTGTATTTGCTCTGCCTCTTCCACAGAGTGTCCCAAGCTGTGTAATAAACCTCCTTTCTCTGCCTTCACCATGCCTCTTTATTTGATGTTTAGGGGCGGGTAGCCACATGTGGCATGTGGAATCTCAAGAGTTTGGGAATTGGGTCCAAAACTCTGGTTTCATTATGAGAAAGCCCGAGGCCCCCAAAGGGTTGCAGAAAGTGAAACATGTGACAATGGGCAGAGAAAATACCTTAATGACTCCATAGTTTTACCAAAGGTTCCTTATCTTCAGCTCTATGTGTGTGCACAGAGGCGTTCTAGGTTCTGTTTAAGTTCAGAGGAAACATATTATAAATGGCAACAAAAGGAAGAGGACTGGAATGGAGGGGAAGGACCTCAATGATGATCACTATTAAAGATGTTAATTGTCTTTTGGGTAGCAATTAACATAAACTCTCTGTTCTCCCCCCTTGTCCCCCACCCCCAGAAGACATTTATCATTCCAAACCAAACCAATTTCCTCCTTTCCCTTCCCTTCCCCTTCCCCTTCCCCTCCCTCTTCCCTTCCCCTTCCCTTCCTTCTTTCCTTCCCAGGCAAATAGTTCCTGAGACCCCATTTCAAAAATACCCAATACAAAAAATGGCTGGTGGAGTGGCTCAAGTGGTAGAGCACCTGCATAGCAAGTGTGAGGCCCTGCGTTCAAAACCCCAGTGCCACAAAAAATAGTAAAACTATTGGGAAACAGCAATGGTACACAAGCCAGGAGTCAGTGGTGACAAAGAGCATCCTAGGGACTTCATGTTATTGTTAAGGTAGAGGAGAAGGAGAATGGTGAACATAGGCATTATAAACTGTGCATATCCTTACCAAAATAACAGCTTTCAAATGAGGTGGTGAAAATAAACACAACACCAAAACAAAATTTTAACTCAGAACTAAGCAAAGAAGGAAAATAGGCAAAAGGAAGCAAGTACAGAGTGGGAAAAATGGAAACCAGCAAAGGTATAAATGGAAATAGATATAAATATGTCAATAAGTTAAATATAATTGGATTAAATTCTTCCATTTAAAGATAGAGTATCAGACTAAATATGAAAAAAACGTACTATATGTGTTTTCCAAGAAACATACTTAAAATATAAGGACAGAGAAAATCAAACATAGAACCATCAATTACGATGTACCAGGCAAATGCAAAACCAAGGAAAACAGGAATAGCCTTATTCAGTTAAAATTTATGGGAAAATATATTACTGTGGACAGAGAGTGGCACTATGAGTGAGAATGTCACCATGATATGGAGTCCTAAAGAGGGAGGGGGGAGAGAGAGAGAGACAGAGCTCCAGAAGTGCTCCACTTGAGCCCTTCTGCCAGCCCCTTTTTGTGATGGGTTTTTTCAAGATAGGGTCTCCAATCTGTGTGCCAGGAGCTGGCTTCCAATGATGGTCTTCCTGATCTCTGCCTCCTGAGTAACTAGGATTACAGGCGTGAGCCACCCCCCCATCCTTGTTAGTAACATTTAACATGTTTTCTTTAGTGTCCAGTATGTGCTTTAGTAGGGCTGTTTATGGTCCTCTGAAGGGTCCCTCAGTGAGGCCACTGCTGTATGTGCAGGAATGAACATAACATAATATGGGAAGGTTTATTTTAGCATTTTGTTTGTTTTTCTCTTGTTTTCTTACCTTTTTCTATCTTAATATTACATTTAATTTGCTAGAAGATAAGTTCAGTATCCTTAAATTCCATGCGCTAAATGAAATAGCTCCAAAGTACATAAATAAAACTTGAGAGAGCACAAAGAGGTATTGATAAACTGAACATTATGATGGGAGTCTTCAATATACTTCTGAATAATTTATAGATGGAGTAAACAAAAAATACGAGGGTATAGAACACTGGAGTAACATAACAATGTACTTACTCTAGAAAGGCATGCATAAAGTCCTTCACCAAATTAGAGAATATATATTTTTATATATGTTTATCTAGATTATAAAAAATGCTAGAAAATGAGGGTCATACTCCATCATACCTTCTAAGACTATAATGAAATTAATTTAGAAGGAAATAGGTGGTAAAGGCAGCACATAACTGAATCTCCATACTTTAGATATTTGAAAATCACGCTTGCAAAACACTCTTGGCTGAAAAAACCTATAATGTGTAGTATTGGAAAATGCTTGGAAGTGAATGACAAAGCTATAGTGCTTATCCAACTCTATGTGGTAAGCTAAGCAGTATGTAAAAGGAATTTGACAGATTTAAAAGCTTAGAAATGTACTTAGAAAGAAAGACTGAAAATTCACAGGACTAACATCCAACTTAGGTTATGTGGAAGAGAAGAACAAAGGCTGCCTGGAGGCAAATTATCTTGAGACAATTGTTTTTTTTTTTTTTTTGTGGACACACTTTAATACCTCCTCCCTGCTGTCTCTGAAGGAGGTGAACTGATTTATTTGATCAGGAAGTTTGGAAAAAAGAATTGATTATGTTTGACCCAGATCTCCTGGAGTTCTCTTGGTCAGATTTTATAGCACTCACTTTCTGTTGAGGTGCCTTTCTCTGTTTTTAGCACCAATTGTGAACAGAATGTGTGACTCCTGATTCTGGATGAGTATAAGTAAGGCCAAAGACATATTTTCCTATCCACTTTTATCAGTGATGGGTGATATTTTGTTTTTCACCTCTTATGTATGTCATGATGAGTTCCACTTGAGAAAGGAAAAGTAATATTTATTGCCCTTTTCCTAAATTCTACCCCATCTGTTATAGGATAATGATACTGGACATGAGGGATCTCTTGTCTCAGTAATAATAGAAATAAAACTGAAACAGAGAGAAGAGAGGCACAAACTTTTTAGGACAAGGGGTCAAGAAGAAGGGGAAAACATTGAGGAAGAGCCCTCAGGCCACCCTAAATCAGAAGGAATAGGCTTTTTATCCAGCTGCTGGAATGCTTCTGTGAGTAATTTTCTACTAGTCATGAGGATGGCATTCTAAAAGAATGTAAGAAATGGATCAGTGGGCAATTAATCATTGGGGATATCACTGCATCACTCTGTACCTGGTGAATTTTTATCCTGTGATAAGAGTAGGAGGAGGGGATAAGGGATAAAGGATGGGCATATTCCACACATGAAAAGATAGGGACTTGGTTTTTACTTTAGTAGGCAACAGGATACAAGTTAAGGTCCAAAAATCTAATTATTTCTTGTCCCCATGAGGCTTACTCCCTATTTCAATAAGCTTTACTTTGGTGACAGAGAGATGGAGGGGTGAAGGTGGGGGGTGAGTGTGAGGAATTGGGGAAATGTGAAACCTCCTACATAGGCTTTGGGGAAGTGTTTATTTCTTTTCACTGAGCAAGAGACATTTCAGTACTTGCTTTTATGATGCTGACAGACAGAATGAGGTTTTGAGAAGCTTGGGTACTTGGCTATTATAGGAATATAATTTTGAGTAAGGTCCTTGTAGTAAAAACCTATGAAATTTCATATTCTAAGTAGCTTATAGAGATTTTTTTTGAGTACCTAAATGCAATTACCTCTGGATAGATGGTGAAAACTTGTGTGAGACTCTTCAACAGATTGATGAGGAATCTTATAGTATTTATTTTCAACTAACTCATGGTTTCTTTGGTGGAAAGTTGGGACTCTGTGAGAGTCATCTGACTTCATTTAATTTTTAAGCTGAATATCCTGTTTTCTTATTTTTTTCTACACATGTGCTACATTATTATATACAAACATACATACCCAGTATGCATATTTATACACACAAATAATAATGTATGTGGAACTAAATATATATGTATGCTTTGCATCATGCACATATGTATAGATGGATATTTTAAATATATGAATGCATCTTTTAGTGTGTTTTTAGGTGGATATCAGTGACTCACAAACTCAATATTATCACACTTAATATAAAAAGTGACTTCAGTTTTATTCCTCCAAGTGTGAGAATTTGAGATGCACTGTCATTTGGTACAGACCAGAAAGCCATTGATTTATTTAGGGTAAATTTTGCTCTGTTTTTGAGCTAAAAATAATATCATAGACTTGGTTGAAAAACTCTTCTCTGTTTTTCTGGTCATTTCACCTTTGATTTTGACCTAAATTTGAGCATTCCACCTTTGTTTTTATAGAATTGCAGTAGTATTTTGTATCCTTTTAGTTGTATGCAGGTATGCAGATGGAAATATGCAGAGTTCTTTGTCTTCTCAGTCCAGTAAATTTCTAAGAGGAAGAGTTATCAGTTTTTATTAAATAGTTGCTTCAAGTCTGAGAATTATATATAAAAATAGAACGATGTGTTGATTTATGGAGACATTCATGTTTTATTTGTTTGTCATTTTACTAATATTTATAATGCATACATTGTTTGCAGTGGATTGTTTTAGGTATGTGGGGAATACATTTAGACAAGGGACACTCTTCTTTTGTAGTTGCTTTGCATTGCTGCTTAGCTTTATCCTGAAAGTTGGTGTCATGGTAGAAGTAGAAGTAGGCATTGGGCATCCCAGTTTCTCTAGAAAGATTTCTGACTTTTTGCCCAGAATATTTTTATGGTCCATTGGGATAATAGGTAGAACTGGGGTCTTTTTCTGTTTCTTCATTTGTGATGTAGGATTTATGAAATTTGGTGTGATATGTACATACTCAATGTTTGGGGAGACATGTTTTTATCAGTGGTGCCCGTGATGTAAGGAAATTGTGAACCCCTAAAGCCCCATGGATACATTTTAATGCTGACAGGTGATATATGTCAATATCTATCTGGTTCCCATGAGAAGGAAGATATGAACCCTGGAGAAAAATCACTGAAAGTTTTACTTCCTCCATTCCTTTCTTTGGGTTATTCGTTTTTGTATGTTAGGAGTGACTGTGATGAGGAGGGAGACCTCGGGAAAAATATTACCATGGAAACTGGCTTAATCTATGTCAACATTGGACTTCTGGTTTCTATCAAGAGAGTGAAGTAATGTGTTGCTTGTCTCCCTTACAGGAAGAAAAAAAAAAACAACCCAAAAAACTGGAGAAATGAAAGAAGCAAGAGAGAAAGGCATGTTGTTAGGTTTCCAGACTCTAACAATGACTAACCCAAAATAAAGACAACAAGAGCATGATCAATGCCAAAGAGGAGGGAGGCTGCCTTTTTTTTTTTTTTAAACTGGGATGAGTTAGGTAGCTGCAACTTCGTTCTTACAACAGAAAGTAGAGGCACTGAGAAGCAAGGTTGGAGGAGCATTTATGTATTCTCTTTTATATTTTCCTCCACAAAGTGACAATTATTGCCTGCTCTGTCATGATAGAAATAAATTATAACAGTTCAGCTAGGGAGTATCAAGATAGTGCAAAAATGTGGACCAAGTGAGGAGCTAGTGAAAACAGGTGCTCCCTGACCAGCCATGCACATTTCTCTATGCCTGTATAGCTCCCCAACAAACTATTAGGGTTTCTGCACTTTTGAAACTGGAGTTTTGATCTCATTCATAAACTCCAGAGCTTCCACATGTCAGGTCCAGCCACTTGCCCCTATATGTCAAATAAAGACACATGGTGAAGGGCAGAGAAAGGAGATTTATTACATGGCTCAGGACATGCCATGGGAAGAGGCAAGGTAAGTATTCACCCCATCTTCAGCCATTTTCAGGGTGCAGATATGGAGCTTTAGCTTTAAATAGGTAAAGCACTAGGTAAGGGAACAAAAGATATGTGTAGTTAAACAGTCCCAGTCATAGGTGTGTTCCAGTGTCATTTTGGTGGGGTAGGGCCTTGTTAACCATCATCTCAGTCCTTAGTTGATCATTGTCATCACTTAAGGGGAGCATTCTGGTTCCCAAGACAGGATTATTCCTGCTCCAGGGTGCAGCCTCATCATTATAGGTATTTGTCCTCATTTGGAAGGGTGGTCCTTCTTTCAAGGCTCCACTGTTCCTTAGGGGTAGTTTCAGTTCCTTCTTATAAAGATGTTATTGATCATTCCTATCCTTCCTTGATTCCAAACTAGTGCTGAAAAGAATGGCTCAGAGAAAAGGACAACAGGTACAAAAAGGAGATGGAGATGCCAAGCTTTTCCTGTTTTTAGTTAATTTGTGGCTCAAGTAAGGAGTCATTGCTTTTCAGAAAAAGCAGTTGAAGCACCTCTTACACTATAACCTTTTAAAGCATCTCCAAGGTGAATATCAGGCATAGGTGTAGCCTGATATAGCAGCAATGATTCGAACTGATGGAAGGTGTTCATGGTATTGGGTAACTCTCTCCACTTAAATCAAGGGTCAACTGGTTTTTTTCTATAAAGAACCAGATACTAAATATTTTAGGTATTGTGAAATTTATCTTCTCCGTTGCAACTACTAAACTCTGCCCTTTTTAAAGCAGCCATAAGGCAGTATGTAAAAGAATGGTCTTTCTATGGGCTAGCAAACCTTATTTATATAAATAGGCAGTGGGTAGGGTTTAGACTACAGGTCAAACTTGGCAGACTGCTCACTGTCATATGTTAACCATATTGACATAAACTAATACATAGCCTTTGACTTTTTGTCAGTGTATAACCAGAAAGAGCAGTTGCTATCCAATGAGAGGTAAGACTTTTATCCAAAAAAGACAAATAATACTGTATACCAACTGAATTAGATTACTGATAGGATAGGAATCTAAAATCTACAAAATAAAGCTGTTCTAGGACTTAAGGAACAATATTGGAAAAGTAAAATAGAACAGGAAACTTAAAAATATGAGAATTAAGATAAGAGACACAATAAGTTTTAGGATTAATATAGCAGAAGAACCACAGGTGAGTTGGGAAATCACACTGAAAACTCTTCAGAAGGTAAAGGGAAAGAATTATAAGATTGGAGTTTTTGCTCCCATTTCCTGTGGGGGGAACAGGAAATCTCTCTCTCTCTTTTCTTCTCCCCATTCCTCTCCTAATAAACTTTACTGTTATTATTACTAAATCTTTGCATCTTGCTTGAATTCTTCTGCCAGACGCAAGAACCAAGGTGATTTTCAGGATCATTTTTTCCAGTAACAGAGAAGTTACTGTTTTTTGAGCATTCTTCTTTTTTTAATATAGTCATTTGTAGGATTGGTTCAGCACTTTGGACATGCTTCCCACCACCTTCTGATCTCCAGTGATTCCACAGCCCTGAAGTTTTGCTCTTCATTACTGAAATTCTGCACATACTTTTGCTGCCTGAAACACCCAGAGGTATCATAGAACTCTCAAATGTCCATCACCCAACAATTGATTCATTATATTTGAAAATATTTCAAGATGAAGAATAACTCCCTCATAACTTACAGGTCAGATGGGGCTTGTCTGTCCCAACATGCTAAGTGCCATTGCTTCAAGTCCCCATGGGGAGGTGAACATTAAAGCACTCCAACATTCATATTTCTGTAGATGTGGAATGGATGGCATAATTGTATGGTACCTTCCATCTCTGGCCTCTATAAAAATGGTGTTTTTTTAAAACCTCACCTATACTCTGCTTCCTTCTGAACCTTTATTATCATGTGCCAGGAAAAAATTGAAAACAAAGTTCTGTGGAGCTTTGCAGGGGTTAAAAATTGAAATAATGGGGAATTATTATTCATCTTACTTTAGGATGAAGAAAAATACATTAGCTCTTCTATGGATTGAATAAACCGAGTATAAATATAATTCTTAAACAATATCCAATAGAAAATGATAAATTATTTTTGATGATAAATTTTTTTTTGCATTGATAAAAGCTTAAACCTCAACAAAATATTGAAAAGTGATTCTCAGGTTAAGAATATCTCATTACACTCAAATATAATCTGGGGATTTAAGGTAATATAATATAGAAAAAGTTACTGATACATTATTTAAAACAAAATATATTAATTTATAATACATATTTTTAAAATCATAAAACCGCTTGAATGTATGTGGAACCAACATGGTAACATTTCATTATTATTCCTGATTAAGATATGTGAAGAATAATAGAAATTCTTACATTATAGCAACTTATGTTATCATATAAAATAATATGAATAGAATAGAAGACCTAGAAATAAACCCACACAGCCACAGCCATCTGATTTTGACAAAGGAACAGAAAAGTTACATTGGAGAAAAGGCAGTCTCTTCAATAAATGGGAAAACTGGTTATACACATTTAGAAGACTGAAACTGCACTTCTATTTCTCACTCTGTACTAAAATCAATTCTAAATGGATCAAAGATCTTAATGTAAGATCTGGAATACTTGAAGATATAAATATAGGCAACTATTTTATGTATAGGAATGTAATTGCTCAGGAAATATGAACAAGAATTGCCAAATGGGGTTGTATCAAATTAATACTTTTGCACATCAAAGTAAACAATTAGTAGAATGAAGAGATAACTCACATAATGGAAGAAAGTCTTTGCAGGTGAGGATTAATATCCAGAATATACAAAGAGCTAAAAATAATAATAAACACCAAAAGAACAAACAATCAGTTAATAAATGGGTAAATGAGTTGAACAGTTCTCAAAAGAAGAAAAACAAATTACCGATAAATACACAAAGAAATGTTCAACATACCTGTGGATGAAATTCAAATCAATACAACACTAAGAAAATACCTCACCCTAGTCAGAATGGCTATCATCAAACAACAACAGATGCTAGTGAAGATGTAGGGGAAAAGGGATTGTTGTGCATATCAGTGGGGATGTAAATTAGTACAGCCACTATGGAAATCAGTATGGAGGCTCCTCAGAAAACTGAAAATGGAACTACCTTATGATCCTACTATAACACTCATGGGCATATGTCGGAAGGAATACAAATCAGCGTACAATAGAGATAGCTGCACACACATGTTTGTTGTAGCACTATTCACAACAGTTAAACTATGGAATCAGCCTAGGTGCCCAATTACCAATGAATGGATAAAGAAAATGTGATATATATGTGTATATGAACATGTACATAGACATATGTGTATGAGTATGTATATATGTGTATATGTATATACTTACACACAATGGATTATTTCTCAGCCATAAAGAAGAAGAAATTTATGTTATTGTCTGTGAAATGGATGGAAGTGGAGATTATCATGATGAGTGAGATGAGTCAAACTCAGAAAGACAAAATACCTCGTGCTTGCTCTCATATGTGAATGTAGAACTGAAAAACAGCAATATTAGTATGACATGGTGGGTGACTGTCTTGTGGGGAGGAGCTACTGAGGGGGGCAGAAATGGAGAGGGTGATGAGGTAGGATTATGTTGGAGTGCATTATATATATATATGAAACTACCATAAAGAAACTCATTAAAATTGTTTATAATAAGGTAAAAAAGTAATAGAGTCAATTTGACAAAGAATACTATATACATGTATAGAAATATCATAATGAAATCCATTATACAATGAATTTACACTAGTAAATTTTTTAAAAAGAATTATAATATTGGATATGTTAAAAAAGCAAAGCAAAGCAAAACTAAACAAAAACATAAATAGAAAAAGAAAGAGGAGTAATTAATCTTTGAGCAAATTGTGGCAAAAAATGTCCAAGAATTAGGGGAAAAAAGTCTAAATAAGGGGTGGACAATGACCTAGAAGTCATTGTGCGCCAAAGTGCAGTCAAGCAGAGGAGAATGTTAAGATTGTCTTAGTCAACACTAAACAACCATGTACATTGTATAAGAACTCATACAAATAATTATTGCCTTTCAGGATGAAACCATTGTCTTTGCACTTGGTGATACCTGTGGCCAAGCCTGTTAGCATTGCAACTCTTTTCCTCAGTAGTGGGCAACCACTGATTAGTCTCGGGTTCTTGTGAACTCAAAGAATGAAATCCGTGGACAAGAAAGTGCAAAGATAAGGAATTTATTTAATTGAAAGGAAAAGAGACTAAGCTTTATTCTGACGAGATGGGTACAGATAAAGGGTTGCCAGTCGATGTCGCTAGGTCAGGGGTTTTTACCTATTTACTCCAGGGTGTTGCCCAGTCTCTATGATAATGAGATGTACATTCTGGTTAGCTGTGCCCACAACTTTCTGATTGGTTGTGCTCTTTAAACCCTTGGGAGTTTGAAATTCATCCAATCCAGACCCAGTCCTAGTAGTCCTCATCTAGGTCCATCCCCCTTTCCCCTTTCCCACCCTTCAGGGTCACAGGGAGGTCACTAGGGAAGTGTTTTTTTTCTGTGTGGTCAGAACATATGTTGCAGTCCTGTGTGTTTTGCAAAATAAGCAAGCAGAGATTGTGTCAGCTTCCGAGTATTGTTGGCAACTCAGGTCACAGTGGAATTTTCCAGGGGTCCTGTTGTTCTGTCTATACTGCCTATTACCAGTTATCTGGGTAACCTGCCTATTCAAGAGGAGGCAAGGAAAGGTGATAGGGAATAGGGATGAAAAGGGATTATGATATGTAAGGTCCTGTTTTACACAGATAAATGCTGATCTTGGCTGTGGCCTGAGATGTATGATTAAGTTAGCTTTGTCAATCTAAAACTAAATAATAACGATCTAAAAGCAATAGGTTTATTGGAGACTGACCAAAAGCAGGATTTGTGAGCCAGGGTGAGCCAAGTACAAGGAGATTGAGGCAAGGGAAAACATTGAAATGGAAAGGAGAGAAACCCCAGCAATTTGTTTTGAAACAGAGAGCACTGGCTATTGGGACTTATCATAGGAGTTTCCACCTTGGCTTATTAATGGACACAGTGCATTAAGCAACTATTCTTCTACATCTGGCTAGTTGTCCTGTGATTCAAATAGCAAGCTGCAGTTTGGAAAGTCCTTAGAAACAGTTCCTGTTATAAGCATCTGTGTGTAAGAGCCCTTTGGAAAGTGTTTGAAATTGTTCTTATCATATTCATGTATGCATGAAGGCCCTTTCTTCATGGTCTTCAATGTGTATACGAAACATTAGGATTTAATACAAGTGAATCCCTTAAGTGAATCCCTTTTGTTTCTGACAACTTTCACAACTGTCTCCCCATGGAGGGAGTTAGGGAAGAAGGAAATGTGTGTGTGTGTGTGTGTGTGTGTGTGTGTGTGTGTGTTTATGAGAGAGAGAGAGAGAGAGAGAAGAAAGAAAGGAAGAAGAAGAAAATGACAGAGGAGGAGGAAGAGGAAGAGAAGAAGACAATGAAGAAGAAAAGAGAAGAGAAAAGAAGAAAAGAGAAAAGGAAACCCAGAACTTCCTGATCAATAGGGATGGTTTCAATGATGCTCCGTTACCCTGGCTACCTCTGGACCACTGTTATAAATTCATTTTCCAATTCCTTAAGCACTAGCATAGTACACCCACTGTGCAAAAAATTTCCAGGATCTGTTGTTCTTTACTGGCTCTAACATTCTTACCAATGCTTATACTTTTTGGTATTTTTTTGTTAACTATTCATACCTACTTCCACAGTAAACTTTGGTTCCAGTTCTTTATAGTTTTGAGTTGTGCCTGCAAAATTTACTGGCCTAATCTCTGTTCTACTCACTTGTCTGTCTTATCCCATTATCACCACATGAGGGATGAGGTTGTTCCCTTAGCTTCCCAGTTTCCATGCAAAATCACCAGAACTTGAGATCCACCCATGAAAAGCATTTCAAGTTGTCTCACAATAAGGAGCCTTATAAAGTTTTAGCAAGGAATTTACCTTAGTGTATCAGGATAACTTTAGTATATCATGATATACTTTATCATAAATCTCTTATGACCTACCTGTGATCTTACAAGGGGAAAAGCAGAAACATATCAGACCAGAATTGGGACATTATGAGGACTAGTAGAAATTTCAAAGTCCCATGATATGAAGGGTACAACAACCATCAGAGCACTGCTGGCAGAGCCAACCAGAATGTGCTTTCTGCACACCTAATTAGCATAGAGATTGAACAATGCTCTGAGGTAAATGGATGAAAACCTTAGACCAAATCATTTCTCTGCAACCCTCTCTTGGGACCCTTCCCTGCACTGGGGGTTTTACTCTGGTATTTTTCTATCTCAGTAAAACCTCTAGCTGTCCGTGATTGGCATTCTTAGAAACTGCAAGGCAGAGATCCAGGGCTGAGACAGGGCAAGTGGGTAACAATGCCTTTTATTCTCTCTTTCTATACCTTCAAGGAGCCTGGAAGCAGCTTCTTCTTCTCCTCTCCCTCCCCATTCTCCCTCTTCCTCCTTAGTACTAGGGATAGAACTCAGGGCCTCATGCATGCTAGGCAAACACTAAACTAATGAACCATTGAGCTAGACCTTGCAGCTTCTTTACATCTACAAGGGGAAGGCAGATGCAGATAACTCCTGTATGTCTCCCTGTCTTTTGTAATTTAACACCTATAAGATGATGGGAGAGGAGCTTGCTGCTGTTGATTTTTCAGTTTTTACTTCCTGATTCCAATGTTAATATTAATAAATTAACATTTATTAATGTCAATTTCCTTGTCTTCTCATCCTGCTTCACGATCATCTGAAAGGGCATCAGACATCTATTTGTTCCCTTACTCCTTGATCTTGCCTGAGAATATTGAAACAGCAAATTCTAGTGCCTTACTACATAAAATGTGATAGGCAAGTGAATAGCATGGACTCTGTAGCAGCTTATTCGAAGTGCAAAATAACAGGTCCTGCCCAAGACCTAGTGAATTATAATCTGCATTTAGAAAAAGCTCTCTAGTAACTTATTTGCACATTAAAGTTTGAGAAGCATGATTTTAGGTTTGGATGAAGCTTGATGTTATAGACAAGGCCCTTTAATTATATTTTTTAGTACTGGGGTTTGAACTCAGGGCCTCACACTTGCTAGGAAGGTGCTTGAGAGCCACTTTGCCAGCCTTTTTTTGTGGGTTATTTTGAGATACAGTCTTGCAAACTTTTGCTTGTGTTGTCCTTGAACTGATCCTCCTTATCTCTGCCTCTGTGGTAGCTAGGATTACAGGCGTGAGACAATGGCACTGGCTACAGTCTCATTATTTTATAATGAGGCAACTGAGAAAGTAGAAATATATTGATTTACTTGAAGCTTAGTTCTACTTTGTGGGTGGAGTGTGATTGGAACTCAACATAGATTGTTTTCCTTTTTTTAAAAAATTAGGAAATATTCATCGTACAGGGGAGATTCATTGTGGCAATTTTAAATAGGCTTATATTGTACATGTTAGGAAAACGCCACATGCTGCACACAAAGGAGGCTCACGAGAGGTATCTTGTGTCCAAAAGTTTAAAAAGCAGGCTGGCTGGCCGAGAATGCAGCAGCTTGTTTTGGTGGGTCTGGCCTTAAGTAGCATTTGGGAGAAAGCAAGGGCTAGGGACAGGCAAAGGGAGGTGGCACTAAGGGACAGTGGGGCTTTGTTCTGCAAGGGATGAGACCAGCTGCGGCTTAGGCTGCAGAATGGTGGCAAGGGGCAGTTCTTATCAGTATATTTGTTCAATCTCCCCTCTCTGTCTCTTCCCCTCTACCACCTCCCCGCCCCACTTAACACAATTGCAAAAGGTTTCTTTGTTCTATTTCATATCTGTATATGAAGTCTATCTACCATATGTCTTTGCCTTAATCTTTCTTGTTTGCCCTCCCCCCTCCTACTACATATCTGATTTTTTACTCAAGGACCAGTTCTAAACCATAATGTAGGTCACCATTTCCAGGTTTCCCAGAATTTTTTCCCAGGTTTTTACTTCTCTAATCCACATTAGTTTGGCATCAGCCTTAGCTGCTCCTGTCAGCTGCTCTTACTTCTTCCCATCCCCATGTTGTCCGTATGTAGGAGACAGCTGTTCCCTTGTTGTGTTCCCTTCTTGGTGCTGTGTACTGTAATGTGTGTACAATCACACTCTCCATCAACATGCGTGTGGCTCAGGCCCTAACTGCAAATTTATGTCACCTGTGCTTTGTTAATATCCATGGATGTGAGAATACTTGTATAACTTTTAGAGAATTGGTCACAACTGATACAGGAATTTTTTCAATTTATTACACTCCATTCTTTGCTAGATGAAATTTCAGTCTTTCATTCTGGAATCCTAATTCTACTACAAAGTTGCACACTTCTAGTTTGGAAGTTTGAAGTAAATTTCTATGGTCGATATCTGAGTCATGGCACCAAAACAAACAAACAAACAAACAAACAAACAAAAAACAGCAACAGAAAAAGTATTGCTATTTTAGTTATTGAATTGTGACTTTTGCAAATGCCAGTTATATTTCACTTTACCTCTGAAGTCTTCCTCATCAAATTCCTTTTATACAGGAGATAATAAAAATATAATTGCCTATGTATGCTCAATTATGCGCAGTACATTTCTCTCAAAATTTCATGATTTGTCCCTAAGGTAGGGAATCAACAGAAAGAGAAATGGCTGCAATTCATGATACTAAATTCAGTTTTGTGGCCAGCTGTCTTTAGCAGCTGCAGCCTGTTCCATGAGTCTCTGGAAGACAAGGGAAGAAAAGGAATGATTCTTCTTATTGACCTTGGAGCCCAACCTCAATGTGTTCCTTTAATCGGCTGATATGGACCATGTGAGACATGCCAGAACTCCTCTTGCTTATTAGAGGAGGCATACCCATGACTACAGGTAGCTTAGGTTCACACTCTTCTGTGGGTTCTTGATATTTTACTACTCCAATGTCATAACCCAAGGGGAAACATCTCAGGGAAAGAAAATTTGTCCCTAAAATCCAGAGCCACAAGCTTACAATAAGACTTCATGCTTCTCTCCTTGTACCATTGATGTATTTGTGTGGGAATTGTAACAGGAGGATACCAGTCTTTAGTGATGGGAAAGCCCAGACTTCTCTTATAGCTGAGCTATATATATGAAAAAAGGCAATGTGAAGATTACTAAGCTCAATAATTTCAACTGGTTTATTTTTCACATCCAAAGCACAAAGAGCATAGGTCCTAATGTGTCTGTTTTAAACTTATTTTTTGAAAATTGACAAATAAAAATGTATGACTTAATTATGTATATATGACATATTATTTTGAACTATATATTCATTGGGAAATGACTAATTCTAGCTAATTGACATATGCATTATCTCATACAATTATCATTTTTTGGTGATCAGAACACTGTATATACACTGTCTTATCATTTTCCAGGAATATAATAATTATATTGTTAATTATAGTCATCATGTTATGCAATTGACCTCTTGAACTTATTCTTCCTATTTAACTAAAATTCTGTATCTTTTACATCTTTCCAAGTCCTTCTCCACCTGCCCCTACCAACACCTTTACACCCCATAATCAACATTCTACTCTCTTGTGCTACAAGATTGAATATGGATTTCAAATATGAGTGAGATAATGCAGCATTGTCTTTCTGTGCCTGACTTATTTCACTTTAATATAATGTCCCCCAAGTCCATCTGTACTGTCAAAACTGATGGGATTTCCTTCTTTTTTGTGGTCAAATAGATTTCGTTGTGCATATATACCACATTTTTATATCCATGTATCCACTGACAGATACATAAGTTGATTCAATAAATGGCTGTTGTGAAGATACTACTATAAGCATGAGAATTAACTTACCTTTTTTAACATACTGACTTCATTTTTTGATGGGTATATACCCACATGGCTAGATTATAAGGGATCTCTTTTTTTAGGTTTTGAGGGATCTCCTTACTGTTTTCCATAATGTCTTTACTAACTTACATGGTCACCAACAGTGTATGAGATTTCCCCTTTCTCCATATCTTCAACAGCATTTATTATTACTTTTTTATCTTTTGATAAAGGTGATATGTATCTAGTTATGGTTTTGATATACATTTCCCCTGATTATTAGGGATGCAAAGTATATTTTCATATGCCTCTTGGTAATTTATGTATCTTCTTTTGAGAAATGTCTATTCAGATCACTTTTCCATTTTTTAAATTAAAGAATTAATTTATTTAAAGAATCCTTGTATTTACAGCTGCAAATTTCTTTTTAACGTACATGGTAGATTCAAATACTGAGGGAGTTGCAATCTTCTGAACATGGCCAGCACAACAGCAGAGAGTCAGGAAGAAAAACCTCACAATCCACATAGAAAACATTTTGACACATTCCACAAGCATAGCTGTGTTGGTCTTTCAGTTCTCCTTGACACCTATAACAAAATCTCTCCTTTATATTCCTCTAGGGGAATTTCTTGAAGCGCATACAAAAGTAATGAATGATGGCAAGACCATGATGAATGGAAGACTAGCCACCAAAACAAGACCATGTATTTTACATTCAACAGGAAGCTTACACTATGGGCAGAAATTGCTTCCTATCATAAGTCCTGGCTCAGTACTGTTATCCAAATGCTCCAGGCTGAAAGGTTTTGCTACTTGATCAGACAAAGAAGCAATGACGTGCTGAGGAAATTCCATACAAACGAGTAAGCATTCAGAACTTGAGCTGGCAGGACTAACATGATGTTTTAGTAATTCTTAGTAATGGCTTTCATCTAAAATAACATGGTGCAGGGAGTTTCATTGTCACATTTCCATGTATATAAGTATTATAAATGAACAAAAATGTCTTTTTTTAAAAATGGAGAACAGGAAGCTAAAACAGGTCCTGCCTGGGGGTTGGCACCAGTGGGGAGGGAGAGGATATAAGGAAACCATGCAGGAGGGTGAATATGGTGGAAATACCACGTATTCATGTATGAACATGGAAAAAAGAGACCTGTTGAAACTATTCCAGGAATAGGGGGAAGCGCTGAATTCAACTATGATATATTGTAAGAACTTTTGCAAATGTCACAGTGTACTTCCAGTACAAAATAATTAAAAAACAAACAAACAAACAAAAAGAAACAGCCACCAAAAAATAACATAGTATGTGCCTCCAGTTTCACAAGCAAGTACAGTATAGACCTGAACCTCTGCAGACAATACAATAACAGATTCTCTTATTTTACTTGCCTTTAGGTCTTGATTTGATTATAAATATTAGATAGGCCTTGAGTTGTAAGGCTGCTAAAAATGACTAGGACGTCTCTACTTGTATATCCAGAGTTTAATCAGTTTTTCAGCTCTTTTAGTCACAATTATTCCAATCCGATTTATAGGATTTTGATCAAAATATTCTACAAAGTATTCCAACAACTTGAAGGTACTATTTTTTAAATGTAATATTTTATTCAATATTCAATCCTGCAGGGTCCACTTTTTTAATCAGTTTTTTTGTAGCTGATTTGTTTGCCTTTTATAATTTCAATATCTTTTGATGGATGAATGGTTTTCTAACATTTTCTACCATCCTGTAGAATATGTTTCTCCACTTTTTAAGAAGAGTTGCATGACCTGGAAAGGACAGGAGAGCTTTGAAGATTACCACAGACCTCTCAGATGTTCAAGTATGCTCGGTGGATTCAGCTGATACTGCCTGAAGTATGTTTGAGTTATGTGTACCAGAGATCCCAGATTCTCTACTGTGGGCCAAAAATCCAAACTTAATTTGTATAAGAATTTTGGCTAGAAAAGGTGGGTGAGAAGCACCAATTGTGGAACATTATATGGTATTGGTTACAGATAGCTGTTATCTAATCAAACCATGTGCATTCATTTCTAAAATTATAAAAGAAAGAAAGGCTCTATGAAGAAGGAAAAGAAAAGGGTTCTCTGAGGTATGGTGCATAAGCCACCTTAAAATCTGTGCCTAGATAGAGAAGTTGGGATACTAGGGATTCTCCTAATTTCTGCTTTGGATACACTAGATGTTCTTATCTGTAGTAGAAATGCCAGCAAATAGAGCTGCCTATCTACCATCTCAGCCAGTCTGCTGTTTTGGGATCATTAAAAGATACCTTCTTGCTCATAAATACCTGCTTTCCTAGAGGAAGAATAGACTATAGCAGCAGTGAGTAAGCTCTGCCTCACAATGGTTTCAAAAGCAGTGTAAATCAGTGAAGAACAGCCAGAGACAGATTAATCTTAAGTGACAGTTCATAAATACATATGGAACATCCCTTGGGGACTCCAAAGAACACTTGGTAGAAATCATATAGGAAAGCAGGAGCCTGCAATAGGCATCTGGATAAGATGGGCAAGAGCCAGTGACATTGGAATTTTATTTTGATCCACAGAGGGAGCTAAGAGGAAATTGGGTCCCACCTCTTCCAAGTTATCCTGCATGCAGGCCACTTAAGTTATTTGTAGATCAGTTTGATCCTTTCAAGACATATTTGAAGAGTCTTTTTTTTTGTAGAGAAAGTGATAGTAAAGTTTATTGAAGTTGAAGGGAAGGCACCACAGGGAAAAGCAGTGGGCTCCAGCCAGATGGCATAGAAGTGCTATTCTCTCTCCTAAAGGGCCTTTATAAATTGAAAGTGTAAATGGTGGCAAAAGTCTGGACAGTATTTGCAGGATGGGCTAGGGTGATTGACAGGTTTGATTGAAATTGTCTTGTCATACAACATGGGGCATTCTGTGCATACACTTATGCCAACTCAGATATTTTAATTGTATGTATGAGGCGTGATCAATAATCATGTTTTAAGCAGAGTCCTTTTACCTGAGAGGTAATCAAAGGGGAAATTCCCCCAAGACTTCCTGTCTTTGGCCAAAACTTACAACTGTAAAGGTTTAACAATTTGAAGCAGACTAAAGAGGACTGCTAAGATTTTACAATTGAAAAGAAATTTACAACTACGAAGGCTGACACTGGGCTGAGATAAGGAGTTTAGTATGAAATGCACTGAGAAAAGCCTCATGGCACCGGAGTCCCATGGCAGCTTTCAACTTCTCACTGTCAGTAGGCTGCCTCAGTACCATCATAAAGCAACCATCGCCATAGAACATGACCAGATGAAGAGACAGCTTGGAGGAAATACATTGAAAGAATGGTATGCCACTCTTCAGGAATGCAGGATATGCATTCCTTTATGCATATCCTTTATGTGGTGCTATCCCCAAAAGAATTGTAAGTACTTGTGTACCAGCAGGAGCCAGGGAAGTACCCTTAGTATTAGATTTTTAGGGTGTTTAATCAAAAACTTACTGACTTTGACACTTTCTCAGGACAAAGGGTTTCATATCCTAGCAAGCACCTTAGGGGATATGGCAAACACATATGGAAAAATACATGTGTCTGGGAATCCAGGCATGGAATCAGGAGCAGTGGATTATCATCACTCCCAACATGGGAATTCATACCCCGTCTCTGGGAAATTTTCTTCTTAGCCTTGCAACCCTAGGCTTTGGAGAATTGGAGTCCTGGTCTCCAAAAGGGGCACACGCCTGCTGGAGGCCTCAACATGAGTCCCGTTTTTCTAAAAATTACAGTTGCCATGGCCTTTTAAATTCTTGAAGAGTCTTTTAAGAAAGAGCTAGTTCTGCCTTTGTTCAAGGGATAATTTATCCCCATTACTCCACCTAATGCCCTACATATTAAAAGGCTTTTCCCCTCTGGCTGGTAGGAACACAACTGTTTCCATACCTATGTGAACACTGCGTATAATTTAACTTGCGGGTCCTTTTATGTCTTAGGTGATTTCTTCTCGTGCATGGTTAGTTCTATTCAGCCAGTCTCCAGAAGATCCTTCTGCCCATCTCCAGAACTCTAATTTCTGGCCTCCCAAAACTCTGATTTCTGTCTTCTAATTCAGCCTCTGTTTCCATATTCCACCCTGTGCTGTAGCCTAAAAAGCTGCATTCAGGTAGTGGTAGGCACCTTGCCTATTTTTCCATTTCTATTACAATCTTGCATTGTCTGCTATGTCATATCTGAAAAAAGTTTGCTATATGTATTTTTGCAATTTTATAGTTGCTTAAAATTTTCTTAGTTTTGCTTAAAATTTTCTAGTTGCTAAAAATAAAATCTCTGTTACTCTATCTTGGTCAAAACCAGAAATGTAATTTTTAAAACATATCATTCATACATTTTTTTTATGTCATCTACTTTCTAGCTAAAACATTAACTACTTAGGAGTGGCCATCGTGTCCTGCTTATATTTGTATCTCCAGTACCTCTGTAGACTCTTACCCGAGTCCCGAGGACAGACAATATCAATTCTGTGTTTCCGTATGATACTTTGACATAAGTGTTTTCAAAGCCATCCTACGTTATCCCTGCAACATAGAAGTTACTAGAAAATTAATTTTATGACAAGGGAGCTGAAATACTGAGAGATTAAATGCCTTCAGTAAGTATACTCAGCACATATTTTTTATGAAAAACCAATGAGTTCTAAAGGAAAGATAATTAAACCACATAGTTAAGCTAAAGTTTTTTCCTCCCTTTCTTTTTTAAGAGTCAGAAAAAAACAGAGAGACTTAGATCACAAAACACTTACGTGATTGAGAAAAAGACCTACATATCTAGCCTCTTAACAACTGCCTTGCCAGAGACTCAAGTATCATAAGAAATAAGATAACTGTGGTTGCTATCTCTACTACTCCAGGTACGAACTTCTCCAGAGACAGGAACAACAAACTCAATTTTTTTTAAAGACAGGGTCTTGCTATATGTCTCTGGTTGGCCTGAAACTTGCAATTCTCCTCCCTCAGGTTCTTGAGTGCTAACACTATGCAGTTTTTATAACTAATAAATTAATAAATTTATTTTATACCAATATATTAACAGATGTAATCAAGTACCTATAATAAATAATAATCACAATAATTATGATTTGGTAATAATATTGTTACATGGTTTAAAAAAATCAGATATAGCGAGATAGTGGTGGCTTGCACCTGTTTTCTAGCTACTCAGGAGGCAGAGATCAGCAGAATTGTCGTTTGAAGCCAGCCCAGGCAAACAATTTGCAAGATCCTATCTCCATCACAAAAAAGGGCTGGTGGAGTGGCTCAAGGTGTAAGCCCTGAGTTCAAACTCCAGTATCACCAAAAAAAAAAAAAAAAAAAAATCAGGTATCAAGTGTATTTTAAGACAGATTTCCTGGCAATATTTAGTCAAGGCTGTTCCTGAGCCCTAACAACGATGCAGGTTTCTTGGTGCTGATGCTTACCTGGCTCTCCTGAAGCTGTGGTTCTCAAACTTTTGCCTCTCCAAGAGGGCTTATCAAAACCTGTTCTGCTGGGCTTTACCTCCACTGGTTCAAGAAGTAGGAGGTCTGGAGTGGAGCTTGAGAATTTTCTCACATGTCCCTCATATGAGGTTAAAACTGCTGTCCTAGGAGCTAGATTTTTGAGAACCACTGTAGCAACCAGTAAAGTCATCTGGATTTGTCTTCTGTTTTCTATGTGTCATGTTTAAAAGAACATAAACGAAACTCTTTAACTTCAAACTTGTTATGAAAGGCGTTCATTCAGAGAACCCAAAGTGATACTGTGAGTACATCTTGTATGATTTTACTTAAAGATATATTTTCTTGCATACTGTTTATGTTTCATTATTGCTTACATGTAGCTGTGTTTGATGACCAATTCCTCAGCAGTGGGGACTAGTGTAGTCTTCTGATGGCTCTGTTTTATGGTCTGGCGCTTTGTGCTAATGAACTTGACTCCCCAAACCGATACTCACAGAATTCTTGGAATCTGGCAGCAGCTCTCAGATGATTTCTGCCTTGAGTGGCCACTTCTTATAACACAAGAGCTCCTGACTCTTACACAGTATGGAGTCTTTATCCTACTTGCATGTACTCTTTTTTTTTCCAGATCCATGTGGCTCATACACTCATCCCTTTTAAATCTTTATTCTATGATTACCTTCTCAGAGAAGACTTTTCTCTTTTCCTTTCTTGGTGGGATTGGGGTTTGAACTCAGAGCTTCACACTTGCTAAACAGGTACTCTACCACTTAAACCATACCTTTAGTCCTTTTTTGCTGTGGTCATCTTTTGGAGATAGTGTCTGGAGAACTGTTTGCCTGGGCTGGTCTCAAACCACCATCCTCCCAATCTCAGCCTCCCAAACAGCTAGGATTACAGGTATGAGCCACTGACAGCAGGAGAGAAGACTTTCTTAAACACCTTATTTAAAATTGAAACTCATCCTCAAAACTCCCTATTCCCCTCTGTGCTTAATTTTTCTCCATAACATTTGTCACCTTATAACTTTTCACAGAGTTA
Source organism: Castor canadensis (assembly GCF_047511655.1). Classification (NCBI taxonomy): domain Eukaryota; kingdom Metazoa; phylum Chordata; class Mammalia; order Rodentia; family Castoridae; genus Castor; species Castor canadensis. Next base: position 178,452,112 of record NC_133387.1, on the reverse strand, counting down.
CTCCTTACATCTTACTTATTGTAGGTCTCTCCTATGAGCAGAGTTCATTGGTACAGAATAGGTACTCAGACAAACATTGGTAAATGGATAAATGAAGGAATAAATTGCCTTTGGCTTGTGAATGTATGAGTTACTTAGTGATGGGCTTAATTATTTTGCTCTACTCTGTCTGCGTTATTAGAGTTGTTCTATTCTTTGATCATTTTCTACAGGAAGTTAAGATACCAAGAGTATCTTGGTATCTTTTTAAGATTGATTTTGCTATGATATAAGAACTTGTGTAAATGTCACATTGAGCCCTCAGTACAATAATGAAAAAAAATTTTAAAAGATTGACTTTGGATCATCTATCAAAAGGGACAGTGACATTGTGCACCCTGTTGTTACCTGGCACTGTTCCATGTCTGGATTTATCCATTTCTATTTAGTCTTGACTACAAATTTGTGCTAACAAGTGTCATTTTCACTAATGCTCTAGAGGTCACCACTTTTGATTGCTCCAGGAAGCCTATCACATTGACCATTCCCTGTTCTCTGACAGCCTCAGCCAATCCCCACTCTTGTGCTGCTCCAACCAATATTTAAATAAAGCAACATGTCTTCTTTAACCTGTTTACTTACCATGACAATACTGCATATATTCCTAGACAACATGCTTGAAATATATTTATTATGTATAAGTATATTTATATTCTCTACTCCCTTTTATCTATACAATATTCCATTTTGGATTTTACCTTTTATCTATACAATATTCCATTTTGGATTTTACCTTCCAAGGTCTATTAAAATAGTTATGAAAGTTATTTGGGTTCCTTTGCTGCTAAATGCAACAGAAACTCATAGGGGCAACAGATACTTTAAGGTCTCTATAGTGCTGCTTAAACCATTGAACCATTCCCCCTTGTCTCTTACCCTGTTTCATGACATCATATTGTCTTGGTTTTTCTTCTCTTTTATTGTATACCTTTGAACTAATTTGTGGGTTATCTCTATTATCTTCCTTGGTGATCTAAGTCACTTTTATGGCTTTAATTATTAGCATATTTAATGATCCCCCAAATTATAACTATGTAACTCCTCCTTCCCATGCTTCACATGATTATCCAACTGAAAACTTATGATTAGAGGTTTCTACAGGGATCTGCAATCAGTAGATCCACTACTAATTTGCACTCTTTTATTCCTTTTCACCCAGTATAGAGACTGACTTGATACCATTCTGAGTCATGGTCATGCCTTGTTTTTTAAACCTTACTTATCACATTTTTATTTGACTTGGTGAATAGAGGGTAAAACCAAGTCTCTTGAAATAGTCAAGAAAGACTAATAAGGAACTAAAATTCTCTAACATTACTTGTCTCACTACAAGAAGGGGTATTATATTATCTATTATTTCATTCAGAGATAGACATATTGAGGCTCAGATAAGTTGTGATATGATAAAGTTTTCAGGAAAATATTTGGGCTTTGCCAGAATTAGAATTGAAGACCTGTAAATTGTTGTTTGGTACCCTTCATGGTTAAAAGCTATTTATGTACAAGATAATACATGGATTGATTCCCTTCCTTCAAGACATGAGCAGAATTTTCTTTCAGTTTTGCATGGTTATTGCTTAGCTTTTGACAAAGTCTCAGTTCTCTAGTGTGCCACTATAGTCATGCAGAATGAGCCCGTTGAAGATGAGAAATATGTTAAATACTATATTAAGTTTTTTTTTAGTATCAAGGATATGATTTTGTTCATTGTGTCTTTCAACACTTCCTTTACCTTCTCATTCCTTAAGCTATATATAAAAGGGTTCAGAAGAGGGGTCACTACTGTGATGAGGACAGCAGCTATCTTATCAAAATCCAGTGAGAAGTTCTGATTGGGTCTCACATACATAAAGATGTTGCTCCCATAAGCAATGGAGACAACGGTGATGTGAGAAGCACAGGTAGAAAAGGCTTTTTGACGGCCTTGGGCTGAGGGGATGCGCAGGATGGTAGAAATGATGTAGCCATAGGATCCAGTAGTGAATGCCAGGGAGCTCAGGATGACAAGGGCAGAGAGGATAAAGGTTAACTTCTCAATGAAATGAGTATCTATACAGGCCACGTGGAGAAGAGGGGCAATGTCACAGAAAAAATGATTAATTTCTTTCCTACAGTAAGGTATCCTTGTCACTATAATAACTGGTACCAGCACTGACAGGAAGGCCCCCACCCAGCAGCCCAGAACCAGCAGGAGGCAGACCCTGTTGTTCATGATGATGGTATAGTGCAGTGGGTTACAGATGGCCACATAGCGGTCAAAGGACATGACGGCCAACAGAATAAACTCCACTGTCCCCAGAAAGAAGTAGAAATATGTTTGGGTGATGCAGCCAGCAAAGGATATGGTCTTCTTCTCTCTGAGGAGGCAGGCTAGCAATTTTGGGGTAACAACAGTTGTGTATAGCATATCCAGAAAGGACAAGTTACTGAGGAAAAAGTACATCGGAATTTGCAGGTGAGGGTCAGTCCATGTTAGGGAGATGATGATGATGTTTCCTACTGCTGTTAAGGTGTAAGTTAGCAAGAGAAGCACAAAGAGGAATATTCGAATCTCTAAGAGAGCTGGGCAGCTTATCAGGATGAATTCAGTCACTATGCTCCAGTTTCCCATGGTCATTGCCAAGTGGTGGAGGGACTCCCTGAAGAAAAGGAAAACCAGTTAAGTAACTTTATGAATATCTATTGACAACATATTATTGGGTGTGCCTAAGGGCATCTGTGTGTGGCCTTGGGACACTTACAATCCTATTGAGACATACTTTTTCTGTATAATGAAGGGATATGAGTGGATAAAAAATTAAGCTTCTTATAGTTATAAAATTCTATTTCTTGGGGAAAGAGGGGATAAAGGAGAATGGAGATAATGAATTCAAATATGATATACAAACTTTTGTAAATGCCACAATGTACCCCCAGCACAACAATTAAAAAAAAGAGAAATAAATTTTTCTTGGGAAAAAAAACCCTTCTATTTCTTTTTATTAGGTGAAATTTTTTATTCCTTTTTATTTATCCAGTTTCATTTTCCCAACTAAAAATATGCCAAAGTACTGACCCATACCTTAACTAAAACTCCTTTCCATTGCTCTAAAGTTTATAGTTTGAGAAGGGAATCTTTTAAAATATTGTGTTAGTCAGCTTTCAGTCACTATGACAAAATACCAGAGGAAAACAATTTAAATGAGGGAAGTTTTATTCTGGCTCATGCTTTCAGTTTCTTGTTGCTTGGCCCCATTGCTGTGGGCTTGTACTGAAGAGAACATTGTGGTGGGAAGAGCATGGTGGAGCAAAACCAGTCACTTCCTGACAGCCAGGAAGTAAGGGAGGAGGGGGACTGGAGACAAGACATACTGTTCTAGGTAATGCCCCCAGTGACCTCGTTCTTTGAACTAGGCCCTACCTGCTACAGTTCCCACCACCTCCCAACAGTCCATTTGATTATAAACCATTCATGAGTTTAGAGCCCACATGATTCAATCACCTGTCAACACTGCTGCTCTGGAGACCAAGTCTTTAATGAATGAGCCTTTGGGGGACTTTCCAGATCTAAATGATAACAAATACTTTTTAGTCTTTTCTGTAACCAATTGTTTTCACTTTATCAGTTGGCATTTATAACTTATGAGAGTAAAATATGAAGATTGCCTAATTTTTCCTCTTTTTGATGGTGTCCAGAGTCTCAATTTTTAAATTCTTTCCCTCGCATACATAGATCTGTGGAAAAAGTCCAGAGATGTTTGCAGTCAATAATAAGTCATGATTTCTATCATTCATACAGGTGACACTTTGAAAGGGAAAGTATTTTGTTTTGAATTATGTTCTATGTCTAAAATCTACCTCTTACAAGTGCTAAGAAACATGTTATTCATGCACACATCATGTATCTGCCTGATCATTTGAGAGGACATTATATGGTGTGATAAAATCAGAGAGGTTTAAGTTCTCTACAGGAAGGTAAAGTGGAGGTAATTAAACTTTACTTTACTTGATCAGCTGAAATCTTAAATCTGTGCTTCAAGACCATCTAGTTGTTCCTAATCCTACTGTTCCAGAAAGGGTTCTTTTACAGATTTCCATTTCAGATTAAAATTATTCATGTTTTAATCTGACCTCACTATTTATTTTGAGTTCATTTAGCATCTTCTTGTCAAATAAATTAATCAAGTTAATTGCTGACTCCTGCTGCTACTGGTTTCTGCCCAACTCATTCTCCCTTCCTGCTTCTCTATTTCCCCTCCAGGATAAAAACATTTGTCCTCCTGATTTATTTTTTATTTTATTTTATTTTTTCTTTGGTGGGACTAGGGTTTGAGCTCAGGACTTCACATTTGCAAAGCAGGTGTTTTATCATATAAGCTATACCTCCATTTTTTTTTGGCTTTGGTTATTTTGGAGATGGGGTCTTGTGAATTATTTGCTAGGCTGCTGGCCTCTGAATTTCAATCCTCCTGATCTCAGCCTCCCAAGTAACTAAATTTACAGGCATGAACCACCAGCATCAACTCTCTTGATTTATTTTTTAAATGTTTCCTACTACAAGAAAGACATTTTCTGTGCAAAGAATTAAAAATGCAAATGTAAGAATAAAATTATAATTTGTAAGCAGGCTTCTTAGAGATACAGTGACAACAGTTTGGTGTATATATATTTCCAGGCTGTTTTGAAGGTTAAAATTATATGTCTAAAATTAGTCATACTAGCATATTATTTTGTAACTAAGTTCCCCCCTTTCTTTCTCTTTCCAATTTTTTATTTTTGCAATACATCATCCTTCCATGTCAATTACTAGAAATTTATGCAATTAGATTTTTTTGTGGGGGGGAAATTCTGGGTATTGAACACAGGACCTTGTGCTTGTGAGGCATGTGCTCTACTACTTGGTCCACTCTGCTAGCCTGTACACAATCATTTTTAAGAATCATACAGTGTAACATATCTAGCTAGTGGTTTAGTGTTGGAAATGTAGATGGTTTATAATTCTTGTTTGTATACATAAAGATTAAATACATATTTTGTTCACATACATCTTTGTGTGGCTGTTTTTATTAATTTCTGATAATCTTTGTCAATCTGATTTGTCTTTACCATTTCTATCTCAATATAAATGCCCAAGAAAGGCTTGGCCTTAGATTTTACCTTATTAGAGCAGTTGATTATGTAAAATCACTTTTAGATTCCCATCATATGGTCTTTGTCTGAGGTAATATTTCTAGTTCTTAGCTCAGCTCGTGTAGCTGATGCCTCAGTAGTGTTAGAATACTTTGTTCTTTTTTTAAAAAAACTTGCCTTTTATGTTTTGGGCTTCAGTTCTCTTATCTGAAAAATTTATAAGATCTAATCACTAGCTACCAGTTATGTTTCGACTCCCTAACCTACTCAAAGATTCTAACTTCTTTCATTCTCCGGTAAATAAATTTCCAAAGATTTTCTAAATTATTGCACAGAAGTGGCTCATCGTGGATACACGTACCAAAAATAATGGCAGGTGAAATCTCCTAAGTGAACTTTCTGTATGAAGCATTCTGTTATCTCTTTTTTGAGTATCTTGAATTATTATTTCTGTGAGGTTGTTCAAAGACAAATATTTCACATTTTCAGAATTAAGTATTAAATAGATTAATGATACATATATATATATATTGAAAAACTGGGCTCCAATTTTAGGTTTTATTTATTTATTTTTACCACTGCTAGCTCTGTTATACAGAATTAAAATTTTTACTTTTGAATCATAGCTTTTTTTGTGTGTGTGTGGTACTTGGGTTTGAACTCAGGGCCTTATGCTTGTACCAGCCCTTTTCTGTGTGGGTTTTTTTTTTTTTTTTTTGAGATAGGGTCTTCTGAACTGTTTGCCCAGGCTGGCTTCAAAGCATGATCTTCTTGATCTCTCTCTGCCTCCTGAGTAGCTAGGATTACAGGTGTGAGCGACTGGCATCCAGCTTATAGCTTCTTAATTTTGAGAAATAAAGATAATTATTACATTCCAATGAACTGGCTTAAGATTTAAATTAAATCGTATGTGTGACAATGCCTAATAGATTCTTAAAATTTTTTATTTAGATATATTCATTGTGGCCGAGTGCCAGTGGTTTACGCCTATAATCCTAGGTACTTGGGAGGCAGAGATCAGAGGTATCGCGGTTTAAAGCCAGCCCAGGCAAATAATTTGTGAGACCCTATCTTGAAAAAAAAACAACACAAAATAGGACTGGTGGAGTGGTGTGAGTCCTGAGTTCAAACCCCAGTACTGCAAAAAAAAAAAAAAAGGTACATTAATTGTGAAAAATAATGGGTTTCATTGTGACATTTTGGTACACATATATTATGTACTTCTTGTTAAAAAATATGGTTCTACTGGATAACATCATCTTAAGCAATATTAGCCAGGCTCAGAAGGCCAAAAATCGTATGTTCTCCCTCATATATGGACTTTAGATCTAAAACAAATGCAGTAATATTACTGGACATGGGTCACACACTAAGGGGAGAACACGTACAGGAGGAATAGGGAAAGGTAGGAAACCCAAAGAAGTATTTGCTGTGCCCACTGTAGAGAAGCTAATAAAGTAATCTTAAACTGACAGAGGCCGTTAGGGGAAGGTGACCGGGAAGTAGTGAAGATGTCTGGTAGAGAGGAATCAATTTCAGGTTGTAATACACAGGGCATGGAAACAATGCTAGGAATCTCTCTGTATAGCTATCCTTATCTCAGCTAGTAAAAATGTTATGTCTTTCTTATTATCTGTTATGTTTTCTCTTCAACAAAATTGGAGAGGAGGGCAGAACAGGTTCTGCCTGGAAGTGAGGGGGGTGGAGGAGAGGGAGGGTGGGGGCAGGGGGGAGAGATGGCCCAAACAATGTATATACATATGAATAAATGTATAAACAATTAAAAAATATGGCTCTAAAATTGGGATGAATTTAAGGGAGATGAATAATTATAACTAATTTTTTTATTATCTGAACAGATAACAATAAATCATGCATAGTATACTTTGTGACTGAGAAGTATTTTTAATGCATACTTAACCTGAATCCTTCCAAATGGCATCTGGCCCCACTGAGAATATTGACAGATCAGAGAGACTATACACAAAGAAACTAACAAAAGCGATTTCATATTAATGATGCCTGTGTGAGAAAGCATACTTACATTTCCCTGATATTATAAGATGACAAAAATCTCCTAATATGTCTAATATATACAAGTCCTGTGATCCAGCTGAGGCAGGAGGATCCTAGTTCAAGGCCAGGCTGGGCTGCATAGTGAGACCCAGTTTCAAAATGACAAAAACAGCAATCTGTGACTCAAAGATGAAATAAACCATACAAGGTCACTGGCCCAGTTAACTCCAGTGTGAATCTTGGTTGGTATCCTTAGCACATACTCATTCTGACATTGCTTAGGTGACCTTGGTGAATGGTAAGTCACTATCTTGCTTTATTGCTGAGTGCACAGAAAGTTCCTACCTTGAGTAGACATCATTGTTTTTGTTACTTCCATTTACATGCTTATGTACTGGCCTTGCAGATAAAGTGTTGGCCTTTCCTGCCATGATGAGCCCTTTAAACATGTCTAAGATCTAGATGTTACCCCACAGCATCTGGTGGGTTCAGCACAACACAAATTCTACAGTATGCTTTTGCAGTTAGAGAATTTTATAGTTATGGCAAGTGACCAGGAAAAGTTACAGAACAAAGATGAGTCATAACAGGGTTAAGTAGATCTTCCCTGTCTTCCCTAAAAAATATAGAAAATAATCAATTCTCAATTCTCAGGTATTTTTTCCCATGCAGGAAGGCTATGTTTTTGTCTCTTAGGTAAATTCTTGATCATTTTATTTATTAAGCAACTGGACTTTTTGTATATAGAATCTCAAACAGATAACTCACCCAGATGTGGCTAATGTGGAATTCTTGATGGCTTAGTGAAGGGACTTCAATCTGGGGGACTGCATTCTACCTTTATGGTCAGTAGAATATCTTCCCATGGAAGCTTTTACTGAACAGGCTTGACTACTTTAAATCTTTTCTCAGATTAAAGATATCTCAAAGTTTTAAAAAAAGTTTACTTCTTCCCCTTTCGTGGAATTCTTGATGGCTTAGTGAAGGGACTTCAATCTGGGGGACTGCATTCTACTTTTATGGTCAGTAGAATATCTTCCCATGGAAGCTTTTACTGAACAGGCTTGACTACTTTAAATCTTTTCTCAGATTAAAGATATCTCAAAGTTTTAAAAAAAGTTTACTTCTTCCCCTTTCTCTATAAAGCTTCCTTTCTTGTATTATTTTGTTTCTAAGTGGATGAACTATGTTTTTTTAAAGGATTGTTTTCCTTAGAGATTTAAATGAGAACAGCTCTTGGGGCTGTGGATCAAAAGGTTAATTAATAATGTTGTTATAAAAGAATGTTGGCTCTGAACTACCTAATCACAATCACAAAGTTTTAGAAGTTGCCAAATATACCTGTTAGGGGCGCCTTGGGGATTTCCCCAGATTGTTTTTTTAGGAGCGGTACTGGTTTGAACTCAGGGCTTCACAGGCACTCTGCCACACCTTCAGCCCTCCCCAGATATTCTGCTTCATTCATTTAAAGAAAAATCTATAAGGAAGCCTAAATCATGGAACCCTTTTCACCATTCTTAATTTAGTGACACAATAGGAAATGTTCTCCAACAATGAGTACTTAGAATTTCAGGTACCATTTAGAATCTCTGCCTGTATTAGCAGAATTTTTTCTTAAAATTCCAGATGAAAATTCCATATTAAATTACACTGTGCCTTTTATCTCTGTTTTTTCCATGTTCTAAGAGTAGAACTGTTGTCCTGAACTCAGGTGAGCACACACTGCTCTTCCTCACTCTTGACTCCTCTGCCAAACCTGCAAGCTTGCACTAAACTTCCACTGTGCACTCTGGCATGAACAGGTTTTCTAGAAACATTCTCTTAAACATTCTTCTTTTAACTAAAACTCTATCATTTGCATTCACAGAAATCTGACTTTCACTTGCAGACATTGGCTTTACTGAAGTTTCTCAAGTGAAAATGCACGACTTTGTATGCACCAGAGAGATAGGGGCATGTGACTAGAGGGTCATTATAATTGTAACAATATAGCAATAACAGTAGCTATTTTATATTTATATATTAATTAAATATATTGTATATTATTTATTATGTAAATACACAGTATACTAAAATTTCATAGTCATATCATAATAACAATGCTCCTTTTGATGTTATTTTGTTCCTAATGTCTACTTCAAACAGAAAGTTGATTAAAGTTCTCTGATATTCACAGTATACAATCTCATTTTCTTATTTTTATTTTTTTTGGCTGCACTGGTGTTTGAATTCATAGCCTCACACTTGTTGGGCAAGTACTGTTCCTGCTTGAGTCACTCCACCAACTCCATAGTATACAATCTCATATTTTCTTTAGTCCTGCCATTTCATGATGAGTTTCAGGAAAGAAGTAACCAACTTTCAAGACACTGGTGCCTGAACTAAAGCAGATACTTTAAAGCAACTGAGGCCAATAGGAGAAGGGGACCAGGAACTAGAGAAAAGGTTAGTTCAAGAAGAATTAACTTAGAAGGTAACACACATGCATAGGAAATCAATGCAAGTCAACTCCCTGTATAACTATCCTTATCTCAACTAGCAAAAACCCTTGTTCCTTCCTATTATTGCTTATACTCTGTCTTCAACAAAATTAGAGATAAGGGCAAAATAGTTTCTGCTGGGTAGCGAGGGGGTAAGAGGGGAGAGGGAGGGGGTGGGAAGGGGTGGGGAAAGGGGGAAGAAGTGACCCAAACATTTTATGCACATATGAATAAAATAAAAATTTAAAAAAAAGACACTGGTGCCTGGTTCTTATTGAGAATTTTTGCACCTGTGTTCATCAAAGAAACTGGTCTATAATTTTTTATTTGAGAGTGTATGTCCTTATCTGGTTTTAGTACCAGGGTAATGCTAGTTTCATAGTATGTGTTTGGTAGCATGCCTTCCCTTTCTATTTTACAAAATAGCTTGCGGAGCATTGGAGTTAGTTCTTTTTTAAAGGTCTGGTAGAATTCAGCTGTGAATCCATCTGGTCTTGGGCTTTTCTTTGTTGGGAGACTCTTCACTGCTGTTTCAATCTTATTGTTTGTTATAGATCTGTTTAAGTTGTTTATGTCCCCTTGATTCAATTTTGGTAGATCATATGTGTCTAGAAATTTATCCATTTCTTCTAGTTTCAGCAGTTTACTGGACTATAAACTTTTGGAAGATTCCCTGATGGTCCTCTGAATTTTTTTGGCATTTGTCTATTATTCCCCTTTTCATCTCTAATTTATTAATCTGTGTCTTCTTTTGGTTAGTTTGTCCAAGAGTTTGTCAATCTTTTTTTTTTTTTTTTTTTTTAGATATTCAACATCATTTGTAATTGGGGAAATGCAAATTAAACCACACTAAGATGTCATTTTATACCTTTGAAAATAGCAAACAAACAACCACAAATAGCAACACTTTGTAGTGCTGGTAAGGAATGGATCCATTAGAACTCTCATGTATAGTTGGCATGAGTGAAAAATAATGCAGCCTCTCTGAAAGTTTGGCAATTTTTTTTTTTGTCTGTCTAGGCCTTCATCTTTTTTTTTTTTAAATTTTATTATTCATATGTGCATACAAAGCTTGGGTCATTACTCCCCCCTGCCCCCACACCCTCCCTTACCACCCACTCCGCCCCCTCCCTCTCCTCCCCACCCCCTCAATACCCAGCAGAAACTATTTTGCCCTTATTTCTAATTTTGTTGTAGAGACAGTATAAGCAATAATAGGAAGGAACAAGGGTTTTTGCTGGTTAAGATAAGGATAGCTATACAGGGCATTGACTCACATTGATTTCCTGTGTATGTGTATTTCCTTCTAGGTTAATTCTTTTTGATCTAACCTTTTCTCCAGTTCCTGGTCCCCTTTTCCTATTGGCCTCATATACTTTTAAGGTATCTGCTTTAGTTTCTCTGGGTTAAGGTTAGTTTTTTAGGTGTCTTACCTATCTTCACCCCTCCCTTGTGTGCTCTCGCTTTTATCATGTGCTCAAAGTCCAATCCTATTGTTGTGTTTGCCCTTGATCTAATGTCCACATATGAGGGAGAACATACGATTTTTGGTCGTTTGGGCCAGGCTAACCTCACTCAGAATGATGTTCTCCAATTCCATCCATTTACCAGCAAATGATAACATTTCATTCTTTTTCATGCCTGCATAAAATTCCATTGTGTATAGATACCACATTTTCTTAATCCATTCGTCAGTGGTGGGGCATCTTGACTGTTTCCATAACTTGGCTATTGTGAATAGTGCCCCAATAAACATGGGTGTGCAGGTGCCTGTGGAGTAACCTGTGTCACAGTCTTTTGGGAATATCCCCAAGAGTGGTATTGCTGGATCAAATGGTAGATCGATGTCCAGCTTTTTAAGTAGCCTCCAAATTTTTTTTCAGAGTGTTTGTACTAGTTTACATTCCCACCAACAGTGTAAGAGGGTTCCTTTTTCTCCGCATCCTCGCCAACACCTGTTATTGGTGGTGTTGCTGATGATGGCTATTCTAACAGGGGTGAGGTGGAATCTTAGTGTGGTTTTAATTTGCATTTCCTTTATTGCTAGAGATGGTGAGCATTTTTTCATGTGTTTTTTGGCCATTTGAATTTCTTCTTTGGAGAAAGTTCTGTTTAATTCACTTGCCCATTTCTTTATTGGTTCATTAGTTTTGGGAGAATTTAGTTTTTTAAGTTCCCTATATATTCTGGTTATCAGTCTTTTGTCTGATGTATAGCTGGCAAATATTTTCTTCCACTCTGTGGGTGTTCTCTTCAGTTTAGAGACCATTTCTTTTGATGAACAGAAGCTTTTTAGCTTTATGAGGTCCCATTTATCTATGCTATCTCTTAGTTGCTGTGCTGCTGGGGTTTCGTTGAGAAAATTCTTACCTATACCTATTAATTCCAGAGTATTTCCTACTCTTTCCTGTATCAACTTTAGAGTTTGTGGTCTGATATTAAGATCGTTGATCCATTTTGAGTTAATCTTGGTATAGGGTGATATACATGGATCTAGTTTCAGTTTTTTGCAGACTGCTAACCAGTTTTCCAGCAGTTTTTGTTGAAGAGGCTGCTATTTCTCCATTGTATATTTTTAGCTCCTTTGTCAAAGACAAGTTTGTTGTAGTTGTGTGGCTTCATATCTGGGTCCTCTATTCTGTTCCACTGGTCTTCATGTCTGTTTTTGTGCCAGTACCATGCTGTTTGTATTGCTACTGCTTTGTAATATAGTTTGAAGTCACATATTGAGATACCTCCTGCGTTGTTCTTTTGACTGAGTATTGCCTTGGCTATTCGTGGCTTTCTGTGTTTCCATATAAATTTCCCGGTAGATTTTTTGATCTCTTTAATGCATGTCATTGGAATTTTGATGGGAATTGCATTAAACATGTAGATTACTTTTGGAAGTATCGACATTTTTACTATGTTGATTCTACCAATCCATGAGCATGGGAGATCTCTCCACTTTCTATAGTCTTCCTCAGTCTCTTTCTTCAGAAGTGTATAGTTTTCCTTGTAGAGGTCTTTCACATCTTTTGTTAGTTTTACACCTAGGTATTTGACTTTTTTTGAGGCTATTGTAAATGGAATTATTTTCATGTACTCTTTTTCAGTTTGCTCATTATTAGTGTATAGAAATGCTAATGATTTTTCTATGTTGATTTTATATCCTGCTACCTTGCTGTAGCTATTGATGATGTCTAGAAGCTTCTGAGTAGAGTGTTTTGGGTCTTTTAGGCTTAGGATCATGTCATCTGCAAATAGGGATATTTTGACAGTTTCTTTACCTATTTGTATTCCTTTTATTCCTTCTTCTTGCCTAATTGCTCTGGCTAGGAATTCCAGTACTATGTTGAATAGGAGTGGAGATAGTGGGCATCCTTGTCTGGTTCCTGATTTTAGAGGGAATGGTTTCAGTTTTTCTCTGTTAAGTATAATGCTGGCTGTAGGTTTGTCATATATAGCTTTTATAATGTTGAGGAACTTTCCTTCTATTCCTAGTTTTCTTAGAGATTTTATCATGAAATGATGTTGGATCTTATCAAAGGCTTTTTCTGCATCTATTGAGATGATCAAGTGGTTTTTGTCTTTGCTTCTGTTAATGTGGTTTATTACGTTTATTGATTTTCGTATGTTGAACCACCCCTGCATCCCTGGGATGAAGCCTACTTGGTCGTGGTGAATAATCTTTTTGATGTGTTGTTTTATTCGGTTTGCCATTATTTTGTTGAGGATTTTTGCATCAATGTTCATTAAGGAGATTGGCCTGTAGTTTTCCTTTTTGGAGGTGTCTTTGTCTGGGTTCGGGATAAGTGTAATACTGGCTTCATAAAATGTGTTTGGCAGTTTTCCTTCTCTTTCTATTTCGTGGAACAGTTTAAGGAGGGTTGGTATCAGTTCTTCTTTAAAGGTCTGAAAGAATTCAGCAGAGAATCCATCAGGTCCTGGACTTTTCTTTTTGGGGAGACTCTTGATTGCTGCTTCAATTTCATTTTGTGTTATAGATCTATTCAGGTGATTAATTTCCTCTTGGTTCAGTTTTGGATAATCATATGTATCTAGAAATCTGTCCATTTCTTTTAGATTTTCAAATTTATTTGAATATAGGTTCTCAAAGTAGTCTCTGATGATTTCCTGGACTTCCATGGTGTTTGTTATTATCTCCCCTTTTGCATTCCTAATTCTACTAATTTGGGTTTTTTCTCTCCTCATTTTAGTCAGGTTTGCCAGGGGTCTATCGATCTTGTTTATTTTTTCAAAGAACCAACTTTTTGTTTCATTAATTCTTTGTATCATTTTTTTGGTTTGTATTTTGTTGATTTCAGCTCTTATTTTTATTATTTCTCTCCTTCTATTTGTTTTGGGATTTGCTTGTTCTTTTTTTTCTAGGAGTTTGAGATGTATCATTAGGTCATTGTTTTGGGATCTTTCAGTCTTTTTAATATATGCACTCATGGCTATAAACTTTCCTCTCAAGACTGCTTTAGCTGTGTCCCATAGGTTCCGGTAGGTTGTGTTTTCGTTTTCATTGACTTCCAGTAACTTTTTAATTTCGTCTTTTATTTCATCGATGATCCATTCTTCATTAAGTAATGAGTTATTTAGTTTCCAGCTGTTTGCATGTTTTTTGTCTTTAGTTTTGTTGTTGAGTTCTACTTTTACTGCATTGTGGTCAGATAGTATGCACGGTATTATTTCTATTTTCTTATATTTGCTGAGACTTGCTTTGTGCCCTAGGATATGATCTATTTTGGAGAAGGTTCCGTGGGCTGGTGAGAAGAATGTATATTGTGTAGAGGTTGGATGAAATGTTCTGTAGACATCTACTAGGTCCATTTGATCTATTGCATATTTTAGATCTTGGATTTCTTTATTGATTTTTTGTTTGGATGACCTATCTATTGATGATAATGGGGTGTTAAAGTCTCCCACAACCACTGTGTTGGTGTTTATATATGCTTTTAGGTCTTTCAGGGTATGTTTGATGAAATTGGGTGCGTTGACATTGGGTGCATACAGATTGATGACTATTATTTCCTTTTGGTCTATTTCCCCTTTTATTAGTATGGAATGTCCTTCTTTATCTCATTTGATTAATGTAGGTTTGAAGTCTACTTTGTCAGAGATAAGTATTGCTACTCCTGCCTGTTTTTGGGGGCCATTGGCTTGGTAAATCTTCTTCCAGCCTTTCATCCTAAGCATATGCTTATTTCCGTCGGTGAGATGAGTCTCCTGTAAGCAACAAATTGTTGGATCTTCTTTTTTAATCCATTTTGTCAAACGGTGTCTTTTGATGGGTGAATTAAGTCCATTAACATTAAGCGTTAGTACTGATAGCTATGTGGTGATTCCTGCCATTTAGTTGTCTTAGTTGTTTGAAGGTTTGATTGTGTGTACCTAACTTGATGTTACTCTCTACTGTCTTGCTTTTTCTTTTCCTGTGGTTTGGTGCTGCCTGCCTTTTCATGGTTAAGTTGGGTGTCACTTTCTGTGTGCAGAATCCCTTGCAGAATCTTTTGTAATGGTGGCTTTGTGGTCACATATTGTTTTAGTTTCTGCTTATCATGGAAGACTTTTATTGCTCCATCTATTTTGAATGATAGCTTTGCTGGGTAGAGTATCCTGGGGTTGAAATTATTTTCATTCAGTGCCCAGAAGATCTCACCCCACACTCTTCTTGCTTTTAATGTTTCTGTTGAGAAGTCTGCTGTGATTTTGATGGGTTTACTTTGATGTTACTTGTTTTTTCTCTCTTACAACCTTCAATATTCTTTCCTTAGTTTCTGAACTTGTTGTTTTAATGATGATATGTCGTGGGGTAGTTCTATTTTGATCTGGTTTGTTTGGTGTCCTGGAGGCCTCTTGCATCTGTATGGGAATATCTTTCTCTAGATTTGGGAAATTTTCCGTTATTATTTTGTTAAATATAATACGCATTCCCTTTGCTTGCACCTCTTCTCCTTCTTCAATGTCCATGATTCTCAAGTTTGGTCTTTTGATGGAGTCGGTGAGTTCTTGCATTTTCTTTTCACAGGTCTTGAGTTGTTTAATTAATAGTTCTTTGTTTTTTCCTTTAATTACCATTTCATCTTCAAGTTCTGAGATTCTGTCTTCTGTTTGTTCTATTCTGCTGGATTGGCCCTCCGTTTTGTTTTGCAGTTCTGTTTCGTTCTTTTTTCTGAGGTTTTCCATATCCTGGCAGTTTTCCTCTTTAATGTTGTCTATTTTTGTGCTGAGTTCATTTATCCATTTATTCATTGTGTTCTCTCTTTCACTTTGGTGTTTATACAGTGCTTCTATGGTTTCCTTTATTTCTTCTTTTGCTTTTTCAAATTGTCTATTTTTGTTTTCTTGGAATTTCTTCAGTGTCTCCTGTACATTTTGGTTGACCCTATCCAGTATCATCTCTATAAAATTCTCATTGAGTACTTGTAGTATGTCTTCTTTTAAATTATTCTTGTGGGCTTCATTGGGTCCTTTGGCATAGTTTATCTTCATTTTGTTGGAGTCTGGATCTGAGTTTCTGTTCTCTTCATTCCCCTCTGGTTCCTGTACTAATTTTTTGCTGTGGGGAAACTGGTTTCCCTGTTTTTTCTGTCTTCCCATCATTGTCGTTGGTGTTGTTACTGTCCCTGTACTGTGTGCAATTAAGTATTTTCTAGCTTTTAATAATAACAATGGTAATATTTCGAATGGAAGGGTGAGCTGAGATGGAAAGCAAGAAGTTAAAGAAAAGGGGAAAACAAATATACAGACAAGAGGGAGAAAGCAGAACAAGGTATCAGACAAGAGAGTTTCAAAGGTATAAACAGGGAGTGTTAGTGTACTAATCGACAGTAAGCTGAACAGACATTAGAGAGACAGAGAGAGGATTGAAAATCAAAGATAAAAACAATAAAAAATAAGTAAATGAAAGAAATATCTATATATAAAAATGAATTAAAATAAAATGGAAAATAGAAAATTAAAAACAAAAAACAAAAAACAAAAAACTTCCAAGTTTATATGCAATGCAGTTTCAGTCTTAATAATTTGGGTGTTGGTCTCAATCTCTAGTCCTGGAGTTGGTGCCTCAGATGTTGTTCTGTAGTTTTCTCATCAAAGGGGATGCATAAAGTAGAACAAAACTATATACTCACACACAAAAAAAAGCCCCACCAAGTGTCCCAAGTTCAAATGCAATACAGTTTCAGTAAGTTTTTCGGCTTGCAGGTGTAATTCGGTTGTTCTCTCATCAAAGGTAGGGAGAAAAAGAAAAGAAAAGAGTCTGGAGACCATTCTGAGAGTGGTATCTGCAACTGTGTCTTGCCTGCCTGCTGCTCTCAGCCTGTAGCTGGCGGCGTTATTTATGCAGATCTCTGGGGTGAGCTAGCACTCACCTGGTCCCACAGGCTTTGTTCAGAGTTCTCCTGTGCGGGAGCCTCTGCTACAAGCTTTCCCCTTTCCAAGCACTGGGAAAGGTGACACTGCCCCCGCGTTGTCAGGCCTGTGTGTTTATTTACAGTTCATGTGGAAGGTGGGTCTTCCCTCTTCTCCTGTGCAGTTTTCCTCCCACTGCCACTTTCACAAGCTTTCCTGCTCCTGATTACTGGGCGGTGCTGCTGCTCCTGCTGGCCACCATGTTTGTTTACAGTTCATGTGGATGGTGGGTCTTCCCTCCTCTCCTGTGGAGTTTTTCTCCCTCCGCCACTTTCACAAGCTTCCCCGCTCCTGGTTGCTGGGCGTGCACCCCGCTCCTGCCAGAGGCTCTCCTGCCTGCCTGGCTTGTTTATTTACAGTCCCAGGAAGGGTTCCCTTCCCCCAATCTTCAGCACTCAGGGCACCCCACCCTCCTTCCAGCGTGTCTTAATTGTTCTTATTGCTTATTACTCAGTTTCTCTTTTTTTCCCTGGGTGGAGGTCAGTCTGTCCAGGGGACTATGCTGCTCTGGCCCAGGCTTGTCTGTGGGAGAACCGCGGTACCGCAAAGCTCACCTGGTCCGCGTCTTCCCAGTGGGTGCTGGCCACTGGCGGCCCCGGGGGCCCTCCTTGTTTCTCCATTTAATGTGAAGTGGAGATTCTCTGTGCCAGCTGGAGGTGTGGAGGGGTCAAAGTTATGCCTTTTCCAAGTGATTATGCCTGCAAAGTGTGTCTCCAGTGTCTCTCCAAGATTTCACTATAGGAGGCTCGCTTTCTGCTTCCTACCTTAGCCGCCATCTTGGAATTTTGACATTTGTAAAATATTAGTCTTTACCGAATATCAGTATTTGAACATTTGCTGGGCAATGGTGGCTCACACCTGTAATCTTGGCTACTTGGGAAGCTGAGCTTGGCAGAATCTCAGTTTGATGTCAGCCTGGGCCAAATAGTTTGCAACAGCCTATATCCAAAATAACCAGAGCAAAATGGACTGGAGGTGTGTCTAAAGTGGCAGAGTGCTTTCTTTGCAAATATGAAGCCCAGGGTCCCACCAAAAAGAAAAGATTTGAGCATTAAGTTGACATTTAGTGGTTTTTTTTTTTTTGCAGTTCTGAGTTTTGAACTCAGGGCCTTATGTTTGCTAGGCAGGTGCTTTATCATTTGAGCTATACCCCCAGCAATTTTTTTTTTTGGTGGGACTGAGGCTTGAACTCGGGGGCTTTTTGTGCTTGCATAGTGTTGTTTTTAACACTATCTATTTTTACTTAAAAATTTTAAACAATATTTAAGACATGTGAAAAAATATAAAGAATAATACCGTGACACCTATGACCCTTTCCAACTACAGGACTAAGGTTGCTGAAGATCAAGTGTAGAGTCTCATCCTGATAGTGGATGAATTACAGTTGAACTTTCAGCTTCATAATGTATTAAAGTGAGGACCCTCATTGGGAAAGAATGACATCCTGTAAATTGGGACAAGAATATGTTGGAAGAGCTTGATACAGTTGGAGATACGATGTCACTATATTATGATGTTGTCAGAGAAAAAGATCTTCTCATACCCTATGGAAGTAGTGCTCTGGCCACTTCCAGTGTGACCTTCCATTTCCAATGTATTGACTTTTCCACCCTATCTATAAGCATTAAACCTGCACCACCCAAGGAAACTGTAATGACCTCCCTTAAAGCACTTCCTATACAAAATTCCTACCACCACTGCCCCTGTTTGCTTCTAGATCCGTGAGTAGACAGACTTAAGTCTAGAGATCCTTAATGGGGAAATACTAGTTTTGACCCATGAAGACCTACACTACACTCCAAAATAACTCCTAGAGTTTTCTAATTTATACAGGCAGAAATTCAAGACTGGAAATGGAAACTAAGGGTGTAAGGTAATGGGGAAAGCAACCTAAAGTTGGATCAGGCTGATATAAGCCCTCTAAGCAGAGCTTCTGCATTGAATGTTGTCACTTGGGGAGTTAGAAAAGGCTCTAATGGTTTTGTTGGTTGATGGAAACTTTGACCAACAGGCAGCTCATGGTGAATTAATTGAAAATGCTAGACCAGGCTTGGTTTAATGTGGAGTGAGGGATTCAAAAGCTTAAGGAGATTGGTATGTTAGAGTGGATTTATTATTTAAAATCTAGTCACTCACTGTGAATGGGCTCAGAAAAAAATTTCAGCAGTGCTGTAAAAAATAAGTTTGTGAGTGGAGCTCTGGTATAAACATCTTATTAAAGGATCACTAAACTAGACCGGGCACCGGTGGCTCATGCCTGTAATCCTAGCTACCCAGGAGGCAGAAATCAGGATGATTGTGGTTCAAATCCAGCCCAGGCATATAGTTCTGTGAGACCCTATCTGGAAAAAAAGCCTTCACAAAAAAGGGCTGGTGGAGTGGCTCAAGGTGTAGGTCCCGAGTTCAAGCCCTGGTACTGCAAAAAAAAATTAAAAAAAGGATCACTAAGTTATAAGTGTCCAAATAAAAACTGTTATGAGCTGGGTGCCAATGGTTCACTTCTACAATCCTAGCTAGTCAGGAGGCAGAGATCAGGAGGATCATGGTTTGAAGTCAGACCTGGACAAATAGTTCATGAGACCCTATCTTGGAAAAACCCATTTAAAAAAAAAAGGTTGGTGGAATGGCTCAAGGTGTAGGCCCTGAGTTCAAACCCCAGTACTGCCAAACAAAAACAAAACCTGTTGCGCTTTGTTTATTATACAGAATTTCCAGACTCATTTTGAATCTTGAAATGTACAATTTTTTACAATACTCAAAAAATTCACAAAAATAATAATGAGAAAATGTAGCAAAAAGCCTTAATTTGGCAGGGTGACCACTAAATTAATACACATTAATTGTTATAATCCAGAGTTTTTACTCCTGGACATGATGCAGTCACAAGGATCCTGACATCATCTAGAAAAGGCTAGTATTGTTTTCTTACTGTCATGAGGTTAAGAGACCCACAGGGAGAGCCGTACTACACATTTAGCTCTTCTCAGTGAAGTATACTTAATTCCTAGTATATGAAAATAGGAAGCTCTCAATACCATTTCCCCCACTATTATAAAATCCCAGTGACAACTGTGGCAAACAGAAACTTCATTTGTTTTCAAACATCCCAGATTTTTGTTGCTAAGAAACAGCATAATGCTTTTAAAGATTACAAGTTGTCCAATGTTGACAGTATCAAGGGGCAACCAAGCTCCTACCAGGGCCATAAAAGGCTATATAGGAAAGAAAGAAAGTGTAGGACATTGAATGTCTTAAAGCAATTAATCTGACAAGGTGTGCACTACCCCGTTTAGCCTAAATGTCTCTTTTATCCTAGACTTTCCTCTTCCTGTTACTCTTCCACCTGTAAACTTTGAAAGATCTGATTTTTTCAGTATTTTGATGTTTGAATCTCTTAAATGATACTTTTCTGAAGTGGCTCACACCTGTGATCTCAGCAATTTGGAGGCAGAGAATGGGAGAATTGTGGTTTAAGATCAGCTCAGGCAAAAAAGTTACCAAGACTGCATCTTAATCAATAAGCTAGGTGTGGTGAAGGATACCTGTGATCCCAGCTTCAAAGGAGGCTACAGGTAGGAGGATTGTCGTCTGGGCAAACATACAAGACCATACCTGAAAAAGAACTAATGCAAAAAAAAGGCTAGGGGATACGGCTCAAGTGATAGACTGTTTACCAAGTACTAGGACCTGAGTTCCACAAAAGCAAAGAAAAAAGAATGAAGTAGTTTTCAATAAACAACTAGAAAAAAAAACATTCTAAAAGAGTACAGGTCATGATAGAGGTCTGTATTTCATACTCTAGAATACAGGCTAAAGAGCTTATCATTGCTGTAACCCATAGCTTGGGGAAAGAACCCCCAATTTTAAATCCAGTTCATTTGTTTTGGGAGGGGACTAGGTTTCAACTCAGGGCTTCATGTTTTGCAAAACAGGCACTCTACTGATTGAGCCATCCCTTCAAGAGCCCCTAATTCTGATTTACTTGTTAATGTGCTCAAGAATGGGAGATTATATCGATAGGATGCCTGCCCTTATGGAAAATAAAGAAAATACTTAGCCTCAGAAGGAATGTGGAGATGTGGAGTTGATAAATATTATTTTTTTTATAAATGTGGAAAGTGGGGCTCAAGGATGTAAAAAGAGGTGTGCCACAAAATTCAACAAGTCAAGTTATTCTGCTCTATTTATATCTGAAAATTATTTTTAGATAGAGGGAAACCACTGTGCATTTGTAGAGGAGTTTCCTTACCAACTACCTAGAAATGTCAAATAATTCTAAGAAACCAATATTTCCTTATCTAGAATAGAGAAGATGAAGACAAAAGCCCTTTTATCAAAATAAGGATAATTTGAATTGTGGGATAAATGAGTGGTCAATAGAAATAAAGAGGCAACCACAGGAACCAAAAATGCCACAGCCTACTTTTCAAATGAAAATTTGTTCAGGAAAAAAATGTCTTAACTCTGAGCCTTATTGTAATCATGATCATAGCATTACTTTACTTATTTACTTAATTTTGTGTCTTTCTTACCTAGATTTTAAGATTTGTGGGGGCAATTTTTTGTTGATTTTTGTTTTATTATTATTATTATTGTTATTGGTAAATAATAGATAAAATAAATAACAGGTGAACCAAAGTTCTCTGAAGAGGCTGCTTCTATATTAAAGATCCCTTTAAAGATTAAAGGTGTACTCAGCAGACTTCTTCTCTACACTGTACTTACGGAGAGATGGAATGTTGCAGGTCAAGACCCAAAATTATCTTGGGCTTTTTGTAGTCTTTTTAACAACCATTTACTTTCAACCTCTGTGTCTGACTTAACTTCTTGTGACTACTTGGTAAAACTCTTGGAATGTAGCACAAGGGGTAACAGACCTCTGGCCAACACCAACCCTCTTGTTTCCTTTGAGGCCAGAGCTGTGTTTTGATTGGACAACACCATTGTATTTGTACGTATTTATGAGGTGTAAGGTGAAGTTTTGATTCATGTTTACAATGTGTAATGATTAACTCAGGGTAATTAGAATCAACTTTTATTATTTCTTTGTGGTAAGTGAATTCAGATTCCTCTCTTTCAATTATTTTGAAATAGACAATGCTATTGTTAGGTACCTTTACCCTGTTGAGCCATAGAACACAGCATAGAGGAAGGCACTCGATGCTTGACCCATGCCTGCAGCCCCAGAATTTACTTTCTTGAAGGCAGTGCTCTTGGCACAATGTGGAAATGTGTTTTACTCAATGATCAAATTTATCCCACCCAATCTAAGAAATGGTTTGTTTTTCTATGGTTATGTCCTTGAACATAACCACAGTGGGCATAAAATGATGAAAAGACTTTTAATGTTGAAAGGTGTATGATAATCTTGAGAGGCAGTACCTTCAAGAATATCTTAAAAGCTTAAAGACAAATCACATGAAATAAGTCAGGCACAGAAAGATAAGTATCACATGTTCTGGGTTATATGTTGAAGTTAAAAAAAATGTCTACCTGAATGCAGAATAGTGATTATTGAAGCCTGGGAAAGGGAGGGGAGTTTGGATAAATGCAGGTGGATTTGACCAGTGCATGCCATATGCAGGTAGTTAAAATATCACAATGAACCCTATTAACATGTAGAATTGATTTGTGTTAATAAGGTTAGTATTGCACTAACCTTCAATACATGAAGAATGTTGATTGGCATATCTATATTCCTACCCAAAGAGGAAAGGAGGATTAAAAACAAGAAACAATAAAGCACCAATTAAAAGAAGGTTGATAAATTTTATTCTATGTAATTTGAATATCTCAATTAAAAAAGATATCATAAACAAAGCTAAAAAGCCAAGGCATAGCTAGGGAAAATATTTTTAAACAATATAATTAATTAATATTAGTTTCCAGTACATAAGAAGAACAACAAACCAATAAGAAATAGATAACCAATCCACTAGGAAAATGGCCAAATAGTGGTTCACAGAAGAGGAAGTCCAGAGGCCCAATAACTGAATGAAGAGGTGTGGAAACTCAGTAATTCCACCTGTCAAACCATTGAAAAGTGTTTGCAAAGAAAAAGAAATAACTC